>NW_026914138.1:0-1200000 GCF_034315485.1 Pezoporus occidentalis | reverse complement strand
GAAGCTCAAGCACACGGAGCACACAGCCCTGCTCGCGCTCACAGGGGAAAGGCCAGAACAGGACCAGGAGCTAAGCCTCAAGCTCTCAGGGTTCTGAACACATGAGCGTGCTCCCTCTTTGGAATAACCGGCGCCTGAACTGGGCCGTGCAGGTAGTTACTGGATGGGCAGATGGGAATGGCTTTTGTTAGGCCCTTGGAGTGTCTTTCAAGTGACTCTTCCTGTGTCTCTCCTCAGACAGACATGAATCCCTACTAGCATCCCTCCCAGCACCACTGCGGCTCCCACAGCACCACCTCACTGCCTGACACATCAGCTGTGCATCTCCCTTCCCGAACCCACGTGTGGATGAATCCACACGCTCCCGGTCCAGGAGGAGGACCTGCTCCGTGTCCTTCCCTGCAGCTCTAACGCCCTGAGCTGCCTGGAAAGAGGAAAGAATGAGAGCCAATGGCCATTTCCCGTGTTCCCTTCTCCATCTGGGCTTATTAAAAACTGCACAGCAAATTAAAAATAGGTGGGAACAAAGCTGGGGGAATGACATAAAGGGCTGCAGAAAATTCTCTGTGTACTTTTAAAAGCTGGAATTGCCATATGGACTGGCAGAGAGACATGTTTTACATTTCCACTGGTACATGACTGACATCATTTAGCATTAACTTCTATTTGAATAAAATGGTAGTAGACATTTAGGTAATATTACAGGGCAATAAATGTTTTAAAGAGCCTTGGGGGGATGCTCTTGAAACACAGTCCAGACTAAAACTCTAAAAATATGTCTTAATATATATTAACCTCTTTTAGGACTTTTGGCTCTCAAAAAAATAATGGAGGATAGAGGAGTTTTTTTTCCTCCCCCCTCCCCTTTTACTTGCTGAATTAAGAGTCCCTGGCTATATTTTTTCCCTTTTTCCTCTTTAGCTGTGCTGGGAAGAACATGAGGGAATGTAGTTAAAATTCAAAAAGGTTCCCCTTTATCATTACCATGAATCAACACAATAAATGAGCCCCTTCAGAGCACGGTAATAAGAATTTGATAAATCATCAGCCAAAAATTAACTAGATGTCAAAACAATCTTTGGGAAGTGTGATGGATTAGGGGCGATAGTGGCAATTAATCTCCCAGCATGAGTTCACAGGAGAGACTGAACGCTGGGAGATGGATAGGGGGGAGACCAAGGCCTCACAAGGTCAGGACACTGCAGAAAGGAGCCAGAGAGGCAGAGAAGAAGAAGAAATATTCCACTGAGTCGGCAGTACCTGGCCCCGCAGCTGAGGTAGAGGTCAGCCACATGCCTTTGAAACCCGTTCCGGCTCCAGCTGCTCTCTGTGATGAGGCAAGCACTTTTCTGCTCCTGCTAATAAACACCACAAGCTGGCTCATGGGGTACAACGCATGGCTGGAGAGAAGCGCAGACCAAGGGAAGGCTTCAGCCGAAGGATGGGCTCCCCTTTGGGTACAGCAGGGTGGCTGGAAGGGGGCAGGATGCCGCAGGGGGAGCAGAGGGAGACAAATCCTTCTCTAATGTGTGAATTCATCCATACAAGGCCTGGCAGTGGGTGCGCGTGGCCTGACTAACTCCGCCTGAGCGCAGGAGGGAAGTGCCGCTGCAGTCATAAATCCCCAGCCAGCTGGCAAAAGCACTTCCTCAGTCTTTCACCTCGCAGGCAGGTCTGCAGCCCTGCAGCACGGGGCTGGAGCAGTGCTCCCTGGGTCCAGCCACGGTGCCCAGTGCCAGGCTGGGGTCCATGGGACCCCTCGGAGCACACCATGGGGAGCTGTGAGCAGGGGAGGGTCTGCAGAGGGACCAGCTGGACCCCTGATGGGCTGCCCAGCAGACCAACGTGCCTCAGTTTCCCTTGCCTTGCAGTGCAGGTGATTATCCCAATGCAGCAGTTTGCCACTGCATGCAGTTCGGTCTCTCAGGGTTGGGAAGCATGCTGGGACACCCAGATTATACACTGGGTTAACAAGATAAGCCTTGCAGAGATGCACTGGGCTCATTGCTCCCCCACAGCCTCCGGGATTACAGGATCCCAGACTGGTTTGGGTTGGAAGAGACCTTAAAGCTCATCCAGTTCCAAGACCCTGTCACAGGCAGGGACACTTTCCACTAGAGCAGCTTGCTCCAAGCCCCATCCAATCCTGTCCACCCCTCCTTTCCACTCTGGTGATCAGCTTTACCTGTGCTGGTACTTCTGCATTTAAACCAGCAGCACAGGCTGCTCAGGTGAAGCATTGTACAAACAAAAATATCTACCATGAGTCAGCCCCTGCTTCCCTGTTTTGCTGCCTATGGCAATTCCTTGCTCCGCCAGCATTGCGTAGCCAACCCAGCGCCGCAGCTACCCCCTGCTCTTTGTTCCCATTACATCCAGCCCTCAGTAATGACCTGGACAGCAGCATCTCTGCTCTGAACATGGCTCTGTGCTGACAGGAGTTTTCGACCAGCATGAGCTGGGCCAGATGCAGCAATTCAGTGACTGAGGGGTGGCAGCACCCACTGCCAGTCCTGCCCGATTCATGTCTCCCTTCTCTGACACAACCTGTCACCCGGCATCCTTTGCAATGCAAGCAGGACGCAAAACGGGTGATGAAAGAGAATCAGAAGTCAGGCACCCGCCTGGCAGGGCTCCTGCTGCCTTCCCACGCTCTGCACTGGGCCTCAGGGCATGGAGCTCCCAGTGACATCTCCCCCCCCCAAAAGCAAACGCAGAGCCTGACACATCCTCAGGCTCCAGCAGCAGCCAGGGTGACACCGGGGGGATGGCCAAGCCTGCAGCTGGCTTTTAGGAGTGACAGTGATCATGAGAAAATAAGTAACCGGCCTAGATCCTCTGCAGCCACAGTGCTGCGGTTCTCTGTTTCATCACTTGGAGGCTTGCAATCCTTGCCTGAGCTGTTTAGCATCTCTCCTCACATTTTCGCTGCTGGAGCACTGTTGGCTTTGATACATACTGTGCTCTTCCCCTCAAGCGACAAGGAACAAATGTTCATGCAACACAGAAAGCGCCCATGGGGTGAGGAAGGAGAGCCTAAGACTTACTGAAAACATCTGCGGCTGCTTGCTTTCACCACTGGCTCTCTTCCCACTCCGAGCAGGGTAAGAGGACAAGGAAGCAGCAGCCAGGGACAATGTCTGGCCTCACCAAAGGCTCCTCTCCTCTACCAACACCCTGGCTCACGCTGACACCAGCTGGGAGAAGGGACAGGCAGAGGTTTTGCTGCTGACAAGCCAAAGGCCTCCAAGGATGATAAGGAAGACAAGACCTGGGAAGAGCATCTGGCAGCAGGGAGGAGCTCTGCATAGTCCTGAGAGCTCTGGTTGTGACCTGAAAACCTCTCAAATGGGATAACAGCACGTGCAATGTTTTGAACCCGAGCTGTAAAACTGGAGCTTGGAAGAAGAGGTGGTTGTGAAGTGAAACCAGAAGTGGGAGCACCAGCGAAGCACAACCTGACAGGCAGTGGGAGCTGTGCTCCAGCAAGCTGTTAGCTCTCCTGTCTCATCTCACCCAAGGTGTGGCTTATGGACTGAGAAGATAAAGACTCACGAGGCAGCTGTGGCAACAGTGCTGTCAAACTTGGCCTGCTTGCATCGACATGGCACACGGGTTCAAGTCTGCTGGAGACTCCACAACCCCACTGCAAGATTCCCTTTTCCTGAAGAAATTAAAGTCCACAGCAGGTTGCAGACCCTGACAATGGCAATTTTTCTTCTTTGGTTAGATGCCTCAGGCCCAAATATTGCTGTCATTACTTCAGGATATAGAGCCAACCCACTACAGTAGAGAGAATCAATGCAGATTTATGCTAGCCTCTTGAAACAGAGGTGGCACAGCAACACGAGGTGGTACAGCAACCCAGCTTAGAGCACTGCTCCTCCTCGCTGCGATGCACAACGTGCTCGGCAGCTGCCTCAGGGATGCTGCAATGAGAAAGTCACTGGCCTCTCCATTGAGATAAAGGAAAATATCTGCTGTGGCCACCTGAATGTGCATGACCAGCTCAGTAACGCCTGCCGCTGGAATCTGATTGTCATGTACCTAGTGATGTGGGGTGAGCTCAGCAGCATTGCCTAGTTCTCCTTTCCCCACCTCATTCTGCTGCTGTGTTAATAGAAACTCAGTTATACAACAGGACTCGCCCATCATTACTTGTTAGAGGCTAAGGATAAGCCTCCATCAGCTCTGATTGCTTCGCTCCTGTGTGTTCATAGCGTTGATAACACCTTTCTTAAATATCTGCATCCTTAAGAAGCAGACTTTTCTTTCTCTGTTTTTTAATCTCATTGCATCTTTTATGCCTCTCCCTGGGTTCCCGAGGCAGTTCTGTGCAAGAGATGAATGCCTGGCACACGTCTGGATGCTGCTGCCTGCTCGGCACAGATCAATGTCAGAAAGATTTGGGGAGAGGGGTGGGGAAGAGAGAAGAACACCTCCCCCCCCCAATCTGGAATGCCTTCCCAGGATGCCTGGCTCTTCTCAAGACAGACAAGGCTTGGATAGAACAGATGTTTCCACCCAAAAGCAGATGTGAAGATGTTACTTTCCCAGGGAGGAAATGTGCTGGGGTTTATTATTAACCAACAGTCCCCATATGACAGCTTCCCTTGACCAACAGTTGGAAAAGCTGGAAAAAACCCATAGCCCTCTCATCCAAGTGGTGGCAGGAAACAGCCAGCCCTGATGGACTGCACTGATTTATTGTTATTAATTACAACCCGGAAATTACCAACAACATCTGGGAGAGCCAAATGTGGACGAAAGGGAAAGCTTGAGCAAAGAAAGGGGCTGAAGTTTTGATTCCATGATGGCCTTAATGTGCTGCTCAACTCCAGGAAAAGCAGCTGCAAAGTCAGCCCGAGCAGAGGAACTGTGAAGAGAGGATTTAAAGCAGCACCTTGGGCGCTCTGACCAGCTCTGAAAAGCTTTGGATTTCTTCAGGCCTTTTGCTCTACACAACTGAGGCACCTCCAGGTTTTAAACCAAACACTGCATCAACCATTACCATTGCTTGTGGAAAATAAGACATTCTCCACTTCTCTGCTGCCAGCCCCACCTCGGGACATCAGGTACCGGGGAGCGCAGGCTCCCCGACACACACACGCCAGCTGTGGTTAACCCACAACCTGAGAGCTTGTGAAACATCTGCTTGTGTTTTCAGAGCAGAATTAACATTGTCAGACCGTGGCAAATCTGCTTAATTTTAATAGACATATGTATAATACACAAGCCAAAATACACTTAAACCGGGACATGGCAGAAAATAAACAACTATTAACTAATGAAAGAGAAAGGAAGTTTGTTCTTGTGCTTTCTCTCTCCCACACACATCCCCTGCAGCCACAGCTCACTCATCTCCTCCTGACTCCTCACTGCAGCCTCACACCCAACGACTTCTACAGAAGAAAGACTCCACTTCCAAGCGATAACAGGGGAGGGAGCACAGGGAGAAGGCAAGACCTCTGCCCACGTTTGGGCTTTGAGCATCAGAGCAGTGCTGCTCCATTAGCCAGGATGTCAGTCCCTTCCTAAGGAAGCTTTATAAAGGCACAACATTGATGTGAAAGAGAAGCCTCACCAAAACGCTTCCAGAACAGTCCTGGCTCAGAGCAACAGAGCAGTGTTGGATGCATGGGCCGGAGGAGGCATCTGGAGGCCTGATTTTCAGTTGTGCTAACAAGGGGACTGGAACTGAGACTCATTTTCCCATGTCAGAATGTGGGAAAGGGGCTCTGCACACCAGGACCAGGACAAACATCTCCTGCCTCTAAACATGCCTGATGTTAAGGATAATTGCATTTGTTCTGGGTGTTTTACAGCTCCTTCTTAAAGGGAAGTAACAACCCCACCCCTGGATTCACCAGACCTTCTCTACCTCCATAGATCTATTTGTACCTGAACGGGTTATTCACCCTTTTGTAAGGTCTATACTGCTGAAACCAACTGCATGGAGGTGCCCCATAATTGAGAATAGCATCCCCAAGGGGCTTTTCCAATGAGGTGCAGATTTCTCTGGCATGCATTTTGAGAGCTGAAGTCAGTATAATGAAGTCCAGAACTTTTAGGTTTCCCCTTTAATACATCCATCATGTCTAGATCCATTATTGACATGTTGACTTTCTTGTTTCTGATTTAAGCTGCCAGACTCAGTAAAATTGCCTTGACAGCTTTAGCATTTGTGGCAGAACACTGACATGATGTTACTTACAGCTAATTAAAGTTGAGAGCATAATAAACAATCTCGGGATCCTAGCAACCTCATTTCCTCAGTATTGAGTTTGCTGGATCTTGACCCGAGTTCTTTGAAGCTCCAGCAAATACTGAGCCTGACCTTGCTGTGCTGTGGATGCTGGCTTTGGAAATCGGGGGGCTTCTGATGCCAGATGGGTAACACCAAGACCACACGAGCCCAGCTCCTCCAGGGAGATGGTGACTGATGGCGAGAAACAGGGCTGGGTAACGGGCAAGGAAATGGGAAACTCTGAGATGCTGGATGCAGGTTTCTAAGGCCACTGAGAAGAAACGAGCCAATAGGTTATAGCTAATTAACAACAGGAAAATTTGGACTGATTACCAGGAAATCTTCCTTCCTGGTGAGCTCTTAGACTGCAAAATACCCTCTCACGGGAAGCAGTGCAAACCACATTGCTCGAGTCAATTAAACCTGGCTGGACAAAGCACTGCAGAGTGCTGGCAAAGGCAGGCTTTTGGGGTGGCAGAGTGGGAACAAGTGACCTCATAGGAGCAGATTTGCTATTCCTAGTCCATAAGGTCTTGGAAACTTCAGCAGCATCAGTTCAGTCCTCCTTTCCTCTCTTGTGCCATCTCAAACCCAGTTGTTTCACACAGCAGTGCCTATTGCAGCAGGAAATCATACACAAAACAAAGATCAGGTCAGGGGCAACATTTCACCTTTGCTTTTGAAGAAGATGCTTGGGTTATTTCTCTTGTTTTAATAACAAAAGACTGAAATTTGCCCTACCCAGATCTGACTCTCAGAGCTGACTCAGCCAGAAAAATCAGCATCTTTTTTTTTCCCTTGTCTGCAGTGAATCAAAACTCACTACTCACTCGTGCAGCATCAACTGAGATTTGAGGTGAATTAAATCCAAACTCTCCCTCTGTTCCAACGAGTGACTGACATGCCTCCTGTATTGCCAGCTTCTTGAGTGCTATTGGACTGATTCCTCCCACTTCCACTGTATCTCCTCGTTCTGCAAAGTAGGGCAACAGCATTTCACATCTCTTTTGCAAAGACTTAAGTGCAAGTGACACCCTCGCTGTGAGTCGAGTCACTGTAAGCCATTAGAGCAAACAAAAGTTAAGTTGAATTAAGTTAAATCTCAATGCAAAATGTTCTAGTTCAAGCACGTTAACCTGCATTTGTGCATGTGAAGAGCAGCAACTGCTGAAGTCACAGTAAGATGCTGATGCATCTGACACGTTAATAGGCAATTTTTAACTCGTAGAGTAAACCAGCACAAAGGCTGTGGTGGTGCTCTGAAAATCCATCCTAGTTCAGCTTAAAATAGCCTGAAAGTGAAGCTCATGTTCACACAATGGTTTACTGCGTTTAGAGTGGTTTCAAGACCCCTGTTCTTAAAAAGACAAATCTTCTGGACACAGGCAAGGCCCTAAAGGTGAATTACACCATGAAAGAGAGGACCTTTGAGCCCAAGCCACTGCTTGCAGGTACTGTAGTGCATGTGCAGTAACTCCAGTGACACCAAGAACTTAATTCATCTCTACAGAACTGCTCCAAAAAGGAGTCCACACTGAGCACCACTGCTGGGTTTCACGGCCATGCAATGGGAAGAAAGCATGGAGTAATTATTGACCCAGCCAAGTGAAAGGCTTGGGGTTAATATGTCTCAAGGCAGAACATCTCCCTGGACCTTTTGTGTAGACCAATGACATCAGCCCCAAACAGTTCTCACTTGCTTGTTGCTTCATTGCTTGGGGGGAGTGGAATTAACAGCATGGGGCTGGACCTCCTGCCTCCTCCTGCCTGGTGCTGGCATGGAGCAGGCAGCAGAGCTGTGCTACCCAGCAGACTTGGCTTGAAGCAGCCACTGCTATGAAAGCACTGCAGGGGGAAGCCTTTCCCAAAGCGACAGGGGTCCTAGGAAAAGGTGCTGCAGGAGGAATGCCTCTGTTCCTGGAAAACACAGATCCAAGCCTCCTACCCCATCCTTTCCCAGGAGCCACCCTGAGCTGGGCCTGAGTCTGAAGATACAGAAGAGAAAACTGCTCCCAGACTTTACTCCCTCCCAAGTTCATTTCCCATTTTAGTCCTCTCTGATTCCTGGTGTTTCCGTCCTTTCAGCAGGCTGGTATAGACACAATGGATGGTGAAGGCACAGCAAAGGAAAAGGAGCTTTCACATTTCCCAAGTCACAGAATCATAGAATCGTTGGTTGAAAAGGACCTTAAGATCATCCAGTTCCAACCCCCCTGCCGTGGGCAGGGACACCTCACACTAAGCCATATCACCCAAGGCCTCATCCAACCTGGCCTTGAACACTGCCAGGGATGGAGCATTCACAACCTCCCTGGGCAACCCATTCCAGTGCCTCACCACCCTAACAGGAAAGAATTTCCTCCTTATATCCAATCTAAACTTCCCCTGTTTCAGTTTTAACCCGTTACCCCTTGTCCTGTCACTACAGTCCCTAACGAAGAGTCCCTCCCCAGCATCCCTATAGGCCCCCTTCAGATACTGGAAGGCTGCTATGACCCCCCTGTGCCAAAATCCTAGATTTCCCAAATCCTCAGAGCCTGCACCCTTCCCTGTGTCCTGAGCACTTAATGCAGCAACCCCACTGGATTCAGGGAGAGAAAAAAACCCAACCAAGAAAACCAACTCCTGGATGAAGGACGCCTGCAAAAGCAGCATTTCCTCCCTTTTGTCTTGGCAGGGGCTGTTCTCAGTTCCCGATTGTTCAGGCTCTTTATTCCTCACTTTCAGACTCTTGTTCACTTCCAGCTGGGCTGTATGTGTGCTTCAGAGATCCAGTGGGAAAGGTGCTGCGCAGTGACCCCCAGTCATTAATCAAGCTGCCTAAGCCGGGGCCTTTTCACAGCCAGAGCCTGATTATTGGCTCTTGGGAGCTGCGTAATAAAATGACAAGGGGAGTGAGTCTATTTCCTGCCGCCAAACTGCTGACATTAATTCACACTGGGGAGCTTGGGAAGGCAGCGGGAGGGGGAGAGCCGGGAAAGGGAATGTGTCTGTGCAAGGGGACGCTGCAGGATGCGTGTGCCGCTGCCCAGCTGCTCTGGGTGTGCGTGTGAACAGACAAGGAACGGCACGGATGTGTTCACGCGTGCGCTGTCCTATGGAGCACGGAACAGCCCTTTGGAGAGAAGGAGTGTTACAGAATCCTAGGCAAAATACTTGGCCCAAACGCAGGATCCTACTCTTGATCCTCCATTACTTCAGAGGCGCAGATCCCGTCTGCAGCAGCTTGCTTTCTCTAGACTAATACATCACTACACCTAAAAGCCTCAGTTTTGTTCCAGCGGTAGCCCTTCAAACCAGCAAAATCAGGGCAACGCTTATCAAAGTTCAGATTAAACTTTAGCTCAATTCCCACAGTCTAAGAAAGCCCCAGCCAGAGTCACTACCACCACACCAGCCTTCACACTTCACAGGCCTTTACCTCTCACAAGGAACTGTGGCTGCCGGAGCCTGGTTGCCACAGACCTGCCATGTTCCTTGGCATGACAGCAATCCACCCTAACAGCTAGGGAAAACCAAAGCAGAGCCCCCCACGACTACCACAGCATCAACACTGGAAGTGTTTGCAACCGAGATCCTAGAGGCCGCGTGTCTAGGAAATCTGGGTGATTGCATCCTGACGTTCCCACTGCCAAGGAACAAACGGGATGGTAAGTACAACTGGTAACAATTTTCTACAATTGCAGACATTTCTTGCTCTTCTCTTTTTTTCCCTAGTTAATAGTTCTTTTGTCCTGGCTCTAGATATTTTGCTAATCAGTTTATATCATATGGGAGCTATCAGCAGAGACTGTCAAGCCTGGGGATATGCAAAACCTTTCCATTGCCTCAAGAATCCAAGGAGACCTTTGACACTTGCCAAATTCCCTCTCAAGGGAAGGGTAAGGGAATAAAATCAGAGCCAAAATCTGCTACGTCATTTCTTCATCAGCCTTCAAGTATCATCTTAAACTTTCCTCTGCTGATACCATGTTTTCATGGGGCAACAACAACCGAGGAGCTGTTTTGCTAAGACCAGTTCTTTTCATGCTGGTTCTCACTCACAGGTCACCTGTGGTCCAGCCCAGCCATCTGGTCCCTCAGTGTGCTCATGGATGCCTGTTGAAGAGCCAAGTGTGTGGAAATTCCGGATCTGCTCCGAGCAGGCCTCGTGGTGTAGGAATGGCACTGGAACAGCAACACCTCTGGGAGAGCAGGGATGCTCTTCAGGAGCAGTGGTCTCTGAGGCAAGGCTATTTCATCAGAGTACTTCTAGTAGCACTCTGAACCTGACTGGTCTTCGATGTGGTTCCTACAGTCAGTAACAACCCAGCAAAACAGCAGGAAATACCCTCAGTGTAGCGAGGTTGAAAACAGCCCCTACAGGGTCTGCTGGTGTAAATGTTCGCACGATCCATTGGGAAAAAGGCAGAAAGTCTTGCCTGGAACATCCCATTAGGGATCAGAAATGCAAGTCTAACACTGTCCTTGCCACCAAAGGAAAACCAGCCTTCTGGTTTAAGCAGAACATGCACACACGTATTCCTCCATCCTCCAGCCACCAAAACACCCACCTCACTGCACCTGAAGCCATATGAGGGGCTGATGGGAGGTAGCACAGAAGCCTCTGCTCCACAGTCCAACCCATCTTTTTCCTCCTCTATTGAAATAAATGGGACACGGAAATCGGGCAAACTGAACAGAGTCAATTGGAGCACCAGAGCAGAACAAACCACTGTACACTGGCTGAGCTGAAGTGCCTCTGATGGAGTCACACCACCGCAGCAGCACAGAACCTCGAGCATCACTACTGAGCGCACTGGTCCTCAGAGAGCTCCTGCCTGAGCCCAGGGTTCAGTGCCCAGACCTGCAAGGCCGTGGCTGTGCCAGGAACCAGCAGCATCAGGCTCTGAAAGCAGCCACTGAATCAAGGTGTGCAGAGGAAACAGTTATCACTAATTCCCACATGTGCATCTGAGCAAGAAGTGCCTCATAAAAACAGACCCATCTGCCACTGCAACTATATCAAACCTCCTACAAAAAGTCACTTTGAGGTCACTGTTTTTGTCCAGTATTTCAATACATTAAATGCAATTACTTCATTGTTGATTTACCTGTCATTAGAGGCATGTGTTTGAACATGATTTATTGAGTGAGTTTTGTGCCAGTTGACTTGCAATAGATTGCACAATATTCAAAAAGGCTCATTTGCTTGGCATTACATTAGAAGCAGGGTGATTGCAACACAAAGCAATGTAAATGAGTTCTGAGAGGCTCCATCATTCATGTTGTCATGTACTGAATCCTATTATTATTTATTACCATAATTGTACTGTGTTTCCTGGGGCGATAAATTAGGACTGATGGGTCCCGCTGACAGCCAAGGACTGGACTCGCTCTATATAATTTAATAGGGATACTGCTGGATCTCTGCTTGGAGGAGACTTAGGGAGGAATTTAGGAACTAAGCAAAATCTTTCCTTAAAAAAAAAACTAAACTAAAATAAAAGCAGTGAGGGGTTCCCCCCCCCCGCCCTGTTTTCCCTTGGCAGCAATTTAAGTCTTGATAAAAGCTGCAAAGGAAATGGGAGCACTCTGTCTTTCATAATAGGATTGTTAAAAAAAATCACTGCCCTGTGTCACAATCTGTTTTATGCTCCCTGCTGACAGGCAGCCTCGCCACGGCTGGGAACAGAGGGACAGAGGATGACTTAAAGGAATAGCAGTGACAGCTTCTGACCTCCAGCATCCCAGCTCAAATCCAACCCAGGGCTGCAAGTAACAGTTGCTCCTTGCTGATGGCTGTGGGGAATGAGTGAGGTTATCCCTGCCTCTCACACACGAGCAGCCACAAAATGTCATCAAACCCAGCTTCCTGAGGCCTCACTAAAGGGGTTGCTGACCAGGCTGACGGACCTCACTTGGCACCGAGGGCCTCCTTCAAAGCTCAGCGTGCTCTTTTGAAGACCAACACCTCTGACTTGTGCCCCTCTAGCCCTGGTTCCAATGTGCTTTCCAGCAGTCCGACGTGGAGGTTTCCATATCTCAGATCCTGGGGATGTTTTATGCCTAACTTTGATCCCCACCTCCTGCCTGAAGCTTCTCCTTTCTTCTGACCACTTCTCCCCATGCAGGTGAATTCTCAAGCCCTGAGGGGCCAGTGCAGGACTCAACAACAGCTTCCAGAGAGCAAACACAGCACAAAGGTTTGTGCTCCTTCACAGCTTCAAGTGTATTTTGCAGCCACTACCTGTTGAAACCAAGCAGTTTGCTCCTCCTGACTTGAGGGTGAGAAATACCAGGTAAGTCACAAAGCTTACCTCTTACTTTTAATGCAGCCAGCAGAAGTTTTCCAGGTGGGACAACTACAGTGCCAAGAGCAAAGCCAGGACAGGGTTAGTCTGGGTTTGCTGGGTGTTAGTGGAGCCATTCAGCTGTTCTATTCCTGGCCCAGTTGGGACACACCTTCCTGTTACTGAATGAAAAACCAAACACTTCTATATAAACTGCTGATGAATGAGAACTGTGACCTTTCCCTCTTCTATTTGAGCTTGGAATCAGAAAATAACAGTGAAACCAAGGCAAGGGTTTTTTTTCCCCCATCTCATATGCCACAGGACTGGATTTCAAAGCACGCAGGATGCATGGTCATGGCAAGATTCTCACTAGTCCTCAATTCACTGCCAGTTAAGCATGGACAGTGTCTTGTTTGCTCTGTGAACAGGTTAATCTGTAAACCAGAAACTCTTCCTAGGGGTTCTTTGGATTTTTAGTTCTAGTCAGTTAATGACCAAGTTAACACAAAGAGTTAACTCACAAAGTGTCTTTCTGGCACGATAAACCCCTTAGTCATGCTTTGGTCTTAAAGATGGGAAAGATGAGAGCAAAGGATTTCTGGCCTTGAACTGGAGCTTGGAGTGTTGCTTCTGGAAAGGGATCACACCTTTCTGTGCCAGGGTCACTCCTCAGCTACACAAATACTTATTCACATTATAGGATTGTAGTTGATATTCATTAGCCAAATTAGGAAGTGAAGGCCAAAAAGATGAAAGTGCTGTATTAGCATTGCTCTTGTTTCTACTGAATGCATCCTTGCTTAAACCAATGAGAACGAACTGCATAAACCACTGCAGCTATGTTCTACCCTTAGAACTAAGGGACAAAGTCCCAGCTGCTGAAGATACAGCACGAGCAGCTGAGTCATTAGAAGGAAGCCAAAGCTTGCATTTCCAGAACAAAAACCCTGAGAAGCACTGCAAGAGCCCTGGCTGGAAAGCTAGATAAAGGATTGTATGAGCAGGAGAGGGGAAACAGGGAAAGCACATCTCAGGTTCTGCTACCCAGGTTAAGATTCAAGCACAAATTCTTCTTCCCATGCTTTTAAAAACCACGAACACTCTTTGTACTCACCTCTTGCAAAGAGATTCAGAGCTGCAGAACCTCAGGACTGTTGGACTAGAACAGGTTAATGGTCCCTACAGTCCCGTATGCCGTATTTGTGAGCAACCAAGTGTCCATAAATCCTCCAAGTGGACAACTTTATGGAATAATCAACACATCAGGGATATTTCCTTCTAACATACTCTGAGTTCGTGACTGGCTTAAGCCCTGAGGCATGAGAGCTTATTGACTGGATCCATCTCCCGTTCAAGTCAATAGATATCTGTCAATTCAGGTCAATTCAAATGAGATTTTATTGACAGGAGAAGCTACACAAAATGCTGCCAAAGTCTGAGAAAATGACAGCACCCCCCTACCTTCCTGGAGCCATCTGTCAGAGCTAGATACAACCTGCACTGCATTTACACAGAGGCTTACTCCCAGCTCCATCGAATAGGAATTGTCCTTGATTTAGCTTCATTGACTTGATTGAGCTGAGCTATGCCTAGTATAAACAAGATGCATCCTGCTTCTCGATGGACACCATCAGAAGTAGCGTGAGTGCATTACAAGGCTGAGGTTGTAAACCCACAATCGTGTTAAAAACAGGGCAATGCTGCTATCCTGCTGTCACAGAACACCAAGCACTGGCTGCAGAGCAGAGCAATGCAGCAGAGCCTGCACCTACAGCTGCTGGACTATTCCTGTCCCTCTTTCCCCCTCCCTGCCGACTGCTGCTCGCATTCTCTCTACCCCACACAGACATATGAAACTTGTCACTCAGACATCAAAGGCGCTTTTCGCTCACCCTTCCTCAGCAGTGACACATTTTTGGCCCAGCACATCACATTAATAGAACTTGCTGTCAAACAAGGCAGCTTTCAGACAATGGAAGGATTGTGCGCTGCACGGCACGGCTGATGGGCAGATCACCAGGTAATGTGATGCAAGAGCTACAAAATACCTCAAAGACACAAGTGAGAAACACAGACCTCAGTTTCGAAGAGAGACTTGTGGTTTGTGGTGGTTTTTTTGTCGGTATAAATGTTGGAACAGACCCTGGCATGGGCCTTGAGTGGGTTTCTAAACCCAGCCTTAGTTTAACATGCACGTATCCTTGAACGGTGCAGTGTTTCCTTGACGTCTCCAGTGCCTCCTTCCCTAGCGCAAGCTCCCCATCCTTCATTTCCTAACTTGAAATGACTTATGGGCTGAGCTCATCCAGCCTCACAGAATCACTGAAAGCATTTCAAACAGACCATGCTGCACTGCAACTTGTGCAGAAGCCATCTGCAGCTCACGAGCACTTCTTACCATAAACCAGAAAAGCCTCTGCTTTGCATCACACTCTTCCTAGAATCACAGAACAGCTTGGGTTGGAAGGGACCTTCAAAGGTCATCCAGGTCCAACCCCCCTGCAATGAGCAGGGACATCTTCAACTAGATATGTCCTCAACATAAAAAGGACATGGAATTGTTGGAACAAGTCCAGAGGAGGCCACGAGGATGATCAGGGGCTGGAGCAGCTCCCGTATGAAGACAGGCTGAGAAAGTTGGGGCTGTTCAGCCTGGAGAAGAGAAGCTGCGTGGAGACCTCAGAGCAGCTTCCAGTGTCTGAAGGGGGCCTATAGGGATGGTGGGGAGGAACTCTTCATCAGGGACTGTAGTGACAGGACAAGGGGTAACGGGTTAAAACTTAAACAGGGGATGTTTAGATTGGATATTAGGAGGAAACTCCTCCCTGTGAGGGTGGTGAGGCACTGGAATAGGTTGCCCAGGGAGGTTGTGGATGCTCCATCCCTGGCAGTGTTCAAGACCAGGTTGGACGAAGCCTTGGGTGATACGGGTTAGTGTGAGGTGTCCCTGCCCATGGCAGGGGGGTTGGAACTAGGTGATCTTAAAGTCCTTTCCAACCTGAACTATTCTATGATTCTAGATGAGGCTGCCCAGAACCATGCTGTAGCTGAGCCCCAGAAAGAGGAACAGGGACAACTGTGTGCTTTGCAGGGTGACACAGGGCACACATGAATCAGCCATCCATGGGGATGTGCCCCAGGGACCTTTCCCAGTAGAAGTCTTCAGTGCTCTAGGTGATGATTAATGAGAACTTGTGTTTGGAGCTTAGCAATTGTGAAATCCCTGGTAATCTAACCAATGCCAGGAAATAGCAAACTTTACTGCCTGGACCTCAGCCCTCATGTCAGGCTGGGATTTGCTGCACACCTTGAAAGGATGAAGCACAACCCATTCCTCCTCCTCCCGCACCAAGGGAGAGCCCTGCACTACTCAGTTTATGTTCTAGTAAAGACGACAGGGGTAGGTCAGAGCAATTGAAACCACCTTTGGGCTTCAGTTGTGCAGGCCACTGAACATCCATTAGCTACTAAAGGGATTCTGGCCCTCGGTGACCTGGCCTGGATTGAAATCAGTGACCTTGCAATCAGGTTGCACACCCCATTAGCCACCTCGGCCGCCTCCTGAAGGGGTGTTCTGTGCAGCTTTGGTAATCTGTGTGTCCTTCCACACATCTCAGGAATGTAACTGGGATACAGAGTACGTCTGACTGGAGAGATGAAGATATTAAGCATGTGTCTTTGTCAGTTATGGCCATTATCATTAGCAGACTAGCTGCTATTCCCTATATATTCCGTTTAGAACCGTTTACAGCTGAAACATTTTTAATGGCTCGATGAATATGAATGCAACATTTATAACCATTTACACGTATGAGACTTTGGGGCACATCCATCTTTCACTGCGGGCACGTAACCTCCCATTACCACACTGTCACGCTGAAGAGTGAGTGGGGAGAAGAGGACCCCACTTCACAGTGAAAGATGAGGACATTATTTCTGCCTGTTTGGTAAAACACATGCTCAGAAATCTCCCTTGTTGTCATCCCAGACTTCTCTCCCCAGTCAAGCACTTATTTAGGCTCTTTATACTTTCATTAACAAGGGGAAAATGCAGGCCGTTACATCTGTTAGCAGACATAATTTTAGACAAATACAACTTCTTATCAAATAAGCCTGCAATAAATGTTTCATGAACAGAACCCTTCAATAGAACTCCCAACACTAATTTAATGAGAAGTATCAAATGAATTTTTTTTTATTCTCATATCTCCCCCGAGACAAATGATACTTTGCAGGCCTATTTTTAACAAATGAATTATTGACTTAAACTGGCACAATTAATCACAATATAATGGGATCAGGGGATGTTAGAGGCTCATTCAGCACGGCAGATGATGAGTACTGACTCTTCCAAGAAATGAGGCTCTTTAATCATTCCCAGATTAACAGCTACATGCTTTCAAATTTCAATCATAGGGAACTGGCAGTGTGGAATGAAAAGGGCCCACTCCAGCAAGACAGAAGCAAGCAGGAGGATTTCTTACCCTCGTTGTCTAAGAAACAGGCACTCACTTCCCTTGGGAAAGGACAGGATCTAAGTCACGCTGCATTTCCAAGAGTTCCTCCTTGCAGTGTTTATCAGGGTACAATTTGCTTTCAGGAGGACAGAGGATGCTCCCAACTCACCGGGCTGTTTGACACCTGCCCCCAAGGGAAAACGTTCAGGACTTAAGACAAAAAGCCTCTTAACTAATCCTCTCTTTATTAGGATAACTTCTCCCATGTTTTTACACCTTCCTGCAAAAGGTGCTAGTACACTGCATGCCATGAATACTAACGGTGTTGGTTTGGAGTTATTCTTTCTTACTTTCTTTGGTCAGCTTCACAGGCTTATAAAGACATTTCTATGAATTACAAGGTGCCCCCCACCACCACAGACAAGTCCAGAACTGGGTTCTTCATGCCTGCGGTCCTGCATCCAAGAGCATCCAAACTCTGCAGCAGATCTGAAACTAAGGATCCATCCCAGCTATTTAATGGAGGCCTCAGGTGCTGAGCTAACACAGTTCTTCGGATGCTAGATTCAGCGCAGAGCCTATCACCTCTAGTGATGCTGAGGACCCTTCTACAATGCAGAGTACTCCTCAAAGGCTAGGGGCCCATTCTTCCCTAGCCCAGAGCATGAAGCTTTCTGTGCTCCTCCCAAGGAAACCCCAAATGAGCACAGAGGAGAGCAGACCCCCTCAGACACCTTTGCAGCTGCTCCCAACACTAGCAATATCCAACCCCAAATGCAGTAAGACCTTGGGGCAAAGAGCTCTTGGAACAGCCTCAGTATTGCCCAACCCAAACGCGTAAGAACAAGCTTGGGTCTGGATCCCCTACAGGGCTTACAACGCCTTGTGGGAAGTGCCAGGTAATCCTATTTAAGCATATGTAGAAGGGGCTTGAGTGTTCTGTGCTCCTGCAACCTGCAAAATGGGGTCTGGGACCCCAGTGGACAACGTGCTGCTGATTTATCACCTTGCCTGGACTCTGAACTCACAACTGCAGACGCAGAGAGCAGTGAGAGCGTTCCTCACAGCAGGGATCTGATCCAATTGTCTTGCCATGATTGGGACTGGAAATTTCTTGAGCTCCCCAGCCCGCGTTTGACTCAATTAAAGAGTAATTCAGAGGCTTTTGTGACAAACGATAACAAAATAATATGAGCACAGATTAACTTTTAAAGTCAGGAATGGCAAAGGAGATGAAACTAAATTAACATCAAGGCAAAGTGAACGCACACCGAAACTACAGGGAAAGTCAAACCCTACATCTGCTTTACTTTGCTCGCCTGGAGTTCAGGGGTCTGCCTTTTCTCAGCAGCACTTAGTGACATCTCAGACACCTCAAGAGGAGCTTTTTCCTTCAGCCTGTGCTGCCTGAGGTGCCTGCAATACCCTGGAATTCTCAATTTGACAAGAGATTTGGCAAGTAAATCCTGGGTGAAGAGATCCCCGGCGGCTGAGCTTCCAAATTCCAATGCATTTTGCACTTTCAAAATCAGCTCCTTTCTGAATGGGAGACAGGAAGCAGTTCCCAGGGTGGACCATGTGCATCATCTGGCCTTATACCCCGCTTTGACAGTGTCCTGCATCGAACACACCTCGGCGAAAGAACTGAAGAAACTCCATAGCAGGACGTCCAGGAAACAAAAGGAACTCCACAGATGTGAGACCCACACAGGCCACATCTCTTCCTGCCTGCTTAAACAAATGCAAACCCCAAAGCGTGTGGTTCAGCACCCCTTCAGCACTCACTTGATTACTGCTTAGGGTTATTCCCCCACACACAATAACATCACCGACAGAAACACATCCTCCCGTAGATTCATGTGTCAAAACCCAAACTGAAATCACTGCCCAGAAGTGGATTCCATTGCCACTGACCCCAACACTGATATCTGTGCTAAGGGCTATCAGAAAGTCTGACTTTGCAGGTTGACATTCAGTGCTGGAGCTGGCAGCAGGAAGAAGCCCTGAAGATGGTTTTCCCTCTCCACAGGAGCCCTTTGCTCCCTCTATAACAAAATACACACAATATTCCAAGGTTGCTTCCTAAGGAGATCTTCTAGCAGTCTTTGCCTACTTGATGTACAATATTAGACTTCCAAACCAACCAAACCAGGACCCAATAATACCAACACCATGATGCATTTTAAACTGTCAATATACTAAAAATTAGCCCTTTTCCTTCAACTTCAGAGTGTTCTCATCTCCACCAGGACTTCAGTGCGCAAGCAGCACCCGGGTTATTCTCTTGATCTATAACCACATCCCCATGTTTTGGCAGGGAGAGAACAGCTTTCTGTCCACTTCAGCCTGTTTCTGGTGGAAGCTGATTTAGAGAGCTCCTCAAAACGGGTTTGCTGTGCTCACCTCGTGGTTTTCACAGCTGCACATCCTCAAGCAATGAGGAAACACTGCAGCTTCCATTACCCCTGAAGTCACACCGAAAGAGGGAACAGCTATTTGCAATGGAAAAGCAATGGGAAAGAGACTGGGGAGGTGGCAGATGGACCAGGCTGTGCCAGACTTTCTCAACATGTCTCACTGTCTGCAAGGCAGAGTGCAGAGATGGGAAGCAGCAAGTGAAACACGTTTGGGCTTCCACACACCTCAGTGTTCGCAGGGCCACTCTGAGGAACAGGGCGAGCTCCTGGGTCTCCAGTGGAGGTCTGGTAGCCAAAACCCATTCTCTACTATAATTTATAAGCCTGTCAGAGAGTTAGAATTGATTGGGAAGAGGACTTGTTTTACCTATGGTGGGAGGAAATCAAGTGATGTTAGCAGCAATGCTGGGCACATTATCATCTGCTGGTTCCATTTAACAACTTCTCACAACATATGCAGTTTACATTATGGTATCCTGCACATGTAGTCTTTGGCTGAAAATATCCTCCAGAGCTCTGAATTTATGGTCATGCAAATACTCTGAGAGGCAAGAAACAGGCATGCCAAAGAATGAAAAAGGAAAGCCTTCTTTGTTCCTGCTTCTAGGCCACGTTAACTCCAACCCTGCCATGCTGCAACGCAACAAGGGATGCTGGTGTTTCAACCACACATCCTCATCTTTTGCTATGGCAACTCCTCAAATACCATCATCCTGCACAGATTTACTTGGCTTCCATGGGCACCTGGAGCTGGGCCTCTGAGAGAAGATCTGCTTTCAGCCAAGCTGTCTTTTTCTCTCTCTGCAGGCCTGGCATGACAAGAGGCCTCATTCTGCCATGATTCCTACCAGCTCTGCATCCCTTGGGGAGTCCCCTGGACACCAGCACAGACCACTGCTGTGGTCAAACCCACACAAGCACAGCCTAAGGAGCTTGCTCCTCATCAGTGCTAGCCTTTCTGCTATGCTTTTTCCCCTGACATAAAAGCTCAGCGTGATGCAAGAAGAGGACTGAACAGAATCAGTTTGTCCATCCTTTCTTTCAGTATAACTAACCTCACTTTGCAGCTGTCAGAGATACCAGCTTCAACCCCACGATCACTACAGACACACGGTGAGGATCCTGAGTTCATCAGCCCTTCCTGCCCAGCTCATTAGCTTGGGCCCAATTAGGCTGATTCTGGACTTGTGGCCCCAACCCAGCTTTGGTGCCTTTGCATGGCACCAGCCAGCGGCTGTGGTGTTTGTCACAGTGGAATTGCAGGCTTAATAAAGGGAAAGAAAAACAAAAGGCCGTTGTTCCAAGACCTCCATTTCACTTTAGGGCACAAACAATATATACCCAAGCAATGCAGCAATCTGTCACCTGTCAGCTCCTGGCAAAAGCTTTGTGGGAAATTCATTTTCAAGTGCAGTTTCAGCAGCCTGCTGCTGTGAGGCTGTGCAACAGTGGGAACGGCTCAAACAGGAAGCGCACCCCTGGGTGTCCTTACTGGGTGCTTGTCACTGCAAGGATGCAGCCCACTGCAAAGGGAAAATGCACCTAAGAAATCTTATCTGCTTTGGAATTTCCTCCTGTGCCAGGCTGTGATTGCCAGTTCATGGAGATGAATCTATCATCTATCTAGGGTCATGGATTTAGGATGAGGAATCTCATTTTGTACCCAAAGATAGCAACCCTCTGCTTTGAGGAGTGGCCACTTGGAACAGAAAGGTTAAAGCAGCAAAAGGCGACCAGGATTTACTAGGGGAACTGTATCAATGGCAGCATTGTCACCAACAGAATGGCTTTCCCTGCAGGTCCACCGTCCCTCCACCTGTGACAGTGGCCATGGAGCCCTCAGCAGGGCTCTGTCCTGCCTGCACCACAGAACAAGCACAGCAAACAGCTATTTCCAGCCCTAACCCACACCATAAATCAGAGCGTCCCTCTTGGCCACACATATGTTAACTACAACTCAGTGTGGTCACAACTACTGTACAGGGCTGTTTTTTGATGGACTCAATTACTCTTAATTTATACAGGGCAGAGCTGCACGCAGTATGAAGTACTTAGCATTGTCATTTTAATGTCATGCTTAATACACATTTTTAGAGCCCTGGTCATTAACTACATGAGAGATTTGAGCTCTGGATTTACTATACAGTGCTCCAAGGCTCCACTTGGCTTTTGGAGGACGTCGCAGCACTCTGCTCAGTGCTGCCTCACGTACAACGTGTACTCTCTGGAGATGGGATTATCCCATTTCTCAGTTCTGAGATCACCAGGGATCAGCAGCACACCTCAAGGGGTGACACAGGGCTTGCTTTGAAAGAGAGATTCTCAGGTTCAAGCGTTCAGTCAATACCCATCAGTGTGCTAAGAAATGCAAGCAGGTTTGTGCTTCTTGGGGAGGGTTATTACTGCAACAGCTCACAAATGAAAGCTCCTGTTTGTGAGAGAAAGATGGTGGAGGTTGCTCCTGCATGGATTAAAATGACCCACATTCCTTCTTCCCCCTTCGTGTTTCACTAAGCGGATTCACCCCCTGCACGCTATCACTGCGTGCTCGTGTCTTCATCAGAAACATTAATAAAATATTCCCTTGTTTGTTTACCAAAATGCCTTTTATGGAGATGAAATATTCCGAGGAGCTGCTCATTTGTGTGTTTCACTGAGCAATAGATTAAAAAACCCCAAACACAATTTGTGCTGCTGAAACCTAAACCATTCTGACAGCAGCAACAACTTGTTCTGTGAAAACTGGTTCTGAGGGGGGAAAAAAAGGCAGCAACTTGTCTAAATTCCACTATTTAATATGTTCTTTATAACAGCCTCATTCTGCATTTGCTCACTGCTGAGCACCATGGCCTTGGTACCATCTGAGCTACGATACCACAGAAGCGTAGATATAAATGAAGATGCTAAATGGTGATTGCCAGTTCCCTGAACCATCATCCTAAACTGGCCATTTAGGACAAACTCCATGCAACCCATCAACACAATTCTTGTCCTTTCAAAGGTCTTGTCTACAGGGTACCTTGAGGGAAGTGGAGACAAATGACACTGGAGTATGCAGTTACTGTGCATACATCAAACTCTGTGCTTAGATGAAAGTGCAGCAAACTCCAGACACGTTATTCTGAAGCACAGCAACAACATGGGGGTTTGGGAGCCTTCGACTTCTGTTTGAGGTGGGGTACAATTAGTTACTCCTCATATAGCCTGCCCTGAGCATACTTTATAGGTTATGGGTTGAGTGACCTGTTGCTACACACCTGAGTCACTGTAACATTGCTCATTTTCTAGGCTTCCTACAAAGTGCATCTTTTCCACCACTCTTTTCTGGTGATACTACATAGGACAGGGAAAGTTTTGCTGCAGGAACTGCAATTACTGGTGCTGTTATTTATCTTCTGATTACCTACGAGAACACAGCAACAGACCAACTGAGCAAACAAAGCCCCTCTTCCTCTGCCCCTTCTCCTCCAAGCAACCCAGTGTAAGCGAGGGGACCGCACTTAACCAGCACAGGCTGGCTTCTACAAACATACATGGAAAAACCTAGGGAGGAATCACACTTCTGATTGACACCTGCCACCGTGATCAATAAGGGCAATGACAGCTGAGATCACTGCTCAAGCTGCTGTTACACGGTTTTGGCAAACAAAGGCAAGTCTCCACTGTCAGTAGTGAGTGACACCAGCATTGTCCCCTGCTCATCACTACCCATGTCCTTCCCAGGCACTGGTTCTTCCTGCAGGGAAGCTGCCTGGGACTGGAAGGGGACAGAGCAGAGTCAGGCATCGGGGACTCGAATCCATGCACAAGCAGGTGTTAAGTGAATTCCTCCAAAAGGACACGAGCCGCTCTTTCACTGGCTTTGGGATGAATTAGCATGAATTCATAATCCATAAATCCTGGTGGCAGCAGAACAGCATCCCTCCTGTTGTTATTTATTTTGAGATTTTCACTGGGGCAATAGCTTTACGTTTGACATTTATATAGGTCACAGTGAGCTAATAGCCATCTGCCATCTGGGGACTTTTATAATGAACATTGCAGAAGACTATGAAACAATCTCTGGCATTTCCGAGTCGAACATAAGCTGAAATAGGGTTGATCTTTACAATATGCTCTGCTGTCTCTCTTCAGGTTTGCATTAGTCATTTGCCTGGCCTTGCTACACACACACACACACTTGCACATATGGGAAGTGGTGGGCTTCAGCATTTAATACTACCAGTTAATCACCACACACATGAAAAACACCCAGTACCTTGCACAGCTATAAAAGACCCCCAATTCACCTGAAAATTCTTCATACATTTAACAAATACTAATGCCTCCCCAGTCCCCCTCCCCTGCAGCACAGGAGACAGCTCTAATGCTGACGGAGCTGCAGTACACAGATGTGAAATGGCTCCTGCAAGGTCACACAGTCTTCCCTTAGCATAACCCCACTGTCCTGATCACCCAAATACATACCAGGCTGAACAAAGGCATCTAGAAACATGCAGAGTCCCCAGCAAAGCTACCACAAGCACTGCTGCACACAGGATAACACCTCTCCATCTCACCCTTGGGCCAGGGCCTGCACCAAGCCTATTTATCAGCACTCAGCCAAGCGCCCCATGATTGAAAGCAGCTGAGCCAGGGGAGGGCTGGGGCAGGTTATGGGTCATGTCCTCACCTCAACAAGCAGCACAGATCCTGGGAGGGACTTTAAATGCCACTGAAATCTCCATAGTGTCACCTCGTGACTGCCTGCACCCACACCAGAAGCGCTGCTGCTGCAGCAGGCTCCCCTCTGGCTGGCTGCAGGGAGGTGATGGAACCCCACTTCTATCCCCCAGTGATGTAATAGTGCCCAAGGGCGTAACCTGCAGCTCCCAGCCTGGAGAGGAGAGCCCCTGCCTCCTCCTCCTGCACTCGGGGATGATCCATACAAGAACATGTCGTCTTTCCTAGCACCTGGGTGCACCATGCTACTCTCATCACCTCTTGCAGATGGGGAATTGATAGAGGCAAGGATGAAGTGACTTTGCTGAGTTGTGTAAGGCACCTACCAGAGCTGTGAGTGAACCCAGGTGTCCCAAGTTTCAGGTCAGCACTTTAACTGCGAGGCTGCCCCTTCTCCCAGCACCTACATGCTGTTTGTTACCATACACACGTGAGAAAGGACTGAATGTGCTCAGACAGATGAGAATATCCCATCTCAATTAGTCACTCTCCAAAAAGCCTCCTAGGGGGCCAGGCCTCCTTAATGCTGCATGTTCCTCCTGAGTTCCCCAAGCCTCAGCAGGCCTCAGGGTAATAAATTACATTTGTCTCTGCCTTAGCAGCCTGGCTGAATCCTCCTTTCCGTGACTCAACTCGTGATGAAATGCCTGTTTCCTGGTGCTGAGATCCGGGCAAATTGGTCTTTTCAGCCTCCCTCCTGAGGGACGTGCCTCAGCCAGGCGGCTGGGGGCATCTGTGAGCTCCTGTCCCGTCCCTCTGCCCCCCGTACAGACGCCTGGTCCTGGGGTGTCACTTGTTTGTATTATGTCTTTGGAGGATGACACACAGAGCACGTTTGAAATCCAATCCCCTCTCGTAGGGCTGGGAAATGGGAGATGCTTGAGCGCTGACCAGGCTTTGACCTGGTCCTGCAAGGACTCGGGTTACACAAAGCGCTGTGCTGGCTCTGAGAAGCAGAAATCTTGTAGGCTTGCACAATTCAGCAGGTGACAACTTCAAGAACTGAATGCTCAGCTGCTGCCTGCTAATGCTGACACACAGAGGGGGCCTGGCAAGTCCACCCTGCCCACTCCCACCACTGCTGTGGTGGTTGTCCGTGCCTTGGCCCTCTGTCCTTCTGTGCACTGTGAGACTTGAGCTGATGACACGGGCGAGAGCATCACCTCCTGAAGTCACACAGCCCCTCCTGGCTGCAGCATCAGCTGAGTTAGGACTTGCCTTTCATTGGCCTCAAACTAATGGAGTTACTTTGCACCGATGCTGCTGCAAACAGATATTAGCTCTGCCCGTGCCACAGACATCACTGCAGACTCTGGTCCACGTGAGAGCAGTTTCATTACAATGGAAGGCATGAAAAGATAAATGCTGTAACAACCTTATCTCTACTCCTTCCACCACATGCACGCTCCCTTCCCCACAACACAGGATGTGCAACAATACACAGTCAAGGCTGTGCTGTTAAACAGTGCTCGTTCTTCTCAGCACCGCTGGTAATACATAACACAGCTCAGCCTGAGGAGTGCTCCTGGTATTGTTATTAATGTCCATGTCATAACTGCTTCCATAGGATTTCCATTACGCCCAGGGATCACAGCGTGCAGAAGGTGCCAGGAGCTCAGCCCCGACTGCTTTCCCCCAGCAGGATGTCAGACCCAGCTCTGCCTTTGAATTACAAAGAGAGCAGAAGTTTCGCATTGTTTCAGTTAAGAGGGGGGGGATCACCAAAGGGTACAGAAGAGAAATGAGAGAGAAGGGATCATTCCTATTGCTGGGAACACACATCTGCACCAGCCACATCAGGTACATTTCCTTCTGCTTTGCTGCTTAGTGCTCTCCTGCATTCGTGTTGTGCTTCAGACCTCACCTGCAGCATCAGTTCAGCCTCTGCCCCGTCCTGCTCAGCTCCTGTGGCAGCCCCTCAGGTCCTGCCATGTCCCACCTCTGTGCTCTGCACTCCCACCAACCCCCAGCCCCTGCAAGCTGATGTCAATCACAGCTCTTTTAATGTGCTAACTTTCTAAATCCACACTTGTGCTTACTTAACAACAGGCTGCTTTGATCAGTGGAACGCAAGCAGAACTAACAAACCTGAGCCCCTCTCCTGACGCACCCCTCGCCAGGCCTCAGGCTTGTAAAACCAAAGCAATTGCAAGGCTTAATTTTATTTCCTTTACTTTCAGGCTACAAGGTGCTGGTTCTGATTAGGAATATTCTGAGCAGGAATAAAGCTCTTTTAAATAAAAACCATGTTGAGCTTTAAGGGGAAAATTGCACAACCCTATCAATTTAGACGAAATGTCTTTTCAACCAGCGGTGTGGACAGGGCTCTGTTAAGCCAGGCGATGTGGGAAGCAACTCTCCTTGTTAGTCACATTGCTTTTATGGTTTAGAGATCAGAGGAACATCATTTGTAGGCAGAGAAAATGGACTTTAGCTCGGGATTCCAGAGGACCAGAGCTCCGAGTACTTTGAGGAAATGCACTTTCAGGAGCACATCCAGAGGTAACTTCGGAGCCTCACAAAAGCAAAATGAGATTTCACATAGACTTCACTTGGGTAAATATGAAGTCACGAGCTTGATTTCAATAGAGTGCAACTGAGTATGTACTTCATAGCTTGGTAAAGCTGAAGCTGCTGCACTGGGACAGCTCTAGAGCTGCCTCAGTCACAGAGGCTGATACAGTTATGTTAATCTGTGGTGCTGAACAAACAGGCTGGTGTTTGCAGTAGAGCTGCTTTGGACTGCTGCTGCTGGAAATGAAATCAAGTATGGCCCAGTGGCTGGATTTACACAGACCTAGCTAAAAACATCCTCATGTCTTCCGAGCATGGCCCTGGCAAAGCTGATCCCACCAGCACAGCGCCCTGACCACTGGAAACAGACTCCATCAGAGCAGTGTCACTTCTAAACAAGCTGCTGAGGTGTAATACATGGGGAACACATCCTGCCTACACGTGGCTTTATGATACTGCACAGATTTTATGCTAGGGTCAAGGGAGAACTCAGGACCAACCATTTAATCCTATTCCTTTTAGGCATGAAACCTGCCAGCCCCAGCATCCTGATCGCCCTTTCCCCTTCAAAGCTGCTCCTGCCTATTCTGGGTAGCAGAACCTTATCTTTGTTTTCATCTGCCTGTCATTCTTGATTCTTACCCCTTTGGAGATGTGTGCTCTCCTCCTACCCCCACAGATCCTATGACCTCAAGGTCCTCCCCCATTCAGTGCCAAAGTCATGTCAGAGCTGAGCTTCTGGTCCCCAAGGAGGAGTTGTTGGGACCTTTCACAGGTCAGGGTTCGGATTAAGTTAAAGCAGCAAGGAGGTAAAAGCTGGAGGAGGCTCCTGCAGAAGAGTTCATGGATGGCTGCTGTACTGCAATATGAGGGGCTTGACTTGAGTGTGCTGAAGCCAGCAGGAGGTGTTCTGAATGCACCAAATGCTTTATGTGGTTTGGTTTTTATCCATTATTTCTACCCTGGTTAGAAGTGAAATGGCTGTCTTAGGACTAAGGCTAACTGCTCAACGATACGACTATATACACCTTAAAGTGTGCTTTTCAAGACTGACAAGAGTGATGACAGTAAAAAGCTTTATAACCAGATTTAGGATGAAGAGTACACTTACCCCAGCACAGGAATTCATCCCTTCTAAGTGACTACCTCTGCTCTGGTAACAGCTATTATTATGTTATTATTAGAGTGGGAAGAAGCTCATTCACAGACCAGGGCTCCACTGCACTAACAGCTCACTAGGAAGAAGGGGCTGCTATCCCAAAGGGCTGGCAATCCATATGTGGTTCTGAACCCTGCTGCTGGCCATGGCCTTAAAAACCTGCCTCTGGCACAACCAGTTTCAAAGCCTTCTCCTCTCACATGAAACTCGGCAGTCTAACACGATTTCATTAAGCAGATGCTAGAGAGATAATGTGCCATCTTCACGAGAGGGGTGTTTGCTGCATGACTCTGATGGCAACACAGAAACTTTGGCAGACATCAGAGGACTCTGCATCAAACCCTTTCCTTTCCCTAAGCCATGCTTCTGTTGTAATTACTGTTTTCCCTAGTCATTCTGTGATAGGTACAGGCAGCCTGGCAACACCTTCAGGGAAGCTTTGTGGGACTGAAATACACCATCACACGTGCTGAGTGTTAAGTCCGCCTGGACCTGGACCTCATTACTCCAAGTGCTGATCAAGCGCTGGCAAATCAAGCTGCCCCTGAGTGCTGAACACAAAGTGCACCAGACCAGTGCAGTTGCACGCACTTCAAAATGCTGATCTATTTTCCCAAGATGTGAGCTAGTTTTATGCTATCAGCATTTTGTAGCTCAAAAGCTGTGGGTTTCTTTCCGGTACAGGGAAGGTCAGCATGCTCTGCAGTGACTGTGGGCTCCTCTGGCTGGCAAGCCAAGCCAGGGCCCCAGATAGCCAAAGGCAGGTGCTCAGCTTTCAGCAGAGACCTGGCCCCTTTCCAGTGCTTCCAGGTGGCCAGCCCCCAAAGTGAAGGCATCTTGAGACACGTCACTTTGAAAGCCGGTCACCAGGACTGGCAAATCCCCTCTAAATCTGCCTTTGCCTTTGCTGCTGAGTACACGTGGGGTATCTGCAGAACCAGCCAATGCACTCCATGCTGAGGGCACATGGGCCCCGCGCTGCCACGACTGCGACTGTGCCTCCCCTGGCAGTTGCTGCATTACTATGACAGCTGCAAACCCCGATGAGTGAATAACCTAATCGAGCCATTAAAAGAAACAGAAGCCCTCTGCCCTGTTTGATTTCTCTCTATAATGATGTAAAGTGCACTTTAATGGAGTCAAAGTGGTCCTGGGCCATTCTTGTTAAGGCCATTTGATGCAGTGCTATTGAGTCCCACTGCTAGCGTTCATTACCTCCCTTCAGCTCTCTCCCCTGCTGCATTGTAGTTCAGACTCCCCAGCACAGTTTCGCTGCTGCCACAGCCCCTTGCCTGCATTTTGTCTACATAAATTAGACCTTGTGCAGCATATTGGCCTGTCAGGGGACTAGGAAGAAACTGTATATTGTTTCTGGCATTCCCGGGCCCTTCTGCCCCTGACATCTGCTGTGTTTGTGACAGGGAATACATTCCTGACTCATTATCCAGGCAAGCGGAATCCCTCCCTGACAGCACCATTAATCAGAATCAAGCAGTCCAGCAAAGGCAAAAAAAAAAAAAAGAAGGGAGAGAGAAGAAGAAGAAGAAGAAAAAGCAAGCGAAGAAAAAAGACAGTTCCTAACTTTCACTTCGGTGTCACTCCAGTGTCTGGACAAGTAGCAATCTATCTTTCTGAGTGACAGCTCTGATGGATGGCATTATTTATGCTTTTGTGTATTAAAAGACAGTTCTGGCACTGGCTTGTCACTCAGCAGAGCCTTGAAAAAAGTTGGAATTCAATTTGAAGGAAAAGAGGCCAAAGATCAGATGGTTCTGGCTAGGAAGTGGTGCCTGGAAGGGCCCAAGATTACAGTGCGAGGGAGGAACTGGAAGAGGTGTAGAAATGATGCACAAATGAGTAACTGCCCTTGCAGGTACAGAGCTTTTCCCTGTGTATCTGTATTAGTATCTGCCTGGGCTGGAGAGGTCTGTTTGTTGACACAAACAGGTTTGATGTTCCTTGGAGGGATGCATCATTTGAGGGTGAGACAGGCATATGCTTAATTTTCTGTACATAATTTGTGCGTGTTTGTGTATACAAACATTTTTATGTATGCACATACATATGTGACTGAACGTGGGTGTTTCACAGCGTGTCTTTACATGCACATGTGTATTTACATCATTAATTTTAAATATAGGCTTTTTGTTCTAGCACACACATCTTCCAGATACGAAACACAGACCTAAATACCCATACACACACGAAGACAATCACACAGATACACCCCGAGATGAACAATACATCCATGTTCTGAATTCAGTCCTTTTAAAACATGTTTCCTTACCACACTGTGAGTGATTTTAAGTACAAACACAGGACAATATTCTTTAAACTGGAAGTGCCTTAATTGTCTCAAGTTTTTGAGAAGAAACTGCATTTCACTTCATGTGGGAAGTGCAGTCTGACTGTTGGTCTGGTTTTACGTCTTTTTCTTTACCCACACACAAGCTGAATGCAGAAACCCTGGTATGAAGATTTAGATGCTCCCACTTCGTAACATTTCCTACCTGTAGAAAAGGCTGGTAACTGCATGTGAAATGCCAGGCTGAGGAGCTGTCACATACTGACCCATTTATAAAGTCAGAATTCCAAGGAGTGTAAATCTGCATCTTTGTTTAACTGTGCTGATGTATGTGCTGGCAATGGAACCCAAAGGTGCTGATACAGCCTATACCACATCGTATATAAATACTAGAACACGGTCAAAGTATCTTTCTGTGGGGATATTTATGTATAATATCTACATTCTGTATAACACAGTGGTGTAAGAGGAAGCAAGCAGGCCACATCCACTTCAAGAGCAAACAGATATATCTCTCTTAAAACTGTGAGTATTTGTATTTATGTCAGCAGAGAATTTGGCTCTACATACATTTCTGTTTCTGCAGGCCTGATGACAGGAAGAGCCTCTCAGGACCTGCTGCTCCATGCTCTGAGTGAGCAGTGAAGACTTACCTGATCTGAAACCATAGTTAAATTATTAAAGCACAGTATATGAATAAGGCATCCCAAGCTTAGGTGTCAACTTAAATGAAAAGCAGAACTCCTACCTGGAAAGACGGAATGTGTTCAGAGGGCTTGGCTCACAGATGGATGCACATCTCTTTCTTCATCTTCTTCTGATGTATCCTGGGATTGAATGGGGGGAACTGCCTTTATGCTGCTGTGCTGACTCCAGCGAGGATGGAGATGCACAGAGGTACCAGCACCACTCGCGCAGGAGCATCTGCAGGAGTATCAAATCAAAGAGGGTGGGTTTGGTCATAGGTGGAACAAGGCTGCCAGCCTCTGTCTGCAGAAACATTCCCTTCGTGTAGTGTCTGTTCAGCAGGCTGTGGCTGCCCATGGAATGCCATGCACAAGTTTCTAACCAACAGTGGTTTGGGTTTATGGGTCAGCTATTCAGAATTGATGCACATAGCTCCCTAGAGCCATGCAAGATGTTTCACTCTGTATTTCCAACAATGAACAACACATGGTTTGGACCTGAGAAAAGATGAAACAACAAGAAATATAGTTCCCATTATTTATAACTTTTGCTTGCAGATGACCCATGCCTTGGCTATTTTGACAAACATCTGCTTTGGAACCCATTAGACAACACAGAGCATTTGCTTTTAACTACTACAGATCTGTTTCTTTCCCAAGCCCCAGCAGGTTTCAGTTCCCCTCTCCTGGACTATTGGCATCAGCAGCAGTCACCCTACCACACCTAGCAAGTCTTGACAGCAACCGCTCTTGAGACTATAAATCCAGGGCAAAATCCCAAGGACTTCAGAAACTGCTGGAGTTCTTGGCTAAACCCAGGAATGGTGTTGACTTGCAGGCCCAGCTGGATTGTTACTATCATCCTCTTGGATTCTTCTTTAGCTTCCTGAGGATAGTGGATCTCCTCTTCCCATCCACAGGGAGTTTTTAGCTCGGCCTCCTTACAAGACTTAGAAGTAACATCAGATTTCCAGTATACTGACTGAGCACTACACATGGACAGACAGGGAACTGCTGTTACTCACAAGCACTTGAAAACCCACCAGCCCAGGTTCACCCCACTGGTGCTCTGATGGAGATGCAGGTCGCAGGCAGGCCTAGGACTGCACTGACTTCATCTGGAGCAGCTCTCTAAAGGGATGACATCACAGCAATGCCAGGCAACGAGCTGCCCCCTCAGGGTGTGAAGTTCTGGAATCGACCTATTCTTTCAAGATCCACAGCTTAAATTTCAAAGTGAGATGTGTGTGCAATTCCCTCAGGCTCCTTTGAAATCCCAGCCCGTGTTTGGAGAAGGAACTGGTCATTTTTCTACTCCCAGGCTCACTGTGGCAGAGGCTGTGGATTGCCTTTTTGAATGCTGATACCCTTAAACTGAAACTGGCTGGGATGGAGGGAGGCTGCAACAGCGGAGAAATATGCAGAGGGCTTTCTCTTTGCTGGCTTTCAGATGCGTAAGGTGGTCAGTAACTGCTCCAGAAGGAAACAGTAATAATCACTCCTAATGGCCAGGCATAGAAGAAAAGGAGAGTTTATCTTATTTGTCAATCCCACTGTATCCATCTTCCTGGAATTACACAGTGAAATAAAGACATCCAAGACTACACCTCAGCTGGGGTAAATGGTGTACACTTTCATAGCTCCTGTGAAGGCAATTTATACCTGCTAAAGATCTGCCCCTTGATCTCCAAAGCCAAAGGAACATAAGCTTTTGTGTTTTAAGCGTGGTGGTTGGAATGCTGGATTCTACTCTGTCGTCTGTCAGAACAGCAGGCAGAGGGGAGGAATGTGCTGGTGTCATATGGAAACCGCGGTTTGATGACGGACAAAATTAAATCCTTGCATTTGGACATAAACCATGGTAACACAAAATATGCAGCAAGTCAGGCTTGGTTTTCAGTACTGAAAACACAAGGCCCCACTTGGCAGGCTGAGGAGGGGATATTAGTCAGATTTAGACATGGTTTTCTTTGTTTTATTGAAGGATAAATAATTACGTGCTGAGATATTCCAGACACATGTTAGCAGAGCTCTGTGTGAACCACAGCGGAGGATGCTGTGAGAATAGGAAGGACTGAAGGTCCTTTAACCTAAAAAGGACCTGGGAATCCTGGAAAAGTTTGGGGGTTTACTCCTGGAAAACAGTCCCTAAGTTTCCTCACATGCTAATCTCCATCCACTGAACCTTCCAAGTGCTTGCTTTCTTGACATCCTTAGGTTAACACTGATTCAGTATATACCACATCTCCCCAAAGCGTCTGCTCAGCATTCCAGCTAAAGCTTTAGCTGGGGATGCACTGGGAGCAGTTGGGTGAGCACAGCCCAGGGGATCTGGGAACAGAGGCACTCCATGCTTGCACTGTAACAGCACCTCTTCTTCCCTTCTAATGCTTTTCCCAAGTTGGAAGTCCAAAGAACGCCACATGGACAAGTAAGAAACAGAGGGTCCGCTCCTCTCAGGCATGTGGCAGTGGCCAGTTCCGAGTCACACAAAGACCTTACGGGGAAGTTTCATTATGACTGGGTAGCATTTCTTATTTAATGGAAACAAATGTCTATGGAAGTGCAGCAGATAAAAACAACACTTTTCTAAGTGCAAGAATTCTGACACCAATTTATTGGATATACCCAAATCTGCTGAATAGCTCAAAGTGATACTCAGCAAATGGATGTTCTGCTTCCCACTCACTGTTTGTTCCACAGTCTCCCAAGGGGTCCTGCTATTTTCTGGTTTAAAAGGAACCCCTATGTAAAAACTGCCTGCAATAGAGGATCAAAGGTATTACAGCTCTGTCTCATTGCCACCACCCTGTTTTTATTTATACTGTAATACCCTGAAGGCAGAGACCCTCTGTCTGTTCTGGTTTTGTATCGTGCCTCGCTCAGTGGAGACCTGACCTGGCCTCTGGTTGCTACCTGTGCTGTCGGAGCAAATCACCAGGACAGTCAGCAGAGCAGCTTGAAACAGGGGCTGTGATCATTCCCAGAGGCAATGGGCACTCAAAGTCATTAGCTGCCCTAGCAGAACCTGTGCAGACAGCCACCACAAAGTGTGATGGATGGTCTTACCAGAGATACTTGGAAATAGACAGGATTCATGGAGTTGTGGGGCCACACCTCTGGGGTGGCACAGGCCTTATGGTCCACCTGAACAGCTCTGTCTTCACTGGCCTGGCGCTGCCGTGTACAAACTGCTTCTTTCCCAATATCCCCATCCCAACTGCCGTTCCCCAACATGATTTATGACACTTTGTGCTGTGAATTCTGCATTGCTGTTGCCTGCCAGCACTAATGGAGCGTGCAGAGACCTGACAATATCGACTGGTCGTAGTCATTCATGTTTCTTTTTCCTGGTCCTTTGCTACCAAAAAAACCTTAAAAAGAAGAATGTAGAAGGTGAAAGCCACAATTCACTGACGAGGTTCTGGAACTGCCTTTCTCTAGTAAAAAAAGCTGCTTCAGTGCCTGCCCTCTAGCACCGAGTCCTGGTCTCACCACCCCCAGGTTGCTCGGGATGCTGCTTTCCATCTTGCACTGTCCTGGTGCATTTACAAGTGTAAAATGGAACTTACAAATCACTTTTTGGAACAGGTAAGGGACATAAACATCAGCAGAGCAGAGTGAGCTTACGGAGAGATGAAATCAAGCTGAGGAGCAGAGATCCGTGGAGCTGGATTTCACATTTCACTGACGCTCTTGGTCCAGAGGTTTGCTCATTAACAAGGCCATGATTCTGCTATTGAGACTCATGGTAAGTGGTTCCTCAGGCAAAGATCCAGCAAAGCACTTAGGCAAATTCATAAATTTATGTCCCATTGACTTCTGTGCAACTATTTATATGCTCAAAGTCATGCATGTCTTAAATGCATTTCCAGAGCAGGCCTGGGACTCAACAGTCTTTCTGCAGCATCGTAAGCCCCCAAGCTGTGAAAATTCATGAGTTCCAGCTCTCCTTTCCCCAAAGCTACCACACTGCAATGCAGAATGCACCCTGAGAAAATGCAGCCCCTGCTGTGGTGTTCGTATTCCGGATGAAGGCCTGTCTGTTCCCAGGTCACCCCTTCCCATCTTCCATGACCACATCTTTCATTCTACTGGCGTGACTGGAAAATACCTGGTGCAAACCTCAGCAAGGAAATCAGGCCCATCTGGCTGAGGGTGAAGCACTCCAATGCTGGCTTTCATAAAGCAGACAAAGAGATGAAATGCACTTTGAGGTACGAAACTGAACATACCCATAAGCCCTTGAATATGTTCCCCAGGTGTGAAAGGATGCCCAAGCAAGTCTCATTTTCATCAGCCCTGTCTGTTAGCACCCAGCCAGTGCACTTTATAAAGAGCCTAAAGAGACAAGGTATTATAAAGATCATGCAGCCCAGGCAAGCACAGAAGTGATTTAAAACATTCTAATCTCATTAATCTGTTTCTTCTCCCTAAAGATGTTCAAAACCCAGGCCAGAGCCATAGCTGGCAAGCCAAGTAGGAAAGCACTTAAATAAGACCTTAAATTTAAGCTCACGCTTAAATTCTATTTACCACAAAGTTCATTTCAAGATAAATTCATGCTAAACCAGTATTTCTAAGAAAAATAGAAACTCACCTGAGCCAGAGCCTTTGCAATATCAACAGAGCTAATCTGTAGTAGACGAGGCTTTTCTGCTTCAGGACTTCTTTCCCACTCTTCTGAGCCTCTTTCATCCAGCAAAAGGAACAGGAATTGTGGCTTTGGTGGCTGGCCTTAGCAAAGCAATTCTACTTGGATTGTGCATATTCAGCTACCTGCTGGGAAAACCCCCAGTGAACCAGTCTGTCACCAAGCTGCAATGCAAACAAACAAACAAATGGCTATAATAAACAGAGAAATGACCTGAAATCTGATGCACCTGTTCCCAGCCCCAAAAGTCAGACCCTTTTTCTTGATGCCTTTTCCCCCCTGCAGTTACTCAGGTATTGCAAGTGCTGCACTGGTTTTGGGTGTTGTAAGGATTCATCCGTGCAGGTTTGCTTACAGCTCTGAAAATCACACAGTGTACAGTGTTATCACCTACCCTAAGTGTATTTTTACTATTACCTAAGTTACTATCACAGGCACCTAAGTCTGGTAGCCAGTATTTGGGTATTTACTGTAACAGGAAGACACCTGACAGGCAGTTGCCATTCTCCTATGGAGTGGGCAGGTTTCCACACACTTGAGCCTTTCTTTCTCCCAACTGCACTGCTAGGGACTATTTCTATACTCCAGGGAAGCCAGTAACCTCTGTAGGGGAACCAGGTCACCAGTTAGATACTCATTTTCTGGAAGCTGTCAATCTTTCACCGTGTACTTGGCCACTCCTAACTTATTACTCACATCACGATCCTGCTTAACGTCCTAAGCCTCATACAGGTGAAGAAACCATTACAAGTGTTTGCAATGGTAAGTAACACCCAGCCACAGATGTAATTGGAGGTACTATGTGCATGCCAAACGTTGCATTAGTATTATTATTGCTATTGACAGTATAAATGGCAGCACCATAATGGGACAACAGCATCAGGTCTCAGGGAGGCAGAGGGTAAGGAGACATTAATATGTGCAGTCAACTTGCATCTTGCACTATGAGAGTGTGCTGGTATGAGTGGCTCTGACACCTAGAACATAAACCAGATGGCCCCTTTCTTACGCCATATCATGCAAAAAGAGATTTGAATTAATTCATGTAGAAATCATGACAATTCTGTTACTGTTGGAACTCAGTACAGCGGACAGGGTGGCAGGAGATTATGCTGAATTTTTAACTTATAAAATACTAGCGACAGATGTCACTGCCTCCACTCCTTTGTTGCTTCCCATCCTTCCTCCATCCCCTCGTGCCCTTGTGTCCCTTCTCCAGAGCAGTAACTCTGCACTACATTGCTTCAAAACCTATTGACATCAAATCCGGGGCCGAACTTTCTCCAAGTAAAGAGAAATCCATCAACCCCCAAAGGGTCTGCCTGCACCGTGGAGATGCTGGGGAAAGGAGATTTCATTTTGCAGTGAACTCCACCCCACAGCCCGACTCGAAATTCCATCCAAAATCAATAAAACATCCCTGGCCATGGGGATTGATGAACTGAGCAAGCAACAGTGCCTTCCACAAAGGGTTTGCATCCTGAATAGCCGAGGCTAAGTGGGAGAAAGGAATATTATCATCTGCACTGCATGAGGCTGAGGCACAGGAGTACTGAGCTTTGCCCAGGGTCACTCTGCCCTGGTCCCCCCAGTGCCCCTGCCCGTTCCTTGCTCCCACTCCAGGGATGGGTTCCCACAGGCACCCATCAGCAAGGTGCGGGGTGTCCCTGGGAGCAGGAACAGCTTCTGCCCGGGCTCGGAGTGCAGCATCCCCAGGGCTTCCACTGCTGTAAGGAGATCCCGGGCTGGTCCCTGCCCTTCACACAAGCCTCCTCGCTTCCATGTTTCAGCGCCTTCTCCCCACAGCACGTCTCCTGCCGACACACCCCTGTCAGCTCCTCCATTGTGCACCCAGCAGCGTCTTTCAGCACATGAGCCTCAGCCAACATGGCTTAAACACATCGACTGGGGTGGGAGGAGCAGGAGGGAAGCCTCCAGCACCAGGGTGGGGGGTGCCCTTCCTGCCATACAAAAGCACAAGCGGGTTTGTTGGCGCTGGCAGAGGCCGGCTGTGTTGAAGCTCCCTTTCATCAGTGGGTATTAGGCCCAAATCGCTGCCTCTTTGAATATGTACACAGCGCTTTCCATCTCCTGTCAGGGGGATGACAGATCTGCCAGGCTCCTCCGGGGCCTGGCACCTGGGGCGCGCAGCAAAGCGGCTTTGCGGCTACGAGCACACACAGCTTTTTGCCTTCTTCCCCCCCCCTCCCCTTCCCTTCTTCTTTTTTCCATTGGGGAACTTTCTCCCCCGCCTTCCCTCCATTCCTCCCCCCCTCCCAACCTGCATGAACACTTCTTTCAGTAATGGGTTTTTTCCACCTGGTTGACTTGATGAAAGGTTTATGAGTTGACATTATGTGTGAGGAGAACAAAGCGAGCGCGGGGATGTGCGTGCGCGGGCTCCACGGAGCCGCTGAAAACTTTATTACAAACTCAGAGACGTTGGGAGCAATAAATCAGGCGGATGGATGCTCTCTACAGACCGGAGAGGAGAGCACGCAGGGCTGGGCTGGGCACCGGCTGCTCCAGTTGCACTGGGAGAGGGCAGAGAGGAAAGCTGCTGGGAAGCCACCCCTCAAAGGTCCTGCTTCCCCACGGCCTCCAGAGTCCCTACCTTGAAATCACAGCTATAGAAGCAACAGCTCCAAAGGGGGCTTCCAGAGGCATGAAGTGATGTTTAAGCACCTGCTGAGGGTGAACATCAGTAGGTTTAGGAAATGAGCTGTGTCGGGAGAGCTTCCCCGTATCCCTACTCTGGAATTCTGTGCCTGGTCCATGCCCGCAGTTCACTGTTTGCTCAGCCTGTGCCTCTCCCAAGGTGAAAGTCTGCAGCTACTATTTACCAACACACAGAGGAACAACAACAGCTTGCTGTGTTTCAAAAATACCATACCTAAACCAAACAAACAAGAGAATTTCAGCTGTTGTTTGTTAGGAAACCCGAGTTACCGGGCTTATGGTGATGAAAAGCACCTTTAGAAACACAAACGAAATGATTTTTACTTTGCATTACAGAGAAGGGTAGAAAGGACCTGAGCTGCTACCAGCTGAGCCTGCAAAACAACCAGGAGGTGTGTTGTCACATCAGCTTAAAGGCAAGGCTTGGTAGCTGAGACATGGCACGAACACGGCATGAACACGGCACGAACACAGCACATTCATGGCACTGCTTCCAGCTCAGCCCTTCACTTGCCCTCCACCACTTGGTACCGACACGTTCAGCAGGTTGGGGCTTCCAGTGAGGGAAATGACAGCAGGTTTCCTACAACCTCAGAGGCTGCTCAGTGAGAGCCATGCAGCACTCTCCTGGTTCGGTGTTATACTGGAAGTACTTCAGTTCATCCCTTTGTTTTAAGGCATCGGCCTTAGTTCTGCTGCTCTGATTTCCACCGGTGTTAATCAGCACCGTCTCCATGGAGGTGAAGTTTCTCAGGAGGAGCAGGGAACAGCTTTCCCTGACTAAGCCGACTAAATTGCTCAGAGGACGAGCGTGATGTGAAAAGCAGACCAGGTCCCACCGCATGAGAACCTCTGACCCATACAACTGCCGTGGGTCACGCAACCCCAGTGCGTGCTCCCAGTGCTATTTCTCCTTAGCGATCCCGTGCTGTACACAAAGGCAAACACGGTTCTATTTTAAACTCTAATCCAAGGCTACTGCGTGCCTTTTGGAGTGCGGATGTCCTGGAAATGTCACTGCAGAGCAGTGTGCTCAAGAGATTAGAGCCGTTCCAGTTTGCAAATGACAGAGTACAGTCACAGATGTTACTCTAGCCACGGGGTCAGGCACAGTTGCTCAGGCTTAACTTGTTGAACTGCATTAATAAAAAGGAGAAGGGGCAATACTGAAGGATCCTGAGCAGCTGTAACTTTGCCCAGGTTAGGATTTCTAAGGCTTTTATCCCAGAGAAATAAACTTCCTTTCCCCCATAACAACCATGACAAGCTTTAGAGATGACTCCAATGACTGATTCCTCAGACACTCTTGTTATGGGCCAACCCAACCTTCCTGCAGACACCTCTGCAATGAAGGTGACAGTCACGAGGCTCGGAGTTACAGGCTGTGACTCAAGTTCCCAGGCAAAGAATAACGTGGCCACAACTTGTTTGAGGCCTGTGGGCCTGGTTCTCCCATCAGAACCCATTTACACTTGGGCACTTAACACTGAGCAGGGAGCAGAGCCTGCAGACTGGAAGGAAACCAGGCTGTGTTAATAATATTTCCAGAAGAGGTTAATACTATGGGATGCTTCTATTTTTACGTACCTAATTTGAGAGCTGCTGATTTGCAGATAGTGAGAACTGAGCAGCTTTTACATTTTTAGAAAACCAGGTGCTTTTAAGATGTACCTTTAAATTCAAACCCCATTTTAAACCACCACCGAGAATCTTGGCTGGTTTGTATTAATGCTGCTAGGCACTTGCTCTGAAAAGCAGCCTGAGCTCTGTCCTAGATCAGCATGTAGTGACACGCATCACTCACATTAATGGACTACTTCTAGCTGTGTTGGGGGAGAGGGAGAGGGAAGGGCTGGGAGGAAATGCCAAGATGCACTGAAAAACACCCCAAAATAAAGATCAGGTGCAACTGCAGCCCCAGCCTGCATGCTCGGTGTTCATCATTTGCTCCGTGGCTCATCTGCTCCACACTTCTGCACTATGAGCAATTCTGGTGCTCTATAAAAAGCATAGACAGGCTTGAATCTAGAGCTAACACTGTATTAGTGGGGGTTCTGCTCCCTGCTGCCCAGGGCAGGGAGAACCCATCATCTCTTTGGGGTCTGCAGCTGCCTGAGGAAAGCTGCGGAGAGGAAGAGCCATGAACTACCTGGTTACTTACATTTGAATCAAGCACATGAGCCAAACACTGCTCTATCAAACTAACCTCAGTCAGATGCACTGAACTTGGGAGGGAAGCTTGGGTGGAAAATGAGAGGCATTTGTTTCTGCTGTCTGAAAAGCAGTAGGCACACTTTCCATTTTCCTGCTCCAGCTACAGCTGAAGAGGTAACACAACAATCAAAGCTACTTTATGGTACATCCAATGGAGCAGAGAAAGAGCTTCACTGGGGAGACCAGGAATGCAGAAGACACAGGTATACTATGGATATAAAAAGCAGGACACTCTCCATTTCCTCCCTAAGCATTTCTCACAGGGCTCGTGCCCTCACAGAACTGCCCAGCACTGACATCTCTCTTCTTCAAGGTATTAATGAATTAAGACACAGTTTTGAGCAAGTATTTTGGGGATTATTTTGGTTTGACCATGTGACTTCACTGGCATTGAATTTTCTGTGGTTTCTTGTATGCTACCTGTGAAATCCTGCTGAAACAGGAACATCATTGTGGCATCTGCTTTTCTGCCTCTCTTCTAAACGTTGGACATCCTAGTACAGAGCCTTCCCCCCCTCAGCCATCACTGTTCTGATCAGCAGGTCTATTCTGGCTCACAGGGCAATTTCCTGCAGTAATTCATCCCCTCCCCACATCAGGGTTTTGCTGGAGTCACCATCTCCTGGCAGAGCAATGATGTCTGATGGCTGGTGACGATCCTGAAGAGAGATGTGATCACTTTATCCAGACCACTCTGCCAAAAAGGAGTCCTGTTCTACAGTGTGACAGAGCTGAAGTCAAGACTTGCAACGTGTCCCTTGCATCCTAAAGAGCAAGGCTTATACCCTGCCAAGCTCTTGATTATGAAAGCTGATTTTTCAGTCTCAGGCCTGCTTTTTCTCTTCCTTGGTAGCAAATCTGATCCATGCACTTGCTGACTAATGCTAACAAATCAGGGCAATTGCTGCTTACTGGAATCACCTTTCAATGGGGAGCTGACAGCAAGAACAATGCATCTGTTTGCAGCCTGCAGAGGCTGCGGGGAGCATCTGTCATCAGAGCAGCTACTTGTCAAAAGAGGTTTCAGGCTCTGGCTGATCCTCAGAACAGGGAAAAAGAGGCATGTACAGACCTAGAGCTGGACCGGTGTTTTGTACTGGTGGTGCTTTCATCTTCCCCTTTCTTTGCTTCTACAGATGACTTTGTTCTATCAGACGTGGCTTTTAATTACAAGAGTTCTCTGTGCCATTAGTGGTTTAACTGAAGGGAAATGGAACCATATAAATAGCAGCGTTTTGCTATTCTCTGTTGATACTAAGCTGGATTTCCCTTTTGATATTTATTGAGGGAGACGTGGACCTGTTTGAAGATTCAGTTCAACTAGTTAAGATTTTACTGGAGGAAGGAATTCAGCCACTGAAATTGCCATAGGCAGCATTGCAACTAGTTGGGTAGGAAAGAAGCAAGCAGCAACCACTGCTTAGGCAAGACAGATGACATCAAACAGGCATTGCAGCAGGGGATTTTTAGCAGTCAGTAAATTATCCGTGTGCAAAGTAATAAAGGAAGTGTAATAATGCCTTATTGTTATATGGGCACCTTTCATCCTGAAGGATCGTGGTTTACAAGCTGGAGATCTCTCTCAACACTAGAGCTGGTACTCTGTTCTGTCTTGCAGGGCTGAAGAATCAGTTACTATTTCAGTCTTAAGCTGATGAAGACATTACACTTTGGAGAATATTGTCAACGAAAAACACACCTGGAAAACTAACCTTGGAAAAGTCACTTTTGATGTACTCTTAGCAGGAAATACATTTGTGTTTTCATGGAGAAAGTTCTGTTTTCATCTGAAAATGAAAGCAATTAGTCATAGGAAAAGCTGAGGGACAGCTTCACATCATAGGTGGCAGTTCCTGCTCAGCAGTGAGCTGAGGCCTGTGAGAACTCAGGCAAGCTGAATTTGTAAGCAGCAGCATGGAGGATAAAAAGGGGGAGATCAATGGCATAACACAGTGCTCAAAATGCGAAGACAAGGAGAAAGAATACTGGGTAAGCCCCTAACAGAAAACTCTTCAGCCTGATTCAAAGTGGCATCAATTCTCTGCAGAGACAAAAATCCCAGGTTTTAACAGCTTATTCAAATGGAAACCTACAGAGCAAAGTGCCTGATCCCTAACACCTCGCTGGAAACCAGAAAGTGCTGAGTTAGCGCTCCTGGAAAAGGAAAGTGCCATTGTAGGGAATGTGAATCACTTCACACCAGGATTTGGATCAGAAAGGTAAGATGCCACGGAACCTGCTGGCTCCCAAAGCGACTCGCAGCGTACGTGTCAAGTCCAAGAAGTGCTGAGCAAGGGATTACAAATGCTTCTCAGCTCTTCCTACACAGCGCTTGCAAGGGTATGAAAGCAAGGGCTGGTGGCTGTCCTCAGCCATGCCTCTTTGTCAGGGCATTGCTCCCTTCCACAAGGATATGGAATTTGGGAATACATGTTCATGGGCAAGGTTGACCAAATTAAGCAGGAATTGCACATGCTCCATTGCATCTTAGGTGATGTGGATCCACAGAGAGGTAACTGACTCTGCAGGAGGCGATTTTCAGGCTCTCATCTGCCTCCTGGAAAAGGCCTCCTGGCAGGGAGATTGCTTCATTAGAAAGCAACTGAGTGTTTTAACTTCAGTTCTGTCTTCTGCTAGGCAGAGGCTTGTAAGTGCACCCAGGACTAAGAACGCCAGCATGCAAACTACAATTACAGTTACATTAGAAATGGTGAGACCATGAAAAGACGGGAAAGAGTGGTACCTATTGCTTGGGTTAAGGCTATGCAGGCACCACTGAAAATCCCTTCTCTGTAGGGAGTATTGCTTGGTCTCATGGTAGCACATCCTCCCAGAGAATGCTGCATGCTGGAGCCTGTCAGGAAGGAGCAGGACAAAATGGGTAAACGTAGTCTCTACTGTATGTTGTCCAGTTCCATCTTGGCTATCCCTAATGCTCACAAGCAGAGTTAGGCTGCAACATGAGAAAGTAAAACCTAGAGTTTAACAGAAAGCAACAGACACAGACAAACAGCCATCACCATCTAATGATGTTTGAAGAGCTTCTCTCTCTGAGCTGAACGTCTGTTTGGCCTTTAGGCAGGGTGCACTGCATCAGTCAAATCTGCTGTGCCACCCCTTGGTTATGAAGAAAGCTACAATTATTCATATTTGACAAGTCAGTCCCACAAAGCCGAGTGCAGTTCAAAGCATTACCCACCTGGTAGCTCTTCTTTACAAGCATGCAACTACAAAGGGTAACTTTGGGAATTTTTTAACCTTTCTTTCCCACACGCCCAAGTGTTCTTGTTCTTCCCCTCTTTTCTTTCCAGCTTTCATTTCGCTGGGCATCACACCGAGAACACTGAGATAATTCAGATAAGTGGGGGATGAGGCAGGAAAGATCTGTTTAGGATTGGTGCTGGACTGAGATTTAAAAGAACATTGGATAGATTAGATCCCCAGGAGATCCAAAACAGCCCACGGGCCCCACGTTGAGAGACGTTAACCGAGGACTGGAATGAGCTGGAGCAATGAAGAACACTATGGCTTCAGCAGAGCTGCTCAGAATGCAGCCCACATTGTGCAGACAGCAAAGGCTGGCTGCAGAGGTTTCTGAGAGCTCCTTTCATACCACTTCATTATGGTAGAGACGTGTGTCTGAAGATGCCAGGATTATAATGGAGAATGTTTATTTTGTCTGTAACCCAGCTGGCTGCTTTGCTGTATTTCAGATCTCTTCAAGTAAATAAATGAGGGGACTCTACTTTCCCCTCTACGCTGCAGTGTGTGTACATGAGTGTTATTTCCTCTATCAGATTCCTGTACAAAAACTGCTGTCAAGCTATTAATAATCTGGAAAAACACCTTGAAACTTGACTCAATGAGGGCACATTGCAAATGGGCTCTAATGGCTTTTATTTCTCATCTCTGTCACCTCAGATCTAATCTGCCATTTTCTCATTTTTCATCCTTTCTGGTCCCCTCAAATCTTCCCTCAGTGCCAGGCAGAGCAGAAGGGGCTGTGTGATGGGGTCAGCAGGCATATATTAACAGGGATAGGTCAGGGGTATCATGTAGTGTGGAGCAGAGGCTTGGACATGCTCCCACAGCAGAGTAAAGGTGAGTGCAGGGCAGCTCTTGCCATGTCAAGGCCTGGGATCAAAATGGAGAAAGCAATGGGAGATGTTGTCCTGGAGGGAAGATATTCCCACCACCACAAACCACCCTTACAACCACCCCCCACTGCTTTTCATTTTATGGGCCAGTAGTTTCCTGGATTCCAAGATTCACTTTTAGCCACAAGGAAAGAATTAGGCAAGACTGTGCCAAAAAGCCAGGAGCAAACCCCTGGATAGAGAGTGATGTGCTTGTTTTACCCAGCCTGAACTGAAATCTGATCCTATTTTTTTGCTCTGTTTCGGGTGCACATCTGCATTTTCTGTGGACACAATCTTGGTACCATCAAAACGTGTCCCTAAGTTTAAACTCATGCTCCTTACACTGAGTTTGGTGCATCTGCCTGAAGGAAAAAGGCAAATCAAAAGCTGCTGAGAGGACATTCGAAAGTACTATACAGGACCTGTGGCCTATTAAGAACTTATGATCAGATGTTTAGAAGATGTTCAGATGCTCCAAAGTTCTTAGGAATCTAACACAGCTTTACAAACCATGGCCCTCAGGTACCTGGGGGAAAAGGCAGGAGGCAGTTTGTGACCAGAGGTGTACAGTATGTGACTCTCAGAGAGAAGCCACAGTCCTTTTTCCCCCTCATCCATCTTGCCATGACAATGTGCTTAGGAGCTCCATCTTTTCTGCTTTATTTCGTTATGCAAACGTTCATTTAAGGAATATTTCTCAAGCCTCCTGTGGGAATCCAACCCAATTTTCCCCAGACAACGCATGCGCAGACGTGACTAACACCGCTCGTTGAGGCGAGGAGGAGATTTAAGGCTTTTGACTCCAGCTTGATCTCCCCCCCCTTTGTTTCTCCCTCCTTCTTCTAAGTATCTCTTTATTCATCACTTTCATTACCTAATCGTAAATTTCTTTAGGGGGTTACTTAGAAGGAAAATTAGCATCAAAGCTTGGCAGTGAATCCAGGGGCTTTTGGAGCAGGTCCAAGTGTTTCACCTGTGATTAATTTGATGATTTTTTTCCTTAAGTGCCAGAGGGCTGTTGAGGTCTTTAAGCAGTTACGTGAGTGCTGCCAGCTCAGGAATTATGATTGATGCATTAGTCTGGCATTGAGGACTTCTGCTTCTTTCTGCTAGTTGCCTGGATAAGCAAGAGCATCAGACCGGCCACACGGGTGGAAACAAAAGGCTTGTTGCTGGCAAGCACCACACCTTGCTCTCATAGAGGAGTGAGGAACTGGGGACACTGGCTTCCCCACTGCTGGCAGAGTGTTCAATAGGACTAAGATGAGAGAAAGGGAGCAAGAAATGCCTGCTACTCAGAGTGCGTTTTACAAAGGCGCAGTTTCAAGTCAGAGCAGTATTTGTTGCCTTTAAATCTCTTCTGAAGGTATGGGCTTATTCAAGAATGAGAATGAGAGGAAAACAGAACCAAACCTTTAACCTCAACCTGGAAAACTTCTGTAAAACAGAAATAGATGGACTTAAGGAAAATAGTTTTCTCTTTCACAAAAACCTAGTATGTCTTTCCCCTGGCCCCAAAGGGAAAAGCAAGAATCTCAGTGGGGTTGCATTTGTTCCTTCAGCAGAAAGCTTTAAGAGACAACCAAATTCCAAGCCTCGGTGACTAATCTGGCTCCTCCTTCTGGCTGGAAACAAAAATCCTTTCTCACCAAGGAAGAAGAAAGCCAACCCCAAAACCCCAAGCTCTCCATTAAAGCTTTAGCAGAAGTTAGAAACAGCTGGTTCCAAGTGTTATCCCTGTGTAACTCTCACCCACACTGGACAGAGGTGTTTGGAAAAGCATCTCAATGAATGGAGAACCCAGTGGGCTGTGTCTGTGCTTTCACTGCTCTGGCTACATCTGTTTTCTGGGAAATGGAGACCCTTCAGTCACTAATGCTTATTAGTTGGCACATGTGTACTACAGAAAAAGTGTCAGAAGCATTAATGATGCACTTCCAGATTGCTTAATACAGTTAGCTCACCTAATTCACTCTGCATGGCCTCTTGCTGCAAGGAGAGAAGCAATCAGCAGTTAAACAGCCCTAGTCCCTTTATAACTGGCCACTAGAGAGACAGTGGGGAATAAGACATTGGTTTTATGGTACATTGGTGGCAGGTCAAGAGAGAAAGCTGAAGTGGATGGATGGGAAAGTAGCAAAGAGCCCTTCCTTCAGTAGGAAGAGGCTAAAGAACCCACTGCAAATTAATGACTGAGAGAGACCTCCTTCTGTTCTGGCATTCATTTAAACCATGAGGTGTTTGGAGTTTGTCTCAGCAGAGTAAAATCATCTTTCAGACATGATACATGCTTCGCAGGAAACCGTGTGTGGCTCTCAAAGGCTACTCCTGCTGTCATGCATCCTTCCTCCCAAGTGTTCTCAGGACAACAGGATGTCCCTTCACTTCAGGAGACAGCTCCTCATCCTGCTGTGAAGTAGTTAATCTCCATGGGAAGTTCCTAGGCCTCTCACCATCCCTGCTCAGAGAATAATGACACCTGGTGTCTGCAGCCACCTCTGGTTTTGTCAATGCCCAGCCTGCCTCAGCTGACGTTTACAGAGCCTGGATTCTCCTCAGATCTCATTGACTTTGTGTCAGTCACCACTGGCAGCATTCTGCTCTGCAAACCCAGCCCAGCTCACAGCAGTGACATCCGTCACCACTCATCCTGCTGGATTGAATCTGACTACAGGAAGGAGGAGGGGGAGAAAACTTGCTTGTATGTATGGCTTGTATACATGTACATATTAACCTCTTTCTGGGCAAGTGCTCTTTGCAGAGGCCTGTGTTTATCTTTGTGTTTGCCCTTATCAGTGTTCAGATCCAGGTGGATGCCTTAGCATGTTTGAGTCTCTGCAGAGTCTGCATTTCCATGCATGCATCTCTGAAGAGGCTTTTGGCTCCATTTGTTATGTACCAGCCTGAAACAACAGTGTGGCTCAGCTGACAAGACAGACAAGACACCACTGCAAGACAGCTAACCTACCAGGTAAGCTCAAGGAACTTACTTCCCTGTTTGAAAGCATGATGATACTTGTCTGCTGCTGTAAAGAGGCTGTCCATTGTATGCCAAATGGGGAAATAATTCATCAGGTACTGCTCCATGAAGACCATTTCAACCATCTCTGGAATGTTAAATCCCTAGACAGACTGGCAAGGGAATGATCATGTTAGCAGGAGCTCAGATCTGAAAGTGAGAAAGCTGCTAGCCCAGAAATCAGGAGATCTGGGTCCTGGTTTTATCTTTTCCACCAATATGCTTTTGAGCAAACTACAGCTCCTCTGCTTCCTTTGTGACTGTTCTGTGTGTACCACCTAAGCTCACCAGGGTCAGGACTACCTGATTCTATCTGACACAAGAAGTTCCAGAACTCAGAAACTCCAGTAACAGTGCTAACAATTAAACCAGACCAATATTAAATGCCAGCCACAAACCAAGGTGACCTTTAGCCCTTAGAATGGGTGCAGGTTAGCAGACAGCGACACAGAGATCCTGTGACAGCCTCAGGTACCACCCCATGGGTTTCACTGCAGGAGCTGAATTTAAACATATGACCCAAACAATACACAGGAAGATGCTGGTGCTGAAGATTCAAAGGTGGTAGCTTCAGAAAGCGTGCTTGCAGGCACCCCCACTCCGATTCTCTCCTACCCCTTTGCTTTCCAGCTTGTGACAACAGAGATTATTCCTTGCTGGAAGAATGTGGCATTGTTGACATTAAAAAAAAAGGCAAAACAGGCCTTTGCTTTGCTTGAACAGCACAGGCTTTCTTGATCAGCTGTCTGAGGTGCCTCATCTGTACAAAGCATTTAAACCTGTCTAACATCAAAAAGTAAGGTAAGACAAGTCACTTTGATGCTCCAGAGCACATGCCTAACATGATTATTGCAGAATCTTCCTGGTGATAATAGAATTATGCAAAAGAGGCCTTGACCCATTAATGCTTTTACCTTTCTTAGGATTTCTCTCCCTTCTTTCATGAGAAGCAGAACTGCTTGCTCAGATATAGCAACTGAACAAAAAGGTGGAATAAGCAAAATGAAAGAGGTCCCTTCCCCACTTTGTCATCTCCCCCCACTCCACCTTAGCCCAGTAAATCACACGCTTGAGCAGTTGCAGGTTAAGCAACTGGAAATATGCTACACTGGCAAAGCTGTGTGACTGAGATGGGCACATTCCCTCATCACAGAGACAGTGTGAATGCAGGATGGCACATGTCATCACTGGCAGTCCTGCACCTAAGACACCTTCGGGGAAAAAACCCTCTCTAATGGAAAGAGAAAAGATACCTGCACCAGGGGCTGCAACTGTTTTGCACCAAGTGGCACAGCTCTGGACTAACACAGTAGGAAAGCCAGCATTTGGTGTCTTCAAGCTAGAACTCATGTGTCCTGGATCTCAGTCATAAAGCAGCACTTTCAACATTTGCATCCCTTTTCTAGGCAAAGCAGATGATTTCAGACAGAAGAGTTTGCTGGCACCGTAGCCTCAGTTTCTCACCCTCTCAGGGAATTTATGAGACAGGTTTTGGTGGTTCTCAATAAAAATGCCTGAACATTGCACAAGACCTGCTTAGTATCAGAACACAGAGGCTCAGGCATGTGTTGTTATTGAAAAGCAACAGAACAAGAAGGAAGAAAAAGGGATGTTACCTCCCCTGTGCCCTGCTCAGACTGAATTACAGCTGAACATAAAGCAAGCTTCAGATGATGATAACACAGAGAGCTTGCAGGGTCTTAGTATGAGGTATCCCTTGTAGCCAAAGGAATGCAAAGCCTGTCCAGGCTCTTCCTTCCACCTTTTAAGTGTCCTGCCTGTTTAAAATAACACATGCTAGGGAATGGACTGAGACACTATTATGGAAGCCTTGTTCTGCCAGAGGGTAAACAGAATCCAGCACACAAATTCTAATCTAAGCTTGTATATACAGTGGGTGATTTTAGGCCAAAAAACCCCTACCAAGAGATCAGCTGAGTGTCCTGGCTCAGGCTCAGGTCTGCAAAGGGCTGGCAAAGGGAAAGCATGCTTCCCATGTGTTTTGTTTGCCCAAAGCACGGTTCACTGATTCCTACTTGCAATCTGTCCTGAATTGAAAATGTATGATTAGTTTGTTCCAGGAAAGACGAGCCCAACACATTAAGGCTCAGACCTGAATTCAAACTTCCCCAAGCGCAGATAGGTTTTCATCTGGAGTTTTGGTCCAAGCTCTTCTCTTGTTTCTTACTCATGTTGTTTGAGTTCCTGAATGTCCCATCCTACATCAGTACCTATTTATGTTAGACCAGACAAATCACAAGAGACAGTCCTTAACCCTAAGCTCCCATTATCCATATTAACAAGTATGTTATTATATTATTCCTGTAAGCAGAAAGCAGCATTAGGACCCAGTTAAATAACTCACCCAAGGTTACACAGCCAGCTTGTTGCAGCGCTGGCTACTAAAGCCAGTTGCTTGACTCTTAAGCTCAGTGCTTTAGTTATTCCTCAAGAGGGGAAGTGTAAGCCCAGATCTGACCATTCCCCTGGGTAGGAAAGCTTCTGGAGTGTCTGTTCAAAACAAAGACTTACCTTCCCCCTTTTCCTGTCTAAAATAGAAAAAGGACCAAACCCTTATTCTTGAGCTTCAGGGATCTGTTAATTGGCTCCCTAGTAAAATTACAGGGCCTCAGCTGCCTGATAATGATTGTAAATGACAGAGACTATCAGGTTTACCTTGTGATGTCCCTGGGGAGCTTGCAGTTAGTTTAGTCTGAACTCTGCGTCAGCTGTTTGGGTTCCTTTCTTCTCGGCATGTGGTATCTGGACTCAAGCTGCAGTCTTTCAAACCTAATTAGTGTTAGGGGAAAGAGAGAGAGAAAAAACCTCAAACAACAACACTCTCCTTCCCTCAACTGACTTCATAATGTACAGGCAGGACCTGATTTACGGTACAAGTTCATGGGGATTGGTTTTGCTTGGTTTGTTGGTTGTTTCCATGCCCAGCAATCCAGCATCTTCAGCTCTGGCTGCAAGAAAACTCCATTTCAGTGTGCTGGAATCTTTGCATTTTGAGAAGTTCAGCAGAGAATCTCTGAGCTCAATGGAGTCATCGTGTTTGCATATACTTGGGTCTGTTGCAGTGCTCAGCAGAAACTCAAGGGTTTGCCCTTTTCTTCACAGAGAAAGCATTTTACTCTCTGACATGTTTGTTGTTCAAGCTTAACTACGTTTTCAGTAGTAACCTCATAGCAAAGTTAAGCCAAATTCACACTGCCACCCCTAAGGAATAAGAACATCAACAATATTTTGGGGGGTCTCCATAACTTGTACCATTTTTTACTTGCAGGGCATTTCATGATCTAACTCTGGCAGGAAGGTGTCAGCACTACCTGGTTTCTTGCTTGGTAGCTGACTTCCATCCCACATCACAGGTCTTCAGTTGTGGCGGTGTTGCATGGAACAACAGAGCAGCAGATCCATAGACAGCATCTTCAAACCACTGGCAGGCCAAGCAATCACCAACCTGGAAAAGCAGCAGCACATGAGATTCAGGCTGCTTTGGGAGAGACCTGAGTGTCTGGGATAGCAAGAAAGCTGTAGGGCTTTCTGCAATGCCTGACTGTGTGTGCAGAATTCTTTGGAGTGAGGAGAATATAGAGAGGGTTTAATTTTACCTATTCTACATATATTTAAGTGAAGCTAATTAGTCTCTGGAACAGCTGCTGAAAGATGTGATAAATTTCTTGACTCCTCCAAATCTTAAATCAAGACTAAGTGTCTGTCCAGAAGACCTGAAGCTCACGCAATCCCTGAAATCTTGAAATTGAAAGAATCAGTGAGTAGAACAGGTTAGATGAGGAGATTCTCTCTGCCTGCAAACCCTCTGAAATCCCTGCCCTCAGCAGCATTACTAACTTCATGCTCCAGTAGCTCCCTAATGCAGAAGGCTCCCTGGTAAAGATAAATCACATTTTAAATGAACATAAGGGAATCTCATCCAAGCACCAGTAAGCACCATGTTCAGACCACACAGCAGTTTGCCTCAAATGGCCTTAGCTACCTACAGCAATGTCTAAATCCAAGACAAAAATAAGTAATTCAGGTTGCCTGAAACAGATGCCTAACTTCAAAGTTACAACTACTACCTTCTGACTTCATGGTACAGGTTGAGATAAGGTGTACCTGCCTATTCTTGTACAGATTGGGTTCTTCCATCAGGTGACAGAGCCCAAAGCAGAGCATCCCAGACAAGTCTAAAGCTCTGCAGCAAGGAGAAGTCCTGCTGTAGAAGAAGCAAACCCACTCTTACCAGAAAAGGACCCAAAGTGGACAATTCAGTCTAACATTAAAACACTTATATAGCCAAATTCAGATCTAAGGCAGAAAAGGCCTAGCCTAGAGCCTCTCTCTTTTTGTTTTCTAACCAGTGATGCCTGCAGTGCATCAAATAACTTCTTTTCCACCCTTTCTCGAGCAGCTCATTTCCTACATAGATCCACTTCGTGGAATCTGTCACCTGCAGTTGCCTGAGTAAAGAACCTAAACAAGCTTCAGAGAAGCAATGGTGTTACTAAATCCACGCTGCACCCAAATCCGCTTAGGAACATCTGACCATATTGTCGGGCAAAGGGGTATAATGCTGTTAGAGTAATTCCCAGTCTTTTCAAGTAAGGAGCTATAGTCCAGGGTTATCCAGGAGTGATACAGCTCGGGGGGAATCTGCACTTTACATATTTAACAGAAGCGTGCTGAGCTCTTTAACATATCATTGCTGTACTTTTTGACATCAAAAGGATTGCATTTCCATACTTGGATGAATTAATAGGATTTGCATGTCACCCTCATTCTGTACTTTCTTTGCTGAGTTACACTGCTGGAATTTGAAAGGCAGAGAAACTATAGAGGTGTGCATGTGTGTGTGTGTGCACTCTGAAGTAACACACTGCATTTAGAAGGGGTCTTGAAGCTGCCTTTAAAGGAACAACATTTCTGCAATGTGCCCATGAGATGTTACCTTCCTTGCCGGTTGATGTTTGGTTACAGCTTCAGACAAGCAGATTTCTGGGAACGCTTCTGCACGCAAAGGCAAGGCTGGAAACCTTCCTCCATCACCAAGCAGCTGCCTGCTCCCACTGACTCCTGTGTTGCTACGATGCTTTTCAAACTGGTCCTGTTCAGCTTAGGAACCTGCATCTGGATCAGAAAGGGAATTCGGGGCTTGTTAGAGCACCTGAGCTGTAACGATCATGCTCATTGAATCGTTTTCTGCCTGTGGAGACCCCAAGGGTCATGCTGAAGCAAATCCTGGATCTGCTTCAGGCTTCCAAGGGTAACATTCCCCTTTACAGACTGCATTCTCCCGTTCAGATTCTTCTGCCAGTCTCCTTTCAAACTAAAAGAAAGCAGCACTCCTGCACTGAGCGTCTGGAGATATTTCAACAGATATTCACAGTGACAGCAAAGGGAGGTGACATTGGACTGCTGAAGGCTCCCGACCTTCTCTTTCTTCTCTAGTTCACACATCTCCCTGATACTGCCATTTGAAGCAGTACTGTATTTCTCCCCGTCTTCACTGTATTTACAGGTTGACTGAATGCAGCCAAAGGTGCCCCTCTACTTTAAAGCAGAGTTGAGTGCTGATTGTTCCTGGACAGACTTGGAATCCTACGCTTGAGTGAAATTTTATCCTTTAAGACAGGTCATGCTATGTCTTGAGTTACTTTTACACTTGACACTAGCAGTCATTAATTACCATCTGGCTGATTGACATATCAGTGAGTAGCAGCAATATAATACTTTCCCTAACACTGAAGCCTTCTCAGAAAAGCGTTAACTGGACTTGACACACTTCCTTTGGACTGCTTATCCCTTGGAGAGATTTGGTTTGTATTTATTCAGTGTCTGTAAAACTGCCACCCAAGCACTATCCCCTTGGACACGAGCTGAGAGTGAGGCGTGTGGAACCTGACTGCAGCGCTGGGATTTGGGGTGAAGAGCAAGAAAGGGGCTTTCAGAAAAAGAGGAGGCTGTTTTGCAAACACAGCTCAGGAGCTCAACCGCTGCTTCACTGCCAAAATCCTGCCTTAACTGCACCAACGTGGGACCCATGTGTATGACCACTGGCAGCATCACTCAGTTTTAACAGCACTTAAAAGGATGATGTGAGCAGGGGGGATCCCCGCGTTCCCTCTGTTCTTGCAGGTTTGGTGCAGTGGATCTGATCTTGGTGCTCCAAATGTTTTTAAAAGAACACACTGCCAGAAGTTCACCAACATAAGCACTCTGAAAACCTGATGGGGTCCAGCGGATCAGCAGTGGCCCATGTTGTGGAATTTGGTTTATACCTTTTCAGCATCCACATTTCCAGGGAATTTCTGCCTAGGTGCCAGATGGCCAGGTAAGAGTTAAGTGTTCCAGGTCTCAATGCCTGCTATGGTAAAGTGGTGGTAGTGCAAACTCCCTGCTCCCTAGCTCACCAGTGCACCTCCAGCCAGGCTCACAGAACTCCTTTCTACACAAACACGTAAGAATCCAGAATCCCCATAATCTTCTCAGCCTTTGGCATCAATGCTGGAGCATTGGGCCAAGCCATCCACCAAGGGCCCAGCTGGTGTCAAGTGCGATTTTGGCTTCAGTGACTGCAGTTCCCTTAGAGGGACTGATTGTAACATCACATTGTCAAAAAGCAAATAAACCAGGCTGGCTTTAAATACCTTTTGTAACCTGTCAATATCTTGGAGCTAGGAACAGGAGGAACTTCTAAAAGCACTCTGAAAGTGTGTATCTATAACAGAGAGAGTTGCTGCTGATGGCATATATTGAGAGATGTCTCTTGGAGCTGCCTTTCAGTGTATGGAACCCACTACGCCAAGAAATCACAGCAGCCCAGTGATGAGCAAACTGCTCAAATAGGAATAGACACGTATTATTCCCAGGGTACCATGTAACTAATCACAGCACTGATCTCTGCAATGTTTCTTGTGCCTTTCTCTGACACACATGGCCTTGACCATCATTAAGTCTAGCTTAAGTGGGTTTACCCTGGCTATGGAAGACTTTGTTATACACTGATGCCACTGAACAGGACAGGGCATGATACATCTACTTACCCCAGACAATAGAGAATTCAAGAAGTAGTCTGAGAAGATAGCTCCTGCAGGGGCACCAGCAGAGAAAAGCTGATCTTGCTCTGGAATCTCATAATTGCCACTGGGAGCTTGGCTAACGAACCAGACATTTGGTGAAAACTCTATTGGAAAAGCAAGGAGGAAAGAGGAAACACCTTAGCAACAGAGGGAAGGCATCGAGAATCAGAATCAGAAGTTAATAAATCCAGTTTGCTATTCTGGGTCCAGCACTAGCTACAGCATACAGCATTAGTAAAACATTGCACTGTGTGCCATGGCAGACAAAAGGTACAGAATCCTAAAGCTAAGGTAGAAGACATCAGCTCCTAATTAATCTACCTGCCTTGAGAAAGAAAGGAACAATCTAATTCTTCCCCTTATTTTCCTGACTTTATAGAAATACCATTACTGTTTCTATTGGCTTACACTGGGGTTACAGAGTCCCCGGCACAGCTGCACTACTGTGACAGGGATCTTCACTAGTTTCTCCACCTTATTCTCACTGGCTGAGACAGCCCTGCAGAATTCCCCTCACCCTGAAAGCAATTCCTCCTTAATCTTCTTTTCTATTTTGAGGGAAGTGTCGAAGTACCCCCCGGCAGAAGGCCCCTGCTGTGCTTATGAACATGCTAGGTATGCCCTGGCACTCCAGCACTACCAGTAAGAATGCTGATGAATGACAGCAGCCCAGCAGGAGACTGAGAGGAATTGAGATCAAGAACCCATATCTTCCCATTAAAAAATAGAGAGCGAGCACAACTAACTCTGTGTGAGTAATGACTGATTTCTATTATGTCCCCTTGGGTCAGGAAGCATTTGAGTGCATCATTTTTAAAGATGACTAAAACTAGCCAGAATACCAATACTATTAATGTCTCCTGTTGTCTTGCAGTGCTGGTGTCATCCTTCAGCCATGTATTCCCAATACAGATATTTCACCCAGCCTGGATTTCGGTGTTGGCCTTGCATCTAGCATTAATCAGTATGACTCCACTGATGGCTTATACAGGCTGGGTATGAAAGCATGACTTGCAGCCATAGGAAGGGATCCACTTTATTTCTCCACACCATTCTTTTTCTCCTTTACATAGGTCCAGGACTAGCTTCTTTACAGATCACTTTGCTATTCCTCTCCCAGGTCTCTGTCTCCTTATGGCAAGGGTTCCTAGAATCCATTGTTTCTGGGAATAACCACTTATAACACACACCTAAGGCCACTGAGCAACTCAGAAATTCAGAAGATGCTCAACACATTGAGCTGTGCTCAGCTTGCTGGATGTGGCGTGCAGAAGCCCATGCAAAGCTCTGCCATTCAGCCTGATGCAAAGCAGCCAGTTTAGCATTTCTTGGTTCTCTGTGTTTCTCATGTCTGGGCAAGGAGAAGCAGCAAGCACATCAGAACACAGCTACAACGCACAGCTCTGCTGCTCCTCAAGGCAAATTTCCTACCTAGCCCCCTGTAGAGGAGCACAGGCCCCCAGGTGATTGTCAGCCCTGTCCCTGCCTAGAGAACAGACCTTTGGGACCTCAGCACACCCCTGGGACTCAGGGGGTTTCTGGCGTGCCACCCTGGTCACAGAGGAACTGTGACAGAGGCAAGTCAAGCTTGGCAGGTAGCACATTGCTTTCTGGGCCTATCAGGATGAACTGCAGAACTCCTGCTGACTTCAGCAGTGGCAAGGTTTCAGCTGCAGGTATGAATGATCTTGGCTTCTCTGATGGCAGGTATCGAGCAACAACAGAGCTAGAAATACATACCACATGGCTGGTTTGGTGTGTCAGACACACCGGTGATACAGATGGCCCTTGGTCAGCACTTGGTGTGCCTGGAATGAGCAAAGCCCTTACAACGTAAGGCACATGAGCACCACCCCTCTCTGCTTGTTTCTAGAGACAGGCAAAGCAGCAAGCATTTGTCTAGACCAAGGTCTACCACAGGGACTCACAGGGAGCTTATTCAATCACAAGAAAGTTCCAGCTGGTTTTATTTAGCTGTTTTGTGCTTCCAGGTTTTAAATTCTTGGGGTTATTTTGCTTTGTAGCCCATCCCTGTAACTCTGAACATATTTCTGTGCTGTTCAAGACTACAGCAGGGGCAGGCATCCATGTGCTCAGGGACTGAGCTCAATTCATTACTTTGTCAAAGATCTGACATGACTAAAATCCAAGTCATGTCAACAGATTGCAGATGTTTTCCCCTCCACTGACACACCACATCCTGGAGGGAAATCACAGGGGTGCAATGCCTGTCTGAAGATGTCAGCTTGACTGCACAATATCTTCTCAGAAGAGCTGGGCCTCAGTAGCCAGCTCAAAACATTCCTGAGACTTCTGGACACAGCAAAAATAATTGCCTAAAGTACAGCACAAGAGATCCAAACAGCACTCTGAGAAATGCAAGAGCTCTACTCAGGAGGAGGCATCATTACCTTATTGTTTTGTGCCTTTTCTTACAGTAGCTCCTCAGTGGTTTGGTCTGTGGAGCACGCAGGACTGAACAGCCCATTGAGATGCTTAGCTGCTCTGGGACAAAGCTCATCAGGTGCAAGTTTTGACTAAACAGAACTTCATATGAATAAAATACTGTTAGTGCCTGCTCCAGAGCACGGCTGCTTGCCAGCCCTGTTCCACCTGCAAACCTGGGTGCAGAAGGAGGACCCCATGTTTGCTGAGTCCATACTGGACTTCCAAGCATTGCATGGAAAAGCAAGCAAGCAAAGCCTGAGTAAGCCAGGGGCAGTTATGATGCCAGAACCATGCTATGCTAATCTGAGGGTATGTTCTTGTGTCAGTGCTTTAAATGTCCCCTGGGACTGGTACCAGCCACACCACTGGTGTGACACTGACTGCTGTGTGACCAGTAGCCAGTTAACTGGTACACGTGTTCCCCATTAACAGATCCAGTTTGTAACTAAAGATAGCCAAGAGCAGCATGGCACAAGTCCATGGGTTACTTCAGTCCTGAATGTAGGTGAGAAAGGCTGAGCCTTGTGGAATGAGGACAAGGGGGTTTGGGCTCTGGAGTAGAATTCCTGCACTCTGTGCACCTTGGGGTGTGCCCTGACTCACCCAGGCACTGCACCCCAAGCAGGCACTGCACAACACCGACTGTTTGGAACAGGCTCTGTTCTTCCACAGCCACTTGGACAAATAAGGAAGCCAGCAGCTACCCCCATAATCCAGGAGAGGAGGAGAGAATCATGACCAATGGTTCAGAAAGGGGAGGGTTGGAACAGAGAGAATAGGCCTTGATGCATTCACCCCCTTTTGTCATGACATAAAAACTAGGCACACAGTCTCTCTTAGTGCTTTTTAAATTCATCAAGAGAGGAAAGCATGGCCAAAGGGCAAGTTTGATTTTATCTGGGCAGAAGTGCCTTTGGTGGTGCCTCTCTCCACTGAAAATAAAGGCAAATCAAGGAAATAAGCTTCTGGTTTAGCTACCTTAGTGAAGTATGTCAGGGTAAGTGGGATTAAGGCAGGCCATGTGACTGGGGCTCAGATCCCCTGAGGTCCAGTCCAGCACGAAAGACCCCCAAGGACATTATCTTTCTCCTAAATGGATGCTTCAGAGTTTTGCTACACACTGAGACCTTTGTAACACTTTGTTATATTTATTCTCCTGATAAACCATCCTGACTCCTTCAAAGCCAGTGAATTAACATCTAAGTCAAACCTTTTAATGTTCCTTGGACATGTCGCACTTGTCGCTTCCTGCCTGTGAATTCTAAAAAGGGCCCAGGGTAAATAAATAATGCAGTGTGCATGTTGCTGCTGTGAAAGTTGTTCCTAAAGAATAACTTACTCAGCTCTGTAGTGATGGGGATCCTTTTATAACATGGCTGTGATTGATTCCCCAATGCTCTCGCTTGGAAAACAGCATCTGTAGGAACAGTCAGTAACAACATGAGAGAGGGAAATGAGCAGAAGCAAAAAGGAAAAGGAAAGATAAAAAAGAAAGAAACCCTGGTAGAATGGTTCAGACTGACACATGCAGGAAACCTCTTACCTGTGCCTAAAACCATCACTGTCATGCAAAAACCCCCAATCTTCAGAAGGTTTCTTGCCTTGGTTTGCTTTTCCAAGGCTCACTTCATTCACTCAGGGCTTCAAAGGATCAAACAAAAGCTTTCCTGGGAGCTGCTTATTGACATCGTTAACTAAAATACAATCACCCTCTGTGGAGCATCAGTGCCTGTTACAAGGGGGAGTTGGTGCAAAGCTCCCCCTCAGCCCACTTGCTCTCAGAAGGTGCTTGAGGAAGGGGGTTGTGTTTTTCTGTCCCCTTCAGGAAGGCTGTACATGAAGAGATGGGACATGTGCTGGAGCAATGAAGGCAAAAGCACACACCATAACTTATTTTAAACCCAAAAGGACTTAAAAGAGAAATCCAGAAGTTCCTAGAAGCATGTGTCTTCATTTCCCCCCAGTTCTCACCAGCTACCTGATTTAGTAGAATCAGCCCCAATTTCATGCCTGCTTTCTGTGTTTTGATCACATCTAATCTTCTTACCATTATGTCTAAATTTTTCCTGTGCTACCTAGCACAGCATCTGGGGAATTGAGTGTTAACAATCCTACTGACTGCAGAAGATAGAAACATAGAATAGTTAGGGTTGGAAAGGACCTTAAGATCATCTAGTTCTAACCCCTCTGCCATGGACAGGGACACCTCACACTAAACAATGTTACCCAAGATAGCATCAAAGTGATAGAATCTCAACTCCACTAAAGATTTTGCTAGAAATGGAACTTCTTCCAGTTCAGATCCTGTGTAATGGATCCTCTCTGCTCAGGAGCACATGAGCATTGGAGATCAGTGACCCCAACGGGGTCCTAGATGGACTGTTGCTCTAATCAGCCATGTCTCAGATGAGGCAATGGACTGCCAAAAACCTCATTAGAGACATCAGGCATCACAATCCCTCAAACCAGCAGCAAAAGCTCTTCCCAAGTACAGTAAAGCACCTGTGAATGCATGTGAGGGGCAGCAGCTGAATGCCTGCAATGAATCATTGCCTTTATTGCACCCTTCCCTGTTGGGCAGGGGTTGCTTTGAATGGCTGATCACTGCCTGGATGCCTTCTCCTGTGTCAATATTTTTGCTCTGCTGCAGTACACAGTGCTCTACCTGAATTTTCACAAACTGGCAGGGTGCTATTACAAAAGATTACTTAATTGTAGATTACTACTGTACATTTGAATCTCAGTATCTTATTAAGCTGTCAGATTTAATTACCATTACATGTTTAGATTATGGCACAGATTATTTAGTTGGGTACCTAGGTTTGCCAACCTGTTTGCTTTGTGACATGACAGGGTGCTAATTACAGCATTACTGGAAAACCGAAATTCTTCCACGGGAAAGACTACAAGTCCTTGGCGTCAGCACTGACCTGAATCCACGCTCCTTCTTGCAAGGGTAAGGAATGCTTCCCTCTGTGTGGCTCTGGGTCTGTAAAACCTAATCCCCTACCCCATGAGGGAGGCAACATGCAGAACTGGCCTGGGTCTGTTGCGTATGAAACGCTCACAGCCAAAGCTAAAGCCACAGGAAATGCATTTGATCTGGCCTTTGTTACAGCCTCCAAGCCGAGACTATGCCTGTCATGATGCTTACCTGGGACTGTTAAGGGAACTCAGGGCCTTCCATCCAAGTAACTATATCCACTGTGGTTAGGATGCAAAACCCTATAACTTCATCTACAGCAGCAGGGGTGGGGATGAGAAAGCATTTTGATGGATAGAACAGATGGACAGGACAGGTCTAGCCAAGTCATTGCTGTCCCATCAGCAATGGTAACTACGAAATGAGAAACATCAGCCTCTCTCTCTTTTCTCTGTAATAAAGTTAATAAAGACGATAGATTCACAATCACCTTGCTTTAGAAAGCTCTCCCAACTATTCTTCTACCTTTCCCTACCTGTTTCCTCTCCTTAACATTAACCGAGGCTAGGCCTCTTGGGTCCCAGTTGTGAATGTAACTTTACCCTCCTCCAAAACCTCAGAGGCAGATGGGGAAGGTTTTGCTGTACAGATGCTCACATCTCTATTTTCTATAGAAAGACTGTAGTTCCATGCACTACAATTGTGAGTGATCAAACAAAAAATGCTGGAGGGGAGCAGGACAGTGACTGATCACAGTATCACAGTATCACAGTATGCTGGAGATTGGAAGGGACCTCAAAAGATCATCTAGTCCAATCCCCCTGCCAGAGCAGGAACACCTAGATAACGTTACACAGGAATGTGTCCAGGCGGGCTTTGAATGTCTCCAGGGAAGGAGACTCCACAACCTCCCTGGGCAGCCTGTTCCAGTGTTCCGTCACCCTCACTGAGAAGAAGTTCCTTCTCAAGTTTAAGTGGAACCTCTTGTGTTCCAGTTTGCACCCATTACCCCTTGTCCTATCATTGTTTGCCACTGAGTAGAGCCTGGCTCCATCCTCGTGACACTCCCCCTTTATATATTTATAGACACTTATAAGGTCACCCCTCAGTCTCCTCTTCTCTAAACTATAAAGACCCAGCTCCCTCAGTCTTTCCTCATAAGGGAGATGCTCCACTCCCTTAATCATCTTGGTTGCCCTGCGCTGGACTCTCTCCAGCAGCTCCCTGTCCTTCTTGAACTGAGGGGCCCAGAACTGGACACAATATTCCAGATGGGGTCTCACCAGGGCAGAGTAGAGGGGAAGGAGGACCTCTCTCGACCTACTAACCACCGCCCTTCTAATACATCCCAGGATGCCATTGGCCTTCTTAGCCACAAGGGCACAGTGTTGGCTCATGGTCATCCTGTCGTCCACTAGGGATGGGATGAAACATCCTTTTTGCTCTGAGTCTCTTTTTCATAAATAGATAGAAAAGAGCAGGTACAGCATCTGTATGTGTCACTAAAATGGAGATGCATTATTTATCTATGTGTACATACTATTTACTTCTTTTCTATATACAACCAATAGAGTTCCATACATCTTTATATTTATGTAGCAATAAACATATTAAAGTAATCTGTTCAAGTCACAATTGCCTCTTACTCAAATATACCTTATAATTTCTCTTCTGTTCTGATTGTGTACACTGTATATTGATATAATTTTGTCTAGTTATTATTAAAATCCATGTCTCTACCTCACTCTAATCTTTTCTTTGGCACAGCCATTGTTTTAAAAGCCTAGAATGATAATAAAGCATAGGGAGAACACTTAGGAGAGCCATCCATTCCTCAGCCCGTCTTCAGTTAATTAATACTCCACATTCTCAAGAGGACAAATCTTGGCTCCTTCGCTGAATTAAGGGAGGAAGCGATGCAATAAATATTCCACTGGGCTGAAGTTGGTTTTGCTTCCATTGCAGTTCTGAGCTACCAGCTCTGTTTGCCTGGGAACAGAGCACCCACCCTATTCAGCATCAAGAGAAAGGCATTGGTTTTCTCTTTCTGAAGGACTGAAGGAGCCTCCACTCCCACGTGACAGCAGTCACCAACACTGGTTACCATTCACCCTCCAGTCATGGGCTCTTTAATGGAACCCTTGAACCTTCACTCAGAATCTGCAGGAGGAAGTGGCATGTTTCCAGGTGCAATGCTGGCCTATTTCTCCTTCCTTTGCATAGCTGTAGCTACAGGAACTGGATAGGGCTGGACAGCCAGCAACGCTAAACTGAACTTCTGGCCCTTTTAACTTAGAAAATGATTGCCAAAGATGCAGAACAAAAATGTGATCCTGCAACTCCAAACTCAAACCAGAATTTGGTTGCATAAGCTATTAGATTTAATTTTCTCTTCAGCTACAAAGACTTAAACCCATTTCTTAGCTGTGTAACATCTAGCAGTAGAATGATACTATATATATATAAAGAAGTATCTCCCCTTAAGTATTTGGATTCCAAGTGTAACCTACATCAGTGAAGGATTCATATATGCTGGCATAAATCATCAAAACTATGATAAAGGCAACAATCCCGGGTTTATGTCAGGAACTTAACAATGACTTTGGCTGGTGGAGTTTTTCCTGGCTACTTGATCACGTTTCTCAACTTAGCTCCTTAGTCTGGGAAAACACAGCAAGGAGTGGACACTGCTCAGTGTGCAGCCCTATGGGTTGTAGGTAGTGTGGCCAGGCTTGTCACAGCACTGCATTAACACCCACAGCCGCCACCAGCATCCATGGGATCGCGATATCCCTGCAACGTTCATTCCTTGGCAGGTTTTTCCCAAAGAGAAACAAGGGGCTTTGTCAGGGAGAAGTTTCCTGATGAGAGATTAGATTCATAACCAAATTAAATGATTGTCTCTATCTAATTAGATTAGTTTCAATTGAATAATGAAACCTTTAGCTGTATTTAATGTAACATGCCTCAAGTCCAACGATTAGTCTGCAGAATGAAGCTAAACAATTAAAACCACAATCTATTTTATAGCTTATTTTATAGGAACAATTGGAAAAACTATTACTGCTGAAATCTGCAGCGGAAACGTGCAATTACAGGACCAACAAGAGCAGTCAGTGCAGTGAGCGTGCAGCAGGGCCAGGTGGGAGGTTCTGAGGGCACTATGGAAGGACGCAGGCCGAGAAGCTGCCCATATCTGGCATTTATTACTTTGTTTTTATTTTCCTGAGGTCAAGGAATAAGAAAATCACATTAATCCTCAAACATCTGGGTTAGACTGTGAAAACCTCAGAAAACCTATTATTTAATAACATCTACCTTATGGAAAAGTCAGAGGACCATATTTTGATATGTGTTTAGATGCCCTGTGCTTCGCATGGATGCCAAGGAGGACCTTTTGTTAAATATATATATCCATCTATCTGCCCATGGTTTCCAAACAGAATGAAATGCTGGAGTGTTATGACAAATCCCACAGGATTTGCACCTTTAAGCACCTAAACAACTTTAGAAACATAACCTTTACAAACCTAAAGCACAGTTTGGGACTTTATCACGCACCCAACTCACTCCCAATAAAAGCATCGTAGGCTCCAGGCCTTTGAGGGCCTGTCTGTCCCAGAGACGTGATTCCAATGGAAGCTACTGCTTGAACCTGAAGTGCAAGAGCTATTATGCACTAATTTCTTTTGTGGACATTCTTAATCCTCATAAAGAGCTCCTTGCACAGGCTGGCTTAGCTACACAAAACCTCTCAGTGCAGAAGTGGCACATGGGGAGTTAGGACACACGAGCAGTTGTAAGCTTTTTTGCTCATGTAAACCCGCCTGTAAGATCTTTTCAAAACATTACCCTTTAATTCACAGAGCGGAGCTTCCAGTCCTATTGGGATATTTGCCCATTTGTAATGACTAATCCTATTTTGGAGGTTGCTGGGCAATGGGGTCCTTTCATTTGCTTGGAAGGAAGCTGCAGCATTTCAAGCAGCATGAATTCCAGCCTGCTACAAGTCTCCCAGCTGGCAGAACAGCTTGAACATTCTGTATTTTTGATGAAATCTTTGATCACCTCATTGCAAGATTTGGTTGCCTACTCTCAGCTCTCTGGCAGCTCTGAGCACAACCTGCCATTTCTCGATGGGATTTGTTCTTTTACGGATTAGACACGTTAAATAAATAAAGCAAACTGTCTGAAAGATCTCCAGATCAATAATGTCACAGACACAGGGGTCTGGAAGCACAACAGACACCATCCTAAAATGAAATAGACATCAATCAGAGCTTCCTTTGTCCATCTGCTGAGACCCTCTCCTGATCCAGGGTGCCTGCCCTGCTTTAGATGAACACGGAAGGCATTTCTGATCCCTTGTTACCTTGGAGATCTTTCTCTGTTCCCAGGTTACCACCTAAATGATGAGGGAATGTGGCTGTGGAATGAGCCTTCAGCTCCTGCCACTGCAACAGAGTCTCTATGCAACCCTGGTCAAGATACTTTATCTGCAGCTCACTCCTGAAAAAGGGTCATGGTGAATGCTCAGCCTCTCCCCTCCGGGGCAGGGTCCATCTCTTACTTTTGCATCTGAAATCCAAGTTAGGCATTGGTTGAGATAACACTGCTAAATAACCAGCAAACTAGAGAATTCTGTGCCCTCCACCCAGACCAAGGTATTGAATCTTCAGCTTATTCCTAGGAGAACAAGGAGGAAGACATGTGAGCATCCCAAAGCAAATACCAGAACAGCCTCCTGCAGTAGAGCTGCACCACACCAGTGAGACATTGCTGTTGCATGTAGGAAGACCCTGCTGTTCCCCTCTCTTTGGCCACCAAAGCCCCTAAACCGGAGAGGAACTCCTCAGCTACAGAACCACCTCTCAGCAGTGGCAGCTACAGTTTATTTGAGACCACATGACCAGCTGCTGCTGAGATGCCCTCTTCATCATCATCACAGCTTCCATGTCTCATAGTAGCAAGGAAAAATTAGGATGTGTATGAGTCATACATTAACCATGACAGTACGGGGGACAAGGGTTGCGTGGTGAGGAATTCCTTTGTCAATGTCAGCTGAGTGACACAACCAGAAGGAAAAATATACCACAAAGAGCTTCCATGAATTACTGTATTCAGCAAAATGAAAGGTAATTTGACATCTCTGACAAGGGGCAGGGAGAGCTTCAATCTGGCTCTGCTGAATTTAGCAAGCTAGTACAAAACTGGTGGGAAAGGGGAGCACGTACCCCTTTAAACCTCTATGGCGCTTGTGTGCTAACTGCATCTGTTGGCCACGTGTCTCCTCCTCAGATAAGGAATCCTGGGGCCAGCAATTAAAAGGTATTTTGGCAGGTTATAGAATCATAGAATAGTCAGGGTTGGAAAGGACGTTGAGATCATCTAGTTCCAGCCCCCTCTGTTAGAGACTATCTTCTCACAAGCTCCCTTTTTTGACTCACATTTACCAATCAATCAATGTATGTCTCCCTATCATAATAAAGCCATCATCTATATACACAACCTGTCAGAAATGACAACTCCTCATTCTAATATTATGGGAAATATATATGCCTTGGAGGAAACACCTGTTGGATCCCTAAAGTGGGATATAGAGAGAAAAGACAGCAGGAAACTCACTTCATCATAACGGCATCCACCTTGCCAAAGCCAAGCATATTCTGACTTAACAAGAACCTCTCTTTAGTTCAGGGTTCCTTCTGCCATATACTCTGCAAATGATTCTTATGGAATTCTGATTTTCATGAGAGACTCATAAATCATCCTGCACTGGACTTGGAGGAGTTTGAGGATGAGGGCACTGATACAATCTAGCACCCAGGGCGACAAACAGTCTCTGACTGGGCTACAGTCACTTCAGCCATTAGCAGGTGATGTGGTTCACAAATTGACTGTGCTGTGGGAGCACAGTTATCTGTGCTAGCCCTGCATCTATCAGGAAAGGAAACAGTTGCATTCACATGATGCTCTCCATTGCCATGTCTGTGTTACCTTTCCTGCATCACGTTCTCATTTGAGGTCCTTACCACTCACACTGCACTGAATAGGATGTCAAAACAGCACAAGACTGTAGGAGTGGAGCTGACCTACAGAGTACCAGGTACTCTGGACTGTGGGCATTTCTGTGACTGTGGTCCTAATGGCTGAACATTTCAAAACCCTCTTCCACACCATCAGGCACATAAGCCACTGGTAATCAGTGCCCAACCCACAGGCAAACTGAGCCTATTACAAGAGCCCATCATGAAACTTAGAGAAAAACATGGGTTTATACTACAAGTAACCCCAGTTTAATACCTTCTGTATGGTCCAAACTGGCTCCAATGTAGCAGGCTCAAACTGAGAGTGCTGCGACATGATAAAACATTTCTTTTTTGCCTGTTTGCACAGCCATGATCTGATATAAACCAGTCATTCATGTTACTATGAATCAAAGTAGGGAACGTAGCTCTCAGCTACACTGAAAGATGGTCAGACACATCCAAGATGTTTCAAACTTCATTTGAGGACTAACATAAGTGATTAACAGTTGTCTATAGCATTAGAAGGCAGGAGTGGAAGTCTTTCTATCAAATTGTTAGCTGCCAACAACTTCCCGCTGACAAGCTATCTTTAAATTCTTCATAATGCCTTTGCAAAGCCCTAAAGCTTTGTTGAATCCCTCGCCTGCAGTCTTCCGACATCAGCTCTTCCACTCCTTGTCATGGGAAAATGTGGCTACAATGAGTCGTAATGACACGTGCACGCATCAAGGTCTGTGCTCATTTGGTTTGCCTCCTGCACCCTACCTACAGAACAGCAGCAAATCCGCAGGAATCAGGGCTCATTTCTGTGTCCCAAATTTTGCCCAGAGAGAGAGAAAGGGGCAGGAGTGTACTCACAAAGCAGCTCGGGACAAGCAAGGCCTGGAAGAGTTGTGCCACTGGTTCCCAGGAGCCCCCACATGAGAAATCCATGCACAAAAGTCTCCAGGGAGCAAACACCAGTGGGACCTGCCCCAGGTTGCTCCAGCAGCTGGAGCTGCAATGCCCCAGCCCATCAGCACAAACACGCTGCCAGCCTTCCCCTGCCTCTGTACCACAGCCTTGGGGATGATTTAACTCTTGGCATGTGGGCTGTTCGGTTCACATCCCATCTGGGAATCCTCTCATTGTTGTCTGACTGGCTCCCAGCTCCCCACATATGCTAACCTTTTCCTTTAGGGAGGAGCGGAGTTTCACACACACAATGAACACTGCCTCTGAAGGCCTCTACAAAGCCCCTTTGCTCACTCCCAGGCCCACATTGTAAGAATATGGTGCTTGTCTGGGCTTGGCGTATTCATCACCATGGATTATATCACTCCAATCACAATGCATCAAAGTGCTTTCCCTACCTCACAAGGAACTCTGAGGCTTAATTAATTGACACAGAGAGGTATTATGTGTCATTGCAAAATACTGTAATGTAGAGTATTCCATCCAATAATTAACAACTACGCCAGGCTATAAGTAGAACCATTCTTAAAAATGAGTAGTTAAATTTTTCTTAATTACATCCACTGAACCAAATCTGCCCCTAAGCAATGCACATGTAATCCCAGTGAAGTCAGCCTGCTCGTACAGAATACACTCGAATAAAAATAGACTGTGCTTATCATCTATATTGCTGCAATACTTACACTCCCCCACTAAGTTTAGGGACTCCTGCTTTATTTAGAGTTGTAAACATGAACAATAAAGGTAAACTAAGTTGAGCTGAGAAAACAGCATGGAAGGAGAGATGTAGCATTGGGACTTACACAACACACAAACAGAAAGGCTGAATCCTCGTCTAATAGGCACTGTCTGACACCACACTTCAAAACGGAGCCGAGATACTCTAATGACAGGATTCCAAGTGATGATGCCTTGAGAAGAGCTCCTGCTACCTGCGTGGCAAAGTCTGAAGAGTTGGCAGCACTGGAGAAGTTCAGACTGCATAGGGTAAATGGACTGAAGTGTCTGAACACTGATCCAGACGCATTAGGATCTACTTCACTGAAGAAACCTCCGAGTGACACATAAGAAAAGTCATCACCTGCTTTTGTTGCCTGCTCTCCCTTTCTGCATTCAACCTCCATCCAAACCGCCTCCCTCAGCTAACACTTCAGTGTGTAAGGACACATCGTTCAGCCACAGACAGAAACCAGGTGTAGTAACTCCACCGCTTTTGCAAATTAACATAGCCCAGTTATCGTGGGGAAGCTGGATCCTACTTCTGCAGGCAGATGTCATGTGTCAGAGCTATGAGCCATTGCTTCTGACAGAAAACAACAGCTCGTTATTCAGAACATCCCTTGTGACATCTTTGCTGAAGCCTCCCTCTCCCCTTGCGAGGTCACAGGAGGGCCGGAAGAGACACAGCTTCTTCTCCCTGGCACAGACAAGTGCATGTGCATGTTTTCATTCTCCCACTACTCCTTTGGCTGGGTGCAGGTTGTATTTTAAAACCCAAAGCCTGATCCTGCTCCTCACAGACAGAGTAGAGGCTTGCTTTGATTCCAGAAAGGCTGCTCAGAGAGGAAGACAGCAGACAGCTTGAGTAAGGGTGGCAAAATTCAGTTCCTAATTATTAGATTAAACCCTTGAAACAGTTGTCATGTGTGAAGGGACAAAGCAGAATTTGGCAAACGGGAAAGGAAAAAACAAATCTTCTCATAATGATAAATAATCTCTGAAGACAACCTTGTCAGTTTGTGAGCATCTCAACAGTTCCCTGCTTTTGGGTTTTTTTTGGTCAGTGCTTATCAAAATTTGCATGGCTAGTTAGTGGGTTAATTTAATTACGAGCAGCATTCCTGAACAGCCTGATGGGGGATCTGCAGAGGGCAACAAAATGTGTTCTTGACTGATGAAACTGCACACACTCGCACATCTGGAAGCCGTCATGGGACGGATCGCTGTCTAGTAAATGCGTGTTGAGTGTTACAATATTTTACTAAGCACTCCCAATCTGTCAAGGTTTCCAGGAGAGTAGAGACTGGGAACATTTGGGATCATTTGTAGCTCAGAGCCGTTAGCTACTTCCACCCACTTATTGTGACGTTATTAATAGCACAATAATCGAAAGAGCAGAACTTGGCTTACTCAAGATCTTAGATAACAGAAGTGATTTTCACTAAGGGTCAAACCCAGGGAGCCAGGACCCTGCTGAACAATAGGCTACACTGCATAGTACTGCCTTGGCTGAACTGGTGGTATCTTTGTGCAGACTCTGGTCCTCAAGGGCCTTACCTGCAGACCCAGCCCAGCCCTGTTGTTTCAGGTCTCTGTAAGAGGCAGCACATGGTGACACTGAACCAGAGAAGACAGTGCTGTGTAAGCAATGTGATGCTGACCATCCCTTACTAATTGCCCTCCTCAACAACAGTTAATGGTAAGAAAAGCATTAAGCACCACACACAAGGTAGATAAATTTACACTTCATTAAACCACGGACAGTGTAACAAAAGCTGTCTGTCAGATAGAAGTGAACTGTAGCTCTATGCTATCCCTACTAAAACACAAGTTGCTGGCTAAAACCCAATGCTGTTATTCTCGCATGACATCCAGGGATGCTTGTGAGCAAGTGACATCCTAAATTCTCCTGGACTCCAAGAGAGCAGAATGGCCAGTTAGTGACCAAGACTCAAGTCATGGAGAAGACTGGTTCTAGCCTGGCACACAGGAATGGATTTCATCCCATGAAAAGCAATTCCCTGCTAAGGAAATCAGAACTCAGGACCTGGCCCGTGAAAGAGATTTTGCACAAAGCTTCTTCACAGCTCAAGGAAAAGATCTGGAAGCCTTCAAAACTTACCACTGACTTCATGTTAAACCACTGCATATCTGTTTAATTTAAATCCCCATCCAATCATTAAATATGGGTGTGTTATTTCTAATGGGTCATTATGATGTGATTTATGCCATTGGTGTAATTGTCAGAATTACTGTGGGTAATTAAAATACAAAATGCATGAGAGGCTTCGGGCCCTCTCAGCGCCCTCATTAAAAATCAGGAGCTGACCAAATTATAAATAGACTGGTTTGCACAAGTTCACAGGGAAAGCTAATTATGAAACTTCTCCTTATGCACTCAGAACTCACACCATCAGTCATGCAAATTCCTCCAGTGATTATACCATTGTATAACGTGGAATGGGATTAGTATGTACAGGTGGGTGCAACTCCAGTTACAGTGTGCAGTACAACTGTGCTTTGCACAGTGACGGGGAGTCCCTAAAACTCTAATGCAAGCTTGATGATAGATGTGGGACAAGGGCCTGGGGAAGAGAGAGGTGGTGCGTTTTCACATGAAATATAGACAAGCCAGGAACCCAGGGAGAGGCCGCAAAGGATAAGGCTCTCTGATCTGTAATGGTTAAGTCTCAGGGAAACAAGAGAGCCATGTGAACACAAGGGAAGACAGCTTCAGGCTCAACTGACTAAGGAATGGTGGCTGGCTAAAATCACAGGCAGTTCAGATGCCAAATCCAGCCAGTGTGAATACAAACCAAGGTTAAGAAACACTTCTGTATATAAGTGTAGGCAAGGACTGAGACTTTTTCTTCCTAGTGTTCTGTATTTTTTTACTCTCCAGAAGGGAACAAGAAATAAATAACTGGAAGCCTATATACAAAATTCAACCAAAATCAAATCAAGAAGTAAATCACTGATGGAAGAATAGTCCTGTTACAGTTAATAGTAACATCTCCAGTGACTCCAAGCCCAAATGAAGGATGCTTTTGCTTACCGTGGGCTTTCCTAAAGTGAAACTCCACTTTCCATGCCAGTAAACAGATTTGGTTTTCATGCAAAGAGACAATGCAGCCTGTACAGAACAAGCCTGGGCAGGTTTTGCACACCATGGAAGGTAGGTCCTGTATCAGAAATCACTACAATACCTGCTCCATCACAATGACCCATCAGTGTTTACACATCCTTTTATACCAAGAAGAGGCATGTTCCAAAACTAATGCTGATACATCTTTTGTGCACTTGTATAGGGTTCTGGGGACTGGAGGTTTGAAGAGAGAAAGCCTGGGGGACGCATGCATGGACAACGTGCTCCACCTGAATTTTTAACTCAGCTTAACCTCCATCCAACCTGTCACCTTGACTCTTGTGAAGCAGGCTTCAAGCACACACCAAGAAAAACGGGACTTCCAAACACAACAAGTAGTAGAATGCAAAAGACCATCTCCTCTTCCTAGAGGAACTCCCTAACTAACGTCAGTTCATAAACTTCCATGTCCAAAATACCTGTTCCCCATCTTCCTTACGCATCCCAAACTCCAGAAATGCCATTAGGGTACTTGAGCAGGGACTCTTTTCAGAATTCCACCCCTGAAGTGTTGGAGAGGTACCTATAGGCACCTACACCTACAGGCATCCACGCTTTCCCGTATTCCTCCGCACCCTCTGAGGTTTGGCTATTGCTGAAACACCCCGTCCACATCTCTCTCCCATTCTAGGAATAAAAGTGATGCTGAAGGAACAGGAAACTTGTCTAACTTGTGAGGGTTTTGTGCTATGCCAACAGACTGCTAAATTTTCCACAGAGCCCCCACCCTGTAGCGTAAATACCAGGTAGTGATCAAAAGCACAATGTGCCTGCTGACAAAAGGGATCTTGCTCACTGTAACAACACTTTCTCCACCTCTATCTATCTCCCTTTTCTTGAGAACACAGTTTTACACTTGTCCTTCATACAAATAACCCGAGGGTGGGAATTATTCAGAAGGCTCGTGTTTGACACCCCATCTGTTCATTTCTGACAGCGATATATAATGTAAGGCTATAAAAACTTGAAAAATAATGCAACATAAAAAGGGATTGACTCGGCTCCAAGAGGCCATAAACGGTAACAAATACCATTGTATGATTTATTTCATGCTGTAATCTTTACAGTAAGTCATCCTTCAGACATTTCCTTGTGACAGGTTTTAATAATATTAATGCCCAGAGCAATCCAAATCATCGCCAATAGACATATTTATCAAGCTGCCAATCCAAGTAAATGAAATTCTATAAGCAATAATGTAACATGTTTAAAGGAAGCTAATAAAACAAGTCAGGAGAGAAATATTACTGCAAAGTATGCTCTCTCTAATCCAGCCCTGGATTTTATACAACCAAAATGCAAATCTTTCCCTCCATGATTTATCGCTCCAAAAATACCAATGACCTTTTCAGGAGCTCTTGCACAGCTCTTCTCACACATTTAGAAAGATTGGGATGCATTCTGCCAGATTAGCTGAGCTGGAGTGCTCAGCATTACTGCCTTGGTTTGCCCTACCTTTGGATTGGGAAGTGATGGGTAGCATCAGAGAGTAGGATCTTAAGTCTTTAAGACTGACAAGCCTTAACATAGGCTTGGCAACTCAGCAGGTATTTACAAGCAATTATCCAAGCACTAGGTAAGTTACAATTAACAGGGAGCTAAAACTTGCTTCTTTAACCTGGTTTCCCGTTTAATCTAATTCAGTTTCTACTAATCCATGGCTTGGCTGAAGTGACTACACAAGGGGAGAAGGAGGAAGGAGACACTGCAGAGTTGTGTACACACGGACTCTTGTCCACAAACATTCTTTTATGCCTCACTAGAAACTTAGCAGGAATGAAAACCAAGAGTCAACAACTCAGCAAACCAAACACCATTAAATTTGCCATGCCTTAGGCAGGAATGCATGGAGAAACCATGACTAGGAAAGCAAGTGTACCCATGCAGGGGCTCAGAACCACTCGAGGAATCCTAACAGGTCTTTATGTATTCACCTCTGGATGGGCTTTATAGATCTTAGGGTTTCTTTGTATTGGTTTGTGATGGTTTTCTTTTCAATGCTGCTAATTAAGCTTTTCTCCTGGATATAAAGATCTGCTAATTTTCAGTGGAAGAAACAAATGCACAAAACTTAATACATGCAGTACAATGGAAGATATCTTTCATTACAATAGTCTAGGACACCACCAATATCGGCAAGCTCAGGTTAAAATATAAGGAAGAAGTTGTTCCCTGTGAGGGTGCTGAGGCGCTGGCACAGGGTGCCCAGAGAAGCTGTGGCTGCCCCATTCCTGGCAGTGTTCAAGGCCAGGTTGGACACAGGGGCTTGGAGCAAGCTGCTCTAGTGGAAGGTGCCCCTGCCCATGGCAGGGGTTGGAACTGAATGAGCTTTAAGATCCCTGCCAACTCAAACCATTCCATGATTCTGTGTTTTCAGAGCAGCCTGAAAAGGGACAAGAGGGTAAGTATCAGAGTAATTTTAAAAGCACTGCCTGCTGGACACAGTGGAAGTAATCCCTATGGTAATCCAGAATGCTCTGAGAAGGAGACTTGCATTAAAATGTCTACCTGATTGCAGCTTACCATCCTACATCAAATGGAGCCACCTCTGGCCACGCTCCAAACCATCCTCATTTGGAAGCAAAAGGTCAGTGTTAGCTTTTCTATTAGCAGAACACCCCAGGTGGAAAAACTAACCTTAATCTGAAATTGGGCAATTTGATCCAAATCTGTTTTTGGGTTAATAATAATAAATGATTTGGGATTAATTTGAGAGCTCTGATGTTAGGAAGAGTCAGGCCCAAAGAGCTGTAATTTGCATTGTGTGGCTTCTTCTACGACTTTTGATACTCATTTCACCATTTCCTCCTTCCCTTTGCCTTCCCACTCTTTGCCTGCTCTTTTTACTTAGACTAAGAGCTGCTTAAGGCAGAAACTACCTTTTACCATGCACATATACAGCATCCAGCCTAACAGGATCCCAGTCCCAGTAGAAGCCTCAAGGCATTGCTATAATACAAATAATAAATACTGCAACTAATAATAACAGCACAGTAAAATGTCCTCCCCAGGGAAGTGACTGGAAGACCAGTCCCTGGTGTCATTTAAAACTAAACACCAGAAAACATACCTGCACTGACAGGATAGAAGAGAGAGTCTTTATGATACAGTGATGAGGGAGAATCTTGATGGGGCTGGGACCAATTATTTATCTGCATATTTGGCTAATCCTTAAGGGGATTTCAACGTATCTCAGGAACATTTCTGCTCCTCGGTGCTGAGCAGCAGCAGAGATCTCTGGGAAAATAAATAAATAAATAAGAAATTTATAATCCCCAAGGTGTAATCCTGGAGTATGGAAACTCACTTCACCTAAATACCTCCCTCTGGCATAATTGACTTTTCATGTGCATGCTAATAATGATATTTCAGCAGGTTGTGAGGGCTTGTTCTTCTCCCCCCACCCGCTTTGGTAAATTATGTTCCTGGGCATGAGGAGGGGGAAGGACACATTATAAATCTAATGATGTTTTCGTTTCTATTTAACAAGTCAGCACAATCTGGTAACATGCATGTATGTACTTACTGTGCAGCCCCAATATTTACAGCTGACCTAATCAGTTGTAGGACAGCAGCACTGAGCAACGTTTTATTGTCCCAACAGCACGTATGCGCTGGGGACAGCTGCTAAGATGCAGAGCTCTCCAGAGTACACCTCTGAGTCCTTGCCATACTGACATTTGCCTTTGCTGCTGAACACAAGATAGGGTTTTGGAGGGAGGGGAGACATTTATTAAGTCTCTTCAGTTCTATAGTGGCTGCAAATTGCTCACAAGCAGAAACGAGGCAAGAAATAGTAGTCTGTGCATCTCTCTTCCCCTGCTAGGCTCCTGTTTACTCCCTGCAAATGCTGGTATGACACCATTTGCCAATATGTCCTGTCACCCTCTCTGGTGGATGCTTCAGAAGAGCATAACAGCTTGCTATTACTGACAGCTCAGTACCAGACCATGATACCCTTCCTTATGCTGACTGGAGCAGGTCAGGTTGGAGGAGCCCCAGTGATCCCAGTGCAAGTCAACTGGGCTGGCAAACACTGTAGGTCAGAACACTGCACTCACACCTTGCCTTGGTGATGACTATGCTCTGCTACCAGTTTGCAAACCCTGCTGGGCAATCAGATCCTGCTGGCTAGGAAGAATTTAGACAGCCTAGAAAGGACTCCTCTAGCATTACTGATGCTAGAGAGCAAGGATGGGTGGAATGATTTCTCTTGGGTCTCCATGTGCCTTTACAGCAAACTTCTTTTAGAGTATACCAGAGTTTGCTGATCTTCCAGGCTGCTGCCAGTGTCACACTACAACTAAATACCTGCAACAAAGAGCAAATCTTGGTGTTGGCTGTTCATGTTCCTACCCTGAGCTGCACTATGCTCTCTCCAAATGAAATGTGCTCATGACTGAGCTGTTCGGTGCTGGGATCATTTGGTTTCTGTCTGGAAGGCAGTGAGCACTTTCAGGAGCTGTAAGAGGGTAGGAAAAAAAAGCCAGAGGGTAGGAAGAGCTCATCCTCTGCACTTGTACTATCCTCATACTTGTCGTAAGGGAGTTGTGATTATTTACGACACTATTCTCAGAGTCAAAAGCAAACCATTTTTCACTTCCTCAATTTCCCATCAGGAAATCAAAATTCAGAAAGGCTAAGTGGCCTAAAGTCCCAGATCGAATCTGAGGAAGCAGATCAAGAAAATTAGTTCAAGTTTCCCAAGTCCTAAAGTAGCTATTTAACAGCTGGAACATCTTTTCTCTGACACTCGATCTAGTCCTTTCTGGGCCATAATCTGAGGTCATGGGCCATTAAACCCAGCATTTTAACACCAGGCAGTGATTTGAGGATGTACAGCAGCACCCTCTGAGATGTTTTAAGAGCACCAGAGCCTACCTACATATCCTGCTTTCCACGGTGATGTAGCTGGTTTAGGATGTACAATGTTCCTCCTCGCACTCCCCTGGTCTGTATCTTTGTTGCTAATCTGCATTCCTCCCCTTGTCAGCATTTGACAGGAAGCACAGCAAAGCTCCCTGTATCACATGTGTCTAAACATGTCCAGTGCATACAGATGGGAAAGGAAAGGTTAAGACTGGAGGAACATTCAGACACACATATCTTTTTATCTCACAAACTGACAGATGAACCCTCTCACATGCCCTTAACTTTCTTGTGATGTTGTAACTATTGTGCCAAACCACACTAACCCAGCAATTCCAAACATACCCCTGGCAGAAAAGGGGACATCTCTCTGAATAGGTGATTTGTCAGCCTTAAGCTGTAATTGTGCTGTGCAGGTGTGCTAAAAGCAGGTGCACTTGCCCTTGGCAACAAGACACCACTTTCTACAGCTCTCTGTTCAGTGAAGGGGGAGCTGGATGGGAGCAGCTCTCTAAGGATGCCATGTGCTACTCAGTTCCTCTGGTCAAGCTTAGTGGAAGTGTCATAAGTCAGAAAATGAAAAGTCAGAGCAGTCTGTCTTGGACATTAATAAGTATGTGAGAGAATTCTCTTACAGACTTCTAAACCAAGACACTTGGCCAAATAGACAGAGCTGGGTCAGCTGCAACCTTTATCACAGACTTCCTGGGTTACTGTGAAGAACCTGTGCAGGCTCTGACTGCTCAGGGCAGCTCCGAGGTGCTCTGAGAGACAGAACAGGGAGAAAAACTCTCATTTACTTCCCCTGCCTGACCAGGGTGTCATTGTCTCAAGAAGCCCTATTACCTCTTAATACGTATCTGAGGATTAAAAGCTAATAATCAAGTAGTAGCTTTTGATTATATCTGGATGATAAAAGAAAATGTAGCTTTTGTTTTTTTGTTCTGACTGAACCCTGGTAACACCATTTACACTCCTGTTAAATGACAGTAGTAGCTCCTTTGACTAACACTGGCAATCTGTGAGGCTCCTGTATTGCTTTGCAGACTCATGACAATGAACTTGCTTTTTTTGCCAGCTAAATCTCCTTATTTCTGTTGCAGCATTGCAGGTACTGGAGACATAATCATCTACACTACCTGGGGTCTCTTCCATCTAACCTTGACCTTACCTCCCTCACAATGACTTTGAAGGAATCCAGAACACCATGTACCACTTAACCTACATCATATGGAGAGTGGAGGCATGAACCAAAGTGCTTATAATTAAGCTCTGTTTTGCTCTGATACATCCAGAATCCTAGGGGAAACTGATGGCAAGGTCTTATGCTTGGCAAAGCTCCTGATCCACCTCAGGCAACCACTTTCTCTACAATATAACTGGTGCAGAACTGCAGGTTTGCAAACAACTGCTTTTTATTAATACACATTTATACTGAAATGTCATCTTGTCCTTTTAAGATCTAAGATTGCCTAGGAAACAAGAAGAAAACCAACCAGGTGGAGAGCTCCTACAGTGTCAATGTCTTTCTATTCATTTGCCATTGACTTTTATTAAGATGTCTTTGCAGTTTATGCCAAGTCTCTTTTCTGGGAGGTAGCTGGCTTTCAAGAGACCTTCGTTACATCTCTGCTGATACGTGTTGGACTGAAAATGGGCTCCAGCTTCTCTTTCTACATGACATTACTACATGGAGTCCTCCAGGTGTCAGCATGTTTGTGCTTGTTCACTCGGTCTGGCTGAGCACAGTGTGAATGAGTTCTGCCTTACTCTCCCCCATCTGCGGCTGAGGCACGGTTTGCAGTGGGGCTTGGCTGCCATCTGCTGCTTACAGGATTTGCAAGTGTTTGAAATACAAGTAGGCATGCATGGGTACATCACACTCAGTGGAAAGCTCCTTGTCTACCCTTTAAAGCAAAGCACCACCTCCGTGGAGGGGAGACACGGGCAGCAAAGTTCACAGGAGCCTGGAAGAGGTGTGCCTTAAATACTTCATGAAAATGCAGCAAGCTGTGATTTGGTGCAGTGACACACAGACATGAGGCTGTCCTCTATTGCAACAGAAACCCAACACCTAACAAACCCCACACCTTCAAAATGCAGCTCTTCTCTGCATTAAAGAACAGTATTCTGTGATAAACAGGTAACAAGTGGAGTGAAAATATTGAATAAGGCATATCCTGTCCTACTCTTTCTTTTTTTTTAGCAAAGAAGTTTTAACTTCTACAGAAAAGCATAAATTAGAAATGCATTTAAAATATAATCACCATCTGTAAGACTTACTAGTAAAGTAAGATGTTTCTGATGATATCAGGTAAGTAAATGGCTGTATATTCCAACCTCTTCTCTAGTGAGATAGTTACGAACAGTACATTTAACAGATACTTATTCAGACATCTTTTCTTTTTCATTAGAAACAAAGTTTTTCTACATTACCTAAGAAAGGTTTTGAGCAGAGTCTACTTTTCCACTGCCATCTTTTAATCTGCTCTGGTTTCTGTACATGAATCTGACAGGCTTTACAATAGAACTGTGCCCTAGAAAACAGAAGTGAATTAGAACTGAATTGTATTTAGTTGATGAGATAATAACTGCACTTGTCTGCTCTCTTGGAAGTTTTTCTGTTCTAGATCTTTTTTCAACACCACAGTAATAAAGGATCTTACCTTGTGACTTCTGCCAGGGCATGAGCAATAAGAAATCCCACTGTATTCCACTGAAGCTTCATCTGCACAGTTGGATTGATCAGGATAGCGCTGTATTGATAAACAATTCAAAGAGCAATCACAGTTTGTCTATCTGGTGCCATTTTTTGCCTCTGCTGTGAGAATTCAGACTACATGATCGTAAGAGCTTCCTCTCACCTCACAACCTTACAGTACTTCCTCTTTGTTACAGCTTCTGTGTGTGACATGAGAAAGTGCAGCCTGGATGGACCATTTTTGCATGGGGTCATTGAAAATCCTGAATATTCACACTTAAAATACCAGTTCCGTGCAACTGAAGATACTCAGATGTGCAGGGTTTGAGGTATCTGCTCTAATGCTAAATATGCCAGGTAAAAAAAGGGGAGGAAACCGTATTTTCTAACTCCTTGCCCTTCCAGATCTGGAGTGAGTATCCCTGCTGGGCTACTTTAAGCACATCTATGTTGAATCCCCTGCAACATCATTAAATTTACCAGTTTCTCCTACAAAGACTAATCAATGGACCAGCTCAGTCCAAATTCCTGTGCTTTCAACCAGTTTTAATGAATATTGGCATTGTGAATGGCTTCAGGAAAGATGACAAGGCTGTTAACATTTTCCTTCCACACAAGAGAAAGGCTGTACTCAGCTCCTCCAGATTCATAGCTCAGAGGACAAACGAAATATGAATGACTATAATTACTACTACAGACATTATAGCAACATCCAGAGGTCTCACTTTTAGAAGAGTTATCTATTCTGTGCCAACTGTTGTGTAAAGAAAGCAAAAATATAGTCTCTATATCTCAAAGAGCACGCAGCTTCCCTTTCCCTCTTGCTTTGTGTCTTCCATCATTCTATTTTCAGCCAGACAATGTATGAACTCAAGGAAGAATAGATCGAGTTGTGGCCTGTTTTCCATTAGTGCTAAGCAACTACATCTACTGACTTCTTTCAGTGGAGAGTTCATTCAACACTTCTGGAAGAGCCCCAGTGTGTTTCTCACAGCAGTGTTTCCCTACAAGCCTCTGTTTTCTGAGTTTCTATTCTACAGTTTCATCAAAACAACCATTTCCTTTATAAAAGTGGAAAGAGAAATAATTGCACTCAATAGTCTGCATTTTCTGGGCAATTTCTCAAGTTTTTTAAAGATCTATAGCACTTATTTATTCCCCTTTCTGAACTAGTTCCAGCTTCCCCATTAGGATGGCTTGTATTTCATCATTAGAACAGACAGAGTGTTATCTGGCCCAGGACCAGACCAGCTTCAGAGAGCAAAACTCTGCTGCCAGCATTGACAAATTATCCCTTTATGACAATGCTTTATAGCATTTAGGAGCCTCTGCAAACTCATGTGGCTAAAAAAATATGAGGAGGCATTTCCTTTACCAACGAAAATAAATATGCTCAAGTCACTCCAAATCAAAGTGAGCCCTGTGCTGTTTGCATGTGGAATAGAAGGTAAGAACAGTGTTTCACCTCCCAGCTCTTGCCTGATTATATATGAGAAAAGAGGAGGCAGAAGAGATTGTTATTATAGTAAAATTCACCCCAGCGCTTCAGTAACCAAATGATGCCCTGGCTCCCGTCTCCTCAATACACCACACAGAGGGTAAGAGGTGTATAAAACCTGTGCAGACCCTGGGGCATGTCTCTTCTGAGCTCTTTGGAAACTGGCAGTTTGGAATTAGTTGACTTCTTCCTAGAAGTCTTCCAGACAATTACCTCTCCCTTTGACTGTCAAATCTGAGTTCAGTTCCCAAGAGGATAAGGTTCAGTTTTACAAAGCACAACCTGGGGAAAGCAAGTTAGTCACAATGTCTGTGTACTGTGAAAAGACACATCTGGAAGGAAATAATTGAAACCCAACCACATCTGTGCCACATACCTCTATAAAAGTCAAGTCTGCAAAATCACTGGAGAGCTGAAAAGTCATTACTTTGTAGTCTTTGTCTTCCAGAAGCAATCTGTCCTTCAAATATTTTCTCTTTGTCTAAAAGAATCAACCATAAAGATAATGCATTTATTGAAAGGTAAAGCAAACAGGGTAAGTAATCAAGCACTGGGCCAATATGCTAACCCTACACAGTGTTAGATCAAAGGCCCTTAGTTACTGAAAGCAGAATGACATCAACTATGTTGTCAGAGACAGTATCAGAGTTAATAAACAACAGCCAAGGGGAAGTCTCAACCCTTCTAGACACTCCCTATTCATATTACCATCGAAGAATAGGACTCATCGCTGCATACAAGTAGAGTTACAGGGAAATTTCAAGTCTGCAAAGTCCTGGGAGCACGTTAAAGTTACACCTTACTTTGCAATAAGATTAACCTGCTCCTTAGTTATTCAACTGAGCACTGATCTTGTGTTAAGTTTTACCAATCATAAGCGCAGTTACAAGAGGTGTCATTTATTGCTGAATTATGACTGTCTATGCCAGTATAAGCACTTTTTTCTCCCATTTGACATGGGAAGGGCTCTTTATACAAAGGCAGTTAAAACAGCAAAACGTCCTACTGCTCATAGCTCCTTCAGGTTTTAGACTGCCACTCACTGTGTCACAGCACGTGCTGTTCTTCTGGCATATGAATGCTTTCCATGTCAAACTTAATAGGCTACTAAAACATGTAAAAAAGTGGTGTGCTCCAAATAAAAGTTATTAAATGGATTTTGACAGGTTTCTTTTCCATTTAAAAAGTTTACTGAGTTTTTTATAGTCTGCTTTAAAATAATCCTAAAATACCAGTTTTTCCATGTCTGTGAAATATTTGGACTTGAATGAAACAGCATGTGGCAATGCAAACACACCAGAAGCAGCAGCCCAATTGTACATGCAACTTCTGCACTGATAAACTCGGTTTACTTCAGCCAATATCTATTTAGTTTGTCTAAATTTTGTGATTGGGAAGTCCCTAAAGAGGGAAATAGCACTACAAACCCTGCTGAGCAGGAGATTAATGTGAGTATCACATACAGCCACTAGGTGATAGTAAAGGCATGTTCACTGCAGAACTAGCAAAGCAGGGATTTGGTCAGACTTCACACCAAACACTTCTGCCTGTTTATGCTTTTATTAAATCTTCTGGTATTGACTTGGAAATATCTGAGCACCTTATGACAGTAAAGTTAGTATATAGTCTATCAATTCGGCATTGTAGCAAATGATGAGGGAAGATGGATACAAGGAGGACGAATTTGCATCACCTCCCTTGCAGGGAGATGACAGGATTTCTGATTGTTACTGCTGTTGCGCAATTAATCCTGTAAGACCCACCCAAAGAAAGAAATAAGCCTAAAAGGATACTGAAAAAAAGCATGCTTTTAACTGGAAAGGGCACACTGGACTGGTTTTCAGCCCATTTTTGCAGGTGTCAAGCACAAGTGGTTCCTCTGATTCAAATTATGAAGGCAGGCAGAATAGAATCAAGCACAGACACAGAGAAACTCACAGGCTCCATACTGTGCAGCAATCAAAATTGATTTACTGTGTTCCCTCAGAGGCAGTGGAGTACCAGCATCACGCTATTGCTTTTGAACCTATAGCAACAGACATCTCACTGTCTCACTATCTGGAGAGCAAGGTCATCACCATCAATAGAACTGAATACACCAAAAAATGGTACATGGCTTGTACAGTGTGAAGAACTGTACCCATATACCACTGAAAATCTAGAGCTAAGACAAACAACAGTAATGAATATTATTTACTTTGCCAGTTCTACCTGTAAATTTAAGTCATAAAATAGTATCTCCACTTTGGTAGATGCCATACAAATAAAAAATAATCTAATTTGGAACTTGGACTTTTGGACTGTTTGGGGGATATACTAACAATGCCATCAGATTTACACAATCCAGAGGTACAAAGGGAGTCCCCAGCTCAAGTCTGCCCAGTACAAAGACATGTAGAATGATCAGACCTGACAGCAGAGCTGCACCAGACGGTAGGTATTGTGCAACTCTCTCCTGTCTCCAGACTCCTCGACTGCTAATATTCAGGATATTGAAGAAGGTAATTACACCATAGTTAGTAACATTATATTCTGTATGGGGTTGCAAGGCTGCACAGCTGCTACCTGTCTCAATCCCTCAACACATCTGATAAAATCACAGCAGAAAGCAGTCAGTTGGCTTTCTGAGTTCTCCAGGCAGAAAAAAATGTGACAGGACAAATATGTTCCCCTGCCAGCAGCACTATCTGTGTCACTGTTAATATCAATCAGACAGAGAACAAAAGCACTGGAGTATCTTATCCTACCTCATGATATTGGAAGTATCTTCAGTATAAGGCTGCGGAGAGTGAACACCCTCTAGAATGAGATGAGCATCCACAGATTCCATCTGCATTCCAGGAGAGAAAAGTTAAATCCGGATTCAACCCCAGATGAAGTACAACAATCTCTAACAGTGAGCTGGTTTAGTGGCACATGTCTTGGGTTAAAAACTTGTGTAAGATCATCACAATCCTATCATAGACTCATACAATAGTTAGGGTTGGAAAGAACCTTAAGATCATCCAGTTCCAACCCCCCTGCCATGGGCAGGGACACCTCACACTAAACCATCTCACCCAAGGCTTTGTCCAACCTGGCCTTGAACACCACCAGGGATGGAGCATTCACAACCTCCCTGGGCAACCCATTCCAGTGCCTCACCACCCTAACAGGAAAGAATTTCCTCCTTAGATCCAATCTAAACTTCCCCTGTTTCAGTTTGAACCCGTTACCCCTTGTCCTGTCACTACTATCACTTGGAGGCCTTTTCTTTTTTGGACATCCATGAATGAGACTCACATATGATGCATGCTCTGAAGATGAGGTAACTGAGGGCTAGTCCAGTTATTTAAACACAGTTTCCAGAAATACTGCTCTCCATAATGTTCTTCTTCCGAACCCAGGTGACCACAATTTGTCTTCCCCTTTTATTCTTCCTATTTGAATCCTTGAAAAACTTTACAGCCTAAAAAGTCTGAAAGAGTCTGAAGAGTCATACTCGACTCTTGCATTCACAGTTCCCATGATATGATGGTATGCTGAAAGTACCACTAAAATCAGTGGAGCTGCTTGAAGTGCAAATCTCAACATAAATTGAGTAAAGGCAGCTCAAGCATCCTTTCATAAGGGACAATATCTTCATAAGGTTGGCTTATCTACAAGAAAGGGGAACTGATGAAGTTCTTACCCCAGCTCTCTTCAGATCTTCAGAATTTAGTGCAGAGCCATAAAAGAAAGTCATGTAGGGCTGAATAGCATTTGAACACAGCTTCCAGCTCCAGACTGAGAGACCTGCTCAATACAAACAACAGGGGAGAGAAAAAAAATCCATCAGTCTCTCATAATTACATTCTCTGCAAGTCTCCATTTCTCAGAGAAGCTATTTGCCATAACTACTTGCTATTTAAAACAAGCTTTGGCAGTTCACTTAAAGTGCCTAGTTTAGATTTTAATGAAAACAAGCTTTTATAAAACTTAACAGTCATGGAAATGTTTTCTGGATTTTTCCTGTCTTCTGCTATTGTCATTAATTTTTCATGAGTATCATTCTACAGCCATCCATGCAACTAATTTTACAGCTCACTGTTACTCCACAAGAGTCAGGAAATGACACTTCCTAGGGCTTGATTCTGCATTCTCTTTTCAACTGAAACTGCTGAACTTCAACTTTCTCTTCAATTCAAGTGTTATTTTCCTATTCAATTTATGCAAACTGTATTTCACCCAGGAACTTCTGTACCATTCTCTTCTACATGAGCTGTACAATACATTATCAAGATATTCCTACATCAATCCCAGTAATGAAGCATGCCCTGTGGGAAGGTATCCAATCCTGGCTTCAAGACAGGAGCTGGAAAATCCACCCATTCTCTGAGCAGTTTGTTTCAGCGATTAATCTTCTCCCTCTTGAAAACACACACACCTTGCTTCTGACTTGAGCTTGCTCAGCTTTGAGCTCTGTTATTACCTTTTGTTATGCCTATCTTTTCCAGATTAAAGAAGATTTTTTATACTGGTTGTGAAGCTACTTAGGCACTTTAATTGAACCGAACTGCCTCTCCTCTTCCTGTTATGCTAACCAGACTGCACTCTCCACCTCTTCCTCTAAAGCACTTGTCCCTGTCTTTGAACCATTCCTGTACCTCATTTTCATGCATCTTCAATTCAACAGCTCTCTCAAAATGTCATGGTATTTCAAAAGAGGTGCCTATAATATTCTGCTCACCTCTTGCCCCACCTCCACTGCATTCCAAGGCAAATCCTGTTTGTGCTCCCAGCTGCCACCTCCCTCTGAAGCTTTCGCTTTCAGGAACAAGTCTAATAGCTTCAGCTGGGCAGAAGAAGGGGGTCTGACAGGACAGCTGAAATTTTGCTATTTTTGGCTCAGAAAAGGGGCTCCTCTTCCCTCCCTTTTACCAAGGGGAAGTTACAAATTTTCTCCCCAGGATGAAAAAAATCTAGCAGGAATGGAGCCAGCTGACAGTCATTTTGATTGCCAGACTTGGCAAGACTTGAAGTGGGGTCTATCTGGCAACAACAGCGTAACTGCGCAATGTGCAGGGAAACATATTTCCTTCTAATTGATCACAACAGCAAACATTTTACCATGAATATTCCAGCCTGAAAGCTTCAGTGCTACGCTTTGGTCTGTTACTCCCATTAACAGGTTACACAGCAGCGCTCTCCTTTTCCTTCACATCTCCTACATTTCCCTTAAGTGCTCAGGGAATCAAAGTGAAGGATCTCAGAAATCAGGATGCTCTCCCAGAAGAAGGATTTCTGTGCAAACATTTCCCTTGTCCTGAAGCAAAAAGTCTCGTAGGAATGTAGTGACACTCTCCAGAGTGATATTACCACAGCCAACAATATAGCTACAGGAGGAGATGAAGAAAGATTTGTCACTTTAAAAACAGTAGAATGGCTGCTGCAAAGCTGACACTGTATGAAACTACACACCTGCTTCTGCTATATTCATCTCAGCAATGCAGAAGACAGTTTGTGCCTTGGGTTTGATGGAAATTTCATCCATCGCGGCTATGAACTTCAGGAGTTATTTTGGAAAGAACTGGAAGCGTTAGCAGCAGGGAATGGTAGACATTCCAAACCCAGAGTCATAGAGGGAACTTTGTAAGACCTGGTGAAAGCTGTACCTGCCCAGTGCAGTGAGTGGCCAAAGCAAACAGAACTCCCCAGTGAAACCAAACCTATGCTGAAAGAACAGCACCACCACAGGGCAGGCAAGAGCCCATCCTCATTACACCCCCCTATAGGAGGGAATATCCTGTTTTCTAACGACTTAGACAAAAACTCTAATGTCAAAAGCTACAATCACAATGTATTTCACACCAGTGCAACTAATGTCATTTGAAGAACAGATGGCACACAGCTATAGTTTGTTCCAGAGAGAGACCTAATTCATTCAGTGGTTTAAAGACCTGGAGAACGACAGACAAGGCTAATGTGTGAGCTGGGAAATGTTGCAGAAATGCTGGAAATAACCAGATTCCAAAGGGAAAAACTAATTACAAGAAAAGGTGAAAAACCAGAGTGGCTCTGAGTTGAGCTGAGGCAACCAAGCATTGTACCACACAGCACCTCTACCCACACAAGTGAACTGCTCCCAAATACAGTTCATTTTCAGTTCAACTTTTAAATCAAGTGCCCTTACCTGTAATCCCAAGTGAAGGAGGAAGAAAGCACTGAAGCCCATATCCATAGAGGATGATGTCTGGAAAGGAGATCTTGAATTCCTCTCCTTTATTTGGGAAACAGACATCACAGCCAGTGGAGGGAAGGGTAAAAAAAGAAAACAAAAAGCAACAGAATGGTTATAAAATTACATTTGGTCCAGGTTTTTATTATGAAATAATCACTAAACCCAAATTTAAATGTATTCACAGTTCTGTGCAACTTAAACCTCTACTTCCTCAGTGAGTTAGGCAGAATAAATGACTGTTAATAACAGGTTTTCATTAGCATTAGCTAGTACATTGAAACATGACATTATCTATCATGTAAATAGACTGGCAAGATTGGGTTTCACTTATTTATAGAGTGCTTATGCAAATCCTTCTGTTGACTTCTTCAGGAAAACAGTTTCCCCTTTCTCCTGTGGCCCACTAACCTCTTCCATACCCAGCTTAGCAGAACAGAGAGCTCCTGTAGCTGTTTCTCACTGAACCCCTTCAGAAGGTGAACTTCTCCCTCCCAAGGGAGCAGTTTCCATCAGCCAGGTTTGCTTACAACAGCCAGTTACATTTTCCAGGCCAGCCCCACTGCTCTTGCATGAAACAGGCTTAGAGTGCTCAGAGTGTAACAGTGCAGACTGATAGGAATGGTAAAATCCAGCAGCAGAAAGCTGTGGGAACAAGCTTTTCCCACTGGCACCCCCTGGTCCAGCAATGGATGTCTGACAGTGCTCAAGTGATTACAGGCCACATCCTCACCCTCACTCACTGGCACACTGCCTGTGTGAGGCTGACAGCATCAACCACGAGCAACCAAAGGCATCTCCTCTACTCATGCAGGGGATATTTTGGAAGCAGAAACACAGCAAAGTAAACAAGTCCCATAGGTCAGCCCAGGTGAACATCTACCCTCACCCACAAGTGGAATGCTATTCATGGAAAGAACTGTGTAAACGGGGTTAACTGCCTGTTTACTGCTTAAAAACCCAACTCTTCCCCTTCTGAAGCTATTCCTGGATGTTTGTCAGATTTATAATGTCTTGGGATTAAACACAATATTGGACTGCTCTTGATGTATAATTCTGCTTCTCAGGTTTACCTCTGCTGACTGAATTCAGTTCGGAGTGCTCCTCAGCTTTTAGATTTTATTTATTTCCTTTTATGATTCCATTTTATTTTTCCAGTGCTATACACCAGCCCAAGCAAAGAACTGAGAACAATGCTCTGGCATATTAAATCAAAGGGGTTTACACATTAAAAGCTCTTTTCCCCTGAGCACACTTTACAAAATATACGTATTCAGCTGCAGACTGGTGGAGGCTACAGTGTGCTTCCCTACTCACTCTGCTTATTTTATTCCCATCAAGTTGTTTACCAAAGGCTGGATTTTATACAAGGGCTCCATTTCCATTTAGGTACCAAAAATAGATGGCTGGACTTCCAGAAGAGCTCTGGGTAGTGGGTGGTGAGCTTTGTTAAGAATCCAGCATTCTCTAAGCAATAGCAACAGCTGGGCTTTGAATGCAATTCCTATCTTCTCTGCCAGATGTGAATTGATTTTCTTAGTTCTGACCACATGAAACATTCCCCCTGCATTTACCCTGGAATATCATAGTTCCAATGTTCTGGTTTAACATGGCCTGTTACCTCTTCTTATGCATCCCAGTAACAGCCCCAGATTTACTGTATAGCTTCAGTTAATTCTCAATAGCTTTTGCTATGAGGTAGGATTCTGTCCTTCTTGCAAATACAGCTTTTCATAACTGTAACAACTTACACAGATTATTCAATGGCAAAAAACTTGTAAACGCCTACTGGGGGGGGTGGAAAAGAGAAAAAAAAGACCAATACTGCTTGTAATGTGAGACACTGCGCTGGCCTCTTCTGTTACACCACCTCCCAGACACCAGAAGCTATAACACAAGAACTAAAGCCACTTCTACTCAGTAGCCAAAAGGAGAGCAGAGAATCAGCTCAATTTAACATTTTGGCACCCCAAGATGCAGCAGCACAGGTGTTTCTTCATCTCCTGCCCACACAATCCAGGTGAGCCGAGGAGGATGTCAAGCCCTCCCTTGGCAATGATGGAGTGAAACTGCCTGTGCCAGTTGTTGGAGGCAACTCGCAGTGAAACAAGGGAAGAGCTCTTCAGTCCTGCAAATCACATTGTAAGGAATTATGGAAGTGACCTGGATATGTCATATAAACCATCCTGGCGATTTCTTTGGGAGCCATTAATACCGTCTCAAGAATTCCACACTGCACACAAGAAGGGTGAGGGCCAAAAGATCACAGATCAAAGATCATAGGTGCTGGGTTCGTTTTCAGCACACTTAACCCCATCCTTGTCCAGTCTGTTTGGACCATATTTCCGCATGTTTTTCAAGCCTAATCTAAACCACTGAAAAACAACTTCAGCCAATTTTTCCGACAGCTGCAGTACACAGAATGGGGAGTTCTGGTTTTGAAAGGCTGCTTGACCACACACATGTATATTCATCATTTCTGCTATGAACTCTGTCTTCAGTGTTTTGAGATCTGTGTGCTTGTGCGCTTAAGATGTTGCATGCAAATGTGGACTGAAAAGGCAGCATTAGTGTTCTTGTGTGCACCAATCTACACACACACAGAGGTGCTGAGATTTCTGTATGTATGTGTTTGTGCAGCTAAAAATACCTACATTGGTAAGAACAAACTTGTATCACCCCCTCCTCTTAAAGGAGGAAATATAGCAACATCCAAAAGCTGTTAATCAACTCGAAGATGCTGTTGTTGTCAGTGAAGAAGTACAGTGTGACCTTTCCGCTGCTCTCTTCATTTCACTGGATTACCCTCTTTTCTCTAGTTTAATGAACTTTTTAATCAGAAGAGTTTTAAGCTAAGTCGAGTTTCCAATGAGATGCCAGTAGCCAAGCTGGGATAACTGCGCTCTCATGGCCGCAGGTGGCAGCATTTCCTCGGAGTTAGGCTACTTCTGCATACCAATATGTAAAACCAGTTTGCTTCCCTGCAGCCCTGGACAAAGAAAAAACAAAGCACAGCAAGCTATCTGCCAGCAACTGCTCAGTACTAGCAACAGTTCATGTCGCACCACGCAGGCCTGTCCCATCCACAGCTGGTGGGGTGGCAACGCAATCAGATGCCACCAGTTCACGCAGTAGCTTTCGCCTTTCTATTGAGAGAGAATGTCATCAAAAGCTTTAGGTCTAGTCAAGAGTTTTGAAGTCTTTCATGAGCACTGCAGATGAATAATGCAATCAGACTCTTCTTCATGCAATCAGGACAGCTGAGGATGGAAGCAGTGATTTTGCCTGAATTGGGGAAAACATGCGCCCAGGAAAAAAAAACACAACGGAAAAAAAAAAAAACAGAAAAAGAATGGTGAAATAACAGCCAGCAAGGAATTAGCAGGAAGGCAAAGAATGTGTTATTGTAGCCTTTAAATACAGCAATATTGAATGTCAGCCCTCCCCCCCTTTCCTCCCTTGTTGAGCATCACTGTGGTGTGTGAGGGACCAGAATGGTGAGGGTGGTCCTGGGGACAGCCTGTGTTTCCATGGAGACTCTTGTAAGCCAACTGCAGCCAGCTCATCTAAGGCCCCAAGATACCTGAGCCCAGCACAGAAAGAACTTTAAGTTTCCAAAGGCATAAGGGTGAGAAAAGCAGGTTCACTCCCCCAGGAACCAAGAACAGCAGTAGTAGCTCCCTCACTCTGCACATACCACAGCTTCAGTCATGAAGTGTTTACCTGGAGTGTGGGACAGGAATTCACCCAGAACTCAAAGGGATGAGACACCAGTCAGCAATTCTGCTCCACAGCTAGTGCTTTCCTAACACCCTTCTTGCACCTGATCCCTGCTCTGTCTCAAATCTCCCTGGGCTGCCACTTCTCCCAGTTCTTCCCCTCCACTGCTGTAGGGAGATTCTGACTGCAGATGGCAGCCTTTGCCCACTCGTGGCTGTTGAGCCGGGGCTGGCAGCACATCCACTAACTCCCAGTTGATTTCTCAGTCCAGCTGCCCCCAGAGCAGAAACAGGTCATTCACAAAGCACAGCCACTCAGCAGGAGTGCAGAGCTGCGAAAAGAAAGTCAGTTATTAGCATGCAGTAGCACACTGCCCAGTCTTTGCACCGATACATCCTCAGAGTGCTTTGTAAGTGTAAAGATGGCCACACTGCCTCCTGATGGGCAACAGCTTGACGTTACTGATATTTACAAGTAGGAAAACTGAATGAGAAAAATTAAGATCCCAAAGGAATTCAGCAGGATACCAGGAACCCAACTGCATGATTTCCTGGCATGGAAATCTGTGCTTGAAGCTGATTCCCTTCTGCAGCCACACCACTGCAACATGGCAGCACAATGCTCAGGCTCCAAGCAGAACATTCAGTGCCCACTGGGACACATCATTTAGCTTAGTCTCTGATCAGCAGAATAAATGCTTTTCATCAGAGAGCATTACAGACCTCCTCAATTAGGCTCGTGTTCTGGAGCTTCCTCATTTGTTGCTCTGATAGTCAATTCTTCCAAAGGCTAATTATCTTCCCCTCAAAGCATATGTACTTTTTCCAGCTCTTGTGCTAGCTCCAGCTTCAACTGAGAGCTGAATCTTGACCTTCCAGCCAAATTCCATGGTACATTTTGCTGCTGCCTCGTGGAGCCATTAGAAGAAGTCATCTTCCCTGTATTTGTGCTTGCACATTGTGATGGAGCCTCTGCTTTATTTCCTCTTTGATAGCCTAAATGGATCAAGCTCCCTACATCTTTCACTAGAAAGATGCTCCCCAGACTCTGAATCATTTATATGGCTCTTTTATGAGCCCTTCCAATTTTTCAGCACCCTCTTTGATCCGCAGACACCAGACCTGAATCACTATCCCAGTGAAGATCTGGTTAATGGGGGTGGATGGAGTGGTAAGCTTATTACATTAGACCTGTGAAAGGAAAGATGTGATTTTAAAGTGCACCAGTTTGACTGAGAGGAAAGAAGGATATCAGAAGCACTGATCTGGGGAGACGTTTCCTGAAAGGATTAAACTTCTGTCTGGGTAATGAGAACATCCCCAGTCACATTAGACCGGATTAAAGAGAAAGATAAATTCTGCTGCTTCAGACCATAAACCAATAGCTGGTGAGGACTACAAATAAATGCCTCCTTTGAGTAGATTCTTCTGTAATTGTTCACTGTAGAGAGAGCTTTCATCTCCCACTGCAGCAGCTGGCCACCAGCAGACCCACAACACTAGGATAAATGGGTCTAAGGGAAATTGCCCATCTTTCTATTATGTAAAGACACACACCCAGATTGGAGACAAAGGGTTTGCACTCAAAGATTGAACCCTTAAGTCATGCCTCTCTTCTTTCAAGCCTATCTAGGAAAGAAGGCTAAGAAATTAAAGTAAGAGGCATGTCTTACAGCCTGTATTCTCCCAGGCTCCTTCTAAATGCAGTCTCCATTTGGGATGGAAGTGAATGCATGTGCATGAACACAACAGTCCTCCCTGCTTTGTAAATAGTTCCCTCTTCCTGCACTCTGAACCTTCCAGGTGCAAAATCAAACAGATTGGTCTGGAATTTGGAAGCAAATGAGCCAGGCTGCTTGCTCCAGGCTTCCCATTTAATAAACATGCATCTAGATCTAATGGACAGTCTGTCACTTCCCTTTAACAGAAATCACCTGCTCCTCTAATAATCATTAACCACGTTGACAGCACATAGGCAAGGCCTCTCATCTTAATGCCACCTGCAGCAAAACTCTTTTCAGAAAAGCCATTTCCCTGCCTAAGATTAATGCACATATACCTCATATGACAGAGAATCAAACGTGCCCATGAAGAGAATAAACTGCATAGGAATTCTCTGTATTTATATAATGCCTGTCATTTATTAGTAAGATCATTTCTCATTTTCTCGTAATAAGGACAATAATCTCATGCTTCCTGTTGTGCTTTCCTCTGCTAGAGCTAGACCCCAGGCAGCTTTATGGGCCAGACATGCCTCCATCTACACCTGAGGTGCAGCCACTTTCTAACTAGGAGCTTTCAGCTTATGCCAACACTGCTGAGACCTAGAAAGTTCTGGAAGTCAGCATTACCAGATGCTCACCCAAGCACCTGCTTGTCTCTTTGGCCTGGCTCTTGTTCTCCCTCCCCACACACCGATTCAAAACACAGCCCATCAAAGTTCTGCTTGCTACTGGCCTTCAAAAGCTTCCTTATCAACAGCATTCATTACTGAGGGGTACTTGAGGTGAATGAAGAATTCTCTTAACAACCTTATGCAACCATTTGGAATCGCTCAGCCATGCTGGTGTGGAAGTCATGTTGTACCTTACAGGTGGAGAGTGCAAAAAACACGCTGGGAGAAAAGACCATATGCCAAAGGAACAGTGACAGTTTGACACCCCAGCACATCACGGCCCCAAGAGATACTTCTCAAAGCCTGGGATAAGCTGTAAAAGGAGAGGCACAGAAAGGTCTTACCCATATGCTAGTAGACAGAATATCCTAAGGAATCCCAACGTGTCCTTCAAGAAACCTCTGTACGTACCCACATGGCTCTCACAGGGTGGGAAGCACCTCAAGAGATCTTCGTCTTTTCAAAGCAGCCTGTTCCCAGTTCTGCTCCCCAGCTGCTAACATGTGGCATGCAGCACACCCAAGAGCTCATCCCTGTCTGAAATGGGACATGATTCTCTTGCTCTCCTGTCTGTGCTGAAGCTCTTCTGCAATGCCTGTGCTACAACTGTGTTCTGCTAACTGTGCACTAAAGCTTTGCAGTGAATTACTCTCAGCTAAAGCAGAAATCACCTGTCCTTCACAAACACTCCCTCTGTGGGGGAGCAGCCACACGCAAAGTACTCAAGAGAAAACAAGGACATAGGAGGACTGGATCTACTCCAAGGCAATCCCTAGATTTAATGAACCTCATGGGGCTACTGATCATCTGATGCATAAACTGGGAGTTAGGATGGAGGATGTAAATGATGCATCTTAGACGGTTGTACAGGGATAAATTGGGCCCTTGCTGTTTGTCCAGTCCTTATCTCCACAGTACAAGAGCACATCAGTCATTTGCAGCGTTCTCTTCACAGCATGCCTGTGTGGGAGGGAAACTGCACATCCCATTTTCCAAACAGGGAGGTGAAACAAAAGGAGCAGTGTACTGTTTTCCTGTTTCGCCCCAAAGTCAAACAGGAGGTCTGCAGGTGAGTTGAACTGAAACTCTTGTCTCCCAAACATAAGAGTTTCTCAGCTATCTCCCCTTTACTAGAAGGAGAAACGCCTCTGCAACCAGCCAGGCTGATGGCATCTCAACACATCTTTTAACCAAAGACTTCTCTTTGGTTTAGGGGGTTTCTGCTTCTAGTTTCAGTTTGAGGCCTGATCCTTGCTACTTCATTACTGTGGTGTTCACTGCAAGACACCAAAATACACTAAGAGGTGTGATTACAGTTCACACACCACTAAAGGTAATTCCAATGGTGGTGTAGCTGAAAATTAAACTCTGAGGTGTCCATGGAGTACTCTCTCTTCCCATCACTCCTCACTACTGTCTAGCCTACATTTGGAGGCCAAATACCACCAGCTGTATTTCAGATACAAAAGTTCTAGAATATTGCCAGACTTCCCCCTAAACTGATGAAGAATCTCTTTTCTAGAACTAAAACTGAACTGCAAGAAGCTGGATATAGGTTAGTCAACCCAAAGCACATTAGACAAAGATTAACATGCCTAAATGATACATGTGTTCTAATTAGAGAACGTAATCACCTCAGGCTTGATCATTATTGCTCCCTTTCTGTTTATCATTTCAGCTGCATTAAGGACCCTGGCAGTTCTTTCATCTCACTTTCAGATTCAAGGACACCAGGTTTTTAATCATTGAACACCTTAAACACTATTTTCTCAGGAATCTTTGAAGAATAATTATTACACCAGTATAAACTGTATACCTCTGAAGGGTGTTTTCAAATCCTCTCATCTCCAGCTGCTGCACTTCTGTCAACAGATCCTTTTGGAAATCACACTGGGAGAGTAGCTCAGAAAAAGAAAAAGTGGTTTGTCATTCTCCCTCTATTTTTTCATCCATTTTGTTCTGGTGGAAGATTTTCAGCTCCACTCCAGGCACTGTCAAAGCTGCAGCACTGTCAGAGCGAGGGGGATTTTCAGTTGAGACAGCCCCCAAGGGCAGCATTGCCCCTGACAACTGCAACTATTTCCTCTGATTAAGCTTTAGGTTTCTTCTCACCCCTCTCTGCATACATCCACATTTCCCCTCCATGAAGACAACCACCCATAAGAAAAAAAGAATTAAAACTGCCACATTATTTGCCTTCCAAAGTCCTTTTCTCCAGTATTAGTGATATGCAGGGAGACATTCAGGAAGAGTTGGCATAACTTCTTGCACATTCACCAATACATGCATTTATTACGTGGTTGGCTTCACGTGATTCTGCAGAATGCATAAATCTGGCTCAGAATATAAAAATAGCTCACTATCAATCTTCCTGTAGTGGGAAATGTAGATTCATTGGTGCAAGCAGAGGGAGCACTGGCAAAACTTTACAGCTGCTTCCATAAAGCTGTCAGCAGTGAGGAAAAAAACAGGCTGGGTTTTAAGCTCAGGGAACAAAGACCACATCGGCAGCAAGTCTTACTGCAGGAATACTGATGAGGTCCCACAGCCAGAGGTTTTTGGCTAAGATAAGGAAACACGGATGGAGACCTCTGAGCTCTGTGCCAGCGCAATTCCATCAAGATGTTAAAAGTAATTGCAACTCTTCTGAATGTATCTATGTTGCATTTGCTCTGCAATTCTTTCTAAGAGTCCTTAGTATGGCTGCCTACCAGACAGATATTCTGGACATGATTTTTCAGAGATGCATAAAAGAAGGGGCTGATGTTGCATCTCTTGCTTCCCTCCATGAGTATCTTGCTGGCTATTTTCAGTAATAGACTACAAGCAATTGTATCTATTCTTCTGAACTGAAAGCCAAAACTCCAAATGGGGTTCTACGTGCCAGCTGCTTTCATGATTCACACCCTCTCTCACCACTTGAATAAGCCACAGGTAGGGGCTGGAGACCCGTATATACCTAACACTGAACTCTGTTTTGAGTCCTCTTGTCTTACAGATGCTAAGCATAGTTACAGCCCACAAAGCTGGCTAGTTTTAAGAATAGAAACTAGAAATTAAGCTCCTATTTTGAGCCAAATGATCTTCTCGTGAGCAAAAACTGATTCAAATTGTTCATGCTGTGTTTTGTAGTTAGAGCCTCAAACTAACTTTAGGACACTATTACCATAAGCATTTTTTCTTTGCCTTTTGATCACTGAGAATTGGTACCTCCACACAGCAGAATGAGGAGTACATGGGCATTCCTAGGCTCCAACTCCCATCTCTTAACTGACAGTGAAGTGACAGAGAATGTGCAATAATTCAATACAAATATTATGAAAACCCACAAACATTACTGACCCAAGCTGCATTTTTGATGCAGTTCACAGAAAACTGGATCCAAAGCCCTTTGAAATTCCTCCGAAAGCCTTTCAGAATCTGTTTGAACACTGCTGGGTTGACCTGCTGTGGTTCCTCTGTAACGTGGCATGTATATTTTTGGTGCATGAATACCAGCGATTCAGAATAAAAGCAGCAACATATCTTTTGAGACTGTGCCCCAGACACGGAAATCAGTCAGTACGACAGAAGGCTCTCTCCCCCAACTGGCAGCTTTTACCAAAACAAGTAATCAATCTGAAAGACATTAGTTGTTTGTATCTAGAAAATCAAGAGCCCCACAGTGCACTGAATACTATTCTTGGCTCCCCATCACACCTCTGGTCCTCTCCCAGCATGGACAGGCAGCTACCCCATGTTAAGAAGTCACTGTATCTGCTATTCCAGCTTCTTCTCTCTTGCTAGAGGTAACCACCTCTTCAAATGTATTATCAGAGCATTTGTTTTCCTGATCTGTTTCTGTTACGATGCAGACAGGTCAGACAGATCTACTGGTAAAACAAAAGCTCTTTTGTCCAAGAAGGGCTAAGGAACATTGCTGGAAGAGGCAGTTTTCCACAGAGGCAGTGGTATCCTTAACTGGTACAGTGCTCTGCAGCCCTAGGCAACCTCTGCACTGAATGGGGGCAGAAGAGCCTGTCCCACCCTGCCTCCAGGACGGCAGTGCCTGTTTTATCAGTACCAGGGCTCAGTGATACTCAGGTGGATTTGCCCTGCACAAAGTTGCACTTCATGCCTCCAGGACTGTAGCACCGTTCAAAAGGGGCCAACAACTTTGTAGCTGTGAGAAAGGGGAATGCATTTTTTGAAGGACTTTAATGGTTGGAAAGCCGCAGCACTGACAGATCCCCTGTGAGCTTCCTGAGAAGTAATCCTGCCAGCCCAGCCCATAAGGCACATCAGTGACTCCCTGACTTCTTCCAAACTGGACTGCAGGTGATCTTTTGCACTCCAGCTCCTCTCCATGTAGCAGTTGCACCACAGAGGTGGTAATAAAATCTGCAGCCAGTGGTTCATGCACATTTCAATATTCCTCTCCCACAGCTGAGCCTGGTAAATGGAAAAACAAATTTAAATCAAGACATAAGCCCAGGCAGATGCTATCCATATTGTTAACTGCTTGTCACAGGTAGAGATGTATTCTGTATCCTTTGGGAATGGCACTTGCCATTTTTTCCTCACTGTAAAGCTGTAACATTTATTGTCTCTGAGCAGGAGCTGAAAGTTACTCCACTTGGATGATACACATGCAAGAATGGAGCCTGGTGGTTCCAGTTTACTTCCTTGTACTCCTCCCTCCATTTCTCCCCAGCAACACACAAATTCTCTGCCCTTATTTTTTTCCTGTCTTCATTGTTGTAATTAAGGGGTTTGACTCAAAACCCACTGGCTTCAGAAAGATATGGACCAAGTGCTAACAATGGTGTTGGATCTCTTGTGAAACCTGCAATGACACCCTGAAGACAGCTTTTGGAGGCAAAGGTACAAATACTCATTTCCTACTGAAGCAGGTTGGAGGTGGTCCTGCAAGAATCAGAGGTACAAATATGTAATTTTAGGTTTCTGTGGGGTTTTCTACATTTTCCAGCAACAATTTTGGACAGGAAGGAATCTGCATCCTATTGAAGCCTGTTTCTGGTCCTCACTAAAGATACAATTTAGCAGCTCAAACGTAAAATAATCAATAGCTGAGAACAAGACAACATCAGCCATAATCCTCAGTTACTTTCCTGTCAACCATATTAAGAGAACTCACATTATATCACACCTCATTATATCACATGCAGGTGAGCCCTCATCACTCTCCTTCATTGCTTTATGCATGCTGGACTCTGCCTTATGTAGCCAGCCCAGCCTGTGAAAAATAGCTTGCTTTAAGCTTTGTCATGTGTCAGAGATGCAATCGAATTCTAGCTGAAACTCATATGGCCAAACAGCCCCATGAGATGCTCTGCTGAGCTTTAGCATCTTCTCACAAGCAGTAGGGTGATTAGAATTGACAACTATTAAAAACCACGCAGCATGAGAGAGACAAGACCAAAAAACCAGCCTGAAGTAACTATGAAACACGCAAGTGTGTCCCACAGAAATTCAACTTCTATGTTAGCACTACAGAGGACTTCAGAGATGCAGGAACAAAAGTTGCAGTGCTGTTGGTATTTGTGTTATGTTCCTCATTTTCTCTCCCCTTTACTGCAGTTTTCAGAGCACAGTTTAGCACAAGCCCCCCCAGAAGCAGTCAGGATAAAGGCACGCCGTCAACTGCGTATTTGTGACTGGATAAATCAGTACTTTCAGGGCAGGAGAAAGAAGAAATATTTCCTGTCAAAATAGCTGACCCAAGATAGCTGCTTTAATGCAAAATCCCAGCAAGAAGCATGCTTTTACCCAGGTTTAAATAGTCAAGATAAACTGCAGGGTGAGTGGTACATGGCAAACTAGTGTTTTGACTGTACAGGCACTGTGCTTCATTTCTCCTGCTATTTATTTGAACCAGGTCAAAGACAGCTTTACTTTCCTTCACAGGAAATACACAGCCTGCCAAAGCAGCAAATGGCCTGAATTGCCTTTAGTGGACCTGGGGCTCTATTAAAGAGACACAAATAAACATGTCTGAGATGATGGTTGTAGTCTCGGCCCCAGTTTCTCTCATCCCTACTCCCACTACATACACCATCATCCCAACAGTTAACTGTCCCATTTCTGATCAACAGAATCCTTTATTCAAAGTAAAACTGGTGAGCTGAAGCTACTGCAAGAAGTCATCAGTCACCAGATCTCAGAGTGCTAACATCCTCTAATCACCAAACCATACCTAGTGGTTCCAAACCCCATCCCTAACCCACACCTCTGAAGGAGTTCCAAGTTCTCTGTCAAGCTCTTTGGCTTGGTCTGCATTTCATTTTCTGTTGATCATTTTTGTTTTCACAGCTTCAGGAATTAGGACTATTATGCACAAAAGGCCCCATTAAGATGATGCTATTTTCACTAATGAAAGAACTTCTAAATGTGTTTTTAAATACAAGTATTTGAATTCTGAACTTTGAAGCCCCCATAATCCAGGGGGAATGGCCTCTTGGGAGTCACTTTCCATGGTTCATCAGCAATCCTGGCTCTCTGGGGAGGCCCAGGCTAACTGGTGAAGAAGGGTCTGGAGCACAAGTTCTATGAGCTGAGGGAACTGGCGTTGTTCAGCTGGAGGAAAGGACGCTGAGGGGATCTTAAAAGGTCTTTTCCAACCTAAATGATTCTATGATTCTTCATGTAGTTGCCTAATTTGCTAGGTAAATACCAGGCTATTGACATTTTCCAAGGCACACATTTATAAATAGCGTATTTAGAATGCACTAAACTTAATAGAATCCTCTTAGAAAACCTATTATACACTTTAATGTAATGTAAAGTTTTATTACTTTTTAGTAATGGCAGTGTTTGCTTCGCAGAATTAATTACCAGCTTCAACCTGAAGCCAGCATCCCAGGCTTCTCCTCTGGCTTTGGGTCTGGGTCATTTGCATAATAACCAGAGATGAAGAGGGAGATTTGTTTGTGTTCTCTTGTTTACTTGACAAAAACCATATTTCCTCATCAAATATTCTACTTTGAATTAGACTTTGAACAAGAAGGGTAATAGAAATGACAGTTAAAAACAAAATACTGGAGTCTCTTTTTGCACAGGCTTAAGCATCTGAAGCTCATACAGGAATTCTGTCTGTATTTTGTATTAGGAAGAATGAAAGCCTTTGAAAGATGACTATGAGGATTTTTAATGCTATTACTACTGTTACTACAATGTCTCAGTGAGGTTCCCATTGTAGTAGGTCTTACATGAATACTGGTTGAAGAGCCTCTCTGTGCTCAGTCTTGTAGTAAGACAGCAGCAAGAAAGAAGATTGCTCTGTTTTTTATGAGATCGACAGTTGTCCAACAGGAACATTCCCTGCATGGGAAATGCATCCCAACAGAGATCGGGGAGCATATATCTCAGAGCCTTTCAGTTGCATTACTCCATTTAGGAGAAAGCTCTGTCCTATTAATACTCTTCAACAGCCAGGGAAATTGAGGAACATAGAATCATAGAACAGTCAGGGTTGGAAAGGACCTTAAGGTCATCCAGTTCCAACTCCCTGCCATGGGCAGGGACATCTCACACTAGACCATACTGTCCAAGGCCTTGAACACTGCCAGGGATGGAGCATTTACCACTTCTCTGGGCAACCCATACCAGTGCCTCAGCACCCTCACAATAAACAACTTCTTTATATCTAACCTGAACTTCTCCTGCTTACATGTGTCATGAAAGCTCAACACAAAAACCATTTCATTCCACTCCCTCACACCGTTACCATGACTGTACTCACAGAATGTTAGCAATCCCTTGTAACAGTATCTTTTCTTGAACAAATATTTGGGTACGAAAAAACCACAATGTATCTCCTCAAACAGAACTTGGCAGAAACCTGCATCAAGACAGACTAAACACTAATCCCATAGAAGTTTGCCTTCTCCCTTGTTTTCACATGCACGCACACACAGCCTCAGTTCTGTAAATTAAATCCACACATGGACATATGCAAAGCCTCACATTTTCACAGCAGCTCTGAATGCAGAATTGGGTGCCAAAGCTTTCCAGCCCTTCTGTGACTGCTCAGAAAGGAGCTGGTGTATGTTTGAGATCTGGCTGCAAGTGAGTCAAGTTATACACACGCTGCCATAATGACATGATCGGGGACATAATAACTATCAATTATTTTACATTTCCAAACTGAGCAATTGTTGCATTCTGTATTTTTTTAAAGCCTGCAGTCTCAGGAATAAAACCACTGCAAACCATTCTGTGCCTTCCTGGAACGAGATCCCAACCTCTTCCTGCTGAGCCCATAGATCATTAACATTGTTAATGTTCTCACTAAAACTGTTTAGAGAATGTGACAAGTCTAATTTGTTACTGACAAACCAGCTGGGAGTATGACTAAAATGCATCAGTCTTGCTGTTGAACCTTTTGAATGGATGTGTGGTTCCTGTCAGGTAGACTTGCTATTTTGTTAAAGACTATCTGTTATTTCATCAATCTTTTTAGCTGGTTCCAGAAGGGAAAAGCCTCCATTTTGCTCACTTTCACTTCTGCTTTTAGATTAAGAAAAACTGTCTTTAAAACACAATGATCACAGCCCAGGGAGGGAAAGAAACAGCTTTTCAAGGCAAAGCCTGGGAGCCCAGAGGTGCCCAATTCCTCAACCAGAGCTATTTTTAATTACGTTTCATAGCTAGTTACCACCAAATTAGACACATCTACCTTTCCACCTTTAGTTTATATATATATCTCAAAGTACTGAACTTCACCAGTGACTCGGCAGGGAAAAAAACAAAGGAGTATTTTAACAGCCTAAATACCAAATTTGGCACCAGCCTCTCTTCACCCAGGAAGTACTTTACAGAAGGAAACAGCCTAGGTGCCCGTTCTCTCAATTTACCCACCTCCGTGGCTTTCAGAAGTGTATTTGACCACTTTACTTTATTCACCTTCCCAGATCAGGGCAGGGTGGATATATCAGTCCTGAAAATGCAAGAGATTTTCAATACTGCTGTCTACTTCTGATAATGAAAATGTGCTAAATCTTTCCAGCTTCTTAGGAGTTCAGCCCCATGTGGGATCAGTCCCAGAGGAACCGGGAACTCCCTTTTCCTCTATCTTTAAAGCACTGGAAAATAAGTAGCCTTCATGCTCATAATTTCCAGCAAAAAATGTCAGTTCTGGGCTGGTGCACTTGCCTGAACCAACACCGGGACATGTGAAGGTCCCCTCTTCCCCTCCACCACTTCTCTTGCTTCTTCTGCAGAATAGCAATGGATCTGTTCACACAAATGTAGAACCAGCTTTTGTTTTAAGCAATAAAGCTCATATAGAAAGTGGATCCTAAATTAATCTCCATGGTTAATTTGGGACTTCCTACCTTTTAAATATTGCTAGAATCATAAGGATACCAAGAGCTGATCAGAGAAGATTCATGTCTCCTTTGGTGTAGCGGTATTTATGTTAGTGCACATCCTGATAATTACTCAGTGAGAGTTCCAGACTGCCAGAAATACCTTGGGAACTCCCCTATGGGTGATTCTGTGGAGGAAAAGGAGAAAATGAATATTAAACATACTGTAGTCAATATTTTTTTATCATAGCAGCACTGCTCCAGAGCCTGAGCCAATTTGTGATTTAGCAGTGCTGAGTCTTTCCATCTCAGCTGTAACAATCTGCGCCTATTCCTGCCTAACTCAAAAAAAATCAAACCTGCTCTCACATTACAGCATACAAGATGCATTTTTCATTTCATGCAGTGAAGGAGACCACAGCTCCAGAGATTTAGCTGGCCTCAAAGCTCATTTGGAGCTAAAAGCCCTATGAGAAACCCATAATGAGAAAGATCTGATAGTTTAATGCATTCCTGCAAAGAAGGGTAATTTGCTAGGAAATGGATAGGATAATACCATTCCTGAGATCACCTGGAGGTTGGTGTGTTAAATTTCAGCTGTGTTGGTACAGAGGGATTCAATTAGGAATGGGTGATACAGTTCAGAGACATTCACAGACTCTGTGACACCTCTAGGGACACTCAGGTGAATTCTTAATCAAAACCTTAACATTCAGTTATTTTTCAGTCTTGATTCCTGCTTCTGGTCAGGATGATTCAGTTCAGTGTTGCATCTCTGTAATATGTGGATAAGTACTCAAAGCAAACCTCCAAATGTATTCATTACTGCAAGATTCAAAGGCCTTGAATAATATCCTATAGTAATGTACATAGTACAAAACACAGTACTTGAACCATAGAACATAGAATCTAAATAGACAAGACAGGAAACCAATGTTGTCAGGTGGAGAATGAAGTGAGCAGCCACCAACTTCTCATTAGTTCAGAAAACTGAGCATCACCTAAGGTAAGCAAATAACCAGAGCTGGAGAACCAGGAGGAGACAACTCCTGGGTGCACATTCACCCAAGCAAATATCAGTAATTCCACAGATTTGGAATAATGACCCCAGCTGCTACTTCGTATTTCATATATGGAGATGTGCCAAACAATTTTAAGGCAAGACTAAGAAATGAGATACAATAGGAAGGAGAGAACTATCATTTCCTTCTAAGGATGCTACTGCAGATTTATAGGAAAATAAATCTGGAAAGACCAGAACTAGTGATTTAAAGGGAAAATGCTAAAATATATCATGCTGATCACTTTGGATCAAATAAGAAAACAATGTAGAACAAATCCACTACATGAAGCTGGTGAGATGGGTAGAGTAAACTTCACAAACATTTGTAAAGCCAGAGGTGGGGCTAATGCATCTTTAGGATTAATGTAGTCATAATGTAACACTGCAAAGAGAGCTGGTCATAAATTGCTGCAAGGGCAGGAGATGACAATGGGGAGCCTGTGTGGACTTACTGAATAATAGTATCATAGCATCTGCTATACAATATGGTGTGAACTTTGCAAAGCCCCACTGTAGTGACAGCCTCACGTGTCATTTGGGCTGAGGCACAGGTGACAGATCTGCAGCAGAGCTCAAAACCAGGCCTGTTTATTACTATTCTTTTTCCGAAGAGAAGTCTCACTGAGACAGTGTTTCAGCAAAGAGATCAGCTTCGACTTAAAAAAGTAATAGCAGAACCTAGTAAAGGTGCCTGTAAAAGCAAGAAACTGTTCAAAATGAACTGTGGCAGCTCCAGTTAGCTTCCAGTATGAAGTGATTTACAAAGCAATGGAGAAACACTACACTGGAAGGGACCAATTGGGCCATCAAGCCTAAACATTCATGATGTGACAATAACAACAGTGATACCACCTATTAACCAGCACACCTGAAGATGCTTCTCCCTCTCTCCAGTAATATCCAAGACTGTTCTGAGGAAACAGAATAAAACAGAGGCTGCTGCTTGTCTTCTACCTGAAGTGTGCAAGTGAATTCAACATCTATTTAAATAAACTCTGAGCAAGGTACCAGGGCAGTAGCTAAGCTCATCTGTACGCTTGGCGGGGAGGGTTTAGGTGCTGATCAGCTGGGAATCTCTCAGAAGTCTTTTGGTAAAGGGAAGTTCTCCCAGATCTCTTGGGCAATGCAAGATCAATCCAGTGCTGTCATCAGCATTATTACTAAAAGGTAGAATGAAGTTGCCTTTGCAAACTGGAAATGTAGCTGTTATGCTGATAGTCTGATTTAGACCAGGATATTATTGCACTTTGATTGTAAAAAGAGAAAAACAAGTCTTGTTTTCCTTCCCTAATCATTCTTCTGCCTTAGCTTCTACTGAGTACACTAAGAAATGGCAGCTTTAGAAGGATGGCAGAAACAGACACAAATTCACAACAGCAGCAGTTGTTTCCTTCTTTCACAAGACATGTAAGCACTTGGCAACTCAGGTCACTGGGCACTTGGCTGGTCATTCAGGCTGCTTATCGCAGGTATTCAGGCACTCCAACTGCCCCTGATGTGGGGTTTAGGCATGTGAATAAATTTCAGAATCGAGACTTGTTCTCACTTCAAATGGCTTGTTTTTCCTGACAGATGTATTGCACAGATACACATAACAAAGCATCATACAATTACCCAGACACCAGGGCTTATGTAGGGCTTGCACTCAAGTCATTGTGCTTCAGTTCTTTAAGAAAAGTGATCACCTATTTAGTTCTTTCCTGAACTGTCACACAGAGATTCATCAGGAGCTTGAGAACAAAGTGTTTTGATCATTGAAAAAAAAAGAAAATACAGGCAAAGCAAAGACAGTTGCAATGACATCTTTGATGTTTTATAGATAAGAGTCTCTCATGAATAACAGTCATTTCCCATGTCATCTCTTCTCCAGCTTTGGGAGTTTTCATTAACTGAGATTAACACTAACTGGAAAATAATTAAACTGGCTTAGGGAGTGCGGCCTTCCCATCATCACTAATAGTAATTAATCAGCATCAGCAACAGGTTTTAATAGCATTAAAATTCTGATTCACTATATTCTTCAGCCCCACACCATCCAGTTCTAGTCTTAGGTTCATTGAGTGCAAGACAGTATTGCTTTAGACAATACCAAGAGGACAAATAGAGGAACTAAAGTTAACCCTCATCTTCACCAGCTGTGTACAGAAATGCCATTTTTACCTATGTAATTACTCCCCATCATTCACCACTGATGTGTGAATCTGAACTCCTCATTCAGGTTCCCTGTTCAGCTCCAGAAAAGCTTCTATGAAGAAACCAAAATATGGAGAGAGAAAAAAAAAAGCAAAGCTGGCACAACCCCATCTCTCCTTTCGGTTGTTGCTGTTTATTCACTGGCAACAAGCTCAGCCTAAACTTGGTTAAATCACATCAGAAATAGAGCAGGGCTTTTCTAACGTTATTTTCATTTAACTTCAATGAAACCGAGTCTTACATCCTGAAAAGAAAAAGGAAGAAAAATCAATAGTCCTGCTGGCACTAATACATACATGACTTGCAGAGATGGAACAAGCATCTGCTCAATTTTTCTTCATTCTTTCTGATCACAGAAGATAAGTGATGCAACACCTGCTTTTGTTCTGGCTAAATGAGGCATCATTCTCTTCTACACCACTCCATTCCTACTTAGGAGAACAGGCAATTTCTTGTCAGCAGCCAGGACAAAGCTACAGTCCTTGGGTTACTGAAAAATGAGTAGAAGGTGGAAGTAATCCTAAAAATCTTCTGTTTTAAAGCCTTATGTTGAAATACAGGCATATTTTACAGATAGAGCAGTGAAAATACATCATATTTTGAAACAGAGTAAGAAAGAAGCTTAGAAGCAAGCACTGGTCAAGCTTCTGGGATAGCCAAAGTGGATATTGCATCGTTTACTTCAGTTAGGAGCTCTCATTTCCATTTGTAAGATCCAAAGGCCTGATTCTCACCATCACTGCACCATTAGTGATCACTGGTGTTCAAGTAGGAGTAATTTCACAGCTGCCCAAAAGAGATGGACCCATACAGGATTGAGAAGCCCTACAATGCTGACAACTGTGGCTATTAAGGATTCTATGTGTTTTCTTCAGCCACATTAATTATTTTAGACAAGCTCCCTGCTTTTTGCCTTTTCTTGAAGAGGCTCTCAATGCACTAAGTTACATTTCTGCCCTTCAGACGAGAGCTCATTTCACCAGCAGAACTACTAGCCATTTAAAAACCCCCAAACCCAATACGGTTGTTCTGACCATACTTTCATCAGATTTACTACTTCAAGACTTGTGATGCAATGCAGAGACAAAAGCAACCACCATTTCTGTCAGTGACGCTTGCAGGAAAGATTTGTATTCAGATCTGAAGCAAACCCATCAGTGAGAGAGAAGCAGGACAGGAACTGACCAGATCCTTTGCAACTGAAGCAAATAGGAGTCCCACAGGTTTCAGTGGCCCAAACCACTGTAACTGTAACAAACCTAAGCTAACCATAGTTGTCTATGGGGAAAAGACCAGTATATCTACATTCCCCCTCAATGAGATTGCCACAGTTTTGTTCTATTGAACAATTTACTAGTAAATGCTGATGGAGAGAGGAAGACTCCAGCTTCGTCACTTACTCTGGGATTTCTCTGTGTCTAGGTCCTCTACATGCAAAGAAAGGAGACATGTCTTCCCCTGTGGCAGAGTCAGTGATTTCAGAATTTTATCAGAAGGAGACAGGTTTAATTCTGTATCCCTTTACATCTATGGGGTTCTTTGAATTAACTTTAAGGTTCCGCAGTAAACTCAGTATTACATAGCCTTTGTTAGAGATGAACTAACCATTTCCTTATCACCAGGAACCACATTTTACTAGTGAAACATCCATTCCAAAGAATACATGCACTTGAGACCATGCAAAAGCATCCTGGCACATGATGGAAGCCTGCAAGCCCTGTATAACTGAGTTCTACAACTTGAAGATGCAGGGGAAAAAATTCCAGGTACTTCCTAAGCCTCTGAATGCAACACCTAATCCAAGTAATCCAAAAGCAATCTTGCTGGCAATCTAATTGTGTTTTACTAAGCAGAAGACTGCAGTAACAACTTGTTTACATACAATTGGATCCCTTCATGTTTGTATTGTGCTCATTTCTGAAGCCTTACAAAATTAAAGGGTCTCCTGTAATATTTGACTCGGCTTTTCACTCTAACCTAAGGGATTACACATTAGTTTACACATAATAGCCCAGACAAATATGAATTTTTTATTTGTACTGATGAGAAAGTGCAGTTGTCCCTTGAGAACCAGCAACAAGAACAGGCAGGAGGAATTGAGGAAACTGCACTGATTTTTAAATTGCTTTTTATTTGGATTTGTTTTTCTTCAGAAGCTCTTACTGTCTCCATCAGCTTCTCCCTTGTAAATGCAATTCAGTGGGGAAAACAAGGGAAGAGACTTTACATTTGAGGCAATTTTGGAAGCTACCACAACTTTTTCACGGGGTATTGTGTATTTGCATGTGTACACTGAAGTGTTTAACAGACAGATTTCAGAGTATGCATCCCGCACCAAAATTATTCATAGCTCTCACCAGAAAAAGGTTTCCACAGGACTACACTGAAATGGAAGACCAGAAACTTCTTGTTACTGGGGAGCACACCCTTACCTCTGCAAAGAAACAGAATCCTCGAGCTAATGTCACATTCATTCCAAAAAGCCAGCGTTGACTGATTTTTCCTCCTTAGTCTTGTGACAGATGCCCAACTCCAACTTCCCATACTTTGCTCTTATAGAAGTTCTTTGCTTGGAAGCATTATTGCCTAGGGGTGAATTGAACTAAGAATTCATCAACACAGGATTTTGCCAAGCTACATCAACTCAGTAGCCCACCAAGACATTACACTGACTCCATCCATGGCTACTAACTGATGTTTGAGAAGCAGCTAAGCCTCCATCAAGCTAAAGCCACTGTGCAGTAATTTGCAGCAGGGTATTCCTTCTTGACACTATCACCCCTCCCCAAGTACTCAAGTTTGCAGAAGTGTAGGAACTAGAACCAGAAGAAACTCCTTAACCCCATCACTCAGAACTCTCTATCAGGATTTGGTTCTTACCTATTTATTCCTCCTGTACCTGGAGAACACTGTTCCATGCTCCTGGAACACAAACCTGACTGGAATAGAGCAGTCAACATTTTTCTCCTGTCACATCCCCTTTTACGTATGCGTATCTGCTTGCCCAGTCAGACAGACAGGAAGTCAAAGAAAAGCATTATCAAGTGAGATGCCTTTGACAAAGGAAGAACACTATTTGCTTAAAAGCTTACTGACAGTTGAATCCCAGAGTTCTGGATTGCAGTAAAATAGTCTTCCCTAGACTTTACTTTGGAGGAATGCTGAGGTACAGGAACAACCTGAGATTTGCAATACCAGCTCAATCCAGTCATTCTACACAGAAATCTTTTATGCTTGCTCTCACAGGAAAAAAAAGATGCAGTCTTCATCACTATTTGACAACTCCAGGCTGACACTTGTAAAGCTATTCAAACCAAGCACACTAGATTTGTCAGAACAAAGCTGACATTTAAAATGAAGAATAATGATAAAAATCTCTAAAAATGTGCTGCAGAAACACTCTCACAGATAGTACTGGCAATTTTAATACAACAGCAATGTATTATCATCTAAAAATCAAACCACAAGTTCTTTCATGTAGCTAAACAAGGAATTACATTATGTAAAAAGCTGCAGGTACTCTGATGCACAAGGGGAATTCACAAGTCCTCGTTTTGTGGCTTTATGCATATGATATGGACATTTTGCATTAAGAATTACACTTGCTTCACTTCCACTCTTGACATAAGTACAGCTATTTCACAAACAAACAGTAGATGGTAAGTAAGGATTCCTTATAGGCAAAGGAAATGAAGTCTCTTCCATTCTGTTGAGTTAAATTACTCTAAATCCTTAAGCATTCCAGATATGTGCACTGCTATAATAGCACTAATAATGGTAATCTATTTTATAAAGCTGAAGATCGTGAAAGAGCTATAATGCGTGGACAAGTCAGCTGAGCATGTAACACTGAGTTTTGTTATCCTCTGCATTTGGTAAGGCATTATAGTGGAATCTGTAGTCTTTTTACATTGAAGCCCATATCTTTAACATTCACATTAGTTAATTTCAGTGAGAATTTAAGAGATTATTTCTGCTTCCCCTCATCCTTCTTCCCAGTACAAGGTAAGCATGCCTAATCCTACAACAGTCATGTTCCAAAGCTTTAATACAGTTTTCAACCATCCTGAATGAAAAGAAAATTTGTGAGCACATCTAAAGTAACTGATGTCCAAATTGAAGGCAGACAAAACCGTTTCAGAAGTAAAAATCTACTGGAAAGCTCCAAAGACAGAACCACTTCTCAGGACAAGCAAAGGGGAATGGGAAAATCTAAGTATGCACACATGCTTTATTGCACTGCTGAATTCTCAGAGAATGCAGACCCCTTTTAGGACTGCTTTACTGCATAAGTGCTCCAACTGAGCACTCTACCTCTCATTTGTTTTATCATCTCACCAAACCATAATTAAAAATTAATTAAAGAAATCCATTAAGTTCCTTAAAAATTACAGTAAGGAGTCAGTTAAACATGATGGGCCATTAAGTTATTGAATGAGATTGCTGGGTTTGCATAGTACCAAGTTTCTTTCTCAAAAGCATGTAGTGCCTGGTAACTTGCACCCATCTAAGGTCTGTTAAATAGAATTCTATCCGACAGTCCAGTAAAAGCAGCGTGTCAAAATGCATCTTTTTCCATAGCTACACAGCTTGCTCTCTCCTGTGGCTGAAGGCAATCTAGCATGGAACATTTCCCTACTAATATCAAGCAAGATGAAGCATCAGAGCAGAGGTGGTGTCAGCCAGCAGATGGTACTGTAGGCTACCATCCTGCAGAGGACAAGCAAGGCTGCCGTCAGCTTGCTGCAGCTCAAGCTGCCAGAAGCGAGCCCTGGCAGAGGTTGTGCTCTCAGGCTCCTTGTTTCCCAGGATTCTGATGTCAGGAGACAGGCAGCTCATTACAGCATTAGCCCGCTGCAGGAAAGTCAACTCTTCACATGGCCAAAGCATCTTTGGGAACAGTTTAGACAGGCAACATATACTAGAAAACATCACCTGTACCTCACAGTACCACTTCCCAGTGCTGTGCAGGGGGAGGGCAATCACTGCTTCTCATGGCTGGGAGCTCATTTGCCCTCCCTCATTAGTTCTGTTCTGCTCAAGGACAAGCAGCTTTTACTAAGGCAGTATGGAGCCAAGCCCTGGGTACTGGTATCAGAACCCTCTCCACTCCATTTTAGTAACTGCAAGCGCTACCTTTCCCAGTTGCCTTCCCAGAGAAGCCAGACCATGTCTGTAGAGCAAGCTTCAGCAGCTCTCCCTTTGGTTAGCTGGGATACAGTTATTACCTGTATTCTTTTTAACACCACACAAGATGACACCTGAAGTAGCAAGTTTTTAACTAGAGTTGCATTTCCTTCCTTTTTCTAGGGGCCAGAGGCAGGTAATGAATCAAGCTCAGGGAAGCAGTACAACTTGCAAATAGCTTAACTTCATGGTATGTATGATTTGTCTGCTTCAGGAGACTGGGGCTTTGTTGAGCGCATGCAGAGGTCTCTGGAGGTCCACTAAGCTAAGGCAGGCACTGTTTTAGCACCTCAGTCTATTCCTGGCTTCTGATTTCCTACGCGTGCCCTCCCCAAGATAAACTGCATTGCTTATAGAACAGGGAGATTTGTTTAGCAAGATAGGTGATGACCCACTTTAGAATTGCATGATTGGCAAGTGAAGGGGAAAAATGTGCTTTAATTACTAGTCTCTCTGGGGAAGATCTTAAATAGTTGAGCTGATTCTAATATGACAGCACTTAGCAGATTCTTTCCTCATTTTGAGACTCTTAAGTTTACAGCTCCATGAGGCATCATTTGGAACAGCTACACGAGTCTTTACTAAAGACCTGTCCCTCCTGGGGATCCATTCCCTACTCCTCTGAGAATGTACATACCATACCCTACCTGAACAACAAGCCAGTCCAATTAGGGGAAGCTTTGTTAGTCATTAACTAAGCTAATTGGGAGAGTCAGGATACCTTGGATTTAGACCTGTCTGCACCTCCAATTCCCTGACAAGTCAAGTCAGTCACTTCCACTAATGTTCAGAAGTAGCACTTAGAGGTGTGAGCTCAGAGATTCTGAGGTGTCATAGCCCTGTTGGGGTCAGAAGTGAAGGAGCTCTTTGGAAAACAATGGAGCTGGGCTTGTAGAAGTTCATTTCCCTATCCTTCAATTTCACCATCTGTACATTGCAAACATCTTACTGACTCCTCAGACTTTCACAGACCAAAGAGAATTTCAGTGGATGACTAAGAGGAAGAACAGGTCTTTTTTTTCCCAATCTCTAACAAAACAATGCCACTTTCACCATACAGCAGTAACATCTCTCACCCTGGTACCACTTGTTCTATCATGACCCCAAAAAGCTGAAAAATTCAGTCCCAAAATCCTCCAAACATTACAGATGACCACAGGCTGGAGTTCCTCAGTGAAGGAGGATCTCTTCCCAAACTCAGCAAATATAAACATCGCATACATACTACAGGCTAAGTAAATTACCACCTCATAATTTAGGTGTAACAATTGAGTTGTAGCTACAGATACTCAAGGGGAAGCTAGGAACTGCAGGTCGGTCTGAAGCCCTGTTTTATCACTTCAGCCACTGCATCATCCTTCTGTCCTCCCATCTCATTGAACTCCCAGCAAGTTGCCAGCTGTTCTTTAGGCTGCTTTGATACGTGGCTCACAGGCACAGAACTATGCACAGCGTTTCACTACCTGGTTTTTCTTTGTCTTTCCCTTGGGCATTAAAGTTTCAAAGACTGAAAAATGAGGATTGAAAAAGTTTCCTCAGTCAGCAACCTGCAATCTAATATGGCAATTAATCAAAGACATACTTTGTCAACTTCTCCTTGTTCTCTTATGCTTTATGATCATGTTATTTCATCAATACAATAAAAAGGGATTAATCTTCATTGCTGGGAAAATTGTTTTCAGGACTAAGGGAAGCTGCCTTAGGAGCTATGCTCCCGATCTTGTGGTCCAAATCAATCCCCAAGAGCAGGACTCATTCTGTCTAACTGGGATGCATTCATTAAGCTTATCAGGTGCATTTTCAAGTTCCGCACATGATCATACTACAGATCTTCCATTCAAGGCAGCACAGTCACGCAGTCACTGCAGGTTCAGCAAACACACAAGGGCTGCATACAACCAAAAGGCTTGGGGTGACCACATATATGGTAGTGTAATACACCTCCAGAAATACATCAGTATGTTCTGGCATTGGTTTGTTATCGAAAAGAATAACTCTTATGATGAACATTCTACCAAGCAGTAACCATCATTTAATCACATATATAATGATAATTTAATCATATATATGATGTTTCTATAACATTAGAAATTGGTTGGGGTTTTTTTTTTCCTAATCTGGACACTAATAAAACAGCAGATACTCCACAGCACAGGCTGACACATCTGGCATTATGATAACAATTTATCAATACAAGTTCATAAAACTTTGCCTCAAAGCTTTCAGAATTTGGGAGAGCCCAGCCAGGAAAGGCCATGCAGGATATCCTGCAGCCACAGAGACCACCTGCATCATCCTGGTCTCCCCATTCCCCCGCAGTTTCCTTTAGAATAGCAGCTGATCTTCTTCAGAGGCCTGGCTGATGTTCCCAGTTTGGACTTGCTGTAAAGTGCCATCCCAAATCTTGCCTGGGTCACCTGGAGTATAAACTCCATAAACCCCCAGTATCCAGTAATTTACAGAACATCACTTTTCAATACTCAAAAACATCTTCAGCATCCCCAAATACTTTAAGTTCCCTGATGCCACAACATCTCATTTCAGTGGTGAAAGACTTTATTGTAGTCACTGTGTCCTTACCAATGCCTTTCAGCAGGATTGCCCAGCCATTAATGCTGTAAAGGCCTAAAATATTTGCACCCCAAGTCTTCACATTGACAGTGGAACTTTCAAGCATCAAGTTCGTATGTTCTTTGCTTTTCCCATTGCTCAGCTTGGCCTTAGCATTGGCTCATTGCCCACAAAACATTGATTAGCCACAGAATCTGTGTGTAAAACCAGCATAGATTTGCATTCTGGAAAGAAATTCTGACAGAGCCAGTAACAACCTGAACCCCTCATAGGCTCTCTTACTACCAAGTGGATAGAGGGCTCATTTCACCAGCTCAGTAAATAACTGGATTCAGTTTAATGTTCTTGTAGTTAAAAGGATTACTAACAAAACTCACTCAGGAAAAAATACAGCAGTAGCCTCAGGTACACGTACTCATACACAGTGGTCTTAAGTACGTAATAATACTACTAACAAATATAGCACAAAGTTAGATGCATAACGTGGACACAGCCAGTACTCTTTTTAATATCTGAAAATAAGGGCTAATGCAAGATAGTCCAGATAGATATGGCACTTACTACTATCCAGCCACCTCACAGATCACAGCTAACTTCTGCTCTCTGGTATTTTGGGGGTTACCTCAGAGGAACTTCACTAGCAGCACAAACAACTGTACTCTGGTCTAAAGCAGGTGTTAATGTTCACGTCTAGAGCCTGTGGCCAGTGGATCAGACACTCATCAGTTCAAAAAGCCATCTAGACCGCTGCCCCTCTGAAGCCCCAACTCAATGCCCCTATTGAGCTGGAAGTTTTCTGCAGGGAATGCAACAATAGGAAGACTCTTCTCTGGTTTCAGTATCTGGAAAACCGGTTTTTACTTCTTAAGTGCAAATTTCAGAGATACAGTTTGTTCCTCACCACCCAAGGGAAAATCAGGTAATTTTCCAGGTTTTTGTCAGCTGCACTCCATCCCACGCCACAACACACCAGCAACCTTACAAAGGCACCCCTGTGCACTGGTCTCCACAGCACTGATTACAGCTCTTAATAAATACTTCCTCCAGTAGCCGTCAGAGAGAAACTCCTTTTCCTAACAGTGTGCTTCCTGCTCCTGACGCCTCTTTAAAAAGCTGCCCCACAGAATATTCATCCACAATTTATCAGCTTAATACCTGCCCCAGAAGCACACAACTGCTGCCTGCTACAGCCTGGAGTTCATGCACTGCTAGAGCTTTGGCTGCTACCATTTATTTCCCCAATTAGACTCAGACCGATCAGACTTTTCCCACTCTTACTGAGTAGGGAGGGTGGGTGCAGGGAAAGGAGTTTCTATGTAATGGCTCTGTTACTACAGAAATTTCAGAGCATTAGCAGAATGAACTGCTAATTTTCTGTAACTGCCAATATCCAAGCAGCACATAAGTTTAGATGCATTTCCTTACAATTCCCAAGGTAGGTGAAGGAAAATAACAGTTTGAGAGGAATAGTCAGATTTACTACTGATGTTTTCTATGAAACTGGTCTGTTCCACCCTTGGGAATTACTCTTACCTCCCTCAGGCAACCTTTCATCACCTTCCAAACCATAAATTAATCTAGAAAGGAAAAGACAGCAGAAAGGCATAGTTTATATCACTAAATCATCAGTATCCCAGAAACAGCCACAAGTGAGATGAGTTTCCATATGGCCAAATCAGTTAACTGCTGAACTAAGGAAAAGCCAAGAAAAGCTGGTGACATCAAACAGGAGAATCCCATGGAGGGGCTCCTACATTTCTTTCTGATTAGCCCAAGTGTAACATGATAGACTTTGAATGTTACCTGAAAGCTTATACCCTCTGTAACAACAGTAACAGCTCAAGTGAAGATGCAGACACAAGTTAGCTAACTTCAGCGAGTAACTTTGGAAAGCTGCAAGGAAAATTCATGGGAGAAAGCTTTGATCAGCATGTCCCATCAAGCTTAAGAGTGAGCAAGAGCACTCTGTGCTACCTTGGTCTCTAACCACATGATACCAGGATAGAACAGCGCATGAGATGCTCCAGGAATATGAACAGCAAAGTGACTTCCTTTAATTTGCACCAAGTCATTCTACTCAAATGTAATTAATTTGAACTCTCCAAATAAGTTCAACTTCTGCAGCAAGAGCCCATTTCTAAACCTTCAGAAACCAGCATACAATAATTTCAACTATTTAACTTTCACTGTCTGAATAATAAAAATCAGGGCTCTGAGTTTAAGGGCTTTCCAAAACTCACCCCTCCTCAGCAGGCCTAAAGCAATTGCATGAACCAGCATAAGAGCAGAATAACTGCTGAAGCTCTGTTAGGAACAAACAAAGAACTCAAATGACCAGGCTGCTGGCACCACCCTCATTCACGGCTGATTTAAGAACAGAGAGGCATTAGAAATAAAAGCTCCCAACAGCTCAATAGCTATAATCATCTCTCCCGATCTCCAGTTGCTTCAGCCCTTACACTTTCTGTAAGCTTTTCCAATAGCTCATGAGTTAAAAAAGCCATGCCTTGAGTCATAACTCCTCTGTATTAAAGTGATCATAACAGATTAGTGATAAATACAAACTAATTGATTTCTTTTCCATTTCCTTCCTCCTCCAACAAGCTTAAACTAATAGCAATAATTACGTGAAAGTATTTCCACTGAGAAGTTTGTACATTTCTGGCAGTGAAATCAATTGTGCCAAGGACAACTTTTATCACCAGAATTAATCATTGCTATCTTCAATTACTGTATCACACAATCATCAATGTTATTCATGAAGCAGGAGGGTATCTTAATTACAAAATAAGACTTGGTAGTTACTGTACAGTCTTCTGAAGGCAAGAATGGGAAAACATTCCTCAATGGTAGAGCATAGCAGTAGGGATACTCTGTCACGTCAAGACTTCATGGGACCCACTTTCTTGACCCACCATGGAAACTGCATTCTCTAGGTGCTGTCCTGTGATGAGTTTGAAGCCAACCTCCACCAAAAAGTCAGATCTCAACCTGAACTTCTTAGAAAGTACATTTTTTATTTGTCATTAGGAATTATTTTTGCTGTGTTAAAGGCTACCTTGATAATTCTGTTCAGAATGGGACAGCAGCTCCACATAATTCAGCTCAGGACACTGATTCACATACAGAAATAAATGGGAGAAGCCAAAGCCTCCTGCACAAAAAACACCAGGCAAAAAACCACCTGTGAGTTTGGTTTCCTGCTCTTCCTCAGACTTTTTTGTATAACCTCAGGTAAGTCACTTGTGCTACACACACACTGCTTTGATGGCACTGTGGTAAGGACAACCACAACGCGGTTTCACTAGCGCAAAAGTTAGCACAAGGAGAGCCATAGTCAGCACAGAGCTCTACAGAAGGCAGAAACCACTACACAAAGACAGATAAATACAATGGCAACTGCCTATGCTGTCGCAGCTGGGCAAGTGCTATCTACCTATCGTACAGCCAAAGCACAGGCTGCCAAGATAGGGTAAGCAGTTACCTTGGCTCTTTGGATTAGAAGATGTATACCACAGGGAGGGGTGTCACTTGGCTCTGAAGTACCTCATTAGAAGTATTGGTGCATCACTAATACAGATGGTAATCTACACTGACAGTGTTTTAGGACAGCTGTCCCATCCTTAAAGACTTTACAGAGATACTGCTTTTTCAGATAAGCTGTTAAAATCTAAACATGACCTATCTGGTCTTTTTGCTTTGATACAGCAGCCTTTTATTAGTCTAAAAGTCACATAAACAGCTAATAGTTCGTAGGCTGGTGAGTATTAAATGTGAGGCAAGAGCTGAGTAATCAAGCTAGGGTACCCTTTCTGCTAGAGCAGGTACTCTATTTTACTTCACCTTGTTAGTCTTCATTGGTCAGTTACAACTGCTGTCAGCACCTACAGACACAGCTTGCCTACTCAGGCTTTTCATATAAAAAATAATTGGCCTCATCACTGTCCCCTTAAGTGGAAGAAAATGAGTCAGTGGCTGCATGGCATGAAGGTGGTTTTCTTTGACAGGCAGTCAGTGCTTCCCAAGCAGACAAGCAGTGCCACTGCTATCTCACCAGTAGCTCATTTACACTCACACCTGGGTCAAAACCAAACTGTGCTAGCAGTTTTATCAGCTTTCCTTTTGTTTATAAAGGGACATTCATAAATACCTGGTTCAAATTCTTAGCCATCAGTTGCAATTGCTCAGCTGATTTATACCTGTAAAGGAACTAGTCCTTGTTCTTAAATTTCTAATTCATTTTCTTAGTAGCAAGTATATGTGCTTGGTGAGAATGACTGCACCACTGTCACACTGTTCCATGAGATGCACTGTATTTATCATGTGGTTCTAACCATGTCACTTCCACAGTGCCCTGTAATTAATCTCCCATAACCCTTACTTCATTCTGAACCCTTGAGCAGATCCCAAGGGATATTAACTGTTAGCGTATTTGTCAGGCAAATACATCCCCCTTCTTACCAAAGACTGCCTGGCTACTACAACAGGCAGCATTTTGTCTCCACTCTGAAACCTCTAATGAGCCTCTACAGTTGTAGGGTAATGCCTGCAGTGGGTAGAGTCTACAGAAAACCTGATCACAAACCTTCACTGAGCTGTACTGAGGGCACATATGGCATTATCCAGGGCTATTAAACCTGATTTGTGTCAGGCAATAACTATGACAAGATAACTGGTGCTGCGAAAAGTCTCCTTAAACTTAGTGTACATGGGAAATTGTCTAGACCAAAAAAAGAAGAAAAATCAGGATCTGGCCTAGAGAACACAATTTTACAAACAGCCTGGCAAGAAGCGCCATTTGTTCTAAAATTAAAGTGAACAGTAAATTGCTAAGTTAAGAAAATGCTTGAGTCATGTCCCAGACTGAGGTAGCTTACTGCAAACCTGCTTTTAGAGGCTAGGGACTTCAATGTCTACAATGGAGCCTATGTCTGACCACCTCTTCTTCAAACACATCTCCAGTCTTGTGCAACCCTTGATTAGACAAAAAAAATTAATCTGGACTTCCTGCTGTGGTAGCTACTTTCCTTTAAGTACCTCCCTGGTACATTTACAAGCACAAGAGCTTCAAGAACTTCCCAATTCACAACTCATTTTTACTGCATGAGCAAAGAGGAGGATGACAGGAGGCAGCACAGGGCTGGAGAACACAATTCCCTGTGGAAGGAGAAAAGGCCCTTTCTTTGGCTAGTGCAGGGGCTTTCCACTGGTCCTCACAGCTCACAGGTGTAATTAAGGTAAACCGCAAATTTCCTCTTTTAAGTGATACTAATTTCCCTTTGTGTACACTGTTGTGGTCAGGTCACCATGCCTCATTAGCCACAGCAGCTCAGGTGCCCACCTATTAGGGGTTCAGGCATTGGGAAATCTTTCCCACAGAGTCCTCCTTTAATAACTGTTATTTAAATAATGCTTTAGGGACCAAAGAAAATTATATATTTTAAGCATTAAAGTATCATTAGTAGTAAGCAATAGAAATGATTGTTCTAGAATAGAAAAACATTTCCTAAAAGAATCTGTGCCAGCCTTAATTACACTCCCATTGTATTTCACCTCCACAGCCCCCACACAGAGGGAGGGGTGGGTGAGAAATAATTGGAACAAGGTGAAAATGAGCACTCATTAAATCGCAGACTCCACAAGTGCTCATTCCATGTGAGAGGGCTGTAAATAGGACTTGTAATGAAGTTATGACATGCTTGCCAATAAAAGTCATTTACTTCACAGGATTACAGTTAATTATACACAGCTGGAACCATTTATTGCCCATCCCTTGTTAACTTTGCTGGGTTCATTAACCCTCTCACAGCCCCATGCTTATGGTACCTCTCATGCAGGAAGTATAGGTCAAAGAGGCTGCAGGAATTTTAGGAGTGGGAGTGTGGATACTGGAGAGCATCTCTGGAAAAGTGCAAATGCTCTAGCTGAAAACTGAATGGCACTCAGCTCTCGAGAAATCCACAACAGAAGCATTAAAATCTAACTGAACATGTGCAGAATCACCAGAAGGAGCATGGTAGTGGCAGGTGCAGACAGCACACTGGACAAAGTTATCAGGGCTGCAGTGCATCTACAAGCAACTGTGCAAAAGAGGGACAATAAAGTGCAGTGTATTTCAAACAGTTGGTTTGTAATAGTCTATTCTTGACGCAAACCTACAGTTAGTTGGAAGTCACAAAGATCTGTTTTCCCCATAAGAAACCTCCACATTCTCTATATGCTAATAAATAAATAAATAAATAACATTTTCTGTAAAGGAAATGCACAACAGGTTTGCCTATTTCTTGATTCTTAGTTGCTGGTATTGAGTCCTTTTGGCAATAAAGAACTTTAGCCAATGCTGTCAGAAGCACACAGCACCCAAAAGAGAGTGACATGCTGTTGCACAGCATGGCAAGTTTAGGATGCCTAGTACCAGATTAAATTAAGAGAAAGTGCCAACTAGGAGAAATTACATCTGTTGGTGGAAGTTCACCAAAAAAATGATGAAGGGGTAACTATCCCTGCAGCTCAGACTTCACTCCATCAGGAACATTTCTTCCACAGCCAGCCATTTCTTTTTATTATCTGTTCCAAATACAAAAAGCTTCCCAATTTGCATTGCTTGTACATGGTTTTACATCTTAAGAGCTCTTTATCTTCTACTATTCCAAACAGTGCAGCACTCTAGCTGAAGCTAGAATATATTGTCTGAGCACTTTTACTGAAACAGTGCAATCCTGACCAATCCCTCCCCCCAAAATCTCTTAAAAGACTAAACGAAATACAGGACTTAACAAGTGTTGCTCAGCAGCTTTAGCATCCCTGCAGTCAGGAACACCCCAGCTGACAGCAACCTGGCTCACAGTTACCCAGGGATTTGGAAGACTTGCCAGGACACAAACTTTTATAGTGCCAATAAAAAGCTTTAAACCACCCCATAAGCTTCAGTGTCAAAACAGCAATCCCTTAGCACTGCTCCTAATTAGCTTCTAACCTGCTGGCTGGGTTCCTCCTCTCCCCTTCCTTTTCACCTGCTAATAAAGTCTGAAAGTTGGACTTTCCCTTGATTTTTCTAGTTTGATTCAGTTAATACAGTTTGATAAAGTGAGACAGGAGAACAGACACTGCATTTACAAGGGTTTGTTTAGATAGAAGAGAATAAAAACTAAAGCACTTTAATGAAACCTTTTTCTAGGCTGTTCAAGCACTTTAGGAAGCATGTGCACAAAAGGTGAGTTCTGAATTTAACCATCATTCATACTGGAAATCAGCTTCAGAATATCACTTTTCTTACCAGATGACCAAGAATCTGAAGACAGCAAAGAGCTCAGACTTGACAACCCTGTACTTTATGTCACCAGCTCTAAAATCCTCAGCAACCCTGGGTTAATAGTCTATTTTTCATCCTTTCTCCACTTTGTCTGCAACTGCTTCTATCTGACTACATATCTACCCAAAGCTGAGTCCATCTGCAGATGAAACATTGGTAGAATAGTTATTTGCTTTTTGCTACCCTGGTGCTCTGAAGCCATCATACAGAATCTGGGCCTGCTCCAGGTGGAACATTAACCCCAAAAGGTTATGTTATTGTCTTCATTTGCTTTACCAACTGGACAATCTGTTTCATTAAACCCATTATCTAACAAGAAGTCTAATCTACATTGCTATCTTACAGATAGCATAACAGTGAGCAATAATAATTTCACTGACAAAATGAAATTGTCATAATTAAGTTTAAATGAATCCTGTAAAGAATTTTTTCTTCATTAGAGCTACCTTCTGCTTTCCTTATCTCCATTACTGGTTGGAGATAAATATGTTCCTGTTGCAACGAGCCAGCAAAGAAAGCTGAATGATAAAACCATACTTAGCAGAAAAGTTCACTATTGTCTTGGCTTTTATGCTTCACCACAATGATTCTCAATCTCTTACTATAGCACACCTAGGTGTAGAGAAAGCAATGACTAGAACCAGTTCCATATGGTTTACCATAAAATCATAGATTTGCTAAAAGCATTATGCCAAGTGCTTTATCTTTGTGCTGCCTAGCAACTTTTTAAACATAATGGCTATGAACAGAAAAGCAACCATCACTGCAGAACAGGTTTAACTCCCTTTGCAAACAGCATTTTTATAGACTGCTGCAAGATTTTTCTCTGCTTTTCAGCATCTCATCTCTGGCAACTGACCAGTATGAGACCACTGAAACTGCTCTGGCATTAAAGCATGAGAAAGCAAGTTGGTTCACAGTAAACCACATCAGGCTACCTTCATCTTGAAAGCGATCTCCCTGATGGAGCTGTGAAAACAGTCCCACTAAAAGCATTCAGATATAACAAATGGTTAAACACAAGAATCTTGTATAGACTGTAATAAACTTCATGTTCATGATCAGTAACTCACTGTTACGAAGTTAGAAGCTTATTCTCAAGTATCCTCCCCTAAGACTGTCTACATAGTTTCTTGTACCTTACCTCTAATACACACCACTCTTGTCTTTGTTAGGGTATCCGCCAGATAATACTGTGATGCAAATCAGATAAGTAACAGCCCTCTGCTGGGAACACACAAGAGACTGCACTTCCCTGTGAAACAAGGGCTTGATATTATAGTACCCTAATACTAGTGCATTATAAATGCATTAGATGGATAGATAACAAGCATGCACAGTAATAGACAGTTCTGCAAGTTGCCTATTAAATCCTTCCCCCTCAAAATTCAGAAATGTATCTATTACATAATGAAGCTTTTTGTCTATCAGGGATCAGAAAGAGTTCAGGGTCTAACCAGTCATCACCATTATCTTTTGAAGCTACTCTAGACACCCTCATGAAAGGAAGGCTAGCAGAATAGGAAATGTTTGCTCTACCTGATACAGCCACACAAAACAGCAGTAGTAACGGGAGTAGATTATAAATCACCTTTCCTTAACCTGCTGGCAGAACAGTCAAACCCAAGACTAGTATTATTCTATACTGGGTAACACCCAGATTAAAAAAAGGACTCCAACTCTCCCTCCAGCGTGCTATACAACCATGGCACTGTATCACAATTTGCTCCAATTTGCTGTTGACGATTAATTACCCAAATAATCCAACATGACTATATTCCTGACCACTGCAAATCATCCTGCTGTTCCTCAAAATCCTGTTTGTTCCCTCTCCCTTCTCTCATTTTATGCTCCTGACTGTTCCAAGTGCCTTTTACTTAAAGAGAAATTGGTTACCTACTGTGTAAATTTCTGCAGAGAGCCCTTTAATGTAGACTGTTGCAATTTTCTTCAGGAGTATACTAATAATCACAACAACTAGGGACTTGCACTTTGTTATCTAAGAGGAAGCAACAAAAACTTGATGAAGACTTATTTGTTAAAGTCCACAGAGGAAAAAAAATGTGTGTGATGAAGTCACGGGGTCTTCTTAGGTAGTAATGGGCTAGAGAAAAACTACAACCAGAAAAGCTATCAGGAAGAAAGGAAAGCAGGGGCAAATAATGAACAGCTCACATTAACTGGGAAAGCAGCTCTTCCTCTGCCTCCATGGAGCTTCTGCTACAGAGCAGTAGTGTAGTGCAAGAACTACTGAAGAGAGCAAGATGACTCATGTACACAAACAGATGCATAGCTTGCTTAGGAAGCCATCAAAGTACTGCCTCAGTCAGAAGGCAACTGTGTTGAAGGCCAGTAGTCCAGCACACATCCATCACACCTCACAAAGTAATTCATCAACTACAGGCATCATAGGGGCCAGCTCCTTCTTCATGGAAGAGCTTAAAAAGCTACTTTTTCAACTTCAGGCATCATTACTGTTAAAGCTCTAGTTTACTGCAGAAGAACATGACTAACAAAATACACAAATATGTGCATGAGTCACTCTCCTAGTTATTAGAGAAGTCATGAGGCAGAGACAACCATCTCAGCCCCTTTCTTGCCAAACACTGAGAAGCCAACAGTGAAATATTAATTAGAGAAGAAGCTAAAACTTGCAAAGATAAAAACTTCAGGAATCATTTCCTAATGAAAAAGCAGAATACAGTATCCAGGGAGTAATACTTAATCTGTTGGATCTCTATCCACTGGAGATTTTTAAAGAGAGATTAGAAAAACATGCGAGGAGTGTTAAATCTTACTGATATTGCCTTTGAACATATCACCTCAAGAGATTCCTCTCAGTTCTGTTTTTCTGTAATTGCATGTTGTGGAAGGCTCTGAAATTCAGCCTTTATTGAAAGACAAATGTAAAGCTTGAGTGAGTGCCTGAATATGAATATACCATTTCACCCCACCCCAGAATCTGGGAAAGTGATTAGGAGATCTCATGAGCATAGTCAAGTCCCATACTAGCTTTCGACCTCAAAACCTCAAGTCTCACTAGTGTTGTAATGCCTTATTTTAATTATTTGAGCCTTCTTGCTTTCAAGCTGTAGCAAGGTCTCCACAGAAGATGTATTAAGAATGCTCAAACAGCTAATACATCAAGTGCTATACAGGGCAGGGGAAGCTTCCTTTCTCTCAAGCATTCATTATATTCAGCAACTGGACAGATGAGGGGGGAAAAGAGGCATACAGAAAAAATAGTCCTCCTGAATTCAAGAAGCCTAAACAATGGAGCTGAAAATAAAATCTAGGTATTTTAGCTCTGGTTTCAAACAGAATCCAAGCCCTAAAATAAATAACAGCAAAGGGATACAGTATTTGGTTTAATTAATCAGGCAACACAGCAAAATTAACAGTACAGCAGAACACAAAATCTATGAGCTGGTGTGAAAAGATGACAACTGTACATTTAGCAGAAGGGCTCCATTTACATACACAGAATAATGGATTAGCAAGTCTTGGCCAGATGAAACTCACTGCTCTGGTTATTTTATGGACTAGCACTAAGAGAAAAAAAAGACAAAGAGAAGGACAGATCATCTGGAAAGTTTTTACAAGTTAACTTACATGGGTTAGCAACACAGCTCTCCACCTCAAATAAAGCAATTTCCACTACAGAAAGTCTCCATTGTCTTTCAGAATCCCATAGAACTACAAGAGCAGCACCAAGCAAGAGATAAAAAATAATTAACTGCAATGCACACAAAAATAAGAGCCTCAGCAGAATACAGATCCATAATACTAGAGAAGATCCAGCCACAGCTCAGCAAGCGTTAACGCAAAGCAACAACTCAAAAACAGGACTAATGATTTTCCCCCATACAGTAAAACCTACATCAAAAGCAAAGCTACAAAATTGAGCTGCCTGCAGGACTGAGATTATATGGTGCTCCTGAGCCAGCAAGGAGGGGCCTGTGGGTGGAGGCCCAGGTCAAATAAGACAGAGGGGGAGAGCCCTGCTTCACTTAGAGCCTGGGAGATGAGAGTAGTGTTGTTGGGCTTATTTTTTTTTTGCTTAATAGGTTTTCTTTCTTTCTCTCATTTCTTTATAAAGCACCAGGCTATACAAAATTAAACCTTCTAAAAAGCAAAATACATCAAAATTTTTAGTTAATGTAAAGAAGGATTAGAAAGAAACACCTTTTGTAAATAGCGGCTCTTTCTTAGATGGCAGGCCCTTTATTCTCCAAGCTAATGAAGTAATTACTTTAGTTAAACAATAATTGTAGATTTTAATCATCCTTTGCTGAAGCACATTTGTCTGATCGCAGCAGTTGTTTGCAGAAGCTGTATTTACAGTTCAGCATTTTCTTTTCCTCAAAGATTTTTGCTGGAGAGGTGTTTGAGATCAGAATGTATGCTCTCAGATTCTCTGCGCCTGGTCATTTGAAAGGTCCTTGGCTTTGGGTTTTCAATGTATTTTCTGGGGTTGCTGGAGATTGCATGTTATTGTCAAAGACCTATCTTCTTCCTACTTACGGCAGTTTGGAAATTAGTGTAAGCTGAATGTATCACACTTCAGTTGAACAGGGAACAAAAGGAGACCCAGTTTATGTGGGTCAATGTGGGCAGATAATGTAATAGAAAGGCAAATATGCTGTTATGTAACAGAAGATTTATCAAGTTTTCTTTTTCACCAAGGGGTGACAGACTTGCACCACTAACTCACTGTGAAGAGCAGCTCAACAGATATTCCAAAAAAAGGTACCTCTGGTCCTTCTTTTATTAAAAAAACTGCTTGCTCATCTATTCTGAGCTCTTCCCCTTTTAATTTTTTATGATGGCAATGGTTCTCCTATTATTCCCTCACTTTTTATTCAAGGCTCTTCACTTAATGCTTGTTATAAATAAAAAAGGGACCAAATTTCTATAGCATTATATATAAGAACATAGAAACAGCAGAGCTGAGAGTTGGCTTCTGAGGTTTTTTCTTCTCCTGTTATTACAAATTACAGAACATTCACAATATAGCACTTCAGCTAGTGCCAACATGCACGTTAATAAATAGATCATTTGACTGCTTCTGGATACTTTTTTTTACATAGCACTGTTCTATGTAGGCTCCCACAAGCTGCTTCATTCAGACTGTCTTTAATCTTAATTTCAAGGGGTACAAGATTGGCTTCCTCCTCTTCTTTTCTTACACAATACTTGTGAAAACTTGCTACTCCCATGTGCGGCTGGAATACATATTTGCTGTTCCTAGAAATGTGGCACTTCTGCTGTCAACTGGATCCCTTGAGGTATTCATCCATCACCTCTGTGCTCCTCCCTTTCAGTTTCTTTTATTAAAGCCTTGTGAATTCTGGGTTATTGACACAGCACCAGAGAATGGTCCTGGGGTGTTTGTGAGGTGCCTATTCTGCAGGGTGGCACGAAGCAGCGTACTAACTAGACTTTATTCCAAAGAGCTAAAGAAACAACTTCACATACCAGCATTTAAATGATCTATGTCCAGATAACTGCTCTTGAAGCAACTACTCAGACTCTTCCATATTTTGAATGAGGATTACCCACCAGGAAATAAAAATCTAAGTAGGTGTAGCATTCAAACTGCAGTCATAAGTCTAGCTGAATAGGCCAGGCTGGCTCATCAGCCTGCTGTAGAGAGGTGTGTTTCCAACCAGCAAACCCATTTATCAGTCAGAGAGGAAGGCTTTTTGTAGGTTGCATAGCTAGACCACTGGTTAACCTTTTATCCTTAAATACTGAAATAAGGGGAGTCACTTCTTATGTGTCAGTCAGTTATTATAGCTTCCTGCTTTTTCCCTGACATATAAAGACAAATGGGTACAGTTTCATGTGATTTACACAGGCATCAAGAGAAGAGCCAACTTTAGTCAGACAAGTTTTGCCAATTTGAATGGGGGTAGATGAAACACAGCACCCTACGCCCTAACTTACTGCTGTGCTGCTATAGGAAAACAACACACAACCTTTTCATAGGAGACTTTTAGTTATAAAATTCTTTGGGGCCACAGGAAAGAAAGTAAGATTTTGAGATTACTGACAATTTAATTTCTTTGATTCCTAATCTCTCTGCAGATTGTGTTATTTTAGATGCTGTGCCTTATCATGCTTTCTAATCCTTCTTCAGTGGAATCCAGGGAGGGCTTTTCAAATAAGGTGCTTGGGAAATAGGAGGGAAACACAGATTACCAAGAAAAGTCTGATCCAAAGCACATCTAAGTGTGGATATCCAGAGGAGCAAAGACCAAAACAGACCCCCATTCACAGTTGTCAAAGTTTAATTTTGAGGATGCTGTGTTTTAATTTGGCACACAGCAGGTCTCAGCCATGGAGCACAAGTCTGTGCAGGAAACTTAGGACAAGCTGGCATCTGCTGCGTCTCAGCTCTCGCTGTTAGAAAATGAAATGCATTAAGGAAGGAGAAGCACAGTACTACATTTCCAAATATGCTTTACTTTCTAGCTTACAGCTAGTGTTTTTCAAGTCCCAGTTGAGATTCTTTTGGTTTAGAGATGGGGACTTCACATTCAAATGCACAGAGATGTTACACTATTTGCAAGAACTTGCAAGTTAAAATGACAGCATGGCTGTGACTGCATTTTACAAACTGCAGACATTCTCTTAGCAATCTTATTTTCTCAAGAAAAATAAATTCAGAACAGACATCCCAAACCTGCAAACTCATTTAGCCAAAATGGGGGCAGTATGCTACAAACCAACGGAGTCTGTGGGGCAGGTCCTAACTTCAGGCGCATTCTTTGGCTGAACATTTACATAAGTGTTCCATTAGAGTTGCTGAAATTGGAAGAGCTGATTTCAGAGACATAAACCTGGCTTTGAGATGCTAATGTGCTTTGAAGATAGCAGTATTTGAACACCTTAGAGTGTCACTTTGTGGTGGGACATGAAGGGATTGATGCAAAGATTGGGGGTGTACACAGTTTATCTTCACTGTAGTAGTGCTTATTCTTGGAATTTAATTGCAGACTGATGCAGAGTACAGAGCCCTACTGTAAATGTGTTCCCTGCACTGAATATTTAATAGTAGTAATAATAATTAACAGTAGAGACATGCCAACGGTTTTCACTTAATAGTAGAGTTGCCTGCAAGTGCTTCCATTGTTAAAGAGTTTGTCAGAACTTTGTACTTTAATTAAAGTGAACATCATGCTGGCAGAAAGATGTTGGATTGACACTCCCTGGAAAGGAAATCCTCTGCTTATCTGCTAACAAACAACAGCCACAGCTGCTTAAGTGCTACTTCTGGAATAAATTTGGGAGGGCCAAGCTCCAAATACATCTAGGGAGATATTGCCTGTACATTTCAAACAGTGGTGAAAAAGATGCAAGGATGTATGCAGAACCTAATAGGTAAGAGTTTTGCACAGCAGACTGGGCTTTGGGAGACCTAACTGCTCCTCTGCGACTGGCATCTTGGAAAGTCATTACTGTGAAGTTCAGGACACCGAACAGTTTTAGGGCACCCTACTTGAGATGTGAGCAAGTCAATCTCTAAGAAAAGCATGGAAAAGAAACAGTCTTAGTTTCATGATTCACTTCACTTCTGAAGAACTAAACTTCTTTCTAGTTTATGATATGTTTCAAGAAACAACTGCTTAGCCTAGAACTAGAGACAGCTCTCTGAATAGCACAGCAAGATTTTAGAAATTTGGAAACTAAATTTAACATAAAAATCCTGGGAATGCCCATTGGAATTTCATAACCTCTATGTCCCAGCCAAATTCAGAGCTCAAGCCTTAAAAAGTGTGTTGGTACAGCTCTTTTAAAGAAGATGTTTGAGTTTGTTTTTAACTAAAACATTAAATCTGTATCTTCCTAGTTATGGAAGACTAAAAGGTAATTTGTACCAGTCTATTTTCATTCCTGTTGCAGAGGAATAGCAAAGCAGCAAAACCATCTTTATTCTGCTCCATCACTTTAGTCATACCAGTAAAGGGGTGCAGACAACCAGATGAATTCTGACTCTAAGGGTCCCAGACTGAACCTGGAAAAGGTTACAGCTTTGCTAATTTCCCAGCCAATGATCAACGGGTTGTAGCAGCTGTGATAAGAAGATCCTTGTTTACAACATTCTAGATAGCCTGCTTTTGCTTTAATAGCACCTTTTTCATCTTCCGTCTAGGAGTCTGTCATAGCAAGGAACTATAAATTACTGCCAAAACAGCATGCTCCTTACCATCTACAGCCTTTCTGTGGCAATATATGACCCATAAATCTTACTGACGTTCTTCTCCATGGCTCTTTTAATGCTCTTCCCTTTACTCCCTTTCCCTCTCCTTTTCTTGCCCTTATTTGCTGTGAAGAAGTCCAGTGGTTCCACCAGAAAGAAAGAGAAAATGGGAAAAAAAGCATGAACCAATGTATCAGGTTTTGTGGGGAAACCTGAAGGTGAGCACAGTAAGAAATTAATGGACTCTGCATACAGAGTCCTTCTGCCTTAAATACTCTGCAACCTAGGAATTGTTAAAGGACCATACAAGGGCAATAAGCTCTTTCACAGAAAATATCAGGGACAGATTTCAATTCATTATGGATTTCTTCCCAGAGATCACTCGGTGTTCTGAGTAGCCACATGTTCTAAAGGAAATGGAATTACATGAAGTTTTTGGAATAACTGTAATTCACTGAAGTGAACTTGGTTGGTGGGCGAGTGATGAATCTGGCTCTAGAGGTCCATTTTCAGAGTGACTCACAAAGATATATCTATATATATAGATATATACATAAAAGACTGTAAGAATCCATTTCAGCTGCTTTACATTTAAGGTTCCAAACTACTAGCATCCTCTTAGCAAAGAAGTCCCTTAAATGATTTATAAAATAATTTCCCTTCAAATCTTCTCCTTGGACAATTCAACAATATCAGATATCTGTTTCTATTATTTCTTCATTATTTATCTTGCTCTTTGTTCTGTTACATTTATTCTATTTAGACAATAACATTTCTGTCAACTGCAGTTTAATTGGTATCTAAGGCCTAGTCTGCATTTACATTTTACTGGAATAATAATGTTGGTAACGGGTCTGGTTTTTTTTTATAGAAGAGTTATGCTACTATGAAGTCCTTGGTGGATGCAATCAAGTTAGTATAAAAGTGATTTATACTGGTTTAGTTCTTCCCTTACTCTATGGTAATAGCTATCTAATTATAAAGTATGTTTATACTGACACAACTATATCCACAATCCTGTTTTTCTTTTTCGTTCTTCATTTGTCTTAATGTAAATTCTGACAGAGAAAAGTGGCACATGCACACACATACACCCACAAGCAACATCATCAAAGTCCTCAAAATCCATTTGGTCGAATTCATCAGAAGATAATTCTGTCCCTGGGGCTTCAATCTCTAAAGAGCAAGATCAGTCTGTGGTGATCATAACTGCTTGATTTGCATTACAGCAGTAATAAAAGACTCCCACAGTGCTAAAAAAAAATACCATTTATGGAACTTCCTTGAAGAAAATAGGATCAATAGCACAGTAAGGTGCTAAACTGCTGTTACTTAAAATGTATACCAGATTAATTTAACTCTTAAAGCTCTGCACGCAGCAGATGCACTTACATTCTTACATCAAACTGTCTTAATAAGAGAATCACACAGTTTCTGCACACAATTCTGTAACCCCCTATGGAATAAGCACAGCCCTGAACAGATGGCATACAGGGAGCTGATAGTTGGGTGGTTGTGTTTTTATTTAGGGTGCGTTTTTTTGCATTTTTTGATAATATACTCCACATTAGGCACCACCTGGAATATGGAGCTCTATTCTGCATCTCCTGGTATTTAAAAGAGGGCGTTACTCCAGGAGCACTCAGATTTCTGCGATTATAGAAGATAAAATGGATCTTAGAAAAGGGGTTAGTCTGATAGGGGAAGGGTTTGTGGACATTTACAGGCCGCCACTGCCCATGCCAGTTCCTAACAAGCCATAGGGATGGCAACAATAAGCACCTGCGCTGGGTACCAGGTGATGAGGCCTCCTCTGTGCTCATCACCGCCTCATTAGCACTCATTAAGGGGCTCACCTGTGGCAGTGAGGGCGGTATCCTTCTCTCCCGTATCCCAGGCACACAGCTCGGTGTGAGGAGAAGGTTCCATGACGAAAACTGGTGCTCATCGTAAAGGATTCATGCAGTTCGGGCTTGCTGCCGTGGCCGCGTGCAGCAGAAAGGAGGCGAGACGGGAAGGGTAGGTACAAATCCTTATTTTGCCTTCTTTCTACTGAAAGCAGAAGGTGCTGCTCTTGAGCTCCGTCTGGATTGCTTTTGGGCCACACCGTGTGGTGGCGGTTCTTTAGGGAGCCATGATGGCCGCCGACCCCGGGTGAGGACTGGCCTCCCTCAGCCACGAAGCTGTTCCTGAGGCGGCGAACCCCCGCGGGGCTCGGCTCCTCCTTAGGGCTGGTCCCGCAGAGATGAGGGGGAGAGAGAAAAATAAAGCCCCAAAGAAGATGATTTAATGTATTCTGACCTTAAAACGCGGCCGGCCGCGTGCCCTGCCGCCGATGCTAGCGCCCGCGAGCCGCTGAGGGCCGTTAGGGGCCGTTAAGGGCTGAGGGGGCTGAGCCAACGGCTCTGGAAGGTCACGGAGCTGAGGGGGGGAAGCGGTAAGCAACGTTTAATGGCACATACGCGTCTTTATTTATATTTATAATGTAATATACCGTCTTTTATGGTCCAGGATCGGTTTGTGGGCGTTTTTTAAGTATTCAATAAGCAAATTTAACTTTTTTTGGCTTAAAAGGTGGTCCCTTTTCAAATCCAAGCCTGTTGGTGTGGAAGGAAAAGGGAACTTTGCCTTAACAGTCCTCTTTTCAATTCTGTAATAGAATGCATGAGGGGAGAGCCCAAAGCAAACGTGTTTATTGGTCATAGCATTAGTGACAGTGTGATTGGGTTTTGACCTTGGTGATTTGAAAAGCGAGTTCCAAGCAGGAGCCATTAACTGGGATAATGTGACTCCAGTGACTATAAAGTGTGGTGAATTCCTATGGAAAAGAAAATAATTGTTACGTTAAAAGCGTAAATAAAATGGCCTTTATGGGAAGATTAGTTCAGGGGAGCAATACTCGTTTAGAAGAAGCAATTGCTTTAATTGAGGCTTAATTTTATGAGGTGGGAATTTGGCAGCGAAAGGGAGAAGGTCGAGATTTTGAGTTCAGAAGTCACCCAGAGTGTTTTTGAAGCTGCACTTTGCAGTTCAGAGACTGTGTTGAGGGGTTGTGTTGTTAATTCACTGCATGAAACTGCATCAGTTACAGGAGGAGGAGGGTTTAAAGCCAACATGACCTCTGGCAGGTCCAGCCCCGGGTGTATCGGTGTCCATCTGCTCCCTGTGTACGTGTACCTTACAGAGACCCTTTCACTAATGGTAACCCAGCCAAGTCCGTTTGCTTGCCGCAATGATACGCGGGTAGACTCCACAACTCCTTAAAGCTGTAAAGTAGGTATGCTTTATTCAGTGCTGAGGCACATGGGGGATTGCTCCTCCAAAGGCATGCGCACCTCAGTATTGTTCTCCTTCATATTTATCCTCTAAACTATTACATATTTATGAGGTTACGCAGCATGCCTATACATAGTCATGACCTATCCCCGCTTCATATGATAATGAGGTAAAAGGTCCTTGGTTGTGTAGTGTCTCCTGGTGGTCGTGGGCGAGGGTCTCAAGATGAAGTAAACGAGTCTTCCCTGAACTTTTCGTCTCCAGTCGTTGTGCATGTTCCCTGGTGATTTAGTCACTGTCCAAACTGCAAAGCTGATTTCAGCTGATTTAGGGGTTCAGAGAGCCCCCAAGGCTCCTATCAATAGCCTTGGTCCTCCCACCCTGTTCCAGCAAGCACAGTAAGTGTTGAGCACACATTTGTTGAGTAAGCAGTAGCATTGTTAAGCAAGTGGCTTAACCCTATACCCCCTGTACATCGGTTAACCCTTTGCATCAGCAGCCCCCCACAAATCCAGTGTTATTTCGTGGAAGCTTGTGTTTGTCGGTGCTGTTGAAGGTGTCAGTTTCAGGGGTGGTTTTGTTTGGGGTGTCTTTCTCAATAGCCTGTGCTGGATGTGGGCAGTGCCAGCCTGTGATGTTGGATCCAGCCCTGTGCAGTCAGGTAATGCAGGTTTGGTTTGTTTTAATCTGGTTAAGTTTTTTCAGTCCCACTTGAGATTAAAAACCATGACCAGACAAATGCCTGAATAAAGCTAAAGTGCAAGCAGTGTTTTCTGGACCTCTGTATAAGTGGGTTTTAATATCCTTGCAGTCTGGTATTAAGATTGAAGAAGGTGAGCTGGGTAGATGAAGTGCTGTGGTAATTTTGTATCTCCCAGGATGAAATAAAAATAAAGGAATTTTAAAAAGAGTTGCCCTGAAGCCATGCAGCATGATCTAATTCTAAGCTCATAAAAGAAAAATCCTCCTTGAGGGATGCCCACAATAGAGACTTGGGATTCACCTATTCCCTGCTATTGCGGCTTAAATGGCTGAGGATGCAGCAGTATGGCTGCTGCTGGTCCTCTTGGTCCTCCCTCCTGTTCCAGTGGATGTAAGGAGAGATGATGGGTAATGGGAAGAACATTGGTTGTGTCTGCAGTGATGTGTTGGCTGGTTCCCTGTGCAATCCCTCTTCAGTTCCTTTATTTGATGGGGTGGAAAATCTGCTGGGATCTGGCTGAAACTGGAACAAGAAGGGAGCTGAGGCCTTTCTGAAGTGCCAATAGGACAGCAAATCAACATTCCTCTTGTTCAAATGGCAGAATGAGCAGAGAATTTAGAGCAAAACTGGGGGTGGGGGACGGGACGGACAGGAAATAAAAGCCTCTACTGCTGTTGCGGTGACAAAAATGTGACTGAAGCATTTTAAAGGTAATGTTGCAATAAAAAAAATAATCCTGTGGGCTGCTTGGTTATAATTGGGCTGGGCCCTGTCAGCACTTGTTAGGGCTGAGAGCGACTGCTCTGCAGGATGCACAAGCAGTGTGTGACCTGGCAGATGCAGAGAGGGAGATAAAGCTGTTGTAAAAAGCTCCTGAATTTAATTCCTCTGGGAGCACTCTTTTTTTGTTCCCCACTGCAACTAGAATTTGGATAGCTGTTTCTGTTCATTCCTTTGTTGTTCTCACAGCATATTGTTTTGGAAGTTACAATTTGGGAATTTGCTTCTCTGTCTCCTGGCTTGTTCATCTGTGGAAGTGGAAGGAGTAGGGCTTGGAAATGTGAATGAGGGAATGAAATTTGGTAGGAGAAAGAAAAAGGGAGGCAAACAGTTTTTGACACTTGTGTGGGGTGTTTCTGCACTGTGAGAGAGAGGTTAAGGGGTAAAGCATTCCTCAGTGCTTCGGTAGTGAGGATTAGTTGTATATAGACTTGCACTTGAGCATTACAGAAGTACTGTAACAAGTATAACCCACTGGTCTGCTGAACTACTCTCGTCAGTATGACAAAGACATATATGTCAAATTTCTTGCCCTACTACAGTAACCCTGTGTGGCTTTGGAATTTGTCCATTTCTCAGTCTTTCTAAATAGACTGTAAAAAAGCCGAAGGTACCTCACAGTAACAGGCTTGATTTTAGGCATTGTACAAACACTGATAGCTGGTAGTTTCTTTTGCAATTTCCAAGACCATACCTTTCCTCTGAGAAACATGCTGAATGAGTTAGTACCAATTCCAGTGTGAAAAATAATCCAGTAGTGTAGGAGGTACGTAATTTTAATACTCAGACTGCTCCCATTGGCCTGTAATGACCACAGGCTGTCCGTATGTACGAATTCCAGCAGGGAGTGACGTTAACAGCAGTAACAGTGTATGTGAAGGCATCAAACATTCATGACCATGTCTGAGGCTTTCTAGTCCGTAAACCTTCTCTGAACTCAAGTAATAGAGTTATCAAAAAGGTAGAGCAACTGTTCATAAGTGTGTGATATTCACAGGCTTTGTTGAAATGCTGTGGTATATTGAGTATACTGGTATAATTTGGTCTATAGTATAATGTATTTACCAGTATTCAAGAGACCTAAACTTCTGGGTTTTTTTCCAATTTACCCCCCCCGTTTGAGGAAAAGCACATTATTTGGAGTGAACCTCTTTCTCGTTTGTGATCCTTCTAGAACATGGAGAATATATAGAATTTTGTAGTGTCATTTCTTTGCTACTTTAATTAAAACCCAAAACATGCACATTCTTATGTTTACTTTAGTTTTCAGAGTCTCTGAGAGGATGTTTTTGTGTCAATGCAAAGACTTAGTCTTAAATGTGTAGTATGTTAGTTGTCTTTCAGATCATGTTTGGATTAGATCTGTTAGCAGATTTATTTAATGGGTTACACGTTTTAAATGGAGCATTGCATGAGCTGAGGATTTCTACAAAGTCATTTACACAATGCCACACCCCTTTCAATGAAAATTGTGTTCTCATAATGCATGTTCTGCTGAGCTTTCAGAGTGTGGGTTGAGCTTGAGTGCTGGTGGAGAACATCCTGTACAACAGTGTGCACTGGGCTTCACTCTCCCTTGTAAGTGGATATTACAGAGGTCAGTAAGTTCCAGTGGACAGTGCTATGTGTAAAAATGGATTTACTGCAGTCATATAAAGCGAGCTTTTGCTTCAAGTTTTGTGACTGAAAAGCCCAGTGTTGTTACAGGCTTTAACAGATTTTTCATATTGTGCCTGTAGCAGAGAGGTGACAGACTATGCTACAAATTGTTTTCGTACAACAGGACATTTTAGCAGTATTCTAGGCAACCTTGAACAAGCTTCATCAGGAAAAAAAAGGTCAAATTCTAATGCAGTGTGGCGGTTTGATGCTGTGGTTTTTTTATTACCTTCTGAAGGATCTTGGGAACCCCTGCTGAAACTGTTGCTTAATTGAGTCTCCTGTCTTTGCAGAAGGGGGTAAGAAAGTGACTTTAAAGGGGTTCTAATATTTTAATTAAAAAAAAAGTACATTTGTTGTTTAGATTCTGAGAGGTTTTTGCAGAAAAGCATGAATACTTGACTGCCAGTTCTCCACCATTGATTTTTGTATCCTATGTCACTACTGAAATGTAATTTGAATTCAAATTGAGGGCTTGCTTGTAAATTGAATCATGAAAGGTGCATGAGGACATGCTGTCTAAAGGTTTACTTTGTCTCAATGTGTGTTTTTCCCCTAGTTCATAATATTTTTCTGTGGTTCCGCAGTGAACCTAATACAGAGTAAATTGTTTCTTTCTAAACAGATTAGTATCAAACTTCTGTGAGTGTTCACTGGTAGCAAATTCATCCTTTCAGTGATGTTTTCAGGTGTTTTTTAAGCAATTCCAACTACTACATTCTAGTACATAACATTAGTCATTATCCATCTCCTAAATTATCATAGAATCATTTGGGTTGGAAGCTCATCCAGTTCCAACCCCCTGCTACAGGCAGTGACACCTTCCACTAGAGCAGCTTGCTCCAAGCCCTGTCCAGCCTGGCCCTGAACACTGCCAGGGATGGGGCAGCCACAGCTTCTCTGGGCACCCTGTGCCAGCACCTCAGCACCCTCACAGGGAGCAGCTTCTGCCTAAAACCTCATTTCATTCTCCCCTCTGGCAGGTTAAGGCCATTCCCCCTTGTCCTGTCCTTGCAGGCTCTTGTCCAAAGCTCCTCTCCAGCTTTCTTGTTGGCCCCTGTAGGCACTGGAAGGCTGCTGTCAGTGTTGATAGCTAGTACGTGCAGTTGTAATTTGCTTGCTTATGTGCTCTTAGGTTGAGTCAGAACAAATGCCTTTCCCTGGTGTTGGAGAGGTTCACAGTGAGCTGCACACTAGATTATTTGCTTGGCAGAGCTTAGGTCTCAGCAGAGAAGGCTCTGCTCTCTTGTAATTGCATTGCTGCATGTGTGTTGAAGTTGGATGTCTCTGCATCTTCTCTGTTGCATGTTCTGGGGTTGGTAGGAGCTCAGCATCTGAAACAGATAAACCTGAAAATTACGTGTGTCAATCTGTGAATGAGCTTTGGTCATTCAATGACATACTAACTACAGCAAATGTTTAAACTTGTCTTACAAATGGTTTTCTTTGAGGACCATCTTTCAGGGAAGTGTTTTTTACTGAAAGGATAAACCTGGCATAGAAGCAGCTCTAAAGAACTCTTAAACCCTTGTTGTTCAGTGAAGGATAAACTGACAAGAAGCTGAGGCTGTTACTCTATGTTAGCTGTCTGGCTTTAATCCTATTTCCCTGTTGTTGTGATCTTCCTTTCCGTGCTTTATGTGTCTGACCCATTTTCAGTGCATTCTACAAATTAACTGGTGAGTTCTTTGAGCTAAGAATTGCCCCTTTTCAATGCATATTTGCAAGAAACCTGGCATAATTGTGCCTTGGCCTTTATTTTACACTTAAGAACAAAGAAACTAATGTTGATCAAATTACTGTTGTCTTCAGCAGTCGCTGTTTCTGAGCTCTGGTTATTTCTGAGATGGTGTGCAAAAAAAACCCATCAGATGGCAGTTACAGAATATGGAACTGCAAGGGAATGGTTTTATTTTTCTTTCTACTTTTACCTAAAATAACACCTAAATGGGTAGAACCTCTGTTTAAAATCTCCCAGAGCAATTACATTGGTGTGTCTGGTTGGCCTCAATGTGTCCTGCAAATTCAGGACTACTGGGTGCTATAATTTCATGTCCAGGTGTCTATAGCCATGCAGTTTGACAGCAGTGATTCTGAGCCATTTACAAGGACTGAGCAAGAGGTTCTGTGGATTAGGGTGATTAACAAGGTCACTATGACCAAGTTAACATTGACTGTGCAGGAAAGTTGTCAGCTTGATGAAACAGCATTTTAGGTGATCAGGCAGTAATAAGGAGATCTTAAACCATTGCAGTCATATAGCATACGGTACTTAAAATAAAATGGAGTTGCAATGCAGGATGAGTAGGTTCTTCATGGCCAGGTCTCTAGTTACAAACAAGGAAGAATCTGGAATTATACTGTTAATCTCATATGCCTTGAACCATTTCTACTGGATTTTTTTTCTTTCCCAAATTAGATTTTTAACATTCAATTTATTACACTTAAATGAGCAGTTAGGCTTATACAATTTTTATGTCCTTCTGCTCTCCTCCCTACTCCCTCTGCTGCAGGATATTGGCAGAATCATTCCAGAACCAGTCCCAGTGACATGCCAAACCCCTAGGCAAAATGGCTGGGATGCTGCTTTGGCCTAAGGGCTGGCTCAGGAAGCTGCAGGCAGTTTGGGTGCAGCCAGCATCCCTACTTGGCATAACTTCTTTCAAAGGGTAGAGGCCACAAATGGCTTTTCCTTGCTCTCTGAGAAATAGATGACAAAATCTTTCACTTGGGCTCACCTGATGTTCTTATTGAATTGCAGGATGCACAAACAAATTGAAGCTGATGAGGTTGACTCTCTTCAAAACTTTGCTAATCATAATGCATCATCCCTGTAATGGTACAGCACTCCCTACAATTGCTCAGTTGTTCATACATGTACGTGCACAAAGGATTTCAAGTCTCCTCAGTGATAGGTCTGCCACCCACTAGACTGAAGGGGAGGGAGGAGAAAAGGGGGGAGACGCGGGATGGGGCGATGATGATGTGGACATTAAAGTAAGAAAATGGTTATTTGTTTGACAGGCAAAGGTTAGCTCTGAAATTGCATGACATATAGCCTGAAAGGTCTTATTACATGACTTGGAGTCTTCAGTGGAGTTCTTGTGACAGGCAGTGTACAAATATATGGGATGGATTTATAGTTCATTTACAGTTTTGAAAGCAATGTCGGCTAGAACAGAGGACAAACAATGTGTCTTTTACGCATTTTAAGGCTTGGTTAGTTATTCCCGTTTAGTTAGTTTTACCAATTTGAATGAGCTGAGGATCCAACCTGTGGATTTGAAAGAACTACATGACTGAGCTTTCATTTGCTGTAAGCAGCTTTAAAAAAAACACAACCTGTTACTCTTCAGAAATACTTAAAAAAGCAATTAAAGAAAAAGCTGAAATCAGATCAATTCCAGCTTCTTCCCATTTGTCATCTTAAACCAGGGAGAACAAAAGCAAATAACGTGCCCCAGTTCATTCCCTGTTGTTTGTTGAGCTTCAGCTTTGAAGCCGACTTTTATAACTGAGTAATAAACTTCCGAAAACATGCTGATGGTGTGGAAATTGCCGACTCAGGCTCAGCTAAAGCTCTTGGCAGTTATCACTAGAGTATGTGCAGTGCAAATGGCCAGCTGATGACAACAGTGAAATGCTGTCCTGTGCCCCTATATATATAACAATGTGGAGGGGATCCAGTTCGAAGTGAAGTCTGCACCCATGAGCTCTGTAGCACTTACTTTGCTCAAAGCCTTGTTGCCTTGCCAGAGAAGGGAAGCCTTGCTGTTTCCATGTCGTCTCTTGTGTGTGTACTCTTGCATAGAAATTGTGGCGCTGCCTGTGGATTACGTTAAATATTTCACCCTCTGCCTGTCTAAACTTCTAAGCATTACAGTTGCAGACCATCCATGTAAATAATTTATGAAAAGCATTGCATGGATTTTAAGTCTTACCCTTTTGGCATTTGCATTTTTGTGTCTGAATGTTACTTGTGTATTATATGGCTGTGATAAATTAGCATTTTAGTGAATTGGTTATGGTGGAATTTTAGAGAAAGCAGAAGTAGCTGTTACAGAAATATGCAAAACTTTGCTGGTAACAAACTAGGAAAAAAAAGACTAATTAGTGTAATTACTGTCATTATAATTCTAATTTAACTGCATAGACTTGTACTGCAGCAACATCAGAGCTGTCACATTTGCAAACTGCATAATTATACGTATTAAGATCTGTCTGCATCTAATATATAAAATGGGCTGTTACCTTAAGCTGATGCAAAAGAAGTCAAAATGTCATTAAAGGGCTGACTTAATCTCCTTGATTTTCCTGATTGCTAGTAAAAGTGAAAGAAAAAAAAATTGCCTAAATAAATGTCTCTTTAAAATATACTTGATAAAATTCATAAATAGATGGTGAGCTGAAAATAACAAATCTGAGTGTACATGTATGTGTGTGTATGTGCATTTATAAATCCCCCTGCCTTGTAGTTACTGGTAGTACAGATCCTCCTTTGAATGTCAAGAGATCCTGTACCACACGTAGTTTTGCAGTATGACTCCTGATCTAGACAGAGCAGCTTTTTCCAGACAGGATGATCTGAGTGCAACCTTGCTGATAATGTGTGAAATTGTTCTGGGGAGGCCATAGCATATTGAATAATGTCAACTATGAAATCTTAAGTGATTATAAATGTGTGGCGTGTTAAATTAAACTTTTAGAGGTTTCTCAGTTACTTGGAGCTTAGACAAACCTGGAGGGAGAGGTGGGTGTTGTCGGTGCTTGGGAAGATGGAATATAACATAAAATAAGTTTGATTCATTGGGAAAATGCCTCCAAATCAGTAAGATGACATTTAATAAAGACAAGAAGAAAGGAAGAAGCAAATACACAGTTTCTAATAAGGAATAATTAGTGGGAACTAGAGGATGTGGTATTACAAATGGAGAAAGTCAAAATGGGATTCAGCTGCAGAAAGACAAATGGCATTTTGGTTGCTTGACCCCCATCACGTGTGAAGCACAGAAGGTAACTATTCCTCATCCAGCTGAATTAGCAGCTGAAGACCTAAATCTTTTATGCACTGAACTATACAGTGGTTTCAATATCTACAGGTGGTGCAAGTGCCAATTTTATCCAGCATAATTCCTGCACAAGAGTTATGCCTTGATCTGCTGGTATTTCTCTCAAGAGTTCCAGTGTGGTCTGAGGTCACTTATGTGGTTTGTGTTTGGGGTTTGTTTGGTTTTTCTTTAACCTTATGCATCAGTAAAGTCTGCTTCATAAACCAGTGTTCTGTTGTTCATTTAGTATCTGTGCTAGGGAACCATCATTCAACATCTTGCATGCACAGTACTGATGCAAGTGAAAGAAACTTTACACAGCAAATTGTGTGAATCATGGATGTTTTTATGTAGAAGATTCCTTCCATGTCTAAGTTCCAGAATTGCCTGAAATCGGTGGAAGAGTCTAAAAGAGGGCTCAGGAGATGCCAGGAGGAATGCTGGAATTTCTGTTTGATTTCATTTTTCAAAGAGCAAACACCCAGGTCTGCTCCAGCAAGAAGTAAATGTTTTCTCAACAATTGGCAGTACGATTCAAGCTGTCAGGCTTTCTTCCTTTCATAAATGAATGAATCTTTGCAAATCTCCATGTTCCTGCATCATGTACTCTCTGCCCATAATCTCCTAAACCTGCTGGTTTTGAAGAGTCATCTCATGATCTTGAATAATCCAGTATTTGATATAACCTGAGCTGAATAACTGAGCCACCTACGCAAGACAGCGTTGCAGACCATCAGCATGCAGAGGCTGTGATTCAGTGCCTCTAATGATCAGGATATTAAGTGTAATGATAATTTTAAATAACACATTTTGATACTGCCAAGCTCTGTTAGTTTTACAAAGCTTGAAAACGTAAAAAATCTGAGTCTCCCTAATACTGCGACTCCATTAGAAAAAACTACAGGTTTTATCCCAAACTATCCCAATTCAAAACTTGTCAGAGTTTTAGGAATTAATGCTGCTGTTATTATTGGTGTAGTAATATGTTTTAGTTGTGTGTCTAATGTGCAGTTCTCAGATAAGTGTATGTTTAGGTGGAGTGAGAAGTTGAAAAGTCACAAAGTTCTACTTCAATAGCTGCTGTAAAGGGCAACATTAGTTTCTTTCTCAGGCAGCATTTAATTCCTCTAATTTAAATCTTCAGTGCTGTATGTTTCAGAATTGGGCTTGTATTTATCACCAAAGGGTGGGGCAATGATGGCAGCAGTTCTTTGATTTACTTGTCCAGTGTTTCCTGTGGAATGAACTTGACATAACACAGACATAACTTGTGCCAGGACCTCAACCCAACATCCTACTGAGCTTTGAAGCTAAGGGACCTGAACCCACAGTTACAACCCTCATAAGGATGAACAGAAAACTTTAATAGGAAGAGATTGGAGTTTTGATGTGATCCACATAAAATTTTGATTGGGGATTCTTTAACTTGGTTTCATTTCCTGAAACCATGACATGTTGCACGCCCTTTTTGAGCCCCCAACCCTCTTTCAACCGACTGAGAAAGTACATCCTGTGAGACTTCCTTACTTAATATGCATTTATGCTTCTGGAGCACTCTTGACAGTTTTTCTCCCCTTTCTACATAAAAAATGAGTTGCTTTTGTACTGCTCAGCATTGTGTTATGAATATTAATCCAGAGGGTTTATTTTTGTTATTCTAAATCTGCCTGTATCCTTTGTAAAATGAAAAATGGGACATAATTAATCTCTCTGTTAATCTTGATATTTGCATGGAACAAGTGAAACAAGCTCTTCAAACCACTTGCTCAACTCTTAAGAAGTATTTACACTACAGTTCAGATGGAAACTCGAGGGCTTTTTATTTATTTATTTTCATCATCTAACATTCAATACACACAGTGGGAGGCAAATGTTTGAATTCCTAGTGAATTTTACCTGGTTCACTGTAGTGGTCAGAAGAGGATTTCAAAAGTATCTGCAGGAGAGGAGTGGGAAGTTACCAGACCTGAAGATGCAGCTTATTTAATAAAACATGGAGCTCCTCATGTACAAGCCTGGGACTAGTGAGCGCTCTGCAGTGCGTGTTTGAGCAGCACTGTGAAGCAGTGGGTTAAGCCTATCTTAAGTAGGGCGACCACCAGCTGACAGGGTTAAACTGTCCTATGTGCCATACAGAGCAATGCAATTAGTAGGTACAGAAACAGTTGTTTTCGAAGCATGACCTCTGTGTTCAAATTTGTGAACCAAAATCAGCTTTGGTGCCTGCTTTCCAAAGACTTGTGATGGGGATGAGTTTGGCCCAGCACCTGAAAAAACCCTGGAGCTATATTGAATCTTTGGAAATGATGGTAACCCTGCTTTGAAGGTCCTGTTTTCTGAAAGGGGCTTTGAACGTATTCATTCACTCTGAGATGAATTCCTGCTATTCATTCTGCCACTCACAAAACAAGATATAATAGCAGTCACTCCTGATTGCTGTCATCTATCAACAGCTCATTACATGCCGGTTAGAATGAGGATACACCATTTGTGAAGATTATTACTGTGTAGAGTTTGAAAAGAAAAAGCCATCAACTTTATACATAAAGATACTAAGCTTGTTTTTGTGCAAGACTGGGTGTCTGATACTTTGAGTGCTTTTCATCAAGTGAAACTGCTGATATACTGAACAGATAAGGTAGTAGAAAATGGTGCCACTCCAAGGAATCAGTTACCCCAGCTGAGGATTAAGCCTCTTCTGGACCATCTTACTCCATATGGTGCTTTACTATACGTAATGACTCACACCAGTATAAGGTAGCTGTGAAACAGAAGGAAAACAGTGTTTTACTCCCACTTCCCACTAACCAGATGCGAATAAGATTCCTAGCATAATTTTTCTTAGGAGCTCATCTCTTCAGAATGTATCTGCCAAACTGCTGATGTGTCTCCTCTGCTTTGCCTCAGGAGTTCAGCCAAATAACCTTCAACTAGTTGGGGAGATGGGAGCTGCCAGTTTGACATGTCTGGGATTTATTTGCAAGGGAAGTCGGATTCCTTTTGGTTGCTAAAACAGCTAGTAACCGATTGCATAAATAGAGAGGATCAGTGGTAGAACAAATAGTGAAGTACTGCACTCTAAGAAGCACCTGTTAGGCCAACTGCATTAAGTTTAAAAGGTGAGCTGCAAAGGAACCCATATGTCTGCCTAGCCCCGTTTTTTCCACTTGCAGTGTGAAAATCTGAGTTAGGCGTAAAGATGACAAGAGGAATCCCCAGGTAACAGTCACTTCAAGCACATTTCCCATTTACAAATAATTTACTACCAATTTGCTATTATTTAGGAATGATGTGAGTATAGGTTCATAATGTGTATGCTGGGGCTGATAACAGCATGGAAAGACTATAAAAAGCAGTATCTAACACCTGCATAATCATCTTAATCTGTGTATCTCAAAGAACAGTATCACTACTTCTATTATGTTTCAGAGCTGGGGAAACGGGAGGGAAAATAAGAGAATTACTAGGTCTAACTCAAGACGCTTTCTTTTTCAATTGGTCAAGGAGCATCCTTTGGCTGAAAAAAACCACCCCAAAACTGCAGCTTGGAATGTGACTCTTCTTAAAGTGTATTGATGCTAAAACATGTTGGGGTTGATTCTGATCTCTCCTAGGGACCTTCTGCTGTATCCTCATCCACTCAAAGAGTTCACGCAGCTTTTTTACATAGCAAGGCATGCGCTGGTTTGGCTCATCTGCTTGTAGTTATTGCGTACGCTGCCTCTGTTTGCTCAGAAGGGTTTTCTGTGTTAATAATGTATAACCAGAATTCTAACAAATATCGTGTGGAGTGTTGTCTGTGTGTAAACTCTACCATGGTTTATCAGCCTGTAAAATGGTTATAGGAGTATTCCTCTGTGCAACTTGCAATTTAAGGAGTGATTTTAACATGGTTTTAATCCTTTAAATGACAACTCAGTAGATTGAGGAGCATGCAAAATAATAATACACAGGCTGGAACAGGCACCTTAGTTGAGAGTATAATTTCTCCCAAATCTCTGAAGAGTAACTGAGTTAATAACTAGTTAACTACTTACTAATGTCTGATTTTTCTCAATTAGACAAGTAAATTGTAATTAACACGTGGCCTACAGATAGATGGGAGGGGGGGAGAATATTTCATTTTCCTTCCTCTTTTCCCAAGTATGGGTAGATTAAAATGTCCTATTTTGTGGGAATTACATTTTAATGAACTCTAATATGCACAGATCCATTTAACAAAAGCATTTTTATCAGCTCTTTTAATTATGAGGATCAGCTTGAAGCAAAAGGACTTAAAAAGCTTTGCATTTAAGGGGGGGAAAAAAAAGATGTTGGAGGAATCCCTGCAACTATATTTGGAAATAAAAACCTTAAGAAAGAGGGTTTGGGGAGTTTTTTCCTCCTGTTAATTGCATGGGACCATTGTGCTCTCAGTTTCTGTCTTTTAGGTCAAACCTGCACAAACAGCAGCTCATCAACATCATTCTGAGGGTTGGAGAAATATTTAAAGCAGAAATTGGGGAGAAATGTAGCCTTAGTGACAAGTGTGGTCTTGAAATCTACCCTTACCCCTGATGGTTTCATGGAAGAGGGTTGACACCCAATAATTCAGTAGAACAAGCGCTGAAGGAGACTCTAAAGCACAGCTACACATATGGCACACTGTTTGGGTGGGTTTGCATCATTTTCTCTAATGTTCTGCCTGCTTTTGCTGGTAGAGAGCATGACATTAAAATGTGGTGTACCTCTGAAATACTGTCCCTTTACCTGTCCCAGCTACATGCAGGGTTGTTGTTTTAGTGGTTTAGTTGGTTAGTGCTACCATGGTGACGACTTCTGCTTTCTTGCCTTTGGGTTTTCAGTGCAAGAGGCTGTCTGTCAGGATTGTTATTTTCATAGCAGAAACCCACATCCAAAGTATTTCTGCAGCCTGGCTAATAGATTTGTATAAGAAGGAGTGTGGATGTGGCAGCTTTGAGGCAGGTTGACCTTTTATGGCAAATGTGAGCATTCAAAGAGTTAAAGTCTCTCCCTTTATACAGACAAAAAGAAGAAATATAGTTACATTAGGTTTTTAGAATTAGAAGAAATAGTTTCATTAACAACAGTGTCATGTCTGCTACCCTGTGTATCTAAGGCAAAAGTTGCTTCTTCCCCACTGTACAGTATTACAAGACAAGCATGAGAAGCTGAATTAGGAGAGGGAGGTATCCTTCTACTGGTGTTGCATCATTTGAATGTGACAAGGCACAGCATCATGTTATAGAAAAGTTCTGATAGCTTTGAAGATGGGGTGGAAAGTGAAGGCTTTGAACCAGTACTGTGGCTTGCAGAAACAGTCTGGTGAGGCAAGTTTTTCACTGTCTGCAGGATGAGTTCACATCCCTGATTTGTTGACCTGGTGCTATTTTTTTTTTAGCTTCTGGCATAAGCAGTGTTCACATTTGCATGGGGATCCTCATCCGTGTCTGGGCATGGTCCAGTTCCTGCTTTGAGGAGTCTCAGTGGTGAGGACAGGCTGTGTATTTCTGGATCCTTTGACTCTTAGTAATTCGGTGTGGGGAGGCATCTAAATATCCTAGTGATGCTCTTAACATCTTGTCTTGTACATCCTATTCTTTCCTTCCTTGTCCAAATCCTCAAAGATGCTAACTCCAGTTGAAATTCACTCCTCTATGTCTTTATGTCTTTGAGATGTGTACCTCTTCTCCCACGTCACCTCTAGACATTTCCTGCTGAGGCAGAATCTTGCCTTCACCTGCCAAGGTTACCTCTGCTTCAGCTGCTTTGCTTGGCTGTCAGGGCCCTTCTGAGAAGCATGGCAATACCTTTGGGTTCTAGCTAAACATCTGCCTGCTTTGAAGATGCAGTGCTCCGTTTATTCATGTTTTAAGACAGCCATGTAACAGGTACTGTAGTGATAGGACAAAGGGTAATATGTTTAAAATTAGACAGAGGAAGTTCAGGTTAGATATAAGGAAGAAGTTCTTTACTGTGAGGCACTGGCAGAGGATGCCCAGAGAAGTGGTGAATGCCCCATCCCTGGCAGTGTTCAAGGCCAGGTTGGACAGAGCCTTGGGTGGCATGTGTGAAGTGTCCCTGCCCATGGCAGCAGGTTGGAACTGGATGATCTTAAGGTCCTTTCCAACCCAAACCATTTTATGATTCTGTAACCCAGGTGGATAGGGTTACCCTGATGCAATTGCAAATGAATCCTCAATTAAGCAAAGTATTGATCATTGCTATGATCAGTATTGATCACTGCACAATCACAGGCTGTAATATTTGATGGTCTTTCCCTGTGCCAGTACTAACACAAGTGTTTGTAATGTTACCTGTTGCCAGCAGGTGTCCCTTCAAGCTCACCAATATTATGTACTTACCGAGGTGATGCTACATGGGGGCTATTAATGGCAAGAAGTTGTATTTTATAACATTGGGTAAAAATTCAAAGAGCCCTACTTGTTTCTCTGAGCTTCCAGTGTCCAGAATGACCCTGTGTAAACCAGTGAGGTAATCACAGAGATGTCTCATGTGAATGCGCCACATTTTAGGAAGGCTGTTCCTCCCACCTGTAGGGAAGAGGTCATGATGCAACTAGAATGTATTGGTGGGTCCTGATTTATTTCTTCCTTCCTTTTGTTCCACAAATCTAAAATAATGATCAAAACCCAAAGTTGTGTTTGTGGAGGGGGATCCTCTTTGACCAGCTCTATCTTTACATCATACTCTGTTACATACAGCATGTGGCAGATGAACAAAACCTGGGTTTGAAGGGGAGGGTAAAAGGCTGCAAAAACTGCCTTGTGAGAGTTTCCAAATTTAAAACTAGATGTTTCTGTAGCTCATACTCTGCTAATGTCTGTGAACCAAATTACTAGTCTTTAACATTTTTGGTGTGTGGGAGGTTGCTTAGATGGTCTGGATATTTTTGCATGTTGCCATTTAGTAAGTACTGCTACTATACTGGTCTCAGACAAGTAAGAGATGCAGTGATGTGATGGAGGGACTCCTGGGCCTGCCTCTACTGTATGTGATTGTGGAAAACGAATTGGAGGTTGAGTCCCTCTTCCTTCTTTATCATAATGGATCAGCTTGTCTGTGGTGCTGCACAACCCAAAGGCAGTAGATGCCTTGGACAGTGTTTTGATTCATGCAGATAAATGAATGACACAAGCCAAGTTTGAAACTACTTTGTCAGAGCAGATGAGTGACAGACCCTGTGAGGAGCAGCCTCTTCATTTCCTGGAAGGCTGTGTGTGATAACGTGCTGAACAGCTGCTGGTTCTGATGTGCAGGGGATTGACAGCTGGACTTGTAGATTTAGTGGATTTGATTTCTTGTTTGTACTGGATGTGTGTCTCAGCAGAGTCGGGTTGTGAGTGCTTCATTAGATCAGCTTAAAAATTCTTCCCGTATGTGTTAATGTACACTGTCTTCACACACAAAGACTTTAAGATCTTCAGGCCTTAGCTGCCATTTGGATGTTGCTCTCATCAGCATAGTAAGTCTCATTTTAGAAAAAGAAAAATGTCACTGAAAAGGGAACCTTGTTTCAAACGTAGATTGTTGATTTTGGTGCTTTCTCTGGAGTGATAGTAAGCTGCTCTGGATTAATGGAATCTTTGGTAGATTAGACACAGGTAGGTTTATGTTTTGTCCACATGGATCATCCTGAATAGAGTCTGCAGAGTGAATCTGTCCTGAATCACCAGCCAAAGGTCTACACCGAGTCTTGTGTTTTTACTTTTGCGCTGGTTTGCCTCATCCTTCAGAGGCCCTTTTTCTGTACTTGCTGCTTACACTTCTTGAAGCCCATGGCATGTAGCATGTTACTGAGAAGTACAGATGGTTGCAACTCTCAGACATACCCACAAACAAATTCCTGCTATGGTAGAAGCAACAAACTGTCTCCGAATCTCTCTCCTGTGTGATGTTCTCTCCTTCTCTTCCTCTCCATCCCACTACTCTTTTGGAGTTACCTTTCAGAAAGCAGCGAGAGCCATTCCCCATAACGTTGCACTCTGCATAGGTATCTTTATGCCATTCTGTGCTTCCAGATTTGCAAATAAATGCCTTGTTGTCAAGGTGATGGGCATTTTATGATAGCTGAGTAAATAAATATGCTGGGAAATTAAACCTCTGAAGTTTGCCAGTTATGGCTAGTATTCCTACTCTGTGTTGCTGCTAACATGGAGGACATCTGCAAACTGTTTCTGTTGTTCTACTTTAAACAGAAGCCTATGGATAAATCTTACCTTGAACAAAATGCACTGTTGGCATCACATAGTAGAGCTACAGAGAGGCTTTGGAACTGACACTGCAGAGGTCTGTGCCAGCGCCAAGTGTTTAGGGAAGGAATTCAGACATCTGTATGGAAATGGGATCAGATTATTCAGTATATATGAATGGGTTGCTCTTCAGTTTATCAGGCATGAGCTATCTAAATGTGCTTAAACATTTGGCTTATGGGTCATCACCTACCTGTTGATTATCCTCGTTGCATCTTATGGGTCAAACTACACTTGGGGCAAATTCCTTCCTGGAGTGAAGGTATCTTTATGTTAATTTATTATTGTAACTGTGGATAAAGAGCAGCAGCATTTGAGGACAGACCCAGTTGAAGAAACACCTTGCAAGCAATTCCTGAAGAATTCTTTCACTATATTTTATTCCTTTTGAGTTTGTACACACCAAAAAGAGAGCCTCATCTTACTATTATGTGTTTGTGAATTTGCCTAGTTAGGGGTTATCTTTCTTCAAGGATGCGTGTTTATGATTCCCAGTGTTTTTAAACTGCCCTACATTACAAACAGCGGCCTCATCCATCTGATCAGAGTCATTATCGGACTTCTAATGAATTCCTACCCAGATGGACTCCATTTCATCTCTTGCCCCTAGAAGCTGATGGAAACTTCCCCCACTGTTAGTAGCATCGTGCACAGAAAGAAAAAATGGAAAACATATGATAAGTTGTTAGCCTTGTGACAACTTGTGCCCATTCTGTCACTAGAGCAATCTGGTCAGCTATTCGTGGTGTATTAACAGTTGGTGTTTTGATATCTAATTTGTTAAATTTCTTGTTGTTGTTTAAATCTTGACTGTAGGTAATAAAGGCTTATCATAAATAACGTGTTGGAAGTTCAAAAAAGTTCAGATTAACTACAAAGTTAATTTCTTTATAAAACAAAAATCACAGCCTCCATGTTAACACAGTGCTATGTGAGCTCACTGCATGCTGGAGATGCCCAGAAAACGCGTTTTCTGCAGCATTCATAACATGGGAAAAAAGATGCCTGGAACTTTGAGGGTTTGGAGCTTTCTGGTAAATTAACTGCTTACATATTTTCTTCTTTCTTTGCCCACCGTGTCAGATCCTGCTGAGCTACACTCTGAGAAGTGCTTCCTACAATGAAGAGGTTACAGTCTAAATGGACAAAACAGAACAAAATAAAGCACACAATGTCTTGCACAGAGCAGTGACAAAGGCAGAACTAGTAAAGCTGGAGCCCATTCCTCAAGCATCTAAAACCTGCTCTCTTTCATCTCTATTTTAATGCTGCCCTAAAGCATCACCAGGATGACTATTGTACTTCACTTCTGCTTCTTGTCTCATCTTCTATTTAAATTGTATATGCTTTAGAATAGTGGTTTATCCTATGCTTTTTTTTTTTCCTCTTTTGCTGAGGAAAATTGTACATGAGGCATGTGAACAAAGGTTTGGGACACTGAAGAATATTTTTGCTATGTTCATGATGATCATCACTTACTAACACCCAATTTATACGTGTACACAAAGTAAGGAAGAGAATGGTGCTGTTTTCCACTTTACCTCCCACTTGGTTATTCAGAGTACCACATGTTGCACAGTTTAGCAGAGGACTTTAAAGGTCAGTGCTCTGCAGGTTTTGGTGACATTTGTGGATCTCTCTTGGGGTGGTAAGTCAGGCAGCTCTCTGTGGAACAGCAGGCTGGAAGTAAAAGGAATGTAATTTTGGGGATAGCTCTTGTATAGGTTTGAACTGATCTGGCTCAGCAAAGAGAAACTATTCGGTTTGCTTGAAAAGATTAAATAGAAATAGCACTTTAGAGCAGAGGTCTCCAGCTTGACAGGAAAAGCTGAAGCATAATAAGATTGTGTAAATGAGTTTTCCCTGATTTGAAATACTTAGAATCTCTGCTGTTCTATGTTGGGGCTGTCATCACTCAAGCCTTCTTTTCCAGGAGCGCTGCACCATATGACTTACCTTTCTCTTTCCACCTGTTTAAAGTAGTATATAGAATGTTAACACCTAATAAAACTAAGTTCAGCTGAGGAGTATCTGAACTAGGCTGAAGTAAGGACATCTCAACATTTACACAAGTTTAATTTGTGTGGTTTGGTACGCTTCAATTTAATACAAGACTTGTACATGCACTAAGCTCTAGCAAAATAGATCTGATTTGCTCTTTTTTCCTCTTAGTGAGTCAGAATCTGGTATGTTTGACTTTCAGTGTGAAAACATGGCAAGATCATGGAGGAGCTGTAAAGGATCAGTATCTTAGTAGGGTGAAGGAAAGGAATGCTGGTAACACACATGAGTTTTTCAGACTTGGAGTTGAGGTGGGAGTTAGGTGTGTTCTGAGCATGAAAGCTGCATGCCCAGGATAGGAAGTTAAAATCAGCATGAACCTCAAGGAATCCTGTACCAGTTACTGTGCTTAAAGCCTTAGCAAAGTCCATCATTGTCGACACATTTCTCTTATCTGCAATTCCTTTCTTTTCTCCATGTTTCAGTGAGAAATTTTCCCACACAGAACATGGACAGAAGGGAAACCCACCCAAATAAATTGGTGTGTCTTTCCAGGATTTATACTTCAAGTGTCCTGCAAAGTTGTAATCTGCTATTCATGAAATAGAACGATTGCACAAGAAAATTTTTTGGACAACAGAAAAAGAACAGTTTAGTTGTGTGATAGAAATGACCACCACCAACAAAACCCAACTTGCAAGTTCAGTGGTCAGCCCAGGAAATTAATGAACAGACTGAGGTAAAACATTACATATATAAGAAAAGGTATTTTGTCAACTGATGCTTTAATATGGTGTTCATGGAATAATTGGGAGTGAAAAGCAAATTAATAAAATCAAGTGTCATTTATTCTCTAGAGTATACAGGGAGAAGGGCTAAATGGGACAGAATAAGCCTACAAGGATGCTGGAGAGGGACTCTTCATCAGGGACTGTATCAATAGGACGGGGGTGATGGGTTTAAACTGAAACAGGGGAAGTTGAGGTTAGATATAAGGCAGAAGTTCTTCCCTGTAAGGGTGGTGAAGTGTTGGCACAGGGTGCCCAGGGAAGTGGTGAGTGCTCCATCCCTGGCTGTGTTCAAGGCCAGGTTGGACAGAACCTGGGGTGACATGGTCTCATGTTAGGTGTCTCTGCCCACGGCGGGAGGTTGGAACTGGATGATCTTAAGGTCCTTTCAAACCCAAACCAGTCTATGATTCTATGATAAATGACAGCAAATAGCAGAACCAGCCCTGGTGCCCAAAGAGCACTACAGAAAACAATAACTCTTGTTTACTGATTTCAGACATGCTGATGGAGTAGGATTTTGAGTTAAAAAAAACACACCTGAATTTATTAAGAAGAATGTGTGGTGTGAAAATAAATATCAGAGGACTATTAAAAGTATTCTGAAAGAAACGAGAATCTCAAGATAGCTGCTGTCTTACTGTATTCACACACAATTACAGAAGCAGCACATGCATAATCAGGATGGAGAGCTGTATATGCATGCGCTGATGTGGCACCAGTTTACAGTGTAGTTGTTCCTGTTGCAACAGGATTAATGCAGTGAGTGAGCTATTTATTTGGGAATTCTTTGGGACTGGTAAGGGTGTGTGTATTTATATATACATATACAGCCCTAAATATACTGTGTTGGTTCAGCAATCCAGCTGTAGTAGCACTGCATACAGGCAAATGTATCAGGTAAACTGCTTTTGGGATCTTGGGTGATTGATTTAGAAGGAATTTTGGTACTGTATGGCAATGAGCATGCCCTGATGGGCACAGAACTGGTGAATAGGCAGATGTTGGCTTGGGATAAGGGAAATCAGAGCTCTGCTCCTGTTTATGCAGCTTCTCTCGTGGGGGGTTGTGTGTTTTCTGTCGTTGTTTGTGTTTTGCTCAGATTCTGTTGGCTTGGACAGAGCACTGCACTAGAGGATCTCTATCACTAGTTTGGCAAGCTGGCACAGGGGCTCAAGCTTTCTTCTGTCTGTTCATGCTGACACTGTTGTGTTGCCTCTGATCTTATTCCAAATCAGTGCAAGTATTCATTTTTTGGTACTTAATCAGACACTGCCTCTCCACAGGTTAATCTTTCTCAGCTTAACCTTTAAAAAGAATAGATAAGCAGCCCAATATGAGAGGACAGGGAATTAAAAACACCTCAGTAATGTTTTGTTGGCTTTTCCCCCATTAGTCACCCGAAAGCAAATATCAACAGGTTGTTACAAATATTCAGGGGTTCAGGCATGGTCTCTGTCTTTCTATCAAGACATGCACAGTATGCCAAGGGCAAAGACTGAATGTAACACTTCACTGCTGATCGCTGTCGTGCAATGTTCCAAAGAGATTTGCAGATATAGCACTAATAGAAGAAGCTGCACAAGCCTATGGCTTCATGTGATGAGGGAAGGAAAAGGAATGGCAGTTGAGCACATTTTTCTTTCAATTAGTCGAGCCAATGTACTGCATAAATAACCAGTTTTGGCCTTTTCTCTGCCCTTTGTTATTAGCAATGTGCTGCTATGAAGGATGGAGAGGGAAAGACAAGGACAGTTTAAATGAATAGCAGGAGATGGAGCATTTGCATTGCGAGGAGGTCTTTTGCCAGGGGCGTGCAGAATGAGTGGTGTGAAGTGCAATTGTTTTCCTAACTACACGCACCCGTGTTGCAGACTGTAGTGTAGTGGTGAGAAGTCTGAGTGAGAGGGGAGCCAGTCCAGTTTGGTAGGGAATTCTGTTCTGCTTGCCACCACAGAGCTCAGTGGTGGTGCTAAGTGACAGCAAGCTTTGGATGGATGGCAGGAGGCAGCACGGGGCTGCTCACAGTTGAGCTGCCTTTTTTGTTTTTCCTATTCTTCTCCTTTCCCCAGTTGAAATCTTACTTGTTTCCAGTGCTGAATCTTACTGTGTCAGGGTGTATGTCTCTTGTAATAAGTGTTGCTGCTTTATATGTTCATTCCTCTCTCACCTCTAGGTATTGTTCAGTTTACTGCTTCTTTCTAAAAGTAGTGTGTGAAGTTAAATAGAATTTCCTCTTTGCTTGTATCAGCAAACTCTTGTATGCTTTCTGTAAAGATGCAATAAGGAAACAGAATACACATAGGAAAGGAAAGAATGCATTAACTTCATCATTTCCTAGTTTGCTTGAACTCAAGAGCATAGTTTTGTGGTTTTAACTAGGTGGAACTACCTGGTGGAGGTAGACTATCTTAACAGGATTCCTTCTAAAATAAATGAGCAAATCTGGTTCCTCTGGCTTTGCTGAGCATCTGTTAGCTGGAGCTATGGATCCAGGATCTTTCCAAGCTTCCAGCTAGGGTAATTCAGTAGCTTGTTCTAGAGCATGTGCTGTCTGCAGTGAGACAGAGTTCAAGGTTTGTATAGCCAGTAGTCTGTACAGTTCCAGGATTGATTGCTGAAAGGGCAAAAGGAGGAAAAGGCAAGAAACAAAAGCAGAATTTACAAGAGCAGTTTACAATAAGGTGTTAAATTCAGTGCTAATGTCAATACGAAACAAACCCCCAGCTGGACTAGAACACCTGGGTCCGCCTGTTATTTCCCTTACAGTCCTCAGAATCACATTAAGCCAGTTGCCAGTAACAGGCAAGGTTTTTCCAGTTATTCTTCATTTTAAATGGTGTAAGCAGCTCTGGAAGTATTCATGAATTCAGCTTTCCTCACTCCCCTCATCATGTTGCCAGCTTAAAATTCACATTTAATTAACCTCTTCACCGAAGGCATAAATCAATACTAAACCTCTAAATGTTAACCATAGCGATAGTGATTTTCATTTGGGCTAGCCTGCTGAATAATAGGAATTAAGATGCCTGCAGGAAAGGAACAAACTAGCTGTATGGAGTGAAGCATAACTAACTTGTAAACTGGAATAATGAATGTCCTTGGATGGGATGGGAAATCCATTCATTAAGGTTCCAGGGAAGAAAGTGAGAACCAGCCTAAGCAAAGTATGATACTGCATTCTGGACAAAATCCGCCTGAGCAGTCGGACTCCTGTTCCAGTACAGATTGTCCATGTGTACTCTAGAAGCCCTGAGAGTCCCAGAAATACTCTTGAAGTAGCAACAGCAGAGCAAAAGTAGTCAGAATTACGTGAATTTTCACGTGTGCGAATCCTCACTATGAAAATCCTGTATATCGGTGCGATTTCCTTCTTGTTACTACTGTTACCAAGTAATGCTATGATGTATTTTTAGTATAGCAACTCCAGGGAGCCTGGATGTGCAGATCTTTGTAGCCTTGTATTGAAAGAGGTGTGGGAGACACTTGATGTTAATGGGTAGCATGCACAAAGAGAAAATGTCTTTACTATTCTGAGGGTTGGGTAGAAGTAGTACTCACTGATCATTATACAAATACTGTGGCACCCAGCATAAAAGTGGTTGTATTATGCTGTTACAAAGTCTAAACCACCTATTTATTTCTCATTTGGTTAGTGTATTTTGCAAGGGCTTCGTTCCGATTTGAAGCTAATGCTAGAACAGAAAAAGGGGGCTCCTATGTTTCTATGCTTCACGAAGAACTTCTGTGTAGTTCTGAAATTCCATTTTTTCCCATAAATAACGATTTGATGTCAAATAAAGAGATTTCATGTCAGAGTAATTTTGCTAAAGACAAAGAAATCTTAAAGCAGTGAGCTTAAAACTCTCCTTCATTTCTTGCTAAACCCTCCCTCTCCCCTGCAATAATAATGACTGATAATTGAATAAATAATTAATAATCATCTGAGATTTAATGAGATGATGAGGCAGTAGAATGAGGTTGTTTAGAGAGATGGGAGAGATTTCATCACTACCTGCTGCAGTCAGTGTTCTTTTTGCATAAAGAATTCAGTCTTTGTGTGCTAGAAATGTAAAAACTGTTTTCTGTGGTGGTGAATCAAGTGTATTTTGCAAATGAGCTGTCAGCTAAGCAGTCTCCAAGCACTTAGACTATGTTTCAGTTATATCCCTACCTATAAATGTGTGAGATGAGTACTGCCTTTATTTGCAGTGTGTATTTAGGAGTCTTAGTTAATCTGGGTCTTGAATAGCAGTGATGGACAATGCATCAGAAGCAGTTGTGCCTCCGCAAGAGGTTATGATTGTGTTCTGGCTCTCGAGGCTTTTCCTGCTTCAGTGGAATACAGTTTCCAATTTAGTGACTAGGGAAATGGGGGCTCTGTAGCATTGGAATTTGCTGGGTTTTAGAGCAAGGAGCCTCATTTCCCACTGTCAGATGTTTATAATAGTAAGGACAACATGTTACTGTGTTCTGAGAGCGTACAAGATCTTTATTCCAGCATGCTAACACCGTGCAAAGATGTAAGCAGAAGTTGTTGAATGTTAAATTCAGCCGTAGTGTTGGTTTTGAATCTCATTTATATCAGGAAGGCAGAGGATATTGTCATAACAAAACAATGTTGCTGTAAGGCTATCTTGCTTTCAAATGGTGAAATGACATATATTTCAGGGTTATATCTGCAAAGACCTTGAGAACCCTCTGGTCAGCTTTGCAGGTCACAGATGTTATTTCAGGTGCAGCTTTATATTTTGCAGTAAATGCAAGTCCACATGCTTGAACCTTTGAACTACTTGAATTGCACACCTCATTTCGCTGGAGTCTAGTGCTTGGTATATCTTCAACAGAACCATTAGATAAAGTCTGAGCTCAGCAAAATGTTTAACCATGTGGTTAAAGCTCAGCACACTCGGGTCTCTTGATACTTGAGGACCTTCAGGCAAAATTATGTCTTCAATTACACGCATGTTACTTCCTCAGTTAAAATGGAATTGCTCAGGTGTAATGAAAGGCAGAATGGGGCAAAAAGAAGGCCATTTTATACAGTCCTGTTGGCTTTTCCTTGGAATTGAGGCTTCTGGTACAAAAACTGGAGCAGAATACAGGTTCGATCCTGTTATCTCTATTTCTAGCGCTCAGATTGGACAGAATGTTGTTTTGGTTTGTAATACAGAGTTGAGTTTCTAACAGTGAGTAAATAAGGAGTGGAGAGGGAAATCCAGCCCACTTCTTGATGTTTAAGGTCAGTGCATTTTATTGGGAGTCTCTGACAAATGTGGACCCCCGCAGTACTCTTTATTTAGAGACACTGCTCGGAGTGCAGCAACATTGAAGGCTCATAAACTTCTTGTTCTGCACTGCTTGGCCAATGGCAATGATTAGTCCTGTGTTCTTTATTACCTCTTTTCACACCTCTCTTTCCCTTCGGTTCTCTTTAGACCAGAAAGAAAAGGCAGACAATGTTCAACAGCTTTCTGGCTGGAATTTCTGTGTATTTTTCCTAAGAGTCTGGGGATTGGGATTTTCTTCTTTAAATAAGTGGCTGGTGCTGCTTTGCCTAGGCCAGAAGCTACATAATTTTCACTTCAAACCCTGCTAGAATCAATACCGTGTTGCTGATGCATTCATCCTGCCAAAAGAAAATACAGGTTTCGGGAACAATGTCCTGCCTTTGTCCTTTGGTAAGCATCTGCTTTCTTTACCTGTAAGGTTATTTGTAGCCTAAAGTCTGTTGACTACCATTCTGCTGTGTGACAACAAGGTGCTTCAGAGCTCAAGGAGCAGCAGTTAGAATCTAGTTTCCCTGACCTGAGAAATCATCATTTTCTGTAATTTGGAAAGCAGTTCTTGCTGAAGCAAGCTTGCTGCATATGCTGCTCAGGTAGTGACTGTTTAGTGCTTATATAAGCAGAATGGATTTGCTGTGCATGTTGAAGCTTCTGTTGGTTTTCTTTTGTCTCTCTTGAGTCTGAAAGCCTCCTGTTGTTTTTAGATTCACCCTAAAGTTCTCCTGCTCCTTGATATGTGTAAGGGGAGGCATTTTGATTCTTTTGAAGGTAAAATAATCCTGAAAGGATGCTAGGCTTAAAAACCCCAACAAAGCCGAGGCACTGATCAGTTGACTAATACATGTAGTATTTCCTTCCCTCCAAATGAAGGAAACTTGGTTAACATCCAGTTAGGAAAATTCCCTCAGAACAGGACTTATTAAGAGGAAGCCTTAAATGAAGCTTTATTTTCCTGGGCTTAGGAGTCGAAAAAAAAACAGGTTTGCACAAGTTTGGGGTCAGGCAGGTAGCAGTAAAGACCCCGACCCCCCCCCACCATTGCTGCATTCTGCATGCAAAGTACACGTCAGGGTTTTAGCAGTGCTTCCCTCGTGCTCGCAGCCGCAGAGCTCCGCAATGCCTTCTCCTATGAGAGCCGTCACTTCAGGCTCTATTTCACCTTGTCACATCCCATTTATAAACCGGGGGTTTGACTAGGATGACAGTCACTGAAGAGGGAAGGCCTTAGAAAATAAATAAAGCTCGAGGAAGTCGGAGATCATTAAAGCTGCCACAACCTCACATGTTCATTAATTATGAATCTGCTATGAAGAGCTTCGTGAGGCTGGTGGCAAGTGCGTTTTCAAAAGTGCTTGACTCAACTCTTGGAAGACCTGAAATAGGGGAGCCCAGACATGAAATTCAGCCTGAGGGTATTTAAATTCAGGTGTGCACTCAGCCCAGGATCTGAGCTTGCTTAAGGCTGACATTCATGCCAAGTGGGCTCTATTTACAAACTGACCTCCCAGGTGTTCTCTTCTTGTAAGACTCTTATTTTTGTGTGGAAGAAGAAGTTCTTTGTGTCTGTGCATCATGTCATCCTGGTTGTATTTTCCTAATAAAATCCCAGCCAGCCCCCAGTATGTTTCCTGTAGACAACTGTACATAAATGAATGTTTTTGCCATGTGTGACAAAAGTCTGGAGGAGGAGATTGCTCTACTTATTCCGTTCCTTATCACATCTTTTCCAGAGGACTCTGTTGGTTGATGGGTGACTGCATGTCACAGCAGATACCTGGGAGAAACAGGGCAGTGCTAACCCTTTAATTTCTCTACTTATTTTTTAACTCAGTGTACTAATCTTGCTTACATTCTCCCTCTCAAGTCCCATGTACCTTTTAGACTTCAATTTTAATAGCTTATGAAAGCTCCAGCAAACCTCCAGTGTCTATTGGCAGGATTTTTCCATAGCAACATTAGCAGCAAGACCTTAGTCTCCGACACACACAGATTAAAACCTCCTTTACAAAGAAATGAGCAAATAAAGTTGGGAATAGGGTTGTGAAACCAAACCAAGCTGGCCTTGAACTGAACTCATGTTTTTAGCCACATATGAGCAGTTGCGCCCCTGGAGACCATACAAGCTGTCGTCAAAGCTTTGATGTTCTATGTTTTAGCCTCTTGGTTACGAATAAGTGAATGTTGCTGATGGTAGGGGCTAATATTGTCATGAAAACAAACCTGAAACACCTCTATATCATTGTGCTGCTTTTGCTCCTGGAGGAATCACACTCATATCCTCATCTTTTCTCTGCCTTTTCTCTATAGGTTTTTACAGGATCTTTGATTTCAGCCTGAAAGGAACCATCTTCAACTGCTGTCGCTCATGGAAAGAGGACTCCAGGCATCCCACAGACTGCACACCAGAAAATGTAAGTGAACAGAACAAAACCACACATGTCATACCACCAGATGCACTGTGTGACAAAGTGCTGCCTTTCTGACCCTTGGTGTAATGCTCATTAGAAGTAACAGCCTTGGAATTACTTTCTTTAAAGAAAAGCAGAAGCTGAAAAGTCACCAGGTAAAAACTTCAGGTAATGTGTGGGACAAGTATTTCCATCAACTGAGGTGTTAGTGTTCCTGTGCTGTGTGGCTTGCACTCATGCTGACCAGGCAAGGGAAAGCAGGCCAAATGTGCACCCAGCCATAAGTCTCCTGTGCCTCTAATGAACAAATGATTCAGGCATCTGTGCAACCAGCTGATGAAGAACAAATGAAATGGGACTTCAAGTGTGGAGTTTTTTGGTGTGCTAGTAATCAAAAAAAAAAAGACAAATTAAGCAACTTGAATTTTCAATAGGGCATTCATAGAACCAAGCACTGAAAGAAATCATCACAGCTTAGTTCTGCTTCCAGGAGAAATACCTGGCTTCTGCAAACTGCTAGGTGTGGAACTTCTGTGAAAATGAGTTAATCAGAGCTGAGCAATCTTTTGTGTGCAGAGTTGCATACGTTTAGTATAGACAAACTATTACTGTGACAATGGTGGTAGCACTGAGTAATGTTAACCAGCTGACTTTGTGATCAAGCTGTCTATAAGCACTGACAAAAGTCTTCAGTGGGTGACTGCCTCAACTATTCGTGAACAGTGGAGGGTGATGAGCTTTAGCAGTTTTAGATGGAGTAGTTTGAGGTGTTATTTGCTCATAGAGTAAGGTGTGATTAAAGTTGGTTAATTAACCTTACAAAAGGTTTCACTGACATTTTACCCATAGCTTGTTTTCATTTGACTCAAGACGAACCCAGATAGGTCATCGGTTTAAACTGAATGTGTCCGCCTTAGGGGTTTGCCCAGGTTTAACTAAAACTCTTGAGATAAAATGGCCAAGTTCTGTATAGGGAAGACATTCCTTTTATTATAGTCTTGCCTATTCTTAAAATGTAACTTCTCCTGTGCTTCCTAAACTGATTGAAACATGAAGGCAGGACAGGGAGCCAGCTCAGAGGAGCTAAAACATTTCTTTATCCAAACTGTTGAGTCAACTGATCCTTTCCTTATTCATGCTGGGGCAGCTGGAAGAATCCCTGAAGCTTATTCCAAATGCCAGTCTGTAACATAAGCTAGGGAAGGGTAGACTTTCAATGCTGCAGCTGCTGCCTGACCCTGGCTTGCTTAGTTAGTGACCTCAGCAATATTTATGGTCTCCACAGTCCTAAAGAAGGGAGCCTGTGGTGAGCTGCCATATGGTCTGGTTTGTCGGCCTCGTGTGCAGCTTCTAGGCCAGTGAGGTACCTGGAAATCATCACACTGTGCCTGTCAAATGGCTCTTAGGTTCCCACTTGCATATCAGTGATCTCCCCTTTGTGTGTGCTGACTCTTTGAAACTGCAGGGTTAAATGTTTCTTTGCTTGTACGAAAAAAGCTGACTTTCATACTGCTTTTTGTAGATAGTTCCCTTCCATGCTTATTGCTATCTCCTTAGAGCTTGTGTGGCTTCATATTGAAGTCAAAAATTAATCTTTGGGTAGTAACAGCTGACTGCAACTTGCCTAGCACCTTTTAGCCGAGGACTTTGGGAAGCATTGAAATTATTAAACTCCTGTTATAAACACTAGGGAGTCATGAAGTTTTTAATCTTCCTATATGAAAAGGTCAATTAAAGTGAACAGAGCAATTTGTCCAAAGTCAAATCGTGACTGATCGAACTACAGTTCAAAGCCCAAGGGTCTTGATTATCCATCGTGTCTGGTATTTACTGTAGTAGCTATGTCACATAAACCCTCTGGATCTGATGGTAGAGCTTTGGCGTCCTGATGTTGTCTTATCCCAAATAAACAGCAGAATTAATGAATTCTGGTTTCTGTGTTTTTAAGGTTGCACAGGTATACCCTATACCAGCACAGCATTGTCTAAAGCACAGAATTCCTTTAGAACATGGAATGTGCTGTGGATCTAAACTAGTGTTTGCATCTGGGTTTAGGCAGCACTTAAAAATACCCCTCAGTTATTCAGCTGGGATCTTTAGGGTAGTTCTAAAGAAATAAAAGAGAAGGAAAGGAAAAAAAATCACAGATGGTGTGACTGGTAATTCTTGTAATCATTTAATGATCTCTCCAAGGAGGTGGTGCACAGTCTTAACCGGGGAGCCTAGTGTAGTAAATGAATCCGGATTTAGTTTCAAGTATTCTCAACGATGTATCTGCATGTTTGCAAGTGTTACAAATCAAATTCAAATGAAAAATATTCCACTGTTTAATAGTCTTGCATGTAATTGCATTTTGCCTGCAATAGCATTATCGGAGCATCTTTCAAGCTCCAATTAATGCACACCTAATTTTCTCTTGATACCAGTACCAGGAGGATTTGAATTTAAGAACACACAGATTTATCTTGGAGGTGCTAGATGATTTTCAGGTGCCTTTTGTAAAATTTGTGTACTGTTTGTATACAGTTCCTGGAATGGAACTATGCTGGTGTTATTTACACTGCAGATCCTTGCAGAATGGAATTGCGACCTATGGAGACGATGCTGATAATGCCAAATAATAAAAGACAGAGCCTGAGAATTAATAGAGATTCCCTGGCTTCTATTCATAGATTAAAGTGGGTGGGCTTTTTTCAGAAGTATTTTAATATACTAGTGCTGAGATTATAAAATTGAAATGTGCATAGCAGTCAGTGTGGTGTATTTCAGTCATGGCTGAAGTCGTGTTAACACAGCAGAAGTTTTGGGGGGGGGTTTATGGGTGCCCATGAAATGGAAACAGGTGTAAAATTTGTATCTGGTTTAAAATTTTATAAGTGAAGTTACACTGAACATTAAGTAGGTCGTTTTCTAATCCCATAAAGCATAGTGACAGAAGGGGGGAAAAAAGGCACACTTGAACTGCCTATGCAAAACTGGGGAGATCTGTATCAAGTAAGAGGCTTATATCCGTTTTGGAGGTAGGTCAGTTGGGAGAGATGCTGAGAAAACATGGATCACTTTTTAAGCTCTGTCTTTGAGTCTAAGGTCATCCAGAATCACATCAAGTTTTGCATTTAGAGCCCAGTTTGTGACTTTCAGACTGAGTTATGTTGCACACTAACCCTAACGGAGCCACTCCTGAAACTCGGATCAGCCTAACACCATCCCTGTGCTGCTGTAACCAGGCTAATGAGTCAGCTAAAATGGGATTAACTTGCCTAGAGGTAGTCTAGCAGGTTATCCCCATTAAATATAATCCTCATTATTAATATTGACAATGTATCCTAAGGTTGTTCTGCTGCTGTTTGACTGACCCATCCAGTACTTTTCCTTATGGGGTGTGCTAGGAAGACAGAGGCATATGAACCAATACAAGTCCAAAGGGTCTCTCCTCATCCAGTATAATTGCTTCTCCACACAGGCATGGTTGTATTCCTTCAAATCGGTGTTTGTCATGTCAGTCTCTGTGCAGTATAGAAGGGGGAATGTCTAACAGTGAGGAGCTGTACGTACACACACATATGTGTGTGCACAAACAATCCTGCTACCTCATTTTATTCTTTACTGAGTGGGACTCCACAAATTCCATAGCCCTGACTATTCTGCAGAAGAGCGACTTGTAGAATTGGGCAGTGTTAAGGCAGAATTGGGTAAAATTGGTAAAAGCAAATTTGTGTCATTAAACCCCTTCATTTGCTGCCTTTTGTTCAAAAGCCTTGAACAGGATTAAGGAAAGGGCATCAAGATGAACAGAGAACAACCATATCAGCAAAGGGTTTTGCAGATGGCATCTCTCCCTCATGTGAAAATCTTTTTATACCTTAAAATTATGTTTAGACAGCTTAATACAAGTTAATAGGAAATGTGTGCTCAGGTGGATAAATATACAGTAAACCAGGATAGCAGGTTTAGCTAAATGCAGAGAAGAGAATCTTTTGAGGCTGGAAGGATTTTATGCTCTGCTTTAGAAGAGCATCCTTATTCTAACGATAACTGGTGACATTTGGTGTTTCCTCTGCTTTTCATTTGTAACAGAGGCACCCGTCCATTCAACTTGCAGGGCAAAGCTTAGGAGTCTGAACTCTTAACGGGTATAATTCATAATAAAGAAAACCTCTGTTCTTGCTTTTTAAAGAAATTCAAGTGTTTCAGAGAGGATGGATGCATGGTTCTTTCAGTGTACACAATAGCAACATAACCACTGCTGGAAAGGGATGAGTATCTGTTGAGCAGGGTGAAAACCAGTTTCTTTCTGTACTGAAAATCTTCAACTGTAATATTTTCCTATTCTGTTAGGAAAGAAACAAATGTTGTTAGCTTCTAAAGAGCGGAACTAAAGCAATACTGGTTTGAGATGTTAAAGAATGTGATGCAAGTCCCTTTCTCAGTGTGTGATATACAAGCAGGACATTATGCTGTAAGCACTCCTGGGCAGAGAATCAGCTTTCATTTATTCTGTAAAGCCCAGGCATACATCTGTGCCAAGATGAGTAGCAGCCCTTTGAAAGTAGGGGACCCTCAAGGCCCTGCTGGTGCAGTTGGGCATGCAGAGAGAGGGTTTCAGCAAAAGAAGTTAAACTAAGTTATTTCAATGCATGTGAAAAAAAGCAGAGTTTTTGAAGTAGCCAGCTAGATATGAAAGAAGGTGCAAATCGGACAGATAAAATCCTCAGAAGAACTTTCTATAGAAAAGAAGCTGTGTGGAGCCTTCAGAGCAGCCTTCCAGTGTCTGAAGGGGCCCTACAAGGATGCTGGAGAGGGACTCTTCATCAGGGACTGTAGTGATAGGACAAGGGGTGATGGGTTCAAAATGAAACAGGAGAAGTTGAGGTTAGATATAAGGAAGAAGTTCTTTACTGTGAGGGTGTTGAGGCGCTGGCACAGGGTGCCCAAAGAAGTGGTAAGTGCTCTATCTCTGGCAATGTTCAAGGCCAGGTTGGACAGAGCCTTGGGCAACATGATTTAGTCTGAGGCATCCCTGCCCATGATGATCTTAAGAACTAGATGATCTTAAGAACTGGATGATCTTAAGGTCCTTTCCAACCCAGACCAGTCTGTGATTCCATGATGTTTCAGACCTTTAGCATTCTGTACCCAACTCTCAGAACAATATTCACAGCCCTGAAGTGAGGCCTGCATGAGCTCCTGTTTGGTCCCCCAAAAAGGAACCGTTCATTTCCTTTCCTCCTCTTTTAGTGGCAGTTAGTTCTAAGATTCTTAAATACAGTTCACAACCAAAGGTTATTTATGCTTCTTTTCTTCGCTGTATCCAGCAACTGCTAATGAAGGCTTTTTGTAGCATGGCTCTGAACTAATTAGGGTTAATTGAGCCTGCTTGTGCTTTAGCTACTCCAGCCTTGTCCTGATAATCAGGAGTTCTCAGTGCCTTGAATGTTTTTGTGATTAGCTCACCTAAATTCCTGGTTTCTGCTGGGTTTCTGGCTCTTAGGGCCTTTTGTGATTACTCTGATAGTAAACATGAGCAACCCTTTTCCTGCTCTCTCATTTCTTGTGGATATATAAGTCACTGGTCAATGCAGCAGGCTTTTTGTCAGGCTACTTGGTTGCATGAAGTGGTAAGTTAAGAGTTTCATAGGTCTTCAGTTACATGTTGGACGTTGCTGAGATGCCAAGCTGCTATGGTTTGAGATTAATTAAAAATCATTTCTGTGTATAGCACTGCATTGTACCACAGGTTGGTGTTGGAACACTGCTGCCATGGAAGGCAGAATGTCAGCACCTGAACTGGGGCTGTTTCACTTGCTTCTGTGTAATGATTTTAGGTTTTGTCCCCACTCCTTTTGAAGCTCCTTCCATCCAGGTCCTTGATCCGCTCTGTCCATCCTGAGCTCTGCTGAGGTTGTTGCCAGATTAGACACAATAAAGTAGTCAACGAGGTGACAATTCCTCTGCCTTCAGTGTTCACTGTGGCTAGTCACTGCGTGACCTACTGCGGCTGGCAAAGGTGCTTTGATTCAGTAAGGTAAGGCTGGCACTGGCACTATCTGGTCTCCAGAAGCAGTGTTGTACTAGTTAGCTCTAAGACACAGGCCACCACTGCAGTTAACAGTTAAGGTCACACAAATGTTGTACATCTTGAAACACAGCTTTGTGTCAGCTCTGTCCTGTGGCAAAGCCCATGGTTTCCTAAGCACGGTAGTGCTTTAATGCAGGTGTGACCATAGGGGAAAGAAATGTTTGGGTTCAGATATTTCTCCTGCTGTCAGGAGTTAGAAAGGGTTTTGGCTGTCCCATTAGCACCAGCAGGAGCCTTTCCTCAGCGGTGTTAGTGAGACCTCAATAGTTACAAATACATAACATTTCAAACTTCTTAGCTCAGAGTGAGAACTCGTAGCACATACGGTAGTAGCCCATTAAGCAGCATGCTGTAGATGAATATTCATTTCTGTTGCCTTTGTTATTTACATAAACCTAGTGCAAGGCGAGTCTGTTTCCTCTTGCTTTAGCTTTTTTTGACACACATTTCCTTCAGTTAGAGCAATTCCTTTTATTTTTCTCTGCCTTTTCTTCCCCCTGTTGGAACCGAAAATATTCTCTTTTCTTTTTGAATATTAGTTCTGGAACTATGTAGCTAACTAAAAGGGTTACACAAGGAATAGATTTTCTGAAACTCTCAGCTTAAAGGCTTCTGAACTATGGGTTCAGAACTGCAACTGCAAGGAGTAGATGTGGATGGAAAGGGTTACAGGGAATCAAGTATTTAATGATCCTCTGATCCATTCTCTTGGCTGCCAGCATTAGACAGTTGCATCTGAACCTTTGCTTCGAATAACCAAGGGGAATGACAGAACCTGAAATTGCAAAATAAGAAATAGTTAAAGAGAATCTAATATGGAGGTTTATAATTATAATAAAGCCAATGTCAGGGTTTATTTCATGATGAACACAGTGATTCTGGGAAATGGTGAGCAGAGTTAAGCACAGGGATATATGAACTGCATTCCTCCCACAGGGGGAGGTGTTAGAATGATCTGGCAGCATTGACTGCTAAATATTTCTTTTCCCACCCTCTCTTTTCCCCCAGATGCCTTAGTGAAATATGAATAATACCAATTGTTCAGTAGAATCCTTCTTGTTCATATGAGTAGGAGCAGGTTTTGTACTGCTCTGGTTATTTGTATTTGAAAACCCCAACCATACCATCATGTCTTCCCAGATGTGTTTGAGGCCAGGTTGGACAGAGCTTTGGGTGGCATGGTCTAATGTGAGGCATCCCTGCCCGTGGTGGGGGGGGTTGGAACTGCATGATCTTAAGATCTTTTCCAACCCAAGCCATTCTCTGATGTGCTTAGAGATGTTCTTGCAACCTTTGAAACCCCTCAACCATTTGAATTCACTTGCCCCTATCTCTGATGCTATTTACAGGCCTTAAATGCTTTGTTACCTGAAGCCTGACATTGCTGCAGTCCGTATCAAATAAGAAACAAGGTTGTTTTCCACAGAAAGCAGCATAATTATCACTTTGGCTGCATCAAGTGCTTAATGAAAATATCATGTCATTACGTTTATTATCTTTCTGGACACACTTTGTAAACTTTTCCATTTACAGTATGTGTGCCTTTACAATAGATAGCAAGGAAAATGGGGCCGCAGAACTAAATGTAACGCAGGTGGGTTTGTCTGCTCAGCCTAGCGTTACTGCATTGAAGGTAATTTGTTCAGTAAGTAGCAGAAACAGTATCAAGTATCTGAAGAAAGAGCTTGTCTTAAAGCCAAAAGTAATGAAGTCCTACAAGGTTTTCTTACTGGTTTAATTGTTACTAGTAAATCCAGCCACAGACCAGCTGTTGGTACAAATGCAAGTATCTGACCTGGTAGGAAATGCAGCAGGTATTTCTAGGATGGCATCTCCTGAAAATTGCAAGTGCATGTTTACCCCAAGTGCAAAGCCTGGAAAGGCTTTCCTGTGGTGCCAGGGAGAGGAGTTGCGCATTTTTAGGTGTATACCACTGGTTTTGATCCTTTTTGGTTTGCCTTTCCTATTCTGATCATAAACCTTCTTGAGCAAGACTCCCCTGCAGTTACACTTATATGGTATGCAGCTTTAACCTTTTTTATCCAGAAAAGGAGATGTGTGTCTAGGAACTGTTAGAGTAATGAAGAAAACAAAAGTGTGCTCCACACCGAACAGGAGCTGTGAGGAGCCCTGCATCAATCAGGACCCCAAATCAGAAAGCTGGTTTATGCAGAGGTGAAATCCATCTGCAATACCCTCAATACATCTGCAACCTGCATAAAAAGAATTTAAGCACTGAAGCTATTTAGATTAACTACTCTGGTTTTCTCCATCCTGCCCTGGTGGGGGGAAAAGAAACTCACTATCAGTCCTCACAGAGAGCTTTACATTAAGATATTTTTTTCCCTAAAACTAAACTTCTAAAGCAAAATCCCAGAGAGGTGGAATTAATTGCTGGATCTGCGTTGAATCACCAAGAGACATGGCTTTATGTCTGTGTGGCAGCAGAAAGTGCTTCATCAGGAGGAATTCACAAGGAGGTAAAACTAAGCATGTCCCACTTATTGAACACAAATGTGGCCAGGATGTTTAATTATTTTTTGGATTAATTCATTTAACATTGAAGAAATCAGGGACTGCAGCACATCCAGCACTACACAGCTTGCTATACCTGTATGTACCTCCAGCTCTTCTTAGTTAAAGGCACCTTGTGGTTTTTACCTGCAGTTGATGTAAATGGATTACTGCTGCTTTTCTAAGCTGCCTTCATTACCCTGAGGAAAGGCACAGAAACATGCTGGAGCAAAGATGATTTGCAGCATCTGTGGTTAAGATTTAATATAATGTACTTTATTCTTTCAAGGATGAAAGATGGGGGGATCAGTTAAAACAGGTGTAAGGCATTGGATTAATTACTTGGAAACCTTTCAGCTGAGCAGTGAGAAATAATAAGACAATATTTATGTTGGGGTTTGTGTGTTTGGATCAGTAGCGTTAAGAAATGATCAGGTTTTATTAGTGAATAGGTCTCCTCTACTAGATCTAGCTAGTATGTCTAATAGATATCGAAGGGTACTTATACCAGTGTGAATACAACCGTGCTCTGTTAATGAACCTCTGTATAAGTTTAGCCCCACAGTAATCAGATGTTGAGTTCTGTGGAGTTACTTGTGATAGTTGGAAAAAAATACTTCAATGCCCTTCAGAAATGGAACAGGAACTGCAGCTTCTAAGTGCTACACACCTTGTAGTGAAGCCTATGACTTCAGATCCTGATTCAATGAAGCTTCAGGCATATCCTTTGCAATTCCTAAAGAGTGCAATGGCTGTTTCTGAAGCAAACATTGAATGTGTTGAAGCCAAAGCTAACACTTCCATGTTAGAATGCTGCATCACTTGTGTGCCACTATGGTAAATAAAGCTTGCAGCTTCCAAGGGCCCACGTCCCCTAGTTAAGTATCTGCCTAAGAAACTCAGCCTAGCTCTTTTCATCAGAGAGGGATTTACCATGGGCTGCCTGGATGGTAATGATCCAAACCAGAACAGAACCTTGCTCAGAACCTTTTCTCCTTCTCTGTACCTTCCATATGCTGGGAAATGAGTCCTGTCACACAGAGCTCTTTGCTGGTTTCTCAGTAGTTTGGTGGTGGTGGTAAAAGTAATTTACAGTATGAAATACTGAATTCCACCCCTGAATTACCCATTATCCCAGTGACTAGAGTGAAACATTCCGTTTCTCTAATTTGGACTGACTCGGTCATTAAGAACTTGTTTCTTTTAATTAGCCTCTCTGCTTCATTTCCTCTAGATTAGAACAATTCTTAGCATGCTGGTTTGCATGTATATTCTGGCGCACATTGGGATCACTCAGGAGCTGTAAGGAAGCCTCAGGTTTTGCCTGCCAGAACATGCCTCAGAAAGCTGGGTGCAATTTGAGTCTGGAGGTTTCCTTCCCTAGTGCCTCAGGAAGAGGATAGTATGAAGCTGACCTCATGAATGTTTAAGGCCTTATAAACAGATATGTGCAGTCTTTATGAAGGGATATGGTCTGTGCTGAATCCTTTTGTATGGCTGCCAGATTGCTTCCCCACTCAAAGGAAAATTGAGCCCGGGAATTGTGATGGGACAGTACTGTCCGTTTTGAAATGTACCATGCAGTTGCTTGTTTATATCCTGCTTTACATCAAGCAAATAAAGACAGACGTGTGCTATGACCTAAACCAACAATAGCTCAGCTGATTGGGTTGGTGAGAAGATGCTCTTGGTGGCTGACCATCTCTCAGTTCTGCTTTCTGTTGTTCACCTTGCTGCCGCTTGCTCCAGTGTGACGATCCATTCAGAGAAGATTGTGACAAGGACAATGTATTAGTGACAAACCTTGAGAGGATGTTAGGAAACATCACTCCAGCTGTTAGAGTCAATGAGCAAAACTGTGAGGCTTGTCGAGTGCTTTTGCCATTTCACAGCATAAAACTGTCACCTCATTAATCAGAGGAGCATGTCACCACAATATTCCAGCATTCATCACCCAGCTTGGCGATTTCTGGGAATAAAACTGCAATTTGATAATCTCCACCTTATGCATTTGAAATATGCGGTGAAATTTGTGTTTACTGGTGCTGTACTTGATTGATCAACCGGTGAGGATTTCAATACATATATTAGAAAGCATAATTAAATGGCAGACAGCTAAGGCGCTTGTCAGGTAGGAGGTTGTTACAGTGAGAAAAACCCCTTTTCATGCAGAACAGAGAATCTTGGCTGTAGTTATGAAGCTCCACTGCCTTGGTACTTGGAAGCATGACTGAGATGGTCTGGAAATGTGATGGGACGGAGTAGGGGTGAGGTTCTGTTTCATTAGGAATGTAACCCTGACGGGGCTTCCCAGACAAGGATCTACCTCTGTTGTGCCCATTTTGGTAACGTTACTGTTATCTGTAACTACAAACTATAGGTGAAGTACAGGGGTTTTATCAACCTTTCTTATTTTAATTCTGGATGAGTGCATACTTATGAACCTAAGAACCAAAGAGAAGATTTGCTTCCCAATTGGTTGAAGAATTACTCTCCATTTGTGTAAAAAATATAGTGATCTGGAGCATGTAAAAGAACTATTTACTTATTTTATTTTTAATGTGAGATTTTGATTTAAGAGTGAACACTGAGGAATGAATGAATGTGATTTCTTGCTTTTGGAATAGTTTCTGGTCTTTCAGCCCAAAATTCTTTGTCCATCCCTCAAGATAAAACAAATAATGTAAGTGTTGGGTTGAACTGGGTTCTCATTAACATGCTGGAGGCTTGAGCAGTTTCATCAAGGTTAATGAATAATGTGAATAAGAGATGAGGTCTGGTAGTAAAATGTAATGTTCAACCAAGTTCAGCTCAAGTGTTTTGGAGTAATCTAACTAAATATGGAGTATATCCAGGATACCTGCAAGTATAAATGGTAATAGGGATCTGAACTTCATGGCTTAGCTGTTTTACAAGAACAAGTAAAGATCATATGATGTTTAACATCACTTTTTCTTTGGAGTAGGCTGCTAACAATAATCAAGAGATTAATCTGGCTCCAAAGCTATTAATTTTATTCTTCCTTGGAGACTTCTAGACTCTGGCTTTGTGCTCTTCCACAGCTTTTGATCAAAGTAATTCTTTGCCCTGTGCAACAGATGCCTTCATCATGATCCCTTTAAAGAGGGAAGAACTCGGTTACATGCATTTATACATGTCACTTCTCATAAATGTCATCAGCTCTGTTGTGTTAAGCCGTAGTGAGGCCAATAAGTTATTAATAATTGAACATGCAGTTACAGAAGCAAAGTCATGCTTTGATCCAAACTAGGTAACATGAAAGCAGGGAGTGTTCTGATCGGGAAGTTAATGGACAGAAGTTAAACACTTGACACTGTAACTGGACTGGAATAGAATACACTGGGAAGTCATTTTCAGAATTCAGAGCTCACACACTTCCTGTATCAAATCCTTTACAGGGATGTGCATGCTTGTTCATTGAGGAAAGTCTCTTTAACTCAAGAGGCTGAAGTATTATTAAATCCTAAACCTATTTCAATAGAATTAAACGCTGTTAGTGCATGTGCCCGCACATCCCTGTCCCTTTCTGCAGCTGTATCCTGAATGATGGTTAAACATTCAGCTTGAGGAGTGGAGAAAGGCTGTTGCCTGGTCTTAATTTGTGCTTGTGTGCCAACAAATGTAATGGAATCTTGATTTGTGACTGAGGATCATATACAAATAAAACCTAGTAAAGAAAATCTGCATTCGAAGCCTTGCTGTGTAGGACATACCTACCCTTTAAAGTTGGTTTATTACTAAGGGTCTTGAACAGCTGGTATGTAGTTCAGTGTTTGCAAAAGGACTTGAGGTGTTCTGTTGAAAAGTGGCATTAATGAAAAGTATTCTTTTAAATAAGAGGGAACTGAGTTTGAAGCACTCAGTTTTTTGTCTTGAGAAATCCAATCAGAGGGAGCCAAAGTGGCTTTTGCATCTAGTAAGCATCTCAGAGACACAGGATTGAGTTGTGCTCAGCAAATGAATGAACTATATAACAAGGGAAAGTGTAGAGTCCTGCATCTGGGCAGGAACAACCCCAGGTTCCAGTATAGGTTGGGGAACGACCTATTAGAGAGCAGTGTAGGGGAGAGGGACCTGGGGGTCCAAGTGGACGACAGGATGACCATGAGCCAACACTGTGCCCTTGTGGCCAAGAAGGCCAATGGCATCCTGGGGTGTATTAGAAAGGGGCTGGTTAGTAGGTCGAGAGAGGTCCTCCTTCCCCTCTACTCTGCCCTGGTGAGACCCCATCTGGAATATTGTGTCCAGTTCTGGGCCCCTCAGTTCAAGAAGGACAGGGAGCTGCTGGAGAGAGTCCAGCGCAGGGCAACCAAGATGATTATGGGAGTGGAGCATCTCCCTTATGAGGAAAGACTGAGGGAGCTGGGTCTCTATAGTTTGGAGAAGAGGAGACTGAGGGGTGACCTTATAAGTGTCTATAAATATATAAAGGGGGAGTGTCACAAGGATGGAGCCAGGCTCTACTCAGTGGCAAACAATGATAGGACAAGGGGTAATGGGTACAAACTGGAACACAAGAGGTTCCACTTAAACTTGAGAAGAAACTTCTTCTCAGTGAGGGTGACGGAACACTGGAACAGGCTGCCCAGGGAGGTTGTGGAGTCTCCTTCCCTGGAGACATTCAAAACCCGCCTGGACACATTCCTGTGTAACATTATCTAGGTGTTCCTGCTCCGGCAGGGGGATTGGACTAGATGATCTTTCGAGGTCCCTTCCAATCTCTAGCATACTGTGGTACTGTGAACTAAACCAAAGGAATACCCCTTGCAATAAACAGTAACAAACCTGAGCTGCAGTGGGAGACAGAGAGGAGGCATCACCAGGCAGCCACAAGGGATAATGAAGGGCTAAGCAAAAATGAGGTGAGGATGGTTCTGGGCAGCACATTCTATGTTATATTGACTAGCTGCTTTTAGAGAACAGGGTAAAATGAGCATAAACAAAATTCGGGAGTACTGAAGCCACTAGGAGCCTCCTACAGTATAACAGTGAATGTACTATGACTGAATGCTCAGGTTTTGCCTAGAAAACAAAAATCTGCTGTAAACATGTGCATTAGGGAGTGAAAACCAGGACAAGCCTGAGCATGGAACTACAAAGCTGTGATACAGTGGGGGCCTGTCCTCTAGCACCATGGAAAGTTTGTCACTAGCTCAGAAACCCAGCTACCTTGAAGTTTGCCTACTTCCAAGTGTTCCTATATGTTATCATTTTATAATTGCGTATAAAGAAGCTCCTCATTCTCTTATATATGTGAAGAGTACATATGGGTATAAGGCAGTGGAGAATATTTTATCTAAATTGGGATTCTGAGGTCTTAAGTGTTTAATCCCATTTTCATTTCACTCCCTGGGAAAGCTCCTGAAGGAAGAGGTATGACCATACACAAGAGCTGCCAGCTCTGAGCACAGCGTGACTGCAGCTGATGAGATGTAGTGTGGGGAGAGGAACATGGAGCGGGGAGTGCTTGCTGGAGGGGGGACCTGCAGGCTCTGTGAAAGCCTGGCTGCAGAGAGGCTCTGGCTGCTTGGGAGAGAGCTCTTAAAGGATAGAGATGTGGTCTAGCCAGGAAATGCTGCTTGATACCAGATGTGTTAGCTTGTAGCTAAGACATGTAGTATTAGGTCTCTCTCTTTATATCACTCTGTTAATGAACAGTCTCTGATAAGAGTGTTTCTGCTTCTGGGCCTTCTGTAATATCAAAAGGTAGATTTCTAACTGTAATTACATAGGCACTAGCCTTTCTTCCTTTCAGCAGCTACTATTAGGTTGTTGTGATAGAAAGATGAAATACAGCATTAATATACCCTAGATATAATGTTGAACACACTTGAATCAAGTGTTTTAATTTTGTCAATATTTATAGGAGATGTCTGAGTCAATGGATTAGGGTAATTGCTGGAGCAAAAGGTAGGACAGAGCATTTCGAGGAAAAATCCTTACAGGAATATTATCTTTCTACCAGAGAGCATTCAAAATAAGAATGCATCAAGATTTGCCTGGTTTTAGCAAATCCCACAGCACATTTCAAGTCCTGTATTAGGAAAGCAGTTCCTGTGGATGGGGGATACACCCTAATGTCTAGAAGAGTTCCTTAAATGAGGAAATATTTTATGTGACCAGACAGACTGATTGCTCAAAGAGTAGTAATCTGCAGTGCCTAATTAGTCCATTAAGTCAACTTGTACTTAGCAGGCATGACACAATTGCATTACAATGGAAACACAAAGGGAATTCAGGGTTTATTACCATATAGAAGGTCAGTGGCTCTGGAGAAACACTGCTTTCTTTGCAAAATAGGAGGTGGGAGTAGCTAGGAAAAGGCTTGTTTTGTGAATGTCTTTACTTTCCATTCATAATTTCTTTAAATGGTGGAGCAACTTAAAAGACACAATATTTTATTACTGCTCTGTCTGCTTAAAGTTGGATATGGAAGCAGTGGCACAGAGGAGAGGAGCAAACACGTGATAACCTGGGGTGGCTGTGAGTGCTGTTGGTCATCCGGAGAGTCTCCTCTGTTGAAGATCCAGCAGACACCTACTTTGGTCCCAGTACCTGCTCAAACTCTAGCTTGAATACAGTCAATTTCTGGCTTTGGACCCCCCCCGTGTGGAAGAAGTTTCTTCTTCCTCCACCATCCTGCATGTGGCCATGCCTTTCTGTGACACCTCACCCAGCACTGGCTGTCTCTCAAGTAGCTGATGTAGTGATGGCTTGCAGAGTGTTACTCTAAGCTAGTCCTGCATTTCTTCTGTTTCCCAAAAGAGTGTCCAAATGGGGAGGGAAAGGGAAGGGAGGCAGAATGCCATAAAAGCTTGAAACTAGAGGTGAAAGGATTATTAAAGTCTGTATTAATTAAATCTCCTGTACGTGGAAATCTTGAAACTAAAGTTGGTGTGAACAGGTAGAACCCGCGAGTTTTGCTTTACCTGTACACTGACACAGGAACGTTCATTGCTTTTCAAACTTCCTCATGAAGTGTAGAAATGTGGACACTTAGAGGACAATGCAGTGACATTGTAGGGTTTTTTTTTACTGTTTCTCTACAAATATTGACACCCAGGATCCATAATTAAACAGGCATGCTTTTGAGGATGGAGAAATGTATTTACTGATATGTGAGTCAAAAAGTCATAGAGGAAGAAATAAATGTGCATGACCTTCCTTGGTTGGAAGAGGATTTTAGTTTCCTGCCTAGCAGCTTCGGAATAAAACTTAAGTTATAAATCATAGACATTTGTGGGGGTTTTTGTGTGTACGTTTCCCTCTCCTCACCCCCTGTACCCCCCATAAATGCTTAAGTAGTTAAAATATTCACCATGCAGGGCTGGTACTCTGAAGAATTAATCAAACTGTCAGGCTGTAGACCAGACACTGCAGAGAATACACAGTGGTGTGTCATGGTTACTTAGCAACTATAGCTGAAGAGGTTAAGGTAGAAAATACTGTCAGTTTGCTGTGTTTGAGATCTCCTTTTCTCCCCTCCTTTGTATACATATTTTTTCCCCCAACAGATGAAGTCTTTTGTATGGTTTAATGATCTTATGCTATAGCTTTCAAAAGAACCTACGATTTCTGTAGACCAATTTGAATTAAATGACTAATTGTGACGATGTGAGTGTAGCTCCTGACAAGAACAGGAGCTGTTACCCAGAATGTGTATAAAAAAAACCCCCACTGTTGAATGGGAAACGGTTTAATTTTACTGTCATTTCTTTTCCCTTAAAAACCAAGGTAAGGTTTTAAGGGCTAAGTGCAGTTTGACTCAAACATCATTGAAACAATGTTCTACCATGGTGGCAATGGAAGTGGGAACTGTTTGGCACTTACATTATTGGTGGTAATATTTATTGCCCTGATAAGGAAATGGAGCTTGCTTACTAGGAGGAAACAGATGACCCCTCTCAGCTGTGTTCTGCTGGAAGATTTGCCTCTGGCAGGAGGTTAAAAATAATAGCAGTTCTGAAAATTTTATGAAAGCTTCAGGGTAAGTGTTACTTTAACATCAGCAGCTCTAACACAAACAAGCCTTAAATCCTGCAACTTATGAAATGATAATGAGGAAAGGATCCACGATTTCTGTTGTGCTCACGAAGGGCGCATGTCTGAATGTAGGAGTATGTATGTGCATACACAATGTACACAAAGGGACCTTTGTGGAAGGAGTAGAAGGATTGCCAGGAGCTGAATGTAGGCATTGGGGCCGTTCAGTATCACTAATCTTTAGCTCTTCAGTTTTGTATAATGCAAAGGGAGAGAAAACAACCCACTGACCTCCAGTATGAGCCCCAGTCCTTTTCTGTGTGTACACCCATGCTCGCTGTTTCCATGTGTCCTCATCCAGATGACAACATGCATGTGCACCTCATTGCCTTTATTGAATTTTGACTACTATTTAGGATTTGGATACTGAATATTAGCTTCTCAAGAAGAATATTATCATACAGCCCTTTCAAATGTCATGTAGGAAACTCATGGCTTCTATAGGAGCACCGAGAGCTGAGTGTGATGTGGAAATAAATTGTCCCACTGCAATCAGGGTGACCACTGATGCTTAGAGACATAGTTAAGTAAATGGTTACAGATGAATCAGTGAGGAGGAAATCGAGCCCCTTAAGGATATAGGGTCCACTTTGGGTTTCCAGAAGCAGTATGAGCAAACAGTGCAATCAATACATTCTATAAATATACATTAATCTGACTGCAGTTCTCTTTTCTCTCCTTTTGTCTTGAAAAAGAAATGGGAGCAAAGAAAAAGCAGGCTTTAAAATAATCCTTCTGAAATATTTGAGATGATACAGTTGAAAGTGCATGCACCTTTTGAGTGTGGTCCAACTTGGTTGCTAGGCATATCCAGTCCTCTCAAACATCAATCCTAATGGAAATGGTAGTTATATGTGTGCTGTGTTCAGAAACTCTGTAGTATACAAAGGAAACGCCTGTAAGTTTGGGGATATTTGGCAGTTGAGCAGAAGATGGATCCAGACAGCTACACTGTTTGTAGGCTTTTATTCTTTGATAGTAATTTGCTAAGGTGCTGACAGTGTGCCCAAGCTCTACGTTGGATAGATAGCAAGACAGTCCCTAAATATGGCTTTGCTTTATTTATTGTTAGCAGGATTTTTATATCCCACTCTTATATCTTGTGGTTCCATTGATTTTTTTTTTTTACTGGTTGTGTAATTTAACTGTGTATTGATTCATTGGCTTTCTAGAACTCTACATCTGTTTCTGTAATCACCCAGCTTTGGGGTGGGTGTGTGTGAGAGAGAAGAGGAATAACTATGAAATCCATGTCTATGCCTGCCAAGTTTATTCACCAGTTGCTCTTCCACCCCCATTCTTGCTGGATTTTTGCACTGAGTTTAGTTCTTTTTAGTAACTAATGATGATCCTTGCCTTATTGTTTGCTCTTTCACTGCATTGATCTGGCGGTAACTGAACCAGAGTCAGTACGTTGTGGTAAGGAGCCATGATCATCAGGTTCACTGTGTTTCTCTGGTGCTAGCACGTTCTTTTGTGCAGGTATTACATGACTGCTGGCGAGAACCCACATATTCCCCAAAATTGTGCAAGAAATCCTCAAGAGCTGGCTGCTGTCCATAAAGGCAGTGGTTTGCTTACCATTAGACATTATTGTTCTAGGTAGTATCATCTAAACACCAGCTGGGCGTTACTAGTTATCTGAGTGCCTCTGAAGAGGTTTGTAAGGATCCATCATGCAAATGGCATCTGTTGTCAGGAGCCATTGAGAGAGAATTTACTCTGGTGGAGTAATGAAGTGGTGTAAGGACATAATGTTCTAAGCCTGAAGAAGAAAGTGCATCCCCTTGTGGGCCTATTTTTCTTACTTATTGATAGATATCTTTTTTTTTTATTCACAAAAAAGCATTGCTTGTACTCAGTTTACAAAAGATTATCACAGAATGTGTATATCCTCTGAAGACTTTCTGACAAGAGAAGGGAAAGAAAATCATTGAGCATTTCCTGACTGTTAAATGGTTTGGAGGTGTTCTTATTGATGTGATTTTTATTGGAGCTATTTTCCCAAACAAGTTCTCAGCAGCAGTCCACTGGAGTGCAGTTAATTCATTAGAACAGGAAGAACTTGAGTTAAATGCATTATAGATGAACTGTTCGTACGTAATAAGGTCAATTCATAGAGGGCAAAGACACTCTAGGTTATTAGCATTTGCTACGGGAGCTCACCAACATGTGCCTTCGTCTTACCTGAGTTTGAGACAATTTCTGCAGAGTTATTTACTGACTTTGCTTAATATCCGTTGACAGAACCTGTTGAAATCTGCAGGTGATGATGCTGTGCATGTAATTCTTTACTAAATAAAGGTGTGAGCCCAAGTGTCTGGTTTGCATAGTGGTTTATACTAAAGATTGATACTATAAAAAGCAGTGTTGTTGCTGTAGGTGAGCATCTTTACATCAAGTATTAAGCCAAGTTTCCACAGCCTTTGTTACTTTAAAAACCAGAACTGAAATGGAGATGGAAGAGGGATAATCCCAACACGGGCTGTGATCTCAGCTTCCTGTACAACCTTACTTTGGTGGCATTAGGTGGATCTCAGTATCTCTATATTTGCTTCTCAAAGTTTCCTGGTCAAATGTGAAAGGTGTTCAATGCTTCATATTGTAATGATTTTGTACATACTTCCAAGGAATACCTTTGACCCAGTCTGCCTCAAATGGTGTAAATTGGCAAAGCTCTTTTTGCTTCAGTGAAGCAGTGCTGATTGAGATAGTCTGACCTGCACAGGATGCAATTAGGAGAAGAATTGGATCTCCAGTGCTAGGAATGGTGCTTTCTGTACCGGGGTGAACAATAGGTTTAATTAGCTGGTTTGTAAAGGGCTTGAAGAAGGTGAATGGTTAGAGCAGTGTTAAAGGTCAGCCTGCTGTTTTCCACATCTATTGTCCCTTGGGAGAAGAATCAGAGCAATAGCAAGAGAGGAAATCTGAAACGCAAAACTGTGAATAGCAGAAATGATTGTGTTTGGGCTTCTTAATGCACTGCTTGTATGTCTCTTGTTAAACCCATGGCCATAGTGTTGAATAGCAAGGATTGCTCATGAATCACATGAATCTGGTTTCAAACCAAGCCTTGCAGCTACCACCAATGGGAGTGTCGCTTCATTCCTTATTATTTGTATTACTCTATGGACTGCATAGTCCTAGCTAGTTCTGAGAATACCACTTCCCTTGGGGAATCTCTATGTAGAGGGTGGTTAGGTGGGGCTTGTCCAGATTGTCAGTCTGGTAAGGATAGCAGCCAGTGACTGCAATCGATTTACACTCTGGATGTGTAAAAATGATTGCTTTAGTGGCATGGGAATGGCCATATGGTACTATGAAGTCTGGTAGTACTTTAATTTAATAACCTCTCCAGTAGTGGCTACCACTAACAATTATGTTGCAAAGTGATTTTGGACACTTTTTAATTAAGACTGGCTTGCAGGAAAAATCCTAATCCATTAGAGGTCGATCTGTGCCTTGAAGCAAGGTCAGTTTTTCTTCTTGAATCAGTGCAAGGGTGGAATTCTCTCATTGTGCATATAGTAAGTAACTTAGTTTGCTTTTTCATCTGTTTAGAATTTTGAGACCAAATTTAGTGCTTCTCAGCACAGAGCACAGAATATTTCTTATTGTAAGTTTTCTCTGTTTCTGGTCCACTGATCTCCCTTGCACATTGAGTAGTGAGAACTGGAAATGGAAGCAAGGGAGCTACCATTTTCTGATATATTTTAATCCAATGTCTCTTTCAGACATACATTTACATGTATAAATAGATAGAAATATGTATAGAAAGGGCCCACTGTCTACGATGATGTTCATTGTAATCATCAATTTGCTACTAAGGAGAAATCTCATGTAGTTTAGTAAAGTAGTTGTAAGCCTGTAGTCATCCGTGAACTTGCAGAAGTAGCTGAACACCGTGGTTGACACCTCCAACAGGTTTGCTCTGTGTCTTTAATTGCAGAATGCCTTTCTCTAGCAGTGTTTTCTAGGAAGATGGTTTTGGAATTCCTCAGCAGTGCTTTCTGGCCCATAGAGATGCCCAGTCATGTAAAATGTGCTACAGAGGAGCGAGCTGCTAAGCTAACCCTGATAATCCAGGCCCTTGGAGACTGCTGCTATGCTAGTGAGGCATGGATTAATTCCCTATTAGACTCTGCTTCCACCAATGCTGCCAAGGTAAAACTCACACCCAATTACCAGACTGTATGTGAGTACAAAAGCCAAAGAGAAAAAAAAACTTGTGAAGATGGAGCCTTGCTAGGCAGAAGCAAATTCTGCCTGTATTTCCTGTAGCCCACTTACGATACTACCTTACTTAGAGCCTGTTGGCCAGTTTCTTGCTGTAAAGTCTGTTGGTTTTGTAATGATTTAACTTGCAGAAGTTTGTGGTTTTTGTCATTCCAGGCTCTCATTTGACAGGGCATTTGCACGAGTGTGGCAAATTCATCTGTAATGAGATGGGGCTACAGATAGGATTCCTCTAAGTGGAAGAACATGAAATAGGGTGACCTGATGCAAGAGTACGTGCGTGGGGAAAACACACTTTCAGTTGTGAGACTCAGAATGAAAGTAGTTTTTCAAGTAGTTTCCACTTTTAGTGGGTCTGAACAGTGCAGACTTAACTGGAACAACAGGCAGGGTGTAGAAAGCTGAGCAGGAATTGATTTAAAATGCCTGTTGAGAAGCATTTGTTCAACCTCTGAAGAGTCTGACTCTGAGTAAGCGTCTCCTTGCCTGGCAGACTGGAAAATACCCATCTCTGAAGAGTTAACATTGAGGATCCTTCAGGGAGTACAGTCACAGCTGGTGGGGGGCTTTGCCGAAATAAAATGCCTCTGGCAACTTCCTGCTCTGCAGGCTGCAATGTTCTTCAGAGCAGGGCAGGCTTGGAAAAGAGTATAAAACAGTAGCAGTTGCTTTGCAAAGAGAAATAAAGTTGTTCAGGAAGGGAGCTGCTGGTTTTTGTCCGGCTTCTCCGACTGCTACTTTATCATTCACATTCACCTTTTCTCACATAACAATACTGTAGTCACTGAAGGTTTGGATTTTTTTCTGCTTTAGCTCTCCAAAGTTCAAGTTGCTCTTCTGGAACTTGCATTTAACCTTTAAGAAACAAGCTGAAGTCTCTGTGCGTGACCTTGAAGGATGGGGCCAGAGAGGGAAAGAAATATCACTATGTCTCACTAAAGACAGCTTTAGAAATACCTAACAAGCCATTTAATCTAAAATGGGAGAAAAGGACACTTAATGTAAGTGACAGGATCTGTAGAGGGACAAAAAGAAAGAATCTTGCCATGGTGGCTAGAAGTCACATTTAGGAAAACAGACGACAGAGGCTGAGCTGGAAAAAGTAATGTCTGTTTTGTCATATGAGTCCATTCCTGAGAAATATGCCAGAGAAATGGAGATAGGAGCAACACAAATATGGAAAAGACTAGAACCTAGTTCACATGGCGAGGGGTTTCACCATAATAGATGTACAGATTATCAGTCCTCAGATTTTAGGTGATAAGGCAAACAGATACTGCTGTTCTTTTTCTTTCTTTTTCTTTCCTTTTCTGTTGATCATTCAGTGCTGTGGCACAAGTCGGGAAGATTGCATCTGCTTTTGAAACATCTCCATCACTGCTGGAGGCAGAATACTGACTGTGATGCACGCTGTTTGCTCTAATGCAGGGATGTAATTAGGTCTTCATTAGGCTTTTGAGTCTTCTGTAGTGCCCAGCCTCTGCAGCTGAGTAGGATCTCCTGTTGTACCTGGTGGCAGAGAGAACTGGCCATAAATCATCAATCTTTTGCATCATTAATCTGATAGTAACCTTAAACCAGACCTTATCCATGCTGGGTTGGAGCAGCTGGTAGTTTTGGTCTCTTTATGTTGTTTAGGAATAGGGAAATACAGTCCTGATTTTACTGATGGGGAACTGAGACACAAACAGGAGCTGGGATTTTTTGCAGTGTCAAGCAGAGCAGAATGCTGTCTTTAGGGTCAAGTAGTTGAGCTCTCCTGGTAAAGGTAGAGCTGTTAAGGTGTTCAGCTTCCTGTGAAAGCTGAGTTCCCCAGGAGCTGTAAAGCCTGTGAGTTCGCTCAGCCTGTCAAAAGCTACAGTTCTTGTGCCAAAATGCTTTTCCTCCCCCCTGTCACATTGCCATTCTGCTCAGCTCAGGATGGAGCCCAGGAAATCAGCTTTGTTTAGTCAGTTGGTTTGGCACAAATCTGTTGATGATGCTCCCGTGTTGTATCATCCCTCAAGAGGCTACGGAGTGGGTGGAATCTGAGTTGGAAGGGACCTGGGGGGTGACGTGTGGTTAAGCAGAAGCCCATTTTGTCTGTTGTGAACCTTCTGCTAGTGCCTGCACAATGGTTTTGTTTTCGTGATATCTGCTCTGTGCTTCAGCAAGAGTTACCTGTCATAAATACACTGCACCTCTTTGTAGCTCTATAATTGAGTTAGGAAGTTACCATAGCAACCACTGCAATTAATTAAAGTACTTGGGCATGGGAAGTTTAGAGATGCAGAAAACAGTTTCGTGTATAAATAGTACAATCTGTTTATGCTCAAAGGATTTGCCCCTTCCCTCTTTTTCTCCTCTAATCTCAGCTGAGAAATTGGGCTCCTTTTTTTTTTGTTCTTTTGGGGATTGACAAATCATTGTGTTATTCCCCATAAACTCTGTAAAGAAATTGTTGCAGTTAATGGCTATTGAAGACAAATGCGTTTTACATGGTTTAGTGTGAGGTGTCCCTGCCCATGGCAGGGGGGTTGGAACTGGATGATCTTAAGGTCCTTTCCAACCCTAACTATTCTATGATTCTATGCTCTTCATGGGAGCAAGCGTTTTGAGGGCTGTGAGGACAGCAAACTGGACCACTGTCCATGCCTATCTTCTCATACCCTATGGTAGCATAACATGGGCACACTGCTCATTTTTCTGTCGTATCAGGTCTGCAGTTCCACTCGAACAGAATAAGCACAGGCAGCCTCTTTTCAGCGTGTTTCCAGCCTAAATGTGTGTCCTTGGACAAGTCACTTGTCATGGGCTGCCATCCTAGCTAGCTGTGCTTCCTGTCAGTGTGGAACAACTGACAACAGAGCCGTGATCCCATCCCTGACACACTGATAGCACTAAGACTGAAGCTGGTGTTGTTGTACAAGTTCTGCATCTTTTAGGAGCTGTTGTCAACAAGTGGAAGCTCCATTCTCTACGATTTAAAAGAAAAAGAGGGGGGCATTCTCATGAGCAAGTCCTGCCTGAGTCGTCTCTTCTGATGGCCATTTTTGGGAGGGAGGGGGACTTTTTGTCAGCTGGAAGCATTAGACTGCAGTGTGTGAGTATAGCCAGAAGTGCAGACAAGGTGGAGGTGATGATTCCAAGGAGAGTCACCAGTCAGACATGGAGAGCTTTGGGCTTCATGTGTGATAAGGAAACTGGAAGACCAGAAAATACAGGGCATTGGGTTTTGAGCTTGTTAAACTGCTTGTTCTTGTACAAGGGTTTCTGTCTGTATTCTTGGTCCCAGCCCTATAAACAGGAGAGCTGAGGATTCATTTCCTCTGTAGGATGATGTTAATAATTATTAATCCCCCTCCTCCCAACAAAACTTGCACATCAGCACTGTTTGTGCAGAAGCACCACTTCTGTTTAATGCACAGACCCTTTACTGCCCAGCAACTTTTGCTGTTGTACAGAGCTGGATGGGTTTAGAAGTCACTACCTAATGGAAAAAGGGCTTGAGTCTGTTTTTTCTTTTCACTCTGCGTTACTGCCAGAGTTTAGAGGGTGCTGGGGATTCTCTGCTGCTGTGTTTTTTATATGAAGGGGTATCTGAAATCTGAAGGCAGTAGCACTGATAATGGAAGTAACGTAACATGACCTTGTGTGGGCACTTTTAGGTATTTATTATGTACTCCCTTTTACAAAGGAAGAAAATTGTGTACAGCAAGACAAGGCATTTCCCCTGTAACTTGCATTTAGAGCTGAAGTGTGTGAGTCTTGGTACTATCCTTCTCAAACCACTGCAATCAGACTTCATTTATTTTCCTATCAATGACAGTATCACTTCTGGTTTTTACTCTGAAAAGCAATCACTGGCTCTGTTGGATGGTGGAGAAACTTCCCTGTGCAGGTTATTTGTGGTCTGACATGTGTATTCCTTTGCAGCTGAGACATTTTTTTGCTGATACCTTCTTTCTTGGAAGTACTTGGAAGCAGTCAATGTGAGAGACAAGGTGAGTAGTAAACAAGATATGGCAGGGAACTGGTCTATATTTCAGTTACTAAGATGAAACTGTACAACTTGACTGAGCTAGAGGAACCCTATAGGTGATGGGAGGGTATAACTGAGAACCCCACAGAACACTTTAATACATTATTTTAATCAAATCTACCTGGTCAATAGAATTGCCTTTGTCAACTGTTTGCAAAATCAAAGGAACAAAGCCAATTGCTACTGAACAGTGGAGCTTTGTGTAGTCAACATTGAAATTACATTCAAACGCCATCAACTTCCATTTTCTCTCTCTGCTCCTGGAAGCTTGTTGATCACAGTCATTATCAAAGCACCAAGCATAAATAAGCTCCTTAGTAAAATGCTTTCAGAACCTAATGTAACAAATTGTTCAGTATCACATAGACAGATGCTCGTTTGCAGACTGAAAGCTTCCCTATGGGGACGAGAGGTGGTGGTGGCTGCACGTGGAAGAGGAAGGACACAGGAGGTATTTCCATTGCTTTTCTGCGCAGGGATTTATTGTTGTGTTGCAAAGAATTCTGTGCAGAACCTAGATGACATAGTGGTAGAATGATAGATCTCTTTTAAATACTGGGGCATTTTGTGGGTTTATGATGCAGTAAAACTCTCTCTAGGCACGACAAGCACAGACTGACAAGGGACAGTTTTATCTGTATCTCATTAAAGGGTAAGTGCTGTGTTAGACAAGCACGATAGCAAAAAATAATCTCCAAGAAGCCAGAAGAGCTTCAGAAACAAGAAGAGAGTAGAAGATAAATGCTAGTTAATGGCAGAGGAATACATTCAGGCTGGTCAAATACCTAACGGAGGGATGATTTTTGAGCGTGTTTTGTGTTTCTTCATATTACTTGTCACTTTTCTATACTGGAATCTTTAGCTATGACATGGGTGAAGTTGTTGGGCTTGTCCCTGATAGTGGCAATTTCTAATTGTCCTGTTAGAAATCCCCAAGTTAAAGCTTCTGCCCCCTGTGTGACGTGTCGTTCTGTAATCTTGTTTGTCTCTGTGCACCTTCAGATCTTGAAGAAGTGCAGATTTCCCTTCCTGAGCACTATTCCATTTCTTCCTATTTAGTCGTTTTATCATCATGTAGTCAAATGCACTGGGGATTTTTAAATGGTGTGTAAAATGAACATCTGTCTGCTGGCAGGATTGGCACATCTGGAGCCATTAATTTTTCATTATTTCCCAGTGCTGGAGGTCAGATGTTCACAATGTGGTGATGTACAAGAGTTTTCACTGGTGCATTTAATGTCTCTGAAGCAGATAATTCTACGTACAGAAGTATTTTAAAGCCCCAAACAAGCTGTGGGAGCTTGCTATACAGCTTTATTCTTCTAATTACCTTTCTTCTGTTAAATCAAGAATCCCGCAGAACTCCCCCAAATAGTGATACACTTAAATCCTTCTCTGTACTGTTTCATAGGTGGGTTTGCTGCAGCAGTCCTCTCTGCTTGTGTATTTTACCTCCTTCCTGTCTGAAGCAGGGACAGTCACTTATTAGCATTAAGACTAGTTTGGAAGTAGAATAGCAAGGGATAATTTAGGTATATTAAACACGCAAAGCAAGTACCTGTAAGGGTAACTCTTCCTGTATATCTGCTGTCCTCAACAGTTGTTACCTTTACTTTATACCATAAATACAGGGATTTGTGGAGTTCTCTGAAGGTAGAATTATGCTCATGTAGTAAGGAATGATCAATAAACCTTGTAGTTATGTTCCTCACTTCTCAGTTCCAGCGCTTTGATTTAAGGAACCTTCCAATGCCACAAGAATTAGCACTCATCACAGCAGTTTTTATCATTCCCTGCCATGGCCATGCTGCTCTATTATGGAGTTGTTAAAGGGTGGATTGGTCTCTCCTGGTGCACATATGCAAAGAAAATGTCAAACAAAGGTCACCCAGCATCAAGAGTGCTTCAGTAAAATGGCTGTTGAATTTCAATGGGTACCTTGTTGGCAAAAAAGATAAAAATTAAGGAAGAAAGAAGAAAAAAAAAAAGGAAAGTCCATGATGGTTTTCTTGGCATTTGCTGCATGTTCAGCAGCATTGCCTCAGGCTGGCCTCAGTGCCTGGACTATGAATAGGAAGATAGACTGCAAAGTTGAGCATGTTCCTAGGCTGTTTACTCATTTCACCTAGAACGAAATACAAGGACAGAGAAGGAGCAAAGATAGAAGGGACCAGCCTGACTCTCTGTAGGACAGTGGGCAAAACTTCTAGCTGCATTTAAGGGGCAAGGGGTGCAGATAGGAACTCTAAACCACAGCAAAATCCTTTATGTGGTCACTTCCAGGTGCTGCCTCCTTTAGCCTTTTAGTTGGCTGAATCATGAATTTTCTTTTCCCCATTTAAGGCTAAAAAGCTTGATGTAAGACTGATGTGGGACAGGGCTGAGATTCGGGTATTCCACACTCAAATCAGAAACGCCCGATTTGACATCTAAAGCCAGGTCTTGCGTAGTTTCATGTGTTACCTACTAGTGACATACTGCATTTGGCTCATACTTGTCAAAATGCAAACTGGTATTTCCATCTCTTATGCATAGGTGCTCTGGGTATGATTATCTGCAACCTACTGTCAGTCCAACTCTGTACTGAAACCAGAGCAAAATACTTTGCCATTTAGAGGCAGTGTTAATGGGGGAGGATTTTTACCATGTATTGCTGAGAGCCTATGGCTTGAAGCAGAGATTTGGTCCCCCACAGCTGTTAATCCAGCACTTGACATTTAATGACAAGCTTGGTCTTGCGTCAGAGAAATGAATTTATTACGTCTTCTTGGCAACTTCTCGCTTTGCTCTTCTCCATTTCCCCTTTCTCCCAACCTCTCTGCCAGATGTCAGCCTAATGCAGCAATAACAATCCCTGCTGGTGAGACTTGAAGCGATAAGCAGAAATGGTGCTTTCCTGATCTTGGGTGTCAACCAGGAGCACTGTTTCTTGCTCTAGGTCCCAGAGATTTTCTTTGTGCCTTGGCATTTGGAATAGCTAAATAAATAGCCCTCCTGCCTTCTGCCACATACCTCAGTCCAGCTTTGCCTGCAAGTCTACTGGAATGGATATTCATAGGGTATTTCTGAGTAGCTGTAAGGGGTAGAATTTAGGAAACAAGACAGCAAATGCACAGCCATTAAGCTTTTGGTCTCTGCAAAGGTATGGAAGCGAGAGCCATTTGGAAAACAGCGGAGGCTGTGCATTGCTGCCTGCGTTCAGGTTTCAGTTCATGAACAGCAGGAGGAAGTTTGCTTATCACAAATGTTCAGTTCACACCAGGTTTGTGTTATTTCTACTGGGAAATCTAAGAGGTGAACTGAGCCAGTGTTTCCACACTGTGGCAACGTGATGAGACTAAATGGCAGAACACTTGCACTGTTGAATATTTAAATGGGTGTCAACTGCTTATTACTCTGGGAAGGGAAAATAAATCCCTCACCATGTTTTATGATTCTTTTCCTCACGACTGTGAAACAATCAGTGGGCAACATGCAGGCACCCAGAGCAGGAAGATTTGGTCAGGGGCTCTTTGTGGGATTATTTTGCCTTTTAGCCACCAGCTAAAATCTTGTCCAGTTGCTGATGTGTGTAACCTGTCACGGGTGATCCGTGGCCTATGGGAAATGGATCTTGATGCATTATTCTTTAAACAGACCTGCCCATTTCATTGAGAGTCACTGCACCAAGGCTCACAGCATCCATGACTTTATTCCTTTAACCTGACCTGAGTCCACGTCCCCAGGGATCAGGAGTTTAGCACATGCCACTTTAAGTTCTGGCATTCTCTAGCAGTCTGAGCCCTTGACTGTCCTTTCTGGGTTCTCCCAACATGTAACCTCTTCAGTGACAGATTAAAAGTGTATTATAGTGTTCTTGTTCTTCTCCATTTGACATGTAGCCTATGGACTTGAGCTGAAAGCCATGTCTTTGAGTGATGCCACTCTCCTGTTTGGTAGGAGGGGCAGTGATTTTAATAACCACAGAATGAGTTTGTTCAAATTTGAAAGAAACTTTAGACATTTAAAGTCACAAAGGAAAATACAGCAGACTTTGAAGCTATGGCATCTGCTCAAGAGTTGCTACTTGTCTTCACAGGTGGCTTGAGGGATTCCTGCTTGATTTGTCATGGCATCCATAAGAGCATTTTACAATGCCAAAGGTCCTTGCAAATTCAGACCCAAAGGGTGCATGAATGTGCTCAAATGTACTTGCAGGGAGAACAGGTTTAAACAATCTGCAGCCACCTTAAAGACAAGAGCAGAAATAAGCAGATGCAATTTGTTAGTGCTGGACTGCTGACAAGATAGCTGTGGAATGCTGCGGGCAAAGAGCAATGAGCTCACTTCTGCCAGCTGCTGTGTGTCCAGAGGGAATGTGTAGACTCTCTGGCTTGTCTCAGCTTAAGCCATTTTGAGGTGGATATGATTCTTCCCAGATCCAGGCACTTAATGACCACTTTGGGGGTTATCTTCTTGGGGTTGTGCTCATGCTGCAGCATCCCAGCATTTTCCTGTGCAGGGAAAGAACTCTGAATCTTCATCCAGAGCAATACCCTGGGTTTGTTCCATGTGTTCAGCCACCACAGAATCTAGAAACTAAGACAAGGGAAGAGCTCTGAACAGCAGTGGCATTTGGAGAGCGCTGCCAGGCAAATGGAAGGTGCTGGACCATGATGACATTGACAGATTATGACTGAAAGGATGTTTTTAACTCCTGGATAGGCGACAGACTGAAAGAAGGGGTGCAGGAGAGGGTGTCACTGTACACGGTTTGCGTGTGCAAGAGAGAAGTTGTCTTCAAATGAGGCTTCTTGGGTTTTTGGCATTTCTATTAAAAATACCCAATTCAGCTTCCTCATGGCTGGTTTCCTACAGCTCTGCTGCTTTATTTGCCTCCTCCCAAAGGAGGTAGACTAGTATGCAGTGTAGAAGAAGCCCTTTATATGTATGGGGGGGGGCGGAGCATATATAAGTAGGAATCTGGCTTTCAATCACTGCTATGTTTCGGATTGTACTGTTGATTGGAGATTGAAATACTTTCCTTTGTGTGTATTAAATAATATGCAGTCTAATTATAGTAAATACAATGGTGCAAACACACTGCCATTGTTGAAGTTAATGACCCAAGTAAATAGTAATGACCATTTAACAAACCTTTTGAGGTTCACTCAGTTGAATTAACTGTAGTATTGGAAGATGCTGAGTGCATTGGTTCCAGAGGTCTTGCAGCAGTGTCTTAAGTGGGACTGAAATGATGCAACAGCCCCTGCTGAGAGCTCTGCAGTTTGCCAGGAGGTTATCTCATTTTTTTTTCCTGTATCTTTTGTAGTCTATAGCTACATTATGTTATTAAAAGACACTTCTGAAAATGGGGAGGAATAAGATACTGTGGGGGTTTTGCCATGGAGTTAATGGGGTTTTAGTATGTGGATTTATTTGGAATTTTCTGGAGAAGCAAGCATACTCTGCTAATGAAAAGCTTTGTAACTTGCTTAGGAGTTAATAAAGCAACCAGGAGACAAGAGGGAGCAAGGGCATGAAAATAGATTACCCAGGTCTCAGTTTAGCACTTGAACTGTTGGCTCATTCATCTGGTGGCCCTCCTTTGCAGGTTAGCACAGTTCAATTAACTTATATTTGTGATGTGCTTATGATAGGCTGTGATAGGAGTCCAGAGATAGGAAGTGCACTTAATGTGCCAGCAGACAGTGAACTGTGTGCAGCCCTGTACTAACAAAGTGTGCCCCAATTCACAAGAAGCCCCCATAATAATTTAATTACTGTGTTGTGTGGGTAGTGCACCAAGGAGACAAAGAGCACTGAAGTCTTTCTTGGTCTAAGCAGAAAAGGCCCTGGTGCAATCAACAGTGCTAACATAGTGTAAGCTTCTTGCATTCTCTCTCTCCTCCTCCTTTTTCTTTTAATGCTTGTCCTGAATCTCTTGCTGTGGTGTTCAGGTTCAGTAATCAGGGGACCAGCTTCCTCCCCAGGAAGACTGAAGACTTGGCATGCAGCTCAGATTTATCTTCATGGGGCAATCGTTTCCCCTGAAATGAGCTACATATTAAATAATGCTGGGCTCTGCAATTTATTCATAATCTCTCAGTGAAATCAGAACTTGCCCATAATCAGGACTTTCAAGTGTCAATTTGCTGCTCATCATAAAAACTCCAGGTTCTTCTGGAAAAGAGATTTTCTGCATGAGTAATGGAGAGGAGGAAAGATGCTCCTGTTTATTTATCCACCTGCGAGGAAACTTCTGCTCCAGGTTCAAAAGTTACCATGTGGGGTTTCTAACAAACCAACCGTTTCCTCTGTTTGCATTCATCTAGATTTCAGCATGTCAGTGCTGACAGGTTCAATACAACACCTGGCTTAATCCTCTCCCCAAACCTGAGGGGTTTTATTGATGAAATTAGCACAACGATCAATATGTTGAATATAGCTGATTAATGCTCAACTCTTTTTAAAGGTGAAAGTGGGCAGAAAATTCTCACCCCTGCTGTCTGTAACTCCTGCAGGTGGGCATACTGGCATACAGAGCTCCCCAAAGGGCTGGCAAGCCATCTGGCATAGCTGTAGTAGAGAGATCGAGTACAAGGACAGGTCTGCATTCCGGACAGAATTCCATTAAAATATGACTTGAAGTAAATAAAAGACATTCAAACTGGTAATGATGTCCCTGTCTTTCTCTAACCCCATTTAACAACCAAGGATCAGTTGAATTTAGGGTCTTGATAGCAGTTCTATGTAAATTAGCAATTGCCCCTACAGTGATGAAATACAATGTCTAGCGATGGAGTAATAGCAGATTAATTTGTAGTTTATGTATCCTCCTTGGATGTGGCACACAGGTTATAAATACAGTACTAAATGACATTAGTGAACTCCTAGTTGTGTTTACTGATGTGAAATTAAAGGAGGGATCAGATCATGACCATAAATATGTCCCATAGATCAGAGATATACCCAAAAGAAGACATTTAGGTAAACATGTTGCAGGGGTTTGTCCTTGAGGTATGTGATAACAGTGGAGGTTTTCTTGGGAAAGCCAAATGTCCTGGAGGAGCAGAGCCAAGATGTTATCAAGGTGTTACTTGTTACTGTGAAGAAAACAGGCAGACCTTTGCTGTTGCAGTGCTTTTGATCAGCTGAAGGATTTGTTATTCATGTAGCATCACCTGTGTGCATAGTGCACCCTGGGTCTGAGACACTTCCAGACTCAAGACCTTGCTCTTGGCTTTCCCTTTTCCTTCTGCAAAGAATTTCTCCTGTGTTGCCTTGGTCAGGTTGCTCTACCAGCTGATTTAATGTAAAGACTGTTCAGTTTGGTTCTGAATGTGAAAATTAACAACTCAAACGCTGTTGATTGCTTTAATTTCTACAGTGGTGTGGCACTATAAGCCAGCAGTGCATCTCTTTTCCTTGAGGACTGTATGTTTCAGTGTTCTGTAATATTAACAATTAATGCTCAGATATCTAGGATGGGTTTACTCTAATTTTAATAAAAGGCCTTGAAGGAAGGGTCAGGGAACTGTAAGAAATCAATCTTTCATAAGCAGTCTTTGGTTCTCATTGAAATATTTATGAATGATAAAGCTATCTTGACAAGGCAAAGTTCAGCACAGAGGCCACTGGTGGCAACATGACAAGGTTTCATAACAGACAATGTGTATAATTAAAGCAAGAGTGTAGAATGAAAACAGAAGATGTGTCTGTTTCATAGGCTTCAAGGTGTAGTAATCTGATACGACTGCATATTGCGAGAGGCTCTTCCCGAGTTACATCTAATAAAGGCATCCCATATAGAACATAACTATGAGAAGTGAGTAAAAACTATTCATTTAAACTATTCTCTAGGATTTCTTAGCTTGATGAAGGAGCAGAAAAGGCTCACAGGTTGCACCTTGGGAGCTGGCTGGTCGTAAGGAAGCAGTTGTGTTCCACGAGTTAGGAACGTGAGGTGAAGATGCACTAGTACAAAGCACTGACTTTGAAAGTGGGCCTGAGCTGTTGGTTTTGAGTGGTGTCACTTGGTGCTTTGAGGGTCACTGCTTGGTAAGATTTCTGCTTGAGAAGTCGGTTGGTATAATATATATTTTCTGGAGCTAGAAGATAGAAACTGTTTGTGTACTCCCTGCCACCATAAATTTCACTTTGTGTTATAGTAGGATTTGAAAAGCCTTTCTAGTAGATGGACTCTCCTGGTTCTCCTCTGCCTCAGGCACCAGCTGGCCAGTGTTTGCAGCTGCTTTGCTTTGGTTCAAAGCCCAAAAAGGGGTTGAGCCTGCAGAACAAAGTTTTGGCTTTCTGGTTGCTACGTGAGAAGTGAAGACACAATGGTAAACATTTTTCAGTAGGAGAAGAGTGTATCTTCAATTGCGAGACCTTTCTCTTTATTACTTACTTGAATGACATTATCCACACACTGGCTGTTGAAATCAGTGCATGAAAGGGAAGGAGAAAGCTAGCTAAATTGCATTAGAAAACACAATCTACATCACAACAGGAATACATTAATTTAGGATAAAATTAGCAACCTTCTGCTAACAGAATAATGAATATTTGTAGAGGTTTATCAACGTCAAAAATGAAGAAAGGAGAAGCCCTAATTGTGTTTGTTGATTCACACCCTCACCACCGCTGTAAGAAAAGCTCAGTATGAGCAAAGCAATCATCTTCCTGGTATTCTTGGAGACAAACACAAATGCTGCTTACCCAGTGCCATTATTTCACCACATCCCATCTTAATTACAGTGAGAAACACAGAGGATAAAGGAGTCATTTCAGATTAGGGAAAACTATTGCTTCCTGAAGCTTCTTAGCATTAGTTCTTTCTGGGGCTTGTTTTGCTCTTGGCTGTTCTCCTCGCCTTCATGTGAGGGTGTATATACAGGACTGAGCAACACCTCGCAGCTGACCCAGCCTCATGGGGTTCTAATGTTGGAAAAAGGTTTCTTCACATCCAAGTCTAGCTCACGTTATTACTTGCTCCATCTGTTTTTTAATGGTAGTATGAGCCAGTTGGGTTCTGTCTATCATTCTGCCCATCAGAAGGAACTGTGTTTCTTATCCACATAGATGCTGCCATAATCCTCATCTACTGGGCTGCCTGCCAGCAGGTTTTTGAAGTGTATTGTTCCCGACTCGTGTGTTCATCTTACTTATAACATGATTGATTCCAGTCAATGGGCCAGAAATGCCCTTCCAAATTGTCACTGCTTAAGGGCACCGCTCAAGAAAAATACAGACACAAATCATCCCCCCAAATAAAAAGGTCAACGGGTATTGAATTAGTTCATTTACAGAACTCTGTGGAATTAGCAGTGTACTCTTAAATTGCTTCTTGATTGAGGACTTTTGCCTCATTAATCCTAAACAACCTCTGAACAGTGTTAAAGTCTAGCAGAGAAATGAGTGAGGCTTTAGAAACCTTGCACACATCCTGGGCTACAGAAGGCAACTTCCTAATACTGAAGTACACAAACAGCAGCAGCGTGTCTGTAAAGCAGCATCCCTTTGCTGTCCGTAATGACATGTCCCCTACTGTTGCCCTCAGAGGCTCAAGTTAAGTTACCTCCAAATGCCCACAGCCCAGATTTCTGCTGCTGTAATCCAAAGGGGTCTTGGAGACAGTTGTAGGGTTTGTTAGCAAAAGCATGGCCATGCACAACTTTGGGACCAGTCTGACCCATGTGAGATGATGGAGACGGGCGCACAGATTTCTTCCAAAGGAAAATGAATACAATATATTTCCTCCAGAGACTCCCTCCTCCTGTCACTGATGCAGTAGTTTCTTACTTAGCTCTCTCCTGGCTTCTTACCTTTGTGGTATGCTGACGTTCACTCTTATTTTAGGCTTCTCATTTTAATTTCTTTATTTTTTTTCCTTTAAAAAAGAACCTGTTTCAGTTTGGCTTTTACTTATATGAAATCTGTTCTTGCTGATGTCTGTGTACTGTATCATTGAGCTCTCTCGCTGGACAAAAGGCTCCAGGTTAACAGAGTTTGCAAGTGTTGGCCAGTTTAGAACTGCTGCCAGGTTAATATTGCAGTGTTATTAGATTTCTTCAGGCTGTTTATTAATACATTTCCTCCGCTCCCTTTCCATCCACTCCCCTTAATCTCTTTCAAAGAAGAGAGGTCTGTCTTGTGTGTCTAAATATCAGCAGTGCAGCAAACATTGCACACAGAAACAGCAAATTACCTGTGTGATGTTATTACTCTGATCTTTGTCTTTCTTCACCCATCTTCATAGATGCTGTTTGTCCCCGTGACCCAGACCTGCACATGTAAATTAGACCGTGAACTCTACAGCTCTGGGAGCAGGGCTTTCTTTAAGAACTGCTCTGTAAAATACCTGAGAACCTTTCCGGTGCTGTTATGAATAATAATGAGGACAATGAGGCCATTTCCCTTGTTAGTGATCAAAAAACCTCCTGCAAGTACTGGGAAGAATGGAGGGAGTTCATTGCTTCCTCTTGCAACTTCCTCCCAGTCAGCAGGAGCAGTCACTGAGCTTGGCGGGTAGTCAGGGAAGGGCACTTCCATGTCTTACTCCATTTGTTTCCCACCTCCCACGTTTCTGTGGCATCATACAGCTGAGTGGATGCTTCTGTGTATGCCTGCACAACCCTCCCTTGCTTTTATTAATGTCAGAAGACATTCTCAGCCCTGCAGGGGACAGCCAGCATTACCGTCTGCTCTCATGTTGAGTTATTAATTTAACCCAAAATTTCAATTTCAGATAGCCTGAGGTTAGTCTCCTGCATTGGCAGCCCCTCATCATTCCAGGAGTGTCCCTAGTAATAACCTTTGCCTGCCTCATTACCTTTTTGCATGCATAATAGCATTGTGGACTGTGGGATTAAAAGAAGCGGGGATAAAAATGGTGCATGCTTGTCTGGGTTGTTTTCTAATGGCTTCTTCACCTGCTCAGGAAGATGACAGTCTTTTCAGCAGGTGACTTATTCTTCAGTATGTATCAAGGGAAAAGGCACTTTTTAAGACCAGCATCCAGTTTTGTTTGGGTACATACCTGGAAACCATATTGCAGGGTTTTAATGAGGCTGCTGTTTGCAAAGATCTTTCTCCAAGTGTGTTAGGTGGCAGAGTATTAAAAAGAAAAAGTAATTAGTGAAGGACAAAATGCATGGGAAGAAAATCACAGCACCTTTTCCCAAGTCAGATTTTAATTGAATTTGGATGCAGCAGAACTGCTAAGCTCTTTTTTTTTCACCATAAATGTTAAGTACAGACAGTTCAGCGTTCTATTACAGCTCCATAAATTAGTTTGATTGTAGCACATCCTTTGCAGAACAACTGTTGCTCCCTCTAAAAGTTTGTAAATCAAGCCTAAGCTTAATGTACTTTTTCTTCCTTTGGATTTTAATATTATTGGTGTTTTCATAAACCGGGGGTCTCTGTTGCTTGTTTCCCACGTGGTCCCAGTTCCCTGAATCTCACACTTTGGTGCGTGGCTGTGAGAAGCAGATGATCGTGATAATGAGTAGTAAATAATTGCTTGACGTGGGAAGCTTCTCGGGAGCAAAACCAAATGTTCCCAGGTAATGAGAGGGAAAATACATCTGTGTCTGTATGAACTGGGGAGCCAGCGATGGAGGGGCCTGCTTTCAGGAGTGATCATCACCCACAAATGGTGCGACATTTCTCAAAAGTCCTCAGCTTCTAATTAGCACCTTTAAAAAGTCAGATTTCACCAGAAGGGGTGTGTGTGTGTCCTGCCAACGGGAAGGCTTGGCTGCTGTGCTTTGGAAGGATGGAGGATGTTTTATACTGGGGGAGCAGCCAGTGTGGTTTTAAGGTCTGTTTGTATCTTTCTAGTTGTGAGATGCTGCGAGGACACAGTAGGGTAAAATAAAGGGAGTTACAGCGGCCTGGTTGTGACTGCTTTGAGGACGAGAATGTTTTTGGGTGGGGAAGGGAATGCCAGGAGAAGCATGTCAATTTTATTTTGGATTGACTTCATTTTAAGGGAATGAGAGCACTCTGGGTGCATCACCAGCACATAGAAATGACTGAGCGTTTTTAGATCCTGAAAGAAGTCTGCTTTGGGGGGAAAAGGTAAAATCAGAGCAGAGCTGGTCAAGAAAGATAATGCCTGAGTGGCGAAGGGAGCAGAGCTATGGGTTAGGGTTAGGGTGATATGGTTCAGTGTGAGGTGTCCCTGCCCATGGCAGGGGGTTGGAACTAGATGATCTTAAGGTCCTTTCCAACCCTAACTATTCTATGATTCTACCGAGAGGAGGGAAGTGATGGTGTGACTGTGAGAACGGCAGTGCTGTGGCTGCTCTTTCTAGGATATCTCCGAGTGCATTAGGGGAATGTTATAGTCTTATATATGAAAGATGAGGAAAGACAGTGCAAGGAAACTGCCTGTTCCAAGTATCGCAGAATTGAGAATTGATTTGATCTTCATATTCCCAGGTCTGTGACTTCAGTATGAAACAGTCCTTTTCCTCCCTCGATGGGAGTTACCGAGACCATGTAGTGTATATCCATCTTCATGTGCTGCTATATAGAATCATGATTAGTCCATTCATATTTGATTTAAACGACCATTTTACTTTTAGATTTTTACTTCTTTACAAGAAGCATGATATAAACCAACACTTTTTTACTGCTTTTCAACACTATTTTTACTTCTCCTTTCAGTAATGGGTGTCCTCGCTTTTCTAGCAACAGACCCCACTTTAAAGCAGATGCACATCATGTTTTATAGAAATACTTGGTTTCACAACATATATTCCATTCAAAACTAAACTAGTTGCAAAGACTCGGTGTTCTTACTGCTCAATATGATTGTAGTTCTTGAAATCCCCAGAGGCAGCTGGCATAGGAATAATGGTGACTGAAGAGACTTACTTTTGCTGCTGGGGTGGTAGAGGTGCTCCCAGCCCTGCTGCTTCCAAGTGATGCTGGGAAGTGTTGAATAACCAGCTGGGTCATTCCTGCTCGGTTGCTGTAATTTATTGTCTCACTGAATCCAGATTTCCTGAATGTTAATGAAAAAAATACCCATCACACCAGCTCATGCCATTCTCTTTTATGACCTTATTAAATCTTACACTTTCTTATCATGCAGTGACAATTACTGGAGTATAGGACAGAGCTGCTTCTCTGCGTCAGCCATGGCATGTACGCTTTCCCTTGTCACCAGTGCTGGCTGAGTGATTTAGACCAAATGAGCAGTCCTGGGAGAGATTTTTACACTCTTGACAGGATGATATAACAAGAGAAAGGCCATTACCAAATACAAAGGAATAAGCAGAAGGGAGAAGGCAGGTGAGGAATGGGGAAGTAAATCTTTACATCTGTCACTTCATAATAAAATAACCTTCATGTTAAGATTTAATGAGCTGGTTATCCCACTAAAGAGGGAGGAAAATACTGTCAGCCTGCCTATCCCAGGCATTTTTGGCCCAAGACATACCTGGTTACAGAGGCAGGACTGGGGGGGGGCGGGATGTGTGTACACACACAGACTAATAAGGTGACTAGCCAGTGTATTCTCTCACCTTATTAATGTGATGTTTCTGCCTCTAAAATCAACCCAGTGCAGAAATGTCTGTGTCTGTAGGCAAAACTTAACTTAGGCTCTCTCTATGGTGGTACAGGGAGACTAAAAGACCTCAGTAAATGACTATTTTATTTTGATGAACTCCCAGAAAAGCTGTGTTACTTTTTCACATCATAACAATTTCTTAGCTCATGCATTGATGTCAGTAGCTACTCTTCAGTTACACTTCTCATTAGTTCCATAGAAAAATGATGCTCAGAGCAGGCATGATTAAGAGCTAAGAACCCTCCTTAACAGAGAAGTGTGCTTTACTCCTAGATAATTCAAAACAGACCACTTCTAATATTTCTGATAGAAGGTACCAAACTTCTTAAAGGGCCTGCTTTAAAGCTTATTTTGAACTCTGGAAGGCATATTTTAAGAGCTAATGATTTATTCATAGTAAACCAGCCATGCTAATAATGTGTTCTGCCTATTATAATACATAACTCGGTGCCACACTATAGAGGCAGTTGTCATGTGGTCCTGTCTGATAAATGCAGTCACAGAACTCTGTGTAAGCCACACTGGTTTTGTCAGCTGCCTCAGCCACCTAAGGGAACCACTGCATAGTTTTTACAGTGTTTCTTAACAGTGCTGGTGAATAATACACTATTTATATACAGAAGCAGATCCAACCCCTGAGGTGCCAGCCACTGGGTAAGAAGGGCTGTCCATGCTTTGAGGAGTTAAAGTACTGGAAATTGTCTTTTTCTCTCTTTTTCCTACCTTAAGCAAGGTCATTTGACTTTTCTAGGCAAGCAGTATAATGGCATTCCACCAGGGAATTAACCATTGCACAGGTTGGCACTTTGCAGCCACCAGTGAAGCAGTGCATTCAGTAAAGACATCATTCAGCAGTTCTCCAGTAAAGAAACCAGCAGAGGAGGCAGGAGTTCAGAGCGCCTGAGATGTGCCATCAGGCCCTGAACGTCCCTCCTCTCTCATCTGTAAGGCACTATGTGGTGTGCTTAGAGGCATGGGGAGAAGTGCTGCTTCCTTCAGAGGATCATCCACTTGTTTTGAAACCAAGGCTAGGAGTCAAACAACTCATGGTAGAGTTCATGCTTCACCTTTGAGAGGACCGAGTGTGCCGATCCTAACCAATGGATTGAATGAACCAATGGTTCAGCTAACCAATATGCTGAATGTTTTCAGCGCAGCGTTCGGTGTCAGAGGGGGATTGCCCGTGGATAGTGGTGGGGCTGTGCAGCTCATACAAAGCCTGTCTGGGTTCCTGCCTTGTGAGAGATTCTCCCACAGTGGAAAACCAAACCGAAGTTACCCGAGGGCAGGCGGTTTCGATGCCACGTTGAGAAGTGTGAAGTTGGTGGCAACACTTCCTAACCAGCACATCTTCTGAAAGTGAAGCACAGTGCCAGGACGTGACAGCCCTGTGCCAGCAGTCCTGCGTTTCAGGCGGGGCAGCGCTTCCAAGTGCGTTATGGAAGTGTTTCGATTAAAATAGGTGAAAGTCTTAAGTAACATTTTCCTTCCTTCCTGCTGAGGGAAGAAACATTCCGGCTGCTCCAACCACAGGCAATGCTAGGGTGTCCCATTGCTGGGTAATTGCCATGGCAGATATTGGTAATCTCTGCAAAGTGTAGCAATGCATCAGTGATTTGGATTCCTGAGGGTTGTTTGTACTAACCAAGCTTTGTGCAGGACTTGAGGCACTGACCATTACTTCAAGTTTGAATCTGCTCGTGGCTGCTGTTATTTAGTAAATAAAGCTGACAGGGGAAAAAGCAAATGAACAAAATCAGAGTAAGGGAAGATAGCCTTGAAGCCGTGGGGTGTATTGGAATACCAGCTCCATCAAATGAAACCAGTACCTCGCAAGTAGAAGAGGAAAAAAGTATGTAAAAAAGCACAAAGCTCCTCAGCAGGGGACAGATTGGGATTTATTCAGTTTAGTTTAAATTAGTCTGTGGTGTTTGTAACCAGGAGTAGTTCTCTCCAGCGCTGCCTCCTGTCACAACAGAAGGGTTAGAGGATTTGAGTAAGCAACCAAATGGCCTTAAAACAGAAACACATGCAGGGAGAGAATCCATTTCTTTCCTTATCTACCAACCAAAGCTTTCCTTCCTGCCATGAACTCTATATTGGCACCGTTAACAGCTGTGGGAACGTACCAACCACCATCTCCTGGGCTATACAACAGGGCCCTGGGGAAAGCTGGTGTCACAAAACAAGTCAGTGCCCTGTTCGAGGCACCAGCTCATTATTCCTCACAGGCTCTGTGGAGACAGAACAGGACTGAAAACTAGACAGGGGTGTGTACTTGGTTGGGCTGACGCACGTCAGCACTCTGCAGCTGAGCTGTCCTATATTAAATGACCATATGCTTCTTTTACTAGAGCCAGAGCTTCTTATAGAGAGTTTATAATCAGGGTAACAAAACAAATTCTTTTCAGTCATGCAAAATACCCTTGCATTTTTGTGTCATGGAGTGAGTGCAGCAGGGCATTAGATGCGTGTGGGGCACTGTGCATGCGGGGGGGAACGTGGCATGTAAAGGAGGAGGATGCTTCTGTGCTCAGTGGAGGCCGTAATTCTGCTTTGAGATCATCTAAGAACAGCTTCCGCTTGCAGGGTAATTTCTCAGTGGCTGTTCAATGAATCACAGTGCAATGAACTTCTTACAATAACATATGTTATTTCTCTGCAAACATAATTAATCATGAATAATTCTACAATGAATGGCAAAGGCAGTTAACATGGTAGGCCTGCTTATTATAAAGGGTGGTCATTACATTACGTGGTGTATCTCTTGGATGATAACAACTTTAATGCATGTAATAAAATGTTTGAGGGCTATCTTGATTTATAACAGCTTGCCTTAGCATCCCCTGCAATGTACATATTAATAATACACTTTATACCATCTCACTTAAGGTGGGGGCCATCTGCAGGGTCTCATTTTGTTGCACACATACGTGTGCTAATGGGACACAGCGGTAACTGGAGTGTAGATCAGATCTATCCAGAGAAAGGCTGTGTACTACTCGAGATGCCCCAGTGTTGCTATGGCTTAATCCAAGGGTTCCTGGTGTCTTCTCCCCAGACTGGTGACAAGCAGATGTGGGTGCCCCTGAGGAAGATGAGCACCGGGGATCCTGGTACCTGTGCAGGTTGTGATGTGTTGGTGATAGCAGTCGGGGGCTCTCTGGTTGCAGGACTGAGTGCTCTATTTGCTGGCAGGGTATTTCCATTCTTTTAGGTGGGATAAGGTTATGACCTCATCTGTACGGGAAGGATTAATCAGGAGAATGAGTTCTTGTCGCAGTAATGGGTATTGCAAATCCAAAGATTACATTTACACGGTAATGGGAACCGAACTCCCAGCGATGTGGGATTCAAGGTACAACTGCTTACAGGATGTAGCAATGGAGTTACCTGTACTTTAAAGGGAATGGGCAGTGTGTATGCATCCACAGAGAGGTTCTGCAGCTGTCTTGCAAAAAGCAAAACAGATGGTGTTTTTGCAGTGCAAAGGACAAAGATGTCCTAGTCCTGGAGTGGGGCTTGGACCTCTGTTCAGACAGGTAGGGCACCTCAGTGAAATACCTGAAACAACGTGTTAGATAGAACATAACTGGCATTCTTGGGGTCATGGTTCAGACCAGTAAGAAAGCAGGCTGATATTCCTGTATTGTTTCAGTGTTGTCAGTAAAGGGTGAACTTCAGTTCTGGTCCTATTCCTGCAGACTTTGCAGGTTTTCTGGATAAAGGTGCCCTGTACAGTTTTCCAGTGTAAACTCCCATCCAAGGCTCACTCTAAGCATCCCAAAGCACTCGTATCGCAACATCTTGTTCTGTCCCATGAAATGAACGTATCACTCATACAGTAATCGAAGATGTCAGTAAAAGACTCTTTATTCATAAATAACTGATAGGCAGTAATTTACGTCTGTACATTTATCTCCAAAAGGCCATAGCCATACAGGATTGCAAACTCTACAGAAAACATCCAAACTGTCCATTATTACTTTTTCAGTACAATATAACACAGCTGTTTGGCATTACCAAATATATATATGTATATATATTTATATATGTACATGTGCTGAAAAAAGAAGCCAGTGCAGCCTTTTCCAAGGAGTCCTTCCCAAGTATTTTACTGTACAACATTCAGAATTTACATTGATAGAACAAGGCACAGAAAGTGTGGTATGAAGCCAAGGCCATGCTTTCGATTTCATGTTCTTCTCCTACTCCTTCAGCTTCATACTCCAGAAAGCATTCAAACCTCTGCTCTTTTTTCAGTTCTAAACACACTGAAACCCGGGGGAGGGAAGAACGCTCAGTCAGCTGAGCCCAAACCAGCATTGTCAGAACCCATTCCCTGCTAAAAGAAAGGAGCAGAAGAGAAGGTTGGTCTCTAAAGGAATACTTGTGGGTTTTCCCTTTAAGAAATTATTAGTATTAATTTTGTAGTTGCTTAGGTTGAAGTTCCCCCTTCACCTACAGGCTGGTCAGAAGTGTTGAAGGCTGCAGTAGCAATTTTGCAGTTAGTCATCTGTAGTCATGCATACCACTGTTTGAAATCCCACCAACTGACCAGCATCACATCTTACTTCTTCCAAATCTACAAGAGGTGTACACTTGATGTTCTTGGACCATGTATGAACTGAAATCAGTCATAGTGGGTATGAATGTAGTCAAGAGGAGGCAGCTACATCTCCCAAGTCACCATTCTATGATGTCAGTTGGCTGTTCCCAACCATCTACCAGAAGTATGTATATGCCACATCTCCAGTGAGGCATATATATCTCTGTGTGTGTGTGTGTGTGTGTGTGTTACTGATGGATTGGGGAACTCTGTGAGGTTCAGAAGTGGGATCTGGGGTTTAGACTGAAAGGGGAAAGAAAGAATGCAAAAGTCTACAGCTTCATGTAAAAATATTCCTCCATCCCCCTTCAACTTAAGGTCAGTGCACAAATAGAAGGAAACTGAAGGAATTGCTTGGAAAGACATCATCACTGTAAGGTTCATATTCCAAATTTCAGGATGGGAAATACCAGGAAATACATCTTTTAAACTGCAAAACCAAAGCTTCAGTCAGTTCAAAGTGTGGATTTGTTAGGAAACGTTCCTGTTGCCTGCAGCAGACACTGCTGTTAGATCCATGTCTTCCCCCTCCTGCTGCGTCAGAAAAAACTTCTACCAGGCTTGGTGCAGAACGCCCTTTCCCTTCATTTTGTGCTACACATTTCCTTTTGGGATTAGACAATAATATTTATATACAGAGACCAGATAACACAGGGGTTTGACATCATCTTAACTCTGCAGAAGTACATTCTCAACCAAGGTTATCACACCAGGGGCAGACAGACTAAGTAGCTGCTGACAAAACCACGGCTCTACAGTAGGTGAGTGTCTAATCTCATTAGATTACAGTACACTACAGCACAGATCAGGGACGGGTGCCTAATCACCACATCCCTTAGCTAAGTTTTCACAAGTGACTTCAGCTCTAGTTACCCTGTGACAGCAAGGCAAGGAGGCTATCCCCGAACCCCGGCTCGCCTGGATTCCCTCGGAAAGCACAAACCAGTTAGTCAATACAACTGAACAGCTTATTTAAAAGCAGCTTTTGCAATAGCTTGAAAATTACAATACACCCCTACCCCCCCCAAGCCCCAGACAAGAAACACTAGTAGAATCTGTACTATTCACCTCTAATACAAAAAGTATAGCGGCAAATTCCTAGACATTTATGTTCTTTCTGGACAGAACAGTGAACATGGACGCTGACAGGTTTAACTTGCGGCAGTAGAACATCGGTTCTGTTTTCTGCATTGCAGACTCTGTCACTGTCAAATGTTCCTTCAAGTGATTCTCTAATCTTAGAGTGGTTTATTTCTCTTTGTCCATGTTGGAATGGAGATTTTTGCTACTGTTTATGCTAGTATTGGTGAGGAGAGAAAAGAGCGAGACTGTGTGTTACTAGGAAATGATTCATAACCTTTTGCCAGCATATTGAGTTTTAGTTGTTGCTACAGGTACTGTGTTTGCTCAGGCATCCTTTATGCTTTAAGAATTGTAACTAGACAATCATTAGCTATCCAAGGAAGGAGCCACATGCCGTTTCACACGCTGCCTCTTCTGAAGCAGGAATAGTGTCAAGGGAGTGCTTGTACCAGAACATATCCCACAGACCACAGAAAACATTCTTCACCAGGTTCAACATGAGAGAGGTTCCCAGTGAAGAACATTAACCATGCCCACTGCTGTGGGGAAGGGGGGAGGACTTCCTAGGAATAATTCAGATTAGGAAAAGAAAGGCTGGAAAGAGAAATCATCAGATGATTCCCAGTTGTTAAGGATTTAGAAATAATGTCCTGGTTTCTGCCCAGTTATTTACAACTCAAGGAAATAAAATGCAGCCCTTTGCCTTTGTCTGTGTTTTATAGGCAGAAACACATCGGGAGGGGTGCGATAAATTCCAATCACAAACAGAATTCTACAACAGTTCCTCACCTGTTTTAGCTGCACTAGATGCATAAACTGTATTTTTTGTAGTGGAAAATATTCCTTGGAATTGATCAGTTACTGAATGTTTTATTCTCACAAAGTGCTAGCTTTCAGGTGAAAACCACAAATGGACCTTTAGGATGATGTTAGTACCATGGAGTCATAGAATCACAGAAAGGTTTGAGCTGGAAAGGGCCTTAAGATCATCCAGTTCCAACCCCCTGCCATGGGCCGGGATGCCCCACACTAGGCCAAGACTCTGTCCAGTGACAAACATCCCTGTTGTAGTGATTTACATTGAGTAAGCTTTCCTCTTCACCTGCTGAAGGCAAACCGTGCACAGGCCTGTGGAGGACGAGAGCAGCTCTTGCCAGAGCTGATGATAATCACAAAGATGGGGCTCTATATTTTAAGAGAATTGGGTTGCTATCTGTTCATCTATCACAAGAAGCCCAGTAAAATTTTTGTGGGAGTCCATCTGGGTTTTATAGCTCTTACACTGGTAGATGAAGGTTGAATTTAACTCTGCAAAGCAGGGCTCCTTTCCTGGTGCCTTAAAAGGATCCTACTGTAAACCAGCAAGACTGTGCAAAAGCAATGCGGTGAGACTGTAAATGAGCTTTTAGGATGCTGCAGTCTGGCAGAGCTGTGAAATGCCCCATTTTGGTGACAGAACTGTTAAGTCAGTTTTAAAATGCAACTCTTAGGCTGAATCCCGAATGACTCACACAGGAGTATCTGGGAGAAGTGCTGAGGAAGATGAAACCAGGTTCTAGCTACAGCAGGTTCTTTGGTGATGTGAAATTACAATGGCCATTCCCCCGTATCGCACCCAGGGCAGCAGGATGGAATCTCACTGGGTAACATAACATCACATTTTCTTTATAGTTTATGAAGAGATCTTAAAAATACTTTTCCAAAAGTCACAATGTAGAAACTAGAGGATGGGAATACGTTTTTAGTTCCTGGCCTCTCGCCCTTTTTCAGATGCTCCTTTACTGCTGGGTTTTAGATCGTATCGACACATATATGGGTACAGATTTCCAAAAAACCTTTTTAATACAGATGTTAAAAATGTGCTGCTGGAATTTTGAGATTCCTAATAATTTCTTTATAGCACTGGAACTGAAATTCTGATTTATTCTGTGAAGCAGACTTAGAGCAAGCTTGTGAGGAGCTGGCAAAAGTCGGTCGCTTTCTAGTGTAACAAATGGGAAGCAAACATTTAACACCTTTTACTTGTTTAGCTCTTTGTTAATGGCAACAAAATCCATGTGGCAGCAGAAGCATTTACCTAAAAAGCATTTTATTTCTCCATCTCTAAAACCGTGCATAAAAAGAGAGGAGAATTGGCATAACCCTCTGGAAGTGGCAAGTGCTATCAGCATCTCCAGTACCACTCATGCCAACCAGCAGAAGGAGCACCTGGAAACAGGCAGGTCTGCCCAGATCCATCAGGTCATCACCTGGTAACAAAGAGAACAGGAAAAACCTGGAGCCTACTTTTACACTCCCTGGTCTCCATTTCTTACTGTCCTACTATCTAGCAATGACAGCAAGGATGTCCAGAGAAGCAGAACAGACAAGTGTGAGTGGGAATGAGGTATGAGGGAAGCCTGTCCAAGGATGTGTGGTATGGACAAGGCGATTCAGCAGCGGTTTATTCAGTACCCTGTTTACGTAGGACAAGGAGAACCTAGTGCAATGGTCAGGCAGCATGTGGTCAGGAAAGGAAGGGTTGTTTAAAGAACACAAGAGAAGGTCGTGGCACTTGTTTCTCCTGGATAGTGCTCATGAAGGCCAAGTGTTTCAGTGGGATCTAAAGGGATCAGTCAGGTTTCTGAAGGACAGTATCAGTGGTTCTTAGACACAGTGGTTCAGATGCAACTCCCTGCTGAGGAATTCCCTTAGTACAGGGCCCATTACTTACACTGTTTCCTGGTTCCTCTTAAGGACACCACACAGGTCTACATGGATTTTCACCTGACAGTATGGCCGTTCTTGTAGGACTCCAGGTGTACAGCTGGATAAGCTCCTGGTAGTGTGGTTTGGTTACTGTTTCAAACCCCATTCCAGAGGGAGGAAGGTAACTCAGTAGTGTTGTGGCATTTCCAGCCCACTTAAACAGTACAAGAACACCAAAACAAAAACAGGTTAGAGAAAAAGCAAGAGTTCTTGATTCAGAGTCACAAAAATAGGCTCAGTAACAAAGCTGCTGCTTTAGCAACAGTGAAAACAGGAATCAAAACCTAAAGGGACAGTAATACTCCACTGAGTGATGTAGAATTGTAATCTTACCTCAGGCCCCAGCCTGAAGGGTTTCTTTTCTGGCATTGTAAGCAACATTGACATCTATTCCTTTTCAGTAGGTTAATGCAGACACTCAACTTGATGGGCGTTTTGCATCTAACTGGGATTTGGTGTAGAACCCAGATCCCTTCCATCTGAAGGCCTCTTTAGATGTACTCTGGAGGAGGTCAGCCTGGACAGCTGCTGGTTTCTCTCTCTCTGGGCTTTGCTGAGCATTCCAAACGCAGCCCTGGGTGTCTCTGTACATGGAGGTTTCTCAAAGCTGCCCAAGTCTGGGAAGTGAACACGCTGCATTTCCTGAGATAGAGCTTTTGGGTTGAAGCTCTGTGCTCGGCTCTTTCTGACCCCGTGTCTTGTGTGTGGCTCACATTGGGAAAACAAGGGACAACACGCAGCTCTATGGAATGACGTGGGTGCCTCAGCACCTGCAGGGTGGTGCTTTGCTCTTTGCTGTGGTAGGGAATAGAAGCTAGTCTGAAAATTAAACAGCATCTAAGGAGAAGCTGAGCACAAATTAACTGCCCGAGAGTGCAGTTAAACCTGGAGCTGGTTTCCCAGACAACCACAGCTCAGTAAAGCTCTGCCGCCTTGCTGTGGATGCCATTCCCTATTTTTACTTAATTCCTGACATTTTGTCCAATGAAGAACAGGTTTCTGAGGAGGAGGACTGGAAGTCACTAGAAATATAATTCAAACACAGATAGAACCATGTGCTGCTGAAAACAGTGACAGCTTGCAGCCAAAGAAGCAGGTATTTTTGTCTCTGTCGCAAATATGCTTACAGCCATTATGATTTCCCACTGCAAACAGGAACTCTCATGTCAGGCTGCATGAAATACGAAAGTGCAGAAAATGTTGGGGGAAATCTTAAGTATTCATAAGTCTAACACTATTGCAGGCTGCTGAGCAGGGCAAGCAATGAGATTTGCAGTTTTAGAGCAGCGAGAACAAGCCATGGTTTAAAGCAAGGGTAGTTCACCACTCCTTTCATGAGTAGAACCCGGGTAAGGAAACAGGTTCAGATTATTACAGGTTGGCACACTACATACCTACTCTGTGGCCTGTCGTGCTGCTCTTGGCCAAACACAGGGGGAAGAACCCAGAGTGCTCCATTTCCATTTCTTGCACTTCCATAAAGCTCCTGAAATCTCAGTTTTGTTCCTGCTTTGTACTGACAGTGTCCCTCTCACCAAAGCTGACAGCCCACGGCCACAGCTCCTTGGCTCATTTTAAAGAATACATAAGTAAGAATAAAGGTTAAATTTGGCTCAGCACCAGCTCCACTTGCTCACAGTGACAGCTCTTTTTGGTTCAGTTGAAGTAATAAGTTATTCTTGTATGTAATGGATAAAAAACGAGGAGAATTCTCTTAGCTTTCCATTCTGGGTAAATCTGGTGGTCAATGCCATGTTTGTAACTAAACCACGTGGAACAGCACAGCCGAGCTTCACGTCCTGTGAGACTTGCAGGCTGTACAATGGAATGAAGCCCATTTTTGGCAGGAGCCTGTGGGGTTTATTGTTTCAGTCTGAAACGAAACCAAAATCAAGCTGTGCTGCCTGACTTCACTTTGACTTTTGAGTTTAGCCTCAGTACCTAAAGTAAGCACAAAATGTGTAAACTTGCTAAAACAGGGCTGGTGATTTCCCGTGTGATTTTTGGTTATTTAAATCCACCCCCAAAGAAACATTTTTGGACTAAATGAACATTTGCAGACCAAGAAGTTGAGAAAATCTCTCTCAGGCACACACTAATTCCACAGAGGAGGGGTTTGTTCTGTTCCTTTGTTAACAGGATAAGCTCTGCAGCAGCAGTACATTCATTAAGTGATTGAATGTTTAAAAGGAAGTGGTCGGAACACACACAATATCAATTAAATAGTTACAAGATCCTCTAATTCCTCAAACATCTGAACAGGAGAAGATCTGTAGCAGATACAAAGGGACAACTGATGCTATTGAATGGCATCTTAAACCCACTCTAAGTGCGACAAAGGGGGCTCCAGGCCCCAAGAAGCCAAAGCTTTAAACCAGGTTTAACCTCTAGTGGCTTCAAATATTCCATATCATATTCACTGATTTCCACTAGGCTTTATATCAGTATTACTGTTTTTAATAGGGCTGCTTCTGCTCCTCCAACTGAAAACTGCATTATGGAACTGAGTGTCTGTCTCCATGCAGACCCTGATGTGCAGAAACCCTTATTTCCTCCCTGCCAAAGAGAATCTCTAGTGTCATAGTCAAAGCTGGCCCTCAGTTCTTGAATGGAGAGAGTGACTAAAGTCCATTTTGCCTGCTGTAGTTGAAGTCGGGCTCCTCAACCTCAGTTTCTGTTATGTCCGAGATTTTGGAGTGCGTCCTTCCTATTTCTTCCAGGGCACAGGCTAGGGAGTCAAGGTCACCATCGTGTTGATGTCGGGCTTCCCAGAGGTCCAGAATGACAGCAGATGGACTGCTTTGTGTAGCGAAATAGGAGAGATTCCTAATAGGAGGGGAGAAAAAGGTGAAACAGAGAGGATGAGGAGCAGTATAGACTGTAGGTACCATGAACGTAAAAGCGCTCTGGGGCCTAGCACTGTCAATGTGCTTAAAACCCAAAAACAGTGAGGGAGAGGAATTATGTCGCTTACTTAAATTGATGCTTGTGATTATGAAGACATCTTTTAATTTGCGAATTTGTATTTGATTAATGTGTAGTTTTTAGGACTTTGCAGGGGTGATATTTGCAAAGAATTTGGTAAAACAAGTATCCTAAGCATATTACCTCCTAACTCCTTTTATTTATGGGCTTTGGACATAATGATCTGAATAAATACATTATCTATTCACAAGCATAAATGTTATTATGCATTTGTATTACATTAAGATACGGATCTATAAATATGGGAAGAAACAGATAAACCTATAGCACAGAAAAGGGAATTTGGACTTCAATGTCTGGCTTTTTAAGCCAGCTCCAAGATAATTAAATATTTATTACTGACTATTTCTGTACTGTTCTCATCAGTCAAAATCAGGCAGAAACCATTTTTTTCCTCGGGCTTCCCTAATTCCCTTCCCTCTGAACATTCATCCCTATTGGAGATTGAAAGGGAACATACAGGGAATAGTGTGTGTATGTGTAGTGCCATTCCAATGTTGAAGAAGTTCCTTGTAGCCACGATAGGAATCGTTCCAGTGCATTGCCAGAACAGATTCCTGTCTACCCTGAGGAGCTGAAGCCAGGCTGTTGCTCTTGCCAGGTAACACCTTGACTTCAGCAGAACTACCGCTACAGCAGTGGCCTGTGTTGTGAAATAGATGGGGAAATATTATGGATTATGCTGTACAGCAGATCTGTGGGAATCGATGCGGTCAGGTGTTCATGCTCCACCATCTGGGTTGTTTCAGCTGCTCAACAACTTCCTTTTTCTACCTGTGAATTTGATTTTGGCAAGCTAGATACTGCAAAAACCCTACAGCAGGCGTCCCCACCGCAGAACCAACAGATAACAGGTTATCACCAGTCTGGTCTTACACAGTCACTGTAGCCTCCTCAGTAAGCGGTCTCTCAGCCTCCTGAGGAAGAGCAACCTCCTCCATGAGGAGTGGGAACAAGGGAGATGATAGTGCCTGGCAGTGGTAAACACTGGTAAGTAAAGCAGAACTTTGTGATTCTCTCAGTGCTGCAAGACTACAAATCTCTGTTTTCTTTAGTTCAGATGTGGTTTATTGAGATTCCCAGGCAAAACAAGGCACCACTGAAAAGTTATTTTGCCTGACTGAAGTATTCCTCTGCCCTCTTGGGAACATATTTATGGTGGTTGTGACAGTCACAAAATATTTCTGTGAGTGAACTGCCTCCACCAATTTAATTTAGCCAAGCGGAAAAAGCAAAATAAGTAGTAAATTAGTTTTTACAGCATCCTTCAGTTTTAATAATCATAATATTATTATTCCCAACAGTAGAGCATGACTTTCTTTTTTAAATATGCCTTTTACTAAGGAAAAAAAAAAAACAAACCCTGAAATTCATTTTAGAATACAAAATAGATAGAAGCCAAGGCAACAGGACAGATGATTTTCCTCAGAGAACATGCACCCTCCTAAGTCCTTTAAAGCACTGCTTTCATAGTACACGGCAGTGCCAAAGTCCTCTAGTTTGTGCTGTACCAAGACCCCATTCTTGTGGGTCAATGAAGAGGAGGTCTGGTCCACAGCAAAGAACCTGACCTTGGAAGCAAACCTCAGGTAGCGTTCAGATAAAGCAGTTCCTGGTTTCAGCAGCTTGTCATATTTAAAAGACTGTATGAACTAGAGCTTATCCTTGAGCCTAAGGACCATAATCGCTGTGTTCACATCTTTAATACCAGCAAGTAAACAAAAAACCCAGAACAGCAGCAGATTATTCCCACTGCACATGTAAATGTTCATCTTCCAAAGTGTCTTTTGTTACCTGTTAATGCTGTTCTTTTGTGCTAACATCTGCCAGTCTTTGCCTTTGGCATTGGGTGTGTCAAACGTTGCACAGATCCGCTGCCTGATGGAGTAGGGGATTTTAAATGCTTTTGGGCCCATCTGTGCGGGAAAGTTGCTGTCATCATGTGCAAAGAAAGTGATGGTTTCTCTTTCATTCTGCATGGAATACAACAGCAAAACAGTTAGTGAGGGCATCACCCTTCTGTCCACCTTGGTCTGTAGGCAGCTCTCAGGCAAACTACTAAGAGTAACACTAGGAGTTATACCAGAGACTCTTGCTTAGAAATGGGGAACTGAGACAGCCTAAAAGATGGACACAAATATCTCATTTGTGGTCTTTTTTTTTCTTAAATACCTAAATTCTGTAAGTACCTGTTTTTCCCTATTAGAAATCTCCTGGGAAGCCAGGTCTGGCCCATCCTTCTCCTATGAAACGATAGTCTTGTTTAACGGAGGCACATTTCCATGCGTTACTCGTTGCAGTGAAATGCAGCATAAATACTGAACAACAACGATGCTATAGTCTCTTCATACAACATTTATGACACCTCCCCAAAGCCATCCATGCAGAGTAATAGTGCTGTAGATCTATCCCATGGTCTGACTGGTTTAAATTAACTATGCAGAACAGTAGTAAATTTTCATACCCTGCACATATGAGATAAGCTACGGCTACCTGGTTAGTTCAGGGAATTGTAAAGCAAGGAGTAATTCAAGTATTCAGTTGTTATTTCTCTATTTATTCTACAGTCAAATTCTCCTCACTCCTCGAGCACTTTTTGAGATGGGCACGAGAAAGCCTCCATCCAGCAGATCTCTGTGAGAGCAGAGCTGTAGCTCCGGAGACTTAAGGACAGACAGGGAGGAAAAAGTAATGGCAACAGCAACATTGTACTGAGATAGCTATAGAATGATGGAAGTATTTTATGAAGTAACAGTAATGAACGTGGCTGTATTCTGAGGATGGTCTCATACAGAAAAAGGTGGTTGAGGGTTTCTTCCTTAGTTGCTGCATTCTCTGCATAGTGCATTTGGCAATGGGCACGCACCTTTAATCCGGAAGTTTTAGTTTGGATTAATCAACAAAAAGGCTCAATAATTTAAAAGAAGGAGCTAAAGTTTTCTTTGCTGTAGGCCACGTCCCCAGCTTGTTTGAGTCTGGTACCTTTCCCCTGTGAGCAAAGCTGCAGTCCAGACAGGCTGTACCCAGCACGCTGTAACAGGGGAACAGGAAGTGGCCACACAGCACACAACCCATCATTGTCACCTCTGGGTGCTCTGCAAACTCTTCAAAACCTTTTGCAAGAAAACTGTTGTCGCCAATTTGAATATAAATTACTTTTAGAATTGTAGAATCTCTAGTGTAGAGTAGCAGTAGTAGCAGAATTGCAGAATCTCTAGTGCTTTGATTTCTAATGGAAGAAGCTGTATGGCTTTATATACATGGGAATAGTTTTGAACGGGAGATAAAGCACACAGGGATAGAAAGGACAAAATGGGGAGGGATGGGGTCTCGCAAGGCAAACAGGAGAGAGGATGCTTTACCTCTAGAATGGAGGTCTGGATCTGCAGGACCTGCTCGTGGCCCTTGACTTGCCGCACGCAGACCTTGCAGGCCAGCTGCGTGGTGGCGGGGCTGTAGCGCTCCAGGGAGAAGGCGCAGTGCAGAGGCTTGGGGCTGCTGCACCACACACGGGAGAACGGCACCTCCTGAGGGAGACGTATCCCATGGGAACGGGGGTGGGAGAGATAAGGGGAGACCATCACAACACAGGAACAAAACCCTTCTTTTCTGTGCAGTTGCGTGTTTACTGGCACGCTGCAAGCTCAGAGCAGGACAAAGCTATCAAATGGTGATTCAGCTGATAAATACTGGGGGGTTACATTTACTCAGAGCTGATATTCCATTCAGTGACACAGATGATGAGATACTCTCATTTAAAGTGAAACTTAAGATGCGCTTACTCCTGGGCAGGGATCAGAACTCTTTCTTACTCTGATCTGTGTCTCCTTGCCATCACCCTGTACTACAGAATCCAAATACAGTATCTTCCCATCAAGAACTGTACCTCCTCTATAACTCATGCAGCACGGAGCAGGATAGGATGTCTTCTGTATTTATGTTCCATCTGTGTTTAAACACACCCACTTGCCTGGGTAGCCACATGCAGCCCAGTGCACACCAGTGCTCAGTCTGGTTTACTTCTTAGTATCATCCTGTTTTATTCTGTGACTACTTTCAGTGACTCCTCTACTTCAGCCAAGGACACCTTATGGGATGGATGCCCTCATCAAATGCTAGACAGAACTGCAGCAATTAATCATCAGAGATTTCTGGCATCTCTGGTTGCTTTGGGTTCCTAAAAATGTATGGAAATAGGAGAAGTACATAGGGGCAGCTAACTTCTAGGTTATGACCACTTTGTAAATACCAAAGTTCTCTTTCTGGTCTCCTCTCTTTATGCTTTCAAAACACTTAATTTCCAAACTAACACCAGCTATAAACCCACTTTGGTTTTCTACACGTAGTCATGAAGGCATATAAGTAGCAAAAACAGTTAAATCAAACATCTCTATTAATTCCAAAATACTGAAAAATCCTGCAGAAGTGGCAACCTGGAGACTGATGGAAAAAGGGAGAAAAAGACCACTACTAGTATTTCATTCTACTGTTTTTTAGCATTCATCCATATGATTACAGGACAGCATCAAACAGCTTCAGTGAGCAACAACTGTAACACGAGAAAGCTAGTTTAAAGAGTTTCACATCCCTTCAGTATTCAACATTGATAGTTACAACTGAGAGACCAACTAGTCGCTTGTCACACTCAGCTGGTTAAATCAAGTAAACCATGCACACAGTCCTTATGATCAGTTTCCATGTGGAAGCTCACCATCCTTGCTTTCCTATAAGCAGTTTTTTCTTGACTTAGGTTGCAGTCTTTGTGTCCCTGAAGACATGAGCTGTGCACCGGTGATGTGGGGATAACACAGCTCCACAGACCAGCCTCACCCTCCACTTCAGAGACAAGATTAAACAAGGGAGGATAGAGCTGTACTGGTAGCTGATCTGCAGTTTACTGCTTCTTCTGTGTGTCTCAGGCTATCTGTAATGATGTGCTAAGCGACAGTGATAAGCTCTGTGGTTAGATCCTGAGCTGGCAGCAGCAGCAAGATACCAACAGTGATAAAAAAAAACATTAGCAAAATATTAGAAGTGGAGTAACTGTAATTAGATTTTTCCAGAGTAATCATCTCTGCTTTCATTCAGAGTGGAAAGTCACTCAGCTGAGAACCACAGGAAATACAACACAGGGCGGGCAAAGCAGGGTGGGATGAGGAATGTTTCAGGTATTCCAGAAATGCTTTCAGTTTTAATCTCCCTTTACAATGATGTTCCTAGCAGAGAGAGGGCACGTAAATCATCTCATAGCTACAGAGAGATGCTGGATCCTCCAAGAGACACAAACCACCAGGAGGACAGCTGCTGCCAGCCCCCAAAGGTGCCCCTTTGGCTTCTTCACATGCTTATCACAGCCTCTTCCTCTCTAACACTGAGCCAGGTTTTAAGGGTTTCCCCTAGTTAGTTGTGAGCAGGGTGGGAAGGGTGTCAGGCAGGATGCCAGGCACTTGGCATCTGCTCCAACAGGATGGCCAGGACAAACAAAGGCACTTAGTATAGGCTGGAGAAATCCTGACTCCCACCTGCCATTAACTGCTTTTACCAGTTTTATTCATCTGCTCAAGCCCTGCAGCAGGATCTTTACTTATCTGAGAAATCATTAACACACATCTTCCCTCACTGTACCATCTGATCACCGTTTCATTTGGGGGATCCAATAGACAGTTATGGAACAGGCTCTTTTCAGCTGTTCTTGACAACCAGAACAGCCAGCTCCTACATCAAGCTTTAAAAAGAAGTGTGGTATGTAGGAGAGAAAACAAGCATACACGGGAAGAAACTCCACATGGAGAAAAGAGATTCTTCTATATATCAAAAGGCTGGAACCAAATCAGAGCTGTCAAAAGAAATGGGCCACTGCACAGGGAGGGAAATACAAACCAGTGTAAGCAGTTCTGTAGTTTCTGTTAGAAACAACCATTCTATTTCTCATCTCTCCCCAGTCACCTGAACTCTACTCAGTTATCACATGTAAATACCTGGCTCCAGTATCTGAGTCAGCCTGTGTGTGAGCAGAGGTTTTGCACATGCTGCTTTCAACCCTCAGTGGCTGCTGAGAGAACAGGCCCTGCACTGAGCACAGTCATCTGGGCATCCTCTGCCTGTCCTAGAGCCGTTCTGGAGAACATGGTAGCACATTTAAAACCACTTTTTTGCCAAGACAGTGGATGATATAGAGCTGTCTGTCTCTGTGCTGCTGGGAAAAGGGAGATGAGTCTAACGGAGTTCTGTGTTTTAACAGACTAACCCACTTTATGTGCCAGCACATCACTTGTCATTTTCAGGAACCATCTACTTAGAAATTGTTATTTTGTTTTGATTTTTCGTTTCCTGTTTTCAACAGCCTCTTTCATTGATGCAGTACAGAAAAAATATGCTCTCAGTTTTAATTCTTAGCATACATGTGCCGCTCTTTGAACTCACATTTAACTGTTCAATTTGAATGTTCCTTTCAGCCATATATTCATAGTTATCTTGAAGTTAGACTGACAACGATATCAAAACCATCCTGAGTGATAAATTTAACAAGAACATAGGCCTTCCATCGGAGGTGATTGAAATGAGAGGAAGTACAAGCTTGCATGTTTGTGAAGTGAGAAACACTTAAAGCATTCTGTTGTACATGAAATCTGTGTTTGTCAAAATCTGAAGGCGATGCTTTCTTGTTGCACACTCAAGAGATTAAACCCACTCCTTGCAAAAGCGGAAGGGAACATCATCTTATTTGGGTCATGTCAAAATTCTGACTCCCTCTGAACTTCAAATGTGAGTAGAGAAAATGGACACGTACCTGACATGCAGTAAATGGTTTAATCCTCCAAAGGAACGGAGGGATATCGAGGACGGATATCTGCAGACTGAAGGTATTCCCTTTGAAATGCAAAAGTTTGGGTTCCTCCAGTAATTGTCCTCCTTGGAGTTTTTCATCTGAAACCACTTCCTGCAATGGCAGAGGAGGAAGGAATTTTTTTTCAGGATTAGGAACAAATACCAAATCTAATGAAAATTCATCTTTATGAAAGGGGCCTCATTCACCTACAGCCATAGGGGTACATGCGGGATTTTCTCTTGGGGCAGCTGATGGACACTGGCATTTCACCACTGGAGTCAGAAGGATGGTCAGCAGTGCCAGTTCTATGTCCCTGTGTGCAATGAAGCACCCGTGACACTGAACTGTCTTGTTGGCTGCCTCAGCATCACTACCCAAGAACGTCATGCTTGGAGAGCAGAACCTGAGAAGGAAACTCAGGGTATTGCAGTGCATTGGTGGCTGTTGTCATGTTTAGGGGTTTCAGGCCAAAGTTAGCCAGCTTTTTTATTGAAAGTTACTCATGTTTGACTGTTATTATTTTATTGCATCCCGCAGGATCCCTACTACAAAGGAGAAGTTTGCCAGCAGTTTTGTTACCGGAGAGCTCTCTAACATCAACGTGGAAGGGGAAACAAGACTACGACAGCCCATTTCCAGGTAAAGCTGTTTCCCTCCAAAGAGGAAAAGGAAAACTGGTTAAACCGCGACAACGCTGTAATTAGTCCATTTTCTATTCTGGAGTAACCCAACTGTCCATGGTGCTTTAATTAAGCTTTGGGATAAAAAACCCCTACGGGTTTTGTGTAGTGTTCCTTAAACCTGACAAAAGAAGCTCAGTAAGGTGTTTACTCAATGGGCTAAAAGGAAGCATGAGAACCTCAGGCATGCCTGGTGAGTGGTCTACTCAGTTACAGATTAAATCAGCAGCAGTTTTGGTGGGACAGTGCTCTCAGGACTTTGGAGAGCACTGAAAGGCCTACAGCAAGTATACGTGAGAGACAAAATGTTCACGTTCGTTTCTCCTTGCTTGGACGTTTTCATAGTAACTGGACAAGACCCTGAGTGATGCTGCAAGGGCTGACTCTGAGCAGGGATTTGCGCTACAGCCCTCTAGAGGTCTGCTCCAACCTCAGCTTTTATAGACCTGTGAATTTAAAACCGAACAGTAAAAAGTCACCCCTGCCTGTACTTGCACCGTGTTTATTCCTGTAGTGTTCAGCAAGGACACCAGTGAGGGAGGGAAGCTTGCAGAAATCTTTACAAATCAGCTAGTGAGCACTCTTCCAAAATGACCAAAATACGGTTTATGCACATAGAGTATACAAAATCTGGGTACATCCATGAGGTTTGGTGCTCCTCAGTAGCAAAGGGACTGTTAGAAGAGCTACTGGAATCACTGCGACCTTCTGAAAATATAATGACTGCTGGAGCTTTGTGAAACTATAATAGTGGATTTCCATTATAGCCCAATTTACAGGCATTCAGCTCGGTTTAACTCCTGGTGGCTGGGTTTATAGGAAGGAAGGAATAAGGAGACTTTAGGTTTTAATTTCCAGCTGCAAAGGGCGTTTATTATTTCATCACTGTTCCTCAGAATTCCCTGAATGTGTTGGAATTCTTTTTTTAATGTCCTGTAGTTCTATAAATACTGCTCCACCTTTACTAATGCATGTGGTCCTGAACTCCATGAACATCGGCAACAGACAAAGGATTTGGTAAGCCAAGAGGTTACCAACACACTAGGAATTACATAAAGGACAAAGTTGTCTCTTGGAGAAGTGTTCACACAGGGACAAAGTGAAAAATCACCTGGTATTTTAGCCAGACCAAACGTGGTATTCCCAACTTGGATTTTTAAGCCAAAAGAAATGGGTATTTTCCACATTCACCACTTACTTCACATTTACACCAGACGAAGTGTTGCTTGTGTTTAAGGGAAGTATAATTTAATAAATACACACTTGTCTCATTATGTACAAACACCCTGTTCTGATTTCTGTGAATGTGGCAATCTGGTAATTATTCTTCTAACAATTTTCTACAGGCTCCTCCAGCAAAACACGAGTAGCCCACGAGTTGTGTGTTACAAAGGGTATAATTACAAAGCTATTGTAAGGCTTTAACAATGCTTTCAGTGGCTTTGCTTTTATTAGAGGCACACAGACATTAGTGCTTGCTCCATTAAGATTCATGTTTCTATTCTGTATGATAGGAAGGGGAAGCAGAAATTCATCTGTCACAACTGTCTTCATTTCAGGTCCCAAAAGAAAACCATTTTGTTAAAGCTTCTGAGTTTCCTAAGGCTGCAAAAGCCAGTGAATGGCATTGTTTTATCCTGGAACACCAGGCAGAAATATCTTGTTAGTTTTCATTGCCACTCGGGGATTGTTTTGTGGGGTTTTGTGTTGTGTTTTGGGCTTTTTTTTAAAGGGGAAACACACAATTGTAATTGAATTTTTGTTTAAAAGATGGGGGGGAATCTCTTTCTTCTTGCTCAAATTTTAAACAGGAGAGGAAATCCTGTACTGACTAATGAGAGTGTAAAGGTGATAAATACTATACAGGATGTGGTAAAGACTTACAATGTCTTCGTGTAGTGCAGGAGCACTCAGCTTCAGATGCAAGTCAGCTCTGCCTGGGCCACACAGAGCCAAGGCACTGAGCCCAACCTAACCCTCTGCTTATCAGCTGTAGCTTTGTGCTGTGTGACCCATGGCTACGTGGCTTCTGGTTACTCTGGAATGGGGACAAAGTGGGGTTCCCTCTACCTGCCCAACAATGAAAGGACTGTGGCTGTCCTGCAGCTCTTGCAGCATAAATCCACAAGTCAGACAACAGTGCAGAGAAATTAAGGGACTTACTCCAAATCATGCAGCAGTGGCATAAAAAAGTACAGTATTCCCATCCGTTTGAGCCCAGGGACTGTCCCCAGGAATCAAGGAATGTTAATACTCTATGGAAGACAAATAAAAGCAAGTTAGTAAAGGGAAACCGTTTACCTGAAACGCACAAGGTGTGTTATCCATGCAATACACTCTCAGATTGTAATCCAGAGAATTGCAAGACAGGCAGCCAAAAACGGCGACTTTCAGCTGTCGAACGGCACAGTCAGAGATCGGTTCTCCAATAAGAGCATAAGTTCCAAAGCTGTTTAAGAGAATGTGACAGGCATAAGGATCCAACAGGCAGTAGCAAGAAGTAGTTTCCTCTTCCACAGACATCACTTCCTGCAAAATGAAATTCAGGTTTAAAAATAAAGTATAATAATAAAACCAATAGGCCTTGACAACAGGAGTCACAACATTATTTAGTTTCACTCAACTAGAACATAAAGCATTTCTGAGGGCCAGTCTGCAAACTCTCTACTCGTGTTAACCTCAGGGAAAGGGAGAAGGTGAGTAAATACTCCCAGCTTAGCCCTGAGTCAGCATTAGGATTTATGGCAATGCTCTGTGCAGAACTCAGTGTGTACAGCAGCTAATAATAATGATGATGTGTAAGCAATTTTAGCATCTTTTTTCAAGTGCTCTTGACTTGCTAATTTTTCCCCTAATGTCAATAAGCAAACCTTGAATTTGGTTTGCTTACTGGTATTTGGTATTTACTTGGTATTTGACTTCCTTTCAGAGCATGCATTACAGTTATGTTATTTGTATCTAAAAACTACTCTTGATTCTGCATTACGACATCATTAGATGAGCTTTTGCGTGGTTTGCAGCCTGGTGTTCTGCTCCTTATTCATTCCAGGGTGTTTGTAACCAACACAATGGAGCTGACTAAGTACTGAATGCATTTAAAGTAGGAAACCTAAGCTGAACTTGCAGTGGTTTAAATGGGAGCAGCAAACATCATAGTGCTTTATCCTCTTCCTTCTCTGAAGTGAGTTATGGTACCTGGGACTGTGTTAACTACTGTTTTCCCCCTTACACTGCAAAGAACCAGGCAGGTCCATCAGCAGCAGTGCACTAAAATCTGATCAACTATGGATTTGTGTCTCATTACTGAGTTCTGGGGTTCCACTGTGTACAGTGAACACTTCATAGCTGGGAAATTCAGCACCTTTCTGTCCTGTGTGGATTTTTGTAATGGTGAACAACAGTCTGTTTCATGCTTTAGCTGTCCCTTCAGGAATATTATTAGTAGGCTGCCCTTGCAAATGATGCAGGAGGATGCAGCAGTGATGGAGACTGCTGCTCAGCACGCAGTTTCAAAGTATGCAGGTGGACAGACCCAAATGATCAGATGCCCATGTCACAAATGCCCAAAGCTTAATTTCCCAGTAAATCCGGACTAGAAAATACATGTTCAACTAAAAAAGCAAAATATTTCATTGCATGTACACTAATCCTTCAAAGGTTGTGAGCACAGCGTGGTCACTGAATGCCCATTAAAATGACATGTAGAGAGACGAGATTTTTAACCTTCTAGGTTAAAAAGAAATGAGATGTATACGAAGTGTGTATTTTTAACCAGTTCCATAACTTTATGTCATGATAAATTCCTGGATATAATGATCTGTTGTGTCATGGGGCTCTGTGGGAGCTGTGATCTATCAAAACAATAGACTGGTTGACTGGCTCCACTATTAAGCGATCTGAGAAACCAGACTGTCTCCTGTCATACGGGATAGCCCATTAAGTGTTCTGCACATCTGAGTGCAATGGCTGAAACCAGTTTAGCTGCTGCTTAACAATATGCAAAATCTCCCTCTTTTTTAAGTTGTCTGTTTCTGTCACATAACCTGTGCCTGTAGGAGCGACCCTGCGTCCACCATTAGCACCTTTTAAGAGTGAGGGAGGTCTGAACTTACCTCCCATTTTCCTTGCTGTGTGCGTTTCTTCAGGTGAATGTTCCAGTGCTCCGAATTGACCTGTGCGCAGTGCGGTATGGTCAGGGCAAAGGGGGTGCTGACAGCCACCTCTGAGGGCCCGCACGTGACTTCTGGCCCTAGAAGAACATCCGTGCCCTCTGGCTCTAGGCTTGGGGGGGAGAAGGACAATAACGTCTGTCAGGCAATTTTAATAAGGAGAACTGAACAGAACTGCAAAGTTTAAAGGATTTTAGTTAAACCCCTAAGTCCCTCCCTCATCTGTTACATCTAAGGATAAGAATCCAATTACTGTGCTAATTCTCATGTAGAAGCAGTAGCTGGAGATGAAACAGAACCATTAGGCCACATCTAACTCAGATTGTTGGCTGGTCACTTTAGGATTCTGGTCTTTAAAAATCACATTTCAATTTGCTGAAACCAAATCCACCACTCAAATTGCTGTGTGCAAGTCAGCCCTGCTTTATGCACCAGCTGGTAGTATTACCATCTAATTCTGCCTTCAAAGCCTGTCATCAACAATATTTTCACAGTAGTGAAGATAAAACAAATTATGGTTTAAAAACACAGTCTGATGCATTCTCCAGATTGAGCGTGATCTCCCTGCTTTGCAAACACATTCCTATCCTGCAGCAAGAACAAGCTCGGTGCAACCTACAGCAGCTGGGAGGGATGGGACTGCTCTGCTGAAACCTTGAGCTCTGGAAGTAGATTTGTGCACATGGGCTCCACCACAGCACATGGAGTGCCCATCACCACGATTAAGTCTGGGGATTCATCTCATCCAACTATAATCACCTGTGGTTGGTCACATTAACTGCTTGCTAAGTTAGAAAGATGAAGTATCCCACAAGAAGCATTTCTTTTCTTTCATTCCAATCTAAATTCAACCCCATCCCACATTAAATGTGTTTCTGTACCCCTTACACTAAATACCTGTGCAGAACCAGTGACAAACTGGGTGACGTGCACACATTAAACCAAGCAACTGAAGCATCTCGCCCTGTTGGTTTTGGGTTAAAAACAAAGTAAATGGTGTTTCCAAGATAAAAATAAGGACAATAACCTCAACCAAGATATAAATAAGATACAATATTAAAATCAAGCTTGAAATAAGGGAAAAAACCCTCCCTAAAAATCAGGATATAATACCCCTGTCACATCTCAAGCTAACAACAACTTTACCCTTCAGAGCTTTACAATAGCAACAGAGCAACAGCCAAACCCCTCCCCTGCCTGAGCGCTCCGTGGCTATCACATTAAAACCCGGGTGACCCAAACCACCTTGGATAACAGCTCTAAGTGAATGTAGCTCTCATGTAGGCACACTTAGGTGTTGGCCTGCTCTTAAATCAATCAGATTCCAATCCTGCAAATTGACTTTGCACATCTCTCACCTCACCTTGGGATAGCATCCGCACTCTAACTGCAGTAGCAGGAGCTTAGAAGTGCACTTAACCCCCACCACTCTTGCTAAAGACTTGAACAGTTCTAACAAACTCTGTACTATAGACTACACGTGCAAGTATTTATGAGGTGAAGACTGGAGTGAGAACAAGAGCCCCAACAGAGCATCTCGGCAGCAGCCCCACTGCCTTTACAGATGCCCAAGATCTGTTGACCTGATCCCTGAATGAGTACTCAGAGCAAAGAGTTGAAGCAGAATGCTACCTGCTTCTGTTTGTATCTAGGAATAACAAACAGTTTTTCACAACTCCTGCATTGCTGGGGAAACACAGAACCCCATCACTTAACCTCAACCGCTGCTACCCTTTACCAGTGGTATTTGATTGCCTTAAAATAAACCCCTACAGCAGTTACCCTAAATCACCTCCTTACAGCTTATTTAAGAACTCATCATTTCTTAAATATCAAATACAAAGACAAACGTCTCCAAATTAGAAACCCTCGAGCCAACTTTTATACATCTTTATTTTTCCCTAAGTTCGGGAAAGTGCCAGGGCCGCTCTGTCACCACTGACTCCACAGGCAGCATCAGCAGCAGGGTGCGTGAGTGACCGATGATGGGCCAGGCTGAAAGGAGCTATTTAATCCCTTTAAAGGATCCTTCCCCTTGTAGAACATATTGGACAAACATATGGGAGTTCTGGGAATTATTTAATGCCAAATGAACTGAAATTGGTTAATTAGATGAACTCTCACACTTGTTGCAAGTAGCAAGAGTCATCTCTGTGTAATAAGTGACATGGCATTAAGACTCTCATGCAGTTCTGAGCCATTTATTAGGCAAGGCAGGAAAAGGAAACATTACCAAATGCCAGCATTTAATATACCCAATTCCATGCTGGAATACTGTGAAGGTTAACTGGAGAAGCAAGGAAGTGAAGAGGAAACTATGACAAGTATCCTCCTTTCTTTTTCTCTGGATGCAGTGAATTTCAGGGAAGAATTTAGTATTTGCCTTTCAGTATTTACTCTCCCAATGGGAGTAATCATGAGCATCTGCACCAGAGACCTGATGGTGGAACAAGGGGGTGTGTGTGCATGTGTGTGATATTTTTATGTCCTTCTTACCTGGATTCCTTTTGAGTGATGGCAAGGTAGATTTCCCATGAACTCTCCTCGGGAATTGCTCCATGTGGTATCAGCAAACTGACTCCTACAAAAGAGCAAAGCCAGAGCTTACCTTTGGGAAAGGCTCTGGAGGTAAAGAGCAGTGCACAGCTGGCCTCTGATTTACAACACTTACAAAGGCCAACTGCAGCAGCAGAGGAATGCTCCTCTGAAACAGTGGTTCTGCTACAACATTGTACCAGATGAAAGGAAAATGCATGATTAATAGGAACCACATAGTTATTAATATTTAACTGTTTTAGAGCCTGGAATTATCTAGAATCATATAGACCCTCATGCCTAAAAACTTCTTGCTCCAACAGAGCTCTTAAACAGGTGAATTCCCTTTGTTCTGTGTCCCTGAGTGACACTGGATTCACACTGGATTCGCATTCCCTTTGTTCTGTGTCCCTGAGTGACACCGGATGTGGCTGAAGGCTGCTCTGCATCCTCAGGTACAGGCAGACATCTTTGTCTACTTCACCACTTAGAAAGGGAATAATCTGTGGAAACAAAAGCTGCCATCAGCTGTTTCCTTAAGGCTGAAACAGCTGATGCAAGGGTATCCAACATAAGGAATTTCATTCAGCATAATATGAACATGATGATGTAGTGCAACATACTGCAGGGCCAGGATTTTTAACATCCTTGATCTGATTCTAATTTGGTGCCGTATGTTTTCAGCTAATTTAACAACTTCTTTAGTCTGAAGTTCATCCCACGGAACTCTGAAGTCACAAAACAAACTCTCCTTCTTAATGCAAATTGAGCAGCTCCGCTGCGATGTACCGGTGCACAGCCCAGTCCTGAACTGCAGCTGACTTCGAAGTGCCCCACCCTGGGAATCTGTCTTGCTCTTAGGCTAAAAGCAAGAGAAACCCAGAAAGCCAGGGGCAAATGCTAACGAAAGGCACGCTGGAGTCCTCTCGGGGAGAGGAAGCTGATCCCCAGGGATGGCTGTTTGTTATATGCTGCAGCCTTCAGTCACATAATGGAGTCTGACAATGTTAACACAGTCAGATGTTGATGCTATAGGTTCTGCTTTGAATATGACCCCATTATATAAGATGCTGATCCAGTATCGATCTCCTTCCTGGGGAGCCCTTCTTTTGGATCAGGATCCAAGTAAGCAACGGCTTTGATTAATATGACTTTCATGCTGAAAACATCAAGAGAGGCAGTAATTTATAACAGTTCAAATAGGCATAATGCCTCTTTTACTACTCATCACAAGCTTTCTTCTGATCAGTCATCTCCTGTGTGGGCAACATGCTCTACTTCCCAAAATTTGCATTAAGAGAGCCCCTTTTTCTTTCCTTTCTTTTATCTACTTATAGAACGCTCCATCAGGCAGAGTAAGTTTGATCTAAAATTATTCTATATGCTTTTCATGAGAAAGGATCAACCCACCTGTGTTTGGAACCACTAGACGGCCTCCCAGGTGTCCAAAAATGGCAGTTGTCTTCAGCTCACTTGTGGTTGAAATAGAAGACAGGTTCTGAATGTACGTAGCCTTGTTTCTAGCCTGTATTGTACCAAAAGCTCTGTTATTCCCATGAGGAAAAGTCCCAGAATGCGCCTTTCCATGGTACTCGGCTCTCTCTGTCACCCCTAAGGACACCATGAATGAACTCTGAACTTTGACTTTGATGTCTGACAGCGGGTTGAACAGTGAAGACTCTGTCATCAGCTCCTTGTCTATGGGGTCCTGCAGGCAGATGGGCCCGCTGTATGTTCTGCTCACCGTCAGGTCGGGCTGCATGGATGAGTTCAAAAGCAGGGAATTACCTGGGAGGAACCAGACCCGGAGTTAGTGTCAAGGTGGTAGAGAGAAATCTCAATCAAAGACTTGCTCTTCCTTCCTGATACCCTCAGAGCTCAAAAAAAATCACATAAGCTGATGTTAAAGAACGGATAAAATGGTGCCACAGATCTAACAAGTCCTCTGACCACTGTGTCTGCATCACTTGAGGCAGCTCCAGAGTGCAGGAATCCAAAAGGAATTCCCCCTTTGTCTGGGATTCAGGTTTGTGTGAATGCCTGTTTGCTCTCCGTCTACCTGCAGACCTTTACTGTGAATGCCAACTTCATGTGTGAGGGGAAGTGGGTTGACGAGGAAGTGGGACAAGAGTAATGTATGAAGAAAACACCAGAGTTACTCATTTAGGAGCACTTTAGCTCAGAAAACCCTCTGAAAAAAGAGAAGGAAAGGATAGATTTGAGGTCTGAAGTTTTTGGCTGGTTTGGTCCTTTTTTGTTAAGGTTTTTTTTGTGTTTTTTTTTGTTTTTAGTAAGGGGCTGCAGGTTGGGTTGCTAACATTAGAAATACATTTCTGCAGAGACTAGAATGTGGATCACACTGGTGTGTTGTCCATATGTCAGGAATGTGGTCCCTTTTCTCAGCAAATGCTGAGAACTGGCCTTTTTCCAGCTGAACTGTTTAGTTCACAAATGCTCTTCTTTAAACCCCCCCCAAGACAGAGAGCCCAGAGTACCTGGCACTGAACTAATCACATCCTGGCATATGAGCAACTGCCGCAGTCAGGTATTTTAGAGCATCCAGAACGAATGTCTTTGAAGCATTAAGTCAAACAAACAATTCCCCAGACTCAAAACCAGGCTTTAAAAGGAAAAAGTCACTATTTGAGACAGTCACTGGGAATTACATGACTCTAATTAAAGGCTTGAGGTTTTAAATGAGCGAGTAAACATCCTTCAAACATCCTTGTCTCCCTTTATCCAGTCTCTTGCAGTACGTGCCTGGTGGGGAACGTCTCCCAGAAAGTAAAGCAAGTGTAAAGACGACAGACCCCCCCCAAACTGTGCAACATCTTCCCAAAGAGAGGAGAGACACGGGGACGTTTCACCCCCCAACTAGCATACCCACAGTAAGGCAGGTCTCTGTGATAGAATGTCAGCACAAAATTAAAGAAACACACTCTTGGGAAGTGATCACCACATGTATTCCTCCCCTTCCTTTCTGTCCAAAGGCAATAACATCCCAGAGAACACCTGAGAGCTGCTTTTAGTGAAAATAAGGATTTCTGCCACGTTGGGTTGTGTTGGTGGCTTTCCTGAGTTTGTTTTCCACATCAGTACGTGTTTATTCCCCACAGAATGTGGACATCTGCATGTTAACAGCAGCTCATAAAATACTTGAAGTTGGGTTTCTTGAATGAACAGTAAAAACTTGTCACTTCTAATAGATTAAAGGAAATAGAAGTTCTGTAATAGAACAGCAAGGAACTGCAGACATGCTTCCTGGGGTTGTTTTGATTTGTTTGGGCTTTTGCTAAGTCACAAATGTCCTTGTAAAAGCTGGTGACAGTATTTCTAAAGCACTTAAGAGCCTGGTCAAGAAAGATTATGCACTTGTCCGTGTTACCATGACAGACAGCAGACAGTAAGAGACAGCTCTAAGCACCAGATCCCATTCCTTGTACCGCACCTGCTCAGCAATAAGCCGCCCTCCCACCACCACTCATTGAATATGAGCGTAGTATCTCTTTGCAGTAGGAGCTCTGGAGAGAAGAGAATGAAATCACACCACTAACCTTGTCTGACTGTTTTAAAATTAAACGTCTGGAAGCCTCCTGTCAGTGCAGATGAATCAATCACATCCACGCCGTACTCACTCTGACTCCGCCTGTACAGGGTGACGCCGACCACCAGCACGGCTACAGCAATGACTGCGGCTCCCAGGCCAGAGTACAGGGCGATGTCACTGGCAGTCTCAATGTCTGAAAGGAGAAAAGCAGGTGCCAAGTCAGCAACACACACACGAACGTTCAGCCTGGTGCTGGCTGGAGCAAGCAGAGGGGTGATCTGAGGCTGGGGAGGTGACGCTTGAGACATAGATGTGGAGATCACAGCCCTTAAAGGCTGAGTCTTTCTATCACCGAGTTTGCGTTCTGGAGCTAATCCAGGAGGTCATGAATCCCTTGATAAACCTTTGTGCAGCTTTCTCCTTCCCTCCCCTCTTCCTTTAGTGAGCTTTAGTACAGGAAGGCACAGTCCATCTCTCACTGCTCAGAGGGGCTGAGGAGATCCCACTTAAAGACCTTCAGTCTTTAGAACCCAAACCATGTCTGTGCTGGCACCCGTGCATTAAGCTCACAACCAAGTTTTCTAAGACTGGAAACTTACAGCAGAGAAAAAGAACTCATTGCTTTGAGTGAATCCAAATGAAACCTGCAATATTATGTAATTGAATTATCCAGTCCCACTATCCGAGATCTTCTGGGATTTGGGACCACGTACCATGAAATTAAATTAGTTGGCATTACTTGTCTTAGATAGTTCCCTTAATGCCAAACTCTGGTTTAGAGGAGGAGAGGAACCTGGATTAACCCTATACATCATCTCTTATCCCGTATGTGGTGCTTCTGCTGTCTAGTGTGAAGCACTTGGTACACAAAGTGCATTTATTAGTAACAGAAGTAACCAGGAAATCCAGACTCCTCAGTATCAGTAAATAAACCACAATGGACAGAAATAATAAATAGCCAACTACTGAACTCAGGTAGTATCTGGGGGAAGACTTCTGCCAGGTGTAACAGCTCTAACCCACTTAGAACATTACATCTGCCCCAAAGTAAAAGGTTGGAAAGAATCCCAGAGAGGTGGACATTGCAGAAAGGAAGCTGTTAGCTGGCAAGGCAATTGTATGGGACTAACAGCGGGAGATGCCCATATTCCCTTACACCAGACAGGAAAAGGAGATGCAGAAAGACAGGGTCCTAAGGGAGGGCTAGAAATCCCGCACATCAAACCAGGCCAACCTGAATCCCAGTCCACTGCAATCACATACTGGTTTACCTCTGGTTTATCATCTACAATCAGGTGCAGATAAAAAAAGTACAGAAACTGACTGTGTTTCTATTTCTTCCAGTTTTCTATCCCCAAGCTATTTTGTTGTTGCAAACTCTATTGCTGGCTTCATTTTTGTGGGTATTTAGTACAATGAATAAGCCAAGAGAAGGGATGTGATGTGGTGGGAGAGTCTTCTTCCTACAGAACCACTGAGAGCTGGTGGTTATTTTACCATAAAGCCTCTTTAAGCCCTTCATTTTGATCATTACTTTAAAACAGAAAAGTACTGAAAATTTGAATTGCCTTTTCTACCTTCGTGGGGTACTAAATTATAAAGCCTGAAACATGCAGAAATAACCTATCAGTAAAAAATTACTGCCACCATAATGGCAACAGGTAGAAAATTGATCTCTTGCCATCAGAACCAGCATATAAAACACACCTCAAGTTCTCACCTGTGAGTAAGTGCAAGTTATTACTCTAAATCTACATAAATAGCTTGGCTGCTTCTGTTCAATTGATTCAGACGTCAGGCAATTTAAGTTTCATACTTTTATAACCACACACAGGTTAAAGCTGAGAACAAGAACAGAACTTTCAACATGAGAACAGTCTTGACTCAAAACCTTTCTGGAGAGAATGTTGCTTTTAGTGAACACTGTGAAGTATCCCTAAGCTTCAGCTCCATAATTTTCTATACAGGATGTTATTATAAAAAAATCTTACAATTATTCTGATTGAATTTTCTTATCTTTAATAAAATGGGCATTGTTCCATTTCACAGAAGACTCGGAAGAGCTATTCCAAATCTCTTCAACCTTCCTCTCTTATCTAATGGCTAATTCCTTCTGCGGGAGAGCAGACATTAAAGACAAAAGCAAAGCATGGCAAACTGGGGAACGGGCTCATTTTCTGCTTTCATTTGTTCCCAGAAGGGACCAAAGTGAAAACCAAACAAACTAGAAAAGAAAACATTTCTAGTCAACCAATTACTGTGTAATGAAGCGCATCCTCCCGGCCAGCGGCGGAGGGACGCTGCTGGAGCACCGCGAGTTCAGCCACTCCAGTGCCACGATACATGTCGGTGGTAATTGTAGCCTATATTTCACTCCACCTCCTGACACTGTTACACAACATTTATTGAAAGCACATTTGATGGTAATGAAGTTTCTATTAACTATGATTAAGTTTCATAAAGCACCTGAAGATAATTTAAGATGTGCAGGAGCAGAAAATGAAACATTTGGTTTAGTACATTAGGAAACGTAATTGATTAAATTATCTCATTTACAATAAGTGCTTTCAGGAGCTATGCAGGGCATACATCCCCTGTTTGCCATTAGAGTTTGCTATAAGAACGGGAAGGGTTTTCCAGCTTCCCACCCTGCCCTGCTTCCCTGTCCCTCATTGTGGTTCCCGCTCCCTCACACAGTCAGTTCTTGAGAACAAGGAGCAAAAGCCAGAGAGCTGTGCAAGAGGCTACTTAGTAAAACAGTTTGTTTCTCAGTGATCCTCATAATTGACTTTGATTTTGCATCAGTTCATGCACTCTTAAACCAAGGTCCTGTTCTGCTGAACAGCAACAAGCTGTTCTATGGCTCTAACCCCACAGCTACAACCAAACCCGTTAATTCTCCTGGCTTCTTACATGAGAAAATCAATTCCACTGAAGTTACTTCTGTAATAAATCAGAAAATAAAGTGATTGGACTGATACTCTTTCAAGACTCTCTAATTAAATGGGAACTGTGCAGATAAAACCACAGCAATTCCTAAGCTCAGTTCAAACACCTCTTACGCTCCAGGAGCTGGACCCACCTCAGACAATGCAAACAACTGCATGTGTTACTTCTCAGTACAGGTGGATTGTCGATTTAAGACCTTGAAAGGAATGAGGCCAAAAATGTGTTGAGAAATCCATTTGCCAGAATTCAGTGATGGTTTTTTTTTCTGGAAATTAAACAGTCAGAAATCCTGCAAACTTTGCCCAGGGTTTATGACAGAACAAAGCACTGTTCTGTGCACAGAGGCTGACTGTGGGTTGGATGAAATCGTATCCTTCAGTCAGTTCACTCCAAGTGTGCTGCTCTGAACTAGAATTCCACTGAAATCAGTCTAAGACTCAGAAACAAAAAGTGCAGGAGAGAAGCCCCAGCAGCATGTAAATGAGAACTGTCTATAGGGCAATGCAGATAAAGTCCCTTCACCAGCTGATAAACGCTGAAAGGGGCTGAACAAGTTCAGAGCCAGTGGTGGAACCAAGAAAGCACAAACCCCTGTATTAATTTCTCATTTTCTAATTACAGACCCGCAAGAGGCCAGCATCAAGCCATGCACGACGCAGAAAGAGCTCCCACTCAGACACAAATGACTATTTTCAGGCTAAAACTACCACCACAAAGTTGCTAAGAAGATGCTGTCAGTAGCTATGAAAGCCTTTCACACAACCTTCAGCTTTATTCAGCTCCTGAGCAAACAGAATGGCAGAGAAGATGAGAAAAATCATATTTACAAGAGAAAAAAAAATAACTTACTTTGGGATTTTATTTCATGAAGAGGTTTTTTATCTGAGAGAGAGAGAGAGAGAGAGAAAGTTGCACTTAATAAATTTACATGGAGCATATCTGTTTCCACTATCGCTTCTGTGTAGCTCTAGACATGAAACATCGTCTCCTTGTTTGCTCACAATGTGAATATTTTATGTTGTCCACAGCTTTCCCTTCATTTTCCCCCCCCTTTCTTTTGTTTCTAAATCTCTTTCTTTCAGGCTGTTTCTTTGCAGTTGTTTCTCCCTTGGTTATTTCAACTCTTTGTTAGTTTTACTGGGTGCTTTGATTCAGAATATTATATAGCAGTAAGGAAATTCAATGCTTTGAAGCAGCTCATGTGGCAAAGAACATTAAGAATTGATTATTTCTTTATGTGTTTGACAGATGGAAAGGTAATGGACAATTAAACAAGTAATTTATAAAATATAAACATGTACAATATATTCACATTTATGTATCTAAAGATGGCAGCTATAATTTAATATATAATAATGGCATCTATATGTGTATATAAAGAACACAGAGATGAATATGCTACTACGCATATGCAATTATATTTGAGTTGTAAGGAAATTCCCTTTGACTGAGTTGTTCCCCGGTTTCTCTTTTGATGGTTTTGGATGAAGGATCAGGGACTGGCTTCCTCAGGGGTGGGTTATCAGCACAACCACCGTTACTGCAATGCTGTGCCTTAGTGGAAACCACGTCATGGTCCAGGATGCTCAGTTGAGTGTTTTGCTGGGTGATGATGTAGAATCATAGAGTCATAGAATAGTTAGGGTTGGAAAGGACCATCCAGTTCCAACCCCCTGCCATGGACAGAGACACCTCACACTAAACCATCTCACCCAAATGTAAAGCAAATGGATTATGAGGCACCTTCTGTTATTTTTACTATCTCAAAACATGATCAGTTTAATAATACTTAACCCAAGAGATTCTTGGATTTGGGCTTTGCCAAAGTTTGCTGGGAGGGGGTTTCCCTTCTTAAGGTTGTTTTTATCTTTGCTGGAAATGATGGACATAAACACCAACTGAACTGTGTCACACTGAGCTCTGCAATAGGAACAAACAGTTTGATGCTGCTGACATCGCGCTCCCTACAGCAGAGACTGAAATGCATTTCCCAGAAAGCCTGGTGGGACTGCTGGGCCCAAAAGCCTCTTGGCAATACTCAGTATCATGGCTGACTGAGAAATGGAAAACAAAATTACTGGTGATTTATGATGCATTAGTAAAAAACCATGTTTGTACTTCATCTGCTGATGGCCTACTTGTTTGTTTCTTTTGGGGGCACTGGGAAAAGAAATCAATAGGTTTTGAAGTTATAAAACATAACATTAAAGCGCACAGATAAAAGTAAATCAAAATGCTCTGTGAAACCCTCTCTTCTGTTAAGCAAAGAAAAAGCTTTCACCTCTGCAAGACAGAGAGAAATCCACCATGGAAGAGTGTACTATGGAGAATACTGGTAGGAATCAACAACGAAAGAACAAATATGCAAGAAATGAGTAAGGTATCAGGAATCGTGTGAGTGAAGGGGATTTGGATTGGGTCAGCCTCCAGTTTCCCCCCAGCCCGGCAATCTTTCCTACCTATCAAATCCCCAACTAATTCTACCTTTCCTCTGCATTTAAGTTTCTATCTATTCAATTGTTACAAGTCCCAGAAGAAATTCCCTGAAAGAAGAGCACTTTCAGCTGCTCCTCAGTTCCAGACTGGACTGTCTGGATCCATCCAGAAAATCAAATGCCGAAGCGAGGAACAGGATGTTCCTGAGGATGGAAGAGCATCACCTCCAGGCTCTGCCCAGCCTCTCCTGTCAGGGACCAAGTACCTGTGAGGAGACCCCAAAGTTATTTCCTCTTCACCGACTGACTCCAAACTTGGAAATCCATGCTAGGGATTAGTGTTTTTTCTGCCAGTTCAATCTGCCCTGTGCTTTCCTGGCATCTTACACTCTCACCCTTACTTACACTGAAGTTCTTACTTGTTAACCAAAGAAATGTTTCATTTCTATTCTTGCCTCACAAAAGGAACAAAGTTAACAAGTTGTGCCTGATAAATAACCTCCAGGAGATTAGTTTTCTGTGGCGCAGCACTGCATTTCCTTCACAATTCCCCAGGGGATGGAAAGCAGAGCAGAAAAGGCACAGACTGGAAGATGAACAGGAGAAAAGGATTTTTAAAAAACAGGGTAATTGCATCAATTCCTGTTAGCTGAGAAAGCAATTACAGCCCTAAAAATACTCTGACACAAGTAGATACATACAGCTCGACCCATAAAGGAGGGAGAGCAGCACAATGCAAGATGAAAGAAACGGGAGACTCTGAACACTTCCTGGTACCCCCACCCCAGCAGAGGAAAGGAGCTGGTGGAACACAGAGAACACACAGCCCCGAGCTGATGGCAGCTCCACTCATTACCCAACAGCAGCAGCTTTCATGTCACTGGGGCTTTAGCTTCCTCTTTCACTCCTCAGAGCTCACTCAGTTCCAGACAAGTGCTGTTACACAAAGGATAATCCTGACAACACGCTCAACTCCAAACTATACCAGAGTAGAAATCCACCCCCCCACCCCCCCCCAATACCTGGAGATCAGTTTCTGATCCCACTATTAGGTGCAAAATTGCTGGTGTTTGCAGCAGAGACAGAATCTTGCTTTCTGTTTGTCTCTGAATTCATTGCAGAGTATTGTTGTTAGTTCAGTTTCCCCAAATCCCATCTCACCTTTGCAGGGAAAACTCAGCAGCAGCAGCAGATCCCCCCCACTGATACTCAGCATAAGCTGAGAATTTAGTTGTGTTAATTTTAAATAGCATTGCTTTGATGTCAATACATGCACCCCGAGTAGGCTTAGATTTTAAATGGCTTTCCATTTAAATCATAAAATGTGGGGTTTATTACTTATGCCACTTATCCTTTGTAAAATGATTCTGATAGTTCATTTCAACATCAAAGTTGCGTTTTACAAGCTTTGTGTGCCACAGTGACACAGGTTGATTCCATCTGTGCAAAATTTACTCCCATTTTCAAACAGGCTTTTTGTATCTTTTTACCCATAATGATCCATTTATTTAAAGGCAGCAAGTTCTTTACACACAGCATATTAAGAACATTTTAAGTCAATTAAGAGCACTTTAAGTCCCATTTGTAGAAAAGTGATTTGCAGCTGAAAGAGAAAGACTTTGCTATTCCAGACACTTCTTTTCAGACATGCACCACTGACTTCTGTTTGCACATGGGGGTGCAAACCAGTTACACGTTCTTAAATCTGCATCTATAAAGTGATTCTAAATGCCACAGCAAAGAAGAATTGGAATTCTTGTGCAGAGGCAGTGGTGGATCCTGGGCTGGCTCCATTGATTTCAGCTTGTTGGGGCATTTTTCTTTTTTACTGCAGTGCCATTAGTCAGGTTAGTGGTTCATTAACAATAATCTTTGCACCAGGGGCTGTGCAAACATAAAGCAGAGGGACAGACCCTGATGCAAAGAGCTTGATTTTATACAAAGCATTTGACACACAATGAAAATAGTAATTAATAATTCAGGTAATTATTAAAACTAAGTTAGTTGTCACGTTGTAACTATTCCAACGGACTACCTATCACACCACTTGGTGCTGTGGGCTTGTGTCTAGTGCTTGCTATTGGCGTCCTTAACAGGGAGCTGAAGCAAAGCAGGAGCTTGGAAGCTCTGCTTTGTTGTAATCTATTCAGTGGATAAACAGAGAACTATGTCTCTGGGGTTGTCAGTTTGCCCTCTTTCGTAGGCATCCAATTTAATAACAGCAAAAATAAATACTCCTGCACTATCTGTGCAATCACTGATGGGGCTGTCATGGGATGGATTTGATTTTTATCCTCTTTTCTAAACCCTGCTTTCTGAGGAGGAAGGTGAACTGGCAACTGCCTCCTTACGGCCTGAAGTAGTTCTGCTTTCAACCTCAATGTTCCTCTGCAGCACTTTTCAGAAGGCAGCCTGCTTCATGTCCCACAGCCAACACTACATTGGTATCTGCCAGCAAAAGCCAGCCCCAACCGTGGGTCATACCCCCTGTGATGAATTGAACTGTTTGGACCAGCTGACATCCCCCTCTGCCTTCCTGTTGAGGAACCCACCTCTCGCTCAAGCTGCAGGCCATGCAGATGTAGATCCTGAATGCCTGAACTCCCCATGGAGGAGATTTGCTTTTATTTATCTTCTGGGTTAAAGGCAACAACTGGAATAAACTTTGACCTTAAACAGCTCTTGCACCAAGAGCATTCGTTGTGGGGCTTTGCTGGCTCACTTGCAAGACGAGGTAGGAGGCCGAGCAGGACACTGAAATGTGCTGCAGCATGTGACTGTAGTTACACATTGCACAAAGCCTTCATTTGGATTTTCAGACTCGTAACTTCAAGGTGAAGTGTGTGCTGTGTGGACATCCACTTTCACACATGCAGCCCCCTGAAAACCATCTCTTTCACAGCCGGATTTGAGGCACGAGCGCTGCGCTGACACGGGTGTGTGGCACACGCTGCGCTCCCTGGCTCACAGCACACATCTCAGGCCATACCTCCCAGTCCCAAGCCAGCACCGACCGTTCCTCACCTTGAATGCAGAGCCCTTCCGTGCAGTTCTCCGACTCCTGGCTCACGCCCTCGCAGTATTTGCCCCCGTTGCGGGGAGGCGGCGCGATGCATTCCCGAACCCGCAGGTGCTCGCACTCGGGGCTGCACACAGACCACTCGCTCCACACCTCCCAGCTTCCATCCACTGAATGGGGAGGAAGGAGAAACAAGTGTCATCACTGTGTTCGGAGCTGGTGTAGTCAAGGTCCTGCCAAGAATACCTGTTTCCTATCTCTCCTCAGGTCACAGCAAGTAAAGTTTCATTCCGAGGAGAAATAAATAGAGTTTGGTCAGATGCGATGTTAAAATCCAGCATTAGGATGCACCTCCCCAAGCGTGCAGCATGGGAGCTTTTAGAATAGCACCAATGTGTAGCATTCTACAAACAGAGTCAATTAAAACGGCAGGAGGAAGCATTTCCTTGGGCACCCGGCCATCGGCTTCTAAAGTTTCAGCACAAATTCTACCTGAAGCCAGGCTGACGTCGAGGCTGTGCATTTTCCTACCAGAGCAGGGTTGGTGACATCTACAAAAAGACCAGAGCAGACCTGGCCCTGCAGACTTCTGGCTAACGCCCTGGGCAGGAGAGAGGATCAATCTGTTGCTCTGCTGACTGATTTATAGCTGTCTCTGACCCTGTCCGATAATGAGAAGGGTTTCCACAGTTCCCTTTCTCTCTCACGCACAAATCAAACCAAAGAACAGTCAGATGTACAGAGACATGTTTATATCATACGAAGTTTTTAAATCCCAGTTCAGCACATGTTGTATTTAAAAACTCATAAAAGCCAGGAGAGATTTGTCAGAGTCCAGACAATTTATGATGTGACCACAGACTAACACAGTCTCTTACAATACACATGCACACAGTTCCACTGACTTTCTTTAGCTCTATGTGTGAAACACCAAACCCAGAATCAGACAAGGGAGGCTTCAGGTGAACAAATAAGGAAATGGAGTATCCAGGTGTCCATGCCCCATGTATGGCCCAAGCTCAGCTTCCAAAGGTTAATATATATGGAAAGCAAACTTCTGCCAGCTAAGTTCTCAGTTTAGGTTTCTCCGTTTCCCTTTAGCATTCCTAATGTCACCTCCCCTTCCCTGTACCACCCCCACTAACATGATTTTCCTACTGAACCAGTTCCTGTTATTATTTAGTTATCTTCAGTGTAAGTTAAAGCACTGACAAACCTGGCATGTCAGGCCATAGCTGCTTGTGACCTGCTCACACCTACATCAGGCTCTGAGCTGCGTCTAAACAAGGATGCAAGTGTTTCCCATTTCCTTTTTGACCTCGATGGGTTCGTCTAAGCCCAACTGGCATTTGAGGCTGAAACAGCTCTCCCACGAACGTTACCCAGGGTCAGTCCTTAGCAGACTGTGCGTATCTCACCAGGGCAGAGAGAAGTGCAGGTGATTTTCTGTACAGACATCCCTTCACAAAAGGCACCTCCATTGAGCGGAGCAGGGTTGGTGCAGGTCCGGGAACGCTTCTGCCAGCCCCGACCACAGCGAGCGTTGCAGTTGGACCACTCGGTCCAGGATGACCAGCCTCCATTAACTGCAAAACACCAACACGCCGGAGGCTAAGAGCCATCAACCAACACATCTGATCAGATCATGTCATTCAAAGGCAGAAGTTTGTTTTTTTACTCTACAGGCAAATGCCAAGCTGCAGGAGGAACATCGCTGCACATCAGTACACAACCACATCAAGGCCATGGTGTCAGAGAACACAAGCATTTGTTCTGGAAGAGTACTATGGTTTAAGTGCAATGACTGACAGAGCCTGGGAGGCAGGCAAGAGCAGGCATTTCAATTCTCATAAAATAAGCTTTGCTCAAATCGTAAACAAGACTTCCTGACTTTAAAAAGGGTGATTCAGGAATGCTCTGCCTTCCTGAGAGAGGAAGGTAATAAAGCCCTGGTTCTGCTCTTCTGTCCTTTGCTGAGTAATATCTAGATTCAGTAGATCCAATTAAGGCAGCCCTTTATGTACCTCCCCAGGCTTGTGCTCCAGGCTCTCCTGGTACAGGCGAGGCTTATTTCTGTGGTTTAGTTTATAATTGGATCTTCATACTATCTGGAGCAAGGACTGCTATTATTGACATAAGTTCTGGGAATCCATCACAAACAAACCCCTCGTAATTCCAATCTCTCTAAGAGCAGGAGGCATCTCAGCCTTGAGCAACAGAACTGAAATTAGCCGTTTGATTCAGAACCAACTGGATGCTAAAAATACAAAGTACTCCAGCACTAACAGCACACACATCTATGTTCCTCTGTAACCAGCACGTTCGCACTGACCGTACACCACGACCGTGGCAGACATGCTCCTTCTCTTGGCAACGATGTTGGCAGCCATGCAGGTGTAGTTCCCCGAGTCAGAGAGGCGTGCCTGTCGAATGATGAGGTTGTGATCTGCTCTGGTGTCAATGTTCTCATCCAGGTTGGAATCTATGGGCTCCTCGTTCTTCAGCCATTCCACCTGGAGCAGAGAAGAACAGGAAATAGGAAACGAAAAGATGGAAGCAGGAAATGCTAAATTGTATTTTAGTGATTTCATTAATAAATGTCATTGTGATCTTTATTATAACATTAAAAGTGAAGCTAGGATGGGATTCCCAAGAAGGCAGACATTCACAGACTCAGAAACTATTCCTCTGTTCCTGTCGTGAAGACCCTAGAGCTTATTAACAAAGCACATCAAATTAAATGCTGGGTCATAGCAACGTAGCAAATAATGAAAGAACAGAAAATGGCAAAGAGCTTGTTCAGAGCTGTATGGGTGTGGATTGTAAGGGAACCGTTACTGTTCTACTGAGCAAAAAGGAAGGAAAGGAGAGGAAGAAGAAGGTAGGAAAAAAGGAGAGCAATTAATCACACTCTCCCTGGTGGGGTAGGTAACGGCCTCCTTAATGTTTAATCTGAGATGTGATGATAAAATTACTGATGTGATTCAGTCACTGTCCTGCTTAGGGGATCCTTCTGGCTTCCCTAAGGAAAGGCAAAACAGGGAAATGTCTGGAAACCTGTAAAGCCAAACGCAGGCACTTGATGCCTTGAGCCAACAACCTCATTGATCTGATTGGGAAGTATCTGCTTTGACTGCAGGAGCAGAGAACCCTGACCAATGCCCACGTGCAATCAGCCAACGACCGCACTGGCTTCCTATCCCTGCACCTCAGAGGAAGGTGCTGTGGGCTGGTAACTTAGAAAGTGACTGATTTTTAGTCAAAGAATATGGAAGAAAATGTCAACAGAGAAAAAATAAGAACTATTTACAACTACTGCTCTGGATATGCAGTGCTTCCCATGTCAAACAGTTGGACAGTGATCAGCGATCACCCAACCTTTGTAATAGGGTGGGTGACATGTAGTAAGGATTATTAATTCCACTTATTTTGAGCGAGAAACAGAAGGATGGAATCACACAGGGCTGAGTGGTCACAGATTCCCAGTTTCCGTAAACCCCAGAGAGCATTAGGATTTGTTGTGAAGGTACATAAATACCACGAACTGCTGTGCATAATGTATCTGAGGAGACCCAGGAATTATCTCCAAGGCATTTCTTGACTTGAAACATTACAAAGAAATAGTTAAGGCATGGTAAGCTACTGCTACAGAAGCGAAGCATTAAAAATAGAAACAGAATTAACACGTTCTGTTAAAAGACTAAATAAATAGGAGTTATTTTGATAGCTTTTCCAGACCTGAAGGAGGGGTGGCTGGGCCCTGGAGTCAAATCCCCTTCCCATCTCAGTTCAGACGAATAACCTCGTTAGGAACTTGCGGAAGGACCTGGAACTTTGTGGTAATGAGCTTATGGATTTCCTAGCTCCAGGCGTTCATTAGCGCTCTGCTCTGCGCAGATGGTCTGCGATTTGTACACTTCCCAGTTTACAAACAAATCTGCACAAGCTGACCAGCAAAGCCAATTACATTTCATGCCAGACAGCAGCTTCCCCTTCCAGTAGCATCCCTCACTCTGGGTGTGTGACCGACATGCCCCACAGCTTCCTATATCCCAGTCAGCTGAGAACTTACCCTGAAAGGAATGCAGATCTGTGGCACTGGTACCCTGCATGGCGACTATGGATTAAAGGAAGTCATTGGTTTACACATGTCACCAGAGGCATTTCCCGAGTGTGAAGTACATTACACACTGCATACAGAAAGCAGTTAAAAGGTTTTAGATCTGTATGCTCTTCCTTAAGCTGAAGTTAACCAAAAATGGTAACAGAGACAGAATATCACCATCAAAGCTCACATCCGGCACTGGAGCCAGGCCTGGCTATTTCTGCCTTCTTACAAAGCTCTGTCACCACGCTGCTTTGCTTCACTTCTCAAACCTGAACTTTCTTTACACCGGGATTACTTTTTAACTGTCTCCTTCACAGAAGTTTCAAGAGTTTTGGGACCAGAGGCTTTGTGTGCCCCAGTGCACACCACAACAAACATTCCCATGCAGTTTCTAAGTGAGGAGCAGCACCTGACCCAGCTGTGCTTATGTGTGGGAGCCAGAGGAGACCTCCTTTGGCATTGTCAGGGCACACAATCACCCTTTGGCATGAACCTCACACACACTCAGGTGTCCTCATTTCCACTGCTAGAAGCACTCCAGGCAATCTCCTGGCCAACATTCATCCCTACAACTGACACCTCACCTCTACTGACCACGGGTGGCCAGGCGCAGCTCTGGAGCAGCCACCAGCCAGCCCTGCTAAACCCAGTAACACTCAGCTCTTCCCTGAAGAGTGTTTCTTTGAACGCATTACATTCCCCTTGGTCTGAGTGAGAGGAGGAACAATCAAGTAATCCATTCACTATTCAGCTTCCCTCTGCAGTGAACTGTACTACTCATTATCAGAGAGGGTTCCAGCAAAGAAACTAGGAATGCAATTTAAATTATGGAACAGCAGCACAAGCATAAATCAAGTGGCAGAAATTCAATGGTCGCAGTCAGAATTAAACTCTCTTTATGTGCAGTGTAATGACAAACACAGTCGTGTCCAAAGAAATGACAAACATGTCTAGTACTACCAGAGCTACCATTGCACAAGGGCAGCTCTGGGGCAGCGGGCTCCGGGTACCCATGGCTGTGACTCTCGTGCTCCAGGGAGTTTTTCCTGTACACAGTTTTCCAGGAGGGAGCTCACACTGACCCCCTGTTTGCTGAGTCTGGGGCTGCCAGGCTTGGTGAATGAAAAACATTTACATTAAAGCAAAGCATTTCAAAGAATGATGATCACAGTGAAGGGAGAGCATTAAACAGATGGAACAGAAACATGAACGCGTTGAGAGATGTGAGATCCAAAGAGGATTTGTAAGGGAGGGCAGCATTGCCTTTTGCTTTTTATCTGGAGGCTTGATGACACTGCAAATGCTCATCTCCTATTCCAACTTCCCCCTCCCTTGAAGAAAACTCAGATTTGTTCAGACTCCTTCACTGCCATTGCCCCAGCAGTCAGAAATGGAGAACCAATGGATGGCTTTACAGGATAAACTGATAAAGGAGTCATGATGACAAAAGGTTGTGGTTACTTGCAGGGATGCAACCTTTGCAATAATTCAGCACACACACAAATACACAAACACAACCAAGCAAATGAAAGGCAAAGAAGCAGACCGTGTCTCCACACTGAAATGAGGCACGGTGTTCTGAGCTGCCACCCTGCAGGGCCTGAGGAGGAGACTCAAACCTCATCAGCATTTCACTCCTCCAGCTTCCTCATCAGCAGAGGTCACACAGTTGCTTGTAACGCAATTAAATACATTTCTTTTTAAGAATTAGGCTGTCTGAAGATCTGAAATGTTTCCATCTTGAACCAGGCTTAGTTCAAAACCTGCTATAATATGCCACAAGTTTATATAAAGACATCTGATTTCCCCCCCCCGAAATTAAATCTGCTCAGAATTAAAATACCCCCATCAATTTCTACCAAAGGCTAATCACATAATGATGTAGACAAGAAATGCAGGGGCAGGTATGGATTAACTCTGCTGCTACAGACTGGCTGGCAGTAGATGAATTAGCATAATCTAAATTTGTTCCAATTACAGAAAGCAATTATCAAAGCCCAGCATTATCAACGTGAAATCAGTTAAATACACCACAGCCCAGGCAGATTACAATGGGAGTTAGTGAACTCTGGTTTTGCTGTAAAAATAAAGCTAATCCTAAATCATCCACATTTCTCTCTGCTGTATCCAATACTGAAACGGCCCATCAGCTCCCCACGGCAGCAGCACAACTGCTGCTTGAGCTGCTGCAGGTGATGGAGTCTCGCTGCGTTTAGCATGTGTAAAATAAAGAACACACATATGTCAGTCCCTTTTGTGTGTGTGTCCACACAGACACTATAGACAGACACCCTCCATCACCATGCAGAGGATTCAAACACTTTGGGGACTTGTGGCTACCCATGAGAACATTGATGGAGGCAGGGCTGAGTTAGACTATAGAAAAGCTTGGGCAAAGGTTGCTGTGGTTCCCTTAAAGCTCTGCCCATTTTATAGCTTTTGTGGGAAGAGAATGTTAGGCCCCAAAACCTCAACTGCTTTTGAGCCCAGTCACTGAGATTTAACACCCAACAGGAACACCACAACACAAAGGTCTTGTTGGCACACATGATAAATTTGGTGGGTCAGAAGACAGAAGACGTTGGTACTCCTGCTTTTAGATTATACTATACTGCCCCTTAAATACAACATAGAATCATAGAATAGTTAGGGTTGGAAAGGACCCTAAGATCATCCAGTTCCAACCCCCCTGCCATGGGCAGGGACACCTCACACTAAACCATCTCACCCAAGGCCTCTTCCAACCTGGCCTTGAACACCGCCAGGGATGGAGCATTCACAACCTCCCTGGGCAACCCATTCCAGTGCCTCACCACCCTAACAGGAAAGAATTTCCTCCTTATATCTAACCTCAGCTTCCCCTGTTTAAGTTTGAACCCATCAGCCCTTGTCCTGTCACTACAGTCCCTAATGAAGAGTCCCTCCCCACCATCCCTATAGGCCCCCTTCAGATACTGGAAGGCTGCTATGAGGTCTCCACACAGCTTTCTCTTCTCCAGGCTGAGCAGCCCGAACTTTCTCAGCCTAAACATCTGGCTTTCTCATGTGGTCAATAAACAGAGTACATATACATCAAAGACAATATAGTCAGAATGTCAGCTTCTCTTGAGGAGAGAATCAATTGCTCTCGCGATGCAAGATAAATGCTCCAGGATTTTGAGATGGGAAAGGTCAACACCTGACTTATGGCAGCACAAATGTTTCTATCGCACGGACAACATACAGGGTTTAAATATGCTCTCTTTCAGATGGAGAAAGCAGCAAACACATCCTCAACATCCTCTGAGCCCACTCCACTGTTCATGATAGCCTCACACATTCCTCATCCTTTCTTTGTTCTCATTTCCTTCTTCTCACACTTCCTTTCCTCCAGACACCTGCCTGCTGAAGGTGCCCACTGCCTTACAACGGCTACCATTAGCGAGGCTCAGAACCCTCCATCTCCTAATAAATACTATCAAAAAAACTATTTAGTGTGAAGCTGTTAAAAATACCTATATCTGTTTAAGACTGTACCTATATGTGTTTAAGGTTGCTGATGTTGATTCCAATGCCATTTCTGTAGTTGCCCATGAAGGTACTAAATTTATTCAATGCAAATAATACAGAAGGCATCTCTACTTGAGCTCTTGGCTCCCAAAGAACAAAACTAACACTTCTATATTCAAAGGAACTGGGCAGTGCTGTATTTTCCCTGACTTTGCATTAAAAAAGAAGGAAAGAACCAGCTGAGAACTTGTAAAACTCAGACATTTCTAGGTGAAAGCTTCCCTCTCCCCCACCCCAACCGGAGCAAGAAATCACGTCTGAAGCTGATTCCTTTCTACAGAGAGTTTCTTTCCATAGAAACTGTTTGCAATATTCTCCTCCACACCATGGTTAGCAGCAGGTATGTCACGCTGCTGACACGTTCTCCACTGCCTCTGGAGCAGGCTGAAGGAGGCTGGATCACGATGCTGACGTTTGTTTGTATGAATATTCTCCCCATACTCATCAGCTCAGGCCTCTGGCTAGAAAGAGTTCTTTCTACATTGATTTAGGTCCCATATCCCACAGTCTTTAAGAGCCTTATGAAACATGGCTTTTAGTGGAAGAGAGCAAGACACATCCCTTTCAGTTCCTTTCAGATCTAGCAGGAGCCTCCTGTTTCTAAAACTTCAGGTGTGTCTGAGCTGGAGAAACTTTCCTCACTGCTGGAGTTTGGATGATTTGATTACAGCCATGCATTAAGATGGCAGCATGTCTTTGTTACACTTCTGTTTTGCTTTCTACCCTCAGACTCAAACAAAGAAGTAGGAGAAGCCTCCACCAGCATAAATCATTGCGGGAGATTAATAAAAACCAAAGGCCACTTTGCTGGGTACAAACCATTCATATCTACCTTTATGATCCCACAGTTATTTTATCAACCCAATCAGAACTCATTAATCTTCCCTGCTCGGAACTTATCGCTAGCAGCACACCAGAAGCAGGTCAGCTGTACCTGCTGCCTCTGTTTAAATTAATCCACTGAGGGAATACTGGTACCCGATCGTTTAATCACGGCGCTGTCACACCGTTCTGGTAAGCATATTTTTCCTTCATTAGATTGAATGTATAATCTCATTACATAAATCTGACACACTGACTCAGTCATCAGTCAGCCCAGGCTTTTGTTGGTTGTACTGTGGAAAACAGCACAGGAATCTTCCTTTGGAAGAGATGCGCTCAGTTGTTGGATCACCTGAGAGCCCAGGGCTGCTTGCTGCTTATGCTCAGTTTCTCTCCTATTGTTGCACTGTACGTGGTATGCAGCCAGTGTATTTGCTCCATGAAGCTCCAACAGCAAGGGGAGGCAGGAGGGATGATTCGCACCCATGGCACTCCTTATACCACGGTTCATGCTCTGAGCTACATCCAGTTCAGAGCAAAGTGAATATTTTTGTGTGCTTTAAAAAACACAGCCAAAAATTCCTATTGCTGAAAAATCCAGAGGAGAATCAAGGCTGGCATGGGAGGGGGTGAGTCAAAATGCAATTCAAATATGCTTCTGAATAACTATAATGGGAAAGGTTACAGCCTGTATGTATATCTCAATTTGTAACACTAAAGGTGGGCAAGGACTTGACTCAGACATGCTATTTTAGAACACTGTTATAAAGACACACTGCTAAACATGCCATTGCTAATGGTACATTGTCTGATTGGTGAAGGTATCATCAGATCCCCCCTGCTATTTCTGGAGGAGTAAGTATCTCACATTAATTGGAATGCTGGTTTTTACCCTGGTGCAAAGATTATGAATGAATCAGCATTAATAAACCCAAAGGTCATTACATGGCTTCCACAGTAGTTTTCCAGTGGGGGAGTGCACACAAAGGACTTCAACGACTGTAGAGTAAGCAGAAATCAATGATCGAGCAGAAACTCAGCTCCTAATCCCTTGACTATAAAGCTCAGCAGCACCAGTGAGCAGATGAGACTCATCCAGAGCTTTTCTTTTTCCCCAAGCAACTCAAATCTAAGTATATTTAGTAATGCACAGAACTTGTTTAAAAGTACGCGTGGCACAGTACATGTTCCTCATTATGGTGAATTAGGATGGTTAGAGAGACACAAACAGCTAAAGGCCCCAGGGATGGTGCTCATAGGGTGGTTGCATTTGTTTTGCAATGCACGGGTGTTTGGAAAGTAATTCTAATTGCCGTTGACACTGAAACCCAACAGTTTTAGAGAAGATTATTGGGAATGTTTACAGTGCTTTGCTAACACGCTTCTGATAGGCGAGATCACGATTACCCCTAATTCTTAGAGATAAGAAACTCATCCCAGAAAGCTTATGGTAATTTAAAACTAAGAGTACAAATAAGGAGCACGAGGAGAAGGCTGAAACGTGCTGCAGATCCAGCCTTCAGGAATCAGCAACAGAAACACCAAGCCACAGTTAAGTGACCGCAGCAGTCGGAGCTGCTGCTGGCAGAACAAGAGGCCAGCACTGAGAAAGCCTCCAATTACCTGTTTGCTCTTACCAGCAAAGCTTCCAAATCCTTGTAGGACTCCTTCACGCAATTACTTTCATTATTTATAATTACAAACATAATGATAAGGTTTTATAACTTCTCCTTTCATGTTCAAGCCTTCAACGGTAAGAACACTTCTGAAAATAGTACCAGAAAAATACATGCCACTGCAAAACTGTGCATCAAAAGAAGAAAAGCTCCAAAGCACGTCTTCATACAAAGGAATTATCCATGCAGGAGAACTACAAAGTTACCTGTTTTGTTTCCCCTCCTTTTCAGCTGCCTGCATGAAACCCAGCATACACTCATCTGGAGACAACAGCCAAGGGGGTTTTCCAAATATAAGGTCTATGTGCAGGGACTAAGATGCTTCCAATAGCTGCAAAATGTACAAAATCAGCCAAAGAGGCACCTGGAGAGGCGCTGAGAGCTGACCCATGCCCCCGTTTCAAATAATTGGTACAGGTCTAAAAAGATCAGGTCAAAAAATGAAGTGACGGATTTAACACATTCAGTCAGTGCAGTGGCAGAACAACAGAGAGGGGTATGATCTCACACTGCATGCCAGGAAGGCAAACACAGGGTCAGTGTGTCTCCTCTCTCCGGTGCTGGTCCAAATGGGAATGCAGAGGCTGTGGGGGCTTCTAGCTAAAGAAACAGCTCTCTGCTCAGCCTGGGAGAGTTCTGGGTATTCCTGGTGAAGTACCTGAGTTCAAACCATGCTACATACCTCTGAGCTTGATTTCTAAGAGAAATCATAAAACATGCTCACCTGGAAGTTAATTCTCTTCCCACTTCCCACTAAGTAATAAAGATGTATCAGAGCAGGGTTGGTACTGGTACACTGGGGATTTCTTCTGGCCAGCAGACACCCCAGTGAGGAACAACCACTCCAGTCAAACAGACTACAGCTTAGGCACGGGAGTGAACACTCAATCTAGGTGGCAGCTGTATTATAGAATGAGAACAACTCTTAATGCCACACACACAGGGAGTCCAAATAAATGGGGTTTGTGCAGATCTTAGTTATCTGTGACTCCCTGAGATTGCTCTCATATAATGAGATGCATTTTGTGGATGAGGCTGAGGAGACTGACAGATCTTCTCTGAGGAGCTTCAACAATGGGCAGCAACACTGAACAATGGCAAATGCTCGGGGCATCCCTACAAAAACCCTCTCAGAAACTCCTCTTGACTCAAGTACTCAGAAGGCATTGTTTTAAATGCCCACCTCACTTTGGGAGCACCACACTTTAGAACAATGAGACACTCAACATCTTTAAGCACCTTATGATGTGCAGAGGCTCAGTACCTCCTGCAGCACACCTGGCTGACCCCCTTTGCTCATTCAAGTGTCTTTTCAAAGGGGTGTTTGTTTGCTCCCTAGCTGTCTGTGGTGGAAACAAGGACAAACATTAGGAAAAAAAGAACTGCATTAACAACATGGGCTCTCCACAGCATTTGGGAGTTGCCAGTGACCAAAAAGAACATCCAAAACACATCCAGCGCAGCGTTAGGCAGCTTAGCAACAGCATTAAAACCAAATGTGATTGTAATGAATAAACAGAAAAAACCCCAAAGCATTAACCTACCTTGTACAACCAGATACTCCAATTTCTGTAATGTGCTGCTCCCTGGAAATACATACAGCTAACCCAGTAAAACATCCATAATGTATTTAAAAGACTACCAGTTCTGTGCAGAGCAATGTCCTCTTTATTCCCCATTTACACAGAATAACTGTGAAATCTAAGCCTTTTTATTTCAGCATATTGAGCAATAGCATTAAAGTGGTTTTTACAAGCACTGATAATCACAAGCCTTTTCTGCCTTTGAAACCTGTCCTTTGTTTGAACCTCTACAGAGTATTACTGCAGGCTCTGTACTGTGTGTATCACAACTCCTGTTGCAATTCCTAATCCACGATCTAGGCTGAGTAAAAAAAACAACCAGAGCACTGAAGATGAAATACTGTAGGAGAAAAGACAGAAAGGTAACACTGAAGCAGAGGTTTCTCTCAAAGACAGTGATGAAGGGCAAGGAGTGAATACCAGATGTGAACAAAGACAAAACAGCATATAAAAGAAAATAAACTCAATCTTGATTCTGGATTTGTGCTGTCCATGGAGCAGTCACAGGCTTAAACAAAAAGGCTTTAATTGGGCAGATGTTTTATATGTAAGCCCTACATATTATTAGACTATCATGGTCTTAATCTGATCAGTCCATACCAACACACCCTGTGTTGCCCACAATACCTGCCCATTTCTCCCTCTTTGCTCAACCTGGAAAAAGCAGTAATGATGTAGATAGCCACAAGAAACCCCTCTTTCCCCAGCTCAGTGAATAATTAGTTATCAGCCTGCAAGTGGTGCTGCAGTTACCAGAACCTTCACTCCCCAAGGACACACTTAGACAATTAAGTCTATGAAAAATCCCTGTTCAAGCACACAGCGTGGCTTGACTCTGGAAATGCTTCTTCCACTCATGTGTGCAGTGACGTCCAAAGCGATATCTGTACTTCATAACTCTTTACTGCCTTATGCCAAAACTGATCTTCTGCACAATTCAACAGAGAGAACTCTCCTACGTTAGGTATTTGCACAACTCTGAACATCCACATAACGTATGTATATATAAACTGTCATGAAAACGTTGCTTTTCTAGAATAAAGGACTCTTTTATACCCCTGAAATCTCAGTATTATAAAGGTCTAATTCAAAAAAAGCAATACTGCACACATACCAATTCAAACAGGTCCTTACATCTGTCAGCTGGCTGCCACCTGAATGACCTGAAGGTTACATCTGCCCTGCTGTAAGACAGCAGTCTTCTGTAGTACCTCAGAAGACCTTATTAATCATTGTAATACCTTTATGTCTGATCTGGTAACCACCACAACACGGCCTGGGCTATGTCAAGGTGAAGGTGCCTGTTTGGAGACATTAGCAGCTACCATAATACTTGGATTTGTAATATGACCAATAGGCTCATTGAGAGCATATTAATATATGTAATATGGCAATATGTAAGATATGGAATATGACAATACTGCTCATTAAGAGTTTGGAGCAATGCTGCAGTAGCAGGCTGAAGATCTGAATGTTAGACAAGATTCCAGCCCACAGAGACCTCCAACCAACTATGGAGAAAGAGCAAGGGGTTCTGAAATGCCAAACCCTGCTTTTCATCACTAACAGTGAGAGTTAAGAATTGGCATAGTTCCTTCACAGAGCAAAAGGAACTGATTTCACTGTTCCAAATGGAACATCACCTAATTTTATCACGTCGAAGTTAACTGTCAGATTTCTTACAGCTTCCCATAACTTTATGATTTGAAATACGTGAATGCTGGCTGCAGCAGTTCAAAGTAAAACCAGTTTATAGGAAGAGCTTCTGTGCAGATAAATAATAATTGAACAGATTGCGCATATCTGAGACCTCAATCTTGAAAGTGAGATGTCTTCAGTGAAAAATGGAACACATTTATTGTATTTGTAACTAACATACCCTAAAAGTAAAGCAAATATTGATATTCCAGGCACAAGACCCAAGATCTATAACTAACCGTATAAAATGCATGCTGTTTGCATTTAGCAATCATACTCTGTTTTCCATAACTAGAAACAAGACTCATTGAAGTCTATAATTCACCAGCCTTTTTTGTCATAGTATTTTACGACAATACCATTATCCTGCCATACTACATTTACTGTATGTGTACAAGTCCCATAAATACACAAGCCTATGTAAAACAGGCAGCAATGACTCTCACTACTTTTGGAATCCTTGCAGCTTTTGAATTTTATGTGGGTTTCACATTTTGTTGATGTGTTTGCAATGGAATACGTACTGCCCAGAAGAGGAATGATTTTCCATTTCCAGTAAAAGCTATAGTGGTAAACAAACCATCAGAACTCACGCAGATATTCCCTGGAACATCCACAACAGTCCATTAAAATGCCAAAATCTGTGTTGAAGAGAAGCGCTGGATACAGCGCGTTTAGAACTTGACTATAGGCACGTATTAAATGATAAAGATATGTGAGAGTATTGCACAAACCTCTGTAGGGCACTCCACACGAGTTTACACTCGTCAGGAACAGTTTAGCACAACAGCTGCCCTTTTAGTACCAAACCAACCCACCCATAAACAAAAGCAGCAGGAGCAGTGGAAAGAGCTGCAGGTTGCTCCTGAGGCTCGACTATGAGTTAGTCTCATCTAGAGATTTAGTCTCAGAGAGTATTCAGAGATTTAGGATGAATTTTAAGGTCAAGTTCTGCTCGGATTTGCACCTCATGCATCACAACTGACTTCAACTCTGTTACTCATCAAGCGTTTCTGGTTGGGAATTGCTCCCCCTGAGCTAATCCATTCTACAGCATTATCACCCATCTTCAAAATTAAGCCATACTAAGTTCCCATTAAACACAGGTCTCCAGAGGATGATAGAAGCTCCTCCTGATGGTGAATTTCAGAACAGAATACAGAAGCTTACTGTCCAATTAAAGACGCATTTAAAACCTGGTTATCAAGTCCACTAATTTAAACAGGGGCAACCTATGACAGCTTGAGACATTTAAAACCCTTTTGTCACTGATGGAGGAGTCAGGAGTAATACGCCTCCACTATACCACACCACCTGTCTAAAAGGATTACTAGGTACAAAAGCAAGCAATTTATTTGCTCCTGTACCAAAACCAATTAATATTTTACTGTCCGAGGCCCTAATAAGATAGAACATGCAGGACAGATTATCCTAAATTTAATTAAATGAATATTGACTGAGTATTTTCCAGGTTACAGTTCAAGACCTGTCTGACAAGTCACAGAGCACAACACCACGACTACCCAGGACCAGACAGTAAGAAGGAATTACCATCAGTGAACTAGAAAGGATGCTCTAATTTATTCTGTTTGCTGAGCCTCTCACAAGCCACCCGGATCTATCAGTCGCATCGATTCCAAGTGCTTCCCCTAAGCTGGTACAGAGCTGCATGAAATGACAGAATCAAGTTGTCTGCATTCTTCACTGCTTCACTCCAAAAGTAAATGATTGTGTCACCGAGAGGCAGTGACTGCAGTGCTCAGTATGTTCTTGAGAAAGAAAAATACCCTTTGGCAAGAGTACAGGAAAACACTAAGGCATGATGAGGGTTACCAACCTGCCAGCGTTATGGATGTGAAATCTTACCAAAGTTGCTATATATAGTCAAGGTAATAGGTATGAACGGCACTCTATCATGTTAATGGCAGGGCTGTAATACATAGGAAATAGCTGTACAACATGTATTTCTCAAGGATGAGGGCTTAATACCCACTTAGAACTCGCAGCTTGCATCCCCACTGCTTTGCACTTTGTGTATCGATTTAAAGCTGAGATTTGTAAGAAGTGGCTGGTGACAGAGCCTGGCTGGTCCGGGGCCCCAGGTGTCTTCAGCTCCTTTAAACACCTTTGTGAACCTACACGGAAAGGGTTACAGAGTCTTACATGATTCTGTAGCATCTAAAATGCCTGTAAGCAGACTCTACATGGCATCAAGAACAAAGCCAGGCAATCCAGACCATGCAAACGCTGTTTCACACACACAGGAGCACCAGGAAAGCCAGCTTGATGCTGAACAGAAGAAGGACCTCAAAGACTATGTGCTTTAGAGAAGAATTACTGAAATGCTGAAGGATGCAGAAGAAAGTATTAAAACAGACTGGAGGGGAGCCTGAAAATGCTAACGTTCAGCACACACACAAGGAGCAGCAAGCTTGTGAAAGACAGCAAAAAGGAGGATCTGTTTCTTGTGTCCTCCACCATTACTACCAAAAAAAGAAGAGTTTCCATAAACCAGAGAATGCAGACTAGAGAGAAACTACTTAAAGAAAGACTAAAAGGACAGCTGAGAAGAAGCAACGAAAGAACGTCAAGAAATTCACTTGAGATGATGACCAAGAGAAGAAACAAGAGGTCTTATAAATTGTACTGTAGAAAATGAAGCACCACCTCAAAACCATCGGAATTCCATGAACAGAAAGCAAAATCCATCTATAGCACTTATCGACTGAGCCACACACTGAAGCTCTGAGCTCAGCATATTACTACTGGTCCCAAGACAGACTGCACAAATGCCTCTTGATAAACCTTTTTCCAGGATTGGGATGAATGAAGAGGAAATGCCAGGGAACTTGAGAGGCAGGGATGGGGAAGTGAACAGAGACTGCTGGACTCTGCTAGGCACTAGGCAGCACGTTCTGCTCTTTAAAATAGGCTAAGCTCTGCCTCACTTGCTCCAGCCAGTCTTCATGCTACATTTTCAAGGCTGAACTGTAGCCATTTATAAGCCAGACACAGAACTTAAGAGCCTGGCTGAATGCAGAGGATGTTTTATGCAAGGCTATAGGTTGAGGTTATGCTCTAAAAATCATCTAAAACCAGTGCAGTACTTGCTCGGTGCGAGATGAAGGAGCGCACCATGAAAACTTCTGTGTCTTCCTAGGAATGGCACAAAGTAATAAACTAAACTTACACACCACCAACAAAGCAGCACAAAACACACAGCACTGTGCACTGGGAAAACCTAATACACGCCAAGCATGAGAAGCATTTCACCTCAGTAACACGATGCACTTTGAATAGAAGCTGAGTCATGTGGGGTGGGCTGCTCACCAGGGCAGGAGTCTGCAGATGCATCTGATGTAGTTTGGGAGATGAGCTGATGGGCTACCTGATGCTCAGGGAGCCTGGTGTGTAGCCATGCACTAGCCCAATGTCCCACAGTACCTGAATGGGCACGTAGTACCTCAGCTGCTCTGTACCAGACCCTGAATTCACTAAAGCTGCAGTAAAGGTTTCCTTCTAGTAACAGATGTTCGCGTGTGAAGGAAGGCTACTGCTGCTCAGGCTGGCAGATCATGCAGCTTGACAAAACGCATCATGTATTATGCCACTGTCAAATACAATGCTTTAAAAATGTCTTTTTAATAGCGAGAAGCCATTCTTCCCTTCACAAATTTCTTCAAACTGCTCCCCAAACAACAGGCTGCACACAGTGAGCAAGGTTGGTCTTGTGAAGAGATGCAGATGATCGACAGTAGCGAGGCTGAAGACGTTCCTCTGGCAAACCCGATACTCAACTATGCATTGTCTGAGAGGAGAACTCAGCCCTCCCTCTCCTCTCATTTTCACCATGCAGGAAAGAAGCAGGAATACTTCCTCTGATATCTGTCTCAGCAATACAAGCAGCATGCCCGGAGATCCAAGCCCACGGTACCCACCTGGCAGCCTGACGACAACAACAACCAGCAGACGGGGACTGAGAAGAGCTTGGCTGACTCCTACACTACACCACAACTGCCTCCCTGCAAACACTCCAAGCTGAACGAAGCCTCTGTTAACACACAATTAATAAACTTATCTACGGGGAGAATCTGTTGTGGGACTGGAAGCCAGAACTGCCTCTTCCCTAGGCCAGCTCTGCACCAGAGAGAAAGAAATGGCTCTGGTCCCATCAAACCTGTGCCAGCAGGGACTCTGTTATATTTAAATCAGCATTTGCCACAGCAGGGGATTATCAGATACTCTACTTAAATGCTGGATTTTCTTTTTTATTTTGATGTTTAACTCATAAAATCTGCATTTATTTGGGCTGGGTGCTGATGTCTGCAAGCACAGCTGCTCACCAGCTCTCTTTTGCTTGCCATGTGAATGCATGAGAAGAGGATTTAAAACCTCTTTCCAGTCTGTTTAGTGTCAGCATTTGGGTTTTCTTGCTGTCTTGCTGCTGTGGCAAATGCACCCTGAATGTCCCATACCCTCAGCAACCTCCCAAAGCAGAGATGTGCGGGATCTTCTCACGTTCCTTTCTTCACAGAGAGAAACTGGAGACACGAAACCTGCTAACAAAGGCTGCAGAAACTGAAACACAGGGTGTGCTATGGCGTGACTCAAGACAGCAGACCTGGACCTGCACATAACCTGAAAGGCAGCAGGTCCTGGGAGCTCAGGAGATGGTGTGCGTTATTACCACGTTCAGGGGTAGGTGCCTATCCTGCCCATACACGATTCAGAATGGTTTCATGACTTGCTAAGGCTGTCAGAACTATATGAAAGGGTAAACCAATGGGGTAAACCTCAGCCACTCAATTTTCTACTGCTGTTGCCACATAAGGTTTTATTATTGGTAAAATCAGGCACATTCAATAGTATTTCATGCACACAAAATGGACACTGGCGCCATAAAGAGTGTAATCAAATTCTCAGAAAGAGAATGCAGATTGAGAGAGATGCTCCTTTCTATGTCTTTTACTTCGGACCCAGCTGACACAAGCAACTGAAATTTGCTGCTAAATGAATCAAGACAGTACAGTGCATTTCAAAGCAGCATTAAAATCAGTGCTTGCCTCAGCAGGATTTGGTGCTCCTGAATCATGCTTGTATAACATTAAAGCCGAGTTAGAATATTGCTGTTCTTTATTTGTTATCCTCCCTGATCATTTGCTTTTGCTAATGTGTTATTCAGTTTAAAGACTATTTACTAAAGCTGAACAATATAAGCACACAAAGCACTGACCATGTCACATGAGCTACCATTATCAGGAAATTAATTTATCCAAGCCAAGCACTAAGCCATACACAGTTCAGATGCATTTAAACTACAGCTCCAAACCTTAAATCTATGTTCTCCTAACTTCTTTATATACATATTGTGTGCAGAAATTAACGGGTATATCAAACAATCTGGTGATGAGATACGGAAGCCTTACTCATCCTGGAACAGATGGTGGGAACAGAAATTGCTCCCAACAAAACTAAACTTGATCTAGAGGAATTCTCTTTAGAGAACCTCTCTGTGAGGTTTGCTCTTGGTTGCTGTATGAGCTGTGTCATCCCACCCCAAAAATGCATTGTAAAACCAAAGGACTGGTAACCCAGAGGCCAAAATGCTGACTGAGCACAGCTCAGGAGTTCCCACATGTGGACCCCTGATGCTGCTACTGGGTTAAACACTTTTCCTGCACAAAAGCACAGTAAGGGGTTGCCACTGATGGCACATAACAGCATAAATATGCCTGGGAATTGATGATTTATTCAGCAGCAAGCATCTCTCCCTACCAGGAACTGCCCAGATCCACTCACCCAGTTTTAAACCAGGAAACCAGCAGTGGCTGGAATCACCGAGGTGAAAACATGTGAGGAAAGACTGGAAGTGTGGAAAGGAATAATGGGAAAGACAATCTCTGCTGGTAATTCCGAGGAAACTATGGTATCAGCTCTCACTAACAAATATCCCTGCTTTTCACTTCTTCTAGGCCTAATGACAGGATTTTTCACATTAAACTATGGGGTAGATCAAGAGCATTTAATGCTTCTATCCTCAGATTTAAGAAATCTTCAGCACCTTTAAGCTGCAGAAAAACAATTCCAGAGATGAAGATTTATATTCTTGATAATGGGGCAGGCTCACATAAAGAACTGAGCTCAATTGAAGTTTCATTCCAGTTGTAAAGTGTCTGCCTCTTATTGAACTGCAACGGCAAGATTAGAGCTTTGACTGTATCAGTCATTCATGGCCTTTGTCAGAAATAAATCACTAGATTAACCCGTGGCTATGGGGAGCACAGGAAATGCCTTCCTGTTCCTGAACTTCTGCACTTGATGGAATGATCAGAATCCTCCCCTGGGATTCAGGCAGATATCAGCATGGTAACGTGAAAGGGGCTGGAGTCTCCTATCCATTTTGGCTTTCGTTTGCATTTCCAGGTCCACGCAGAGTACGGATTAAACAAACCAACCCCAACAATGCCACAATTAGCATCTATTTTGCATCTAATGAAACAGAACACAAGCTTCTTTGTCTGCAGTTATTTCCAGCTTTATGTTTTCATCTCGGGCTGCATCCAAACTCTAATGAAATAAATTCCTGGATCAGAACCACAGATCTGGTGCCAGCAATGGTTTTTGAAGCCTTCTACACATCTCAGTACCCACATAACAATTACTGAGCAAGACTTGCTGGCTAGCTCAGTTATTCCTCATCCACATTTAACAGGGCAGGTTGACTTTACCTCAAAAACACTGCAAGAGTTTATAACCTCAAGCTTACTGCCGCAGAGCAGAGCTATTACTCAGTGAACCTGGTACCCAGTTTCTAAAGACACTGCATTATTTCCAGTAGACTGTTTACCTGAGCACAGAATCAGCCTTGATTCTGAGCCTTTATGTGAAATTTTATTGTCCAAAGCAGATATGACCTGTTAAGATTTAGAGGCTGTATTAGCAGCAATAACAATTTTACAATCAACATCAGTAAATCTGGGTTTATTGAGAACTCTACAGTCTTTGAGCTGTAGAAAGCAATTAAAATGTCTGTTTCTCACTAACTTTCATACAAGACACACAGCCTGTTTAATTGTGGAGTGTAAAGCAGCATAGTTCAAATCATTCTAAAATTCTCAGTAAAATTCAAACTGTGATGACTGAGAATCACCATTTTTTTTCCTAAAGTGGCTGAATTCCAATAAAAATCACATTTTTGGCTATTAAACTGTACAGAAACTGGAAAACAGTCAAATGTGTGCTCTCCAGTTCAGCAAACCATATGTGTTGGGTAGAACTGTACCTCTCATCGCTGGTTTCTTTTGATCTTCAAGAAAACACACTGATTCTCTATAGTTTTAAATTTGAAAACTCACCTTGAAGTGCTGTGGTTTTGGAATTAGTAACAACATCAAACTGACATACAGGCCTATGAGAGCAGTTAGGGCAGGAAAACGTCCTACCATCTCCTGACAGAGGTACTGGGATCCTCATCACTTTAAAGAACACCCCTTCCGTGAACAGAGCGTAATGAGAGATACAAGGAGTGCTTGAGCCTACAAGGTTTTGACAGAGTGTGTTATTAGGCAACTGAAGAGAGAAGGAAGTGGTGGGTGAAAGAAGAAGGGAACTAAGGGGGAGACAACCAGGATTTGAAGGCGCTGGACAAGGCAGAATTCCTCAGGAAAACCAGGCTGACACACAGCACCAGGACCACAGGTCAGGTTATTTCCACAGCTAAGATTCTGCAGTCAAGTAGATGCTTCATTTCACTTTGTAACTGCTTGTTTTCAGCCTTTCTCCTACAATTCTGCACTTGATTTGGGGCATTTGATGAAGAAACAGTCACTAATTTTACTGTAGTTTTGTGGCAGGAGGGGAACCAGGGTTAAAGGAATAAGCAAAACGGAAATGTTTACCACAGAGAGAGCACATTTATGCGAGACAGGATGCACTGGCGCTCTGGAGGGATGTGCACTCACAGAACCTGGGTTAACAGCTCACGTTGTCTGTGAGGAAGAGGTTGCTGAGGTTGCCCACTGGTGGCTTTGGGGGAATCTCTGCAGGCAGCGATTTCCATCCCTTCTGCAGAGCGTGGGCAATGAATCCCACACAGACAAAGGATGGTTTGGCAATTACACCTTTGGAAGTTTGCTTTGTCTATAGAATAGACGTGGTTACCACAATATATATTGGAATGATTTTGACAATTCTCTGCAATGCAGTATCCATTTTTCTAACACCATTAAAATGAGTAAAAGTAAGGCACGGCTCAGGAGAATGTGGCATCAGAAATTGGAATGATAGAGTAAAGCTCATTAGATGCCTGTATACAAATTCATCTATTCACCGTTCTTATTTCTAACCCGTCTGTCTTTTGACCTTTGCCACTTCTACATGATTTTCAGTATCTTTTGCACATCAGTTTGCTGCACGTCTCCTCTCTTCTATTTTCATCTGATCAACATGTTTCTCCTTAACTAAAAGGATTCCTGTTCTTTGGAGTTTATTTTCCTTGCTTTTTTTGTTGCTTCAGTTGCAACACACCACAGCAACAGTGGAGATAAAGGGCAAAAATCCCTTCTGAGTGATACTATTTCTCACCCCCATCAAAAGAAGCCAGTGAGCATGCTGCAGCGTGTGATCAGCAGCACAGCACAGCGTTACTGGGGCTGCTCACGGCTCTGGCCCTGCGGCTGCAGCCTCAGCGTGGTCACCGCAGCTCACCCAAGGACCCAAGAGATTTAAACACTGCCCTGGGTCCTGCCAGGGCAGCACTGGCTCAGGACTCCCACCACCAGTCAGCTCTTTGCCAGGTAAGAACAAGGAGATGCCGTGCTCACTTCAACCACCACATCGTCTTTTTGCATGCCTCCCTAGCGGATTTTTAAGCACAAGCCACTTAAAACATCTTCCTCCAAGAATAACTGGGCTATTATCATTTTAAGGCATCCCCATTACTTTCCTGCTAGGATGCAGTTCTCTCAACAAAAAGCATGTTCAAAGCTCAGCATAAAAGAAAAAAAAAAAAAGCCCCAATTCTTATTTGTGGCAGATTTTCTGTCTCCAGCAACAATTTATCATAATATTTTTAGGGTGAATGAGGGTTTTTTATGTTTTATTTTTCAATAAAAAGAGGATTTTTTGATGAAATAAGTAACAATCTGTTTTCAGTCTGTAAGCCTCACACTTGAAAACTACCAAACCCAGGAGTTTTTTTTCCCAGCAGCATGCCTGAATTCTGATTAAAAGCCATTCCTTTTTAAATCTTATATAATAAACCCCATTGCTATTTAAAGCAGTCTGTGAGAGAAGAACACAGTAACCAACAGCAGACCTTGAAAGCCATGAGGTTTTGCCTTCCTCCTCCCTTCTCCCTCTCCCCTTGCAGCGCCGCTGCACCAAGGCTCACCTCAGCTGCAGGGACTCCCTCGGGTGGGCGGCAGTGCAGGACGATCATCCCTTCGATGGGAACCTCCTTCCCTTGGGGATCTTGCTCAAAGTTCTTCCGTAAATCTGCAGGGTTCAATGCAATGACTCATTACACAAAAGCCATTCCTCCCCACCCAACACCGCTTTGCCATGTGTGTCTGAAGCAAAGGGCAACCGAGAGCTACTCATTCTTCCCTAGATGCAGAGGAAGGAGATCCCATCACCTTCGATTGTGTTTCCATTCCTCCACCTTTAAGAAACCACTTCTGTGTGACCGCAGAGACAATCTGGTTTCGAACCCACAAACTCCATGGTCCCACTTGGGCACTGTCTCCTGAGCCATTGCCTTTCCAAAACAGGGCACTGAAATGCAAGAACCACAACGTGCCATTGCTGGGGCACTGTTTAAATCAACCCAATGAATCCAAGACTGGGCAAATAATTTCCCCAGTGCACACTACTTGAGATGAGTGCCAGGGTATTTCATCAAATGTCCTAAGCCAGATGATTTGTTTAGCTCGCCTACATACTGCAAGCTGTGGGAAAGGAAGGGAAGGACTGAGAGCAATTCCACGTGTTCCAAACTGGCTGATTACAGGATTGCTTCATTTCAGACGCCACGGCCCAGCCAGGAATTCAGCATAAGAAACAGAGTGTACTGTCTCAGAGTCACACTGATGTGGTCACAGCACTTCGAGGGCAAACCAGAATGAAGCAAACCTGCCCCCAGTGACACTGGCCTAACCCAGCCATGCCCATGAATACGTGGAGTTAAGCTGCTGTGAGAGGAAAACAAAAAGGAAGGGATGTGACTTGGTACACGTGCTTTGAGAGTTAGGATGCTTCCATTAGACATACTCATTTTCTTCAAACAGTGTCTCAGATTCCACAAGGTGGATTTACGGATTTAATTTCCTCCATTGCTTACACTTCATGAAATACACCCCCTTAAATGCAGAGGCTCTGAGTCAGTTACACTTTAATATATATTCCAAAATACATTAAAACTTATTTTAGCAAGCCGGTCACTAGAGAAAGATGCACGCAGTGCATGTATAATCCTTTTTATGATTCTTTCTTAATGTTGATTTTCTTCCCCCACAGATAACCACTATCTCTTCCAGTACTCTTTAAAAAGTCATTCATTAACAGCTAGGATGCAGTTGAGCCTACAAATGCCTTTATTAGCATGAAAAATGGAGTAGGATCCATCTTCTCATTTTCTCTGCATTCCACGCTATCATAAAGAAATACTTACCTGTTTTTTCAGAGAAATATAAAGTGCTTTAATGCTTTGGTCTTGACTCACAATTCAGAATCTCTAGGCTTCAGTGATCAAAGAAGAAAGGAAAGAAAGAAGTTGACCCCACCACACTACACACCGCAATGACGTGTGCCATCAATGCTATGGCTCTGTACACTACCACAGCCTGCACCTACACATTCCTGTCTCTAGTCCTTTACAGGGTATTTCCCAAGGGAGAAACTTGTTCCCCAAATCAACAGCTGGGGTTGTTCACTGCAGACAGGATGACACAGGTCTGAGAAAGAGTGAGCCCTGGAATCTCATGGGGGTTGGTGACGGGTACCAGTTGGTAACTCTTCATATTCCCTGTCTGGAGTCCTAACAGGTCCCATCATCTCCGCACTCCAGAACTGCTGTTCTTGCCCTTGAAGTCATGTTTTTGAAATGGAAAGTGGCACAAAAAAGGCCAGTGCAGGAGCACAGCTCTCAGACAAATGTACAGCCACGACCAGTGCAGCACCCTGGGGTGCCTGCCAAGGGTGATGCGGTACCTGCAGTTATGGGAGGCTGCTGGGGATGGGGATTTACACAAGAACTGGTGCCACGGTGATGGGTTTAAAAGTCCCAACACACAGCTCCACCCGCTTCTGCCCGTTCTGATTTTCACTCATATTGCCATGTGATGGGTTTGGGAAATCACAGTGCAGAGAAAAGTCGATGAAAATTCAATTCAGATTAATAGTCCTCTGCAGCTTAGCAATACAGGGGAATTATTAGCTCGTTCAGGGTTATGACAGTTAATGCAGTAAAATAAAAACCTGAACGTACGCATATTTACACATTCAAACTAAAGCAGCCAACAAAAATATCTGGGATCTATAAAATCAAAGAGTTGTTACATTGTCCTACTCCTTATCTCAAGGCTTATTTTAAGGTGTCCTGTTAAAAAGGCATCATTTTAGAAAGATTTATCAGGAATCTGATCAAGTTACCATCCAGTTTCTTGCTTGAACCTCCACATCATGTTCCTCTTCGCCCTCATCTCCTTCCAAGCAGCATTTCTCCCAGCCCTTTGCAGGTTATTGCCATCACTGCCTGGGACTAGTTCTTTAAAGACCTGAACTGCTAATTTAAAGGACAAGAGTTCACAGCAGACCTGGGGAAAGTAAACTCCCCAATTGTCTGCTTGCAGCACTGCTGTAGAAGGATGGTTTCAGGCTCTCACCTGCCAACCAATGATGTGCTTCAAAACTGAAACCCAGATACAAAATACAGAAGATTCTAATGTATTCTTGCCCTTTTTTGTTTTAAAGGAAGTGTAGGATACAGACACTGATGTGTTTTTTTCATGTTTCTTTGACCCCTGTGATCAACTTGGAGGAAAAGGGCACTTCCCAGGGGATCTTCTGTTGGCTTTAACCTTTTTTATTACACAGCACTGTTGTGACACTGTGACCAGAATCTCTGAAACAGATTTGCCGAGTGTAAATGCAGCCTGATCAATCCACACTGAAATAAAAGAGAAAAGCCCCATCATGCTTTCTGTGCTAGTCCTACAGCATCTCACAAGGGAGGGCTGGCAAACCAGCAGCACTTATTTACACTGAACCCTACAAGAACAGCGTTGTTTCCATGCCTTACAAAACCTGGAATAGCAGAACGCTTCCTCTACTCACAAGCTATGCGGACAGATGCCTTCCTGCTCTTTGAGGTCCCTAGATGGCTCCATGCCACACACTGACACCAGTAATCCTCTGGGCCATGAAAATCTTCCACCTGCTGTCTCGTCACATTGATGAACACCTCCCGAACCTTCAATCCTAAAGGGAAAGATAGAGGAAATTAGTTAATAACAGCCTCTTGCTTGGGCATAAAGCTAAGGTTAACCAAACTTTTCCTTTTAATTACACAATTCCATTTTTAATCAAGGCAAAGCTTTAATTCCTTTAACAATAACATATTGCCACTAATTAAATTCTAAAAGCTGAGCAGGTCATAATGCATTGAGTTACAAGAACTACCCACCCACTGTGGTCTTTGCAAGAATACAATGCCTCCCTCAGACACCTTGGCTCTTGTGCTTTTTCACCCAGAATGTGTATCTGGACTTCGATACTATAATATAAAACTGAATTACCTTCCAAACTAACATCTACATGCCCTTAAATACCTTTCTGAAGTACCCTGGCAGGCCCCCAGTTGAGTCAGACAGAACTATGCACGTATGACAGGAACTAATCTAATGTCCCACTGAATTCCAGCCTGTTCCAGCCAACACTGCCACTTCCATCCAGCAGCCACTTCCTCATGCAGGGGGGTAAAGCTGTGTCACTGCAGCACACAGAAAGCTAAGCTCAAGCCATTACACCCTGGAAGGAGGAGAAAATAAAGGGAAGTGAATGCACTTCACAGCTCACAAATGGAGACGTTCCTCCACTTGGGATGCTCGCCATAGCTGCGTATCTGCACGATAACCTTGGGGAGAGGAAATATAATCCAAACGTGGGTTGAAAGGCATTAGGAATCAGTTGAAAGTGCTGGTCAGGAAGATGTTAATTTGAAACTAGAAAGCATTCATGCCTTCTACTTTCTTCTTTCTCCTCCTGTGCTGTCCCCCAGGATACTTCTTTCCCCTTCACCGGAAGTGAATGAAAACTCAATGTTAAAATATTTCATGCCTGCGAAGTTTATAAAGAAACTCCTAAACATGAATTCCATAAAAGTTGGCTTCTGCTTAATCTCAGGCACCATTACCAGCTGGGTGCTTCCCTCCTGGAAGGCACTGGGGAGTCACCGTGTTCCTTTGGTGCACAGGAGACTTGAGGCCACTGGGGATGCTCATGAAGAGGGGTGGGGAAGGTCAGACAGGCTTTAAATACTATAAAGCAACACAAAAGCTTTGCTGCTTTTCCAGCAATAGGCAAAGGGGGTTTTTCCTTCTTTCCATTTAGCTTGCCATTTCACCACGGTACTTAACGACACGTACAAACCTGCAATAGAGTCCTGCCTTGTCTCAATAATCAGCTTAGTCACTCAAATATTTACTCGTGCTGTAATAAGCAAACAGAGGTTTCCAGGTTGCTTTTATTTGCATTGTGCTCTTTCAAACATGGTGATGCAGTTTCCAACAAAACTGTTTACAAAACGTCTCTTCGTTTCCTGACACGGTGAAAACAAGCCCTTCTGAAACACACACAGCCCGTGGAACTCGGCAGCTCTGCATCTAACTCCTCTCTCCCTGCTGACAGACTGCATGATGAAAATGCACCATCCCAATTTAGACATCCAAGCTGCTCTGCCCGTGAGGAATCCCTGGATTCTCAGCCATAAACCATTTGCAGAGTCATCTTTGTAAGTTAAAGATAAGAGCAGCTAGGATTAAGTTCCATTTGTGAGCATCTGAGTCCTGGTGGCCTGACACAGCAGGTTTTGACAGCCTGAAGATTCAGCATCCCTCCATGCTGCATGACAGTCACACACTTTCCTGTTACTTACCCTTGGCAAATCAAGCTGTGCAGTCCCTGAGTGATCTCAATCAAAGCCACAAAGCATCAAAGCTCCAAAGTCTCCATGGCCAACAAGGTTGCCACCCATCTACTTAAAGCCTTCTTCAAGAAGGGTGTAAAATGATTAAGTCCTTGACAAAGAGTGACCTTTCTGAGTGGTCCCCAGTCAGGAATCACTCAGCACTCAATTAGCTGACACACACACGGTGCATCCTGCCTGTGCTGCCTGCAAACAGCACTGCTCTGCATGCAGCTGGGAAGGTACAACCCTTCCCTGCGCATTCTCAGCATCTCCAGCTCTCCTTCCATCCCAAGATCAGCTCCTTCCCACTCTGACTGCTAAGGAGTATCTTCACAGGGAGAGAATCCTCCCCATCACCAGCCATTAGCTACAGCCTCGCAGGCAGCCATCAGTCACCCCCCTGGACCTGCCACGATGTGTTTTGAACTCTCACCATTTCTCAGCTACTCAGGAATTTCTGGAAGCAGCAAACAGAAGCAAAGGGAGGGGAGCTGCATATTGTACAGCTTACTGAGGCAGCCATGCTACCACCACCACAGTCTGCACGGATACCAAACAAGAAGCCATTTCTGGGCTCATTGGTAGTGTAAAATTCCAAGCAGCTGTCAGTGAATAGAGGCATTTACAGCTTCGGATTTATTAAGGTAGAACATTCTCTGGCCCAGCTATTCCTTCCATTGATGCCTGATTTAATTAATCTATATATCAGCCTCTCTTTTCTGAAGCAACATTAAATGGGGTTTGAATCGGGCAAACGACCAGCACGTGAGATTGAGAAAGTGGTGGTTCAGCATTGTAACAATGGGCCAGGCAGGAATTGGGGTCCCTTTAAAGGTCTCCCAGTTTGCCAATAGACAAAATAAATGCAGCCAAAATGGCAGAATCACAGAACTGCTGAGGTTGGAACACCTTCTCTCTGGGGAAAGTTAAGTTTTGTTTATGGGGAAAGGACCCCTATTTTCATTGCTTTAGAAACAAGCACACAAAGCAAACCTCTTGGGAAGAGCAGCACGTATTCTTCATTTACCATCACTGTATTTCACCAACAAATACCCTCAGCAACCCTCTGCAGCTCAAGAAATGCCAGAAAAATTGCTCCTAGGAAATGACACAGAACGAAAAACCCATGCAAAGAAAAGCAGGCACGTAATGAACACGAGCAACATTTTACCTGTGACTTGTGTAACTCTAATAAAGCACCGCAAGAGCAACCCTTTAAATTATTGTGCAAATTATAACCATCATCTTTTGTTACACAGCACAGCCTTACAGAATATAAAATTATAGTACTGATATGCTAATCAGCTTTCTGCACTGTTGGATGGTGTAGCTGCAGATAGACTAACACTGGCAGCAGATGAATAATTGCTCTCCATGTACTAAACATAACAGAGCTGCACAGAACTTCAGCATTTGTCAGCGTTATTTGTTTAAATGAGAACAACACTGACAGCAGTTATTGCTGCAATCCTTTTATTTATCAGGCAAGAAAACTCTAGTCACTCTTAGTAGGCCTGATCCTCTGGTGAAACCTGAAGTTGAAGTATTTATAAACTAATTCGGAAGTGCATGCTGCAACCTTCAGGCAAGGAAAATAAAGCAGAAGGCAGTTCATCAAATCCTAATGATTATGTTTTTATCACAGTAGCATCTACTAGCTCAGGCTCTTGCTTTATGGGGTAGAGGACACGAAGCAAAGCTCTGTTCATGGGATAAACAGAAGAGGGAGGCTATGGATTTACTGCCTTTTCTGCAACTCGGGAAATAAGGCAGGGGAGGATGAAATAGCGTGGTCTCTAATGGAGCGACTGCGTGTGGCAGCGCAGCGATGGGAACCCGTACCCGCTGCAATGGCAGTGTGTGCCTGCACTCATTTGCTGCACAAACAGCAGCAGCTCCACAAGAGCAGAGACTTCAGTGCAAACTCCTCAAGCCAAGGCTTCCACGCTCAAGCAGCTAGTACATGTCACAGCCCATTGCCACAGCAGTTCCAAGGCGACAGAAATCCTTCCCCTCCTGCTGCTCCTCCTCTACAAACGAACAGGGACTCCTGCGGTACTCGAAGATTCTGTTTCTGTCCTATAAAGACAGGATCGTGTGAAATTGGATTCCATGTTCATCACAGCAACAAAATATGCCCATTGTCTACCAACAGCTGTCCCTCCTGTCCTTCTCCATGTTCACAATACAGCACTGTAGGTAAAATCCATCAGGACAGTGTGCCCGCAAGCGCCGCTGCCAACTTCGCCTTGCATATGCCTGGCTAAGAGCTTGCTGGCAGGAATTTATAGAGATGCTAAGACATATTTCTTGCATTCTGCATTAAATTTCCTCTTGTTTGGGTTTCTTGTTGCTATTTTTCACCACTTTTCTATACATCATCTCAGAATTTTAATCACATAACAAAGAGTGGAAGGATGTAGAAGGACAGCCCCACTTTCCTGTACTGTACCCTCTCTTAGTGAGCGCGCCAGAATCATCCCCTTTAACCACAGGCACCGTTCTTGGCACGGCTTCCAGTGCAGTCTTCCACAGATGGAGCTCTCGCAGCACACAGAACACGGTGCACACTTGGTAACAGACATGTTTATGCCCCAGATTTGACTCCAGAAATGAGGGCGCTGCCAATACGCACATTCATTCTAAATAAAACCCAGTAGTCTGCTGTTTACTGGCAAAGGAAGAGTTCCAAAATACTTTCTGGATCATGGTGAGAGACTATCCATGCCTGTCCTTCAACTTCACACTGTAAACAGGCCTTTACTTCCATTTTTATGTCCTAAGGGCCATTATGGCACTTTGTGGAATGCTCAGCACTGCACTGTCTGCCCCACATTCGTGTTTAGAGAACAACGCTTTCAGGGTTAGCTCTGTTCCTGGGCAAAATTCAAACCTGCAACATTCATATGCCCCATCTCATCTGCACAGCCCATGCCTCCAGGTCTCAAACCTCACCATTACTTAAAAATCCCACCTAATGCTACTTTATCTTTTTTGGTTATTAATCCAAGGCTCCCAAAACATAACTGCAGCATTCACAAGACAGACACAAGGTTTTCATTAACCATATGGAAGATCAACTTTTAGGGAGAACATTTCTTCCACACTGACTCAGCAATGCCTTTAGAAGTAAAGGTTGTGCCTATTAAGATAATTTCATAAAGGTAACTGTAAAAATTCAAACTCATCCAGATTAGCATTTACCAAAAGCCTTTAGTACTAAATTCCTTCAGAATGCATCACTTAAAAAGGACGCCAAACCACACTCTAGGAGATGTTTTAAATGGTATTTTTTTCCCCTAGAAAGGAATCGCTTGTATTGATAGAGAGGATGTTATGCATACACTGCTATTTCCAAGGCATGGGAGTTGCTTAGCAATCTGGGAATTTAGAAAGAGGAGAAAAGCAGTAACAAAGCAGAATTGTGAAATGACTAGAGGGTGCAGCATTAAATTGGTTTGTAATACTTATCAAGGTGCTTCTAAATGAGAAAAGATATAGGGTGTGCTGGGAGCATAATAGAATCTGTTGATCATTTTCAACCTTCTCCCTTCTCTTTCAGATGCTCACAGTGGATTTTCTTACTTAGCTTTATTACCTACCAAACACCCATCACTGCTTGGGTGTGAAGGCACATTTCAGCCACCACACTGGCAGTTTTTCAGGGTTCATCCTGACAGGAACTGCATAAAGGCATATGTGTCCCTGTTTCTTGTTTCCACTAGAAATTACACCACTGAAATACAGAGGACTGCTATTCCCTCCAGAACTGCTGGTTTCTTTCAGACAGCTCACTGACTATGGTTAGCGTATGACCAGATCTGGTGGTATGTGTCCAGTTTGTTGCATCTCTGTGCAATGCGTCCCACATCTACAGTCATTTTAATTCCCTCTGCTTTCCCTATTCATGCTATGCCTCTCCTGCCGGATCTGTATTCCCTTCCCTGCCTGTCAGCCCTGTCCTTTTTACACCTTCTCCCATCCTTTGGTTTCCCTTTTGTGTTTTGGGAAACTGCCTCTCCTGCTCCGCAGAGCTGTGTCTGCGTGGTACACACACCACCAAGCTAACCAAAAGCTGTTGCTGCAGCAGCCCAACACTAAGCTAATGCTGACAGACTGCGCCCTCCCATAGGGGCATCCTCCCTGTGCTCAGGGCAGCACAGCCTCAGCATGAGTCCTTTGAATTAGAGCTGGTTCCGCTCCCTTGAGCTCAGCACAAACCCACAGCTACCTGCTACAGCCCAGGACTCTATCTCTGGATGGGATCTCCCGTTCTCTGCTCTACTTTGCACACTGTGAATAGACCCTGCATCCAGATACGTCTCCCGAAGGACACACTGCCCTTACCTGTAGTCTCATCCATGCTTTCCTCAGACACGTGCTCATTTTGATGGACCCATTCACCATTGCACTTGAAGAAAATCTGCATAGCTGGCATAGCTTTACAGCGTAAGACAATGGGGTTGCTTTTTATAATGTAGGCATCATCTGGTTCTTCCATAAAATGAGGCAGTGTTCCAGGAGCAGATGGGATAGACTCTGGAAGGGCTTCACTGTTATCATTGCCTGAAAGGGAAGGAAAGGAAAACACACATTTTTATGTTGTTGCACCCTTTGTATCCTCTCATTTCATTCATTAAAAACCATTTTGGATTTGATTTAAAAACTAATTTTACTTGGAAAAACACCTGTAGAACTCAAGAGCTGTCAGAATCGTGCCTTGAAGCAATGACACACACACAAATATCAGATCATTTGAGTATAAGAACTGTCAAGAAAACTGACAGAAAAGCATCAGCAAACTGCATCATCACTATTGACAACTTTAGAGCTGGGGCACTGAGGCACAGGGAGCTTAAACGAGTCACCTAATGTCATACAGAATGTCTGTGGAAGAAGCAGAAACTAAACCTTATTCTCTTGATTGACAGCCCAGTGCCTTCACTACTGAATCTTCCTTTCTTTCCCCTGAAATTAATTTCCTTTAGACAGTTGCTGCAGATCTAACAGGGATCAGAGTGTTAACCACAGCGAAGTATATTGATATGAACAGCATTACTGTAGCACTCCAATACTGGAATAAGCAAACTGTGATTTCATACGCACTTAGAGGAAGTTTTCCATATGCTTTTACACTGTTCCCATTTACTGCAGCCCCTTTAAGGCAACATAAAAGTGGAAAAGTGGCTTCTGTAGGGCCAGAAACTGCAAGACTGTGAGCTTTACAGCTCAGATCACAAACAGTGGGATCCGAGGGCATTTGCTCAGCAATGTATAAGCCTAAGGTGGCTTATTTTCTGAGTTCCTGTGCTCAGACATGAACACACAAGCACTGGAATACAGGCTGTTCCTTTACTACAGCTCTTCTAATTGAGTGAAAAACTAGTTGCTGCTGTCAAACCCAGGAAATTCCCATTGATTTTTAGCAACACTGGGATTTATTTTCAGTAGTTTTGTCAGTTTTGTGAGAAAATCCAGAGCACAGCAACAAAACTAAGTCAGAAGGGATCAATTTATGGAAGCAGATTATAAAGTACTGAATACAGACAGTGTAGCCAAACGGTAACAGAGGAGGACACAGTCTACATGCAGATGATGGGAACACAGTACCTGAGAAAGAGGAATAGCTGAGGGCAATAGAGATGTGATTTAACCCAAACCAATGAAATTAAGTTAGATGAAAGTCAAGTTATGGCCATATGAAGTATGTCTCAAATCCTTCTCAGGTCTAGCAGATGATGGAATAATGAGAACACACTTTAAAAATAGGTATCTCTCAGCACAGTGTATCTTGTGTGCAAAGATACACTGTGTATGTGCTGGGAAATCACTGATTTTCCAATGACTTCAGTGGTTTAAACTACATTCACTGTGTGCTTTATAAAATATTATCCTAATTTTCAGCGTTTCGCTCCTGAACATTTATGCCAATTTCCATCCTGTCAATCTTCAGTAATACTGTGTCCCTGTAGGCTTGATTAAATCCAGGCTTTGTAGGAAATAACAAAAATGTCATTAGAAGATTTTGGAGACGCTTGGAAATTCCATGCTCCCATCGGTGCTTTGAGGTAGCAACACACCTGTGTTGAGGAAGAAGAGCTGGAGAACTTAGAAAGCCCATTGTTATCCCACTAAATTCACTACTTAGGGCGAGACACAAAGGATGAAATCCCAGCCCCACTGAAATTGAGGGCACAATTCTCCTCCCAGGTGGCATCTGGATTTAATGATACGGCTTTACATTCTGGTTAATGGTTCCTGATGAGCACCTGAGAACACTGATCCTGCACCTCCTCAGGGATTGCTGTGCTTGTGTCCAACAGCCACGCTGAGGGAAACATGAGCTGTTTGATGCTGTCACAAGCAGGGTGGGTTGGTGATGAGGAAGTGCTCACTCCTAAAGAAAACATGTCATATAAAAACATAAGCCAAGGGGCATCTTAATCCATCTTTCTTTCATCTATCATCTTTTTTGTACCCTTTGTAACTAAGTAATGTCAACTGTCTTCCATGTGTACATCCATTTTTACAGGAAGGCCAGAACACATAACTTGCTTACACATGGAACTGTTTCCATAATGAAATTTGAGTCGTTTTTCAGTCAGAAAAGCAACTTAGTGAGATTTGGCTATGTTGTTTTAATCGCATGACCCTGTCCCACATGCAACAACGTGGGGTTTTTGGAAGTCACTCAGATATTGATGGAAATAAGAGATTTTGTTGCCCACACAAAATCCTTTAATGCCTTTGTTATTTCCTCTAGTACGCTCGGATTTACTAAAGCCTACAGGGACACAGTTTTCAGCAAAGATTGACAATACAGGGACAGTGAGAACGGTCAGTAATAGAACATGCATGCTGATGAGCTTCGCTGCATCATTTTCCTTTAAACTCTACACATTGAAGAGGAATAGAATTCCTATTCAATCAGCACTCCAGACCGGCACTGCTTTTGAACAAACAAATACCTTTGGAACTAGCAGACATCAAACTAAAGTGTATTTGGGCTGGTTTTCTCTGTGTATTCTACCTGCAGTTTTCAGGCTCGTGAAACACAACCTGAAAATCACAGAAACTCAAATCCAGAATCACCTTCCATGATCAACTTTGCTTTATTGGAAAAAGCTGGCTAGCAGCAGAATGAAGATTCCAAGCTGATAAAACTCAGTATTATAGCTAAATTATTTCTACTCAATTTCCAGAATGGATTGAACCTTGCAGCAAAATTCATGGTTTAAGTGTTAAGCACCTACCTCTTGAGGAAAAATGCTCTTTCTGATGGTGTTTTTACACCCGGGAGCAAGGAAGACTACCAACCCCCAATGCTCTGAATGGTGTCAGAGCATTCAGCAAAGCAGAGAGAAACATCATGTCTTTGCAAGCCAATAGTTACAGTGTGGGGGGTGGTTTTTACGTTTTTACTGGACATTCACATCTACCTAGGATGGGCAGGAGCATTTCTCCTGCTTTTAAGTTACACAGCTGAGGTAGCTGCTGTTTCCTCATGATAACTCTGTTAAACCCTGACACCTCACAGGATGGCATCTTATGGAGAAGCTGCAATAGAAGCTGCACTCAATGGACCCTTCTAACTCCTGTTGCTGTGCCGATGAGTTTGCTACACCGACAGGGTCCGGAACCTACCAGTACTGGAGAAACTCTGGAGAGGAAACCCAGTAACTAAGTCAGGCACTAACAGGAAAGCTGTTCCTCTGAAGAAAGGAAGCACTAGTGGGGAATGAAGAACTGCTCAAATCCCCACACTACAACCATGCTTCTTTCTTTACTCTACACCTTGGGGTCTCCCGAGTTGTTCAGCACACGCTGGAAGTCACAAGTGCTGAATATTCAGTTCAGCAAGCCAACTTTTGCTATCAGTGTATTAGTTTCATCAGACCCTCTTGCTTCCTATGGATATAAAGTATAAACTTCTCACAGCTGTACCATAATCCTTCTCATCAAATATTTGGGCGACAGGTGGAAAATTGTTCTGCCAGCTGAGGAAGACAAAATCCATTCCTCCTGGCAATTTTCTGCAATGAAAACTCCCCAAAATGAATGTGCAATAAGTTGGGGAAATAAATCTAAAATATTATCACACAAAAGCAATGTGCTCAGAATCTTTAGCTGCAAACTAACTCTGCTTATCTGAATTTTAAAGAATCTCATTTCTTCTTCTGTGTGCATAGGACTAGATATTAAGCTGGATGCTCCTACTTAAAACTATTAGCTATAGGCCTGCTTTTCCCCCTTTTTGCTTTGCAATGCACTGTGGTCTCTTTCATTCCTTTCTTTTTTGCACAACAAAACTGGGCAGCACCCATCACCAATTCCATTCGACAGGAGGGTAAGCAGTTGGGCTGAAAATGGACTTTGCGCATAACAGCAAGCAATGAAACAGGAACCAAATGCCACAGAGCTGTGTCCAGGACTTAATAAACCCATGCTAAGCGGCACACACTATTCCTGTTACTTATAAGGCTTTGGATGACTTTGTCTGCAGCTTATTAGCAGGAAAGGAGAGTGAAAGTCAATATATAATCATGGGAATAAGTTGTCTTAATAGGATTAAAAATCAAGACAACTGTGAAGTATAATGTACTTCAAGTGCCTGTGCTTCTACTCACTGTGACAGTCCCTTCCTACATCACTTACTAATGAACTGTTACAGGTTAAAGGCTTTTTCCACCACAATAAAAGACATGTAAGAGAAAGACACAAGAGACCTCCCACAGCCTCACAAGTGGTGAGTGGGACTGTCTGGGGAATGACAGTGACCTGCCACAGCTGTAAGCAACTGAGTGAGCCTCCTGTAATAATTCACCATTCCTTGGCCAAGAACCCCACGATGCTCACCATGTGCATGCTTCTCCATTCAAACACAAGTCAATGCGCTAGTCAGAACCACCTATGGTTCTCACTGCCAAGAAGCACACATGGGTCCCTTCAGTGTAACTGAGCAGGAAAGCTGTACATTGCAAAAACATGCCGAGCTCCGGTACTTTTATGAACAAGCCCTTCTTGCCCCCCCACTTTCCACCAAACAGCAGCACCATTATTATATTATCCAACGCCTCTTCACACAGTTTCATTTGAGAGAGACCCTATTATGCCAACAAAATCTCACTGTGACAGCATTTTTTAAGACATATATATTAATATATACATGTATAAGCTCTTGTGGGACCTCACCTGGAGCATTGTGTGCAGTTCTGGTGCCCTCAACATAAAAAGGACATGGAACTGTTGGAACAAGTCCAGAGGAGGCCACGAGGATGATCAGGGGCTGGAGCACCTCCTGTATGGAGACAGGCTGAGAAAGTTGGGGCTGTTCAGCCTGGAGAAGAGAAGCTGTGTGGAGACCTCAGAGCAGCTTCCAGTGTCTGAAGGGGGCCCATAGGGATGCTGGGGAGGGGCTCTTCATTAGGGACTGTAGTGACAGGACAAGGGGTAACGGGTTCAAACTGAAACAGGGGAAGCTTAGATTGGATCTAAGGAGGAAATTCTTTCCTGTTAGGGTGGTGAGGCACTGGAATGGGTTGCCCAGGGAGGTTGTGAATGCTCCATCCCTGGCAGTGTTCAAGGCCAGGTTGGACGAGGCCTTGGGTGAGATGGTTTAGTGTGAGGTGCCCCTGCCCATGGCAGGGGGGTTGGAACTGGATGATCTTAAGGTACTTTCCAACCTGAACTGTTCTATGATTCTATAAGTACAATTCTTTTAGTGAGCAGGACTTCTTCCATGGAAAGGATTTTTACGCTAATGAGTGAGGCCATTTTATCAATCCTCATTTATTCATTTTCCTTCCCTTTTAATACCTTATGAGCTTTAGCAGAGGGCTATGTACTTTCCTTAAAGCTCACAGTCCTCATTTAATCTCTCTGCACGTGACAGAAAACACAATTTAATTCTATATATTTTTTAAACATAATAAAGTTTAAAAGCATCACAGCTTCAGCCATGAATTCCAGCCTTAGTTCTTCTATCAAACAACACAAATAAGCAGTACTCCTGCAGCTTTACACAGGGCTACGCTTTTAGATGTTGAAGTGACTAAGACAAAACTGATACAGGTTCTGATCACATCTCCTGCTCAGCACAAAAATGAAAGCTGTCACCCTCCACCAGCTCCACCTACTCTTGACACTGGCCACAAACTATCAGGTCACTTTATCCTTCAGGTCCCAGTGGGATTATGGAGCAGAGCAACCAAGGCCAGCCCAGGATGTGAGCAGCTCCTGCTGGCACAGCTCCAGTGGGTTCTCGTAACAAGTCAAAAATGGGAAAGGAAAAAAGCCCTTTCCAGCAGCACCCCCTCTAGGATTTACCATTCAGTGACACTGCTGTGGCCTCTCTTCAGTCACTGCACGAGAAACTTGCACTTCAATGTAACTCATACAGTGACTTGCCACAACAGACGTAGTTAATGGCTTGCAGGAGGGTAGGGCATTTATTTTTACCACTGAGGATTAATATGTTCATAAAACATTAGTAGTCTTTTCTATGCCAACAGAGATGAATGTGTTATCCTATTGTAATCTCTTTTGTATTCTAAATCTATTTCTATCTAAGCTATACATATTTATAAAAATGATATATTGCATTTATTAAATATTAAGTGGGTTACAAACTTGAAGAATCTTTCATATATTTATTTAACATCTAGGGGGTTTTTCTTTAAGCAGTATGCAAGCACTATAAATCTTTAAAGGAAAAAAGATTCTCCAGCATTCTAAACAGATGAATCGGTAACAAAATCTTCCAGGATCCGATGTGCAGAGTATGAAACTAGGAGAAAAAAATACTTCAAAAATACTGAGAGAAAATACGTGGTAAAGCCACACTTTTACAAGGAAGAGAAGATGCTCTGCCTGGATTTTGAGTGTATCTCCCACGGATGTGTATTAGCTGTAAATGAAAAGCTTTACATGGAAAGCTATACACATAATTCTTTAGTAGACTGGTCTTTGGCACACAAAGGCAAATATGAACTGCCTTGCTGAACTGAAATTTAAGGTTTGGGGTTTTTAACCAAATGACACTCTTAGAACTTTTAAATTCAATTTTCAGTTCACATATAAAAAAGTACCTTTGAACTTCGAGTGCCTGGGCCCCAGAAAGGAAAGGAAGCAGACCCAACCCCAGCAAGGCTAAAATGCTCATTTTGATCCTCAACAATGAAGGAAAACCAGTGGATTTTTTTCCATCTGTGAGAATATCAGGGGAAAAAAAATAAAACCCTCAACAATTATTTCACTGATGATACTGAGAGTGCAGCAATACGATATGGAACCGCTTGGATTCGTTTCAAGGACTACAAATAACACCAAGAGAAAGTGAACCATGTTGGGATAAAGTTATTAACGTGAAAGTCAAGGGGAAATGATCATCATGTAAACCACTTGTTTTTAAATATCACCGACTCTTTTTCCTTAGGACCCAGCAATCTGCAGAACGTATTTGAGCCCAGATCTAACCAGCTATTCACTAACAGCTTGAATCTGCTGCCCTCCTTCCATATTTCCACCCCCCGAAGACTGAAATCAGCTTTGTAATCGTGAGGATGGAATTCTTCAGCTGCTTGAAGGGTCCTCCACCTCGATTGCCAAGACTGATCATCATGTGGATCAGCCACACTCTGCTACACCAAAGAGAGGAACTTCCATGGGAAAAACTAACCTGAAAACTTGAATTTCTCCCAAATAACAAGTGCAAACCAGGATTTTTCCCAAGTTCAATTACTAACTTAATGGATCTACCTAACAAACCCCGGCCAAAACACGGTACCTGCTGATGCGAGTGCTTCCAGCTCAGTAGCAAAGTAATAATAAATATAATGAATTCATAGCAGTTCATAGTTGCACTGTGCCACGATGCTTATTCTTAGCTACAGCATCATTTTATTTACTGAAGGAGCCACAGAGCTCTTTCCTCCAACTTAATTCACAAATCAATTGTCATTATTAAGGCTTAAGGCTTTGATGTGCTCAACTCCCGATTCAGCTGCTGGAGGAGGTGCTTACTGCAGGACTATTCACAGCCTGCTTCAAACTGGACTGCAGACAAGCTTTTGGTTTGCTTGCAAGCGAGTAACAAGCCTGCTGTACAACTGCTGCTTATGGATTAAAAGAGAGGGGGCAAAAATAACCCACACATGCCAAAGCGCTCTCCCCTTGCAACTCCTGCAGCATCAAAGCTGTTCTGCAGGCAAATGTCAGTTGTATTGCTTTTGTAAATGCTGGAGGGGAAAAACCCCCACCTTCCTCCACCACCAGATGCCAATGCATCCAACTCTTGACGCCAGACGTGGCATAACGAAGCACATCAATGTCTTCCTTCGCTGCCAGCACAGGAAAGACAGGCAGTTGCTTACGATCACAGCCAAAACTCTTCCCAGCCTGTCCATTGCAACTCCTCACATCCCTATACCCCAATGCTTTCAAGCACTGAGGGCACAGGACTGCACTGGAGCCAAGCAAAGCGAGGAGCATATGCCACCTTTGACACCAAAAGCCACCAAAAACCAGGGATTTACTTGTCCACAGGCTGATGTTTCCATGGATAAAGCAGGGTTTGTCTTCAGCTATAAGACATATCAAGGCAGTTTCTAAACACGCAAATATTAACAGCAACTCTTATTATTTCTAAATTCATAAAACTAATGGTCTTTCACAAAAATGGACAGAGATCCTACTTAAGAATTAGATCCTACTCTAGAATTAGATGTTTTCATAATAGAAGTGTAATATACTGTAATTTAACTCCTATTCCTTTGAGAAAGAGCACAGAAACCTCAGGGTTTGTGCCGAATCAAAGCTAAAAAAATCAATTTCTTCCTCTCTACTTAATATCCAGATGAAATGTGTACTAACACAATGAGAAAAGCCTTGAGAAAAGGTGACCTGATTCAATGTTGGTTGCTATGAAGCCAGCTCAGACCTAGTAAGTCAAAAGGCTAGTTCTAGTACTTGTCTGCCTTAAGATTACTTAAGCTGCACCACTGTGGAGGCAATGCCTGGTTTGGCACTCACCAAGACCTTGGTTTGATCCCAAGTAACACAAGGCAACCATCCAAACCCATATGGATTCTGATATACAGGAGTTGTGATAACAAGGGATATGCCAACACGGATCCCAACTGGAATGTAGGGCTGTAAGAGCATCACCCTTGCGCTGTTCAGAACCAGCTCTTATGCCTCCATGCACTGCATCTGGTATCAGCTCACATGCTCTTCCCATTTGAAAAGTTGTCATTCTGAGGTTATTTTCTTGCATAGTCACCTTGCTGTGAGTCAAACTCAATCATCAGTCACTGTCACAGGGAAATCATAGCACGGAAAAAAGCAAGTACGGGGTTTAAATCTTTAATATTTGAATAGATAATAGCACAATTCCAGATACAAAAGGAACTTCCCCTCCCACCCATTCTCTATTTTAGCCATAGCCAGTTATCAAAGACATGAGTAATGTGGAACAAACCATGAATCACGGGGCTTCTTTGGGTTTATTTAAAGGTATAGAGTAAATGAAACAGGACCTGACCTGACACAAAACAGATACAGTGACTCTTCTGCCAAGTGGAGTGTGTAACAAGGAACAGAAATGAGAGGTCCTATTTCTTTCCCAGCATGTATAAACAGCTCTCTCCAGCTCCTTCTGAGCTAACAGTCTCTTACAGACCTCTGTGTCTGAAGTTATACTGATAATGATACTTAAGATGCAGTTACTCCATCTTTTGTTAACATTCTTGTGGTACTCACTCAACGAGCCAATCCATTACCCTTAAGAACTCTTCCAAACAAAGTAAAAAAGCATTTCTCTTCAGAAGGCATTAAAAATTCCTTAAAACATATTAATAAGCAGAGTCTTCAGTGCACGAAGTGTTTACTAGCAACATTCACCCTTCATTTTCCTACTCATATTGCCATTAAGGAACAAGTATGTTCCTAGTACTGACAAACACAACTTCTAAAAGAACTGGATTAAAAAGAGGGTAAGAATTAACACTTCTGCTGCTAAAAATGTCATGTTCCCCTCATAAAGCGATGTTCACTCTTGCTAGGCTCAAAGAACACAGCAGTGAGAGAAGATCTGGGTTCAGTTCAGCTGAATCACTGGGACAATGATTATGGAAACACTATGAAAGAAACCTAAGCTAAGAGGTTTTTGTCTCCCAGCTGAAGTAAGCAAGCTCTGAACAGATCTGCCCTTTAATGCTTCTAAGAGCACTGCAGTAATGCCTCTATGAGAACACAGTTTAGGTACACCCACTAGGCAGGAGTTAAGCCATCACAGTGTAAATCTCATCAACTGAGTCTTAAATCCCTAATGATCCAATTAAAACTGGACTCAAAAATGCTGCAGTTATTTTTGCTTCTTCAGCTCATACTTCATAAGAAAACAGGCAACATTAAGTATTAATAGACATCATTTAACTATAATATACAGTGCCTGGCTTAGACATGAGTTTAATGAGAATATGCATACTTTACACAAATTAAACAGAGAGATGAATTAAATGTAAAGATGGATCTTGTTATGCTCAAATTCTATTTTATTGTGACTGAGGAAAACAACTTTATCTGCAGCTAAATAACACAGGTTTGGAGGCAAAGTTTGTAATGCTTTTTCTTACAAACCCCCCTTGGTATTTCAAATACTCTCCAGCTCATGAAGTATCTCCCATAATGGGATAGATCCAATTAGTGGATGTTTTCTACATATGTAGAGAGATTTAAGCCATCAAGGGGGTTTGGATCTTTCTGTAATTCCACTCAAACCCACAAGTGGCATTTCATTTCCAAGTATTTTAATGTGTGTGTTTGCAGCAACTAAACACCATGTAACAAAGCAGGGTGGAAATCAGTGCCGTGGGCCCTACAGCAATCTTTGTGCTTCCACGTTGAAGGGTAAGTCTGTACTGGCTATTCATTTCCTATCTAGTTGCTTTTCAGGGTATCACTGCTTTATGAACTAAACACAGTCCAGGAACAAACACACACTTGCATATTCCTGTGCTCCCTCTCCAACGCAAGGATTGAATTCCCCAAGTTAGCCAAAACAGGGGAGGAAAGATCAGACAAGACAAGGTAAAAGAAACAACAGCAGAGCTGCTTTGGAAGGAACAGTGGACACAGTTATCATTAATGGTTCAAATTAGCACAAGTTATCTCCATCCCACTGGACTCATGCTGCAAGTGAAAAACCACACTACATTCTCAAGCCTAGATTGCCTTTGCCCTACCCACATCTGCTGAACTGCATTTCAACAGCATCTAGCAGTTTCTTCTTACTCACCAAAGGAAATGGAACCCAATTAACCTGTGGTCTTTGCTTTTGTGACTTCCTATTGACCATGCCAACTGAATCTGGAGCTGAGCCTGGATCCATTATACACCTTTCCTTGGCTCCTAAGGCTCATAGAACCTTTTCTCTCCAGCCTTCAGATTCACATGCTTCCTAACAAGCAGTAACCAGTTAATAGGTCAAACTGTGGAGGCATTAGATGCCAGGAATAGCTGTGTTTACTCACCTTAATATCCCTATTTTCACAGCATAAACTTAAATCAATCTGGGTTTTACTATTATTCTGCTGAAAAGATCCTGTAGCTTTATTAGTTGGGTTGATTAAGCCAATATATCCACAGTGTCATAGCCCAGAGTAAGCAGATGTGCTCTGCAGATTCATGATGCACTGCAAAGGGTATTTTCCACTTTAATACCTTAATGAATTTCAAGGTATGACTGTGGCAGTTTTCCTACCCAATACACCTTCAAATCTGCAATAGATACCAGTACGAGATCCAGCCTCCTTCCATTGAACATGCACAATCTATAGACATATATAATTATATAAGGAAAAGCTTATGAAAAATCACATTCATGTAGGATTCCAGGATCTTCAGTCTTATATATATATATAACAGTGGGTATTAAAAAAATCAAACACAAAACCAAACAACATAAAAGCCTCCACAATCTCCCTCCCCCCCCCCCCCCCCCCCCCCCCCCCAAAAGACATCACAGAATAGATGAGAATGATGCATTTATGAGAACACAGTGTTAGCATCGCCCCTCTTTGTAGAATGAAGTGCTATCCTAACCTCCACGCAAGTTAAAATTCAAATAGTAAAACATTCCAGCAGGCTGGAACATTACACACACAGACCTGTGAGGCATCTCAATCTATCTGTACCTATAGTTCTCCTCAGCTGCTTCCTGCACTAGAACATGGCAAGATTTCTGTAGTGCCCTCCAGTTAATTGTTTGAACGCATAAATATTTTGCTGTTCTTCCATCCTCCTTACAATCAGCTTTTCCTGAAGCCTGGAAGAACGGAAGCAAAGATATTCTACCTGGAATGAGAGAGTAAAATCTGTTCGCTTTTCCCGAGTGTGCAATCTTAACCTTCCTTTAAACAGAAAACCCTAAGAAGTCACTCAACAGCCATCGACACCACGCAGCACAGGCTGGAAGCACCCAGCCCAATACAGCCGAGTCACTGGAGGGCTGGTAACAGCCCCAGTGCAAACCCTCTCCCTCCTCAGCTCACATGGACCATGCCGCAGTGTGTGCGGGCACCCAGCTGACAAGTCTGAAAGAGAGCAACTTCCCTGCAGAGCTGATCCCGCTCCTCCACGGGACACACCGACAGCGAATGGTTCCTCCCGGGTGCCTGAACAGGCCCTGGGGCCATCTCACCTTTGTGACTGGCTAAAGCCAAACCAAAGCCTGAGCAGCTCTGGCAGACACTAAGCCATCCCAGCTCACCGCTCCGGCAGCCAGGTAGCTCAGCATCTCGTACCAACGTCAAACTGCTGTCAGAACCTGGCACAGAATCATTTCTCATTCAGTTATTTACCAATTTCTTAAGTCATTCCCTCTCTCCCCTATATTTCTCTTTACAATGAACCCCAATCCAGGGGCAGTAACAACCCAGTGCGATCCTGAGGGAGCTATCGCTAACCTCACCTCGGTTACCTGTTAACTTCTGCTACATGGCAGCCACTGTCCTAAGCATGGACTTAAACTGCCTGTTTATTCACCTGCCAGCGGGGGGAAGAAACAAAAGAAGCCCCAAACAAAGCAAGACTGAAAACCAACAACAAAACTCCATTTGAAAATAGTCTCTCTGGAGAACCTCCTACACCAACCGCCTCTACAGCTGACAGCTCTGTGCAGCACAAAGATTAATAATTTCCAAAGCCTGACATTTCCAATCTGAATTGCATGCTACTTGGTAAAAAAGCTTTCCTATATCCTGCCCCATGCTGCTTTGCCTAGAGAAGGGCATTTTAGCCTTTCACTGTTTTTGTCGTGTTAAAGACCTAAAAGGATTTACAGCTGTTGGCTCTGTGGCGTGTTACTCATGCTGCAGAGATGCACTTTTGGGTGAGGCTGGGGTCTGATTTAAACAGATGATCCTGTTATGTGTAAAAGACTCCAGGGAAAGAAGCCCCTGAGCCATGACTTTCCTGCAGTCCTGCTCAGGACTCTGTTTCTTGCAGAGGACAATGCATTCCCATCAGATCCCAATTCACAGCTAAGCTGTTCTAAGCCATACTTCTTGTCCAACAAGGCAAGCCATGACATTCTTCTTCATAACTCATCCTAAAACTGACAGTAATTTTTATGTTGAAAAAGCCAGATGAGCAAATGAAGAAAGCCCCCATTGTACTGGGGTGGTCCTACCATTAAAAGCTGCTTCAGTTTTGAAGTGGAGGCTGCTTCATAGTTTCAGAGGTGGTGGTGCTACATGTAATGCAACATACAAACTTGAAGTACTAGACTACATCCAAACCAGGTCACAAACACTGGCTCTAGTGTTGAATGCTGTGTATTTTTTTTAACACCCATGACAGACATGTAAAACCCATAGCTGCAAAACACACCTCATAACCAACTTGGGTTTTCCTAACGGGAGGGGAAGAGGAGCCAATGGCCACCTTTGTGCACTCCCAACTCAAGAGCTGCCCTCAAAATAAGAAGCAGCAATAACAGTCCAGAACACTTCCTTCCCCCCCCCCCCCCCATATCAAATATTATGGAGTAGGACATTAAAATCCATCCCCTTCAACCTCCGCAAACATGATATTTAAGTTCAATTTCTCAATGTTAAGGGACATAGTGCTTTATTAGCTATAATAAATGTCAACTTCCAGTTGGCAATTTGATGGGCAAGATCCCCATTATGCTGACAGCCCTTCCCACTGAAGCCCAGTACAGCCTGTCCTGCCTCATCTCTCACTGCACGTGAAGCACCATCCTGGTGAGGAACACAATGAAAACCAGCAGTTCAATTCAACAATATTCCCCTCATTCATTCACTTACTATTTAAAGCAGCAGCACATATTCATATCCTGCAAACACTGTCTGTATTTCTATTCATGTACCACTTATCTGATGGCCTCTAATTACCAGTTTGCCAAAGGAGAAAAGCTGCTCTGCTAGGAAATATCAGCACAACAGGCTTAAAGGGCGGCTGGGTTAGTTTCTTCATCATCATGAGAGCACCAAGTGTCTAGAACCTTCTTCTGATACTGTGTGAACAGCTAAAAATAAATTCCAACCCATGACAGTGAAACAGCATTAAGTTTCCAATTTAGCACAGAGCAGCACTCATACTGCTTTTAAAAAGTCAATGAGATTTAAGCACATGCTTGATTTACAACTTGAGTTTAACTCATTTGCCAAGTCTGGTTAACGTGACTGATGCAGTGACCTCCCCACAGCTGTTATCACCTTATGACAGAATATTTAACTCTTCAATAGGATTTTATTTAGATGTATGAATGAGAGCTCGAGCCAACATCATCCCTCTCTATACTCTCTCCCCCTTCCCCTGCAACCTGTCCGTGCTTGATCCCGCTGAGCTATGGCATAGGAAACGAAGTGAAACTCAATGCAGTAAGTATACAAACACAATACATAATACACAATATACTCCAAAGGACAAGTACCTATTACAAAAGCATGGCAAATCTATTCTGATGCTTAAAAACCTCAAAGTTTGTCATACACATAGAAGTAGCTCTGCTAAATCAACAAGTACTCACATATTTCATATTGGGAACCGAGAGCAGAGAGAAATTATGCTGATAACCATCTTTTTATCAGTAATGTACAAAGCCTTTCCTCAAACCTTTGTCAGAGACAAAGGCATTTTCAGTCTCTCTTTTAAAAAGCAGAACAAAGTGTAGAGATTTTTATCTTCCCTTCTAAATGCCAAGTGATATCAAAGTCCTGCAGACACTGCTGTTGCCTTCCCTTTAACACGCAATGGCTGCTCAACAAGAACATATTGCCAAGATTCACTGAACCAAGTCATAAGTGATGGCACGGGTAACTGATCCCCTTCACACTGCTTACATCCACCCATTAATTTACAGTCTCCAGTAACATGGGACTGACCATCTTCCCAAGGAAGGGCTGCACTGAAATTCCCCTAAACCACTTTGTCAGCAGGAAGCAGGTCTCATTAGCAGTAGTACTATCATTAATAGTAATTTTTAAGAAAAGGAAGGCAAATAACCATAATACCCTCTACTCTAATGGCAAGATCTTCAAAAGACACTCATGCAACTACAGGAGAAAGGAATTAACTGAATGCTACATAGGGGAAAAAACCCACACAAACAAAAAGGAATAATCCCTGTAATCAGACTTTTTTTGTCCTTAATATCACACAAAGTTTCCCAAGACAGTGCTTCATGTACGAAGCAAAGAGATTAGATTTCAGCTTCCAGGGCTTGCCAAAGAGAAAATGAACATGGGTTTGAGCAAGTACCTTGTTTCTGATCTGGAAAATGACACTTCTCTTCCTTCATTCTCTGTGCTTTTATGTTGCAGTCTCTCCACAGTACAGCTCTCTTGTCAGTACAATGACTTGTACTGCTTAACCCAGCATACTGTAATGTGATTATGGTTGGGAACTACAGCACACCAAATACGAAAGCCATCATAGCAGTAAAGAAGGAAATGAGCACTACAGAGAGAACAAGTACGAGGTAGCAGCGTATACCTGGAAAAGAAGAATTTGAGTGGGGATTTTTAATGTGGTGTTTTAAGTTGGGAATCTGCAGCTTTTTAATCAATGCTTCCATTGGTGCTGCTTGGGAACTACAAGCATAGATGGGATGGCTGGATCACACAGCTGCCAAAATGCTCATTGTATTTCCTCTAACAGCTTCTGCAAGTATCTAATACCCTCAGGAATAAAAAATGAGAATCCAGTCATAGAAGTATTTTGGGCCTCTTCACCACACCAGGACATGGAGTAATAAAAGGAACTGGCATTTCAGTACGACTTGTGAAACTAAAATTCATGCATACAATACAAGTCCAGAACAGGAGCTGTGGGAGTTCATGACACCATGAGCAATGCAACATCTGAGGCAGGCTGTCCCCCTTCTACAGCCCATGTGGGTCTGTGGTGGAGCAGGTATCATCCACCTGCAGCAGATATCATCCACCTGCAGCCCATGTGGGTCTGTGGTGGAGCAGGCGGTGGAGCAGGTATCATCCACCTGCGGCCCATGTGGGTCTGCGGTGGAGCAGGTATCATCCACCTGCAGCCCATGTGGGTCTGCGGTGGAGCAGGTATCATCCACCTGCGGCCCATGTGGGTCTGCGGTGGAGCAGGTATCATCCACCTGCAGCCCAGGGAGGACCCCACACCAGAGCAGGGGGATGCCTGAAGGACTCTGGGACCCCTTGGGAAGCTCGCAGTGGAGCAGGCTCCTAGCAGGAGCTGTGGTCATAGCAGCCCAGGCTGGAGCAGGTTTGATCACAAAGGAGTTTTGCTCCAAGCTCTACCAGCTACTTTCTGTCAGTATCTCCTATGAAAAGCACCAAGAAGAATGTAGTAGCAGTATTCGAGAACTATGTTCAAAAGCTCTACAAACAATATTCTTTTCATATCTGCAAGATGATAAAAATCACTTGTTACTTCAGTGCTGTTTGAGTCATCCTCTCCCCAAGAAAAGCAGTATTATTAACCTAGTATGTTTATCACCAGCTCTGATTGAAAGCCCTTTTGTTCCAAGACTTGAAGATTTATTTGTCAAGTCTGACAGCTCTGATGTAGCCTTTCAGTGAACATCAGTGCCTGAAGTGTAATTTATAAAATCATGAGCTGTAGGAAATAGCCAAAAACCCTAGCAAAGCATGATATTTGAAACAAGGAGACCAACTAGGTATTTAGATAAAAATCTGCATTTCCATAAAGAAAGGCTCACTGAAAGGATATGAAAGGATTATGGAACACCGAAGTGCTAGTTCTCACATGTGTTCAACACATACTTTATAGATTTTATAGAAGATATACATATCTAAACTCCATCTAGACATCTTTCACGCTAGATCTTGGAAAATCAACATGTACAAATGAGACAGGCATTTCTGTGTAAAAGACTTAATCTTAGAAGATTAAGCTACAGGCTTTGCTCTGGCCCATGGAGTAAAATTAGTGGTGTTACCTTAGGCTGAATTTAAACACATCAGTTTGGAAAACAGGCCCTTGCTATGATTAACCTTCTCACGTTGTCACAGTGCAGTGTTATGACATAGGTTAAATGATTTTCTTCATCAGAAAACCCCATAGTAACTTGTGAGAAATCCGACCTATGGGCACAGCCACACTCAACCAGTCAACTAAGCCAGGATCTAATCAAAAGCAAGTAAAATGACTTCAGTAGATTCACAACAAACAGAAGTCAATGTCGACATCCAACGAGGGGTGTTAGTTACACGCTGGGTACTCTTCACAGATAACATTTAGGTAACATATGGTAACTCATTTGTGTACATAACTGTGTATCACATAGCAGAGAAGCTATGGGCCAGGTCCCCCTCTGGTGCAACACTGCATAGATTCATTTAAGTCAGGAACTGAATACACAAATCTTTTTATTACCCACAGACTGGCTTATAGATTTATATACATCTATAATTGGCTTTAACACTGGACTTGACAATAAATCTGAAATCTGTCAGAATCTCCATTATGAGACATACACAAGCTTGAGTGTTAATACAGCAGAGAGAGAAGCTGCCAGGACTCTGCGTATCTAGCTGGACTTGGACCCCCTCCAACTACACCAAAAGCTGTTTTGTCAATGCAAGAAGAATAAATCAGAGAAGATGTATTTCACCTTTTCAAAAGCCAAGCAATCAGCTCATCCATCATCTTCCATCAGCGAGGACTTGAGGAAACAGGAGCAGAATAGGAGTCTATAAAATATGCTTAAATACCACCCAGGCCTCTACTCACTGGGCTTTTAATTTGGCAAATCGTTGCCTTCCGCTGGGCACACACCCCAGAGCCCGTGCCCTGACGCAGATTAAGTGCTCTGTTAGCACTGCATTCCCAAATGGATCTCAGAGGTATAGCTAACTATAATGGCCTCGAAACACACGGCCTAAATCTCCCTGCTGCTTCATTCCAAGCATTAAAAGGTGCATGTGGGGGTAAGAAAACTCTGGAGTTAAAAATACAACCTTTCTTAGGGTTTTATTTAATCTGTTAACTACACAAACAAGAAATGTGTGTCTTACAGGCAAGAAGCAAAAGTGCAATAATATCCAAGGAGCTGGTAGAATATATTGTTAATTAAATTGAGTTGAGCCCCAAAAGGCACATTCTGCCTCTTTTTTGAGGCTTAATTAAGAACAATATCAAGGGGAAAAGAATCACCATGAAATCACCATGTATGAATTAAGCAGCACAGGCAAGAAAAGGGGCTTTTCTGCCGCAAGAATTCTTACAGGACTGTGCGGCTATTTCATTCTTGTCGGCTGTTGAACTGAGCTGGTTTTAAATTAAGGCATACTAGCTGGTGAGTATTTCATAAGGTTTTCTTATATTGATACATAATCTAGTACTCTGTCCCTAAAACAAAGTAAAGGAGGAAAAAACGATGCACAACGCCTTGATTTTCCAAAGCTCTCAGCATCTCTGCTCATCACTTCATTACAGAAGGACCCCAATAAACAAAGATCCTTTATGTCATTAGCCATGCCATTTCTTCAAGACGGGGCATAAGAGTAGATTAAGCCCCTATTTTCTCCTGGTATTAAACGACACAACTACAACCTACCCCTAGAGTAGAAACAGTTTTACTTGCAAAACTGCATTCTAATTGTCAGAGGGCAGAGATGGTGATCCATGTGGAGTTTAGCTAATAGGGCTCTATGTCCATGAGCATTCATAAAGGGCATTTAGCACAGCACACGACAGAATGCCAAAGAAATAGACCAGAGGAGGAAACATCGAGATAGGGATTCATCTAAGGGATTCCTACAGTTGATGAGCATCACCCACCACAATCTGTGCTCTTCCCAGCCTCCTTCCTATCCCACTGCAGCTGCTTCTGGCCCTGCCAAGCAATGAGATGAAAGATTTCTTATTGCTGGCAGATTTGATACATAAATTAGCTGATGTTATGGATGCTTTAAGAGTAACTTCTTTTTATTCCCCACATGCTTTCCTATTATGCTTAGTAATGCACTACACAAAACGCATGCATTGTCAAACACCATAGGGAAAAATAATAAAAGTATCAGTAGGGAAGTAGGGAAATGAGAAAAAGCCCTGTTCAGCAATCTCTAATGAGGTCCTTCTGGTCTCCAGCCAAAGCTTCCAAGAGCAAGGCAGAGAATTAGAAGGAAGTATTAAAAATACCCAGCTATAAACTTGCTCCAACTTCAGGGTTTGAAGATAACAACGCACTGTTTCTTTTGGAAGCAGTTCTTATGTCAATGAGTGAGGCAAGTAGGAGACAAACTCACACTGCAAGTTCTTCACACTGCAAGACAGTATCTCACCCCCTGAGCTTCTTGCTATGCTGCAGTTGCTGTGGGGCCTTCTGTGCTGCTGCTCTGTAACACATCTCGGAGGGAGCCCTCTGGATGCTGCTGTGAATCTCTGGAAGGCCAGGCAGCTCAGGCCAAACAAAAGGGAGCAGATACAGCTATCCAGCATTCCTTGCATTTAAAACAGGATTCCTTGCTTCCTATTACACATAGCCCTTGCACAGCACACAGACTTGACTCAGCAATACAAGCTCAGCATCTGCACATGCAGTTGGATGACAGATTTTCTCCCCATACACACTCCAAGTTCTTTCCCTCCCTCAACACCTCCTCTCCTGATGCTCCTTTGAGCCATCCCTCCCTGCCTGTTGTTGCATAGAGCCTTCCTCTTTGTTCTTTCATCACCTAAACTGTTGTTATTCTCCCTCTTCCTCATCACACTCCCAGTACTTTTAATCTTTTTTTAAAAGCAATGTAAGCTTTTATCTCTTCCTCTGTAGTGATATAAACAGGAACAGCTAAACATGGATGCTCTTAGAATTCAGATGGCCCGGCCAGCCTGTTTCCCCAGAAGTCACATTTCATGGGAACTATATTATCACTGTGAAATGTAAGCTCCTGGTGGTGGCACAGCAGGTAATAAACCTCCACCTATTGCAGGGATCGAGCTGGGAGCTATTAAGGAACAGGGGAGATAGAAAGGATGGAAGTGCAAGAGAGAAAAAGCATGCAAGAATTTCTGCCTTTTGATATTCATCGGTACAAAATTGGAGGCACATAAAGGCATTTTTCAGACTTCATAAATACTTCTGAAAACCTACAATCCATCCAGAATTAAATAATGCACAGCACTATGAACTGCTGCCACAGTAACAGGTACGTCTGTGATAGCACACAAGGGACAGGAGAGCAGAGCAGGGCAGTGCCACACCAAAACCTGAGACTGCTTTTGAATTGACTGATAGAGCCACAGGTTTGATAGCTGCTGCTCGAGGGTCATGAGAATTTCTCACCATTTTATAGTGGCCTCCTCTCCAGGACAGGAATAGTTACATGCCTGCAGCACTCAAGAATTTGTCCTAACTGGTTTCCCCACCTTTTTTCCTTATTATATTCCTTTTCTAAATAGCAATGTTGTCAATATTTTCCTACACCTTTTACTAACTCTTTGATTTCATGGGTCAGTTCACATCCCTGACACCTGGTGCAGAAGGAAAGTCCTCCCATATATGCGCAAGGACTCATTCATGAAGAAACCACTTTCCTAGTTGTGGAATGGCACTTCCTGTCAGCAGGGACAGAGAGGAGGAACTGGGACCTGACCCTTCTGCTATACTCAATCATCATGGCCCTGCTGAAGTCTCTGGCACACTTCCCCTTCTGCTGATACCACTGTGGGATGGTAACGTTGAGCAGAAGCACAGAGCAGACAGTTTAAGTCTTCCAGAAGGACTTCATCTGTCACTGTTCTGCTGGCAACTGCAAAACATGCACTGCCTGGGAACTGTGGTCTATTTAGCTCAAGCACGTTACCAGCTATATCAGACTACAGATTTATTTTTATCTCAGCATGCTTTTTCTTATTTTGTGTTGCCCTATCACTTGTGACTGGGTAAAAATGTCTTGATTTTTAAGACATCATAATATTAAATGGGGAAGAACCAAGGTCACGAGCTAAGCTCAAGAATCACACCACCAAGTTCCATTCTTGAAGGCTGTCCCTCAGCCACAAGCACCAACCACCTTTTGTTAGCACCAGCTTCATGCTGACCTTGTATCTTACCACCACTGAAAGCTAACAAACCACCTCTATGTATTATCAGTAACACTCCCTAATGCATTACAGTCATTGGGAATTTATTTAAATTGCACTTTTTTTATAGCTGAAGAAAATTAGCATTTTCCTCTGTTTAAAAGAGCCCTGTTCTTTGTACCTTGAAGTCTCGATCACTCAGTATTCTATCCAGCCCCCAAAATCACCACAGTCTTTGCAGTTTCTTAGAACTGGAAAGCATTGATCTTGTTCTATTAAATGTTTATTCAGGCAAAAAATTTGCTCATTTCCCTGCCTTTATCATCAGCCTGGTATTCACGGGAATGAAGTATCTGCAGACAGCAAATTCTGGGGTACTGCATGTTTCACAAGTGTGAATAACAGTCTTCTGCACAGAATATACTCTGCACCCTTCAAGATTTCATTTACTTTTCCTCATCCAGGCCACAGCAATCAATTATATCATTTATTCCACAATTAAGTACAACTCCCCCCCCCCCCCCCATTTGTGCTGTGAAAATGGGATCTAAGAATTGTGAAGAGTACAGAAGGACTGAAAATTAGCTCCTAATCCCTCCCATATTTGAAAGCTTGGAAAACAGTGAGTTAAGAGTTGTTGTACATGTGTGTCCCACTTTGGATTCTCAATTCCTACCAGAGAAAACAAGCAGTAAAGCTTAGCCTAGCAGTGCAACTTGCTAAAATGATAATTAGATGAAACAAAAATCTTACTTGCTCTCAAAGGAACATATGATTCAGCCACATTTACCTGCACTGGGAAATGCACTGAATGGTGTTTTTTCTATTTCCACAACATCCTTGTATCAGGTATCACACCTTAAGCAGCTCCCAGTTGCTTCAGCTCAGCCTGTGGAGATTCCATGCAGGAGCAGGCTGTGATGAGAGCCCTTCCTCAGCCCCCTGAACTACCCAGGGGGATGATGCCTCCAGAGCCAGCAGTGCTCACGTGTATATGCTGTAAGAGGTCATGACTGTGATGGTCCCAGACCTATAAATGCTGCCGAATAACCATCAACAGGATGATAACTGTGTGTTACCAGTTTACAACACCGCAAAAAATAGCCATCTTTTGCGAAAGCCAAATGACTCCCTGAATGATTTTGACTAATGGCACTGTAATTCACTGCAACCTCCAAGTTTACCATTTTATTCCAGTCATGTGTTCCCAAATTACACCAGAATTGTGTTGTTTGCACTTCTAATCTTGTAAAAACTCTCTGGCAGCCATAGCCATTCCATGGGGGAGGATTCCTAATTTATGTAAAGCATTACAGAAAATGATCTATACGACAGTTCGGTATAAAATGCTAAATGCAAGTCATTACTCACTGAAGATAATTTGAGAGTATTGTGTCAGGGGAGACATTAGATTACAGAGGATAAAAAGTAGGAATAGGTATTCACATATTTATTCATCTTTGCATAATCAGCTGAAGGAGATAGTGGATGTTCTCTTGGGCCTAACTAACACACAATGAACTCAACCCCAGTTTGGAAACTGTTATTTTTCACACTATCAATACAATACCTTTTTAATGTTTCTGGAGGTCTTGCAAAGAGAGATGCAGTTCTTATCTCAGAAATAAGTGCACTCCTAGATTCTGCTGTTGCTTGCAACTAGCAAAAGAGATGGTATAAGCTGACTGCTGACGAAGGAGAAGTATGTAGTTCCTGGTCATTTTGGTAGCCTGCACAACTAAACAGTTTGCTTCTTTACTGCTTCATTCTGGAATTGCAGGATTTACCTCTTATTCTGTCATGGGGAAAGGACATCCCACATCTCCCTCTTTTCAAGCAATGGAAGTGGAAGAGATGGAAATACAATAAAACCAAATGATACTTATTCCTACATGCCTATCCATGACATTCATGCCTGTTTCTGTACTATGCCACACAACAGGGACTAAAGTGGTTAGAGAACATATCTGAATAGTACGCCTTCACCAGCTGGAAACCTCATTGTCCTCCTCTCCAAGTAGCAGCTATTTGGTTTCCACGTCAGCATGTGATACAGTCATCCCACTGGAAATGACTCCTTCCCCCCCTCCTAGACTGACACCAGCCCAAATGCATTACAAGCCAATTATATCCACCAGCTGCATGCCTCGACTTCCACTACTGAACACCAGCGTTTAACCTAGATAGCAGTTAATGAGATATGTGGAAATGGCATCCACACATCAGCAGCTCTGAAGCAATTTCTCCAGAATTAATGGCCTGTCAGAACTTCGGGAACACACAGAAAGCCAATCTCTCCAGTTCTGTTTACCAGCCAAAGAGACCTACATGGCTCCCTGTCCCTCCACTCATTCCTAATGCTAATTATGCTTATTTCAGCTTCCATAGCCTAAAGGTTTTCTCTTCCTGGGAAGTTTGTGTGCTCAGAACTCCTTTGTTTTAATGGCTCTGTCTCCTGTTGTGCCCTCTATTGCAGCATACTGTTTATACAACTCTTTCAGATGTCTTCTAGAAAAGGAGGGCTGCTGGTAGAGCTGATGGTGTTTTATCTTTCTTGGTTCCTCCTGTTTCTGATTATCCCAGCTACACACCAACACCACCTTAGACAGATGAACAGCTCTGTAGTTGCACTGCTCTAATGAGCAGGTTCAGTTGAAGCTGAAATGCTCTCACTGTGGCACATTGCTGTTCCCTGCATCTCCATTTTCTCCCAAAATTTAGGACTATATTGCTCAAGACATAATTGGGGTAGGGAGGGGTCCAAGGGAGTTGTGTACATCCCTTTGTATTTGTGACAGCAGGATCCCTCTGCAATGCATTAAGAAAGATTTAGAAGGGAGCACTAAATCCTCTGTGCTATTGTAATTGCACTTCACAGCATACAGGATCACAGAATTGCTTGGGTTGGAAAGGACCTTGAGGTCCTCCAGTTCCAACTGCCCTGCCATCAGCAGGGACACCTCACACTAGTCCATCTCAACAATCCTACCTCAGACACTTACTTCTTACTGTTTGATAGGACACTCTGTCTGGCACAAAAGGAGCCTGTTCCACTCACACGCTTCTTCCTGGGCAAATACATGATTAAATAATCCAGTGAACTCTGCCATCATAATGCCAGTTGTGGATTTCATAAAAAATCATGCAGGTCATTTTGTGGATCTAATGGACAGACTGCAACTGCAGAAAAGGAACTGACCTCCTAAGGGGGAAAAATACAGCTCTATTACCCTCCCATGGCTATTTGAATATGGGATTCTAAGTCCGCTTTAAATCCATTTAAGAGGAAATAAGCCTTCCATTTGTAATGTGTAAACTGCTACTCCAACATGAAACGCTCAGGCAAGGATGTCATCGATTTTCCAGAGAAAGAGGATTTTGTTGGGGAAAAAAAAAAAGCCAAACCCAAAATCCCTATCCACTACTAAAACGTTTCAGAGGAACACCACCAATTGCAGGTTCCTATTCCAAATGTGGTTGGTTCCATGTAACACATCAAGACAAAGTTTAGGGGCAGCTTTTCACTCCATGGTGCAATTGAATCACTTTTCCACTTCATTTCTAACATAGAATAAATCCTTTTGGTCCAGCTGTTGCTAAGAAATTCATGAGGCAGCCCCCCCAACTGCACGGGTGTCTTACACAACTTAAACACGAACTTTCTTTGCCAAAACCACCTCTCAATATTTTTAGTTGTAATTTAAACAAAACACACCACAGCCAAATACACTCTGATGTGCCAGGCTGGCAAAGTGTGTGTGTGTGTGTGTATATGCAGACTATTGGCAGCGTGGATCTCACATGTATTTTTAAGTTGCACACCACATGTACAATCTGACCAACATCTTTGTTTCAGCACTTGTCACGCACATGCCAGTCTAAAGAGTCACCAGACAGACTTACAAGCTTGTGTTGATGCAGCCTTTGATAATCCAAGTCTGAAGCCTCATGACAGCATTTGCATGTAAAAAGATTCCCGTCTGTAGAACACAGGGCTCTGCTTTCCCCACAACAAACCTCTCTTGTTCGCTCTCAGTCACATAGGAAGTGCTGTAGCTACACTTGCCATCTCTTGCTAGTATGCACACCTTTAAGCATCAAACACTATCCCTTATAATAAATGTCATTTGCAGCACCGAATTCATTATGATTTTTAGGATCCCTGTTTCTGGAGGCTGATGTACTGACAGTGTTTGTGCGTTTTATAGTTAGGTCTCACATTTCACACCAGCAAACTTTGGCCAGGTTATGACCCAGCCTTTGGCCTCGTGAACTGCTGCAATGAGCCTTTCACTTCTTAAAATGAGGAAGTTGCAGAGGGTTCAAAGACAGAAAGTCTTCAGCATCTAAAAAGCCTACAAACACGCAGGTTACCAATGTTTCCTGGGTAGGTGGTTGAGCAGAGTGAGGAAACACAGATGATGCCTAGTGAATAGCGCAAATTCAGATACCGGTGAGCCGAAACAGACACAACCTGAATTACATTTATGGTTTCACTGATCCCATCGAGCTTTTTTGTCTATGAAAAACACTGGGAGAGAAATTCTTCAGTGTGTGCTGAGTACCAGGAGTGGCCAGCGAGGGTATCCTGACTCACTGACAGAGAACTAAGAGCTACACAGAAACATTCATGAACTACCAGTCTTCTGCTACATGAAGCCAGTGTTTCAGTGATACAGTTTTAGGTGGCTAATTGGTTAATTCATTTCATTAATGCTACTTACGTTTCAACTTATGCCTTCACAACATCATTTTAATGTAACATCTAATTGTGATTATTCATTTGTAGCTACATACCTTGATCCTTTTAAATGCCTTGTAAAACACCTTCAAAACCAACACGTGACATGGGACTGAAGAGCTACTGCTCAGAGCTTTCTGGAGTTGCACTGTCTGAGATGGCCTAATCTTTCTTGAAGGTGCCATGTCCTTCTCCAGTTTACCTCCATGAATCACTTCACATATTGCCTTACAACAAACAACGAATTCCAGGACAGAGATCCTGGGTTCCACTCGGAAACAGCCATTTGCTTTTGCACTTCGTTAATGGGCATGTAATTATCTGTGTAACTGTTAGATAATGTCTGTACAATTGTTAGATAAGAAGAAAGAAGTAAAAAGTGCTTGCTCTGAGCCAGTTGCTGAAATTAGCGATATATATAAACCCTTCACATGCAAAGACATAAAGCAGAGCTTTACCTACAAATAATCGCAGCATTACTCTGAGACATCACAAACATTCTATAAATCGAATTTACATCAGTTTAGACTTATTTTGACCTTCTGTGAATTTATACAAGTATTCAACTGATTCATGGCAGAGCAAAGCAGCACTGTGAGTCTGAGGGCCTCACAGAATCTGCCTTTAGCTCCCCACTCGGAGACCTGTTTACTAACTCCTCCATTATTGTCACCGCATATAAGTGGGAAAAGAGTACGGGAGAGCCATCAAACACTATTTTCCCCAACATATCACAATTACAGCAAACACCTGTGCTGAAGAATAGCAACCAGCAGCAGGCCACTAATACACACACAGAATGCGTTACAAGTTTAACGCGTCAACATCTCTTGAGCATGGGAGGCAACACACCGAGAGGAACAATCATCAGCACAATGAGAGACTACTTGAAAAGAATTCTTGAATGAATGGCACTTGCTTAAAAAAGGAAAAAAGAAACCAACAAACTAATCCCAGCACAGGATGCCCGCAGGGCATCCACCTTCCTATTGGGAGCTACCACACTTGGCGTGAATCACTCGCACACTGGTAATAACTGATAGGAACAGAAGTTATTTTCAGATGCCTTTCATCTACATGCTTCTCTGTCAATCTCGCCTTGCCCTTTGCCAAACACTGCTTTTTCCACCCCTTACCAGTCTTTTCTATTAAAAAAAGAAAAAGAAGTGCTGCTTGGAATATTTAGGACAAGAGGTAATGGTCATAGGACAAGAGGAAACGGCCTCAAGCTGCACCAGGGGAAGTTTAAGACTGGAGCTGAGGAACAACCGCTTCCCCAGAGGGTGCTGAGGCATTGGAACAGGCTGCCCAGGGCAGGGCTGGAGTCACGTCCCTGCAAGTGCTCACACACCGTGGAGTGGAGGCCCTCAGTGCCATGGGGTAGTGGTGGCCTTGGCAGTGCTGGGGAACGTTGGAATTGATGACCGTAAAGCTCTTTTCCAACCTGGTTGATTCTATGATTCTGTATCATAGAGCTTCTTAGCACTCTGCTGATGTGAGCGTTCCTGCCATGCTTGAGAGAATTAGACTTAAGTGCTTCTCTTTCATTTCCCTTGGAACAGCCACTGGCTGCACACCAGAAGGGCTGCAGACAACCTCAGCAGGGATGACACTCGGAGCTCCCAAGTCCAGCCACCAGATGGGAGATTAAAGTAATTGCTCAAATCCAGTTTTGTGTCTGGCTTTGGGATACGGCATCAGCTACTTAAGATTTTGGGATTTGACTGAAGAAATCTGCACATCAAACAGTTAAAGAAAAAGCAAGAGCTCTAGTATATTGTTAGTAAAAAACATAGGCAGATATTGAACATCAGTACTGGAGGAGCATTGATTCGTAGGAGTACTTCAGGATACTATCTGCCCTTCTACTCTCATGTCTGTTACCTTACATTCTCTGGTGCTTCGGGATTTCTGTTGCTGGCTTTGCTTTGGGTTTTTCACATGGGGTGTAGCCATTTACCTGTTATTTACTGCCAGCCCAATAAAAAGATTACAGAAATGTTTTTTTTCTTTATACACAACACACTGAACAGCAGCAAATACACATTAAAATTGCAGTGAGATTACTTTCCTAGCTATTCTAACAACTAACATGAACCAGTCAGTATTCAAAGGCAATTTCTAGACAACGTTACTGAGAAGGCATCACATACTTTAAAGGAACACAAGAGTTAGTTAAATGTTGAATGAAAGATTCATTGTAAATTAAAAATTAAAAAGTATTCAACAGCTCCAGAAAGAGCTGAAACCCATCTGTTACTATAAATTACCTTTTCTTTATCTTAATGTAACCATATGCCAGGGGATAGTAACTGCCAGTTAAGCATTCTCTTCAAACCTCTGTTTAGGACTGGAGCAGACATAGTGATCACTGAGCGTTTCATGTAGTAAACACACAGTTTGCATTAACAGGTCTGCGACAGAGGCCTCAGGATGATTTGGTGACAAGAATATAGCTCAGGAAGAGTTCAGCACCTCTGCACAGAGGACACATGGAGTGAGAAACTCAACCTTCAGCCCCCCAGCAGCTTACAGCTTTGTATTGCAGGGAAGGAACACCAGGCACCAGAACAACTCTTCCAACCTTCCATAGCTCCAAAGGTTAAACCTTTAAAGACACCTCTGAAACAGAACTTCATAAAATCCACATCTTAAGGTCCTTTCCAACCCTAACTATTCTGTGATTCTATGATACTCGGAGCAAAGGGAATCGCAGTCAAAACAGTAATAGAAAAACTCTCATGAACTACCTGCTCTCAGAAAGACACTTCTCCAGCCAAGAGCTTTCCTACAGAAAGATTTTCCGAGTGTGCTCAATCTGTTTCATGTAGTACCATAGAAAAACTATTGCCAAAGCTTGCGTTAGACTACAAAGAAAAAGAAGAGGCAAACTATGCTTAGCCTTGAGCTATCAGACAAAACCCCAAGGTTTTCAGAACAGCTTCCCTCCTCCAATGGTTTAGATTTCTGACATGATTTAAGATCAAAGAAGTCCATTGTGCCATATGACTATGACACTTTGCACTGTTTCAGAAATGACAACAGACAAATAAAACCCACTGTTTTATTTCACAGGAACTCAGATTCTTTGACTGTTTCATTACAGTGTAAGTAAAGGCACTGTCACTGCAGCGCTGAGCAGACAACCTTAATGTCTTACATTAGTTTCATATAGTTATCCTCCTTGGTATGTGATAAGGAAAGAATGTATGACTGCTGATGTTCACTGTTATGACATGAGCTGAGAACATAATTTCCATTAATCTGAAATGATTAAAGTTCATTCTGCATCTGTCTGCTGCACACCACAAAGGAACATATAATGTGCCTGAAGTTTCTGTAACATCCTTTAATAAACCTGCACTCAGTTCATTTTGTTTTACTGGTGCTATAAAAATTCACATGTAGCCACACAATGTTTTCCCAAGTAATGGACATTTAATAGATAAGAATCCCCTTTGGATGAACGTGGGATACAGGCTGCTGCTGTTACAGATGCTGATACACACACAGGACAACCTTCTTGCCTACCAATGACCACAGACAAACAGACACTGTACTAAGCAAGACACATTGTAGACTATGGAAACAGTCAGCATTCCAAAAGCGTGCAAGCAGCAACACCTCCACTGAGGCAGCAATTCCTGCCAAGTACAAAACCAAATACCAGGTCTTCCACCATTTTTCTACTTTAGAATGTATTTGAACCCTAGTAGCGTTATAGCGTGACAACAAAGGATTGATAAGGACAGAAGGGAACATCTTCCTCCATCCAAAACTCCAAACCAATGCTCCTTCCAGCTCACCAAACCCCATGACCCACTGACCCAAACAAACCCTTCTAAAAACCCCCTTTCTTTCTCATCATTCAGCTTGGCAATACCAGGTAACATTTACATTTTAAGCTGACATGCAACTGATAAAGCTGAACAGCCTATATTCTACTTAAGTATGGATGAAAACCAACGAAAGTCATCTCCAAAGAAGTCCCCATCCATTCTTGTTAGCTTAAACAACAGCAACTCCACACCTGCATACTCATGACTTCTTACTTAAAATACTAAATTGAGACTGAATAGTTCTTGCCTGTGAAGATGCATATATGGGACTACAGTGAAAACAGACATGGTGCTGCCTCCTCTGCAAGGCCAGGTCAGATGGAAAAACACCTCTTGCAGGGAAGCGACTTCTACAGCAAGGCTTTTACTGTCCTTCAAAGGCAAGGAGGAGGATTATCTGGAGGCATACGTTTCCATGTTTGTGTACTAATCCATGTTAAGGGTGGTATTAAACACATGGCCTTCAGTGAGCTTCTGTTTACGCTCATCAGAAGTCTTCACAAATACTAAACATACACTTTAAAAATAACCTGCCAGCAATGGGAAGGAAGCAAGCAGACGGGGGAAAGATGACTGGAAGACCTAAATCTTCACGTTGAAGTGTTAATGCAACACATGTATCAGACGCTTACATGCAGCTTGTCTTAGATAAATATGAGGCAGCTTTTACATTACCCAAGCTTTCATGTTTCTACTCACAAGAACGTTGAAATAAGACTTCACAGGGCAGAGCCGACAGCGAGATGTCCAAACAAGGTTTGAAATGGATTCACTGTACTCTTCACACCAACGGAGCAGGCAACTCAAGGTACGAGCAAACAACGCGGTCTCTTTCCAATGGAAAGCAGCAAGTTTTCTTAAAAAGGAAGATTTCAGTTGAATACGAGGAAACAAGTTTCTCAACAGGGAGATCTGAGAACATGGAAGTTTCTCAAGGGAAAAGTGGTGGGAAGACCCCAGAGACATTTGTAACTAGGCTAGATACCTCAGAAAGCATTCTGTAGGGAACAATTCTGCACTGATAGCATGAATTAAGGTAACTTTACAAATGGGGCCCAAAACTACTACTTTCCTGCTAAAAATGACATGCATGCACACACAATTGCATGTCTTGAGGAAGGATGACCTAAGGCAGACAGGAAATGATGCAGCTTCACAAAATTCATGTCATTCACATTCATTCATTAATAAGAATGACCAATACTGAACCTACTATCCAAAACCATCCAGGTAGGAAAGGTCAGCAATGGAAGTGCATATGCCAGTGCAACTGTGACATTACTCCTACATTAAGAACACAGTCACAACAGTAAAAGTTGTGTCCACTCTCACATCTGTGTCACTTCCTAGTTCAAAAAAGATCAGTACTGTTAATTTTCTAAAGCTTCTACTATTGAAGTCTAAAATACATTCAAAGCATCAAATGACACCTCCACAAAATATGCTTCTGCAGCCCCAACACAGTTTAAAAATAAACCTTGCATCTGTTAGCATTCTATTTCTGCTTAAAAGAGAGCAGAAAAAAACCCTCAGAATTTTAAAGAAAAAATATTCAATTGAAGATATTGCTATTGTATCCGTGTTAGATAACTATTTACAGAAGCTAAAGATCCAGTGTTGTAAACCCCTTTATGAGACTTTAGTACATCGAAATGAAATCGTAAATGGGGAAGTGCAGATTGCTTTGATTTAGAAAATTGTTGCCATTAAACAGTTCACAAAGAGCCTGGTGTTTCAGCATCATTATCCCCAATGTGTCAAAGTAAGCGGTTTCACAATATTTAAAGCACTCCCAACTTCCTCATAAATATCATTTATATTCCGAAGCTGCTATTCAGTGTATCAAAAAATATCATTTACATTCCTCTGTAGTTACATAGCATGATTACCTGAACAGATATACCTTTACCTGACATAAGTAATGAGAAAACAGAAGGCCGAGGCTGTTTAAAAGGTTTAGTAAGTGAGACAGTATTGCGTGTTGTACTGAAGCTTGCTTATGTTTTGTAAGCACAGAACATCTCAATGTACATGAACTGAAGAACTGTTCAAGTCCTTTCCTTGCTGTGTTTACAACTACCATCTAGTTGCGTGCATATGGGCGTTGCAGACACCTCAAGGGATGGTCACTACCATGTGCTGAATGTTTTCAGCTATAATCTGCTGCATAAGAACTGACACTTCCTTTACTTAATCCTATTATAGCCGAGCGCCATTTGCTACCCTACCTAACATCAAAAGATGCTTTTGGTTTCTGCGCACTAAACCACTGCAACTTCATTTGCCTGGATATGGAACTGTAGAAAGAGATTTGGATTTATCCGGATTTTTCCTTCAAACTTCCCATCCTCCATTTTCCAGTTGTGTATTTTACTCTCTGGACAGCTGCCATTCAGATGGCTGTTGGGTAATCAATAGGCACAGTGACAGATCATCGCAACAGCAGGCTGAAGCACAAGATACACAGCAAATACAAGGTTAAACTCCTGAGAAGGAGAAAGGGACAAGGGCACCATGTGCACAACTATCCCACTGACAAGCAGGAAGCTGAAATCCCTGTTCCAAGACATCAGTGTCTGTAGTAGAAAACATCACTATGCACCGGTGACCCGATGATCCAGGAGAGAGGGAGGGAGACAGACTTCAGTTATATTCCAACAACAGAATGAAGCTGTCTTTAGAGCACACAGGTTACTAAACACTTAAGTCAATGAACAAGACTTCACAAATCCTTTTGTGCAGAGAGCTACCCATTTTGATTTGTTCTCTGCCTCTAGCTTGGACAATTGGCATTGAAGCAAAGGCAGGAGCAGACACAGACAGAAGAGGACTATGCTGGCCATAAATCGAGAGGCACCTTCAAGTAGATGCTCATCTTAATATAAGCAAATGAATACAAGAAGAAAACCAGATGGTTTAAGTGAACTGTTATTGCTATGGAAGTGGCTGCTTGCTGAGAAAACCTTGACACAGGTGAGACGAATTCCTCCAGAACATATTAGGGAATCTAAATGCATCAAAGGATAGAAGATCTGCTATGCAGGTTGTTTTACAGGCCATTTCTCATGAGCTACCTGAATGCTGACCTGGTAATTCACTTTCAAATGGTGGGAAAGGGAAAGGAAAAGCACCCTTGCAGACAGCACAGAACAGGAAAGAGAAGGTTGAAAAGCAAAAGTATTAGGGAATGCAGAGAGGCGTAATGATAAAAATACAAAGGTAGGAGATGTTTTCCAGAAAACTTCCAGAAAAACAACTAGGGGAGATTGCTGCCTTGAGAAAGCACAAAACCGGCCGCTTCCTTACTAATGATGAAGCTAATGATGTGACATTAACAGAACTCATAGCTCAGGTTGCTGCACTGAGGTGGTTCCCCAAGACAAAGCAACCACAAGGCTTTGGTATCACAAGACAAGACAAAATTTGCCATTGCTCATTAAATCTCTTCATCGTGCTTGTGTTCCTGTGACTGAGAAGCCTCACTCAGCTGTAGCTGATGTGTACGAAGCTCTGTTGTGTGGCTGTACTCTTCAGATTTCTCCTGATTCTAGCAAGTAACATCACAAATGCACTCAAACACAACCAGAAGCACTTCTATCAATAGTCCACTCCCTCAATTATATGTACAATAGCAGACTGCACAGCATCAAACCCATCGAAATCTAAAGCAACACCTATGTCGTAAATACCCAAACGCTGTGTGTGCACAGATGTGGAAGAAAACAGGGTAGAAAGAGACAAACTGCTTTATTTTTCAGCACTCATTAATTCTTTCCCACACTCTCCTGAGATGAATAATGGCATGGCTCACCCTGGCAGTGTCCAGCTCCCTTTTCCTTTCTATTTCTTTGCTACTAATCTGCTTGATTTTGCCAGGAGCAAAACCAACCTGGTGAGAAGCAAGAGAAAACCAAGATATTTATCCCCTTTTATTTCTCTGCAAGACATCCAGAAGAAATCCAGCAAGTTGGTATGTTTGAGGGGAGAAACCCATCCTTCTGCACAGATGTGCACCTTTTGTCATTTGGCAGAGCTGCGGCAATTCAAGTCCTATGATTCTGCAGAGAATCTCAATTGCTGTGACATCCCAAGGCAGTTTCAATTTACAATTAAATTGTGACAATAACAGAGGTTTGTTTCATTGCAGCACTGATGCAAATTGCTGCGCGCTGCTTAGTTGGGGGGGGTGAGCTTTCTACACAGTTCTTCCTGTTCTTGCCCATCTGCCGAGCCTGTTTTTCCACCTTATCACACCTGCCACTCTCAGCCCCAAGGGGCTTATGCAGGAATTGTTCTCCTATTTCTCTGTATGGCAACAGCTTAGGAATAGGTTGGTTTGGACCAAGTGCTGTAAGGGAAAAAACTGCATGGCACCTTTATGAAATCAACTGAGATCCTTAAATTCATCCATTAACAGCACAGCAGCCCTAATCTCTGCGCAACAGCAGAGCACAGTGTTTTACGCATCCACAGAACACCACATCTTTCTAGCCTCTTCATGTTTACTTGTACAACGGTAACATGGGCTACTGGATCGATACAGGGGGCTTGAATGCCAGAGAACTGACTATGGTCCCACAATGGTACTGGTTTATTTTGTGGTCTTCAACAAATTATGCCCTTTCACTGTGCTTCAGTTTCCCCATTTTAAAGGGGGTCTCGTATTGGCCAATGGGCCATCCATTGGAGTGGTATAAGACCACATAATTTCATCAGTATTAGTAAACCACTGAGGCCTTACAGACGCTGAGAATCTAATTCAGTGATTATTTGATCTTGCACACCCTATTGAAGGTCATGGTCCAGCAAGCAGACAAACAGGGAGCTGTCATTCACCAGATGGTAAATACGCAAACCCCAGAAAAGCACATCTGAAAGAACAGAGCATAATGATTGCCTAAATTTACAATAAGAAGTATCCTTTAAGCAACTCTCTTCTTTTACAGTAGACCATATTGCAAAGACAGTATTTCTATCAAAAAATAACATTAGAATCATCCCATTATGTTTTCTTTGATTCCCTATTTATTCACCCTACCTACGCCTCATCTTCAGAGCTCACACTGTGGCTGTGGAATACACAAAGAGGATGATGCTTCATCTAAACCCACGCTGGATTAGAAATGCACACCATCAATGAGATACATTTTTATCAGCAAATTATGCCACACACTCTGCATTTTTTTTTTGCTATTTGATCTTTTAATGTTAAAAGATGCTTTGTGCTTCAAAGATGTTAAGTCAAGGACTTTGTTTCTCGGCTTCTAACAAACCTTTACTGCCAGAGTGCTGTATCACAGTGCATTTCATACCCGAATGAAATCTCAGTGCTTCAAGAGGGATGTTCTTTTTTTTATGCCACCATCAGTTAATAAAGCTCTAAAATCCAAACTTGTATTAACACTGATTGACTTTTGAGATGTTGTTGATAAAACAACTGGTTCGTGCAACTTATTCTTACAAACACTGTTTCAATTACGAGCTTTTAATGGTAATTTAAATGTTATAAATCAGTAAGAAAAAGAGGTCAATGAGTATTCCAACTGGTTTTAATTTGTGCATACCAAGTATCTTCTCAGAATGAAGAGGAAAAAACAGCTACAGGTACAGAGGTACATTTTCAAGACTAGATGTTACCAGGTCAAGTTTTCACTGTTCGGATACTGTCCAGATTCAATTTCATCATTTCATCTTGAATTGAGTCATTGGTTCATAAGACAGATGAAACAAAAGGCATGTAAAGCACTCCACTTCTAAATGCTCAGTCCCCTTTTCAGTCTTCTGCAAGGAAACCCATTATTCTTTATATTCAGTGCTGTGCTTACCCCTCTCTCTCCACCTCACAGTAAAACACTGTTTTGAACAGGAAGACAGAAACAGCAAAAAACTGACTTCAAGGAAGCAGCAGCTGCAGAAAAGGGGCACTTTGAAGGGCTGGAACAACAAACACCAAGCTACATTCTGCTCCCCCCAGGGTAAATGCTTTTACTGCATGACAGCGTGCTGCATTTATACAATAATTTTTAAACACACTTATCACTGCATCCCCATTTTGTATAACACCATGACAAAAAAACCTAGAAAGCTCAAGCATCAGCACATTAAACAGGCCTGTCATGGTTCATATCAAGTTCAATTTCATAGCCTTTCTATTCGAGCCCCCAGCACTATCGCTGTACAGTAATCAGAAAGCTAAACCAATCCTCTCTTCTGTGTATAGTTCCAATCTTCAAAGCCCAGCTTAGAAATCTAGATATATAATTTATTTATGCCCTTCTCTACACAACATGAGAGCTTGAAAACCATTTCAGATTAGATCTTAATGGAATTATATCACTTTAGTTACTGCTGAAGCCATAAATGCATAATCCTGGGCAGCATCCCTTCACCCACTAGGTGATGTGCAAGTGACCATTTGCATACAGCCTGCTTTAAAAGCCCCAAGGCTCCTTCTGAACAGCTTATGGAGAGCTCTCGAAGCCCTGTGCTACATTTAGATGCTTTCAAGTGCTGTGGATCCACCGCTGGTTGCCATTGTGCTTTCTCTTCTCCTCCTAACTCCTAGATCAGTGACAATGTAATGTATTCTCTTACTGTGGCTGAGGATCAGCTTTTGGTCTGAGGGGTTTTTACCTGAGCTAACATTCATTGTGCCTCTACTTAAAAGCAGCTCTGGAGCTCTAATGCTCTTTCTCAGGAAAGAACAGCAGTTCTTGAAACAGGATTCATGACAGCCATTTGTGTAAGTGTGGCCTGGAAACAGAATTTAAATGCCTTTCTAAAGAGAATAGATAATACAACAGTATAGGATAGGTAAGGAAAGAGTTTATTTCCTGGTCATAAATAACTGCTAACACAGAAGCTTTAACCTGCACATCACCATTGGACAGGGACAGTCCTATTTAGGGAGGTTTTATGCATACAATAGTGCTATCAATAATGGAAGATTTTACAGCACAGTTGTCCATAAATCAAGGTTCTGGCACAGATCCTATTTTAGCTCTCAAAAACACCTGCCCTTAGCTACTACAAAATATCCCAAGAAATAAGATTGCCATAAATTGCCAAATCTCCAGCTTTCTGAACATTTTGCTGCCAGAGCTCTCCTGAGAAGCCGACTGCAGGGATTCTTCAGGACAGCTTCCAAGAGCTTAACTTAAGCTAAAGAGTAAAAACCAGTGTTACAGGCATTTGCAAGAGCCTGCAAAAAATGCAATGATCACCCTTATCACCTGTAAAACATTTTAACTGAACACTAACTTAAACAAAACCTTTGGCAACAAGCAGCTTTACACCTAGCTCGGAGAAACAGTGCTTTTTAAGCCACATTTGTCAGGTTAATCAAATCACAGAACAGGAAAGCTTCTTGCCTGAGGTCATTGCTAAAATCTGTAAAAACAGATCCCATGCTTTAACCAAACAACAATTGTTCCTTCCACATCTATAAGGCAAAACCTACACCTGAAAGTAGCCTTTTTGCAAAGGTTATTTCTAAGGATTATCTGAATGTGCCACCTGCCACTAAAAATGGGACAAAAAAAAGTTAAAAAGAAAAAAAATCTAGCTCTTTTGAGCACAGTGGAAAATGAAGCGTTTCTATGGATGTGGCCATGTTTGTGTCCCAAAGCACTTTAAAGCAGCAGTGTTTCACTATCACTGATAAGCCCAGATACACACATCAGTTAAAACAGCAGAGAATCACCATCCACACAAAGCTGCCTGGCAGCTCTTAGCAGCTTCCTCTCAAAGATCATGAACTGTAAGGAACAGCTCCTTCACTTTAAGGTGCTGCCTTCCACCCAACACCTCTCTTCTATGAACACTAAACCCCGCTTCAGTCACACTACCAACTCCACACCCTTCCTCTTCAAGGCAGCACTGGTAAGGTAGCAAGAGCAGCACTCTGGACACCACTTTCATTAGGCTGTCTATCAAGAGGGTCGTGTCCACACACTCAGTGGGTGCAAAGGTGTGGGGCTCCTGGAAGTGCTCTATAATGTCAATTCACACCAGCTCAGCAGTTGTATTTCACTTTGAAACACTCCTCCTTAATGCAGGTATTAAGGGAGCAGTCAGGAACGGAATGAAAAGCACTATTTTAACTAGATACAAATACCAAAGCAATGAGAACCTATTAGAAAGGGGAAACTTTCTGCATTAGCTAAAAGAAGCATTTCAGCTTAACTCTAGGATGAAAGGCGAAAAAAAGAGAGAAAGAAGGAAGAAAAAAGACACAAAGTCAAGAAACTTCCCTTGTGCTTGTAAGTTTAGCTGCTCCTGCTCATTTGACTAGATTATGGACAAAAGAGTGTCAAAGCCCAGGCAGGGACTTGGGCATTTCTTAACCTGCCGTTTAGAACTCTATCTCACAGCAGCATTCCTGCTTTCAAAGACAGCAATCCTCAGAAAATGGAGTTTTGAGAGACAGCACTGGATGGCACAGCTGTCAACGGAGCTCTGCTCTCACACTGTGGCACAGACTTCCACAGTATCCCAGCCAGAGCTATACCTGGGGATGCTGGGAGGTTTGGAAGGGCAATTCCAAAAGACAAAGTGTAGGCATGGGACTGCCCGAGTTGAACGGGACTGCCTTCCTCTGGATTTACTGCTGCCAGCAGTGCGCAGCAACCTCTCATACTTGGAGTTTTCTCCCTGTTTGCTTCAGGGCGCACTCTTAGCAGGAGGAATGAAACAGCCAGACTTCGACAGCCGCAACGGAAGGACCAGGAAGACAGCACTGGAGTTGTGCCATTTCCTTCTGCCGACTTCCCTGAAGGGGTGTAAGCTGGAAGGGCACGTTCATCAAAGCTAAAAAGCGAAGACGACACTTAAAAAACCAAGTGAAAGGAAAACTTTTAGGACAAGGAAACAAGGCAGGAAACACTTCCTGAGTTAGAGACACGGGTAGGTAGAGGGCAGCAGAGGGACAGCAATCCTGAGCTCTGGCTACTCGCCAAAGTATAAACCTTTGGAAAGTCTCCTCATCATTAGCCTATATATAGATTTACCACTACTTTCAAAATACCATAGTTGCCATGAAACACTGAAAACTTCAAGCAGATGGACTCTTAGAAGTGAAGTTGTCAAGCAAGAAGTAGCCAAGTACCAAGCTTAACGCAATCAACTCAGAAAAAAAGAGGGGAAAAAAGTAATAAAAAGGGGAAAAGATAATTATTCCAGGTAGGTTTCCTCTCCTGTGAATTACACCAGCCCTTCCAACCACTCAAAGTGTGGCGCAACACCTGCACGTACCTTCCTGCTCTAGAACCCAGTAACAGAACTTGGCTGTGGAGGTTTGAGTTCGCTGGCAATAAATGGGACACGTTTAGGACATTCTGACTGTTTCATTTTGTCTCTAAGAGCTGACAATGTGTTAGCAGCGCACGTTTCCAGTCTGTAAGGGTAAAAATCCGCTCCCAAAGACGATTCTGACAGGTCCTTTTTTAACAACAGTGACAGACTTGACCCCAGTAAACAATCTGCTCCTCCAGAACCGACACCGGCAGTTCACGACACACCATTAGGCACACCCATGGAGCAAAATGGAGCAGGGCTGTCGCTTTGTCTGCTGTTAACATGCCATCAGGATTCATATGGATATTGAGAAGCTGGGCAATCACTGCCAACTTCAGAGCATTGAGCAGATTTTTGTTTCTAAGTGCATATTATGACAGGTCCTATCCTGAATTCTTTCAAAAGGATTTTAAAGCCAATTCCACCCATTGATTCAGAGCTCTGTAGCTTACTCAGAGGTTTTCTAGATGCTTTCTCAATTCCATAATGATCCCTAGTCATCAGAACGCAGGTACTAATACACAAGGCACTGAATTCTTTTCGTTAGGCAAAAAATATACTATGAAGACATAGTTAAATGACTGCATAGCCTATAGTAGCAGTTTCTGACATTTCCAAGTGACAGCAAGTGCTACAGGCAGTCAGAGCAGAATCACATATTTGACAATTATGAGCCCATGGTTAAGCAGCTTGGATGTTTTCGCAAGCCTTTGAGAGGAGGTTGCAGAGCAGAGGTCATAGTTTACGGAATTCATCGACAGTAGTAATCCATCTAAAAAACCTTAATTCACATGCAATTAAATCATTCTTTAAATGGGGAAAAAGCAAAGCAGAACAATGCTCTTTTGGCAAATGCTTCTGTAATTCACCACTGAGGCCAAGCACACTCATTTTTCTGCTTTGCCTGGTCTACAGATGACCTGTAACCATTCTCCCATGGCAGAATCCCAGTTCTGTACCTCAAAGGTCCTTTGCTGAACCTTTCCACTTGCCAATGAGGAGGCGGCTGGCACACTGACTGGAGACAGCAGTGATGAGCAGCACCACTAAGATTCTCTTACTGCTATAAACAGGACTTGAAGTAAGGGCTGCTTCCATGAATTCAGAGCTTTAAGACAAGAAATAACGATGCCAGAATCTTTGCTCTGCCGTACAAAGCCCACGCCTAACCCCAGTGAGCTAGATGTTACAAACAAAAAACCCCAAACCCTCAAAAGCCAACCAACCAGACCAAAAACCAAAGGCAGTATCAAAGGAAGAACACCCAGTTGCTGCAAGTGGCTGTTTCCCTACACAGACATTCCCCAAGCAAGGCAGGGATTTTATTTAATACATACACTCTATCCTTGAGTCGCTGTTTTCTGTGCCACCTTCAGACTGTAATTTGTAACCTATGCAAGTGTCATCTTAACCTCCATTCAGCCACGCTCACCAGTGCCTGGCCCGGGCAGGGTGTGATGGGCCATTGCTTTTGATGAGTCCTTTCCCTCCCAGGGCTCCTGGTGGTCCTGCCTCGCTCAGCCTGACACAGCCAATTTACCAGTGTTAAGGCTTTTCCGCTCCCCAATCCCATGAGGAGGACCTAAAGGCCACAGCTTTGCATTTCTGGAGATGGAGGAAGAAATACAGCACTGGAGCTTCTCACAAAGTGCCTCCACTGAACCAAATGTATTTCTACAGCTTCCAGAGCAGCCTTCTGCAAATTATTCCAATAAGGTTCTTTTGTTCATGACTGAGCACATCCCATCAGCAGGCTTCGAGGCCCAGCGCTGCAAGACTAATTGCTTTTCACCATGTAGATAATAGGAAAGCTGCTAATATTCTCAGTCATAACTTTAGCAGGATTAAAAAAAAAGGAAGTAAATAGGCCTGAGAAGTCACATGCTGCAGATGTAATTTGGGAGAGGCTATTTTTATACTTTAATTTTAATGTAATTTAACGTATTAAACTAAAAGTGGTTCCTTTGAGATGCACTGCAACGCTCCAACTTGAACAGCTTCTCGAGTCTGAATGATAACGCATCGAAGCTTAGCTGCATGCCAATATTTTATTATTTAAAAAGTCATTCTCATTTCAGTTTTGATCCATTTTATGTTCCTTGACACAGATTAAGTTATTACAAAATTAATGAAAATTGTCTGCATGACAGCAGATTTCTTTTTTGGGCCTGCAAATACAATTATCCACCCACAGAAGAGACTGAGAAATGAAGTGAGGGTCTCTATTACTGACAGATACTGCCCTACATTTTTAACACAGGGAAAAGAACTTGCTGTCAAACATGCAAATCATTTCCAAGTAAGCACCTTCCCAAGGGACCATGTTTACAACAGATAAAGTAGTAATTGGGAATGCAGCAACTTTTGTTTTTATATTAGCAGGAAACAAGGCAGCATCAAAGCAAATCTCTGGTGAGGCTACAGCAGGCAAAGTCAAGTCTGGGGCAATTTTCCCTGCCAATCAAAAGGATTTCCTCTGGATTTCACAAGCTTTGTGAGCCAGACCTCCTCATGAGCAGATCAGTGCTCCTCCCTTGAGAAAGGCAAACTAATATCCTCCGGCTTTAGTGCGAGAAGACAAAGAGAACTATGACAAGGACGGACATCACATGCCATTAATAAAGTATGAGTAGTGTTTATTACAAAAAGAAGAAAAGTCACTTAGCTGACCAGTGACTTTCTGTTGTATTTTAGCTGGAAACAGCCAGCTTTACCTCTCAGAAAATGGGATCAACAGTGGCAACTAAGCAGGCACTCAAAAGACATGACTTTGGATCCTGTTAAGGCATACAATCCACATAAAACCTCACTACGCTGCACTTGCCTGGTACCAGTTCACAATCCTTGGTAACAGCCAGAAACATTTAACAGATGCATTCACTCAGGTATCTCCACCTCATAGAAAAAAAAAACAAAAACCATAGCCTCAGTCTTGTGTGTTTGGGTATTTAAGGAAAACTGTGACATCCTACAGGACCTGTTTTGGCTTTTAGCAAGTGATATCCACTTACAGGTGCAGAACTGTTTGGTGGTTCAAGGCTGCAAAATAAAACTTTGCCTAAAACTGTTAACAAAAATAGGTGATTTGGACAGCTAATAAACAGCCGGAAACTTTACACGTACCATCCTTTCTGGAACACGGCAGACCTAAAGCTTGTTCAGTCATCTGAAAATGGAACTAGTCCACAGAAACACCTACAGAACAAATCAATCACTGCCCGTCATGGCACTGGAAAGCAAACGGACACCTGCTCCCTGCTAGCACCCTCTAATCATACCCATATTCCTCAAGTCCCCATGGCAGCCAACTGATCATCACATGTTTTATTCACAACCTACTCCAAGGCGTATCTAAAGCCACTGTCCAAGAGATGGAATGATGCCAGGAAGAACATTTCAGTGAGTTATATGCTTGCTTTTGTTCCCATCTCACAAACACTGAAAACCTTCCCAAAAGCTTAAGCTGAAAAACAAAGAGCTTGAAACAAGGACACCAGAGGCTCGCTGTGCACAGCTGCAGGAATTACACCCATCAGAGACACACTGATTAGGAATTGAACCCATGCCTCTGGGTTGTACCTTAATGCCTTAACCATAGCCACAACTTGCAGTCTTTAGGACCTCTCCCATCCAACTCTCCCATTTACTACACTGGATACATCACAGCCCACAGCAGAGAAGATGAGTTTAGCCTTTAATCTAGCTACTTCCAGGCAGAATGCCTACGTGAACACCAATGCCATTTAAAATACCTCAGATGTCTCCAACGTTGGTGAAGTCCATTTGTGATGCTAATACCATTAAACAGTTGTCAAGACAGATTTGAGAGAAGACAGCACTTCCAGGTTCCAGAAAGTGGTTTTCAGCCTTTTGTGAAGAGCTAGGAATCCATAAGACAAAGATATTCTTTTGATGTTTCTTTTCAAAATGCAGACATTGAGACATGACATTCCTATTGCTGATAAGCAATAATTTATTAGTTTGCAGCAGGATTAAGAATTCGCAAACTTTGCCAAAGCCAGCACTGTTCTGTGTTTTTTTATCTCTCATAGCCAGAACGACACAAAGAACTGCCTGCTAGCAATATTCATAGGTGAAAGGCATCTATTTAGGTCATGTATTCTGCTTGCCTTCAAGTGCAAAATCATTTCTGGTAAAATATTATTTATATTAGAGTCCCTGGGGCTAAGATAAGGCAAAAGAGGACAAAAGACATATCGGATATGTTTACCTTGACACTTAGCAACTGTAAGGCGTCTCTCTGGACCAGACACACAAGTTAAAGTGCTCAGGGACCCTGCAGCGTGGCTCAAGTGGCTCTGGAACTGAAGAACACCTCTTCAGACTCAGAGAATTCCCCCGGTGCTCTCTGAAGGGGAGTGAGCTTCCAGAGAGGATCACAAAGGCTATCCAACAAAAGACACCATGTAGCTGGGAAGCAGGAAGGCCGGAGCAGCCTCCTTCACAGTGAACACATCTTCCTGCACATGGCAGGTAGCTGGGAGTTTCAGCAATTGCTAAGGTTTTGTAAACCTTTTTCTACAGGGCAGTTCTAAGGAATAGTTTTTTTGGAAGCTAAAAGTAGTAACTGGGTAGGTATTTATAGAAGATGCCTTTCATAACAGCATAAAATATAAATTATTCTCACCTGCCTACTCAGCACCAGCCTGAATTCCATCTAGAACAGTACCCAGGAAACAACAGGCCCAACAAGCAGCAAACTACACATTCACAACACAAACCAGATGAGGGGACTTGTATTCATGTCTTCTGCATGGTTTATAAATGACCACACACACACACATATACCGCTTTATCACAAATATTTAGGAAGACTCCTTCACAGGGCTGCAGCAGGAAAAAAAAAGTCTTAGCAAGATGTCGATATTGCATCAAAGGAGTAAGAAACTGCCATGCAGCATCCTTAGGAGAGCTCTGGAAGTTATTCTCTGCAAAGCTGTCTGATAAAGGTGAAAACTAGAACAGTTTCTGGAAGAAACACCCTACATAACCACCCAAATTAATGGTAATCATAACAGGTGTTTGGAATTAGTACAAGATTTAGGAAATGCAGCAAAAGCAACCCCATGCTACAAACCTAGAGAAAAGAAGTAAAAATGCATATGCAAAAAGACAAAATGAGGTGCAGTAAATCAAAGAAAATATTCTATTTGCATTAGCCTTTCTGGGTTAATGATGGAAAGCAGAGGATGTGAATCTCCCCCCATAGCAACATAGTAAAACAGGGGAATTGCATTCAGAGCTTTCCTTCCCTGCTCCAAAAGTGAAACCAGTACAAAGCATTTGAATAACAAGTGACTAATCGAATTTTGTAATCATTACAGGGCAGCTGATAAGCATTTTGGCATATACAGAAATAAGTTTGCCAAAAATCTAACAGAAAGAGGCTCTCTGAAATTCGGTGACAATGCTGAGGCAGCTCTGTCATCTTGTTTCAGTGGGATTTTTTCTAGAGAAACCAGTAGTAAATCTGATCAAAGACCTTGAGGTTTGAATCCCTATTAATAAAGACAAGAAACGCAACTTACCCAACATCATTTACAAACGCTGGGACATTTGAACAGCAGGAAACCTTGCTTTTTTAATAGTCTAGTTATGTAAATACCCCCTGAAATACTAATTCACGAGGCAACTCAACCCCAAAATTTAACGTTAGGAAAAAACATTATTAACAAGCAGTTATTATGTAGCTGTACATAACAGAAGAGGTATTTGCAAAAAATCATGCCTCAAGGAATCTCAGAGTAATGATGATGAGAAAACCTGCAGATGAAACGTGTTGTAACAGAGGCTGTGCAAGACTCAGGAAATCTCACTGACAGCATAACCCAAGACCTTTAGTAGGGCAGAGCAACTCTGAACTTCATGGAGTAGAGGACAGAGAGGGTATTCTACGATATCAGGCAAGATTATAATCCAGGCCACATGTAAAACCATAAAGAGCCTCCTCTGCCTACGGAATATATTTAAAACCATTGTTGCAGACGTTGCTGATGCACGTTATGAGGTGCTTTATGTCTTGATGACATGCAGCTGAGTATATGAATTTCATCTTTTATTTCCCTGTCAGCTGGATTCCTTCTGCAGCTAATTGGAAGCCTGTGTACAAGCCAGCAGCTCCTGCAGCCTGCCTTCTCTAGAGTTTGTCTGCTGGAAATTTAACAAGGTCATTTTGAAAAGATGCAGATAAATGGAAAGGGAAAAGAAGAGGTGAGACCAGCAAGCAATGAGACAGTCCAGGTTATTAACGAGCAGAAGATGAGAGACAGGAGGTGGTACTCTTCACAGTCCACACCTTTGCTCATTAGTCGCTGCTGTGACACACGACTTGAAACAGAATACTGTCAACTGTTTGTTAGTTGGCAAAGTGTGATTCAGGCGATGAACAATTTACAGACGGTAAGAAATTGATGCTTTTTTAATTCTCTTGTGTAGCACAAGTACAGGTCTACAAGAACACAGTGCTGGTTTTCCCCCGTTTCCTGCTTTCAGAATAGATGAGCAATGCGCAGCGTTTCCTTCCACTATAAATAAGTGGCTATTGCTTTGAGACTTGCTTTCCTTTTCCCCTTCAACGTCTAATGCAAGAACTGACTCCTGAGCCTCCCCTCTGAATGCCGTGTGGCCCACACTGCCACAGATGTTTCATAAGGCTCCTTCCAGAAAATAAATGGACATCAAGAACCCGAGAATACAAATGAATGCTTGTTGAAATACTGCCCTGCCTTTCAAAGATGTTTCAAACATGTGGTTTGATGATTTCTATAGACACTACACAGAATGATGAAATAATACAGCACAGTGGTGATTTCTGCTGTACCCCAGCTTTTCAAACATGTATGTATTAACCTGCTTGTACCCCAGCTTTTCAAACATGTATGTATTACCCTGCTGAATTGTGCTTAGCGGCACAAGTGTTATACTCCACTGCCTGGAACACAATACTGGAGGTCCCCTCTGTATCAGTGCCTGTGCTCACCCCATGATGAAATGAAAACTTGGTAAAGCCTGAATTTACCCAAGAGGTACTGACCCTATTTAAGTAATGAAGTTTTCGTATGCATCCACCAAGAAGCTTGTCTATCATTTGAAAACAAACAAGCATGAAGATAAAGAAGACTGCAAGAAACCATACAGTAAATGAAATTACTTTCAGTCTTACTTGCCCCAAATGTCACTGATGAAATCCAAACCATTTTGGAATGATTTTAAAAGTCACACACAGCAAATGAAGAACTGCTGAAATATCCACATCTCCTCCTCTGAGTGCTAAACTGAAGGCAGGAAACATGTAGGCAACTCACACAGCTACCTAACTGCATCACTTTGTAACTGTGAACCTGGTAGGTCTCTAATGTTCTAAGCAGTCTCACAAAACCCATGCACAAACGTACAAGGATGTGTGTCTGCAGGACCACTAACAACAGGGCTACCTTTCTGAATTAAAGTCTTAAAAGATCCTTGAGATGATAAAAAGACACTTTCAATTGTCACCTTATCTTCTCTTTATTAAAATAACTCGCCTTGTGTTGTTACTGAGAAATCTGTGGTGCCAAAGCAGTGGAATAGCTTACTACAACAGTAACAGCCACAAGAGATTTGCTGATCTCCAGCAGAAATAGTTTAATGACAACCTAGAGGTCAAAATCTGTTTTCATAAATACAGGACATCAGCTCAGTACTCCCTATAGGAGTCTCTCCATGGAACAGTCTAAATCTTTATTAATGCTTGCAAGCGACAAATCTGTTTTACTGAAAAGCCACCCAAGAGCCAATATAATACTTCCACCAAAATAAAATAAGGCTACAATCCTTTGATCAACCCTGTCTGCTTTGCGGTTTTGAGCAAGTTCTTCTAGAGAATGCACAAAGCAAAACAAACAGCCTTGTTTTCAAATGTATCAAACACTACCAGGACGCATCATCTGCAGGCGGCTACATAACCATAAATATTACAAAGTAATCAACACAAAAAGGGTTGCAAAGGTGACTGCTTGTAATCTGCTTAACAAAGTCATAGTGCTGCTCTAATTTCTGAGCCAGAAATCACAGAGATTAGAAAGGGCAGCATCAGAATGCCCAACTGCCCTGATCAAAACCCTACCTGCTCACTAGCATCTTGTGCTTCCTTCACAAACCAGCACAACTATTCTGTACCAAATAGGTACAGAATAGTTGGCCAGCTGGGGAACGGCTCAAATACTGCATATAAATTACCCATTGTTTTCTGAATTAAATGAGACAGAATAGGGACAAGGAATTGCAAGAGAACCTTCTTCACTAACATACAAGACAGTACGCTGTACTGCCTCTTTTGAGGCACACATCACTATCAAAAGTAGAAACAACAGCTTTTATTGCTACTATACGTGTGGTATCAAACACTTGATTGAGCAGAATTTCACCACTGTTCTTATTAAACCACTGAGCATTTTAAATAGCTGTGAAGAGGGTTTCTCCTCCTGCTGCCCACAATGCAGGTTTAGAAGTGCAAAAACAACAACCTGGCCTTAACACAGTTTCTTTGCCTAGGAAGAGAGGTTATTTTATTTCAATAGATCTGATTTCCTCATCCTCATTCCCTACCTAAAAGCTGCCTCTCTTCAAACTCAGATTCAACTTAATCCCACAGACACAAGGGAAAAGAAAACCTTCAGCCTGAACTGAGAGAAAATCACTAGAAGACCAACAGAAAAGCAGCTAACAAATCATGAAACAACGTTTCCACCTGGAGGTTTCTAGATGTCAACTACATTTTGTTGAAAACACTGGAAATATGAAAGGAAGAGATGCTACCAGGAACGCCGTGAGGTGCGTGAACACAACACATGCTGCAACAGCTCGTATCTCACAAAGCCTGGATAACTAAGAAACACTCGGCAATCCATGTTGCGGCGTTGTGAACGACAGCAGAACACTGCAATTCATTCATAGCAAAACCACAGCACACTCACTAGCCCGAGCTGGATTTTTTGTCAAGGCTGCCCTTTAGCATTGCTAAGCTAACCGAATGGAAGCACACTGCCCTCTCAGCTGTGACAGACCTCACTGTAACAAACTACTGTTGAAGTTAGTTATTCCACATGCACTGGGACTGCCCCTTATTAAGTGATCCCTTTTTCTTCCAGCATCTTATTAGAACTTCCCATTTTAAGAGAGAAGAGGTTGGTCAGATGTACCAACATGCCAGAACAGGAACCTGCTTGTGTGGCAAAGGGCTTTTTTCTCTCCTCCTTCCCCCTCCAACATAACTGCACAAAAGAATAATCTACTGTGGAAAGACCTGAGCAGTTCAATGGGCATAAAAGAGGCACTGGCAATAAATTAGGATATTGCAGCCTTCTTTATGGGTTTCAGACATTGCTTCTCAGCTGATACCATGCATGAATGTTAAGCAGCCTGCTGGGTCAGGCTCGCTCTTGACTACCAGCCATTACCCTGCAGCAGCAGCAGCCGCCAGGTCTCGGTAGTGAGCATCCCCACAAAGAAATACAGCTTGCTTACAGGAGGCCAAATCACAACAAGTACCACTCAGTTACTCTAGCAACAGTGGGGCTTTTTGCTCTCCCAAATTTTCAGATGTCTTTTGAGATAGAATGCTTCTCACACAAGTACCTAACCAAAGATTAGCACCCTCTGAAGCCATGAGAAGCCACTCACTGCACAGGATCCCCATAGTTTTAATCAAAGCTTCTTTCTTCATGTTTCATTTGGGGCTGAGTCAAAAGTCATTGCTTCCCTTCCCGTTTTTCTTCTGCGTGACATGGCAGGAAGGCCCCCAGGGCAGAAGGCTGCAGTCCTACGTGTACAAGCCAATGTTCTGGCTGGACAGGACACGTCCTTCTGTGACAGGCCAGCTTAAAAAAAACCCATCCACCACCACAACAGCAAGTTGCACCCAGCTGTTTGTTTCCAGCTGCACTGTGCGCTGAACAAATGAAGCCATCACTTCCCCACCTCCATAGCAACTACTGGCTTTATGAAGTTCCTCCCTGTCTACCCAGTATGAAAAATAACTTGATCCCCATAAAACATGTTATAGCTTTAATAAGGTATTTTAAATACAGACCTTCTAGTAGGTTTAAGAAACAAGCCAAACCAGCTCCTCTGGCTGAGCTGTTAGATTCTGTGGATTTTTGTTGTGTACACTTGCAAAGAAAGCATGGGTTAAAACCAGGAACCAAACCCAGACAAAGTCCTATTCCCCAGTAGCAGCTTTTTCTACTTGCTCATGTAGAGCTGCTCTAGAGGTTAAGTGTGACAGGCTGGGATGAGGGAATATTTCAAGCCGTGTGACAGCGCAGCGAGCTCAGTATAGCCAAATAGAAGGGACCACAGAGCGGCTGTTATTTGTTTCCACTGTGACAGGTGTATCTTTTGTCCCTACAGGACTGATGTGACTATAACTACAAATGACACTCCAAAAGCACAAAATCTCCCCAGACAGCTCCGCCAGGTTCTTAGTGGCTGTGGTTTCATTCATGGGGGCTGCAGCTGGGCCGTCCACCACCACTGCAGGCAGCAGCAGCGGGACGCTGAATCAGCTCTAGAACATTTAGTCGTGGTTTACCTTTTACATAAGGTAAATCTCTAAGAGAAATAGAAAATAGTCTGCGCAATGCATTTTCAGACAAGTAATAACAACATTTGGTCAGCAGAAAGAAGGTCCTTCACCTTTCGCCTCTGCTACCCCTTCATTCAACCAAAAGATGCTGGAGAACATTTATAGAGAGTATTTCAGTAACAGCACTTTCAAAAACTATAGAGGTAGAGCGTTTTCTGTCCCCCTCCTCCCTTTCACTAACATTGCTCCTGCTCTTTGAAATAATATGAAATCTCTGGAGTGGTGCTTTCATATCTTCAAGGGATGAAAGTGCTAAAGAGCATGGCTGTATTTCAAACACGAAGGTACAAATCAGCTCCTGACTGCTGAAGCTGTTTCATGGGAAATGGTACAACCAGCTAGAAACGTCACTTAGCTACAGACACAACTTCCATCAAAGCAACAGGCAATGGGAGCTAAGAATACTGTGGTCACCACTTGCGATGCTTTACTCGTCTCTTCCCCTCCCACAGCGGTATGCCATCGCTCGTGGACTTGTGAAGGGGTCTAGGTCTTGCACTCGCCACCTGTTCTGCATTTAAGGTATTCATCAAAAAAAACCCTGGTGATTAGAAACAGCAAACTAGAGAAAAGCACTAAATAATACTGGAAACTGTAAGGCCTTAAATTATTCACAGAATTCAAACAGTTTTTGAAGCACACCGTGGCATTTCGATAGCCATGTAATTCAGTCTGACATCATGAGCTACAGCACTGCAATGCTAATTTGGGAGATGATTACAGCTGGAAGAGGTTGATGCAGTCTTCATTTGCATGTTTCTTTGGTCCGTCTTCTGAAAGGACTAAGGATGTGCTAAATTCTAAATGTAATGGGAGCATCAGTCCACCTGGATGTGGCCAAGTTAGTTTCACTAACCAAACAGCAACAGTGCCTCACTACGACTCGCTGGCGGCCAGAATCACTACCACTGTCTTCATTTTCACATACAACTTACTGAAACACCACATATGCTGCAAAATCTTCTGGCAGCCTTTTGGTGAAAAGTTCTGCATGGGAATTTAACTGCTGGGACTTGTCTCTCCTTTTACTATAGTACTTTTAATGGCTAAACCTCAAGACCCTTGTGAGGGCACTATTACATTTAGTTAAGTCAAGAGCTATAGCCCAGGCTCAGTCTAAAATTGGGAAGTTTCTCCACCTACTGTGTGCTGTTCTCCCTCCTCCACAGAGTTTGTCTGGGGAGGTGGAATGAAGACACAAGTGTTGCTGCTCTATCTCTTTAAGGCATCAAATGAAGTTATGGATGTCTATCTCAAAAGAGCCACATCACTGTCCACTCCGAAACCTCAGATATGACACAGACGTGACAGCTCAGAGGGTAAGAATTCCAGCTCTCGGGGCCTTTCCCTTATACTAAGCTACATTAAGAGAAGTTCTGCTACTCGTTTTACAGAGGAGGAGGATACCCATCACGAGGGTATTCCCCAGTTTTATTCTTGCTATTCCAACCTCTTACTAATTCCTCAAAAAGGAGGAATGTCATTTGTTAAATTACAGCTCTCAAACTTGTACTTTAAGTCATGTTTAGTACAACTCAACACACTAAGCAATCTTTGTGAAGAATTAAAGATGCAAGAGTGAGAGCTTGTATTCAAGTGATTGAAGCAAAGTTATCAAGCTTAGCATAAGCCAGGTACCACATTACTAACTCTGTACATTACTAACTCCCAGATTCCATCAAAATAGAGCAGGAACATTTAAATTGTAGTCTAAATTAGATCTGTTACAATCTTCATAGAAATAGGCAAGTCAAGTAGCAAAGTTATCTTTGGAAAAAATCTATTAGCCGTAATGGAATGATAATCCTCTTAGATTCATTGATGCTGACAGATTAAATACTTTAAATTCATCTTTTATTTTGTTAGCTCATTTGACACAAAATAAGTCCTACATTTTTAATATTATAGTGGGAGTAAAAGGAGTTTTGCTGTTACTGTGGCAAATTCGGTATTAATGGAATGCCTCTGGGTATTCAGTAGAGCTATAAACTATGCTACCAGCTGACAACTGCAAAGGCCTAACTTGTTTCCGTTTTTAACATACTACTACTATTTATTAGAAATTAAATTAATTTTACTGAACTTGCTTTCTATTTAGAAAAAGCCTAATAAAAAGAACATATGAATAAACATGTTTTCCCTATAATAAAGTATTTAATATAGGGTTACATATACGTACGCCAACCCTTTGGTCCTAAGAGTCAGGATGCTGGCACATCTCCAACAACAGAGCAGCCTGAAAGCTCCAAGCAATTCCTCCTCCCTTCTCCTTCCAGGAACCACTGTGCTTCAGCAACAGCAAAACACTTCCCAGCGATGTTTCTCAGGCGCTGATGCAACTGCCAGACAGACTCTAACTTCCTCACAGACCCCTTGTGCTGTGTGGAAGTCCTAACTCTGAGGTTACTGACTTTCCTGATGTTCTATTTACAGAACCTTTCAAAAGGCTACAGTCGTACTTCTGCTGATCAGAATTAGATGGTTACACCTGGAAGCTGTTCATTATACACCATTACTTACTGCATACCCCTTTGCAACGCTGAGATGCTTGCATTTGCTCAGAAATAAATAAATTCTATCTACCAGGCCTAATACCATACATCATTTGTAGGCTTTTATGTTGCCCCCAAAACCCCAACCGAAATCAGCACAGACAGACACAGCAAGCAGAAAAATAGGACGAATCTCCCGCATCTCGCTTCATGTTAACTCCATCTTAGCTTAAGACACACCAAATTGCTCCATTTTGGATGTACAGATTTGACCCACTCATTCTATCAGGGTTCTATTGGTAATAAAGGTAAAGGAGAGGTTTTTGCACTGCTGCATTTAACACTGGAATATTTGTCAGCTATTTTCACTCTTTCATAACAAGGAAATTACGACCATTTGCCTATGAACCACCTAAGGAGGCTCAGTTTCATAAGAATGCACAGTTATCCAGGAGAGCAAAAAAGTAAAATTCCAGAATTATAAAGCTATTTTAACAAGTCCATGTTTTTTTTTCAGAATTACTCCAAGAATGACATGAGTAACAACATTCAGAACTTTACTTAGAGGGCTTCACTTAGGACACAGTGCTAAAGAGGGTCTCTCAGTGCCCCCACTGCGTTCATTACTGATCTGCATGCACAGCTTTGACAAGCAAAGGGTTGGTAACTGCGACCCAGTATCACTTTTTCATTCAAAACAGCCCATGCTCTTTACAGTCAAGTTAAAAGATTCAAAACAAAGCTCCAACTGAAAACTAGCATTAAATGCATCAGCAGCAGCACCTCACAATGCGTCATCACCAGCAAATACGTCCTGAATTGGAAGCTGAAATTAATATTTCAAAGGGTAATGGCTTACCACAGGTCTTCAGTGGTTTTCAATGTGGCCTAGACACAGCTAACCTGAAGCATCTGTCACCATAAAAGTCACAAATACCTCTGCTGAACTGCAAATCAGATATGGTTTTATATGAAAGGCTCAATTCAATTAATAGAGCAAATTTGGTCTTCTGTAATGCAATTTATTATTAGGAACGCTGGAAATATAGAAGCAATTTTGTGCTTAACTTCTCAAGTTGTAAGAAATCTCCATGTTTGCTCTTTTTACGTTCACTGTCTGCCAGGATTCAACCAATTCAGTTTCACACACGGAAATGCTCACAAGAAAGGCTTCGTTTCACAGAAGCACTTTCTACTGAAAACAAAACCCAAGCCTATCCAACCAGAGGGCGAGTAACGTAACGCTTCTTTTAACCACTTCCAGGTGGGATTTCAGCTGCCTGTGCAGTGAGTCAAAGAGCACTAAACAACGCACGCACCCCAGAATCCAAACTGTTTTGTATTATCCGTCTACAGATAAAAGCCTCATCACCAGGAGCAGGTTTTCTTCAAAAAGCTTTTGGACAGTCAACACAAGTTAGATACCAAAGCATGTGAAATGCGACTTCAATCCAACATGCAGCACAAAGGCAAAAAGCAGCTCTCCTGGAAAAGTCAGAGGCAATTTTTAACAAGTTCTCCTACTGTTGTTCCTGTTCCTCATTTAAAACAGGCATGGATACAGAGAATCAAAAGAGCTCTTTACATTGCTTCCATTCATTTTCATTATACTTTTTATGTTTAGACACATTTAATAAGCTTTATCTGCAGATTAATTACACTCTTTTATTACAGTGTTTCAAGTGCTGAAGCATCCATTGGAGACTCGAAGCAGAGAAGCCGTTTACAGTTACACCCACACCCTTATGGTAGAGGTACTGTAAAGAGGGCAAAAAAAGTCAAGAGTCCCTTTCTGCACGGTTACAGATCAGGTCCAGAGCGGGGATTAAACTGCAGGTACATCCAAGCCCCAGTCAAGCCTGCAACCCCTAAACTCCCTAGTCATAATGATTACAGAACCAGGAATGGAATGGAATTTCACAGCCCATACAGAACAGGAATACTGGCCTGTAGCATTCACAGATAACACTACAGCTTCGTGTCATCTTTGCCTTGTAAAGGCTGTTATAGAGCACATATTTGGCAACTAAACTGAGCCACCTCCCAGGCCAGCTCCCCCCCAGATGGCAACCTAGTGAGAGCAGCTCCAGCTGGATGCAGAGCAGGGAACAAACATGAGGATTTTGAATTGCTTTTCCAGCCCAGGGCTGCTGCTCCTCTCAGATGCCTGCAATGGGTTTGTGGCTTCTAGAAACTCTTCAGAGCATTGTCATAGAATCATAGATTCATGAAATAGTTAGGAATTAAGGTCATCGGCTACTTCCATCTTTCTCGTTCCATGACACATCAAGCAGGAGTTTCCAGTGAGATGCTCACAGTAGGAATTTCAAACATGAATGTTAACACATTATTTTTTTTAGTACAGAAAGACTAGGATAGATGTATGCTGATATTATGTTTATGTGCACACACGTGATCTCACATACACACTCTTGCCTGAGAAGCCGTATTAATTTCTCACTGTTCTACCTCAATACACAGTATTGCACAACCCCCCCGTATATGCAAATTAATTAGACACTGCCTATTCATCCTCTTCAATAACCCAAAAGCAACGTAATTACCAAAAATACTTTTAACCTCACTGGAACTAAATGAACGCCGTGCATCAGGGCTTCACTGAGGTCTGCAGCTTCTTAAAATTCCAACAGGAAAGGGGCAAAACCAGACAAGAACACCTACAGCAGCAGTCGGTAGAATATTCATTAGCAAACCTGATGTTTAAGTGTAATTGCCCTCCAACAGCCCCGATACAGATGTTCCTGTAACGCATTTGGCACTAAACGGTATCGGGCAGGTAACTGGACTCCACCGCCCAGGAGCCTGCAGTAACATTTTTGAATGGCATTATGAAAGGCCACAAAAGGGTGGGTGGGGAAGGGAAGGAAGATGGATGAAAACCACAATGAGCACAATTATACAGGTAAATTACAAGGCTCAGATTACTTAAGTTTGTACGCAGAGTTAGCATACTGCGATACCCAACTTGAGAGATGCTCTCAAATGAGGTTTATTGATCTCTAATGAGATCTGATGGAGCATAAAAAATGTTATACTCACAGATACTCATGCTCTAAGGCCACATGATACAACACGACTATTAAAGTTCTTTAAAAGTATACACAGAAAATTAAACATTTCTCTATTTTACACAAATGAACCTGACCATCTGCTTCACTGCAACAGCAGCAGCGTCTAGAAACAACTGAAACAGCAGCCTCTGGTGTTAAAATTCTGCTCTTTTTCTCAGGCTCCACCTTTCAACAGAAAGCAGGACTAAAAATACAGAAAAGATACATCAAGTGGCCCTGAGGAATCCTTTGCACCAGAAGTAATTTTCCATCTTAGCATATATTATACTATTTGTGTTTGGCTACTGTAATTCACTGTGAAATACCATCAGATTAGCTTCTATTCTGCTCCGGTGAAAATTCATCTTAATACAAAGTCCTCTTACTGGATGAAGATGGAAAATGTTTTTCATAGCGTGGAAAGCTCATTTCACCCATGTACAGCTCAAGCTTTATGCTCTACATCTGAAGAGACAAATTCCACATCTCTCGAGCATGTAGATGAGCAAGCCAAGGAAAACCACTCCCGCAATATACTACCTGAAAGGACAGAATTCTCTTGTCTTTCCAAAAAGGAAAGGTTTTCACAGAGATGCATGCATTAGAAAGCAAGCACACGACAGAGGCTGAGCACACTTCGCTTCCAGGACAGGATCACATCCAGAGTTCTTCAGGTTTTTGAGCAACACAAGGAAAACTTACTGCCATTCCCATCTGCAGAATCACAGAAACTCCTAGTATGCTCTCTGTGCAACACAGTAAGGTACCTCAGCATCATCAGAGTGCAAATTAAACAACCCTCATAAGGATGAGCGTTCTATATCAGACAAAACTAGAGCATATCCAGGTCCAAAGTCAGTCTTATACTCAGAAGACATGCTCAGACTTTCTTAGTCTTTGTCAGAGTTATTTCACAAACTGCAAATGCAGAATAAATGAAGCCACAACTTTGGCATCCTTCATCCAGTTTCGAAACGCTGCTCTTCACAGCCCCCATCTTTCCTGCAGCTTTAGAGAAATGACTGGTTTGAAACTGTAGCTTCTCCACCTATGTAAACACCAGCAATGCTGTAGCACCTGCACACGGGGCCTGTACCACTGTGAAGATGGGGAAAAAGGTGATAAACTGTTCACTAAACAAACCTACAGGAACAGGACGCTTATTTTCTGAGCAGTTATGAAGTTAATAATATAACCATTGGCAGAGAAACTCATATAAAGACATTCCATGCTACATGGGAGTGGAAGGAGGGTTCAAAGCAGAGCACCTGGGTTGTTACTGTAATGAATGCTTTGTCCTAACAAAAGTCAAACCAGAGCATCCCCTCAATGGAGTGATTTGAGTGAAATCACACAGAGATTCCCGGAGCAGCCATGTCTTTCCTTAATTTTGGTTTACTCCTGTATCACTCGCTAAGAATATTTCAAAGTCTACACCTAGCTGAGATATTAATAACATGCAGGCTTCAAGATCAAATAAATCAATATGCTGACATGGTGTGTATTCAGTTGGGGCTGGCACGTCAGAAACATTTCAAACAGTAAACTGCTGAATGTACTTACGAATAATCAAACAGCTTTACTCTCAGCAGGGTATCAGGAACACAGAAAGAGAACTTGAGACAGTCTAATAAAGCCACAGTAACAATATGCTTCCTTTTGGATGTAGAAACCAGGACACGTAAAAAACCTCCTGACTCTGCTAACGCAGTGTAAACTCTGAAGCAGAGCAGCAAATCAACACCATTCCTCACATCAAGCATCAGTGACAGCTCTTACACAGCTCTGCTGCTGACAGTGAAGTACTTTGCAAACACGGCCAGAATTCTCAGACACACGAATGAAATTCCAGCCCACTTAGAATGAAATAAATGGAGGCTCATCTAATTTGCACAAGGCCATTAATAAATGCAAGACAAAAGGTACAAGGAGGACACAAATCACTTGCGTTATCAGTCCTGTCTTCACCACGACATTTTTCAGTAGCAATGGAGAAGTAAAAATAGCAAATTCTAAGAAAAGCTCTGCTGTCCGGAGGCTTGCTTGCCATCTTGGGTCCTAGATGAAGAGTAATACTTTAAATATGCAGCTCTCTGGATTGAACGTTAGCAGTGCTTTTTATGTTGCTAAAAGAAATTAAATACATATATACAAATCTCAAACTCTTCAGACTAAAAGGAGATATTTTCTTCAACAGCTTAGTGTCCACAGCCCCACCTGTATTCCATTAGGTGGTCTGCTGGAGCATTTTGTCATCAGAAAATCAGTAGCCATACGCAGTGGCTACCAAGCTGTACAGCAAGTGCCATGCTACTGGAAAAGGAAAACCCTTGAACAATGCTTATTTAGAACAAAATGTACTCAGATCTATAAACACCACCTAACACAGCTTTAGGCTTTAATATCACACAGAGGAATACTAATGCTCATGTTTTATAGACACCTTTATTCAAATACATGCAACCCAAAATTAGTTTCAATGCATCAATGAGATAAATAAATATTAGAGACTCCTCTCATTTTCAAATTACCGATGTGCCTATGCATTTTACCCTGTAAAATAAGGGCCCAAAGCTATATATGCATATTCATTTCAACAGACTTAAAGAGCTGTGCTAACGGTATCTACAGCAATTTGAGTTTTCTTTAACCCCCATTCAGAACAGAATCCTGGAACACAATTTGTTTCAGAGACAGCTTTTAAACAACTTCATAAACTAAAACCTTATAGCTCAAGGGGTTGTTAACTGAGGTTAACTGCTTAAGCCAAAGCTCCAAGTAAACACTATGCAATGTACAACTGACAGACCACAGACACCGAACTGATGAAAACCCACGCTGCTCCTCCTCAGAATCCTGATCAAAACCAAGCCTGCTCCAGCCTGGAAACGTCCAGCGTGGCAGATTTTAACTGAACAGCTGAAATTAATTCCTTAACAGCAACACAAGAGCTGTGCTGAACTGCAGTGGGGAATATTAGGGGCTTACAGGGCGCGATCCCAACTGCACTTTGCACAGTGCAAGACCTGCCACGGATGTGTGAAACAAAAGGCAATCAGCACCTCACACCACTGACGGAGCCATGCATTCCTCTGCCATCACAGATGGTTCTTGATGAAAGCGTTAAAAACTAACTCAGAAATATCAGCCTTCATTCTACTCTCATCATCTATTTCCCTTTTCTATGAACTGGGGTTTAAGAACCAGCTAAAGGCTGTATTCTGTCCCTTATGCAAGAACTCTCCCATTTCCCCTCTGCTGGATCGGTCACCGGGAGCACAGCAGCCAGGACCCCAGGAACGGTGGGACGATGGGATAACCCGCTGGCTACCTGCAGACGAGCTCCTCTATGGACACCAAACCAGTAACGCATCTCTACAAGAAAATGGAAGCACAGGCACAACACGCACGCAGAGAGTCAGCCCTCCACAGCGGGGCTAGCGCAGACACAGCGAGAGGAATCTTTCCCGATCTACAAAGCCTCATTACTCCGTGCTGTACAAACAAGCTGTTTGTAATGAACGCACCATTACCGACTCTCGATACGGAATCGGCGTCTTATTGACAGTGCCTTCCAGAAAGGATCACATAACCCCGGGTTCCCCACGTACACACGCGCTTCCCAAGCCCTCCAAGCACTTTGATAAGTCCAGACAGACCAGCCAAGGCGTCGGATGCCAGACGATGAGGCGCTGCTGGCATCCTCTGGCTATCTGCCTTAAAGACACCGTGCCACTCAAGTGATCCACCAGGTGAAAGTTAAATAACGGGCACCCCGAGCCCCCCAGACATCCACCTTTCACGGACAACGAACAGCAGACAGCCGCGTGTAGCACATCCAACCCCCGCTCCTCGCTCTGCTCCACAGGTACCCCGCTCCTCGCTGCCAGAAGAGGTCACCGCGGATCCCGCACCCACGGCCGCGGGACAGCCGGACTCCCTTCACCCTAACCCCGCAGCCCTGAACCGCGGCTCCCTCCGCTCCCCGCTGCCACAAGCAACCGGTGGGACCCCCCCTTCCCCTTCCCTCGGGGTGCGGGCAGGGTAACGGCGCGTCCCGCTCACCTCGCAGCGCCGCCGTCCATCCGCAGAGCCCCAGCAGCAGCAGCAGCAGCCACCGCTCCAGGCGCGGGGGGCAGCGGCTCCTCGCAGCCCCTCGGCCCATGCTGGACCCCGCAACTCCTGCGCCTCTCCCCTGCGGCCGGTGCGGGGAAAAGGAGGGACGCGAAGCCCCCCTCGGTCCCTCCGGGGTCGAGCTCAAGCCAGCGAATTCGCCCCTCTTTTTGGTGTTTTGGGGTGCGTTTACCCCTTCTCCCCCCCCCCTTCTCTCTCTGTCTCCAGGTGCGGGACGGAGCGAGGCCGGGGGGCAGCGGCTCCGCTCCGCGCTGCTCCGCTCCGCTCCTCTCCGCGCTCCGGCCACCTCCGACTACCGAGGCGCGGCGCGCGCCCGCATCCCTAATGAGCCGCCCCTCCCCCGCAGCCACTTCGGCGCGCGCTGGGCGGGATCTGCGGACGGGGGGGGGTGGGGGTGGGGGGGGTGCGGACATCTCCCCCCCTCCCCCCCCAAACATCCCCCGCCCCGCACCCCCAGGGCGCGGATAACGCCCGGGCTCCCGCAAACACCGCCCCCAGCAGCGACGGGCGCGGGGCTCGCCCCAACTTTGCTGCGTAAAACGCGCGTGAGCCAAGCGCGGCTTTACGCGGGGAGCGCAACTCCCCCCCCCACCCACCCACCCCGTGTTAAATCCACACCTTCGGGCGCAGCAAGGACTGCTCGTAGCTAGAGGGAAACGCGACAGCGGCCACCCCCCACCCAAAGCAAGCCCGGTTTGCGCGTCTTCATCGAGCACCGCATGGCTCGGTGAGCAAAAATGCTTTCTCTTACCAGCGGTGTCACTGTTTCGCTCTCCCTTTCCCCCGCTGCTAATCGCGTGTAAGCTTTAATACACACCTGAGGAGGATGCACGGCTCACCCAAACAAATAAGGCCAAAAAAGGACCAGTTTGGTGCTGTTCTACGATGCACAGATTCAGTCAATCAGCACTTGGAAAACACAGGTACCTCTCGAAGAGCAGGTAAGTTGCTACAGGAGCAACTTTCAGTCGGGAACACCAGTTCTTCCCCAAGCTATCCTCACACGCATCACCAACACTGCTCTGATTCCTGAAACCGTGTTTCTTTACCACGGGGATCAAGGGTGAGAGGAAAGGAAAAACACCAGAGGGAGATGTGGTGTGTCAGTGGGATAAGAACACTGCAGGAATGAGCCAGGAAAAGATGCAAAATGAGATTTGAGACCATTGAAGTATCTCACCATGAGATTTCTGGCACACCACAAGGACAACTGGATCACATTTGGTATCAAGCTGCTCTAAGGTCTGCCCTTAAGGAACCTTCTCCAGGCTGAACCAGCCCAGCTCTCTCAGCCTGGCTCCAGGGCAGAGCTGCTCCAGCCCCCACTGGCCTTCTCTGGGCTCACTTAAGAAAACACCCCTGAAACACTGTATTTGTTCTCCATTTCCCTTGGCAATAAGCTTCATTTTCATCAGGTGCCAAGACCTAGAGTCACCTCATTAGAGTCAGAACACGGGGTTTAGTCCTGTCCATACCTTGTGCAATTGCACCAAGTTCACTCTACCCCAGCTTCACACACACCTCAAGTTTGAGGGGACTCGGTTACCACTTGCAAAGCGTTTCTAAAACATGCAGCTGGATTGGCTGCATACACTTAAGAGAAAGGCTTATCCATTGGTGCTCCTATAGCCAGCTTTGTGCTGTGTCCAGAAGGAAACAAGGAATTAAAGGAAAAGGAATTTGTAAACTGAGTTTAAAGAGAGAAAAAAAATCAATATCCAAGACCATCACATCAGAAGCTCTCTTATTCCCCTTCTATCATGCACTTACCAGACTTCAGCTCACAAAGAAGAGCACGGCTGCAAAGGCAAAGAGCAAATATACAAAGAAATACATTTTCTTCAACAGCCTTTTAAGTCATTCTCCATGTTCAGTGGGTTCCAAAAGGAAAAGAAAACCAAACCAAACCAACAAGGACAAGAACTAGGAAGCTACACAGGCAAGTTTTCACATGGCAGAGCACTGAGCATCCTTCCTTTAAAGCCTGACCATGCCAGCCCTGGTTTCTAGCACATATATGCAGCCACTTCTGCTTCGAGCCCAAATGACTATCTATTTTTGCCTACGCCGCTGAGTCCATGTTTGGTGCTTCAGCTAAAAATATCAAGTTCTCTGTTTATAACTCAAATATGACAGGGAAGAAGAGAGCAAAAGTAGGAAAAAAAGGGCAACAGCTGGTAACTTCAATCAGTGCACTTGAAACACAAATAAGCCAATACGCCACAGAGACAAACTCTCAGGGTGGGGAAGGATGCAGCAGTTTCTGAGCTGGTGGAATGCAGCTAAAGGTGAAGTTCCACCTTCCCTAAGCACCGATGCACACTGATAACGCACAGCACCAAAGCTCTGGACATGCAGTCCAATGTGCTGCTGTATTTGTGGGACTGGAGGCTACTTACAGTGTTTTACCAAGAGGAAAGTCAGGGGGAAAGCAAGAATCTACCTTTGGTAGCAGGCTGGAAAAGGATCCAAAGGAGGGTCCAAAGGCGATTAATGGAGGAAAATGAATGGGGAAGCTGAAAATGCTGCAAGGAAGATATTTGCTCATCCCTAGCGCTTCAAGGGTTAAATAATTTTTAAATAATACTTCTTTTTCTGACAAAGTCCATATTCCACATGAGGGAGTCTGTATTTCCTAGAATCCAACAGCCTAAAGTTTGATACAGCTGCTGAAAAAAGGATGTGGAGCAGAAATCAAATGGGAGAAACAAACAAAACCAAAGCAACTTTCTTGAGCACCTTGATCACAGCAACCACATGCCCAGAGAGCAGGAAAGTGCTCACAGGAGGAACAGAACCTGTAGCCAAAAGCCTCGGCTCTGGCCTTCAGCTCTGCCATCACCTCATCAACAGATGCTTCTGAGAACAGGTTTTTTCTCCATCTCAGGTTCCATCTCATACTGTGTTGCTGAGCTGGTTGCTAAAGAGATTCCTACACTCTTCAAGCACATTAACTCATTAAACACACAGCACTTTACAACTCCGAAGGAAATTTTTCTAGCTAGAATACAGCAATACCCTAATAATTTTCAATAAGCCATACAGCTACAGCCTGAAGGGTGTGAAGAATAAGAAATAAATCACCTCCTCCACCCTGGAAGCTCAGCAGAATGTTCCAGCTGAGTTTGCAAAGGTGCTTTCAGTCTCCATCTCTACATAAAGATTTGCAGGCAGGTGATTACATTTTGTTTCTTCTTTGATGTATGACCTTGGAGTAACCCACCTGTGATGTGCAATAAATCAGAATCCACATCACCTGAACATGATAACAGGCTGGGGGAGGTCACTGCTTTCAGAAGCAGATGAAGCTGCTTTACTTGCTAGCTTTTGCAAGTAAGAACATACCTGTAATGGCACAGGCATCCAACGGAACATACCATTGCTATGCATAATGAATATAATGATAAAAGGAGAATAAACGCATCTAAACCATTTATGTATATCACAGAGAACACTGGACACGTATCAGTTGGCTTTAATGCAAGTATCACATCTGTACAATAGGTAAGTAATTCCGGAGCAAGCAAGAACACCCAACTGTAACAGCACATAAGTAGACAAATCACGTGAAGCACTTTGAATGGGCTCAGTAGCAGTGACAGAAGCCAATAATAAATGGAAATCCTACTTGCTTTTAACATATTTCCAACATTTATCCTTCCCCTTCTCTCTCCTTCCCTCACAAGAGCACCCTAAACAAAATGGGATCTGAAAAATGATCCAATCTACCTGGAGGAGTTGTGATTGTGAGGATGCTGTGATACCTGTGAGCCCACAGTCTGCTCACACACAGAAATAATGCAGGGACAAGCCTTTGACCTCAAAGCACATACCATTCAATTTGGCCTTTTACTTCATAGCATCCAACTAAAGAAGTGGACCCTGTCTGTCATAAGGAAAGAAGAAGGGAAAGTCTGGGCTCAAATAAGTAATCATAACTCCACGGAGCAAAGGTAGAAGTGGATTAAATTCCTCCTGTGGTAGTTTCCAACACCCCCGTGCACTAAGACAGCATTTGTTGGGTCTGAAGACCCGGGTGTGCCTGTGTCAGGAGAAAGAAAAACATCTCATTTCTCTCTTTACTGCACACACCTAACACAGGACACAACCAATGTGCTCCTTCTGTCTAAATCTAATCTAAATTAATTGCTGAAGCACCTGAAGGACAGGATTGCTGCTGTAATACACGCTCCCAGCCCAAGGCTGTGCAGGAAGCATGAGATGGTATTACTGTGTTTAAGGATGATACTACTTGATCGCAGCAGTTATGGCTTCATTTTGAGTTTTCAATGTATTTTAACAATGGGGCCTGTATTTGGGTTGCCCAAATGTAAAAGAAGTGCTTGCTGTACCATGCAGATGTGCTCTGTATCAGTCAGATGAAGACAAAATCCAGCCTGATGTATTTTTAGTTGTGGAGATCTTTATCACAGTCCTGTACATGCATATTTTATGAAGCAATCCCAGAGGGCACGAGAGCAGGGCTCAAAAGGAATTAGCCAACTTCACAGGCAATAAGCACATCAGTGAATATTAAACCTAATATAATGTATAAGCAACCTTCAGAAGAGCCCATTCACCACTGGCTGAAAGAGGAGAGCATGAGAAGAACGCTACATTTGGCTTGCCTGAGCATCTAGTGCTCCATTCAGTCTGACCAGCAAAGCCAATCTTATGCACCAAACATACAGAGATAAAGGATGAGTGTCGCATCCACATCATGAATATGCAGAAACACAGCTGAAATTCAGCCTGTTCTTTTTCCTGTGCCCTCAAGTTTATGATAGTCTATAGCTGCCTCTCTGCCATCCTGAAGAGCTCTCTCCAAACAGAACAGAGCTGGATGTGTCAGTGAGAGCTTTGGATCGCCTGACACTTAAAGAACACAGTCCCATGTCCCTTTCCCTTTAAAGATGCACTCTGACAGACCCACAATGCAATACCATGTCCAGATATTAGTTATGTCCAATCATTTCTCCATCTCTGCAACAAGGTCTGCCCCAGAAGCCCTTCCAAGGCATGGAATGCCTGTTTGCAACCTGTTTTCACCGTGCACATCATGCAGGCAGCTCTGAGCACTGACACCCTGGGTCTGATTCTTTACATGACTTTGTAAAATCCTACAAAGCAGTATGACCAACTACCCCAAGTACAACAGAAACCTTCAGCAGCAAGATACAATAGTGGAACCAGCCACATGGTACATAGAAACCACCCCTAACAGACTGAGTCGCCATAGCATCTGCTACACCAGTATCATAACCTACATGTGTGATGGCAATTAATAAGCCAGCCACAGCCTGCACATAAGCCTTCCACAAACAGTCTCATTCCCAGTTGTTTCACAGCTTCTTCAGCCTCAATTCTTCCAGGAATTGAGAGTACACAGGCTAAAAAGTGCAGAGTCCCAGCTCTGTACTTCCTGTGCACCGCTGCTCACGCCGGCTTTACAGCTCTGCGTTAGGACATCTAGTGGCTGAATAACCGACTGTGTATATACATGCACCTGAATACATTACCTAGATTTCCTGTCAGGAAGCTCATATCTACTTTCCTAAAGCTTAGCAAGACTTATTTGAGAGCATTTTAGGATTCCTGCATCATTCTGCTCTGCAATGCAACCCCAGCTCAGTGCTGACAGAGCCTGGAATGCAGCAAGCACAAGGACAGTCACAGCTGCATATGCCGATTTCTGCTTTACCTTTTCTTGGGCTATCCCAGCAGCACATTTACCTCTGATCCGTAGTGTACTGTTATTCTTTGCAATGTACATAACTCTCCTCAGCTTTAGTTTGCAAAGGTTTTTCCTTATTCTATATTTTAGTAACTTGAAATGAGTGTGGCTCTGAAGTTTTGTGTTACTTTATTTCCGTATGACTAAAACCCCCTTTCATTCCAAACGATGAACTTCAGCCTCCTCAGAGATGGGGCAAAAATACACCTTCAAGAAGTCTGTGAAGGTTCTTTAAACAACCCCATTCCACTTGCTTTGAAGTCACCATTTCAGCTGTCAGAAGCCATCATTTCCAATGAGTTAAAATCTGTATTATTTGCCAATTGATTAAAGTAAGATGAAATACAATACAACTATTTGCATTCTCCTGTGTTTACTCATTCCAAAAATCGACAGACACCACAGAGCAAAGTTAATCTGATAAAAAGGGAAGCGCTGAAGTGGCTGGCTGTGCATCCAAATAGGAAATGCGCATTAACATGCCGAGGGGGTGATGAGCATCTGAACTTCACTAATCGATCTGAAGAATCCTAAGACCCAGGCATTTAGAAAATGTCATAATCTTAAAAGCCGATTCACTGCTTGATTTGTAATTTGGAGAAATCAGCTGCACTTAATTCTACCTGCAGCATTTCCTACAATTGGGCAAAGAATTCCTACTTCAGCATTAATTATTATTTTATTTCCACACCCTTTTAGATTTCTCCACATAAATTAAAACTCTGATCCCACCTACCCTTGTCACACATCCAGGCACTCCTGTTGTGGCTGCAGCTGGGTTACAAAGGGCAGCTGCTCAGTGGGCTCTAACCTGTGCATAAGAGCTCAGCCTGCAAACAGAAAACACATCACTGGTACTCCCCATCCTTTAAAGTCACTCCCTAAGCATCCATTTCAGATTTAGCATCCTGGCTCAGATCTTCCTGGCTGAATTTTCCCTTGGAATGGGAGGTGCACAACAAGAAACAGATGATGCAAGGGCGAGAAATGCGTGTGGATGAGGAAGCGTGCCTTGAGAGCAAAGAAAATCCAAAGCAGCAGGACATTAGACAAGCAGTTCCGTAGCTTAGTTATTTGTAATTTGGGGTTAAAAGGAAAAGGTTACACATTCCAGCAGTAAGAGACTATCTGAGAGATTCTTCAAAACAGCACAGGCATTGCAGTACAGTTCAGAGCTGGCAGGGATGCTACTGCCTGTGAGCAAGAGTAGAGTTAGAGGGCAAGGGACAAGAAACACTGGGCAAGCCTGTTTCTGTTCTGCCAGCACAGAAAAAAAAGTGAGTGACGTGCCTGGCTATTTCAGCCTCAGCCAGAGGTAGTGTTGCTCTCAAAAGGCTATTACTGAGCAAGTTCAGAGCCTTCTCATCAAGCAGGAAGTTATTGCCACGTGTTTTCATCCAAACTTACACAGCACAGGAGAGCACAACTCGCTCAGACCTTCCTCTGGCAACTAACCAGCGAGGGCTGAGAGATCCTCAGTGACTGTGCATTATTACAGACCAGGCGTGACATGCGGAGGGACAGAAACACAGGTCCTGAGACAACAGAAACATATAAAGGAACTTTATAATTGGAGAGCAGCCTCCCCCTTAACTCCTTCCAGAGAAGAAATAATCAACCACCAAAAGCCAAACCCAGCCTGAAAAACTCAGAGGATCCTTGTATGGAACTGGCAAAGAGAAATCACCAGCTAGTGAGCAAGGGAAGAGGTTAATGCTCCAGACGAGGGTTAATGAGACAAGAGGAGTTTTAGGCTGGATGCTTCCTGTGAAGCCTGGGGTGCTTCAGGAAAGATGCTGAAGGAGGCACCAGTCATCTAAATTGCAAACATGTCTGGCTTGATTAGGGACACTTCACCTCCATTTGATTTGCTAATGCACAGGACTGATCACACACAGCTCCCGTCTCCCCTTTTTGCAAGCCAGCGCACTGAAGCCTCACAGCGAGCCATGAGAAAGGGGAGATGATTTTTATCCTAATTAAGAACAATCTTGCCAGGACCGGGAATATGCAGGTGTCGTATCATTAAGTCACCTAATTGTGCCTCTGAAATGGCCACATAATGATGAATCCTCAGTAGCAAGAGGAAAAGGGGGAAGTGAACTCTTTGCTTTATTATTTTCATTTTCATCTCCAGTGCAAACGCAGAGAGCATCCACCTCGTAACCACAGCTCTGAATTTTTCATCATTAGTCACACATCACGAAATGCAACTGCTTGATGATCTCAGGTGGGAAAGACAACAAGTAGCTGAGCAGTTCCTTAACTACTGAAGCATTATTTCAGGGAAACAAGAGAAGCCCACTTCAGTGCAAGCGATAGCATTTCCTGACTAGTGTCAGTTAGTGTGCATCAATCAAGCACCAGCCAGACAAGCTGCTCTCCCCATTTAATGTGATGAGAAGGCAAAGAACCCAGTTACCGACAGCTCCCACCATTCTCATGGAATGTGCTGCTGACCTCCTGCCACTCCCAGAATCCCGTTCTGTCAGACTTGCCTCTGCTGCTAAACTCATGTCCTTTAGGCCCTGCTTCCCAGGCCATGGAAGGGCAGGCGAGCCAGCCCATGGAAAGCTCTGGGACATCAGCAGGAATGTACAAGCCTGGTAACTCACTCTTTGATGGAGATCACTGAAGGCCAAATGATCGCCCTGCAGCATGTCCAGCCATGGAGGGATCTAGTACAACACACAGGTCTCTTACCAGGATGATTTTGCCCTCTTCCCACTCAACAGTCACATACAGAGAGGTGGAGAAACAAGTTGTGTGAGCTTAGCACATTACACATCTGGAAAGGTGGCAGATCCCCCGGCCATCCACTCACTTCTGCAATTGTTGAGGTTTTTGAAGGAGAACCAAGTTATCTCTCAGGCAAGTATAATTTAAAAGAGCACATCAAAGGATCTCTGTAACTCCACTGTGAGATGAACAAGCGTTGTGTGGCAGGGATGACAACACTGACAAGAGACTTTACAGAACTTACTACAGCTGAGCAGGTGATGCAGCTGTGCAGAGAGAGGTGGCAGCTATACAGCCACTGCAACCAGCTCCTGAATTAAGAGGAAATGCCTGTGAGAAAAGCTGTTCAGATATTAGCTATTCCATTTTGCAAGTTGCATTAATGTCCTGATGTGGTTCGCCACATCACACAAGTGCCAGGAGTGGCACAAGGGTGGGAATGACAAGTCTGGGCCAAAAAATCCTGTTTAATTACTGACTAGCAGCAGCTCAGCCTGTGAAAGGGCAAGGGTGGTCCTTCAGTACTGCACTTACAAGCTATTCCTAGTTCAGAAGCATGGCACACGATGGTGTCACTGAAAAGTCCTCCAACAAAACAGATTTTGTGACATAAGCTCTCATTTGAAAGCTGTAATTCAGCTTCCTCTGATAAAAGTTCCCACAGAATATAAATAAGAGCTCACAGGTGGATAGTGCCAAACCTTCTGATGGTTTCAGATAGTTTTATAACCACACGATTTCCTGTATTTTGTTAAACTTGTAAGTTTTCCAGCATAATTCCCAACACGACAGATTCAGATAGCCCCACAGGTTTTTAATCCTATTATCTTTTACAGGGTTTTATTCCTATTACTAGTATCAAATAATAAGAGCACACTGCCCTGGCAGTCACATAACATCCACGCACTAGTAGCAGACACAGTAAATTCTGCAGCGAGTGGAAAAAATACATGGTTAATATTGTTCACGTAATGGGATGATGCCCTCTGCCTCAAACCCCACCACATTTATGATATCAGACACTCTTAAGCTAGCCATAACCATGTTTTTGTCCCCACCCTGCAACAGCCTTAGCACCCCATTTGATCTCAGAAGTCAGTTCATTAATGACACTGCTTTGTACCTGTGATGGATAACAACTAGCACCATGTTTAGCATGCTTTGCAGCGTCAGAAAACCAACCTCCCGGTAGGGGTGGAGAGAAGAGCCTGTCTGTTCAGCATTTCAACGAGCCCTTTGCCATCAGCCAAAACACTGCTGCTTTTTCAGATGAATTAACCTGTTCCACCTGTCAAGAACTGCCTGTACAAATGCTTCTCTGAGGTTTGAAAGATGCGATACAGTGGGAATTGATAAAAGGAGTTGGCAGCATAGAGTTTAGTAGACCTTCCTGCAAGTGGTTTGCAATTAGAGACTGGGCTACATCAGAATGCTGTCAACAAGCATGCTGAGGGACGTGAACCACTGCATCAACCGAGACAGAACCTCGGCTGGAGCAACTGGTGTCCGCAGGATCTTTCCTGGCAACTTCCCAGTGGCAGTGGAATCAAAAGGCAACAAAGCACTTTAAGAGACAGCCATGAGAGTTTCACCAGCTTGGACTGAACTGCATCACTGCACTCCACAGGTACACCCTCAAAGCCGTCCCTGTGATCTCCCCTTGACCAGCAGCGCCTCTGCAAGAGACGATTCCTGGACGACAGGCAAGCAGTTCTAGCTCTATGCAGCAGAGGGAAGCAGTAAGCACTGTAACATTGACTAGCCACCCGACTGTCATGCACTAAAGGCTTAATTATGTTCTCAAACAAAATACAATGAACTCTGTCATAAGTAATCACACAAGAGACTGTGAAGTCAGTAGCTCAGTGGAAGTGGCCTCTGTGAAAGATGAAGCACAATTTTCTCTGGCTTTAGGGAAAACTTGCTGAGCCCAGGAAAGAAAGAACTGGAATACAGGCACTTTTTGCTTTACTTATCAAGACCCGACTTCATGTGGTGGTGTTTTACCAGGAAAACTTACTAAAAATAGAGAAATTCCTTCTAATCTGGAAGGTGTCTTAAGGATTTACAAGTACATCTGCTTTAGTGAGTGAAAGTACATCCCCATATCCAGGTGTTGGCAGATAAAGGAGGAAATATTTTACTTACAATATACCTGTAGTACTCAAAGCGTGCCCATTTTATGTTTTACTTGGGTGCAGTTTCCCCTTCCACAGGAACTAATCATCACTGCATAAAACTCACCTTTGATGTGGATCCTTTTCTCCCATAGTTGAGGCATTTGTCATTGCAAAAGAAATTTGCAGAATTGAATGCATTTCATCACACACAATGCTTTCACTTTCATAGCAGGCAACAGAGCCTACAGAACTATTTCTTTACAAGTGATTACAACTCCCAGACAGGTAACAAAGACAATTATGACACTGAAAACTGCACTGCTATTGTGGACGAAAGAAAATGTAAGCTCTGCTGCTGAATGCTTCAAGGTCAAACACTCCCTCAGAATTCGTATTTAAGTTATCCAAGGTCATCACTGGTGTATGTTTCGTACCCGTTGGTATAACACATTAAAGGAAGAAGGAGCACTAGGACAGTAGTTCAGGCTGCAGGAAACCACTAACCTGGACGAAGCCTTCAGGGCAAGTCAATTCCCTCCTCCTGGTTACGTCTCCCCTCGCATTTTTGAGGCTCTGTTACATATTCTTCACTTCTCTCCCATCAAGCAAGGCTCTAACTTTTGCTTGGAGAATCTGACTGGGACTACTGTAAGTCCAGAGAATGGGATCATTAGATCATACCGATTCACATGATTTTTTTACTGCAAAAGACCTAAGACACCAAAGCCCAGCATATAAGGAAGCACATCACTTTTAGAACTACAGTGCTTAACAGCCTCCAGCCACAGCACTTCATGCTCTGAGTCTTCTTTATGCCTCCATGCACAAGCAGCTGAAGTAGACAATTCCTTGCTCATTCTATAAAGAAGATTTGTGAGGAAGGGAGGCAGAAGACAGGCCAGGTAACAATAATTATTAAGTTATTAGAAGCACACCTCATATGATAAGAACTTCAAAGTAAATTGCTTTGAAATACAGATTTTTAACGTTCCCCAATGCTTAAGATGAAATAATATTAAATAACTGCTGCCTGAAGTTAGAACTAGAGGTTAAAGGAGAGTAATTACTGATTATTTAAAGGGTTGCTGTAATGAACTAAGATAAAAAGAGATGTCACATTTCCAAGCCAGATCCTGTATTTTAAGCTGGGAATGTGACTCTAGCCAAGTACTACCAGGAGAATGCACTTCCATAGAAGAAAGCTGTGACTTGCAATAAAGTTCCTACAGTAACAGAAAGTCTCCAGTGGTTCAGGTCATAGCACTATTTCTGCTCTCTGGATCAGGACACAGATGGGCTTTAACAGGAAGTTTGTGTTTCACATGCAGTTTAACACACACACGTGTATTTTAATTCATCCAGGAGTTTCGCAGACTAAGACATAAACCCAATTGTTCCAGTGCTGTGTAATGAAACCTACACTGCAAGTGACATGACCTTGATATGAAGAAAAATTAAACCCTATCAAATTACTGTGTATTACATTCTCTCACCAAGGCAGAACATCACATCAAGCTTTTAGAACATGATATTCAGCAGGGAAATAAACCTAATAAATTCAGGAAAAGAACTACATTGAGTGATTTTCTTTCTTTAACCTTTGATTTCAAAGCCAATAATCACAGGATATAAAGCACTTTCATTTAGCTTTTAACAGCTACAAAATACATACACAGGAGTAAAACAAAGCACAAAAAAACACAGATTAAGAAGAAAAAAATCCTTCTTTTCATTCCATTCTATGTTTCTACGAGGCAATTCATGATTCAAAAATATTAACTTCAGCCTTGCTGATTCAAAGTAACTGTTTTCCCTTAAGTCAGCTGATTTATGGTGCCTTTTCATGCATCATCATCTCTCCTTATTTAGGACATCTCATGAGTAGCCTTGACTGCATTCGGGTGGTAAGAGAATGAAATGCCAATTTAGAAGATGCTTAGTACTTGAAAACCTTCAGGGTGCCAACCTGCTTAGAGGTAGATGACCGCTTTGATGTGTTGCTGTGTCACAGTTGCACCTTCAAGGACTGAAAACTTCCAGAAGTAGGAGATGAGGGCACCTAGTTAGCAGCTTGTCAAATTAGGTTTAACATCCCAGTCCTGCTCAAGCACACTGACTCTCCCCTTGCTCATCAGAATGATGGGGTTACAATGAATATGTAATCCAATGATTATGGGGGGAATTGAGGAGAATTTTCCTCTTTCATCAGCCACCAACATAATCGCTATCTCAGTAAGTTCTGTAACCACCAGACCAGTACAACACGGTCTCCTGTTTGATCTCTGATGGAGAGGATGAGACTGCTGTCAATATGACACTGAACTGGAGAGCAGGAACAAGGACTGCAGAGTTCCTGAGACAGCCGATGGTTAGAGGTGAGGCTCTTCATGTGTCAAACGCTTTGATAGCCAGCATTTTGCTGCAGATAAGGCAGGACTCACTATCCCCTGCCCGATGCCTCTAGAAGCAAGGATTAACTAGCACAAAGATAAGGAGCCTTTGCCTGGCTGGGGGTTACTATTGATTTGTGAATTCTGAGATGTGAACTTTAAACAACTTGGAGCTTTGACTCCACGTGGGGCGTACAAGAGTGCGTTCAGAGCTGTCAAAAGCTTCTCATCTACCTAAGCACTCAATATCAGCGCACATCTGATGGAAGGCACTGAAGAACTAGTCAAGTTACACATTTCCTTGTGCAGCATGTGCTGGATAACACACAGGATACGTCTGTCTCCCCGTTTGCTTTTTCAGAGCCAGGCAAAGTTAGTCCTTGTTAATTTCTGAATTTCCAGGTTGATGAACTGTGAGTAGAAGATATTGCCTGTGTTTTCCAAACCAGCCCACTACCTTAGAAATGCTGCTGACAACGCTCATTCCTTTAGTGATATCATGCCCAGCCTCCAATCAAATCGCCTATTATGCAGGCCAAACGGAAGATATTGAACCCCATCTAAGAAACAGCCATAGTCTTGCAGGAACTCCAACAATCTTGTATTCCACACCAAAAGACCCGAGGTTCCATCACTAATGACTGAAAAGAAAGGTGTAAACCCTTCTATCTCAGTTTTAGCCCATTTAGACATCCATCAGCAGAGTCTATAGTTACCATATGCCTCCACAGACAGCTTACCTTAGGACTTTCAAGAGCAGCAACTCCAGGCAACAGATGATTAATATGTCAGCAAAATAGTTCTCTACCTTCTCTCTCATAGGAGATGAAAGACATTTATTACCCTGTCCCTTTCCAGTCTGATGTTACAGAGATGCCAGACTGGAGAATCTAACCTCAGCTGTCCCATATTGTCATTTTAATTAAAGCCATATCCTGTAAAACACTATATGCTCCTGAAGCCCTGATAAGATCCCATTATCAGAAAGGAGCAAATTTGTGATGCTATCTGGGCCAGCCCATGATTATCTGCCAGAACAAAAGGAATGTTATTAAACAAACCCGGTTAGATCACTGTCAGTGAATAGAATGAAAACCACGCTCCGGTGAAACCCCTTCTCTCTCTGGGGTCACACCTGCAGCACGTAGTCACTGCTCTGTGCTGAAAGCTAAAGCTGAGAAAGAGAAGAATTGCTGGTTTCTGTTTCACTGTGGAAAGTTTTGTTCCTTTCCTGCAATTCGTTAGAAGGAGCAACACCAACTTTAATATCAATTAACTCCTGGGAGATGACAGGTCCTTAAGTACATTTTCAAAAGCCTCATTAAAACCCCAAAGTGACTGTATTTGTTATTCTAAATACAGCCATTACTTTATAGGACACAAGGAAGAAAGGGTTACAACGTCTCTCTTACCTTTCAGCTTTAATGATCTCCTGTGGAACAAAAGCAGTGGGAGGGAATTAACCACACTGCCTTTCTGTACCATTCTTTCACTTCTCTGACTCAGGCAAATAACGTGTCAGCCTCTTGGGGAGGATCCTGGTCTTTGTGCAGCCAGAGCAAACACTCAGCAGCTCCAGGGGAGGCAGAGAGCTGTGTCACAGCCCTGCATTCCCTCCGGTTTCTTGATGTTACAGACACCAAAACCAACCTCTTGTTTTCCAGTCCACACATGCACAAGGCCGTATTTCTGTTCTTCCAAGCAAGCACACAGCTAATGCCGGTGCGTGTGTCCCATTCCAAAAAGCCTCATTTAGCTCCTCTGATTTCACAGCTACTAATAGGCAAGTTCTGAATCAGAAAAACCCCAAAGTACAGCCTGTCTTTCCTTCTGATTTTTAATCACTCTGCTTGTTATTACATGAGTAGCAAGAACAGCTCCACCACACTATGCAGCTAATAAACCATCCTCCCCTGCCGAGGAACCTAAACAAAGAGCCTAAACTACTTTGGGAATGGTGTTATCTGGGGTCTGCACAGATGATCACAAGCAGCTGAAGCTTCATTAGTTACCATTCATCATCTGAGCTGCATTAACTCCGCTCTCTCCCCCCACCAGGATGCAGCATTCCAACACCATCAGGTGGCTCAATGCGCGCAGCTGCCTCCTCTTCACTAGTGCAGAGGGTGCAAGAGCACTTGTGGACCCTTCACACAGCTCAGCTGGAGACCAGCAGCTCCCTGTGTTGTGGGATGACAGCGTCTCCTACCTCTGCTATCCCAAGATAAACACCACCCTCTTCGGGGAATGCAGCCCTTCCTAACCCACATAAGGAACTATAGGACTAGCAACAGCAGTTCAATGAGTAATAAAAGGCTGCTAAGAGGAATGACTTCAGGCCCCAAATAAGTTTCAAACCGAAGTTGTAAGACGGAATACACTGTCCTGGTCAAACAGCAGATTCACGCATTTAGCTTCTCTAAAATGTATTGTTTTATCTCAAAATAAATCATGAAAGAAAAGTCAGTAAAGGCAGCTGGCTGCTGATAAAAATGATATTTGCAATGAACTAAAGGACACGAGCTGGTGTATTATATAAATTCATGACCAGTTAATAAACTGGTCTTTAAAAAGAGAGTTTTATCTTCCTCATCCATATGTATTTCGATAGGATAACAAATACAGATACAATTTTAAAGGGTTGCTATTTCTATTTGATGTGTTTTCATATCTCATTCTAATTGCAGCAAAAGCCTTTAGTCGAGCAGGGTCTTCCATGACTGACTTCCCACTGATTTGTACTGCAGCAGCTCCACTTATTGAGGGACAGGAGGGAGATTTACAAAGATGCCTTCAGCGCCAGGACCAAGGTCTTGAGTGTCTCAGAACTGAGGTCCTAGGGGTTTCTTTCTAGAATAGGTAGTGTTAGAAAGGACCTTAAGATCATCTTCTTCCAACCCCATAGAGCCTGGCTTTGACATCACCTGCACATGAGTGAAAAGGGGAATCCTCACTTCTGTGCCTTCTGGATCAGTGCTGGATCTCCTGCTCAGCCCATGATGTTTTCCTGATGCTTTTTGAAGCTTGTGGAAATAGGAAACAGCTTCAAACTAACAAACCCTGAAAGAACTGCTGCTGTCTTGCAGTCAACCTTGCCAATCCCCATGGCTGGGACAGCAGGAGGTCCCTTCTGAACCCACAGAGTTTGGATTGTGGGACGTATTCCAAAGAAGTTTTCTTGAGTGCCTGATAGAAGAACATTAGCATTTGCCTCCTGGAGGTTCCATGATGAATGGGAAAGGCTGCTTTTGAATTTAATCCAGGAATATTTGTACACAGTAGTTGTTTGTAGCATTTGTTCTCTAGACCGTATCTAGGAAGCAAAGATCTATTACAATGGCCCAATTCTGGCTGCAGAGATGTGGTCATTACTAAAATAAGCTTGCAAGGTGCTGTAGAAGACTTCCAGTTCTATTTTACTTAAATTGTTTGCCATTCTTCCTGAAATTGATTTTGATCTAAATAGATATTTTGTTCAGAGAGTCTTGGCTCTGGTATCTTTTCATTCACTGAAATACGATGCTATTTGACCAATTTAACGTTTACTTCTACAGGATCCAAAGAGCACATGCTTTCCAGTACCTGTCTTCCAGCCATAAACATTATCCTTCCATTTGTGTATTTTCCCTACAACATTTGACTTCAAGTCCTATATGCACACTTCCAGTTTGTTTAGCATCCTAGTTTCTATCACTAGTACATCGCATTTTGTGCTTAGTGATCAGGTAGGGAAAAGTAGGGGGAAAAAAAGAAGATGGAAACAAAAATATCTTAAGATTAGCTTGCAATGCTTGTATTTTGCAGACACTCTTAGTTTCCAAATCATCACAAAGTATGTGTAACGCAATTTGCAAGCCAGGGCACCTGAGTTCGCAGCCAGCCAGAAGCTGCATACATGCCTGGAAAGAACCTCCTTGATAGCACTGGTTGACTGCAGCCACTATGAGCTGCAGCAGAGAAAAGGGTGAATGGTCCAGGTTCCATTCCAACTTTATGTGTGAATTGTTGGCTCCAGTGGTTTCTTACATTAATGCTTTATTTCTTTTGCCCTTGCTCCTAGGTTTGTACTGTAGAGAAAACCTAAACAAGCCAAAGAAAGTGTATTCTGTAATTTCCTCATAGGCTGCCCCTAAATAATAATCCATTTTATTGAACACAAATATTGAAATGAAATTTCCAATAGAGAAACACTTCTACATTTCAACCAGCTTTAACCACATGCTCTTTGTCAAAATCTTCAACAAATGCTTGATATCTACCCAAGCATCAAGCATTTCTGCATATTAAACTTCAACTGCTAGGGAAAGGTGGGAATTCTGCTTGTGTTCGGCTCTGAAGACACAAGTCACCTTGGATCTAGATGTTTATACAAAATACACAGCTTCCTCAAGCAAAGGAAAAGGGAAACACAGCTAAAATTCACCCCACACAGGATCATCAACCAGGATATTCAGAATAATATCTCCTCTCCCAAACAGTACCAGGGGACCTCAGCAACCTGCACCATCTGCTTTTGCAGTTGCAGTTGGCATGTGTGCACCTGGCTCCGAAAGCCAAGACAGACAAGGATTTACATGTATATCAGTAACACCACCTGCAGAGAATTGTAGAAGATGGAAATAAAGAGTTAACAGAGAGAAAAACCAGCATGGTGCTTCCTTCCTCTACCTCTTCAACTGACTGCCTCCAGGAGAGATTTGTGTGCAGGCAGTTACTTGCTCCAGGCAGGATCTCATCCTGTTGCAAGAACTGATGCTCTCATTGGATAGCTCATCCATGAAGCTGACATTTCCGAACCGTGGAACATTGTGTCACTAGCACAAGGCAGCAGTAAAATAAGCAGCTCAGCAACAACAACAATCTGCCAGCTCTGTCTGCTCTCAAAAGATCAAGGCTCTATCCCTTCCTCCTCTGCTGAAGCTGGCAAAGCCTCTCTCGGCTCCTAGCACGGGTTTCCCCAGTGAGATGCAGCTGGATGGAGCACATGGGAGGTACCAGCAGCACGCGAGGGCCAGCAGCAGTGCAGATAACTCAAACCCACTTAGCAATTCCACTATCAGAAATAAATAAATAAAGCATAAGCTGCTCCAATTCATTACTGTTTATTCATCCTCTGAGTGCACTACACACAGCTGGTAAATGGCCAATAAATCCTGCCCACCGCAGCGAGCAGGGCTCACTCGGCAGGACTGCCTTGGCAACTTTTTTGGCAACACCTCATGTCAAGCTGGTTTTGCACAGAGGAACAGAGGAGCCGCTGCTCTGGGCTGAGCTCGTGACACAATTGTTCACGATACAATTCATGCCATTTTCTTGTTGCAGGAAAGGTGTGTACCAGATGTTTTACAGCATCCTGGGGAGCTGCTATGGAGGAACTCAGAAAGAAGGGCAACTTCTTGTTGCCTTGATAGTTGTTTATGCCAAGAAATGTGAAGGCCCATAGGCCTTTTAATATGGTTTTATGTGATTTAAGTACTCTAGTTTAAATATAATGCCTTCAATATTAAGTATCAGGATCATTTTAATGAGCATATCCGACATGTTCAGTGTGAGACTGGTTATTGACACAAAGCATTATCTGAATGCTATTTTAAGGATGTATTTTGGCACTTGAAGTCCAGCTGTCATCCAGCTGCATGCTTCAGAAAAGTCTTTTCCACTTTTAATCTCCATTTGTGGTCTTTACAGACCGTGTCCTGGAGGATGCCAAGCTGAAGGGCCAATGTCCATATGTGAAGTCAGCCAACACCAATATGGGATGAAGAAAGGATCAAATCAAATTCCAGCATTACTTGTCTTCTACTTATCCACCACCAGGCAACATTAGGTGTCAACTTAAACACTGCAGAATGAGGGTGAAACTTTCCTATTATTTCTCATAAAGCTCAGATGCAATTTAGTGTCAAAAAAATACCCTTTTAAATGTAGCTTCTGAATTCTTTTAAATATAAAACTCCTCAAACTATCTCTGAGAAGGCTTTCAGGAAGATAAGAACTTGATGTGAGGCAAAGCACATCAAGTGCTCAAGTCATGATTAAAAGACAACTGTGGAGTAGAAATAGATGGCACGGAGTAGAAATAAGAGGTCAATTTTCATCATGACCAAGTATTAGAAGTTAGACACCATGCCTGGAGAAGAGAAAGCTGAGTGGTGACCTCATGGCAGCTTTCCAACATCTGAAGTGGGCTGGATGAGGATGCTGGAGAGGGACTCTTCATCAGGGACTGGAGTGACAGGACAAGGGGTGATGGGTTCAGACTGAAACAGGAGAAGTTTGGGTTAGATATAAGGAAGAAGCTCTTCCCTGTGAGGGTGCTGAGGCGCTGGCACAGGATGCCCAGAGAAGTGGTAAATGCTCCATCCCTGGCAGTGTTCAAGGCCAGGCTGGACAGAACCTTGGGTGACATGGTCTAGCATAAGGCATCTCTGCCCATGGCAGGAGGTTCGAACTAGATGATCTTAAGGCCCTTTCCAACCCAAACCATTCAATCATTCTATGATTCTGTAAGTGCACATTTTGCTTAATGCATTTATAAATGAATGTTTTGGCACTTACTCAGAAGAGATGCTGCACATCACTCATTGGAGGCTTCTAATCCAGTTCTTCCCATGCTTTTTGTTTACTTAGCCATAGACATGGGCTGGTTTTTAATTGCCTTTGGTCTGTCAAGATTTAATGAACTTTAGAAGCTCACCACAGCACCAAGCCTGGAGCTTACCAGAACAACTGACACAGCTGCTTACAAAAGAGCTGCATAAACAAAGTCTAATTATGTCTAAAAAAGCCAAGTCCATAATATGGAGAAGAAGAGCAGAGAGACCGATTAACAATGCAAAACAGTATCAATAGCCAAGATTCAGAAAAGAGGGGTGAGAGAAACCTGGATGCTTGCACTTGGTACTATTACCTCTGTGATGGAGAGTCGAGAAGCAGGAACAGATGTTCCGAAAAAGTATCAATTTTATCCACTAATTTAAATGAAACCCTCTCTGGAGAGAAATTCACCAAGTCACTCGGGCTCCCGGCACCAGTTGGCTATTTAGTGAAGGAGATGACATCCAATTTTCATGAAATCCATCTTGTAACTGCTTAATAGGAGCAGATGAAAAGGGTGTGACAGTTTTAAAGCTGAAACAGAGACCCTTATCCTCAGCAATACAATAAATAATGCAAAACCCCTGGACTCCTTTCTGTCAGGGATCACATTAATTCTTGCTGTTACCTCATCCCAAAATAGCCCAGCATTCTGGCACTCTCACAACACAGGAGATAAAGCATGCCCTGCTCATTCACACTCCCAGCAAGTGCCATGTGTTTCATTTAAGACTCTTAAATGAAACAGTAAAAGCCCTTCACTAAACGTAGTTATTCTGGTAAGTTAAGAGAGCACAGATACTAAGCAGGGTTAAACAGAGCCATGTGGTGAGCACAGTACCGGTGTCAGTAAGAATCAGAGGAGGCTCCACTGATTTCTATGGAACTAAAGTCTCATTTCTTATCTCAGTGCAAAACTAACAAACCAAAATATCAACAAATTCAGGCAATGGGAAAATGTCATCAAAGTTCAGTTAATGCAAGGCAGGAGTAACTGCTGTGATCCTCATCAATTCAGCTTTCCAAAACATTACATCTCAGGTAGCATTAGTAGCAATTTTCTTTCCAGCTGACTCACAGATGCAAGGAACCGGGTGATGTTATGTCAGTATAAAAGTTGAGATTAAGTCAGATCACATCTTGAGTTCATTACAGCTCATGTTCTTCCAGGATAAATATTGCTGCATTTGCTGTTAGAACCAATACAGACAGTTTATCTCTTTAGGCACAAATGCAAACACCTAAACCCCCGTGATCATTCCAGCATAAGTAGTACAAGCCACCTGCCACTGTGTCTGTTACTAGTGCATGGAAGACACATGAATTATTGTTTTACTGGTCTCTTAAGCCATACATTTCTACTGCCTCTCAAAGGACAAGAAGTAGCAGTTAGCCACTTCTAAGAGATCACCCTGTAAGTAGTCTGTAACAGTGAGCGGGCTGCTCTTTGATTGCTCAGCATCTCATGTTAATAAAGCGCAATCACAAGATTATAATCATGAGTGAGAATGGATGCTAATTCTTTACCTACCATCAAACTACTTTTCTTGTATGAGAAAGAGATGAATTGCTAAAAGCCAAGTGTTTCCAGGGTTTGAAAACCACAATTCCCCGAGAAAATCAAACTTCAGAATAAGAATCCATTTAGCTGGAGTTGAAGGGTAAGACAAAGTGAAACAGTTGAACGACATGAAGGAGAGGGACAGGATCTTACCAACCAGGGGGCCTAGCCAGCAAGAATTCCAGCTTTTAGGATCTGCATATACATTAAATGTATAATGTAACATGTATAGAGCAAAATCTTCAATCTTGATGCATCAGCACTCAGTATTTGCTCATCTGGTACTGCCTTTTGCACCGGAGCATTTTGTGCAAGTTTCATCTTCCATTGAATGCAGGTATGATGCTACATGAAGTAATAATGAAAAGAGAGGCATAAAACCACAGGAGCAAGACCTGTTCACTCTGTACATGACCTTATACCCACCCTTTAATCCCCTTTCTACCCAAAAGATTTGATTTCTACCTGTTCCATTCCACTGCAATGAAAACAAAAGAATTAAAACCAACCCTATGCACTGGCACATCACCTTGTAGAAATAATCCCATTAAACTTTGATAAGAACAGCTTGTTGACAGCCACTTGGAGCATCAAGGCTATGCTTTGGAGTGAAGATGGGCATTTGGGGTCATTCTTGCACTGTTTTTTCCCTGTTCCACATGAATGCATATAACCCTTTCGGGAATGTCAAACCCTGTCAAAACAAAGGCATGTAGATTTTGGAGAAAAGTTATGTGAGCAAGTAGGACAAAACTGCTAAAGAGTAAGGATAAGAAAAGGAAATTCAGTTTGTGTTATAAAATGGAGTCGGAAAGAAGACATGGATTTTGTAAGGTGTATTTATACATACACATGCATAGTCACTCGTTTCCTATTCACGGTAACTTATGTCTGGGTGCACTCCCAGGAACTGAAGTCATAATTCTCACTAGGATTACTGTAATGCTGTTGCAAAAAAGCCAGCAGCAGAAGATAATTCTTCCTACACCATCCAAATTCCTGGGGCCCAGATCTCCTTAGAAGCTGGATCACACCACAGTCATACATCCATTTTTCCTTCCTCTTACTGCTTTACCTGTTTCCTTTGGCCTCTTTCCACCTCTTTCGTTTGTGTTTATAAGGAGTGAGCAAGCTTGTTGAGGCTTTCCGAAGTTGGGCTTCATGCTTTCTAAAGCATTTGTGTTCTGTGCTTCTGATCAAAACTCATTTTTAAAGGGCCAGTCCAGCTCAGCAATATGCAATACTGACTTTGTAGGTGTGTACCTAAATCACCCTGAACTAGGGAAACAAAGCTGGGCACCAAGAAACTTCTATTAATACCCTAGTGCTATGGCTCAGGCAGCAGACTCAGCATCCTGCCTAGGGCCCAATTTTACTCTTGAATGCATAGACAGCAAAAGGGAGCTGCAAGCTGAGAAGTTTGGGGTTGGGAAGAAAGAAGAAACATGAAGGTCTTTCTACTCTTTCCCTTGCCTTGCTCTATTCTTCCTGCCCACTTCTTTTGCAGCATGGATATGACACAATAGATTTATCCAGCCTGCCCCCCACTCAGTGTATTTTAACCCTTCCATGGTGCTACATTAGAATAACCCAGTGTGTTGCCCGGGTCCCCTGGAAAGAATTGCTCCAGTGCAGGATGGATGCTGCAGACATGGGAAAAAGTCTACAAACAGCATCATAAATCCAAGTCTGGAGGCCAAGGTTGATAGCTGGGGAGCTCCAAATGGAATCCTTCAGGGTTTATTCACCTCTAGACTTGGAGAGTAGTCATGAAATCAGAATTTCACTTTGGAAATCAGCTACATAATTTTCCCAAGTCTAATGTTAGAATCATAGAATAGCTAGGGTTGGAAAGGACCTTAAGATCATCCAGTTCCAACCCCCCTGCCATGGGCAGGGACACCTCACACTAAACCATATCACCAAAGGCCTCGTCCAACCTGGTCTTAAAAAGTTAGGTTCCTGAATTCTTAGTTACATAGGAATGAATCCTATAGCCAGCACCCTGATAATTACTAAAGGTAGTATCAACTGGGAACGTTACTGAGAAAGGGTTTTTTTCCCTAACTCTTCTCCTCAAAGGAATAAATCACTTTCCCATTCCATTCATCTGACCAAAAGAAACCCTTAACCCTAGTAAAATCTCCCCTGCTCAAACTTGATATATGGTGGCATGGTTAATAAGGATTTTTGGATGGAAAGGGAAAACGGGATTTGGAGTACTGCTACTTGCTCTGGGTCCACAGCAGAGGGAAAAACACAGCCTGTGCTTTTTAGAGCTGCCTATTTGGCATCATTAACTACGCCTGACTTCCTGCAGACGCTCTCACCAAAACTGACTGAGATGATACATATTTCCCTATCATGAAAGTGTCAATATAGTAAAGCTCCATGAGGCAGCTTTTGATAGCAGACAAGCTGATTCATAAATTTTGCAGTAGCTATCATGACAATTAAAACCAGTGTGGAATAATTCAAAGGCATGAGAACTTGGGACTTTGTTCCTGGATAGTATAAAGAAAAGTGCCCCAGGAGATGCTTCTGACACCAGCAGGTGCTTTCACTGCCATGAGCATCTGTGGCATATTAAACATATTATATGAGGATGCTAATGCTTAACAGCCTGCAAAAGACATTTTTTTCCAGGGTTTTATAAGTCTGGATTGTAAATTAAAACCATCATAGGAGGTAACATGCAGTAAACCCATGAACACCTCTATATATCAGATGGAGTCAATGATGGGCTATGGTCTTGTTTCTCATATATCATGAACAGCTACATCTACCAAAAGGCAAATTCTTCACAGAAAGTAGAAAAATTGTGTCTTGTTGGGACATTCCAAATGTTTCAACTTGCCACCTTTGCTCTGTCAAATTAATCATGTAGAGGCAAACAGACACTGTGATGGGAAATGGTCAGAGGATGCTCCAAGAATCACTTCCTATTGAAACAAGGTGCAGAGGTGGATTGGTCCATATCTAGGCTCCAGCTGGGCAGGAGTCAGGCCAGCACATGGAGCAGCACTCCTGGGTCACACAATCTACCCACAGAACATGGTCAGAGAGCAAGAAGCAGCTACTGAAAGAGTTGACAGTGAACAACAAAGCAACGGGTCCTGGATAAAAGCAATCAAGGCCTCATCACCTTCCCGGCTTCTTTCTGATGGGAGCACCTCAGAACAAACTCTGAAGAGCAGCAGCATCATATCATTGATTTAGAAATCTCTGCCTGATTTTAACCTAACAGGACAAAAAGGCTTGAAATTTCATAGTGAAAAACACTTGAAAAGATCAAGTGCTGAAAACCCTTTATCAAACACAACCATTTCCTAAGGAAAACCCCCAAATAGTCAGGAGAATCTTCGCCAGGTTGGACATTCTACCTATTACAGACCAAAGGAATCTTTCAGTTCTTACATTCCCTTCAGCTTGTACAGCTTTGCCTCTATAACTTTTAAACCCCTGAAAGAACATAAAGTTAAAATTTTCATGGCATTTCAGCAGAACCTCTTTGAATTTTGCAGTAGATCTCAATTTAGCCTCCAGTAAAGCCTTTAAAAAAAAAGTCTGATGCTTAAAAATGCAATAATCATACAGGAACCTTCCAAACCCAGCATCAAATAGAATAAAATATATTTTATTAATGATACAATCCACAAAATTACTAGTCCTGCCACTCTCTGCCACAAGAGAGGCTTCCTCTGCTGTATTGTACTGCATACACATTAGCTACTGGTGTTTATTCTGCGTGATTTAACCTCCTGATTGCTTTGAACGCTTAATGAACGAGGGTGCTTTCACTAATGATTAAGGAGATATTGGTCATAATAAAGACGTTCTAGTAAGGAGCCTGGTCAGGAGTCTGCACTGTAGAGTCAGTAAGAGATTGCTCTTCATGAGGACAGCTTTAGTCTAGACTAATGTAGTTCAGACTAATGTAGCTGCAAGGGCTAAACCAGATAGAGCACTGGCAAGAAGAACCTGTTGAGCTGCTGTTTGGGGCCAGGCTGATAAGCTTTTTAATGAAACCATTTTCCAAAGGCCAACTGACTGATGCATGGAGTGGGGTTTTAATGGTTTAGGGATGTGCAAAGGAAGAAATAACTACATTAGAATACTTCTTCACTAAACAACATACTCTTTTAGCATGGATTTTTGCAAGCAGCAACAATAAGGAAGAGCTCTGTAAGAACAACTCACAGTGCTGATGAAATATTAAGCCCTTTTATAAAGATGTTTCATAGAAAATGGCATATTGCAGAAGATGGCTGATAACTCTCTACTTGCCAAAGAGTGCTCAGGTTACTAAGCACTGATGTCTGCTTACTGTCTGGCCTCTGACAGGAGAACACAGCCATCCCAAGCTGGATTGTATTCCCAGTTAAATGTATCTTGGGTCCTACTCCACTTCAGCAGAACTCTTTACTCTATATTGGATGCTGTCCATGCCAAGATTTATCATTTAATTATAACTAGGAACACTGAGTAAATCCCAGTTGCTTGGGGAAATTACTCAACAGAATTGCAGGATTCTCAATAAAACACTGGGAACTTGCTGCTTAGACATCACCTCAAGGGCTCCCCCTCCTTCCTTAGCTTTCAGTTTTCCCAGCAGAAGACAGGCAACTAATTATGAGGAGCATAATAGAAACGTGCTAGGAACACACACAGGGCAAAGGCATTAGAAAGCTTTCTGACACCTTCAGGTTATCGGAAAGGGAGATTATTTGCTATGGTTTGCCAGCTATTCGTTCTTTACCTATATCCCCTATGGCTGGTGTAATTTGGTTTGAGCATAGCTAAGCAGGCCTCTGCCACACCAGACCACTTGTAACAGCAGCCTGAAATATTCAGGACAGATTTACCATTCTTCATGTCTTCTGTATCACTGAAAAATAACTGTGTCACTGTCCCGTAGAGTGACAGACCTTGTTTAACATAGTCAGTGTTGAAGGGGAGGCACAGAATGTCTGCCACAACATCACATGTAAACCACCTCAGATACACTCCACTTGCTTTCAGGCATTCTCTCTTTTGCCCGTGGGAAAGGACTGAGAACCTCAGTGATTACTGTTTCTATCCTGAAAACCCCAGTATCAAAGGAAGAGAATTATGGCTTCTTCAGTTAGAACTCTTGCCAGATTATGGACAGGAACAACAAACAACACCATGTTCCTCAGAGTTTCTGAGAGCAGAATAGAGCCACAGGCAACTTCTATGATGTTCTGAAGAACAAGCAGTTTCAAAAACAAAGACTGAGTTCTATAAAGCAGGAAAGCCATCAACTGCCCAGTAGGATGAAGTATCTTAAGTTTTCCCAAGCTTCCCCACAAGCCGCAAGACACAGTGTCATCATGGGAGAGACCCTGAGCAGTTTCTGGCTGTTGCATACCCTGCTTATCATATACTCAACAGCCTGCAAATGTTCTCAGTGCATCATTAGGGCAAACAAACCAACCAACCAAAACTAGAGAAGAAAAAGATTTACAAACATTGACACACTGAATGTCACATCTGAAAGAATAAGGAAGCCTTTTCTTTTCCCCATGAATACTTACAAAGCAGCAATTACATGCAATTGCAGTTTACAGTAAGTCTTCCATTGTCTATTTTTTCAGGCATCACTTTCTATGGGTTGGCAAACAGTTGCTACACAAAAAAAAATAAGGAGCTATAAAGTATGAGAATAATTTATCACAGAAATGATGCCAAACCCACAATGAACAGGATTCATTGTTAATTTAAAGCATGACTGCAACCAGGTCAATACAAGAGACTGCAGTTACAGGTTTGTCCCTAGTTTCCACACATCTCACAGCGCAGAGTCAAAGGGCCTGCTACAGTTTTTAAAAGCATCATTTAAAAGACCAGGATTGCAGACTCTTCCAATAATTTACTTAGGAAGGACCTCTGAAGGTCACCCTGTCCAATCCGCTGCTCAAAGCAGGACCAAAACATGAAGCTTACAGGCCTAAGTGGTGATCACATGAAAATTAGGCTGATTGCATGGTTTGACCTCAAGATACAATAGTCTGAAGGAGATTTATGTCTCATAGCTTCCATTATCAAAGAAGACATCAGAGTTCATTGTTCAGAAGTTTCAATGACTCTTCTGGGAACTGCAGTCACTGAATGTACATAAGAAACAGAGAAAATTCTCCATTTCTCTCTTCAGCAAATGGAAGAGAATATGGAGTAAAGAAAAGGAACAGAAGATGGGGACAGAGGGGAGATGAAAATGATTTCAAATACTCCAAAGTAAGCTAGTGCTTCATGCTGCCAGAGCGCAGAGGCATCAAGACACAGGAAAGTCAGCGTCAAACTGGAAAGCCCAAGCAGACTCAATGCATTCATATTCCACATGTGCTCTCTGCATGCTTCTCACTTCATCAGCAATGCTTCTGTGAAAAGCAAGGCTACACGCTGGGAAGTCTGAGAGTATCTTCTGTTCGTTAGGGCTGCAGGAACACTTGGAAGCTACCGGGGTGCTTGATGACTAAGGAGGTTTGGCTGAAGAAATCATGTTCCTTTTTAACTTTATTGTGATAACGTAATTTAGCTCCAGAAAGATCTCTGTTGAAAGCTTTAGAGTAAATAGGAGGCAATTCACAAATACAATTCATTTACCATTGAACACATGCCTCAGTGGGCAATGTTCCTGCTTGCTTGGAGTCCAGCTTGTTGGGAGTACTCTACTGTGCAGCAATACCTTTACTTGCTTTGCTAAGCCTTGTATAATGCATTTATTCTGTTGGAAAAGGGATAAAAATCAGTGGGTTGAATAACCAGTCCAGTCTAACAGCCAGGGATTTACCTTCCTGCTTTAGATGACCAAGAAGTGACTTTGAGACAAGACCATGCATGGAGCAGCTGAACCTGGCATTCCACCCCTTGTTTTGCCTTCGTGCAAAAGAAATCAGAAATTCAAGTCATACTCAGGAAAAACTTCATTGACTCCAATTACAAATCTGCAATGTTAAACCCTGTTTTCACAAGCTGTCTTGCATGTGGCAGACCCTAATCCTTCATGCAGAGAAGCTCTGCAAGGTCGAAGGCTGAGATGAGATTACAAGGTCAGGACTCCTGGCGAGCTCAGTCTGAAAGACAGACAATTTGAAGCAGATGGTTCTGTGTAAAGACCAACTGAGATAAAGGGCACTATTGGAATATAAATGCTTATTACTATTCAAGTAAACAGATGGTTAGGTCTTTGCCAGATCAGGACCACTTGTAAAACATTTTGGAACTTTATAGTTGTAAAGCCTGAATTTTGCATGATAGAATGAAACACTAAATACCTTTTAGAGTAATAGAGCTAAAAGGAAATGTTCTTCTTTACACAGGTTATTAAATAACAAAGATGGTAGCAATTAAGATAAAAATAATAGTGACTGCTGGAAGGAAGAGTGCTTTGAGAAAATTACAAATTCATTTCTGCTTTGATCTTTACATTTGATGGCCTGTGCAGTGTCCCATCCACTACCACTTCCACGTGCAAATTGCCACCATCCTCATCCAGACACTGGTCAGAAATGAGTGTAACAGGTTCCTTTTCTCTCCAGAATGCTATTCTAATTCTCACACTTAATTCATTGCTCACTACGCCTGCTAGAGAAGATTTAACACACACAAGTGTCAAATTGTGCTGCTATTTAAATAGAAAGAAGAAACCCAAGTGTGGCATGTAAAGCATTGAGTATTTATTAGCTGACATAATCCACTATTAATACAATGTCACTTTAATTGAGCTATTTTTTTCTCTTTCTTTAAAGGAGGGGAAAAGTGATCCAGATTTGGATGAATTGAAGCAATTCCATTCTGTGAGAATAGCTCCACTCGAGTGTAAGTGCAGTTGTGGAATTTTAAGTGGGAAATAAAGAGATCTCTCATCAATTTCCCTCAATACAGTCAGAGCCCATCTTGGACAATTGAGACATGGGCCTTACTATTTTCTTTTAAAAGACACAGAAGGCATGTTATACATTTTAGCTGTAAGTTTAAGGCTCAACATAGTGTTAAAATGCTTCAGACTGACAGGTCCTAGAGGTTGGCTCACATATTCTGAGCCCCCTTTTTGACAATACCATACAGTCTAAAACTGGTAAATTCAACTGCTTGTAGCTGACCTGGAGACTCTTGCACTTATCAAGCAGCTGCCCATCACATATTGATTATTAAACAATATGATGTATTATAGCTTAATGTAAGCTAAATCATAAATCCCACCCACTGATCCTCTTTAATAACCAAACCACTCGCACGTGTACCTACAGGCCTAGAGCAAACATGGTGCACAACTACAAAGGCACTTAATGAGGCAAGACTGTGCCTGCGGCTCAGTAAAACACACAAGCAAGGAGCAGGTACAGAACACACAAGCAAGGGGCAGATATCAATATGGGCTTTTCTCTTCACAATATCCTTCGTGTAAAAAATACTGGTAACCAAGGTCCTGTGTGGGCTCATTAGAGTAAGTGGTGAAGTAACAACTTCCATTTATTGAGAGGCCTCTTGTACCTGATTAGAGGGAACTGCGTTCTTCCCACTGACATTCATGTGGGTGGGCAGTTAGCACTCCGAATCTCAAAGGACAATCTAAGAGATGGGGTACAAAAGGACTGACAGAATGAAAGACTGACTTGTGTTTACTGACATAACTATGCTCGACTCTTCTCTATTTTTAATCTGTAAAAGTTTTGACCTGTTTTGTGAGTGATTTGCTTTCTATTCAAAAGAAGTGGCAGTATCACCCCAACTCCTCACCCAGAGACTGAATGATTTCTTTCAGATAAAGGAGGGACACTACAGCACAGCAGGATGCTGAAACCACATGGTCATGGTGCCAGGTTCCGGTCCCTTTGTGGGGCTGGAAAGGAGAAGTGAAGGGGGAAGAGGTCAAGCAAAGCTACACTGAAGTGCTGTCAGTGTGTCCAGCAACACTTGACATTGGTGGTAAAGCTGGAAAAGAAAAAGACTTCAATTATTTCCCTTTGCTTGCTGCCTACAGCCGCTGGGCTGCACTGCCTCACATACAGTGTGATATAATCCCATGAGCGAACACCACAGCTGCAACCTGTTCATCAGCTGTTTCATGCCATCTTCAGAGAGCAAATGGTGAGGGGAGAACATTTTCTCCTGCTCAGTATAGTTAAAGATTTTCCATCCTCCATTTGAGAGTGCTTGCTGCTAGAGAGAATGTAAGCTGAACCTAAGATAAACTGCTGGATTTATACAGCCCCTTTAACATTCAAGGTACTCTTATCCATTTTATATTAAAGGATTTGGTGTCATCAGCATGAGAAAATTAAAAGCTGGTTTCAGGTCCTGAATCTGTCATAGATTGCTGGTATGAACTTGGGGATTTCACCCCATCTCCATTCCCCGTCCAGGAGCTTCCTATTTAATTTCAGAATCCTTTCTCTCTAGGACTCTCAGAAACAGTTAACCAGTTGCATTTTTAGAGCATCAACCAGTTTTCCTCTTATCTCAGGTCTGGATCCGACTGTTGTCAGCTGGCTTACACCTACTGTAAACACTTTTGAGATTAAACCCACGTTTTGGCTCTGAGTTTGCAGTCAGTTTGTGGAGTAAAGAAACTCTTAGGCAGGATCACAAATTATAACACCACCACTAAGATCTGAGGAGCATTTGAAGACCATGAATGTTGGCTCCAGACCTGCGCTAAAGTAATTCATTATTAACAATATACAGTGGCACGGCTTGGCACAACAAATACTTGTAGTTAGCTGTTCCTCTGCATTCCCTTTTCTTCCCCACCTTGGGAACCACTGCCCTAGCATCAAGTCAGAGGAGCAATGGAAATGTGATGCAGCCTTGCTGATAAGTAGGGGTAAGCCTGAGTATAACATCAACCCCTCTGCCTACACCCATGTTTTCAACAAAGGCCAAAGCTTTTTACCCATTATTTTCATTTCTGAGATACAAAATGAAGTCTCTTTTGCTGCTCAGCTAATCCTTACACTGTCTTGGTGAAGAGATATGTTTTTGTCACTTCCTTGTGCTGATAAGACTTCTATCAAAGTTGTGGGGGAATGAATTGCAATTTTTCAATTTAAGAGACTGCTCGTATCAGCCAGAGCCTTAGTTAAACAAATCCCTTGTGAAACCAGAGATAAGGTACAGCATATTTGTGTATTAAACAGAAGATGTTTCCTCTAGTATATGCAGCAAATATACTATTTTTTTTTCAGTGCTCATTGATAACTTACTAAAAACTGCAATTAATGTGTTATCCAGCCAACTGAGCTGAAACAACCATTTGCTTTGGTCTGCAATGTTGGTAAGTTGACAAAGATGTCTCAAGCACTATCTCTAGAGCATTTACTTGATCACCACACTGTAATACTTTGCTGCCAGTATCTGTCAGGTTTGAGTCCTGCCTACATTAATAGAGATACACAGAATCACCATATAGTGTAGTAGTCATAATATCCACACAGTTTTAGGATGGAATTCACACTGCTATACATTTACTGGATTATACTCAACTGAAACCTATTTTTACACCAGCGGATTGTGTCTTTGTAGGAGTTTGTCTAGTCTGTTGCAAATCAGCTTAAAAGAGAAATCACTTTTGAGTATAACTGAAGAATGTGGTGTTGCTGTTTGCCAGGAAGATTCAGATAGAAGCTGTTCTCCCTCACCCAGGTAAACAAGGTGTTTACCCTGCTATTGAGAACAGGATTCCAGGGTTCTGTTCCCAGATCCATGTATTTCATGGATTACAGTGGAACCATTTTAACTGTATTTTATTTAAAGAAAATTTAAATTGCATTAGAATTAAAGGGAGTAACGTTTAGAAAGCACAGGGTTAACAGCCAGTTCTGTGTCACTACCACGTGCTCCTAGAATACTCCTGTTTCTTCACTAGCAGTCAACTGTATGGTATGACACCAAGTGGCTTACCTGCATGCTTTGTGTTGGCTGGGGACAAGGCAATTACTACAGCTTCTTTGTGAAGCACCCAGCATTGTTGTCAGAGATCAGGCACACGGGCAAACAATTCATTGTGCCGTTTCATCTTCTTTCCCCTTTAGAGCACTTGGTTTCTCAGTAATAGCGTGGCTCTTCCATCTGAGTCTAAAATGAGAGCCTTCAAAGCACTCAGGTATGTCAGGAAATTGTCAATGGGGGTGGACAGAGACAGTGTAGGTGCCTTTCAAAGGTACAGCCAGGGCAAGAAGATGTGCACATTCAGACTTCATTCTTTTCAAATGCTATATGGACAACTGTATTTTAATCCATTGATGAAAGGGTCCATGCACTGTTAGTGGTCAGAGGTTTACGTGACCTGGAAGAGAGCAAAAGATTAGAGCGGTGCAATGGCCACGTGGTGAATGAAAATCCATAAGATGGGCCTCTGGTCTCTGCCTACATCAATAATCAAAGCCAGCTATTGATGGCTTTGGACCACCAAGTTACAGGATAGGTGGCTATTGCCAGGATTTACCTCCTAAGAATGTAGTGGTTTAAGAAAAGGGAAGGGTTAAGAGCAAAAGAAGAGGCCAGCTTTGTTCTCTGTCACGTAACAACCTCCCTGGGTGACACAGGTTAACACAGCGATAATTTTTTAGACTATCAGCAGTTTTCATTACTCAGGAATTCTGAATCCTCTCAAACAGTCAGCTGGAGTTGTGACATTGCAGCCCCTATCTCTCTCTAGTTATAGCCTGGCTGGTCCCCAGCTCAGACGTTTGTCACATAACCTTGTGCACTCACCTGGATAAAAGGACTTTGATCCTTTCGGAGCAGAACTCACAGGCATTCAATTTCATACCTGTGATAAAAGCACAGGACAGCAGCAACGGCCATGACAATAACAGCATCTTGTGAAATGCAACAGCGGAAGTTCCATACTCTGCTTTTATTCTGTTGTTCAGAAAGTGAAGCTGCATTTTTAAGTGTGGGAGCAATTGAACAAGGCACAAACCCACTAATTATACAATCAGAACAGTTAGGGCTGGAAAGGACCTTAAGATCATAACGGGAGGGATCTGCTCCCCAGAGTTCATCCTGCCGCTGGGAGCTGAAGGAGGAAACTGGAGGGTTGATTCTCTAAACATGATTCTGGCACTCATTAGGGAAAGGTGAGGAGTGGAGGGAAGTAAGAAAAGAGACGTACCAGAGGCAATTTTTTTATTATCTTGTTGGTTTCCAAATACAGGGGTTTCAGCAGCTACAGCCTCACTTTCTAGTGAAATGGAACTGCTTTATCCATATTATCTTATTGCATCAAGTCTCCTGCAGATATCCATAGTGACCTTTAACAGTCTGATAATCCATGCAAGTGACTGACACATCATCCATCAGTTTCCTGGCAAATGCTGATCTAGCAAATGGCAACAGGCAGACGCTGCCTCTGGCATGAACCCTTTGTCTTCACAGAAAGGAAAAAAGTTAAAGAAGAAACCCCACAGCAACACCCAGGAACACTGGGGAGATGGCTTAAAACAGGCAGGGAAACATTATTGGCATCAAGTTGTCCCCCACTGCCCCAATGTTGGTGGCAGGGACAAGGAATTCAGAGTAAACGAATGTGGTCCCAAATTGATGTGAATATCAAGAAGCGTTCTGGGCCTGGGCCTGGAAGGATGCTCAAACCTTGCTGCAGGTAATGCCACCTGCATAGGAGACCTTGTGTGAGCCTTTTCCACCCTTCAGTCCCACAGTGTACTGACCACGTTTTAGCAAGTTCTAGTATCTAAAAGGGTCACTTCCAGCTTTTCTCTCTTCACATTCAGAGGCACATTCACTTTCTAAGTACAAATCTGACCATGTGTATTCTTATTAATACCTAACCTGTAATTTACTCCCTTGTTACTCATGAAGTTCAGTGGCAATCTTTCTGTTGTGAATGTTTTTTAGCTGCAACCCCAAGCTGTTCACAACTGACTGTAGCACTTCACAAACACAGTGACTCCTGTACTAGAAGGGCCTCATTATTAAAGTTATTTTGCTGTGGCTACATTTACTTCTTTAGAACGGCTTTTGTATTCTTGAAGGGCTGGATGATCTGGGGCTGGAGACTTCCACTTTATGTTCTTTACAGATTAAATCTTTCACTATTACCACAGTGTTATATTTATTTACTTACATTTTCCTCTCCTTTCCTGGCTATTTAGAATGAACTGCTTTCCCCAATCCCTGGAGACGATCCTTCAAAGCTAATGACCTTGTTAAAGGTTCACTCATCACAGTAAAATGTCAAGCAAGGTATTTTAAGATAGTAGAACTGGATGGCAAATATGTCCTTACATTATTATGTAGAAAAACTATCCAACAAACCCACACACAGAGGTAGTTCTGTCGATTCTATGCATTTAAATGTCATTCTTGTCCATTTCTTGGCATTTTATGTCAGGTTGAATATAACAGGGAGTCTACCAACATAAGTTAACGGAGCTGCTTCTAGAGCTAAATATTGTCCTTCCCTGGAATAATGTGCGAACGCAGACATTTTTCCTGAAAAAAAAAACCAGGACTGAGGTTTTATATTATTTTTATATACCCACTCAAGTCTCAGGGGACACATCTCAGCTCACTACTGTAATTGTTAGCTGCCCCATCTAATGACCCAATGAGAACTAGACTACAAACATCTATTCCTACACCCACAGCCACTTGCCAAGGACTCTGGTGTGTAAGCACTCACCCGCGTCTGTCTCCAGGCCTATACTCACGCAGTCTTTAAAACAGGGTTAAAAACAAAAGTCTTTATGGATGTCTATGGATTTTATGGAATTCTTTGTAAGAGCTGAATTTTAATCCTAAGAAGATGGTAAATACGTATCTCTTTAAATTGAAGTATAATGTGGAACGCCCAAGAAAGAGTTTCGAGGACACATAAGGGACAGAAACTTGAGGGAACCTCTGCTTGGAGGAGACAGGCAAAAGCTCACTCTTTATTCGGCCTGGCAAAATGGGTTCAAACTTAAACAGGGTAAGTTCAGGTCAGATGTAAGGAAGAAGTTCTTCACTGTGAGGATGCTGAGGCGCTGGCACAGGATACCCAGAGAAGTGGTGAGTGCTCCATCCCTGGCAGTGTTCAAAGCCAAGCTGGACAGAGCCTTGGGTGACATGGTTTAGTGAGAGGTGTCCATGGAAGGGGGTTGGAAGTGGATGAACTGTAAGGTCCTTTCCAACCCAAACCACTCTATGATTCTATGAAGAGTACAAAATCTGTTGTCACCATGATACCATAAATGTCTTTCTATGGTGATGACACTCAAATCATAGAATTATAGAATGGTTTGGGTTGGAAAGGACCTTAAGATCATCCAGTTCCAACCTCCCCTGCCATGGGCAGGGACAACTCACACTAAACCATCTTACCCAATGCTCTGTCCAACCCGGCCTTGAACACTGACAGGGATGGAGCCTTCACAACCTCCCTGGTGCCTCACCACCCTTACAGTAAAGGACTCCTTCTTTATATCCAATCCAAACTTCCTCTGTTTAAGTTTGAACCCGCTACCCCTTGTCCTGTCACTACAGTCCCTAGTGATTTAGATGTTGTAAATTCTACACCAATTTTCAGGCTGATTCATGACCACCTGAATCTTACACACAACTTACATCCTACCTTTCAGCCTACACCCACTCCAGAGCTCTGCTCTTGTACAACTTCAGCTGAGAAGCAACTATGGATCCAAACACCTTACACGTCACAGATCTTCATAGTCAGAACTTGGTTACTTGAACCATCTTCAGAGCTGAGTGTAATTGAAGTTAGGTAGTAATTAAATTCCTCAGCATTGCATGCAAGTGTAATGTGTTAATAAAAAAGTAATTGCACCTTCATTGTTTCAGCAGGTTTGGCTTAATTACATGGCAGTTCTTTTTCTCTCTACTTATTCACTCTCAGCAAGGGCTCTCCTTACCATCTGCTGATACTTAATTAATATATGCTAAATGTCCTACTATATTATTAAATCTCATTTAGAAGCATCCTTAGTATCTCAGTATAGGACTGCCTATATTGCAGGAGAATGAGCAAGGACCTTGCCTTGTATTTAAATAATTTAGCTAAGGGAAGGCTCATTAATGAAAGAGAGGTGTTATCTTTCTCTCTAAAAATGAGCAAAAGGGGAGTACAATTATTACAGAAATGCAATGAAAACCTGGAGATTTCCCAGAGGTAAAATGTATTTAAAAATCCTTATACCCCACCAGATCTGCCAGTCCTGGCTGATGCAAGGCAACCCCATTAACTGCAATATTTGTGTTGCTCTGCATCACAACAGATTCTATTTTGGATTTAGGAATAAAATAGAGATAAGTCTTCTTGCTCCCAAGTAACAGAAGATTTGCACTGGGACATAACAGGAAGTCAGCCAGGATAAAGCTTGTATTTCTGAAGATCACTTCCCTGACAGCTTTATTTTTATCCCTTTGCAAACTATCACCAAGGAGATTTTACATACATTATTGCATAACTCAGCGTGTCAGTTGAGATACCACTCCATATGAAAAATGGATAAAAAACAGAGAGGTATAAACATGCCAGGATCAGGGTAAAATCTTGTGCCTCAGAAATAGACACAATGGCCAAGATTCTCAGTTATCCATGGGTGAGAGGAAGAAAAGGAACTGAGCAGCTCATCAGATCTGAAGAGAAATGGGAATCTGCAGTCAATTAATTTCACTGCTTTCACTGTTTCTTCACAACCTCAGATGCTTCCGAGGCAGAGTTCCAGCTGTCTCTGGCAGAACCAGGATTTCACATATCAAAAACCTCTGCAATAATGTCTCCGGGTTTTATCATCCAAGCAAGTAGGTTAATGATTTGTCATTACCAGCTAAGTCATGACACAGTTCCATCGTACAGTGTTTCTCTGCCTGACAACCCGGCTAAGCAGAACAGTGGTGGAAGGAAAATGAATGGAGACATGGGGACCAGACAATCATTTAAACCTCCTCAGAAAATCGTAAGAAAGAACTTTTGCAAAACCAGAACTGCAATCAGAAACAGTTTTGAAGTCAAAAGCAACTCCAATAACCTGCCTATTTCATGGTTTCCCTTTGGGAAAGCATTTAACAAAAGAGTTATGGATGCAAATATGGAAGAGTTATGAATGCAAATACAGTAACTTACAGTATTACCTGTATTCTCAAATCTTTTCCCACCTTTAAAAATACTGATTCTAGCCTTTTTTAATAACTGCAGGTTTGTCTCCTATTATTTTGCTGAAGCTGCTATGTAGCATATTTCATGCTGAATAGAAAAGAAGGCAAGAACTCCTCACCACTAAACATCTACTGACTTGTACATGAAAACAGTTAAGAGGGTTTGAAGTTGCCTCTACTTGTATCATACAGGTCTGAAGCAAAAGTCATTTTGATGCATGGAAAAATTTCTCCTGACTTGAGAAGGCTTTAGTTCTCTCTGTACAAATACATATAATTCCCAATGCTTCACTTCCCCTTGAATGATCACACTTTTACTAAGTCATGCATTTAAAAAAGAAGGACACAGAATTTTAATAAGGCACTTTTCTCAATGCACCTTATGAAGAATGTAATTAGATAAACCTATTAAAAGCCAAACTACAAAGCAGTCACAATCTAAACGTCCATTCAGACCACAGCAGTTGCCTACGTACAAGCTATACAAAATCAGTGGTCTTTAAATGATCACAAGAGAAGTGAATTCCATTTTGCCTGCATTTTAGCCAAGCAGCAGTGGCTCTACCAGCTCAACAATGCTAATGCTGCTTAACCTTACATGGATATTTATAGTCTTACCTCCGCAGAATTCTCTCTAAACAGGTTTTGAAGCAGCTTCCATACTCCTGAGGCAAATTACAAATGAAATCCATGAAGAACTGGCAAGCAGCTTCCTACAACTCTGACCAACTAATTATCTTGCGATACCTTTCAGATGGCTTACACAGAGTAATTTCTCTGATATTCAAGGGGTTGAGGCTCGGTAGAATTTCTCTGATGAGCTTCACTTGATATGCTTTGGGTGTCCCCTACATTGCACATTAATGCTGGAAACAGTTGTTGGGTTTTGTCCTGCTTAATTCATTACTTTGGTTTACTTATGCGCCTCCTCAAGTAGTACAGAAATGTTTCATTTACAGACTTAAACCCTGGATATTGGTGGCTGCTGAAGTCAGGAAGTGGGCATTAATGCTGGCGGGAGAGTGGCTTGGTGTACAGAAATACTGACATATTTAATTAAAACTTAACTCCTGCTGGCATCACAAAGCTCTCTTAAGAAGCAGTATACAAATAATTGAGAAATAGTAGTATGCATTGCATGTAAATCACTGAAGAGGGATTGAGACTTTGATTCTAGTCCGGGTGTTGCTACAGAGTAGTAGTAGTTTCATCCTAAAGGATTTTGCATAGTGTGCTAGAAATGCAGGTGGCTTATTCCTAATAACTAATTCTCTCTAATCCTTCTTATTTCCTTATAGAATATTTGTTTTATGCAGCTCCTGCACAGGGGAAAAGTTTAGTTTTAATCTGTCACCTACACCACCAGCCTCGCTGCGTAAAATGCCAGTTCAAATCCATCCTCTTCTAGCATGCCCAACCAAAGCCCTAAAGAGCTGGTAATGGTCCCTCGAGCAATGGGACCATGCGATGTGAATGTAATGCAGAGAGTCAGACAATCAGCCACTCTGCCACTCCCAAACAGTTTAGCTGTGAGTGATGCTCCTGAGCAGCAATAATTTAATTGCATGCTGAAAGCCATGCTCCCAATGTTCCCGTCCTGATGTGAACTTCTATGAAGCAGGGCTGCAGCCAACGTGAGAACCCCGCTTGGGGGTCTTTGGCTGGCTGAATGTCAGAATAACTCAGAGTAAAAAAGATGCTGCAAGCAGGGCCCAGGGCAGCAATTTAGTCCTGCAGCCCCTGCAGTAAGTGGTCAATCTAAGGTAGGGTTCTTTTGGCAGTGTTTCCTTCACATTCAGCATCAGAACTGACCAAAGCAACCCCCACACATTCCGCAATAGTGGCATCCTAACTTCTTTTTCCCAAGAAATGAGCCTTCCTGGTTGAGCAAAGCAAGGCTTTCTGAACCACCTCACCTTAAGCTTGGGTACTGCAAGAAGCTCTAAGGTTGGTTTTGTTCAAAACCATCACACAGGATGGTTTTGTCTCCTTTTTAAAACAAAAAGTAACTTTCAAAGAAATTTCAGGATGGAATTATCAGCAAAAAAAGAACATTTTGCCTCTGTTGGGTGCTTGGAAATTATTGCAGTATCTAAGAAGCAGTACCTAAACTCCATTTCAAATTATTGTAGCTCTAGAAGACAAATTCTGAAGCCAAGAGAACTACAGCGTGGTCCCATATTTCAGAGCTGCCCCAGTACTTCAGGAAGAAAAAGAGCTTCTCAACAGGAATGTTCAGTGTTTGCAGCTAAACAATTATTTCTAATGGAGCCACAGAAGCTTTTGGGCAGATTATTAAATCACAGCTCAAATTACAGTATTGCCCCGATAGGTGTAAAAGTGCAAGCACAGAACATCTTAAGCCCCAAACTGAAAGGTGACAAGCAATTAAAAAAGTACAGAATTGGCCACCACCTCCTCTGCTTTCAAAAGCAGTAAATAAATTGCTTATCTTGTCAAAACCTGACAGGATAAAAACAATGACATCAAGATACATCACTAACTCTGGTTCTACAAGGATGCATACGGCAAGCAAGACACTGGGAAAGGATCTACATACTTATGACAGGAATGCAGTCACAAAGAAATATAAAGTGTTTTAATAAACAGACTTAAGCTTCAGCAGAAGGGTGGGAGTTGAGATTAGTTTGCACTGATGGTTACAGTCACAGTAATGCAAAAGAGATTGACTAATCTGCATAAGACGGATTTAATTCTGCTCGCCGGCTCCTTGTTTGAGAAAAGATCTACTAGACAGGCAGCCAGAGCAGATCTTCTCTTTCAGCAAGTGTTTTTCCCCACCCATCACCATGGAGAGACAGACTGTTCAGATAACCCTTTCACTGAACACTGTCTTCACCTGCCTTTTATCATACCTGCCTGTCCACGTGAAGGGGCTGCATAGCTGGAATTCCTAAGTCTGGTCTGGAGATGGCAAATGCCCTTATTTGAAGCCTACTGATCCCAGCTGAACCACTTCCCAGCCTGCATATCTCCAGCCTGATTTTATTTTAATGCCATTTGGAGAATGCTTTTAACATTAAACTTATTGAACTTAACATCTCCAGTCAATTGCATTAGAAGGCAGCAGTGTACTCATCTGTGCAGAATCCCAGGATCAAGGCCCCAGTTTATATGATACCTCTAGCCCTTGCTGCCCATGTAGAAGCAGCAGCATTGAAAAAGCTGGCATGGCACTTATCCTTTTTTATGTTGCAAATTAAATAGACATGCTTCACTGCTGTAGCTCAGCGACCGCAGTGAAAATTCACCCTTCAATGTACAAATCAATTTTGGTTTATATTTTGCTCCTGGATGCTGGGCTATGACACCGACAAACACAGTATTGCCTGACAAGTATCTTTTAGAAAAGGGGAAGGATAAAATATGGTGAAGGGGAGAGGCAATTCCTCTGTGCTTTCATTTACAAGCTGTTTACTAAAACATCTAACATCTCCAGCATGCTCTGGTGATTGGCACTATCTGCAATATGTGCACAGCAGCTGGGCAGAGATGGCGCCTTCCCTTTACCCCCTCCTCATCTCTATTTTCTTGTAGATGGCAAGCAAATGTCTTCCCTTTCAGAGCATTAAGAATCAGTAATGTAAGGGAGCAGAAAGACTAGCAGGCTGGCCATTCACTCCCTATGAATCATCCTGCAATTTCTGAGTTTGACAATTGTGCCTCATATATTTTAATATGGGTTTTGAAAGAAGAAAGCAAGTCAATTCATTCCTTAACAGCTCCCGGTAATTTCAGCTCCCTCTTTACTTATGTATGAAACAGACTTGGGTGGAAAAGGTTAGAGGCAGATGAATTTCAAGTTTCAGAGCTCAGGAAAGGACAATAAAACGTGCAACAATCTTAATATTTGGGTTTCACTGAGCAGCAAACATCTTTGATATTAACTGATAAAACACCACTAATGTTACAACAGATGCTTGGAGTTTTAAGGAGATTTCCTGCACTTCTTGGCACACGTGGTGTTACCCAGTGTGCTTTTCTTTTGGCAAGTGGGTGGCAATCTGAACTCCTCAGGTTATCACGTCCTTTATTCTTACAGCATGCAAAATATTGCATTGACATTCAACATTGTTTTTCTACTTGTATAAAACCACTACATTCTGTCTGCTGAAAGACATGTTTTGAGTCACAAAGAAAGTGTAAGAAGGCAGGAATATGCTGGAAGTTCTTTGAGCTAAATCCCTCTATTTGAATTTTCCTAATGCTTGCAGGTAATCAAATAAAGGGATTTTCAATGTTACACCTGAGGCTTTAAAAGCAACACTGTTAAAGAAATAAAACCTTTACAAAGCCAGCAGGTCAGGCATCCAGGCAATCTCCATCCCCAGTCTAAGCTACAAAACCTTCAATAAGCTCTTGGAAAGTACCAGCACTGGAAGGTGCAGCTGCAGAAGCTCTGCCTGTCAAGCACAGGACACCTTTTGGTCCTGCAGCCACATGAGAACAAATGGATGAGAAATGGTAACAAGTGTGAAAATGTTTCTGCAGGTATTGTTTCACACCACTTCCTGACCATTCCATTCTGTTTCTTATGAAGTGGCTCTTTTCTTCTTCCAGGAAACAAGAAGATTTGATTAGAGCAGAGAATAAAGAGTGGCTTGGCTGTACTGGGTGTGCTGGCATCTTCCAATGAGCACTCAAATGCACACCTCCACTGAAAAGCCCAGGGTGAAACTCCGAACACATCTAACACCCTGTCACATAACAGTGAGCTCAGGACAAAGTACAGCCACAGCTGCTGTTAAAGTCTGAGGATGAATGACTTTGAGGTTTTTCCAGGAGATACTGGATACGTGTTTTGGACCAGCTGCTATAAATCAGCATAACTCAGTTACACTCAATACAATTCCAGCTTACTTGGAGAATTCCTGAGGCTCTCTCACAGGCAGAACAATGTTTGCATTTGCCCAGTTAATGGCGCAGCTCCTCCCGATTATCATTTGTGAAATTTATTTAAGGCATCATGAATCTGGCACAAGATTTTGTTATTTTTCTCTCCTAAAGTTCAAACAAAAGCTCTCAGCTTCTGTGTGGCTGCGCATAAAACCAATGCAAGGAATAAGGAAGGGGCTTTTGCTGATTTCAGTGCTCTCTGAAGCAGACTAATGTCATTCGGATTAAATGATCCAGAAGCTTTGCTCCTCCTACTTGCCTGCACTTAATGCCACCATCCTGTGTTTCTCATGTTCCTGCACCACTCTGAGTACCCCAATCCCAAGGTACCAGCAGAAGTTGTATTTTTCATCTGCCAGGTCATTCCGTGGCTTGATATTTTATGCCAACTGCACAGATAAAAGTATCTGGTACAGGGTGAAGATGTACCCCTGCTTCCCTCTCCTTCCTACCCATCACCTCCCACAGTTCCTTTGCATGCTGCATTCAGCTGCAGTGGGTCTGAAGAACAGCAGTGCCAATCCCAGCACCATGAGGCTTTTCAACGGATCATAAAGAATGCTATAATAACAAGAAAAACAGCTTCCAGGAATGGAGAGGGAGAGTTATGGAGATGGTGGCGACACAAAGATCCTCTCTCCTGCAAACGCCAGCCACATTGCCCTGCCCATAAAGTAGAACATAACAAGAATATCAAACATACCTGAAAAGATGGACAGTCTTTTTTGATTCCCTACTTATACAATCAATTTAGAGATCAGAAACCAGATACGAGTTGTTTTTCACACTGCAAGGATTTCTCCAAACAGATCAGGAGAGGAAAATTAGCAATATTAAATGCTACCTCTTCAGCAGGCTGAGCTCATTCACTGCCAAGCTACAGGCAATTCAGCTCAATGCCTGCAAGAGAGCTATCAATCACAAAAACACTTGCTTTTGTATCTGTGCTAAAATCCATAGACTTCCACTCTGTTTTCTGTTTTATTATATTTGAAGCCATCGTTCCATAGATCATCTGGATGTCTTTAGTGCAGCCATCATCATTTCATGAGATGAAATTACATACATAAAATCTCTACTCAGACTGCACGTCTACTGTGCTTATCTTACACACAGATTTACCTGGCAGGACAAAACTGAGGACTCCCACAGGCTGAAACCCTCCCTGTTCTCTCTCCTCTTTTTGTCCCCACTAGCACCAGCTGGAACGACATGGCTGTGCCTCACATCATGCATCCAACAGCAGGAGCACACATCACATTGTTCCTTCCCCTTTACACCAGAAATGCAGATGTTTGTGAGGAACGTATTCCTAATCCTTGTGACTTCACAGAAGTATTTGCAAATGCTGGCTGAGCACAACCAGTCTGCAATTTGGAAATCCAGTTTATAACTTACGACTTTAAAATACCAGAGCTTGGTTAATACTCAGCCCTCACTAATTCAAATTAAGGGCTATTACTCAAATGTGATTTAGTGCAGACCAGCTAATCTAATAAATAACAACTGTCACAATCACTCCATCTCTGGTGTCTTTCAAGCTGAATTTGCATTGGAAAGTTCATATCACAGGTCTTTTTTACTCTATCTGAGGCATACTCATGAGGGGGAAGGAGCCCAGAAGGATTATGTGGTGTCTGAAGAGATTGCTAATGCCTGTGTTTTAGGAAACTGGAACCTTCGAACAATACATCAACTTGAAACTGTTCACAGAGAGCCACAACTCTCATTCATCATTCACTTTCTCAGGAAGAAAGAGTTTTCAAGAAAGACAATTATGGATGAGCACAAGTGGTTGGTAATTGGGGTTAAAGATTGTGCAGGTAATTTGTTACCTCCACATCTCTCTCCAGAGCTGATTGTAATTGGAGGTATGTGAAATATTCTTGTCTCCTGAATTTATTGGATCTTTATTTTGGATTCAGAGGAGAAAGTTTAATCTAGGATGCACATACAAGACATGAAAGTGCAGCTGGACGCTAGCTGAAACAACTGTGCATATTAAGCCCTGCACCACGTCAAACTAAGGTGCACAACAAACCACAGAAAACAACTATTCTGAAACCACCTCAGTAAGTTTGCACCCCTCCTATATAACAGCCACAAAACCCAGCAGCATTCCAGTAACGCCAATCTTTCTGGTTACTGAGCAGTGAAAAGGTCACAGTAATTATGCCCATTTATGAGGAAAGCAAGCTGGCATGGGGATTCTACCTGAGAAACAGAACTTGTCACTCTTGGTGTGGGAATTCCAGCAACAAAACACGGTGCCCCTCAACCCTGATCTGTTGAGCAAGGCTACACTGACTTCTCCCTTTAATTTTATAATCCTTCTTGTGCTACATTTTGCATGGAAATGCATTTTATGGATTTAATGCATTTTGGCAGAGCTCGTTTCTCACAGTGATGACAACAATGAGCATCAGCAATGAGCACCTCTAACAAAACACTCTTTCTGCCCGAGCATATTGTTGGGATGCTGCATCTGGCCTGTGTGAATGGCATTCATTATAGCTGGTGCACCAAGATAATGATATGCTGCAGCCAATTATGGCATTCACTTCCTTTCCTGCCAGTCAGCTCTGCCTCCTGTCTGCTGCTTCCAGTGCTGCCAAGACTGAGAAAAGAAACATTCCATAGTCTTTGAGAATATGCATAATGCAGTTTTAGTTTCCAGCCACCTTCAGGAATCTCAGACGGTCATGATCAACAAGCCCAAACTTCTTCGGAAAGCACCAGCTGATGTGCGTTTTAGTGAAAGAAAGTTGGTGCTTTTCAAAAGAATCCAGTGCTATATTACAAAGCTGAAGATTCTCATTTACATAGCGACTCCTTTACTTTCCCATGGCTAGATTCTAAAATGGATATATTATTTCTTTTGCAGTCAAAGCATGGTTTAGGTATATTGGCAACAACAAATCCTTGGTACTATGATCATTTTAGCTCCTCTGAAGGCAGCTGCCAGCCAACCTCTGTCCCAGTATTGCTGAAACCATCTGTAGTGTAAAGAGAAAGTCAGAAAATCACACATATCTACAACTGTACCACCACAGGGACACACAACATACATGTCTTCCACAATAAACTAACAGAATGAGTTTGGAGATACATCATCCAACCACTAGGCAGCAACAAGTATCTCATTACACAACTCCACCATCTAAGATCATACATACACTTGTACACACAGATGTACATCTGTGAAAGAAATAAAGAAGAGCAACAGATACAATCAGCATACACCTAACTTAATGACCATTAACTGCTTTTATAGCTGTGCAAGATAAATTACTACCACAGGCAGGAACAACTAGATGTCAAGCTTTGCAAGTAAATGACCAGCTGTGGGTGTTGACAGGGAATCTCACTCAGTACTCCCCCAGTTACAACAGCACACAACTTATATGTGTGTGTGGAAATGGATTCTGTGGCTATGGCTTTACATGGAAGTTACATATACGTTCAATATTAAGCAAGCACATTATGTTTCTTCCTCTCCTCTTGGTTCTCTCCTCTTCCTCTAACTCCTCTCTCACCTCCCACTAGAGAATTCATTGCTCTTGCAAACTCTTCAGCATGAGAACTTCTGAATATGTACTTGAACTTATGAAAAGAATGGAGCTGTAAGGCTCTCAGGGATATAAATAACAGAACTATGGTATTAGGAAGTAGAGACTTCTTGGTTTGATCAGATAAAACATGACCATTCAGATATTCCTCTTATGACAGCAAAAACGTGGGTGAAGGCATACTCTAAAGGCTTAGCTGTGGTCAAATAATAATTTCCAGCTCAATAAACCTAATGCAATATTTATGCAGGCTCTATAATTATGCCAAGATTGTAAATTTAATTTAGTATTAATCCTGCTGCAGGTGTTCAGAGGTGGGCAGCTAAAGAAGAATGAGTGTCCCTTTCAATCAGGGTGTGTAGAAACAGGACTCCATTTACTGCTGCACAGCACAGTGACTGGGCCATAAAGGAGTCTGACTTAAGACTACTCTAAAGGCTCAGTACCATTTCAGAAGAGTGGCTGGGAATATCTACATTTCAGTAGCATCTTTCCAAATCTAACTTTGTAATACAACTGTTTTTTTTTCTTTTTCATTTTCTTCCTGCAGAAAACACTATGGCTGCATGAGCTTGCCTTTATTTTTGCCTACATCACAGAAGTCTCTCACAGATGGACTGAAAGCCTTCTACTTGATTTAACCTTAGTCTGACACAGCAGGGAAGAGTATGAGGGACAGGCTATACGAGAGACCATGTTCTTTGTGATCATTTGTGGATTGGGGGGACAGAGACAGAAGTGCTGTCAATGGAGGGATGTGAACAGGCCTCACGGACAGACAAAGAGACAACATGGACAGATTGAAAACCAAACCCAATGTGTGTGAAAAACAGAAATGACACTATGCAAAATTCCAGATCAGTCCTTCACATCCTTAACCTCAGCATGTCTGTGCATGTATTTACTGAACTCCCGTTGTCATCAAAAGCCTTTCTCCCCAGCAGCAACCCCCAGTTAGGCATCTCTTCACACAACTGTCTCATCTGCTACAGTACAAAAGTGCAGCAACAACGAACACACAGGGAAAAAAGAGAGCAGAGCAATTGTGGTGGATGGAAAATTAAACACAGATTAGCAAGATCTCAGCAAGAACAATCACTTCTGTCACCAACTGAGAGAATTTTTTCAGGCAAAAGGATAACAGGAGTTCCTAGCTCTGTCACTGCTTTCTTCAGCAGGATACCTTTACCTGTCTTAAGGCACCAAAAGAGTGCACCAGCATTTGAAAGTTACGTGCAATACATCTTTTTTAGCTCATCAAAACTTCCCCGCTCTCCCAACATGTTAAAGCATTTAAAGTCTGCCCAGAGTCAATAGTAATTACAGAAATTTATCATGGTTGCCAATCATGCAGTTCCAACCCAGGGTGCTTGTTATTGCTAAACTACAGTTTGTCAGCCTTGATTTATTTCTATAGGACACCGGCCCCTTGACAGCTGGAAGTGGGACTGCTTACAAGACTGGGCAATTGGCATTCCCTGTGCTAGGAAATGGTTCAGTCAGGTGGCCTGGTTTGGCTTTTTAAGCACGCACTGGGACCATTTTCTGATGCAGATATTCTGCTACACATGGGAGGATGCTAACAGGTCCTCTTAAGCAAACACAGTGCACAGAATAACCTTCACTGCATCTTCGCTACACAGCAGATGTTAAATGAATGCCTCAGGTTACAGGAGTTTCATTAAACGTGAGAATCGCACCTCTCTCTCATCAATATGAGCTCTGCCAATAAAAAGACAAGTTTTCCTAGAGGAAAATTCAGCCCCGGCTTGGCCAGGACTTTATTCTTCTCTTTACTCTCCCCTCAAGCCTTCAGACAGCAAGAATGATACAAATAAAGCGAAACAAATATCTGAGCATCCATAAGGAAGGAAGGACAGAAATGAGGGATGAGTGCAAAGGCACTTAAAACAAATTAGAGCATTACCCTAGAATATTTTATTTCCTATTTCACAAGGCAGTGCCCCTGAGCTTAGCTTTCTGTAGCACCTTCATTTTCACCCAGGGCTCAGTAACCTTATCTACTCATTTACAAAACACACCCCTGATTCCCACCCTGTGCCAGCCTCATGCTTCTGCATTGTGCCATGTGGTGTGCATGTTCCATGCTCAGCACTGACAGAAAAAACACAGGGTCACAAGTACTGAAAGGCCAGAACAAAGGGAGCTGAAAGACACTGGATGCTCTGAAACCCTGGCTAATATTGAAGTGAAAAATGCCCAGGCAATTGAAAAGGACCAACTGCGTCTTTCAACTTCCATGTCAGTAGTTAGAAAGCAAGACAAATGCTTCAGAACTGATGGAATATACAAATATTTCCACTGAAATAAACATAAAAACACTTTCATGATGTTAAGATTCATGGGTTCTTAAGCTCTAAATTTGAAAGGCACCAGCATAATCATATGGACAGATGTGTGGAATAACAAAGTTCATAAAAGCTTCCTTCATTAACTGTTGTTACCAGCTCAGAACTGCAGCATAAGCTAAGCTTTTTCTTAGAAAGATACTAAGTCCTCATTTAAAACCTAAAAATTATGGATAATTGACCTTGGCACATATAAAACTTTACCTCTGGGCATTGAACTGCCATTTGTATTCCTTTTTCTTTTAATACATTTAAAGTATATTCTAAGTAATTGCTGATCATTTACGCTCCTTTGTACTAAATGCAATAAGGCATTACCCTCTTTTGGAGCAAGATGTAATGATGGTTTGTGTGACAGTGCAACCTTCTTCTCAAGTTCTTCCTGACTATTCCAGCTAAGGACTTTCCAAGATCCTGCTGCAGTCAGCTGTACATGGTGGTGAATAAGACACACCACGGAACACTGGTTACTACAAAGGTATTAACAACTACCCTTCCAAAGCTCAGAAAATACTCAGCAACTCCATCTTGCTCCAGGTCTATTAATTCTAAGCATGCACCTGTGTGTGCACATCCACGTACAGAAGCAGAAATGTGGTGGAAGAGAACTAAGCTAAAAGCATGTATTTAACAAATTACACTACTGCTTCTGCCCAAACTCCAAAATGTGTTTGAGTAGAGTGTGATGTTAGGTGTAGATTCCCATGGACGTTTTCAATCTCACAGTTTGCTGCATCCTATGTGTGTTTGGCAGTAAATGCAGGTAAAGCATTACCATGAGGCACTTCCACACTTTAGGGCACTCTCTTCAGTATGTAGCAGTGATTTTACACCTAAGAAGAGTGGTCAATTCCTACAAAATGTGTACAGAATCATACAAGTGGCAGTAATCCTACTTCTTATACAAGAACCAGAACACCAGGAAAAAAAACTCATCTACTCTTACCTTGTGTTGCCTTATTCTGGCCTTATTTCTGTGGCACCTGCACATTTTTCATGTGTTCAGAAGATGCATTAATGAGGTAGCACCACTATTAGAAACTATCATGGAAGGGTCATTCTTTGCTTCATTCTTTGTTATGTCTTAGGAAGAGCACCGGTATGAAAGAAGATGAAAGGACTAAGTCCTAAGACGCAGGACGTAGGCTGTAGGTGCTGCACAAAGCCTTGCTGAAATAGAGGTGGCAATTTGAGAGTGTGATACCTACTATATCGAAGTTTACAAGCTTATTGTATATGATTTCTTTTAATCAATATATGATAGAGATTAAATAGGAGACAGATTTTTATGTAACTGTGAAAATTGTTGCATGAATTCAGGATACTGATACAGTCCAAAGTTCTTTCCTGAGTGAAATCCCTCCTCAGAGGCATTTCTTCTCTCCTTGTTTGGTTGCTACTTCCTCTATAGAACAGACTGGCATGATTAATCCAAACAAGAGGGATTAATTGGACAACCTTCTGTCCTGCAAGCAGCTCAGGGAATTGGCAAACTATTATCTGCTCAGATCCTCTCTTTCATCACATAAATCACCCTGCCTCAAGCATCACTCTATATAAAGCAGAAATGGAGAGGCTGCAAAGTGTCTCTCCTTTTTATTTATTGTGAGCACTTCTCAAAACATGTATCCACTTTATTATTTTTCCCCCTTCCAGTCCAATTAGTTCAGGTTCTCACAGCTGATATTTCTTTGTAAATCAGTTATTTTTAATTGGTGTGGAGTTCTGCACTGGTTTTGCAGAAATGAAATATCTGAAGAGCAGTTGAACTGTGTCTCTTTACACCTCTCTAATTTCTGTCACTTCAGCAGAAAATAATAGTGCTTACTGTCACGCAGCAGTGGATGGGGAATGTCTTCAAGTTGCTGGGACAAACCCAAACGCCTTTTCTTACCGATGCACTTAAGCCAAGGGGTTAAATTTCAATTCAGTTTATCTACATCTGGGAAAATGCCAGTTCCAACATTCTGAATGTAAAGCCACCCTGTTGGGGGGGGGCACATAATTGTGTCCAGTCACAGAAGGACCACAGCTTTATAATACCAATGCCATTTCATTTCTTTGTTTGTTGTTTATGAGGCCTTGGTATGGATTCTGTTGTCATACTCTATTCACAACTGCTGCTAGAAAGACCTTGTATAGTATTTTCAGCTTTTTACTCTGATATAACCAATATGTGCAGTTTACCTCTTTCATCCCTTCAGTTCTGCTGGTATTAAAATTTACTGAGTTTTTCAGATCTATTCCAAAAAGGCTTGCTGTAACGTCCAATGGAATTAGCTGGAACTGTTCAGCTTACTTTAGCAAGCATTACATAAGGCAGTTAATCACATTCCTTGCAGACTCCAGGAATCCCATTCACCCAGAATCCAGAAGGATTCCTTTTCCTCACTAGGTGAAGTGACAGTCAATAGAATTATCTGCAAAGTGCATATTGTGTACATTAATCCAACTGCCAATGTTGCAAAAGGGTCAACTGCTTCAGAGAGAGCAAAGAATATAGTAGTACACCATGGGCACAGTTCTTTGGATTGCCAGCTCTATGCAATAGATCACAGGGGATTTTCTGTAACTAGCTTGAAAAAGGTACTGAACGGGAGGCAGAGTCCATTACTGACAGAAGAAAAGCCCTGTCAGAAAACCCCATGCAGCAAGGATGTAGCTAAGATCAGTACAAGAGCAAGTTTCTGCAATGAGAACTGTGTGCAGGTGACCCAGGAATCACCTCACACCATTGTGCTCTGCAGCAGGCAGTCCTTGTTGGAATTGCCCCTCTGGGCGATGAAAGCACTCGATGTGACACCTGTGAATTTGCCCTTTATGCTGCAAACCCAAGCTGTTAAATACCATGCTCTTTTGGCTGTGATTTACTCTATTTATGGCCCTCCTTCCTACCCAACCTTTCCTTATCACAAGGGATCAATTCTGGACATACAACAAAAGGCAACAATGGTTTTAATAAAAAACAGAAGGACAGGGAAGATTGATTTTGCCAATGAAGACAGGCTGCAGCAATGGAGAAAAAGAAAGCAGGCAAACAAGAAAGAATAACATCAATAAAATAGCACATTGGTGGCTATACCAACCCACAGGCACATTTATAGCAGATGAAACCAACTGTGTTTTCTTAATACCCCTTGTTTCTTCTATATTCAACAACTCTTCTAATCTAAAAGTGGGTACCTAAAAATGTACCTGAGGTTCTTCCACTTGACAAGAAACGACTTCAAGGAAGAAGTATAGTCCTGTCAGACCTATAAGCCTTGACGCAGAAAAGCTAATTTGCCTTGTGACCTTGTGGAAGTCTTACTATAAAACTTCAGTTATTCTGCTCCAGATAAAATTCCAGACTTGGCAAAGTGCTACCAGAATAAGGTCCACTCAGAGCCCTGATTTTTTTAATACTTTTTTTAGACCACACATTAGCAGAAAGCTTTCAAGTACAGCAAGTAAGCAGTACTTCTGCATCAGAATTCATAGGATATTAAGATATCTGATACTTCTCTTTGCCTTTTCATACACAGTGTCAATTTTCTTGCAAACAGAAATATGTTTAAGAATTTCAAGTATTTAATGTCTTGACAAAATGTAAGCAGAAAAGGGATTCAGTTCTGATGGAAATATTCTCCATAAAACAGTTTGCAACACTGGTGAATGAGATGTATTATGTGTAATGAGAAGTGCTAAATATGGAAGAGAGCTGTTTATAACATGACTCTCAGGCAATCAGACAAACTTCATGTTGACTTTCATTTCAGAAAGTGGGAACATCACAAGTCTTGAGTTACCATAAATAAACTGATAAGAATTACCTGTGAAATGCAGTCTTATTTCAGCTGCTAGCTGCTCAGAAGGCCCACAACAGCATGCGAGTGGAAACGAAGGTTGGTTTTATTTTGTCACGTCTATCAGGGAGCTCATCAGGATCACACCGTACTGAGCCTCCTTGCCATTTCTAATCACCTGCAACACCAAACCATGTTCTCAAGCCAAATAAATCTTTTATAGCTGGAGTCAGAGATGTCGTCTTATTGTGCATGTAACTAGGTTTGGCTCTCAGAAACCAGCGCTAGAAAACTGGAGAGAAGGGGATAAGTCAGACTTGGAACTTGCCACCCTTTGTGTGAAACAAATGTGTCGCGCTGCAACAGCCCATGGCAAAATTGTCAAGAAAAATTAAACCAACTACCACACAAAGCTGCCTCTGGCAGGAGGCTTTTTGGAAGAGCGTTATAGTCCATGGAAGAGAAAGATGTAATACCTGCCAAAAGAAAGTATCCTTGTTCCTTCCTCACAAATTCCATGCATAAGCAGAAATTCATCAAAGGATGCATCTTAATAACATAATTTCATCAGCTCAGACGAGGCTGTGTTTGAATAAATAAAAACAGGTTTATTTGAATTTTCTTTGCACAAAAGCAGAAGGGTTTCAGCAAGAAAACTTGCAATGTTTTTTATGCTCAGTATATGTTTGAATTTCTTCTGGAAAAGGGGGGAATGCTGCTTTGTCAGGCAGTAGAGGTGACACTCATTTTTGTTGCAGAGAGGAAGTAGCATTATAACCCTCAAAATAGTACATAAAAATGGTGTTTGCTCTCTTCAATGAAGATAGATTTAATCCAATTGGAGTGCAGGTTCTTTAGAGCAAGAATATTGGATTTATATTTGTGCATAAAGCACCAATATTGCCAATTTCAAGGTCCTGTAAAAACATTCATTAGCATCATTTAAAGGGCAAATATAACCCTGGCATAAATTGGAAAGGAAAAATTGCAGAGGAACTGCTCTGACTTACACCAAGATTTGGCTCCTGTTTTTCTATACAAAGCCAAGAGTTTATCCTGAATGAAATGCCAACTTGGAAAATAAGGCTTTTTTTTTCAGTTTCATGACAAAATTGCAAGCTTTCTATCAGTTTTTGACAGGCAACTTCTATATAGGAATGAGCCTAATGCAAGGCACAATGGGTTATTTACTTGAGTGGAGTCTAGTATTGCAGACAGTGACACACTATTTTTCCTGCTCATCTTTACAGTGAGGGTCAGGTCTTCCTCTTATTTGTAGTGCTAAAAGCTACATTAGTTCCAGTGGTTTTCAACAGACTCTTCCAGATTCATATCACTGAGTTTAAAAGGGAGTGTGGCCTCTTCTCACTTGAGTATGCATCAGTCTGATTTGGAAATTTATTTTCTATGAAATATCAGAGGTTGTAACGTCCCATGTAGTATTGTAAAGAGCACCGGGATGGGGAAGCAGTTTTAACAAGTGAGATTTAGAATTAATGTTGTAATTGGGGCATAGAAATGAAGCGTGATTCAGTCACTAGGGAATCATTATTTTGCTAGATACTGGATGACCATCTACATCTTTCTATTACCCTGTTACAAAGTACAAACTGAAGGACTCCAAGCCTTTTCAGAAAACCAATTTGTGTAAAGCAAGGTAGAAAAGCTTAAAACCCCCCTTTGCTATTCAAAGCATGAATGCCCCCTCAACCCAGTATTTCTATTGGATTTATAGACTGTTCTCATGAATCCATGTCGGTCACTCTGGCACGCCGCCGGGTTAAGGGTTCTCCCTTCTATTGATCTCAGCACAATAAGGAGTAATCAGAGCCACTGAAATTTGATTTTTATGTGATGGGAATGTGCTGAATCATGGCTTATTGTTACACCAGTGTTTCAGAAACACTTCTAAAACAGAAGGGGGGGCAGGGCTAAATCAAATCACGTTCAGTGCATGTAGGATAAATGTCTTTAGGAGACATGGAAGGGTCATTAAAAAAAAAAAGCCCTTTATGGAGAAAGAAGCCCTAAAATAAAATTAAGAACCAGTGGGAGTAGCAGGAAGACAGACAAAGCCATGGAAATGAACGTCTAATTTTTAATTAAATTTTCCAAGACCACTCCTGGAGTTATAAATGTATATGCAAATGATACTATCTCAAGAAGACGTAATTACCTGGTTTAAAGCTGCAGTTATTTACAGTGATGAATTTGGTTTAAGTCCCATTCTAGAAAGGGATTGTGAGCTCAGCTCTCACTGCTGCAAAAATGAGCTGAAGGTGTTCGGCAATTTGCAGATTCAGGCCAAAGAGAGAGTAATTGATGGAAATGATTGATACAAAGGACTTACTAGTGCAAGATTGGGAGAGGAGCTTATGGAATGAAGGCCACTGCGTAACAAGGAAGACAAATTTCAATGCAAATGAGCACAATGAAGCTATTAAACCATTTCATATCTGTTCCTACCACGATAAATGCTACAGATATGCCAGTAAATCATGCACACACTTAAGATTACATACAATTCAAACAACAGAGAGCTTTCATTGATGGTGGGACTAGGTAAAATCTACCCAAAGCCATCTGCACACGGGTTTTAGAAGATGAATAAATGTCACTGAAACGGCAGAGGATGTGTGATATCACCACAGAGACAAGGTGATGAATTTATAAGGCACACTCTATATTCCATGACACAGAAATTAGGAAGTGGCTAACCAGCTGTGCATACGAGGTGTGCTTACGAATACAGAGACATTTACACATATCATATAGAAGATAGGCACCTATATAGGAGAGGGGTGGTTTGTCTATGTCTATAGAGCATAAATCAAATATAACTCACTTCAACAAAACCAGATCACAGTGAAAAAAAAGAGTTAAGAAATGCAGAATCCTTCCAACATGGAATGAGTCTTGGTTTTATGTGACAGCTGAGTTTTTAAGAACTTAAAAAATTCAATTTTTAAACACAAGTTCTCTGTTTTTAAAATGTAAAAGCACAAATAGTTTCCGATTCTTCATTATGTACTTATTGCTGCTGCTTCTGTCTCTGCTAGGCTGTATAAATACTTCACGGGAACCTTATTTATATAGTCTCAAACAAAGTGAAGCTTCAAACCCAGAAATATTAACTCTGGGACCTTCTGGTAGAATAATTGTTTGCCTGCAAGTGTAAGAGTTAGTTGAAAAGTATATAAATACATCAAAAAATACAATTACAAATAAAAAATTAGGATTTTAAATACTAAAAAAAGCACCAAGTTCAGTCATGTCTAAGAGCAACAAAAATTACGTTGGCTTTCCTTTGTGCCAGGAAGACTGACAAATGTGATCAGCCATAGCAGGATGTGAAAAGCACTCTGGGTGATGGAGATTACTACTGTTGTTATTGTTGTTGTTGTTGTGATTATGTATTAGTGGAGGTATCACAATGACACTGTGTAAATTAAGTTCTATTAATTAGCTGCTATATTTCACCCTTGAGATTGCATCATTTCAGCAATTGCTAACAAGGAAACTAATTAATGTCAGCTTAGCTCAGATGATAATGTCTGGGGTCTGGGTAGCTCCCCAGTGGGGGCCAGAGGATCAGAGGAGCCTCCAAGTCCTTTTACGAAGGTCACAGATTCGCTTAGATCTTCACATTCAAGTGGCAAAGACAAAGGCATCACAGCCAGGTTATCACGCAGATCTCCACCACTGCTACTTACCTTGGCCTCAAACCCAGCCTGGAACCTCCAGCACAATTAAACGCGCAGTGCATTCTGCACTCTGAAGAGGTCTACTGTTTGTCAGCCTCCTCCTTGGATCAAGGGAAGTGTGAAGGTGCATCAGGACAGCCACCAACACCAGGGGGTTGGCTGAAACACTGCGGAGAGACAGGAAAGAAACTCAGAGGATTGCCTTTTGGCCAGGAACACCGAGCCACAGCCTTCCACCAGCAGCCCCTTTTAATCTGGATGATTAGCATAATAACTCCTTTCTCCAAGTGCATTATTAACGCCAAGGAAGACAAACAAAACATGCTACCAGCACACTGCTTTGACTTTGGCTGCATTTTGAGGGAGGAATCAATACCACAGCAGGCCAGATCATCCTGACAGTGCCCCCTGAGCTCAGCAGCAGGAATTTCACCTCGTCCTGGCAGCATCCCCAGACAATCTCCTGTATCCCTAATCCAAACCACATGCCAGGCAGGTCAGCGAGGCCGGTTCCTACTGAAAGGAGCAGCCAAAGCTTGTGAGCTGGACCATGTCCTTTCATTAACACTGGGTACCTCTTCTATAGCAGAGTACCCCTTACTATTTCTTAAGAGTATTTCCTATACATTTTGTGAATTTACAGCCCCAACACATAAACCTCAGTCTATTTCATTTCTGACAGTGAAATAAGGAACACGGCTCTATTTAGCTGTGAAAGAAACTAGCTTAAAATCAGAAGAAAGTGTTGACATTTTCATCTCTTACAAAATGAATATGGAATGGAACCTTTCATAGAGTAGTTAGGGTGGGAAAGGACCTTAAGATCATCCAGTTCCAACTCCCCTGCCATGGGCAGGGACACCCCACACTAAACCATCCCACCAGGCTTCGTCCAACCTGGTCTTGAACACTGCCAAGGATGGAGCATTCACAACCTCCCTGGGCAACCCATTCCAGTGCCTCACCACCCTAACAGTGAAGAACTTCCTTAGATCCAATCTAAACTTCCTCTGTTTAAGTTTTAACCCATTACCCCTTGTCCTATCACTACAGTCCCTAATGAAGAGTCCCTCCCCAGCATCCCTATAGCCCCCTTCAGATACTGGAAGGCTTGATACTGGGAAATAAAGGGTTAACATTGGGCCTGCTAGTTTAAGCAGTAACTGTGCTTGGTGAAATAGAGCCGTAGGAGTCGAAGTTGCTAGAATGGTGAAGCAGAATTGTAGGAGTTACAGCTGCGAGGCAGAATTGTAGTAGATAAGATTCATAACTTAAGATTTAAGATGTTCTTGTTCAAATAGTATCTTTAGAACGAAAAGGAACAAAAGATAGCCAGAGTAACAAAATTTACAAACTTGACAAGTTTCTACTTTAAAATACATAAAACTGGCTTGTACCGAACCTGAGGTTTGGACAGGAGCCGAAACCCCATTGAGTCTGCGTGAAAGCAAGAGGTTACTTGCGGTGATGAAGAGGAACTACAGGCCTTCATCCTCACGACCCCCTAACGACCATCACCAGGAGGCACTGCGCAGGCGCACCAATGGGACGAATGCCAGAAAACTAATTATAATGCCAGATGGGAATAGGTTTTGCATATGTATTAGGTGTGAAGCAATCTCATGTTTAGATAACCATTATATGTAATATAAATGAACTGAGTGGCAAAGGGGGGGCGTGCATCTTTTGGAGGAGAAACCCCCATGCGCCTCAGTGCTGAATAAAGCATACCTACTTTACAACTCTAACGAGTTGTGGAGTCAATCCCCATATCACTATGAGGTCTCCACACAGCCTTCGCTTCTCCAGGCTTTCATTTGATAACACACAGACAATACCCTGAAAGGTGAATTTGACTTGGAGTAAAGGCAGACGATGGATTTTAGTATGAAACTACCACGTTACACTGACTGGAGTGCTGTGGAGATCAGCCCTCTCCTGTTCACTGCAGGAAGAATCCATGCAACAGTGCACAGGATAAATGCAGCCTGGAGACCCGCTTCAGAGCCAGCCTTAAACTTATTACGTTGTTAGCAAGAATGATGTGAGCTCAGAATAAATCACTGCATTCCTTCCTCTTGATCTCCTCCGAACACAAACCCATTGCCACATGGCTGCTGTCTGATGGACACCTCTCCCAGGCAGCGGAGCACACGTGCCACTGGGGCACCCCACTAACTCTGAGGGTGAAAACAGCAGGAAAGAGGGATTTCTGTCCTAGGGAGCACCCTGGGGACTGCCCTCACCTGGGGGAAGTGGACCCAGCTCAGCAGGAACAGGGCGTAGCTTACAGAGGTACCATGGTAGAAGCTTCTAGAATGAAGACAGACCCACGTGAATCCAGTCCTGCCCTCTCTGAACGAGAGAAGGTCTCTGTCACCATTGGCTCAGGCGATGCAGGGCTGAGCCCCATTGGCTGGAGCAGCGTAGGGAGGCGGACTCAAGCTTTCCTTCATCCCCATCATCGCTGGGGGGCTCAGGGTAGTTTGTCACCTGCGTTCTCGGCTTTCCGGCTGTGACTTCACGTGTGATGTGCGATGTGTGATGTGCGATGTGCGATGTGCGATGTGCGATGTGCGATGTGCAATGCCGTCTGTGGAGCCGTCCCCACGTTTAATGCACAGCTCCCTTTCAAAGCCCACCGTTAGCTGCCAAAGCAGGGGGATGGTTTCCCAAGGACCATACTGTATAAGCAGCTGTACCTCATGTGAGACGTTCACATGCTGCCCAGCGCCAGGGCTGGCACCGCACAGGGCGCTCACTGCAGTGCTGTTGTTTCCATGGGATTAGATAATTGATTGTGCTCTTCCCAGGAGCGAGTCGGAGCCCATCAAGACAATTGCTCAAGCTTCAAAAGGCTTTGTAGAGAGAAATCCCAGGTATTGATTTGTTCAGCAAAGCAGGGCTTTCAGCAAGGAGAGCTGCAGATTGTCTGAGCAAAGGGACAAGAGAACAACTTTGAAGGTGTTTGTGGGAAGGCTGCTGCTGTTCCAGCACTGCCTTTAGAGCTTATTCCTTTGAAGAATCGCCCCTCTCCTTTTGGAAGCAGCAATCATGAAATAGTTTATCGACATACTAATAAAGGAATAATGCAAGTGAAAACATCGAATGTGTGTGGGTTTGTTGCTAGAAAACAAAAGCAGAAAAAAAAATCACTTGCCTGCTTATCTTAATGTAGGACCAGACTAATAAATACATCAGCATTTACCTCAGCCTTAGTTTTGGCAGGGTTATCTCTTCATGCAGCTGTAAAAAGCAGCAGAGGTTTCTCAATGAGACGCAAGTGTGAAGGGAAGTGTGTTAGGTACCTGCTCCAGTGGGGGCAACAAAGGGTAAATAGAGCGAGAGCAGAAATAATTACTGATTTGATAAGCAGCGTCTTTGAGTGAGGAGATGAGATTTGATTCTTGCTTTGAGAAGGAAAGGGAGATGTGGGGAGGGAAAACTGACGGCTCTCTCATGCAGTTTTGATCACAAGTCAGAAACCGTGTTTGGCTGTCAAAGGTACTGTTAGGGAAGGTTACCACAAAGGAATGAGAGGAGGGAAGAAGAAAAGACTCTCCCTTGCTCGGGAGTGTTTGTACATTTTAAATGGCAGTTTGAAATGTTATGCGGAAGATGTTTGAATTTTGCATTTAGTTATTTTTGCTTCGGTTCTAACACAGAAGTGCTGGTGAGGAGAATGTCCTTATGATCCTGTCATTGGAGGCACTGGATCACAAACTTCAAGACCTGTTATTCTGATAAAGAGCAGCTAGAGAGAGGGTAATAAATGTGTAACACTCGGTTGTGCTTTTTAAAGCACTTATATGTATTTTTCATGTAGATTTTATTGTTTAATCCCAAATTGGGAGGAAGGTTTATGCACCATTAAACAAGCAGATGCTGACAATTCTTTTAAGTGGGTAGATTGGAGCACAATTCCCAGTTCCAGTAACTGAACTGACTGAAGCAGACACTTAATTGTGGATCCATGTTAATATAATATAACTAAATATAACTAAATAATAACTAAAGTTTCAAATGGAAAGGAAACATTTTTCCTCCCTTTCTTTACTGTAGTGACAGATCTCACCAGGCCTTGTTATATCACACAGCACCTCACTAAGCACAATGAGAGGCAGTGTTAATGTGTAGTATTATGGGCTTTTTCTAGGTGTGTGACAGCAGCACAAGGAGATGATTTGCTATAAATCCTCCATGTTATTGTTCTACAAATCAATGCTGTAATAATCCCAAGGGATTTCTTTACAAAAGGATCATGTACATTACAGTAGGACTTCAAAAATGATCTTTAAAGTCCCTTCCAACCCAAACTATTCTATGATCTGATCCTATGAAAAACCCCTTGGTTAGTTTGATTAGGAATGTCAGGATTTTAGCCAGGTACACAGCACTGAACCCTTCAACATGCTGCTGATATGGGACTTCTTGCAGGAAGGGAACTTCCCTTGGTGTGAGCTTTATCACCCACAGCACACTGTGTACTCTGCTCTTGATTTTGTTGATTTAGTTCCCCCTTCACAGGTATTGAATGCCCCTGGGTTTCGGCTTGGCATTTTAGTTTGGATGAGGAATGTGCTTTTGAAGTAAATTGCCTGATCATCTCTATTTCCTGTGCTTTGCTTGACATGTGGAGTGGTCTCAGAGTGTCTGTCTGAGGTCGGGTACCAAAGCCTTCCTCTTGCATCTGGGAAGACTGAAGATAAGATGCAGTTGATAGATGTAGAAAGGCAGGACTAGCTCAAACAGCCTGACTTCTGTAATATGGGCCAGCGAATGTCATGAGATGGTTTCCCCGTAAACCACATAAGTTTTTTATGAGCTTCCTCTGTGGGACATCTCTTTTCTATTTAAAGAATGCAGGTACCAATTAACCACCCTGACTCCACATGAATTATGCAAGTCATTCATTACCCTCACTGTTTAAAGAAGAAAAAGACCATTGATCTCACAGGTTATTTCTGCAGGACTGGAAATAAGGGCAGTTCCACCATCCCTGTACCGTATAGGCAAAGTTTGGTGTTCCAGCTGGTGCATCCAGTCTGGTCGCACGGGTGTCCTTCATTTACTCTCTGTGTAACACAGCAAACTACAGCCCCAAACCTGATTTTCCAGCACCACTGTGGTACTTCCCTCTCCAGGCAGTTTCTCAATGTGCATTTACTAAATAGAGTATTTTACAAGTAGCAGTTGTCCCATGACGTATGCAGAAAAGACAGAGAACAGGTGGAAATCTCTGGTTCCATCTCCATCAATACTTCTGTCCCTGTCTGTCTCTTTAATTGCTATTGACTGCAGAAGGTATTTTTTCATTGAGGCATGAGGTAAAGTGATATTGATTACAGTAAATGAACTTTTCTGTAGTCTGAGTCAATTGGGAAGGTGCAGAGAGGAAACAGCAGGAATGTTTACCTTGCACAGGAGTGAAATTCCTCTTTGGAAACTCTCTGCTTGACTAAGGGACTGGGTGATGTAAACCCACATTTCGAATGTTTAATGCAGAAAGTCAAGCTTTGGGTAGAATGAAAATCTGCTTCATTTGCTTGATGTATTGAAACAGAAGAGAAGAAAATTACAACAAAACCAGATTTAACTTTTAATCCCTCATGTAAGGAGCTTTTGCCATGTAATTTTTTATCACAACTGCATGTTTCATTCTGGGGAAATAATGGTATGAAAACAAAGAAATCCCTATCAGCAACATACTTGATTTTATACATCTGCTGGGACCCGGTGCCACACTCAACTTGGTTTGTGATGGAAGAAGTGCACGGAGGCAGGCACCTGCCACAATTCATCCATGGATGCAGAGAATGTTGTTCCCCATTTCAATGCACTTAAGATGTACAGCCACATCCCTCCCCTCACAGCTGCACACAAACCTTATTAATTTAAGCTTTTTGTAAACTAAAAAAATGGCACTTCTTGGATCAAAAGTTAACTTGAAATAGTAATTTATTTAACACTACCGTCTAAACACCCGAGCTGAGAGCTTTATTCTGCTGTGTACTATAGAAACGCTTCATAAAAGCTTGCAGCCAAACAGCAGAAATGAAAACATCTTCTCCCTTTATCATATTAAATAGGAAAACTGACATAATTCAGCATGCATGAAATGATGTACTTTGTCCTCAATATGCTTCTGTTTATGTAAGTGGAAGTCTTCAAACCTCTGAACTGCTCATTTCCTCAAATTTGGGGGGAGCAAAACCAGGGAGAAGTGAGGGGCAAATCTCCCTTACTTTACAAGAATCAGCCTCGTGAGCTTCCTTTCCCTAGTAGATTCCAGTCCACCTTTAGCAGGCTCCTGTATTTACATTCAATAACATCTTCTCCTTCCAAAGCCTCTGTGGAGACTTCCCTCTTTTTTTTTTATGGAAACGCCAATAGTTCTCACCTCTCTCCGGACTCATTTAGTCTGTTTACAAAACACCATCAAATGTCGGGGTCTCATCTGTGATTCACATCCTGACATTTAATTATTGCTCCCTAAATCACTTACCCGAAGAAAAGGAAAAGTCTAATGAGATTTTTTTAAGGTATTGGTGACATTTATAATTCTTTTCCACTTAATATTATGAAATTATTTGGTGCTGTTAAAACCTGAACAGAGAACACTAGCAATATGTCTCTTAAATGTCTGCTGCAGGAATGGAGGATTTATAAGGAGGCTTAGGAGTGTATTTATATGGCCTGTACTAATCATATGATCATATTTTAGGGTGTCTTTCATCCAGGTGGATCTCATTGCACTGTGAAGATGATTCTTGGAATTCACCGGTCCCTTTGCTCCTTATGTACTCCCTACATTCTGCAGAATGAATAATAGCATGTGAGTGACAAATAAGACACTTTCAGATAAATATAGGTCCCTCAAAAAGTGGCAAAGCCTGTTTATTTTATTGCTTTCCTAAACTGGAAAATGCTGAAGTCTGTTTTGGTCTCCACTGTGTGCTTATTTTGCATGGGGAAGATAGAGTGAATCATCAGTTTGGGCATACAGAATGGACTTGCAATTCCTAGCTATAATACAGGTGGAAAGCACTTCACTTTCCTTGCTGCTCCTGATACAAAATTATTCTGGAGGAAGATAAGAGAATGACATCCTGATTTGGAAATAGAGGAAGTTAAAGGATCTCAGACAAGTAGCACCTGATAACTGTGGTACCATTAACTCATGTGAAATCCGTGACGGAATTTTCAATGAGGGGAAAATAAGTTAGTTTGAGCAAAACTCATTTTTTCATAAAGGCTCAGAAATCCACACTGGGCATAAATAATAATGGAACTTAATATTTGGCACTTGCAGACTCATTTAAAAGCCCATTGTTATTTTTCTCTGTTTTCTATAATCACATCCAAGTGCTTCTGGTTTCCTTGTAAACACATAGATTAGGGAAATTATGCAAGGAGGAAAGTGTCATGTTGATTCAGCAGGAATTCTGTTTGTGCCTGAGAAGCTGGGTAATATGGAGGGATAAGGAAGCCACTGCCCCATTTTTAATCTTGATAGGCTAGAGGTCTTCGAGAGGTGGACACTTTACCTGCCTCTGTGTCACCTCACTGCCAAACAGAAGAACCATCAGGGATTCTTCATCAGGGATTGTACTGACAGGACAAGGGGTGATGGGTTCAAACTGAAACAGGGGAAGTTCAAATTGAAGATAAGGCAGAAGCTCTTCCCTGTGAGGGTGCTGAGGCGCTGGCACAGGGTGCCCAAAGTTGTGAATGCTCCATACCTGGCAGTGTTCAAGGCCAGGTTGGACAGAGCCTTGCGTGACATGGTTTAGTGTGAGGTGTCCCTGCCCATGGCAGGGGGTTGGAAGTAGATGATCTTAAGGTCCTTTCCAACCCAAATCATTCTATGATAAGATTCCACATGTGCGTTGTCTTTCTGGAAATCAAAGTCCAGGATAAAGCATTGGACATTTTCTTCCCTTCTGTCCTTTCTGCATTCATCAAGGGCTGCAGACTGAGTATAAAGAATCAGCCTTTAGGGCATAATTATACAAGGAAAATCAAACATTGGGAAAAGCAGTTTGCGGCAGTTTTTTTTATATTTGCCTATCATTAAGTGAAGTGAGGGTGAAAGATGTAAAAAACCTGACTAATTCATAATCACTATGAAAATTCAGTGCTGGAAGGAAAATTCCTGAGAGTGTCTTTCAGGATGGTGACAAATCATGTTTTGAGTCCAATATTGGGGTTTTCAACTATTCCTAGAAGGGCTGGTAAACATGCAGACCTCCCCATCACATCAATATAACCATGAACATCACCAGGGATTAAGCCTGTCCTCACCTATCATAAGCTGAATACACCAGCTACTTGCATACTTCAATCACACCTCCAGGTTTTTCCTTCAAAATACTTCCCTTATGATGGTATTTGCTCTTCTGTGGGATCTTTCATCTAAGATTTTAAAAAATGCTTTGCAGGCATTAATTAATTAAGCCCCAAACTGCACCTGGGAATCTGGAAAGCCTTTGCCATAATTTCGTGGAGCAGTTAAATAGTTTCCAACCACAGCTCCGTGGTCATTAACAAGGAATATGTGCTCTGTCAGGTGAATGCAGTGGTAGTATTTTTACTTGGATCGGTTGTGACTGATCTTCAAAACACCGGAGTACATAATGCAGGGTTTATGCCAGCTATAGACTTTTTAGGACAGCTTTATGCCATTTGCAAGATGACTGACTGTACTTGATCCAGCATAAAGTATTTTGGGAGCACAGGGAAGGGCCTTCCCCTATGTAGCAGAAGGTTTATAACCAACCTACACTGCAAATAGTGAGTCTCGTTTCATTTTCCTCCGTGAGCTTTGCAAAAGCCAGGAGTAAGAACAGCGATGACTGGGCTGCATCCACCGCCCCTGAAATCCATGGAAACATTGATTTTAAAGGATACAGTGAATAGAAATCCCAGATGTGCATACAGGTCTTGTTATAAGAAAAGATGACTGGAGTTACATCCCTATTCTTTTATCATACATGGGTTACATGGAGGAAAAGTACAAAGCAGAGCTGTGCATTTTGCTTCAGATTTTAAACGTGAAACTGGTTTTATTTTTCAGGTCTTGTATGTTATTTCTAGAAGAGCATAACTTGAAAACAGGAGGGACAGTCTCATTCCAGCATGCTATAAACGTAAAGCAAATCATTTGGCTTCAGCCCTTTCACAAGCCAGAGCTGCACAAAGGTGCCTAAGTGGGCATAACCCAGCGAGAGCCCTCAGACTGCCAGTGACAATCCAAACTGTGCTCATTCAAATTACCAAGCCTGGCCCAGGATAGGTGTTCGGTATTTGAGTGAAGCCAGGTTGGATTGGTTACCAAAAATACCTTCAATCTCTATAGAAACCTCTCCCTCCTCCTTCCCTAGGTTTTCTATGGACATCGCTGTTAATGTGAGTACCAGCCTTTGCTCTAAACCTGACCTGTAATAAAGCATACAAGCAAATTAAGCTAGAACATAAGTTTAGCAAGCTCAGACTTCCAGATTTCCAATACCTGAGCACTGATCAGCTTTTTCTGCTGCAATTCCTGAGCCTTTTGTCCCAAACTTTGCAATGTGACTCCAAATACACTAACAATTTCCAAGTGATCTGCTGGAATTAGTGCAACATGTTGTACATGCAAATCTGCCTTTCAAAGGTTTTCTTCTCGCTTTAATCATCAGCATTAAAAGGACCCAGTGTTTCCCTTTCATCTGGCAGCAAATTAATTATAAAAGCTGTATGGTAATATTAATATTGTCTTACTGTAGATCAATGGTTTTACTACCTTTGATTCTAATATCATGCACTTGATGACAAAACATATATATATTTTTCAGGGTGGCAAATTCAGGTAAAGATTTAAATAGAAATGTTTCATCTTTTAATCTGTTGACTCAGTTTAAAGTTCCACAATGTAACTGACCTTGGTTCACTGTCAGGAAAACGATTTCAAGGAATCTGAAATACAGATTTGTGGGTTTTCCATTGCTTTTAGTGGCAAGGGAGGGTAAAATCTTCTGTGGTCTGGATATGGGGGTGATCTTCCCTCTAGTCTATCCCAAGTGATGGCTTATCATAAGGGGGAGTAATGCGGCTGTTCTAGTATGTGTGTACACACGCATACATACACACACCTAGTGTAAAGTCTGCTGTTTCACACCTTGACTTTAATTCCGCTGTATCCTGCTGCTCACACATTATCACTGAATACACACTCATTTCAAAGAGCATCTGTTGGTCTTTGAGCTTCTTTCCTTCTGGGGTGGTGGGAAAGGTGACGGGAGGCTAGGATCAGACTAGAAGAGGAAGGATGAAATCTTTTATTGTTACCTTCCTGTAATGCAACTTTAATGAGGTTTTTTTGCTCTACGGTGTAATAACAAAGCCAGGCTGTGGACTGAGCAGCTCCTGATCTCACTGTGGGAGCTTCTTCCTTTGATGTGACTGTTAGAAACACCTTGAGTTGGTAGTGACAGTTTGAATGTGGAAGCTCTGTACTGCTCTGTTCGCACGCGTCTGATGAAAGTTAGTCATTTTGCAGCAAAACCGCTCTTATTTAGTGCATTCCTCCATATGCCAGATACGGTCTTGTAAACTAAGCGCCCCTCTCCTTCTTCTTTTTGTTATTATTTTGTCCTTAACAAGAGAGAGATTCAATTGAATGCTGCAGATCAAGGCAGAGAAAATGACTAGTTTAATGTACCCTGAGCCGTGGCTTTAGTAAAACCTGACTTTTTTCTGCTGCACTGAGGGAAATCAACTGAGGAGTAAATTGCTTCTCTTTGCTTATGGATGCACGTGTCCATTTCATGGCCTTTGGATCACTTTCCTAATCATCACTTCCTAAATAACAAACAGGATGATGCTAAGAATTGCCTGCTCTCCTTTCACATTGGTTATGCTCTCCACTCCTCAGTCTCTCCCGGGTGAACTCAGATTTCCATACTCTGCTGCCACCTTTTCACTCCATGCAGATTTTCACCCAAGAGCCATGGCCTCATGTGAATGCTGTGTCAGGCACTGCATAAACACGAGGTGAAAAATCAGCCTTGAGCGGATGTGCTGGCAGACTACACATAGCTCGGCAAACCCCAGCTGGGTGCAGCACATAATTGAGGGTAACAAAAGAGCAGGATGAGAACTGTGTTTATAAGCAACAGTCTTAGCATGCAGGTAATCCAAATTGCAAAGAAACTATTTTGAAGGTATTACAAGAGAGGGAATTTTTATGTGGTTTGTGAAGGTGAGAATGTGAACTGAAAGTAGATTGGCTTTGCAGACTTCCACAGAGAGCTGTCTTCATACAGTGGGGAAAGAAAAGGTATTCCTAAGGAAGTGTGACCATATTATAACCTGAATTTCATAGAATGGTATGGTTTGGGTTGGGACCTTAAAGCTCACCCAGTTCCAACCCCCTGCCACGAGCAGGGACACCTTCCACTAGAGCAGCTTGCTCCAAGCCCTGTCAAAGGTTAATAAATAATTTGCTGATGGCCCAACAAATCACACACATTGATTTGGTCCCAATCCCATTGCTAGATTTCACTCATAAGAATCACGCTGCAGATCTTGCTTTGCCAGCTCTTCCCATATCCTCTTTTTCTTTGCTCTTCACTAGCAAAAATCTTTTGTTCCCTTTGATTTTCTCTCTCAATGGATTTGCAGTATCTAAGATTTCTAGGTTTGTAAGTGATCCCTCATAATCCATCTAGTCCACGCATGACTGCACTGGGTTTACACCCCAGCAGCATCCTGGTACAAAGCTCTTCCTCAAAGCTAATCAAGAACTCGGAGTAGGAGACCGTGGGTCTTGAAATCTCTACATGGCCTCCCACTTCCCTCCCTTCACTCCTGACTTGGATCAGTTCAAGGTAAATACAACTGTTTCAGTTACTAAAGGAGGATTATTTACTGTGTATACATCATTAAAGTGTGCCTGCACACCATGGTGATGAATATAATAGAAACAAGAAAATGCTGTTCTTATTCTATTCCCTTAGCTATTAATCATGCTGTTCTTCTTCAACATCTGCATCCCAGAATAAACAAAGTTTGGGATATCATAAGTATTGTTTGCTTTTGCTGTTACACACACAGTGTAAGTCTTGACAATCTGCTTTCTGGAGCATAATTTTACCATGCATTTAAAACTTCAGAGCTACCAGAAGTGCTTTAGAAATCAACTCAAAAGAATTCTTGAGAGCTTGAATTATGTATACATGGCATGTGTCTGTGTGGACTAACATTTGCCAGAAAATAGAAGGTACGGATGAGCTGAGAGGCTTTCTTTTTCAGAACCCAACCTGAATAGAGAGCTTTCTTCTTTTGCAAGGGATGCGTGAACTGAACAGACAAAGGCAGGAAGACTTGCCTGCAACTTTGGTATAGATGAAAGTGGACTCACCAGCTGTTGTTGGAGAACTGTAAATCACCCCTGGACTCAGCTGCTCTACTTCAAAGGATCAGATCATTTACTTCAATAATTATCTTCCCTGGGACAAGTGAGTTCAGATTTTGTTATAAGCAGTGTTTTAATGTGCTTTGTAATGCACTGATCCTAATAGTCTACCCTGTGAATCTTTGGTTTATAAGCCAGATAGGCTGAGAGCTGGGCTGGTTCAGCCTGGAGAAGAGAAGGCTCCAGGGAGACCATAGAGCAGCTCCAGTGCCTAAAGGGGCTGCAGAAAACCTGGAGAGGGGCTTTGGACAAGGGCCTGTAGGGACAGGCCAAGGGGAATGGCTTTAACCTGCCAGAGGGGAGACTGAGATGAGCTCTTAGGCAGAAGCTCTTCCCTGTGAGGGTGCTGAGGCGCTGGCACAGGGTGCCCAGAGAAGCTGTGGCTGCCCCATCCCTGGCAGTGTTCAAGGCCAGGTTGGACACAGGGGCTTGGAGCAAGCTGCTCTAGTGGAAGGGGTCCCTGGCTGTGGCAGGGGTTGGAGCTGGAGGAGCTTTAAGCTTCCTTCATCCCAAACCAGTCTGGGATTCTGTGCTACACAACATGGATGTTTTTGTGGCAAAAGAGCCACCACTGTTACACTCCCCTCTTTAAAGGTAGACACTTTATAAGTGACTACTCAAAATGTGTCTGTGTCCAAGCCTTTTGGGCCATGTAACAAAAATTAATTGTAAGATTTCTTCCCCTATGGGTATTAGGAAATGGCTGTGATCTTTTGGCAAAGTTCCTTAGCATTCAAAGAGACAGATATCAGCAATACATCAAAAGTATACAATATGGCATGTCAGGGTTGTTTAAACGCTGTGTGAGTTATAATCTCTGCCATATGAGGAGAAGCTCATGTTCTTCACTAAGTAGGTTTCCATCTCAGGCCCTTTGAAAATGTTTGCTCAGTCTAACCAGAGGCCCAGCGTAGGATTTGGTCTCCACTGACACCTTCAGAACAGAGAGGCTTATTGGATGCAATGTCTGCTGCCTTTCTGGGCTTCAGGACTGAAACCAGACAATGTGTGAATGTACTGAAGCTGGAGAATCTCATCAAGCTCTATCCCAGCTGCTCCTTCCAGACTGAACATAGAATATGAGCAAGATGTTACCAGGTGAGATGTCCTCTGCCTGGCTGGAGAAGGGTGTGTTGGGTTTTGGTACTTAAGCCCATTGGAGTTATTCCTGTGGAACCTGCAGGTTGCTATATTAATCCTAACAAAAGTATTCATAGGAAATCCCCTCTGCCTTTCTCTTCTGGGAGACACTGGGTTTGTTTCCCCGTCCCTTTGTGCCTGTGTGTACTTAAGGCATGAATGAGACACAACAAATACCCTGCTTGACAATATTCGTCCAACCACACTGTACCAGTTGCAAATCAAACACCTTTCAGCTGAAGCAAGGCACACCAAATCCTGCAGCTTGCTCTTTCATTCTAATCACATTCTTTGCTCCTCATGCTGGAGATCTCACTGACTTACCAATGGTGTCTTGCACATCCTTCACACACAGGCAGGGAAGTCTGAAAGAGCAGAGCTGAGGAGGAGCCGGCACTACCTGAATTCCCCCTTTGACTAGAGGATTTCTGTGTAAGCCCACAGAAGGATTTGCTGCAACACACTTTATTTCTTGACAAGATCATTTAGATAGAAAAATATTCTGAAGGATGCAGTAAGCAGCTCAGGATGGGCAAGGCTTGGATAACCTGAGCAATACCTGTGCAGCTGCTAAGCCAGAGGAAATCAAATGAGATCAAGGGCACACAGAGACAAGCTAAGAACTATGCTGCTGGGAAAGAAATCACAATTAGAGGCAATCCACTTTAACTGGTAAATGTGGAGAACTTTTTCACTCTCTCAGCTTCCTGTTTCTTTCATTTCCCAAGGTTAACTTGAACCTGGCGTGTTCTGTGGATGATGGATAAAATTAAATACCCACACAATGCAGAAACCTAAAATCCCCAGGAGACACAGAGAGTCAGCCCCTGCTGTCACCTCAACTATGCTGTTATACCCCGAAGAGAAACTGATGTAACTGGCTCCATTCTTTCTTTATTTCCTTATTTCAGCTTGTAGATAGCTTTAATAGTTTCTTTCCATCAGCTTGAAGTGAAGTTTTAATGGCTGAAGTACTATTTTGTATTCTAACCTCAGGCTTTTCCTACTTCTGTCAATGATTTCCATTAATAGCCTTCTAAGTGAGTGTTGCTGCCATCCCAGCCCACTGCTGTTGTATTGAGAATTACGCGTTTTGACTTTTCAGACATGCTGTAATTTTGCTTTTTTAAACAAAAAAAAATTGATTCACGTTATTCTAATCATCTTTGTGAAATGGCACATTTCATCTTCAGAATGACATTCACTGGCTCTTGTGCTGAAAGGACCTGGGTCCCCTATACTGTGATGGGCACCAGGCAATGCGATATTAAGATAGGCACCCACTGCACATATGTGCGCAGGTAAAATCAGCACAAACCAACAGAAAAATCTCAACCCAGGCACCTAAAAGGCTCCTCCATAGCCCGAGGCACAGTGAAGCTGCATTCTCCTCTCAGTCCTCTGAAGGTGAATGTGCCTGAATGAGCACAGGGCACAGAATACTGAGTTGCCACAACCAGCTGCAAAGTCTTGGGTTTGTTTCTCAGGGAAGCAAGGGGAAAGTGTTCAGAGCAGCGACCTCGACTGGAACTGTCCCCCAAGCTGAGACTGCCAGTCCTAGGGATTGTACCTTGAATGTCCTGCAAAGGACTTGTTGTTGTTGTTCATTAAAGTTTATTCCTGTTACTGTGAAATGGCTGATTTTCATTCTCATTCTGACAGAAAAAGAGCATCTCATGTCCCTGCAGGGGAAAAGATCCCAAAAACCTGGCTCCAGTATAACACTCCAAGCTCTGGGAAGACTACATAAAACAAAAGGTGGTTGTGATATTCCCATTTTTTGAGACCTGACTCAGGATTTCTGGTTGGTTGTGGTTAGCAAACCACAATGAGCCCTGAATGCTACAGCATTCAAAGGAAATGAGAGGATCTTTCATTCAAACCCTTCCTGGCCACATCTACTAAAAACCCCGAATCGACCAACCTAAAGCTACCGGGTTTTCCAGTATTCCCTCTTGCAGACACAGGGCAATGAAACCACCTCAAGATGAGAGAGGGAATGTTATTTTTTTGATTGCTTGGGGGTTTTTAATAGGCTTCTCAATGGGTTCCTCGTCATGTTTTCTTTCTGTATTCTGCTGCCCTGAAAACCTCAATGATAAGCAATATACTGTTGCTAAACTCTCTCCAGGAGAGAGAGGGATACAATTTTCTTTCCTTCTTTTCTCGTTATGTTGTACTGAAGGAACAATAATATGCATTCCTTTGTAGCATAATTAAAATAAACTGCTCTGCTGCGGCACTTAGTCAATAGGAGCAGTTCTTTATTGCCTCATATGCAACAAATCCTCAGAGATTACAACTTAAAGCACATATGAATGTTCCTTCTCAGGCTCTTACACAGAAGAAAAACACAAAGGTGCAGCAATAACTGATCCATAACCCACCAGACTCACGCAGATAAATTACATCCACTGGACATGCATTACAAATGCCAGTTTCTGTGCAATGAAAGGAGTAACCTAATTAATTCGGTGTAGTTACACATGGTTAAAATTCATAGAAAGAATGATAGTGATTTGATGTTAAAGGACCTGGGCAAATCAAATTTGCTGCTAATATGTGCTTTCAATGGGCTGAACTTGGGGGTGCAGCTTTTCATTTGCACAACAGCAGCAGAACTGCTTCCAGCAAGGACTGAGCATGACAGAGGGGAGTGAGGAAAACCCAAACCATACCCAACATTCCTCCTGTTAATAGATATATCACAAAGCACTTGGACTTTACATGGGATACGCTGATGCTAACAGTAGGGTAATGAGGCCTTCCTTGGGAATAAGCAACAGATTTAGGTTCTAACTCTGGCTTTAACATCAACCTCTCACCTAGGCATGGGTCACAATCTAAAACTGGTTTGTGCTTAAAAACACTGCTTGAGATCTTGTGGGTTTGTTCAGAGTTACCTGAGAGGTTTGGGTCTGCTTTACTGTGATGAGTTTGAGAAATCCATGGAGCACATAAAGCATATTTGAAGATTTAACCTCCTTTATAAGGAGGCTTGCCATGCAGGCTGAAAAGAAGCCCAATTCCTTACCTTGGCCCTGTAAGGGTTTTGTGAGAGCCATCATCATTACACAAGAACTGCTCCAATCCCACAGACATGGATGTGCCATTAGTACTGAATGGAGTCCAAACATCAAATAGCTATCAGAGGATGAAATACATAGATGATGACTCAGAACAAAGTACAACATTATATTACCTGATTGAAATGCAAAGTACAAGTAACTGTGTGCTATGAAGTAGATCAGGTGTAGAGAGTTTGTGAGCCAGTGCAGGAGAACCCACCTGAGTACAAAACACAGTCAAGCATTTAAAGTCCACCCTGGTTTCTGTGAGGCTACAGTACCATGAGCCAAGGTGAATTCAGTAAAGGCACCTTTTCCCTTATGAGATGCCACTGTCCCTTTACTGTACAGTAACCACAGGGTTTACAGCAGTTCTCTCTTGACAGAACCCAAGACACGCCTGCACGTAGGCTATGAAAAACTGGTCACTGTCCAAGGAAAAGCAACATAAAAAGGACAATAAATTTATAGTGTAATTTTGCCCTAGTTACAACAGTGTACAACTAGGACAAGCAAGGCTGCTTTCCACAAACAAATTTATCACCACTGTTTGCTCCTCTATTGCTTTCAATAAGAAATGCCAAAATAAGTATGATTTAACAAGGCTATCAGCTGGCTGGAATACTCATTGGGTTTGGTGCAATACAATAAAATTGGTTGCTAAGTGTTGTGTTAAAAATAAATAAATAAAGAAGGAATGAATATGGACCTAAATCTGCCACTTAATGCACCACAGCTATGCCTCAATATTTACTGTAAACCAGGAGAAGATTGTCTTTGGATCCCAACTTGCATATTCATAAGGTTGTCATACAGCTTGAAAGTGGGTTTTTTTCTGTTTTGTTATAGCACTTTAGATATTAGGGGTGTTTTAGCACACAGTTTATGTAAATCCTGCTCTGAGCAATCTGGATTTCACTGATGCTGAGTTTAGAATTCTGTTGAGTTAGGGGAAGATGGAGACTTGAGGAAAAGCACTCTGTTGGAAAATTCAACAGCGAGTACAGAGATGGAGCTGTGCAAGGAAGGTGTGGCAAGGTAGGAGTGACAGAAGAACCAGGTCCATGCAGAAGCTCCAGACTCCCTGACCCAGGACCTGTTTTCTAAAGTAACCTCAATTTGCTGATGTTTCTTTGAGCCTTCTCCACCCCATCCACAGTTTGTGGTATTAGTCCCTTGCATGACTATGATGGAAGAACCTCAAACTGTGAACTAGATAATACTTCTTGGAGGAAGAGCAAAGTTAAGTGGGGTAGGTGAGCACAGGTTAATTGAGTAACAGCGTACTTTGGGATCCTTGTACAGAGGAATGTCAAGCAGAGATAACAACTGTATTCTATTACCAGTGACACCAGTTCCATCAGAGCATCCTTACATGTGCTGCACTCAGCCTTGGTTTTATGTCTGGGAAGGTTTGAGTTATTAATGGAGATGTGACACTGTGAAGCTGAATGCCCCTGGGGATCAGGATTGTGAAACAACAAACCTTCATTCACCGACACGCCAGGTGACTTGAAGCATTCCATTCTGCACGGAATGCCGCTGTTCCTCATCCCTGCCACTGCTGTTTACCTGAAGGGAAAGCTCTGCGGAGCACATGCTGGGTTTTGCCATTTGCGTGTACAGTGCATAGTATAATCCCAGTAATTCATCATATCAAAAGCAATGATTTCGTCTTACTAAAAGGATAACCTGAGTTCTTGAAGAATGTGACAGCTGGAGAGCAGAGGGGAGCCGAGGGGAATGCAGCAATCCCTGCCAGGACTGCTTGCAGGATTTGATTTGGGATGTTCAGGACTAATGTCATGGGCTCCCACGTCCCGAGTTATGCCATGCTGCAGCAGCAAATCCTTATTCTACTCATCTCATGACTTAACACATCCATGGTTACTGTAACATATCAGTGCTACACCTTCATTAATCCCTTTTTTCCATACAAACCCTGTATACAGTAGTGAAGTATTGCGCACAGTTCACTAAAAAGAAATTCATGTCTGTCCCTGCTTCCTAACTAGCAGTGTCCTTGTACCAGAAAGGGGAGACAGGACATGAGTGAGGAAAAGAGTGGCAGAGACCCCATACATATCCCATCTTTTCTAGAAATAGGACAGAAGACAGCTCTGAGACCAGTGCTGCAATCCAGCTGCCTCTGCTTCCTTCTCTGTGGGAACAGAGAGATAACCAGACATCTGGATCATACACACATCACATCTCCATTTTCCAGATCATATTCAAGAGCACACAACAGACACTTGCTTTCCTCCAGTGGAATGAGAAACCAGATGGCTTCAAAAGATCCACTTTGCCTCCAAGGCGGCATATGGAATATTAATCAATAATAGATTAATAGACCTTTCCCCACTTAAAAATTGAAGCTGTTTGTTAGCTGAGCTGTTTTTGCCAGGGAAGTGCTACAGAACAATGGCTGCATTCAAAGAGCCATGTCATCTCTTTGGAGATGTCCTTTGCAGGCCCTTGAGGAAATCACTTCAGAAGGAGCTTGAGACAGAAGAATCCTCACAAAAGCTGGTTTTAGTTCTAAAAAGCAGCGGCCATTTGGAGCCTTCAGAGAAAAGGGATGGGTATTACAAAGCAGGAAAAGCTGTTCATCTTCAACTTAACAGCAAGCAACCAAATACAACAAGGAAAATAATTTGTCTGAGGAGCACAGTCATGGCAGGCCCATAGGAATAATGGCTTAAGGTGTTCCTGCCCTCACCTGAGCAATCTGGAGAGAGCAGTCGCTAACAAAGCCAGGACCAGAGCCAAGAGCAGAGCAAGTCTCAGGGCTCCGAGTTCTTGCACTGAAACTCTGGATACTGAGGGACAGCAAATACAGTTGATTAATTTGAACAGGGTTTTTCAAGTCTTATTAAATGGTATTTTTAACTCTGCTGGGAATCCTAATCCTCTGGTTTTGGCAATTGATGCACTGTTGGGTGTGCATTTCCCTCACCGTCTTCCTCTCCCCTGGGATCTCACCTCCTTATTATGAACCTGGATAAGCAGCTTTAATTCAGAGTCAGTCTCATCTCCTGAATTAAACTGGGCCCAGAAAAATCCTATTACTGTTGTGAGGGAAGGTGAATAAATGTGTATCTTGGCTGATCATGTATTAATCCTGGTATCCACTTAGGGCCTGAAAGGAAATGTCTGTTCAGTTGCCTAGCAATATAATTGAATGTAAGTCTTAGCATTCTGAAAAAGGGTCAATTGCTAAATAAGCCCCAGAACCTCATTTTCATGCTTTTTTTCCTCAAGCTTTATATTTTCTAAATGCAAACCCAATAACTACCAGATACAAGAATATGAAATAAGACAATGGCGAGAGCTCATATTTTACATGCTGAGTGTCTCACTCATCAGGTGCAGAGCTCACACTAACTGAGACAGATTTCACATAGAAGAAAAACAAGGAAAGAACGAGGAAAGGTTGCCAGGGTGTAGCAGGAATAGCACATTATTTCATGCAATGTCAGGCGCTGGTGTTCACTGGGTCACATCCATTTCCTACCGCAGACCTGTGCCTGTCTGCAACCAGCTGGGGAGCTGGCCCAGGTAATCTGAACACCAAATTCCTGGCTTTTTTTCTTAAATGATCATGGATTCTCCTTCCTGAAAAAATGCAAGTACAGTGAGAACCACTGGGGGGGGGGGGGGGGGAATGTTAATATCTATTTACAGTGATCTAAAACTGTTTGTTCAGAGAACTTCCCCCAGGAGAGGATTTGCCTTTGGCCTGGAGAGTACATCTGGGAAGAGAGCCCTCAGTGAAAGGTGCCTTGTGAGCAGTCACTAGGAAGAAGCAGTAATTCCATTTGCTGTGGAGAACTGAGTGTGTGCTGCTAAATGTCAAGTGTTTCTGTGAATGGCTGGAGAGATGAAGCCACAAAACTCCTGTTTATAACCCTGCAGCCTCTTATCCTGTATTCGGATGCAATTTGGTTCAGCCATGTGGCTCAGCATATTAATCACATTGGTTTAGGCCATTTTATATTACCCTTTTTGTGTGGCAAATATGGGAGACAAAAGTCTTGAGATCAACTGTTTTAAGGTTTTTCCACTTGATACGTGTTATTCTTCCCTGAGAACTTCTAAGGAATTCACCCAAACATGATAAATATCAAAATCTATATGGAAGACAGTCAGTCTCCTCACCCCATTGCTTCTGGAAAAACAAACAGCACTCTAAGCAGAGATTCCTCCAGCAAGAAATGCCATAAAATCCTTCAGGATACAGGCTATTACCAACCTAATGGCTATCAAACGTATTCATAGAATCATAGAATAGTTAGGGTTGGAAAGGACCTTAAGATCATCCAGTTCCAACCCCCCTGCCATGGGCAGGGACACCTCACACTAAACCATCTCACCCAAGGCTTCGTCCAACCTGGTCTTGAGCACTGCCAGGGATGGAGCATTCACAACCTCCCTGGGCAACCCATTCCAGTGCCTCACCACCCTCACAGGAAAGAATTTCCTCCTTAGATCCAATCTAAACTTCCCCTGTTTCAGTTTTAACCCATTACCCCTTGTCCTGTCACTACAGTCCCTAATGAAGAGTCCCTCCCCTTTTTTGATCATGGGTTGCAGTAGCAAAAGAACTGATAGGCTGATGTGCAGTATCTTTCAGATACTGTCTCTTTCACATCACAACCATTTTTTCCCTTCATTAGTACCTGGATATAGTCTGAAAGAATCTGAGAGAGAAATTAAAGTGGATGAGAAGATGTTAGTGGATGCTGCATTCCTGTACCTGCTTTTGGGCTCAGGCTTCTAGCTCATTAGAGACTCCTTGGGTCTTTAGGATGATGAGATGTGCTCCATTTGGATCTCCCTGTCACTGGAGAATATTTCCTTCTTTCTGATTGCCACCTTGCTCAGTGTGTGCCATCAGTCCCCCTCTGACTCCACTTCCAGAGCATTCCTTATCCAGCTAGCAGCATCTGCTCTCTTCTGGGACAAATGCTTATCAAACTTTGGAAAATCTGGTGTCCACAAATGTGAAGAACTGCCAAAATTTCCAATGCATGGAATGAGGAAAACTGCAAAGAGCCTTAACACCATCTGGAAACACCTTTAAATGTGGAAACCCATAGAACCATAGAATAGTTTGGGTTGGAAGGGACCTTAAAGCTCATCCAGTTCCATGGGCAGGGACACCTTGCACTAGAGCAGGTTGCTCCAAGCCCCATCCAACCTGGCCTTGAACACTGCCAGGGATGGGGAACGTTTCTTTTCCTTTCTAAAGATAAATACTTATAGAGTTTTTGAGTCATGGGGTAGGACACATGTGGAATAATACCAGGGAGCCTCTTCTCTCTCAAAGGCACACCTTGGCTCATACAGCTGAAAAGAATTCAAATAGGTGCCACTTCTTTAACTGTAAGGGCAACTTAATACTGAGAGATTCGGTGCATAGATCTCACAACTGAGATGAGACACCTTCATAAGCCCAGAAATAAGTAGGTGAAATTCTCTACGTGCTATTATATATAACAGTTAATAACACGTTCAGAACAAGCCATGGTAAACCCCATCAATTCCAAAGTACACCTTCAGAATCTAGGGATGCTTTCAGTCTCTCCTGGATCCGTGCTGCATTTCCCGGGCTGTTTGTATCAGAGTTCCAAGAAAAAAAACCTCAGCAACCACTTATTCCCATAAGATTTCAGATTAGTCAAAGGAATGCTATGGATATTGATAAAGGTCTTCCAGTTTTACAGAAGCAAATACCAATATTTCTGACAGTTAAAGTAATTGCAATACTTTGTGGATCTTGATTTCTAATCTGCTTTTTATTGCAGTAAAAATCACGTCTGATTATGTCTTTCTATGGGTTACATGCTGGTGTTTTAAACACATTTTTCTTCATAACTGACATTTTTCTAAATAACTATTGAATTTGAGTTGTATCTTACCCAAAATGGAGCCCTGTATTATGCTGGGTGCTGCTCCTGTGCCTAATACGAGACAACCTCCTCCTCAAAGAGTTTACAGCCGAAAGAAAGAAAAGAGATTCATTGTTATGGAATAAATAAGGATGTATGCACATTGACACCAGGAAATGCACAAACTGGGAGCTGCAGGGACTTGGGGAACCTGGAAACTGAAACCCTAGGCTTTAAGCACAAATCCAGCCCCTTTGTTTTAGTGTATTTTTCATGAAATACTATAAATCTCCAATTTCTCTAAATAGATCTCTGGGCACCTCTGATACAGTGAGAACTATGGGGAAAGCACAGTCCTAATTCTAACTGTACCCACATTTTATCAAGTATTAGTGATTCCAGATTGCGCAGAACAAGACTGCTGTGTCCTGTATTTTAGTATGAATAAATGCTTCATGTTTGCTTTTCATTTTGCATATAGATGCACAAAAAAGCATTTTACCACCAGGCGTTTAAGAATGGATTGCACACAGATCCTGGAACCTGGCCAACACATTGCTCATTGATCTGTGCTGGAAATGCTTTGTTACATAAATCAAAATGAGGAACAAAACGTTAAATCCTGACACTTAGATTATTTTCCCCTTTTTTTTCGTGCCCCGAGACAATCAGGCAAGAGGCCTGCCTGCAGGGAAGGGACAGGGGGGAAATCGAGCTTTATTTCATCGGAGACTTTAATCACTGACATCTTTCTTTTTCCTCTTTATTTTTTCCATGATCAGATATTCATGGGAATGAAACAATGACCAAGGTTTCTACAGTGCTGTACAGAGTGGAAGCGTTGTGCAATCCCTCAGCTCTACAGCGCACTGAGTAAACAGCCCTTCATCTCAGTGCCAGTTCAGTAATGTTCTCATGCCCTCTTTTGGGGGGAGGCAGTTATTCTCCATACAGCCTTCAAACAGCAAGTGACACATCTCAGTGTTGAAATAATGCAATTTGCTAACGTGAACTCTCATTGGTGAAGATGAGCTAAGCCTCAATTTTTCCTCCACCCCCACTTTCTTCCCCTTAGATACACTCAGTGTGCAATTTCCAAGTGATTGTAGTGAAAGACTGTCATCTTTATTCCCAGCAGAGGAACGTCTGCTTACAGTCATTAGTGAGCATCGCTTGCATTGCAATGATACTAAAGAGAAATGTAAGGTAGGCAGCATCACGTGTGTTACACCAGCATGTATGAACTTTGACTGAGCAAATACTCCAGGCTTGAAAGAGCACTGGCAGTAGTGCTGTGGGCATCTGTAATTCAGCAAAAACAGCTTTACAAAACAAACAGCAGGAGAAAGAAGTATTATTATCTCTGCTTTATAGATGGGGAATTGATGCACATAACTCATCCCTTTTGCAGCCCCACAGAGCTCATGTAATTGTTCCCTGCAGCTACATTTCTCCAGTGGCTTAGTACACATAAGAGTAAAATCCATCCATGATCATACTGCTTTCTTAAAGCATTGCAGTCCCGAGATGGGAGTGATGTAAAGCAGCAGTAACCTGGCTGGCTCCACAGGGGGAAGATTCACCTCCAAAGGACATACTCCCCAAATACAGACCCAACAGATCTGTGGGTGGAATTTTGTGAATGGCTTCCACGGCACTCACAGTGTTGGCAGTGCTTCCAACATTGAAATAAGAAGATATACTCAGTTCTCCAGCTCTTGCAAATACAGATGATGTCTGTGGTGCATCAAGAACGTCTCACTAATGCCTTATGATTTCCCTAAATACATTACGAAAGGTGCATCTGTAGGGAGAATTCACAGCGCAACCTGCATCCATTAAACCATATTAGCAGAGTTTTGCGAAGGAAAGTTTCAGTCACCCAAATGCAACTCTCATTTTTAATTAAAGTGACTAATAACTTTGGACAGAAGACTGGAACCCTGTTTCATTGCAACCCTGTAAGCAGTTCCCTTAAGGGCTGTAGCTTAACCACCAGGTACCTGGATTCTAGTGACAGGAGGCCCCTTGGGTGAGGGATAAAAGGCATCTGAAGGGGGCTACCAGGATGCTGGAGAGGGACTCTTTATCAGGGACTGTAGTGATAGAACAAGGGGTGATGGGTTCAAACTGAAACAGGGGAAGTTCAGGTTGGAGATAAGGCAGAAGTTCTTTACTGTGAGTGTGCTGAGGTGCTGGCACAGGGTGCCCAGAGCAGTGGTAGTTGCTCCATCCCTGGGGAGGGTTCAAGGCGAGGTTGGACAGAGCCATTGGTCTAGTGTGAGGTGCCCCTGCCCATGGCAGGGGTTGGAATTGGATGAGTTTAAGGTACTTTCCAACCCAAGCCATCCTATGATTCTTTATCCCAAGGCAGAGCAGAGAGGTGGCAGAGAGTGGAGAGGGTTAAAGCTTGTATTAATGCATGCACACATATGTGCATCTCCAGGTATCCAGAGGGGAAAAGAGGGATGATTGCCTTTATACTGAAGGAAAAGAGACAAACTGAACCCCAAATCTCCTGAACATATATCTCTGCTTGGGTGAAGAACCACTGGATTCAATGCACATGCCACAGATTGTAGGACTGCCAATAGTTTTCCTCTTTCAGCGTCTTGATCACCTAACTAAATAAGGAAGATAACAGCATTGACCTACTGTCCATCTTAACTGCAGTAAACTCTGTGGAGAGGCCCCACAACCTTCAATAAGCATTTCATTAATGCCACACTCTGCAAATCACATTTGTTCACACCCCAGAGAAGGGCTTTGAGATCCTCATGCTGCTAAAGGGCGGATGTCCTGTGCACATGTACTCCAAAAGGTCTTCCTCACCCCGCCTCACTTCCTGCTCCCCATAGATACCCATAGATCTACATTCAGATTTAATTGAATAGGTCCAGAAGAAAAAAGTACCGATTAAGGTTGTTCTATCAGCTAAAAATAAAAGCTCAACTGCTTGAAGCTGTGCAGGCAATGGCCCTCCTACCAGTGCTGTAATCAACCTGCAGCATCAGTAGGATTTTACACCATCTTTTCCCTTCCAATATGTGATTGTACAAACCTTAGAGAAAAAATAAATCCTGCAATATAATGAGGGATTTAGGGTTTTTTTTTCCTCTCCTTTGATTGCTATTGCTTGGTGTTACCTGGGCAGGAAACATCTGCTTCTTTCCCCATTAAAGAGCAAAGATTACCAGTTTTTAGTTAAACCTGGCATTCTACAGTTATTTACTGGGACTTGAGGAGGGAAAAATAGAGAAGAAGAAGTTGGAACCTAATTACACAGCAGATGCTGAGAGTGGTATTTATTCACCAAAACCACACAGGTCATTCATTAAAATCTCAGTTTTAATTAGCAAACACCTGTTTTGTGTTTGATTTTACACTGATACGTCCTGTCTGCAATTTGCTTTCTTCAGTACAAGCAATTAGATAGCCCTGACAGTTACAGTTAATCTAATTACAACAGGGGTGCCTTGGGAGCCCAGCCTGGACTTTCAGAAATGACACACATAGGATGACAGCTCCATCCCATCCGGGCTGTGGTAGTTGCTGGGATGGAGGGATGGTCTTTTCCCACCTTTCTGAATGACAAAAAGATATTGCAAAGTTCCAGCCTTTTCTCTTTTAAAGAAAAATTCCTTTGTAGGAAATAATCTGAGCTCCAGAAGGACACGTGATGCTATTGCTGCTTCCAGACATGACCTCTAGTCTCAAATTCACATTAAGAGTGATATATTGCAACAGGCTCATTGAATACAGCCCATTCACTCTCCTCTTGTTGCCCTGAATTATTCTTCACTGGTTTCCCACAACCCTTTCAAGTCCTTAAAGGAGAATTGAAAAGCAACTCTTCTCTCCTCTCTTTTCTCTATGGTCCCCACTAGCTGAGAGGGAAGTCTGAAAGGTTGGAAGGAATCACTTCGAAAGGTCTCCTCTGCACAAGAGTGAAAAGCACCTGCTACCCCCTTGTGCTGCCTCCTGTGGAGTGATCCCAGATGAGCCTTAGGTCAGAAATCAGATACTTCCAATCAACATTCACCCTGGAATTACTCTATTTTCTGTTTACTGACAAATAAAACCATAAAAGAATTGGAGGTCGCAGTTATTTGAGACAGTTCTATCCTCTGGCTGATGTATTTCATTTTATGCCATGGGAGTTTCCAGGAATCCAAAGTTTTTCACTTTAGCTTACCTGCAGCCTAGTAGTCATAAAGGAGATACCAAGATACAGACCAGGCCATGTTTTAATACAAGGGAAGAACATGGGATACCTGAGGGAACCCACCCAACATCTTGTTTTTAGGCTTTACAAAACCAAGTGCTTGAAAACTGTACTTAACAAAACACTGAGCAATGAAAATGCATTTTGATTACAATGCTGAGATGAACTGTATTTTTGTGGATGTAAATGAGACATTATCATGAATTCTGGTTTGAAATACATCTATTTGAAGCTTGTGTTCTACATCACAATCACATGTTGCACATTTTCCACAAAGAATTTTGGCACCCAGAGTCACTGTGCTACTCTCTTTTCAAATCTCCTTTGTCAAAGCTCGCCTCCTCCTTTAAACAAGGCTGAAGTAATTCTCTAATTCAAAGACTAATGTAGCAATAAGCAAACTACAGTAATGTGAGTGTTGTTGTAATAAATTGTTGCATCAAAAGGAGTGTGAGCAGCAGGTCGAAGGAGGTGATCCTACCCCTCTGCTCTCATGAGACCCCACTCGCAGCACTGTGTGTACCCAGCATAAGGACATGGAGCTGTTGGAGCAAGTCCAGAGGAGACCATGAGAATGCTCAGGGGCTGGAGCAGTTCCTGAATGGAGTCAGGCTGAGAACATTGGGGCTGGAGAAGCTGCATGGAGACCTCAGAGCAGCTTCCAGTGTCTGAAGGGGGCTACAAGGATGCTGGAGAGGGGCTCTTCATCAGGGACTGTAGGGATAGGACAAGGGGTGATGGGTTCAGACTGAAACAGGGGAGGTTCAGGTTGGAGATAAAGAAGTTCTTTACTGTGAGGGTGCTGAGGCGCTGGCACAGGATGCCCAGAGAAGCTGTGGCTGCCCCATCCCTGGCAGTGTTCAAGGCCAGGTTGGACAGAGCCTTGGGTGACATGGTTTAGTGTGAGGTGTCCCTGCCCATGGCAGGAGTTGGAATTGGATGAGCTTAAGGTCCTTTCCAAACCAAACTATTCTATGATGCTATGACTAACAAGGTGGCTTTGCTGAGTGTTACCCCAATGTCTGAATGTCCCACCACCCACTGCTCTCAGTGTAGTATTTAGCAGTCCATTAAAATAGGAAGTGATACAAGTGATACCTGTGATTATAAAATTATCATCATTTAGGACAGATCTTCTTCTGAAAACATTCCATGCCTCGCATTTATGCCACAGCTTTCTTTTTGTTTGTCTAGTAAGCTGGCCTCCTCCCCATCTATCATAGAAATCCACTGTAAAAGGAAAGAAAATCACCTTGGGGTAGGTGAAGAGATTTTGAAATAAGGGAATAAAGTATTTAAATTTAACTGTGTCATCCTGGATAGGCTCCATACTAGAACTGATTAATCCAGCCCTCTGCTTGTCCTGGAGGGGAATGGTGCTCCTAAATGCACAGGGTGAAAGCTGTGGAAGGAGATATGGGGCAGATTCATTCCTCCCTGATGAAGGGAGATGTGAGGCTCCCAGCAGGAGAGCGTGCAGTAATGGAGCACTCATTACTAGCTGAAAGCAAGCTGGGAGAGTTCAGGGGTGTTGGGATGTGCCACAATAATGCAGATATGTCAGTGGAGAGAGGACAACTTGTGAGTTTGGCAAGTGTATTTCTGCACTGAGTGAGAGCACAAACCTGGGAGATAATGAGCAAGTTGCATTCCGGAGCAATTTCCTGCTTCACCCCAGTCAGGCATATCTGGCCTATTAAATAGTTGTAAAGTTACATCATGGACAATGGCACATAAGCTGATGATGGATGTGCGGTGTAAATCATGGCACTGGGAAAAAAAAATGCTTAAAGGGGCTTGTGTGGATTTCTTCCTGCCTAATTTTTAATACCACTGTGACAGAGCAGAGACCAGCCAGCCTTTCCTTTGGCACACTGGTTCCATTCTGTGACCCAGACAAAGCTCAGGATAACATTCCACATTTGGGTTTTGATACTAAGAACATAATTTACACCACGCCTGAAGCTACTCTGCTATTATACCAGCATCTCCCCATTAACCCTCAGCCTCAGGAAGTAATGCTGCACCAGGGGGCTTTAAAGCCATCTTGCCCGACTCCTTTGGCCTGTAACCAGCACAGCTGGGAGCCCAGGCCAAGGACCTTATTTTGAACTCTGGATTCTACTAAGGCAGTGCTGCTTTCCACTCATCAGATTTATCCCTGCCTGCTTCTGGATTATCTTTAAAATGCCTATGAAACCAAAACGAGGTGATAGTGATGACACAAAGTGCCTGCGCTTGTCCCACAGTCCTTCTGCTTGTGGAGAGCTGCAACTTGCTCCTAGCATGGCTAAAGCATATTGATACCTCATCTCTTGTCTCAGGGGTGGGTGGGAATCTCCTCTGAGGAGATGTGTCCATACCAGCCAGGAGATGTCCAGCTGAGTGCTGTCACACAACATGAAGCATCCTGAGGCAATGGGACCTCGCATCAGGGATGCTCATCCCCATTTGGAATGGGTGCCCGGGGGTATTTTGAATGGGAAGCCAGGTTTTAAGACTCTGTTCACCATAAGGTACTTGGCTTCTAGAACCAGCCCTTTAGTTTCAATTTGAGGTCTAACTTGCCATATCAATATGAACAAGCTTTGGAATTGTGACTTACTGTTCTGGCTGATTTTAGATTCAATTCCTGTTCTTATATAAATCTTACATTGTGATAACACACCCTGGAGTAACGTCAAACTGTGCATGCCCCGGCACCCTCAGAGAAATGATGGCATAAACCTACAGAAGCCAATGTTGATACAGTGCTTTAAACTAGCCAAGGAGCTGGTATTTTAGGTGCAAATGAGAGGATGAGAAATGAAGTTCATACAAATTTAAGGACCAGCCTTCCAGTTGCAGCAAAGCCAGCCTTGGGTCTTAAAAACTTTTGCATTAGTCCAGCTACTAATGAACGGGGACAGGATCACAACGTGGCTTACCGCAAGATACTACATGGATACACACCATCCTGGACTGCAAAGTTTCACTACTCAAAGGATTCACTTTTTGGTCAGAAAGAAGAAATAGCTCCAGGTTACACAGAATAATTGGAACAGAACAACACAAAAACATCTCTCTGGAGAGTCACAAAAGACTTGGGCTGCTTTCAGCAAATCCTTTCCAGAGCTAGTTCAGATACTTCGAGATAGCCAAAACAAGTACACGAACGGAATACAGACCTCTTTCTAGCTTTATATCCTGACATCCTCTTACCCCTTCCAAGCTAGATGACATAAAATATAGAACTTCACAAAGAGAACCTTCCCAGGTAAGTATTATTTAAGCGATATTCTCCTTTAGGTCACTACTCAATAGTCCTGTCAGTTCAAAGCATGCTTTGGGTCACAGCAATTCCTCCCCCCAAGAATAGAAGAAAGTCTTAAGAAGATATGGACTACTGGAAGACGGGTCTTCTTTTAATCAGCTTTAATATCAGAGTGGCAGCAGCAGCCTCTATGCTTAGGCCACAAAGGTTTTATTATCCTTTCTTTTGAAACTGATAAATTGGTGCAGACTTTGGGATGGCTTTTTAACAGCCACCAGAAAAAAAAAAAGAGAAAAGGAAGAGAATGAAAAGGGAAGGAAGAAAGGATGTGGCTATCTTGTGAGATACTTAGAGCTCTCTGGAAAATTCAGATGGACAGACCTGTCATGCCGCTGTCATCCTGCCTCTTCTCTTCTGAAGAGTTTATAGCTGTCCATTGTGGCACTCCGGTCGTGCCAGTCATCCCACTGTGTTTTGTGATGGCAACTGTGTCATTGTTTTCTTGCTGCATGATGGCTTTCAGCTCCTCCTGTTTGTTGCCTGTTGCTGCAGGCACTGATATAGATGCACCAGTGGATCCCATCACCTTCTGGGAGGAAGAAGCCGTAATTCCTACATGACCATTCTCAGGTGCTTCTGTGACGTCTAACACATCATAGAATCATAGAATGGTTTGGGTTAGAAAGGGCCTTAAGATCATTCAGTTCCAGCCCTCCTGTCATGGCCAGGGACACCTTACCCTAGACCACATCACCCAAGGCTCTGTCCACCCTGGCTTTGAGCACTGCCAGTGTTGGAGCATTTACCACTTTATTGGGCACCCTGTGCCAGTGCCTCACCACCCTCACAGTGAAGAACTTTTCCCTTATACCTAACCTGAAAACAACATCAATAACTCTCAAGTCCTTGCTGCCACATGGATCTTCACCCCTGAACTCCACTGAGACAGCAGACCAAAGGACCTCGCTATCACACTGTCCCTCCAACACTGCTGTGCAGCCCCCAGGCTTATCTCCAGCAGCCTGGGTCGATCCCTGTCCCTCTTCAAATCTAGTTTAAAGCTCTTTCAACAACCCTGCTACCTCCTGCTCCTAACTGAGGTCTGCCAGGCTAACAGCAGCTCCAGGTCATGGTTGCTGTGAGCCCAAGAAGCAATGGTGCTTGCAGACAGTAAATTAAAAGGGCTGGTGGTGAAAAGATATTTAGAAGTAGTGACAAACAGTGCTCCTGAATTAACTTTAAGCCTCACATTAGTCCCACTAAAGACAGCAGGATTATTCAAATGCCGATTTTCTCAGCTGATGAACTGTTTAATTGGACTGAAACCCACTGAATAAACATCTACATGGACGTCGCTGAGAAAACACAAAGGGAAACAGATTAGGAGTGGAAGCAGTTTCTTTTCAGCAGGCTTCACTGTGGATGTTTATGAATTATCCCTCCTTTTGCATAAAGGATGGGGGAACATGGTTAACCAAAGCAATAACAATAACTTGGCACTTGTACTGTGTCCTGGAGGAAAGTTTATTGCACACTGTGTGTGCTTGTAGAGAGCAGTGTGCCATTCTGAGAGCTTCCTTAGGAGCCCATCGTGGTCCATTTTCAAATGAAGGGACAGAATTCTTGCCGTAATAGTGAAGCTGAGTGGCAGGAACCTGCATTTATGTAGATAACACAAATGCATTGCTTTTTCTCCTGAAGTAATCTCAACCTTATGATACTGATTTGAAGGGGTAACTGCCCATGTGATAAAACCCAGTGGAGGGGAAGACTGAAGAGGAGGAAGCAACATCTTCTGACAGAGAATAAATATTTGCCTCATGGGGCACTATAATCATCTGGTCATCTATAATATCACGAATGAGAAATCAAAACCTCTAGCACTGTTTAATCAACATGTTTGAGCACAGGCAGGGCACATTTCTACACAAACCTGGTAAAACCAAATGAAGTTTATGGACATAAACCTAATTAATTTAGTGTATTTGGATTCCCATCCTTTGGTCCCTGTTGTGTAAACTGCAGCAGCTGCAGCTGTATTGCAATGAGGATCAAGTTGTGCCAAACACGATGTGAGTTTCAGTTTGCAAATATTTGAGGCTTCAGCGTGGGAAGGTTGACACAGCATCGCAATCAATTCAACAAACAAGCTACAAGGGTACTATTGACAGGGAGCACAACGCTCCAGCAGATCTGCCCATTGAAGGCAATGTGTACCCAAATATGAATTCTGATTTTCGTAATCCTTTTGCCATCAAGGAATCCATCCTCCCGCGCCACTTCAGCATTGCAAAATCTAAGGTCTTGATTTATTCATGGCAAAAGCCAACATGCATAGCAAATGGTAAAGAAATTAAAGGACATGCTGATTTAGAAATTACTCAAACAGCTCTGGGAGGTGGTGGGGCCAGCTGGAGATAAGCTGTGGTAGGGACATGCCAAATCCTCCTCGTGTTCCAGAACCAATATCCATAGGACTAAATGCCAAATATTTTCACTCAAAATATCTGCATAGCTTTCAGGTCGAGCTGGGCCTTATGTATTGGACTGAATTTCATCTCTGGCATTAATGAAGAGACAGGGACTGCCAGTTAGTTTTTCATGCAGTGTACTATTAGCACAAGCTGCTCACAGAGCACCCAAAGCACCCAGCCATGGCTGTGAATGATTTCGCATCTAAGATACACATGCATTTATCCACTGGAATTCCCAGGGGGGTTATAAAGACCTCCCAAATGGCACCCAAACAATGAATGAGGGAGAGACTTGCATCAAAACCACAGTGGTTTGCTCTTCAACAGGACTAGATGGAGGAGTAAGGACAGTGCTGTGAGTACTGTGAGTCAGAAGGAGACCTCAGGGCTGAATTTCAAGTGTGGTTTCAGTTTAAATCAGAATTGCTGGCCAAGACCTGTGTTTGCTCCCAGAACCCACTGGCAGCGGCTGAAGGGAAGCCAGCCTCACCAGACCCTGCCCTTCTCTTGACATGCCATTCCTGGTTTAGACCTCTGTCAGACTGTGGTAGGAGTCTCATGACGTTGACAACTCCTTGCTAGAAGGAGCAGTAGAGTCCCTTGATGTGTATTTAACATAGAGCAGATCAACATTCTTTTTCCCCCTCCTCTTGCTGGCCCTGTCACAGGCAGGATGCATGAGGGCAGGCTCCAGACTGAGCTGTCACTGCTCCACTGTCCATTCACATTAAGCTCTGGACGCTGAGAGGAGAAGCTGCTGTTACAACTCATATTCCTCAGCTGCCTGGCACAGTCGATGCATGGGCACCTTGGTGGAAAACAGGAGCATGCTTCATTGCTTTGCTTGTGGGTTGGCAGCCAGGCAAAGGCCCACGATACATGTTAAGTCCTGTAAACACTCTGCTGACACCTGAATATGCTGCTTGCTCTGAACACTTGCAGGGACAGTTCCCAGCTCCTTTGGGAGCTCTCTGCAGTAGGAGAGAGGCAGGGAGGAAAGAAACCGACAGCAGCACTCCAGAACGTGCTGGTGAAACTCTGCTGCAGGAGCTGCTGCAGCGTGTTTGGGTTCTGTGGCATCTCCCCACAGTGGTTGCATTTGCTGTCTCTTCCCCAGCTCAAACCATGGGATTCTTCCACACTCACTGGGCTATTCCTTTGAAACCAGATCAATAACTTGCTCAGCCCATCTGTTCATAGGTATAGGTATAGATCACAGCTGACACACTGTGGCCTTGCTGCCACTTGTACAAAATTAAAAACACTGATAATTCCAGTGGCTCCTAATGAACACAAAAAAATATCAAATCCAATTACAGGAAATAGTGGTTTAGGACAAGGACTTTGAGCCTCATTACCCACACAGTCTAGTTCTTGTTTTAACCTGGGCTTGCTTTGTTCTTGAGGTTTGGAACATCCCTTTCAGCTAACACAAGTGAAACCAGAGGGCAACATAAAACACTTCTCTTAAGGACCACTTTCTGATAAGCGGACACATCATCATTAGCAAAATGCTTTTATCATCTGTGATTTCTCAGATAATTCAAAAGGTTTTCTTTAACCATTCTTTTAAAGGGATTTTATCAAGTCTTATCATATTAAACATCTATATCTGGGTGACATAGAATTTTATGGAGTGACATTCAGTCCCATGTATCCCAAGATACATGGATTGAAACCAAAGATTCATTTCAAACCACCCAAACCATCAGTGTCAGTGCCAGCTACCTGAGCAAACCCTGCCTGAGGCAGAGCAGGACAGTGAGATGCTGTGTCCTCATCCAGACCTGCTCTAGGCAGAGCCCTCCACATGGATTTTCCTGCACCTGGTTTTGAAAAGTTCCAACCCAGGGATGAAACTTGACAGTCTGATTGCATGAAACTCGGTCTTCACAGCAGATTCTAGCACCTACCTGGAAAAGAGGCTGTTTTATATGGTTCAGAATCCCACTGAAGATAACAAGACTTCTGGGCATTTAAAAACTGCTTTTACAGTTGATTGTTCACAGAAACTTGAAAAACTTCAGCGAGGTTCAAAGCTTTTGCTCATCATCATGGTGAAGCAAGTACAATTCCTGATGCTGCCTACACTGCAGCAGCAGCCAAGCAAAGGTACAAAATATTCATCACTTTGCATTTCCTTTTTGTCATTCCTTTTTGTTCTGTGTATCTGCATTTGTGAATTGTGCAGCAAAATACGTCTGTATTTGTATTTACATGAATCTGACTAGAGAAATACCTGTGGCTTTGACACTGCATTTACCACAGCAGCAATCTCAGACATCCTTATTCAGACTTTTATTTTCATCCTAGCTGAGGATGTGTCCTAATTCTGTGTTCAGAAGATGAGATATTTGCATTATGCATTCTAAATATAGTTTTTTTCTTATTTATAAAATCAGGTTGAATGGTCATCAACAGAAATGTATCTGAGTTAGTTTCCTGCCCCATGGGAGTTGTGCTTCAAGGATTTGATATGAGGGTGGGACTAAAACTTGATGCAGCTTCAGTGTATAATGATGATTTACTGTATGTTTAATTTTATAGCTGAAGGGTGAAGCTAAAATACATGTTCCCTGTGAGGGTGCTGAGGCGCTGGCACAGGGTGCCCAGAGAAGCTGTGGCTGCCCCATCCCTGGCAGTGTTCAAGGCCAGGTTGGACACAGGGGCTTGGAGCAAGCTGCTCTAGTGGAAGGTGTCCCCGCCTGTGGCAGGGTCTTGGAACCGGGTGAGCTTTAAGGTCCCTTCAACCCAAACCAGTCTGGTACTGTACGCTAAAAAACATTGATATTTTGGCTCTCATGCCATGTTAGGAACAGAAACTGTGTACCTTACCCTAAAGTTCTGTGACTAACAGCTGAAGGGAATTAAATAATCATGTAATGGAAAATTCCTGTTGGGTTTAAGAAGCCTGACTCCTTTTTATTCAAACGCTTTGCTTTTGTGGTTGTTTCTGTTTAAAATTCTACAGCCAAATTTATCTGTAGGATAACACCATTGATTTCAATGGACTTACAGCAGGGATAAAGATGTTAACACTCACTTATCATATCCCCCCTGTAATTTTTCCTCCATCAGGTAAAGCTCTGCTTAGCAGACAGGATATAGGGGATTGTTGCAGCCGCTGTCCTTGTGACATTTCATTAAGCTGGTCTTCTAAAGCTTATCATTAGAGGTACTGAAGTCTTGTTGGGAGAACTTAATTGCATCCCATTTTCCCTGACCAAAGATGCATTTGAAAAGTCAGCTTGCATTTTGATTTTTCTTTACTTTTTCAAGGTCTTTGTGCTGCCCAGAATTTTAAATCCCTCCATCTGCTTCAATCCCTCTTCACCTGCAGTTTGCACAACTCCTGCTACTCCTAACTTAATGTTCCTGTTCCTTCCCAGTCTCCCAGTCAGACTCCAGAACATAGACTACTACCACTGGAAAAGACTTATGTTTAGGCTTTTGCATGGGTGGGAAAATAATGAAAAGGCCACGAAAGTGTAGAGAGCAGAGGATATTTCTCTTTGCTGCAAGCAAAAACTATTGTCCCTTCCTTTAAAATACCCCAAGCAAGAGAGGAGACTCCAAAGTTCTTTCCAACTCATGCCCTGCTCCTTCCTTCTGATTTCAAACAGTAAGTTACACATATTTCTAGCCTCACAAAGCTGTGTACACACAGCTAACAGGAGGTCTGTGAATATTCCTCCATCTGGAGGCTCAATTTTTAATGTTATAAAGCAAGTTTTGTTTACAGCTTTGCCACTCCAGGGTATTGAAGGTGAAGTGACAGAAAATACTCACCTAATAGAAGGGGTTTTGTTGTGGCCCTTCAGGTTTCTGTTTTAAGGATTTAATAATTATCTGTTAATTGTTTAAATAATAACCTGTTCATTTCAGGTACCTAAATCTGCCTTTCTTTGGGACAAACGATCCTGAGAGCTTCTTCTGAGGGGCAGCTCTGCTGAAGCTGATGGAGTTTCAATCAAGAGCGTGTTAAGAGGAGAATCAGGCCCCTTCTTTGTTTTTTATAACCTCTGCTCTCCAGAATCCAATTCCCTCTCCCTGTCTGTGCACAATAAAAGTGTTATTTAAGGCCAGTTCTCCTTGCCGAGTTCTGCACTTTGACACAAACAATGACTGTTTATTCGCAGACATATTAATATATTGTAGCTGCAGAGAGACATTCGTTAGCACATGCAATAGGAAGTGCCTGTGCAATCCGTGCTGTAATGGCTGAGTCAATTATCACCACATAAATCTTTACTTTCAAGCATATTATGGGTTTTTCCTGCAGCAAGTAACAGTGTCTCTCAGTTGCAGTCAGGAATGGTCATTAGTACACTGCTGGTTTTGAAGGGGATGGTTCTTAGTGACAAGTCATGGAAAAGAGGAGTGGGTTTGGGGTTTGGTTTGTTATTGTGGTTTAAAGGTATTTAGATGGAGTGTGTGCAATAGGCAGCTCTGCTGGCTTAATTTGACCAGCCTCATCTTCCTGTTCAGCGATGTACACAGTGCCAGCCTTAAGGAGATAAGTCTTTCAATTACCCTTCAGCAGTCCCTGCTTTTCCATCCCTGAGCCCCTCAGGGCTCTGACAATATAATGAAATTCAGGCTCTGTAGCCTGAGAAACAGCCTAGCTCTGCCAACACACCTCAGCCACACACAGAGCCCACGGTTGCACTGCAGGTAGCAGCAGAACTGCCTCGTATGAACCACATTCAAATAAGCCATTAACTAACTGCTTTGTCTACCAAAAGCAAGGAATGCATTTTGACTTGGACCACTGCAAATCCTACAGGTCTCCACAGAATCCTTAACATCTGTTCAGCAAATCTCTATTACCCACAGTGTCCAAGGCAGATAAAAGAAGCCAGCTTGGATCCTATGGTATAAAAAGGCCCTAATCCCTCGTGGCAAGCCAGGAGGTGTATCTGTCTGACCACGCAGCACAGGTACCCATGCAACTTTGCCAAAATAGCCGTGTCCTGCCCTGGAGGAGCCCCTGCATCACTTACTTTGCCTTTCATTGTGCTGTAATTTGAAAATCTATCTATGTTTCTATCGACTTCAAAAAGTTTCTGTAAGCTATTCTTCCAGAAGGTGAACTGGTGCCAGAGGCTATTTTGGAATTAGAAAAGCAAAGGGCAAACCTAGTTATTTTGTGCAGAAAAGCTGCTAGCACTCGCACACAGTACACTGAGGAAGAGAACAACTCATCAGGATTATAAATCCTGGATTCTGATGGCTGGGTTCTGCTTCTAGCACACAATGTGCAGGCCTAGACAAATCTGACGGAGGTCATTTCATTTGCACGTGGCGAGGACAGCATCAGAATCAGCCCCTTGCTCATCAGGGGCTTTTTGTCTGTATTAATGGTTCACAATTAGCTCTACTTTGTGCATATTGAAAGAACAGATTGCACTACAGCAGGCTCAGATGAAACTTTAGCTTGTCCAGCTATGAAATTACAGAAATAAACCCTGAATATTAAAAGCCCAAGGGGTCTAAAAAATCTAGTGTTGTATTCTATTTGATAAAGATTCTGCACAGAGCAAAAGGAAATGACCAGACCTGCAGAAACACAGTTCACATGTAGTGGGCTTGCTTTGTGTAGGTATCAGAGCAGAATCAAGTTTGATTGAATGGCTGCACAGCCACTAATAATAGGTGTAATTATTGCACCCCACTTACATCCAGCCTGCGTATGGTCATAAAGCATTCCAGCTATTCCAGAGAGACACTAATGCAAGCCATCAAATAGATTCCTTTAAGTAAGGATTGAAGTGTTGCCACAAGAGAGATTTAGTGGAGATGAAACTGGGGAGAGGGAAGGGGTATGAGCATTGATCTAAGGTGAGACACACAAGTCCAATGACTCAGATGATCTCAGCTCTGTTTCTAATGCCTGGGAGTAACAGGGTTTGGAAGCATGTTGCAGCTTTCTCTTCCATGCATCTGCAATAAATCTAATTATTCCCACAATATAAAGGCCTGCCACATCACCCCTTCCACTCCAATATCCAATTTAGACCACCAATGACATTTAAAAGGCACCTTTGTGCTCAAGCACTCAAGCTGCAAGACAAGCTCTACGTGTAGGTGTGTAGAAGGGAAAAGATTCATTCTAAAAGCTGGCAAAATGAGCCAGGATAATAGAAAAGCAGACATTGCTTTAAGAGGTAGTGTATGTGTGCTCATGTGCCTGTGGTCTTTTCGCCAGCCTGAAAGAGTGTGCAGCTTTGCTGAGTCAATTCTGAGCCTGTTCAAAAATAACAGAAACAAAATGTTCTTATGCTTTAGTTCTCCTTGTTTGTATATTCAATTCCAAGTGCAGAATGAAGATTCTCCCTGCCCAAGCCACAGAAAATAACACTCAAAGTGCATCTCAATGCAATTCCATGCATCTTGATGTTTACCTTGGGCACACTTTCAGCTTTACACAATGTTAATTAATCCTTTATGATCTGCATTGAGAAATAAGCCAAAGAGTAGAGTTCCTGCTGCCTTGTTCCCAGCCGTAACTGTGCGCAGAGAACAGGACAAAAGGGGTTGTGTTCACTTTAACCTTACCCTATGCAGCTGATGCTGTGCAGCAGTATGAGCCTGGCACCTTCTGAAAAGGAAGCTGCTGATCCTTTGGTTCGTGTGTTGTGTGCAGTGTGTCCCATATTCCTTGTTTTGTGGGCATGCCAAGTAAGCTGAGACTGTAACTTCCTAAAGGAATGTTTCCCCTGGAGACTGGCCTCAGCTGCCAGCTCAGAGGCACCCTACACAGTTCAACTGTCCTGTATAAGTAAATCTTAGCTTAAGCAGACCTTGATCTTGACCTTTCTAAGAGGTGAAATCCAACTGCAAGATGGATCTATGAAAATTGTACTTATAACCTCAAAGGTTTCTATGAGAACCTCAACCTCTGGTATTTTCCTCTCCACTAGAGAAGGAAGGTATCAGTGGTTAAGGCTCTCCAGAGATTTTTTGGCTTTAGGCTGTAGAAAAAGCATCGGTGAGAGCCTGTAGTAAGGTTACTACTAACACAGCAATAAATAAAAATACTTATTGGAAAGCAAAGAGCAACCTGAGGGAAATCTCAGTGTGTAAGACCGATAAGCAGGCACAGGCTGTTCCGAAGAATTACTTGTGCAATCTCACTTGAGTAGCTTTCTAAGGCAAATTAAAAGAGAAAAACTGTAAGTGTATTGAGAGGAGACAGAATACAAAATGAGGTTTGTGCTTCTATTTTTCTTCCTCCCTGTGACTTGAAGTACAACCTTGAGGGGACTGTTACTCTGAGATTCACTGCCTCTGTTCATGAAATGAACGTGGCAAAATTATCATAATGTAACTTATTTAGCTCATTTTGTTACCAGGAAATTCAGACAAAGAACTTGCCAAGACTCAGTCTGGAGTTTCAGAAAGCAGGCATCCTTTCCTGCAACACTGGGGATGGCTCCATCTTACGTGTGTGCCTGGTGGTTTCGTTATGAGTGGTTTATTAGGATAAAACATACATGCGCATTGCTTTTCCAAGAAATGATGGGCACATTCAGAATGTTCTCAGAACTCATTATTATATGTAAATGTTTGAGATGCATGTGCACACAGTCCCTGAGGTGGTCGTGGGAGTCCTCTGGTGATCTTCAATAGCCTTCCTCACTGTGTCTGCTGGATGAACTCCGTCCTTGCACATGCCCTGTTGTTCTCTGGCTGTTATCCATTCCCATGTTTCTCAAAACTTGCTGATTCCAACATTTTGATCTGCTTATGTCACTGTTTCAAGGACAGAGTGTCCCATGATTTCCTCTTCTCTGGTCCAGACACAATAATTTACTTGTTCTTCATCAGGGTGATAAGACTTCTCCAAGGCTGGAGTCAGCTCCTTCACTCATTTGTGCAAAGGACTTGGAAATGCTCAGATGAAACCTTTTTAATGACAATTATTATTTGTAGAAATGTCACAAACCAGGAGTGGAGCTACCTACTAGGACCTTCATAGAATCACAGAATTGTTAAGGTTGGAAAGGACCTTAAGATCATCCAGTTCCAACCCCCAGCCATGGGCAGGGACACCTAAACCTAGACCATGTCCCCCAAGACTCTGTCCAACCTGGCCTTCAGCACCGCCAGGGATGGGGCAGCCAAAGCTTCTCTGAACAACAGTTCACAGGCAGAACGATAAAGAGGACTAATAGAGGAAAAATATAACAGCATTCACTGTTTTATAAAGGTCAAGAGAAAATACAAATTGCATTTACCTGGGAAGAGGGATAAGCACTTTGAAATAAAAAGGCAAATCTGTATAATGCAGAACAAAGGCAGTTTAAGCAAAGCTCATTTTTATAATAATGTCAGGTTCCCAATTGTGTCAGATTATTATGGTCAAATTGTAAATTAACTCCAGATATCCCATGTTAAATGAAGCTGGGTCAAGCATTAGTTCCTGTTCTTTGACTCCACTTGCATACTAAAAACCTATTGTGTTAGTACCATCAGCTGGATTTTACTGGACAGCTAGTCACAAACACGGTATTTCTCACCGAAGCTGGATTTGATGAGGCCCATGTATTTCATTTCCACTTCCCCAGGAGGACAGTGCATTATCACAAGTGTACGCAAAAAACAACCCAGTAGGTGTTTTACATCAAAATTGGCTGAAAATTACCCAAATAAATCTAAGAGACTGATCAGACATTACTCTTTGCTTCAAGATAAACACATACTTGCCTCAAGTCTTGATTCTTGTTCGTTTTCTGAGCTATTCTGGATTTGATATTTCCACATTTCCTTCATCCAGACCATAGGTTAGCTATTTCCAGGAGCTGCAGCACCACAGAAAGGAAGCCAGCTCCAAGATTTACAGACATTATAGAGCACTTGCTTTTTTCTAAGCTAGGTATCTACAGTAGCTCCTCGTGAAACCTTTGTTATTGGATTAATTCATTCATTGGTGTTCTAATTGGGAAAAACTACCTACTTATAATAATGAACTTGAGACACCCACCTTCCCCATACTCTCATTTTCAGGCTGATCTTAATTTTCTGTGGATAAAGTCAGACTGAAAGGAAACCTGTCAGTATTTGCCACTGAAAATCACCCATTCATTTCTCTGGAAGTGATCCCAACACTGAGACAATTTCTGACTGCATTGTGCTCATCTTTTTCTGTTTGTGTGGAACACAAAAAATCAGATGTTTTTTTCCCTCACTTTGCTTTGCAAAAATTCCCATTAGGTAACTAGGAGTCAAGCACAAAGTGAGTAGGATGGCTGCTGATGGTATAGATTTCCTCAGCGTGGGAAGCCTGTGGTGAAGTTTGCCACACTGAATCAGATGACTGATCCATCAGGCTCTCTAGCTGGCCTCTGGCAGTGGTCCATACCTGCTGGCCACCTTCCAACCCAAATCATTTCACTCTTACAGCTAAGGTATCTCTTCCTTCATGGTCTTAACCAGATGATTATTCTCTCATTGTTCATTTCTTGGCCCAGACTGCTGAGTATAGTTTGTGTTTCTAGAAGAAAATCACAGACAGGACAGAAATAGGCTGCTTCTGAGGCTTGGTGATGCTTTAACATTCAGGTAAGATAAGCAACATTTTTCAAGTGCTGCATTTTGTTTTCTTCTAATCCCAGTGTGTTATCTTTGGCTTTTCAACCATTCTAATGTGTGGCAATTATTTTTGAATAAATCAGTGTATGATTTCAAAATTAAATAAATACCCCCTGCAAACCATGAGCAGATGCTACAGCTGATGCTACAGAGGAAACAGAAGGAAATTCCTGATTAATTACATATGGAGCTGCTTTGGTCAGCTACAAATACCCAGTGTACAATCACGGGCTGTTTAAATAACCCTCAGTAGGTCTTTCAGACTGCTGGGGCTGCAGGTTCTTCTGTGAATGTTCTGACACTGTATCCACCTCAGCTAAGAGGTGGCTATGGTGACACTATAGATCTATTGACAGTCACATAAAGCTCAGACCAGACCACCTGAGAGGGTCTGTAGGAAGAGGGATGCTGCTTAAACCTTCTGTGACATTTAACAGTGAGAGATCAATGAGCACTTCAGAGCATCTGCTCCTTTTACTGCTGGCTCACGAGAGAGAAGCAAGGCTTCATGCAGACCCCTGACTTTAAGAGCCATAGCAGATGGATGAGACAATGGCCCTGAGCTTCCCCCACTGCACCCAGGCCAGGCACCGTGAAGGTCTCAGCAGTGTGAGCAGAGAAAGTGGGGAAGAAAAGAAACACCAGGCAAACCCTGCAGTTGCAGGGAGCTCTGAAACTGCCTTTCAATCCACTGCTCTGCTTCAGCATCCCCTCCTTTGAAAACACAAACACACCAGAAAGGGGAATAGGTGGTTTTGAGAAGCCATAGTGCAGCAGCAGCAGCCTGACACCCTGCTGACAACAACAAAGACTGTGCTGCCGACCTCTAAAACGTGTGACAAAGATGCTGGGATGGGGGGGGTGGGGTGGTGAGAAGGGAGAAGCATTATTTGTAATTCCTTGTGTGGGTTATTTTTCCTCTGCAGTTTATAAAACAGCCCTTTGGAAGCTGGGAAATGAAATCTGTTTCTTTTCTCAGGGCATGGCTGCATGCTGGTAAAGCTAGCTGAAGTTTTGCCACTGCCTTCAATGGGAGGACAATCAGTTCCTTTGCTGGTCTCCACAGCTTTGAATTCTCTGGTTGCTTCACCACTAGGGGTGGATGCCACGCTGCATGCTTTGGAAAGAGTGGCATTAAAGCTTTTGTACCAAGGAGAGTAGAAACAGCAAAGGTTGGAATTCAGTGCTGCTTTTCTGAACCACTGAGTGAAAGTGGAGATGGGATTACAGAGGAATCAGATCTATGAATTCCACTTTATTTTCATGTTCAAAGCTTTCCTATCAGCATTGTTTAGATTCTTTTCATGTACTCATAATTTTCACGATCCCCACTGCACAAACTGCATCAAAGAGAAAAGCCCAGGTCTGTTCAGTTCCTTTCTCAGCACAAAGAGCAACTGAGTTCCTCTCTACTCTGACATTGCACAGGCCAACAGAGAACCAAGGGGCGCTTACTTTCCTTTCAGTTCCACCAGAGAACATCCCCTCTTGATGTGCAAGCCAGGAGTCAGGCATCAACAAGAGCAGCCTCTTCCTACATGCACACAGCAGCAGCAATGATGCTCACCCTGAAAAGAATCACAGCCTATCACTGTTATTTCCTCCCTTGAAAAGGAATACAAAAATCATGCTGCTTACCCCAGCTCTGTTTGCTGACCTGATAACTTATTCTACAACTGGTAAGATTTGAAGCACCTTTCCTGCAAAACCAGCCTCCAGCTCACATGAAGCAAATCTCTGGACAGAAACAGCTCAGGTTCCATGAGGAATTATGAGGGAGACAGAAAGGGACTGGATTGTATGCTGGAGCCTGGGGTATGTGCAGAGATACTTAATGAAATGACAGCCCTTGTTTTGTAAAGGAGCTAATGGCTTTGACAAGAATCATAGTTTCTATTCAAAAGGCTCTTGCAGCCCAAGTAACGAGTCTGTAATTCACTCGCCAGGACTGTCATATTCACAAAATGCATTTGTTAGAAGCTGCATCAGGCCGAATGCTTAATAAATTCAATAATCTCCCCACTAAATGCATTAGTGCTGCCCCAGCTATGAGCTTGATAGATCGTGGTAGTTGCCCTTAAGCAATTAGTATTGGGACAATCGCTCCGATTCAGTTGAAACAAAGCACTGGCACTTGGAAATTAGTTTACTCTAATGAGAGAAAGAATTTCTGAAGAGGGTGTAGGCAACAAAAACTGAAAAATACGATGGTGCAGGGACAAAAATGAGCAAAAATGACTTTACAAAATTGCACACAAGGTCAGTTCCCAGGTACTCTGGGACAAAGACCACATGTAGGTGATGTGCCATGAGCATAAGCTGCATCCAGTACTGTTAAGAACAGGGTTATTCTCCTGCCTTTCTATGAATGGTAACTGAAACAAGTCCTTCCCAACCTTTTTAGCTTCATTAAATAATAAGTCACGAGAAAGATGGTCGTCTGAGAGCAAACTGAGTTCTGTGGCTAAAGAACTGTCAGGCTAATATGAGATGCCATGAACAAGTGGCAGTTGTGCAATAACTTACCCAGCAAATACACTGTGTCTGTGTTCCCTGAAACAACCCTGAGCTGGGTGCTTGCTGTCCCTTCAAGAAGTCAAAGGACACTGCAGCAAAAAGAAGGTTATTCCTATGTGCACAAGTGCCCACTTTTGCTGTGCACAAATAATTGAATTATACATCTGATTAAATCAGAAAATAGGAAGATCTTTGGCTGTGCAACACTCCACGCTCAGTACCTGAACTCAAGTTCCGCACTCACCTCTCTGCCAGTTATAATATAGCAATTAGTTCCAGCAGAACTGTATTTGCTTATAGAACTAATTAGAGATCAAGAAAGTGGCTCACTTTTGATAATTACATGGTTGTGTCCCATCTATCAGCCAGTGTTAAATTGTTGTTATATTAATGTAAAGCTTATAATCATGGCTGTTGTAAATTGAATAAATGTTCTTGCCAATTCTCCAATGCAATTAATTTACATAAAAGCCTCTGGAACTAAAATTAAAATGATATACATCTTTCCAAGGGTTTCATTTAAAACAAAGCTAAATAATAGAGAAATTATATATCTTTTTTCTTTTCACATTCTTCTGTTTACTGAAGTTAATGGCCAAATAATCACTGAAATGTGCCTAACCCAGTTACTCAGAATTGTTATACCAATAGCTCATTTACATGTACAATGATGCATTATTCAAGACATTAATATTTTAAAAAGCCTGTCCTAAACCAAGGGAGATTCCAGATGATGGTGCAGGAGATCAGAGGGAATTCTATTCCCTCACAGTCATCTGCACGTAAATCATGCTCATCTCTTTTATTTAGGCATCTGCATTTTTGTATAGAGCATGGATGCTGCTGATACAGACAAATCTGACCAAGCCTTCCCTGCTGAAGAAAGAAAATCTACATTCTAGTCATCTATAAACCTGTCACAGCCCAAATTTAAACAAGCTGCACCATGCTTTTTCAAACAAGTAATATTGTGAATCACAGAAGCTAGGGTCAGAAACGGTGTGTAAAAATACGTATGCCTCCAAAATCATGAGGGTTGGTAAAGGGGAACTCGTTTAAAGCTGTGACAACTTTGCTTACCATGCAAACACTGCGTGTTACAGTGCTATTTCTTCCACCTCCTCTCAGACTGTTTTGCCTGCCTGTTAAGAAGCAGATGCAGACTAAGTATAGATAGACAGTTAACTGTGGCTCTGAGCCTGAGCTCAAGACCAGGTGTGCTTCTCATTCCTGCTTCAAATCATTAGATCTCTACCCAGTCAACACATCTTTCTGGATGGGAAATCAAGTTCACATCGTGCCTGACCATAAGTTCACATTCTTGTACACAGAGCCTGGCTTGGGGAAACTGGAGCAGATCCATGTGTGTAGAAGGTCCATGCCAATGATCATCCTGAGCCTGGTCTTGCCCAGAGCCTGCATGGCTGCTCCACATCCCAACAAAGGATGGCTACAGTCAACGTAGCTAGAAAGGGTGAGATCTCCTTCACTGATGTTTACACGTGGTTTACAGGAGGGCATTCTAAAAATCAGTTTTAATGCTTTAGGACTCCTCAATGCCTCCACAGAACTAAATGTTAAGAAAAGGGTTAAAATGTGGTGTGTGTCCCAGTAAAAGAATTAGTCAGAACACCACTGGTAGGTAATTACTGGCCTGGTCCTCTCTCCTGCTGCAGCCTGCTTAATACACTGCCCATTTTACTCTACAGTTCATTTTTTTCTACTCTGATATTTCTGACATTATCTTATTCTAGCTGAGCTTAAATACTCACTAGAGTGGAAGCTGTTTTCCCTTGATTGTCTTGGAGCAAATCTCCTCACTGCACCCACCCTATTACAGGGAACCAAGCATGTTAGGGGAGGAAGCCAGTGACATTAGATAATGATTCAGGGGACCTCCTAAAGCTCACTCATTTCCTTCCACTGTCTCTAAATTATTATTCCCAGCAACTTTTGGAATTTCTACTCTTTTTCCTGTAATAGCCTTATCCAAGGAGACAGTGGCTGTGAGCATGCAGAGCACAGGGGTGGCAGTTCAGTAACTCAGATCAGCTTGCATTATGCTTCAATCCATGTTAGCTCCATAGAGTCACAAAACCCACACAACTCACACGATTGCCCTTCCTTAAGTGTTCGCTCCTGACAGTTTGGGTTTCTGCCATGGATGGGCATTTCATAAAAACTCCTGGAAAAGAAACTCATGGATGTGTGGAAGTATTTCTGCAGTCGTTATGCATGCTTCTACATTAAGCATTTACATGCCACATTAGAATTACAGCCAGTCACTCAAACAAATCACTTTCTTCTGGGAAGAACATCTCTGGACAAGTGGCACTTCTATTATGCTGGTCATTATTATGGAGTGAAGCAGCAGACAGAAGTGAGACTGTTAGGGACAGGAGACAATCTAAAACACACAGAAAGTTCCATTGTAAGATTTAAGACATCTTTCCAGAGCCAAGAAACATCCCGTAAAACCTGGCACGCACACAGATGTTGAGTAGGACACTCACACCTGCAGTTTAGAGCTCTGGTGTCACCAGGGTCAGACCCATACAGCATAACATACATTAAGAAATGAAAACCAACTTGTTGCATTACAGGTTTCTGGGAAGTATTTCTCTGCTTTAAGAAACTGCATGACAAAGTTCTACATAAGGAACAGAGTGTTAGCAAACACAGAGCTTCCTCTGTGCTGCAGAGAGGAGACTGCTTCCATGAACAGTCTGTCATTTGGAGAAATGGTGGGACTCTAATGTGGGGACTCCGCAGCACACAGGAGCAATGGGATCTTTGTGCAGGCAGGAGTATTTGCTATTCATTATTTGCTGTTTGTAACCTGTTTATCATTACAGTTTCAGCCAGCCAAGCACACTGTGGAGGTGCAAATGTTTGTAACCTAAGTGAGCTCCAAGCAGCCTGAGTAAACAGCTCATAAAACCTGCACAGACTAAAAGTTCTCAGCACAAACTCTTCTCCAAAGGTATGAGAACTAGGTGCTATGTGCATATTCCAGGGTCACCAGCAGGAACGTAACTGCAGCATGTATCACTTCTTTTGTAACTTGAATTCCTGCAGGCTGCCTACTCAGACCCTTGGGAGCATCACCAGAGCTCAAATACTTGCAAGACAAACCAAGAAACACAGTTCCAGAGCCCCATAACAGTAAGGCCCTGGGAGTTAACCAGGAGCATTTATCCTAAAACTGGCCTGAGATCTGATTTAACAAGTGGCCATGTTGAATTCGATGTCTGTCAAGCTTTAGGAGTTGTAAAAGGATTTATTACTTCCTTTACTGAATTAATTAATCACTGTTATTAGGGTAATTTTAGATTGTTCAAGAACATTTCCTTCACCTTTCTCATTCTTCTGTGTCCTCCAACCTCTTCATGCCCAGATACCACCCCATAATGTATGAAAAGGTAATACATTAATGCTATTGTGAAGATATAAACTCACAGAGAATATATTGTACCACTGAATATATTGTAGCACAATTCTTCCACCTACACTACTTATACTTTCATTTTTGAATGGGAGATAGACCCCACTGTCTACCATTCCCTTTAAAGCTATTTAAAATCATTAATCATTTCTGTTATTAAATGATCCAGAGGAGCAGAAGGCATTGTAGGGGATAGATATCAAGTCCAGTTGCTGAGGATCAGGAGCAATCTATGGAATTCTGCTGGTATAAGACTGGCCTAGAATGAATCCAAGCATTTTTATTTCAATGGCTCCTCCTCCATTCCTCCTCTCACTGTCTTGTACCATACTTTTGTGTCCTGCTTCCTAACAGCTCTGATTTGCTCTGCACCAAGGAGACATTAGAGAGCTTGGGGGTGGTCAGGGCTGTTGCAGGATGGGTTAGTGATGTACAGTTGGCTTTTGCATATTCATGTAATGAAGAAAACAAATCCGTTGGTGTAATTCCTGACCTCCAGCTCTTCACAGACACACAGGCACTAATTTATCTTAATACCAGTGTATATGACAGGAAGTGTACTGAATTGATGACTGTGACCCTCACTCGCAAACAGGGAGAAAATGCATTCCATGAGACCATGCATTGTGTTCACAGCCAATACTAATCCCATCAGAGCAACTCTTTGTTCCCCAGCCATAACACACTACAAGAAGAACATGACCAGTAGTAACTGAGCATCCATTATTTCCTATACATTCATCCCACAGGGATGGGACAATACATACACCAGATACCATGCAAGGTCTTTGATTATTACAGGGAACTGATCAAATTTAACTTGATACACTCTCTTCCCACTTTTTTTTTTTTTCTGCCTGGATTTATAGGGTGTTTTTGTCTTGCTGTTTCATTGTTTTCAATGGTGAGAACTTTGCCAAGCCTGCACTGCCAGCAACTTCCTTGCTGGTGAGAGGATGGGAATAAACCTCCTCAGATAGCAGCAAGAGTGGTTCCAGTCTGCAGAGGAACCTAACAAAATGTCAGTGCCAAACCTCACTATCTTCCCCAAGATGGTGCTTCCATGTAACACCCTCCTACCACTGCAGCTACACACGTGTTCCCTTCTGAGTTACATCACCAACTACTAACAGGTACTAACATGCTGGGGGACATTTATGTTTCATTTTCCATGGTCTAGCACAGTTGTTCAAGGAGAGAAGTTGACTCAAGAGACAGAGGGCAAATAGACCTGAGTTTAACTTGTTTGAATTTCCTTGTATTTATTGCCTTGCCATTCAACATGGCAACGGGCAGCAGATAATTTATGGTATTGTGCTCATAGAAACAAGTTTGTATTAATGCAATAAAAAGCTCAGAGCACCAGCAGTTCTAATAAAATGAGAATTATCAATAGAGCAGAAGAAAGAGGGGTGGGAGAAGAAGAGATGGTCATTAAATCACTAACACCAAGGTCTGGCTGAGATATGCTCAAGTCAATAATACCATAAAGTTTTATACTGGGTGTACTGTGGGAAAATGTTATCATCTCATGCACATGAAGACAGAACCATTTAGATGTAATATATTCACTTCCAATAATAGGAGAAGGATCACTTGTGCTGTGGTCTAGAACTCTGAGGAGGAGAGGTGTTGGGGTGGGAGTTAACATCTGGTAGAAGAGCACCACATGCAAACATTGCTCCAGCAGGGCCAGCCTGTGGGAAAGCAGACCAAAAGCTCCATCTCTGCAACTGTTTCAAAGGGATCCTCTCCCTGTGTAAGGAGAAATGTAAGGAGTAAGTAGAGACATGGTTTGAATGCACTTGTGATGTCTTGGCTTTCCCCAGTGTCTCTCACAGGGACGGGAAAGAACTGGAAGTGGGAGGAATGGGAAAAGAAATAACTGCAATGTGTTTACACCAGAGAGCAGAAACTGTAACAACTCTCGCGTCAGTTACAGAAGTGTGATGTATAGTGAAGAAGATTAATTCAAGAAGTAGAACATTAAGCCTTCTTTTACATATGCTCAGAGAGGAAACAGCTGCATCTGAGCCATAAAAAGGGAAATACCAACAACGCCAAAAAAAAACTTAAGAAAATGAAACCCCAATTAATCAAAAGGAGGAAAATCCCCTGAAGTCACTGCACGTAACCAGATCTGTTACCGCTTCCAAGGATTTGTGCCAGTGCACTTGCTGCCCCTGCCCATCCAGCCACAGCAAGGACACAGACTTCTTTGCTCAGTAAAACTCAGGGCTGAAGGATACAAAAGGTTCTTTCACTTCCACTTTGTTTCAAACAAGGGTGGCCTTGACTAAATACAAACTGTTTCCTAATGCTTCTGTATTGGACAGACAGAGGCTGACTCATCTCAGCATCCTGCCGAGCCGCTGGGCTGAAGAGATGCAGGAGAGAAGGAGCTGAAGGGCAGAGTTTAGAGTGATGGATCTGTGGCTCTCAGGACTCACCCCATTGCCAGCACACACCAGAAACTCCAGATGGAGGAATGGTTGTTACAGCCCTGGCTCCTCTGTGAGACACAGCTCATGTGTGCAGCAGAGAGCTTCCTCCGAGGCCTGCAGTCTGCAGGACTGGCAAGTAATCAGCTAAAAACAATATCAAGAGTGGTCCAGAGTAGAAGATAAAGAGTTAGAATGAAGAGGCAAGGTCTGCACATACAAAACTGAAGTACAGGCAAAGGTCTCGCCCATATATGCCAGCAGGTTTTTCCTTGAGAGTAATTAGCTTTAGCTTATGCCATCAATCCTATTAACTCCACTCCACCCAAAGTTCAGAGAGCAATCCCCAGGTGTCTGAATGACTGAAAAGAACACATGAGCCCACAGGTCTCTGGGCATTTAAGACTACAAACTTTCTGTGGGTTTAAGAGTAGCAAATACACAAGATTGATAAGAACTTTTCTCTTTTTTTCTTTGGCAAGTATGAAAGAGCCACATTATCTAGGAGGAGGGCACTGCAAAGCAGAGAGACCTTGACAGAGGACTAGAAACAGGTATAATTTACATGGTTTGATATTAGTCTACCTGGACATTCCCAGGGATGTGGAAGATGTGAAAAACCAGATATTAAACAATTACAAGAAGAAAGCAACATTTTTTTTTAGGACACATTTTACCATTCTGCACTTCAAAGAAGGGGAAAATGATCACAATAGGAAAGGTGCACTGAATCCCACTGACACAGGAAACGATAGAAAGAAGAATACAGAAAAGAACCAAACTATGGAGCAACAGTGAGATTCTGAGGTACAATCCACTGCCAGATGTCTGCAGCACGCACAGTCCCTGGAGCAGGGCTGGCAGCACAGACCCAAGCCCTCACCTCCTCCTATGCACAGAACCTTACCTCCCAACAGGTGAAGGGGAGTTGTGTCCCGGAGCTCCTGCATGCATAGAAGCAGTTCTGCCTTTAACAGATGCAGATTAATTGGTGCTTTTTCATCAGAGCTTTCCATCTGGAGCATTGCAAAAGCCTTGCCAGAAAACCTGGGAGATCTTTCAACCTTCTGCTGGAGTTGGGGGCACTGGCAGTTGCTGGGCTCTGTCTCGGTGTGCAGAGGTGTGAGCAGGAGCTCTGCTGCTGAACTCCATTGCGTGTGAGACCAGCATCAAGAATCCTGACTCTTAAAGAGGGGCTCAGCAGACTCCTGGGCTCCCCTGTGGTAATGTTTCAATATAACCACCTTGACTTAAATCCTTCCACTGATTTTATGTCCTTGCTATTTAAATGAAAACTTGCTTTTGTGCTTCTGGCTGACTGAAGCACAGTGATTTTATGGTAGATTTCACATTGCAATTAACATGCTCCCCCTGCTTTACCCTCCTCCCCTCCCTTGGCAAGAGGAGCCCTGGGACTGCATCTTGGGAAACCTAAAGCCTAAAAACCAATGCCAGCATGTTGTCTGGGTGCAAAACTTGCCAAGTAAAAAGGGACGCTCCCAACTTCTACCGCAGTCACTGAGGATAAGTGTCACAAGTTACGTAGCTCTGTATTAAATACAGTAAATACATGTACAATGTGGGATAGGATTGCAGACTCCTGCCCCACCTGTTCTGGCAAATCAGCATGCAGCCCTTTCCTCCCAGCCCTGCAGTGTTCCCTGGGTTGGCAGTTCCTTGGATTATGGAGTATTATGATTTAGGATAGCAGCGTTTCACCTGTACTGCAGTGACTCTCAGAATCACTGACAGCAGCTTATCCATTGATGAACTGAATGACTCCTGAAGAAACAAATCAAATGTATTCCTATATCCCTTCCTCTGGGCTTCCTATTCTTTCTATTTGTTGTATAATTTATAATTTATATAACTTGTGAGAGCTCAAAGACTGTTTGGTTTAATTGTAGAGCAGAGAGAACTCTCTGCAGTTACAAGTGAATCTCCTGCCTCCCAGCTGCACATTCCCATGTGTCCAAACAAATCCAGTGAGAAACCTTCCCCAAACAAGCTTGGAGTAACTTAAATCTACTTGAACTTCAGTGTCTGCATTTCAGAATTTGGTCTTAAAGCACAGATTAAAATTTAAGCCCTTAAATCTCATGGCTTTTTCCATACCTCTGCAGCTGATATAACTGAAGTGCTTTAGTTTGACTTGGTAGCACGAGCCAAAACAGCACTGTGTATATAACAAAACCAGTTACTGGATTATTCCAGTCTTGGCAAGAATGTCCAGCATTTCTAGAACTAATGTTGATAGTAACAGTTATCCCATCGCTAAGTATATACCTGTAAGTAAAAGGGTTCTGCATTTCAACGCCATTTCAGCCATTGAGATATTAAAAGTAAACCTGGTAATACCCCACTGTTATTGCTATTGTTTTCCTGCAAACAGCACACAGAGGAAAACATGGAAGGAGAAAAGGAGCCTTCCCTGGTTTATTTTTGTATACCCCAGAAAATTATAGCACAGCTAATAAAATGAGGGTGTCCTACACAAGCTCCAATATTGTATAAATCATGAATAATACATCAGGCAAAAATGAGGAACTGCAATAGAATCAAACCTATATGGAAATAAATAAAACATAACAGAAGCACTGCAATCATGTTAGCTCTGTTGATAAAAGTGTGTTTGTGTTTGCAAGAGGAGAAGGGAGGAAACTTCTCTAGTAAATGATTGTAAAAGCATTAGTAATAATAAGAACTACATGGCAAGCCAAGAGAACTGGTAATTAACAAATAAGTGTCCAGACACCTGAAGCCGTTTGGTGGAGAAGGTAAAAAGATGGGAAACCAAATGTAACAGTACCTTTAATAAGGTGTCATGGATGAACCTTGAGGGTGGATGGGAGCACACATCCTGCCTTGCAGAGCAAATCGAATTTCATAATGGTATCTTGCAGCGTGTGTCTCTAATTCTGCATGTGAAAAACTTCTGCCTGAGGAAACCAGAGGGGACTCAGGAATTGGAGGAAATCACCTCAGTGCTTCACCTTGGGTAAGTGTGGGATTAAATCCCAGCTTTACATTCCCCACAGATTCTTTCAGGTGTGTAGCCAGGAAAGAATGTGCCAGTTCAGGGCACAACCACTTCCCTTGCAGGAAGAAGAGAAATTAAGAAGGAAGAAGGTGATTCCATGTTTATGACACTCCCCTGGAATCCGCTGCAGATGCTGCAGATGATGGTGAGATCTCCGTGTTCTTCTATGTACTTCTCCACACCTCCTCCTATCCAAACTTTATTCCCCCCACTACCTAATGGAATAGAGTTCCACCCAAAAAGGCAGCTTTGGTAGGTTCTGAGCTCAGCACAACTAAGCTGTGAAGGTATCATCATGCATGTTTAATGGAAGTCTAAAGAAAACGTTCAAGGACAAAGAATTCACTTCCACAGTTCCCTGTAATGATCCCCATGCTTCAAAGTAAATCTCTTACCCCTAAGATTACTATTAACATTTTATGCAAATAGGATGCATCTCTCTTTTTTTTTTAAGATTCAGAATAATCTATGCATATCTTTATATTACTGCTCAGAGCCATTAGCCAAGATGAGTTCATGTTTTTATTCCCTTTGAATGCTGGATCTATTTTATTTCTTTGGGTGGCAGCTTTTATTATTAAAGTCAGCAAAACTTGATGAATCCTATTACCTGCCCTTCTCCTTTCCAACCAGACATGATTTATGAGCCAAAACCCGAGTCTGGATTGCTAATAGCCTGCTTTTCTCTGATCTTTGCATTTGCTTCTGAATGGGAACAAAATTGAAAGTAATAGCTCAAAATAACTCTGATTATTAAACAACAATAAGTAGCTTGGAGAACCTATTTACTAAAGTATTCTTAGAGTATCATGCACATTCATGGACAGTGTCGGATGGGGTTTGTCCAAAGGTATAAGCCAGTTGCATGCTGTGCTTGTTGCCCTTCTTGAAGAAGGAAGGCATTTCCTTCTTCTATTTCCCAGTCTTTTAATGACTGGGATGCTCCCTCCAAGTGCCCACGCTCCCCACTGCTGGAGGTCTGGTGACGTTTGTCATGTGCAGGTCCCACTGTGATGGAAATAACCCCAGTAACAATGACTACAAAGCATGGATAGGGTTTGTACGCTTTTGTACCAGTGGAGTACGCTTTTTGTACAGCAATGGTCAGTAAAAAAGAAGTAAAAGCTGATTTTTCACTTCACTCATTTACAAAGAGCTGCAGCCTTCACTGGACAAGTACTGAAAGCCAAATAACTTTAATCAAGCTTTAACAAAGAGCCAGCAAGGTGTGACTGGAAGGTCGGCACCGCAGCTCTCTCAGCTGCATGCCAGCACTCAGATGCATTTAATGCTGTGGCTGCCCTTCAGTGAAGGCCTCTGGAAGTCTTACAGCACCATCTATAAATATTCAGGAGTTGTTGAATGCAGCAGCAGGAAGAGCCTTTAATTTAATTTTGAAGGCTGCAACAGACTGAGCTTTCCAAACCTGATGGAGGGGAAAGGCTCTCCTGCCAAAGCACAGCACTGCTTCTGGCTTTCAAACCCCAGCATTAAGGCCACAGTTTAGGGAGCATCATCTAAGTTGAATCCTCTCTCAAAGAGCAGGAAGAGAAGAGCACAGGCCTTACACTTTCCCACTGCTACCCCCACCAATCTCATTCAAGCTAATGGGTACTCAAGAGGTTTGGCACCTTGATATTTAAGTGGTTGCTGTTGATATTCTGGCAGCTCAAGGGAGCCTGATTTCCTGCGGTTTTTATCCTGGGTTAGAGCTGCATGAATAGGTACTAAAGAGTTTATCCCTACCTCAAAAGCTGCAAATGCAAATAGATGATGGATTAAAGGCAAAACCAAAAGCACAGAGGAGTGAGGTCCTCTGCCTGTGGCCAAAAGTAGATCTGGGGGCATTCAGAGGAAGGGAACTCCTATGCTTCCCACCAGCTCAAGCCACTGCCTCCCCAACTGCTGCCAGCGCACAACTGCTCCATAGAGTGGTTCATTCTGCTGATGATACTGCTGTGAGGCTCTGTTCTGTGAGAAACTCAATGTGAAATGCAGAGACAGGAACAAAACCACACCAGCAACAATTAAAAAGGGGAGTTGTTAATCTGAGTTAAAATGAAAAGACCAACTACCCCACAAGCAAAATTCAAGGCATTTAAGGCTGAGGATCTGAAGATCTGTTAAAGTAATAAACCCCGGGACACTCCTTTGTCTTCTTGACTTTCTTCTATACAAGGGAGATCAACCCTCCAGCTATCCAGAATTGACTATCCAGGGCAGAACTGGAGGGAAAATAGATGAACTGCTGATAGCAGCACTCTTTATAAGAAACATGGAATGCACTGGGATAAGATAGGGTAAGATCAGAAAGCAACCTATGCCCAGCCCTATCCAGAAGAAGATGCTTGGAAAAGAGGCCATGAAATAAAACTATCACTGAACAAAGAGGATCAGGGCAGAGAAAAAGCTTTTGCTGCCTAAGGACAGTGAACCTTGGCAATGCCTAGTAGACCTTCAGCTCGTATTCATGGGCTGTCACTCACAATGGGGACACCCGTGGCACAGCAGGGACTCGCAATGCTGAGCAGGGGTCTTGGGACATCATATACATAAAACTGAAGTGCCAGTTAAGATCATAGAATCACGGGATGATTTGGGTTGGAAAGGACCTTAAGATGATCCAGTTCCAACCCCCTGCCATGGACATTTACCACATCTTTGGGCAACCTGTGCCAGGGCCTCACCAACGTGGTGGTTACACAGAAACCCACAGGCTGTAAAAAAGATCCAAAATACAAGCTGATGGGTTGTTTGTGAGGAAAGGATTGTGCTCTCCAAATACAAGTTACCTACAGAATGAGTTATTCTAACAAAGGCTACACCAGTGGAAACCATAAGCTCAGAGTGCTCATGAAGATGCTTTGGCTTCTGCTTTTTCCAGCATGTTAGTCAAAGTCAGGCAGATGTTTACCCATATTCCTGCAAGTTCAGGGTGTTACCTTGAAACCTGCACACCCAATTCTGAGGAACACATGCTGAGAGCAAAGAAGAGGTTAAAAACAAAGGAGAAGCACATCTTCATGTGGTGCAATTTCTTACATTCTCTACTTAATGATTCAGATGCTGTGGTGTGATTTACTATGAGTTGTGACTTCTCACATTTAATGAAGTGAAACCCTCTTGGCCCTCTGTGAGATGTATGCAGGGATGAGAACCCAGTAATTTACAGCATTTGTGACCTTATTACAACGTACTTTTTGCTTGACTGCTCTTCAGACCTAACAGGATCTGTTGTCAAGGGCTCCATGGAATATTCGTTATTATTTATAATTGGATGTAAAAGAGATTTACCTGTAAAAAAATGTAGCTTAAAAATGTAATTTTCAATAATGTTATGCTAACTTAAAAACAAGATACTCTTTAAGGTTAATATTCATTTCAATGATGCTGATGAATGCTGCTCTTTGCAGTGAGAGACAAGTAGTACAAGGTTTGGTAGACTGCCTGCTAAAGGGTAACTAACTGTTGAGCAAGCAGAAGCAATAGATACCCTCCAGGGGACTGCTGACTTGCTCCTCACTTGAAATCTGCAACCTGAAATGCTGCTTCCAAGTTACTACTGTGGCAATCCATACCTTGGTGCCAAGCAGGTGGATGGATACCACAGTAATTACAACCTCCTAAACCCTCATTAGGAAATATGTACATTCTGCCAATTCATTTATGGTCTAATGGAGACATTATCAGGTATCGTGATTACTACCTGCGTTTGCTGTTCCCCTACTTCAGGCAATTTACCCCTCTGACACGGACTCTCCACCAGTTGTATGGACAGATTCTGACACCAGGGGGCAATAAACTCAACACTTCGGGGAGCCCTAAAGGCTCTGGAAGCCTGATGCACTTGCGATGACATAGAACTTCATGAATTTCTAAATCCAGAGATGGGATTTATTTGGGAGTGAACTAGAAACCTAACACTACTAAACAATGATAGACAGATATAATTGAGGATTCCTAAAGAAATCCGGCATCCATCCTAACTGCTTGCTTACAATGGTACAGTGTGTCAGATGGTGCCTGTGTAGCTCAAGATACATCTTTTCCTTCCAAATTCCTATTACTTGGAGCTCAGCCTTGCAGTTATGGTGAAAAAAAAAATCACATCCATTCAACTTAAACCAGTTTAAGTAAACTCAGAGTGTAGTTCCTCCTAAAGGAAAATTTATCTCAGTAATAAATCAGACAATACAGTAAAAGATCTGCACTAAGCTTTATAATGCTTACACAGATCCAGTTTAGGGCACTCCTTAACTGGGTTCATCATCCTTGTGCATTGAAGCTAGAAAGAAGTGCAGAAGTCATGCAAGAATAATGACGAGGATCACTATGAAATACACTGTAAATCCTGATCAGCAGTGAGAACCGACCAAGGTTTTACCTGATTCTTTCCCATTTTATCATGTAGCTTCACAAGCAAGAGATGCCAACAGCTGCCCTTGCTCTTAACAGGTGAAAAAGATGCTATCAGTCAGTTTTGAGATCTTTGTCTGAGCTTCCCCGTCATCACTACACAGATAATGTTTCTCCTACACTGTAAAATGCTTTAAAAGTTTCACAGCAGTGTTTGAAATATTGGTACATGTTGTATTATTTGCTCAGAATAGACTGCAGTGAAGCAGCAAAAGGCTTTTTTAACAAGTGCTGTTTATTCCTATTTAGTCCCGGATTCCACCATCTGCATCACAAAGGGTCTGCATCTGCTGTTTCATTTTACATTTGGTGGCTTATCGTGACAGAACAAGAAAAAGATTGCAATTTGAAAAACTTCTTCTTTCAACTTTTCTAATCTTTGCAACAACAATTTAACAAACATTTTCATGTTTGCATCTATTGGGGTTTTTTATATCAGGTCATTCAGAGCTTTCATTTGATTGCTTGAGGAAACCAAACTGTTGCTGCTCAATCTCTTTGCAATGTTCCCTATAGTGCAGCTTCTCAGAGAGCTATCAAAGCACCAGTGGAGGGCTGATAAAATCAATCTGTTAAAATCACCTATACAATTTATTCTTCCTCCTTTCCCCACCCCCTCTGCCTTTTAAATAAGGATGCCTGGTTATTATCCAGCCACCTAAACAACAAAAGAATTTTCTCCTGTACTGTGTTGCCACTTTGATAATGCCATATTGCTATAGAGAATGTTTGCTTCTAAAGATTGGAGATTTGTTTGTAATGCTGGAGGTGTTCAAGCTGTGGAGGATATTGCAGAGGTAGCTCCCAAAGAGCTGCAACTTCTATTTTAATGTTGCCCCTGCTTCTTAGCTAAGTTTTCTCAGAGTGAGACTACTCGGGGATCATGAAGTCCAGATCCCAGGGATCCCAGGGGGATATGAAATAGAAATAAAGGTCTTCTAGTAACACAGTAGCCAACGCTGCTTTAAATGTCTCACCACCATTCTCTAGGAAGATCTAAGCCCTTCCCTCCATACTCTGTAGCTCCCTGACCAGAGTTTAACAAAACACACATTCTCCATAGCCCCTGCTCCAGACTCTCATCTGCATGGCTCCAAGCACCTGCTGGTCAATAGACAGAATTAGCTTCCCATTACTCACCCTGTTCTACAGGCAGTTCCACTCTAGCTGTTCAGCTCCCTATGGCAATATTGGAGGAAAATATCCCTTGTGTAAAGTCAGCATTGTGCTTTCATGGAACTAGAGTTGCTTCCAGCAGCCCTGGATACAAAAGCTCTGAAGACTGAAGTTGCCTGCGCGAATCCAGCACTATCACAAAACTCCATACTGAAATGCCAGTTCATGAGTAATCTTTTTTACCCCTAATAGTCAGGCTTAAATTGACTTAATTGTATGAGATATAGCCTTAGCAATTTCCTTTTGTGATTTATAGGATTAAAACCTGTTTTCCTGCTGGCAGGCAGTGCTGTTCACCAGCCTCCCATCTCCTGTTCCCATTTCATTTAGGCAGAGTGATCTGGCATTATTAAAATTGGATTGTTTCCTTATCCCCATTAAACAAAAGGTGGTTTGATACCAAGTGTTAATATATTATTGCTTTATGCTCCTCCCTGTCCATCAAACCTCCAGCCTGCACTCTGGGGCACAGCAGGAGCTAATCATACATTAAGAATCAGTGGTAGTGTAAGCAAGACACATCCAGCCTTGCACTGGTTTGTCTTTAAAGATTAAGATTTTCCTTTCTAGTCTTTTCTGATGCTCTTTCTTAACAGTACAGGACAGCAGAGAGGTAACCGAGTGTCCTGTCCCAAGACTCCTACCCGCCAGGCAAGTGTGACAACTGAAAAAGTGCCCTTCCTGCGTATCACACAAGGCATAGGTCAGCAGCTGGGACATGACAGAGCCTTGTTTGTGTGATATTAGAAGGAGCTAAGTCATAATCAAAAGATCCACATGCGAGGCATGGTGAGACATGAGGAAGAGATCTCTGCTACAGCCTTGCAGCCAGCACGGAGGGAAGGGGCATGGCAGTCCAGGAGGAAAGGAAAATCAATCTTCTGGTGTGACATGATATTCCTTTGATCAAACTAATCTTTTCGTATTTCTCTTCCCTTTTGTTGTTGCTGTGAACATCTTTTGCCTCGGGGGGAAAAAGTGAAGAGACACAAATAGATAATATACTGGCATTTGAAATCAACCAACAGGGCACGAACTTGCTTGGGTGGAAATAGAAATAACCAAGTCTGATTGTATTGATTTACTACTCAGTTGTGAATCCTGCCCTTCTGGAGCCACCGGAAGAAAAATAGAAGCCTATTTTAGGAGGGAGGGAGGAAGCAGTGCACATAGACTCTGTGCATTCTCATTTCTTTCCTTTCACCATGTGAATCATTCCCAATGAGGCCAGTTCAGACTCTGAGTCTGCTGCTGAACACTGACTATTGCTTCATTTTTTTTCAGAGAGATCCATAGGTCAGATTTAGGTGAAGCAAAATACATTTCTAAGTTCCTGAAATGATACGTTAACATGCTTGCCCTTTTGAGGAACTGTCACTGGATTTAGCAGAGATTTCTAGAAGATGAGTTCATTAAGTTCATGGAATACTCTCCCATGGGAAGTTGCTGAGGTTCTTTCACCAGATGTACTCAAGAGAAAATCCAATTTAACTGTGAACTGCAAAGGTTTGCTGAAAGTTAAGAACTCACAAGATCCCAGGAAGGGAAACAGACCACAGTTGCCCTTTAAATCTGACACTAGGGCTGGGGTTTACTGTCTGTAAACTGAGAGCTATTCATGTAGGGCTCTGAAGAATAGAGTCCAGCTCTGTTGTTTCCACCACTGACATGACATTGGACATTAACATGAGAGATCATACTAGCTTTTAGCCTTTTGGAAGACTCCAGACCCCGCAAAGAACATGTTAAGGATGAGTTTGCCATTACTCACCTTGACCTGTTTAGGCTAAACCATGGCACACAACAGTACAGGTGCTATTTGAATACTTCAGGTGTCTCACACTGCACGAGCTCTAGCAGGGGAGACAGAGCCCCACTGACCTTTTCAGTATTCTGTATTGTGACTTGCTGGAGTCTTTTGACTCATTTCACTGTTTTACAGCTCCAGTGAGAGACACAGCGGGGTGGAATGGTCATCCCAATCAACATAGGAAATGATGAAAGGTCAGCATAGTAAAATACCCAAGGGTGTTTCAGGGAATACATATGGGCATTAAAATTTAGCTGCAGTCTCTGTGCCAAAGCCTGTAATGAGAGAAGAAAATGGCAGCCTATGGATTCATCTCCTGTACGAGCCAGGAATTACTTTTCATGCAGACAGAGGTGCACATATTTCTAAAGCAAATGCAGAGACAGGACACAAACTTGAATACACGCCTGCAAAACACCATGCAAATATTTCTAGCCATGCAAATTACAGAGCAGTTTATGAAGTAAACCACAAGTGAATGGGATAGGTGGGTTGGGGCTTCTCTTTCCCCCCCCCTCTTTTTAGTTTCATGTTCTACCCGCTTCAATGGAAACAACAGTCCTTGTCCCCCTGCTGGTCGCTATCAGCATGATCAGCCCCAATTCAGTGGGCGTACACTGATCTGTACTGCTTGAAGCTTTGGCTCCCAGTAATCACACACGTTTACTTCAGCCCTTTTTGACATCAGCTTCCAAGTTGTCCTAAACCCTTGAGATGGCTGCAGAGCTCTTTGGCTCTCCACAGCAGTGTTATTCAGGGAGAGCTGCACATCACCTCTGTGCACGGTGCCGTGGCTCCAGTGGGACTCCCAGGTACTGCTGGGTTGCAAATTAATAACAGCAGAACTGATATTTATTTACCAGCAGTGTTCTTCCATAACTTAAGCTAATGCCAGAGCCCAAGATGAGCTTGTGAACTGATGCATAAAAAAGAATTTAATCTTGGCAAATTAGATACTAAAGAGCAGTATTAACTATGGTTTAGATACCCTGTTTGATAATCTGCATTCAGAACAACTTATTCAACCTGATACGTCTGCAGCAAATTCTCCTTTGCACAAATTTCTCTGTTGAAACAATCATGAGTCAGAGTAAATAAATAGCAAGGTAGCTCTGATAAGAATTTTATTGATTTACTTTTCACTCCTCTGAAGCTGGCCTTGATTCAAGTATTTTTATGTAAGGTTCGTTTTTGAAGCCTTTTTGGCAGCAGTTTCAAGTTTCTTCTAATTCCTGCAAATTTCAAGTCAGATTTGGGGCTGTTGTTGATACCAGGATATCTTATTAGCAATAAAAGTATATTACCTATAATTGAATAGCTTCTCAATTAACAAGTTGGAGAGCCAGCAAAAACAGGCAATTCCCTCTGCTGCATCCACAGCAGGAGGCATCTGAATTACCAGAGAGTCGATTAGTGCACTTCCACCCAGATGATAAATAAGTACATAAAATGCACAAGATGGAAATAGGCAAATATCAGCTTTATGTAAAATGAATGCGGGAGAGGTTTAACAGTATGGAGAAAAGTACTGTTCAATGTGTAATTTCTATTTGAAATACAGCCAAAGAAGTCTGTAGATGCAAATGGAGAAAGCACAGGAGTAATTCCATAATACCTCCAAGACCACACAAAGGATGCAGTGTGCAGCAGTGACAAAGAGGAACTGATCTTCCTTCACTCAATCCCAGCTCAGCAGCAAAGAATCTGACCTCCTCAATCCTCCTGAACTTAACCAACCTTGTCTTTATTTTTCAACAAACAGAACCCTGCCCTAGGGAATTCTCACTGAAATTAATAACATTATAGAGTTGTTTAAGCACAGGGAGAAAGAACTAATCCTGAGACACTTGTATTTTGTTTGTACAAGCTCCTTTCATGATATTAACTCCCAAGTGTTTATTATTTGCAGAAATACATTGCTGGCATTTAAAAAGTCAGCTTTCATGTGTTGGAGCTAAATATGCATGATGTTTCCATGAGCGGTGTGTAATTGGGTAATTCTAATTGCAAAGAAGAATCTTTTCCTTCTTGGAAAACAGGTTGAAGTTTGTATAAGGTAATGAAGCAGGGGTCTGAAGTTCACTCATGGAACAAATTGCATTAAGTGAAATCAGGCAGTTGTCTGTTCTGATTTTCTTCCCCTGTAAAAGCTTGATGTCACCCAGTCCCCACTGCTGATGGACTGTTATTATCGAGCTTATTCTATGAAGAGACAAAAATTAAGTGATTAAGGAAAAATATTACAATCAACTCCCATTCATTCATCTCTCCAAATGCCATGGTACTTCAGCCCAGTTTTTAAGTCACTTTCAATAAATAAGATGGGGACAAAAATGGGAAGGTTGTTGCTATGTAACTTACAGCATTGAAATGGATGAGGCACTGTGACCTTTGCCTCCGGAGATGATGTGCAAACTATTTATATGCACAGCTGTACAAATTACCAGAGTTTAATGTTAAATTCCATGGAAAATCATCTTTGCTGTTCTGCTTTTGAGGAAAGAACAGGGTTTAAATATTTAATAGGCTTTCTTACTGGGCACGAATATTTAATATTATGTAAGTGAGCCGCACGGAGATCTCATTCAAGGCTCTGGCTTCAAGCATTTGGCAAGGTCTCCTATAATGAGAGTGAAAATGATAGGTTCATCAAATCACAAGCAGCAAAAGGTACCAAATAACATTTTGGAGGTTCAGCAAAATCCCTTTTATCATGTGCTTTCTGCAGCACAACTTTCAGCAGTGTGTTCTCCCTCCTGCTGCCTGCTCCAAGCGGCTGTGAATCCCCAATGGAGTTCACCTTCCCCCTCGAACACGCAGGTAAGTGATAATTAGATTTCAAGTTTACAGAAAAGCCTTCAGAACTTCCATGTAATGTTCCTAATATGCTGATAAGCTGGAAAACAATTCTCACTTGTAGTTTGACAAGCATTGGTGCAGGCCTGCTCAGTGCTGGAGAGTGCAAAAACAACTAATCCAGTGCTCACCAGCACCAGCTGAAAATGACAGGAGATTCTGGCTTTGTGCCGAGATTGAGAGTTAAAACCCTTCCAAACAGGGGGGGCAGCAGAAATGAAATAAGAATTCACAGTTCTGTAGAGCTCAAGGTGTTTCACAGCTTTTAAAGCACCTATTTTAAAGACACAAGAGCAGCGGCATGGAGAGTCAGAACAAGCTGCGTGACAGACCAGCAGCAAAGTCTGGACTTAGACCCAGAATGTCCAAGGTTTTATTTCATGACATTCCCATTGCAAACCTCTCCTAGGAAGCAGAACACAGAGGCAGGATCAAACAACAAAGTCTTTACTCTCAGCAAAGCCACCCTGACTGAAAACCATGACCAAAGATGTACAAGAATATTCTCTCTGGCCCAGTCCTATGTGTTCCAACAAGATCAAACACCCTGACACTGAGTGTTCTCAACTCTGCAGAAGCCACATCAACAACTATTAAAGGTCTATTCAGAGCCTATAAACATTTTGTGCAGCAAGTATATCAAGTTATGTGTAAATACTCACATATTTGATACGTTTCCTTTGGGGCCTTTTGATGTGTATCCCAAATATTACTCTGCTGAATGTACCACTTCATTATTGTCCACAAAGTCAAGAGAACACATTATCAGTAAACAGATAATGGCTTTTACTTGAGACTTAAGATGATGAAGACACTAAGCAGTGCATGTGGGTAGTAACAGAACCTGGTAGATGGGTGATAAGATCCTGTCTTCCTTTTGTTGTTCTGTCTTCATCTGAGACAACATTGGGGAGGTTGGAAGATGTGAAAATTGCCTGTGGATTGCGTGTGGCGACATGCATTGCACCAGAGTCCTGAGTTAAGTAATAAAGTTGGGGAAAGAGTGGGGGTTATTTTGGGTTGTGGGTTTGTTTGGGGTTTAAGTTTAGAAGATTTTTGGCTTTCTAGGAATTAAACAAGTGAAACTTTCAATCTGATTTTAAAATGTTACCAGGTTTTATGGATGGGGAATTCTATTCCCCTTGGTTTCAGGATGAAGAAATAGTGTATTGCAATACAGCATGTAAGCAGGGGTCAGGCTGAATTACTGGGATTTGGTTACTGAGTCAGAGGCACCAGGAGCACTGACAGAGGCTGACAGGCTTCCAGGGGCAGTAAATCCTGTGTGGTACCTTCTGGACTGGAGACAAAAAAACACCATTTGCCTTTTTTTTTTGCCCTCACATCTTGCAGTCCAAGAGAAATTGTATTAGATCAGCACCGCTCCCAAGAAAGCCTGAGGCTGTAGGAAGCAGTACGAGTGAACCTGTCTGTGGCAATCCTACCTTTGAGTCAGCACTGGATCAATTGCCAAGCATGATTTTATGGTTTGATGGACCATAAAGCTTCAGGCAACAAATGTGGGGTATGATCTTGATCATGTGAGGTCATTAAAGATCCCATAGCACTACTTGTTTGCATCAGGTTATTCATCTGGCTGTCCTGGATCAATTTTAGTTCATCTCTTTCAAGAGAAAATCCCCATATGCAATTTCTGATTTATTCTTCACCTCCAGGATTCAGCTGCTGTGTGGGAGCATCACTGTTTCAAACACTGCAATGTCACCCCAAAGGCAGCCAAGTATTTTCCATTGGCTTGCAAAATACTGGGAAAGCCATATTTAATCTCCACAATAAAGGGTTATTTAACACAGAAAACAGGTTATTGGGGTTTATTGTGCAACATAGACATGAACATGAATGGTTAATTTTTAAAAGGCAGTTTCCTGCCTGAGTTTCCATGCAAATGGAAAAGCCACTTCCTGCTGGCAGAGCTTGGAATCAAAATTGCAGGCAGCTAGATTTAAATATACAAAGCCCTCCTCATATTACAGTTCTTTATGTGCTATTGGAGCCTTCCATAAGGTTTTAAAAGAGGCCATAAGTTATACATAATTCTTTGTGTGCGTCCTTGGAATTGGACGTTGATTTATACCAGCTGAAAGTTTGACCTCAGACAGTATTCTTGAAACACAGGGAGAGATTCAGTGCTTGAACTGACAAGGATACTACAAAAACTACAATACTTGACTGTTGTAAGGCTGGTCTAAATGAAAGACAACCAAGCACACCAGAAAGAGGGAAAGAAAACACTTGTACTTGGGTTTAATCTGCATATGCTGAGATACTCCATATAGGAGACAAATAATTCAAGGCTACAGGCACCAAGGACTTCATAGAAAAAGGAGGATATTTATTACCAGTGCTGAAGGATATAAAGTTATTTGAAAGGTAGAGACTTCATTCTTTTCTTTCAGGAAGTTAGGATTTATATTGCCTTTATAGTCTCTTGCTCTGGATAGATGAATCATTCTTGGGAAACATACTTACCTGATTCAGCATTACTGGTTCTAGTGTGAAAGGGAGTTGGGGGATTTCACCCAACACTGTTAGAAACATACAGGAATATGAAGAGTACCAAAGCACTGCAGATTTTTTTTGTACTCACACACATTTGGTGCCCATTAGACCTCAGGATTGAATAAGCAATAGCTTTTTTGGATGCAGTGATTGTATTAGGATCAATAGGTCAATTCCAAAGGCTGAGAGGCATGCAAATCTCCAACTTGCTGACTTTTAGCAGGGTTTAGCATCACATTCCAAAAGCACTTGTGAAATTCCCATTAACAGGATCTTCAGGAGGTTTTAGTACATGGATTTGTCTTGAATCAATGACTGTAGCATGTAACATGTACTACATAGTGTGACCCACACGTGTGTGACGTGTGCCACATGTACCATGTCATGAAGGCACTGTAGGTGCCCATATGGGTTTTTGTAGTAAAAGAGATTTTTCATCTTACCCGTGGGTACTTCCAATACAAGCACCCACCTTTGCTTCTGCATCTCCAGAGAGCAAGTCCTTCACCTTCAGAAGACTGCCCAAGTCCAGCACTTGCCCTGCTTTAAGCACTTTACTGCTGCTACCAGTTGGGGAATTGGAGTGGGAAACAGATTTACTAGTAAAGAGTTCATTGTTGTTACTTTACTTCTCAATATTGCTTTCAATTTAGCAAGAGCCCTAATTTTGTTATCAGCAATGGTGCTTTAAGCACATTGAATTAGGCTCCTCGTTTATACCTGCCATAAATCAGTTTAAGATTAAACAGCTCAAGAAAAATGCTAAAATGATTCCCAAAAGCCAACAGGAAGTGGGAAACAATGTGAAAATATGAGCTGGAGAGATGGAAGCTGATAACAAGGAACAATAAGAGCAAGACCCAGGAAATTTGTGATTTCCACTCACTTACTAATCACACTGCACATGTATCTGTGCACCCTGCTGCTTTGTTTAGAATGTCAGTGTAAACCAAATTCCTTCAAACTTCACAAAACAAAGGAAAATAAAGGAAACCCCACTTAGCTCCAGCCAGGAAACACTCAGTGGCTGCAGGAATACACGTTCTGTGCATCTCAAACCCACTTTGAACTACACTAAGTCAAAACACGATTTACCTTGGCAGAGTTTCAGCTTTCATATACATTTCACCCTATAGAAAATAAATGTTTCATCAAAATTGATTCCCTTTTCTGGGGCGAAAAAGACACAATTCCAACTGACTCCACTTAGAGCCACTCATCTCTTCTCCCACAGATAGTTCCATTTATTTCAATGGAACCACTCTGTGGAGAAGTGCTGCTGATTCTGAGTACAGGTACCACAGTGCTATCATCCATCACCCTCACATCACTGAGATCCCTCACACAGCAAAGCAGCACAGCAGGATCTGGCTGGTGGAACACATCCTGCTCAAACACTTGACAAGGAGTTGAGTGATTCGCTATCAGTGACGCACATCAACCAAGACACCCACAATCAGCATTCCTGATCATATGGGTTTTCAGGACCATTACACCTCATCTGATCAAGGACTGATGATTTCATCACTCCATTGCTATCATGCTGGATCTGATGGTTGATACTAGAACTACACCCTGTGCTATAAATAAAAGGAGAAAAGCTTATTTAACTGCAGGGTAGCCACCTCAGGTGACATGACATCTGCAGTGGTTTTCCAAAGCTGTATCTCAGTTTGATGCTTTGTGCATCTGTCAGCTTGTAAAAATAGATAAAAGTTTAGCCCAATAATTGCCATTATGTTTTATATAAAACATTTGGTCCCAGGTGGAGGGATCCATGGCCTTCAGTGAGATGAATCAAGAGGTCGTGATATGGGGAAGTGAAAGTAGCACTGAATTAATACAACAAATTGTCCATTATGGATCCACTTTTGTCCTAGATATTCCAAACCAAATGAAGTTTCTAGTGTGGAGAATTTGATTCTGAGCTCTGAACCATTTAATCACATTTCTTTTCACTACCCACTCACAGCAACTCACCTTGCATCAAACATAAATTAATACTATTATATTCTGAGGACCAAGTGCAGCTGAAACACTAACTTCATTAGTTCTGCAACACTACCTGTCAGGTAGACTGGCTGCAGTCCAATGGAAGGTGGCCATGTGTGAAGAAACAAGGTTAAAACCAAACCACAGCATGGAGAGAAGATGCAGAAGACAGAAGCAATTCTATATGTATAAGATAAAAGCAATTCTATATGTATAAGATAAAAGCAGGAATTATTAATCTGTGTGTGTCAGGTTTTATACAAGCTTTTCCACTCCAAACAAGTATAAAACCATCAGAAGATTATACTCCTTGCGAGTGCTGGATGGAAACTGCATTCCCAACACAACAGCAAGAGCAGAAGGGAGCAGACCTTCCTGACCCCCACAGCAAAGCTCCAGAGCTAATAACATTCTTGCAGGACTTTGACAAGTTGATCAGAAATGTTGTGTTTGTGAAAAGGTTATAAAGAGGCTTGCTGGACCCAGAGCAAGCACACAATGCCAGGGTCTAAACGGATTAATCTTCTCACTGTAAAGCATCAACCTTGTGGGTCTGATTCTTCTCATCTCTGTTTTGCACTGATGTCTCTCAGTTCTGTTATTCCTGGTTTTATGGAACTGTAAACTCAAATACGACCTGTTCAAAGAACTTGGTCCAGATGAAACCTCTTCCTAGTTGCTGGATCTTCCCCTGATCACATTCAAACTGTGTATCCTGAAGAACTGGTTTTGTGAAAGTTGAGAGCTGAACAGGCTTGAGACTGCAAAGTGCTTCTGTCCAAACTATTGATGACATTGCCCAGATGCTGCCTCTGCAAGTCATAAGGAAGTTCTTATTTCTCCTTGCACAATTTCAAGAGCAGTCGTGGTTGGAGGGCTAAATCAAAGCAGTACATCTTCTGAGGAAGCACTGTAGCTAATAAAATCTAACCGTAGAAAAAGGAATTAAATGGAAATAGTTTGATAATCGGTTAAGCAGATAGATGGTTTCGTTGGAGTATTTTCAGAACAAAATGTTTTTCACCATTCTGTAGTAATTTGAAGAACTAAAGAACATCATTGCTTAGAAAAAGTCAGATAACAGCTACCAGCAGACTTGCCCACTTCATACCAAGGTGTTCCATTTTCAATCCCTCTCCCTTTTTCTTCCCATTAGTCACTAGTCCGTAGTCCACATTGAATATTACTAACCTTACCGACAAAAAAAGCAAAGATTCTAATTCTAGAATCAATTTATGGTCATATTTTCTCTCTGCAACATTCCTGGAACATAACCACCCCATCTGTGAAAAGCAGAGGCAGTACAAATAAACACAAGCTGTGATCCCACAGCTCTTGGGGTCGTGTCTCTACAAAGCTATTGCAGCAGAGGGAAAGAGATCCACAAGCAATCTGTATATGCAAATGGGAGTTTAAAAATTGACATCAAGCCTCTAGTTCAGAAAAAGTCCCTTAGTCAAGAAAGTACATGAGTTATTTAAATAGTGTATATATTATAGCAGCAAAGCACCAGATTACAGTCTTGCTTTAAAGACAGCATCTTTCGTGGTTTGTTTTCCTTTCTACCTTCCATGTATTGGGCAACATCAGCTTCATTATACAAATACACTCTTATTTTCTTCCATCAGAACTCCTCGTTTGATCCTTTCTGGCTCCTATTCAGCAAACATGCCAGATGTTGTAATTTGCACCTGCTTGGTTAGGATTTGAAAAGCCTCATTATTTTTAGGTTAGCAGAAGGAAAAGTGTCTTTGGAGCCTTTGATGAATTCCATGAACTTTTCCCACCTATTAACTCTTACAGCTGGTTGTTACCAAGAGGCAGAAATCCATCAATGACTTGGAGCAGGTCAAAGCCGAAGCAGTAAATGGTGTAGCAGAATGGTGTCTAGCCAGTTTATATCAGGTATTTGGTACAGTCTGAATTCACCATGTTGATGTTCACAGCATACTTACATATGGTGTCACTTCACAGACCAGGACTAGAAAGTAGAAAGTGACACTTGGCCTTTATTAAATGTTCTCACTTGCTCTCTCTATGCACAAATGAAGTCCTTTCCTCAAGCAATAGCCACAGGTGAGAAATTAGGTCTTTTGACTACAGCAGCAGAGAGGCTAAAATAATCTGTTTCCTGAGGGAGGAGCTCTGTGCAATCGCTTCACTGTATTAGAAAGTGGAGCGGTACAGATGAACTTGTACAATTACTCCCCTTCCTCAAAGCAGAGAAGATGCTTTGAGCAGGTGATTTACAAGATTTATCACACCTCTGCCCAGGTTAGCAGCTCACAATGTAACCTCCTTTGTTCTGTTGCTTCGCTGAGCTAATGGAAACAAAAATCCCTCCTTTGAGATATTGCTTAAAGTCACAAAGCAGAAGCAGAAGACATACGTAAGGAGCTGGATTATTAATGGAAACAAACAGCTAAATGACCTTGGGCTGGAATCCTCAGAGGCACAACAGCCCATGGCATTACTGTGTTCCACCCTGGGCATTTAAACCCAGTCACACACCTGCATCTATTTCAAGGTGTCTTCTATTCTTTCCATGCCAGCCAGAACAAACTGGAACAAGTTATTGCACAGCTATGGTGAAATCAATCCAATGTTAACAAGTGTCATTATATTAAACAGAATGCAGAAACTATCACAAGGAGGAAGCAAAGTATAAGGCTATCTTTGGCTCATCAACAAAGCCTTTTCTTCACATCTGCCTGGTTTTCTAATGATCTTTCATGTTGATTCACCCCACAGGGCTCACATTCCTATCTGGCTGGCTTCATGCAGTTGGATGTTCTCAGGGATGTGACCTTGCCCTTTCTGGGATTCAGCCCTGGGCTGGGGTTTTTATCATGTGTAGAGATGGTGACTTGTTAGGAAGCAGGAGTGTTGCTCCTGTGGCATTTACCCAGACTGTAAAGAAATTAACAGCAGAGAGAGAAAATGAACCTGCTGCTGGGCTCCGAATAGGAAATTATCTCTGAGTAACTGGAGCAAGGTGGGATGCAGTAAATAGGCCATTAACATTCCTTTTGGCAAATCTGCACCTGTCAGAACTAAAATGCTCAAGAAGGGAAACAAAGGGGAAACATCTCTTAAATGAGGTCAGAGACAAAGAGGACTCTTTGGATGCTCCTGTTACTGACTTCAGCAGCCTTCTGGCTGCGTGTCAGCAGCAAGAGTTATTGCTTAGGGAACAAATGTACCTGTTACGCAAAATCAGTGCAAGATATTAAAATAGAAAACAAACCTGGTGTCCATATACTGCATCTGAATTTAGCACTGGTGAGTCTTCCCTAAGATCACATCTGTGACACCCAACCAAACTCCAAAGCTGCTTTTTGTGAGGTGTTTCAAGGGCTGACAGAGCATCTGAACTGCTGTATATTCTGACCTCTCTCACAGTACAGATGAACGTGAAAGCTTTCCTCACAGCCTGCACACATTAGAGATGCAAACCATCGTGATGAGTGGAAGACTGCTGCCAGCAGTTCCTATGCACTATGCATCAGGTCTGCAACTGTAAACAAGGAAAACATTAACATAAGTGTCTGGTTGGGTGAGCTACTCTCAAACAGGAATTCTCCAAGCTCTTCAGCAGCAGAAGAGCATTATTTTCCTGGTTTCCCCAAAATACATCTCAAATGAAAGCCAGGGAGGAGGGTTGAGCGCAGAACTGTGGCCATTTCAGTTAATTTTCAAGGTTTCCCTTCCACATGCCAAAAGACTTTAAAAGAGAAGCTCCTGTATTTCCAGTGCTCAGATTCACATAATGACAGTGCAAGTTCAATAACAGACAAAGTCTGGATGAATTGGGCTTTTACCTTTCTTCTGCAGAATTTGAGCAGAAGGGGAAAACACAGTCATATGAAGTGCATGGCTTCTTGGATCCAAACAAGGGAATTAGTTTGATCTTATTATAGAATGGTTTGGAACGGACCTTAAGGTCATCCAGTTCCAAACCCCTGCCATGGGCAGGAACGCCTCACACTAGACCATGTCACACAAGGCTCTGTCCAGCCTTGCCTTGAGCACTGCCAGGTCATTTACCACTTCTTTGGGCAACCTGTGCCAGCGTCTCACCACCCTCACAGTAAAGAACTTCTTGTCTCTGTATAGCAAAAGAATTATAAGTTAGGAAGGAAAATGGATTTGTCTTGAAATTTCTGCAAAATTATATATTTATTTGGTTGCTGGTTTTGGCCTCATCTTTTTGAAGCACAGAACTGCCACTATAGGATGAGGATATAATCAGAGCCTTAATCACTTACAAGTCCATTCATTACTGGACCAGGGTTAGAGAAGCTGAACAATGAGAAACTTAAGTGGCAACGAAACAAGCAGAGCAGGAAAGTGCAAAGGTGTTTAGTGGGACAGAGAGAGCAAACCACAGGAATGCCGGGATCATGACCTGGTTTCATACAGTGTTTTCCAATTAAAGCGATTTTTCTTCAAAGAAAACCTTCTCTGGGGAACACATTCGTTTCTTATGAGCATTCCATGAGGAAAATGGAAAACCTATATGGTAAAATTTGACTTCATGGTTAAAATTACAACCCATTTTTCCCCCGCAAAACCAACAAAATGGTCACTCACTGGTTTTCAAACAAATTCTCCTCTCACTTTTACTGAATAGCAAAGTTTCCATGATGTGAGATGTGGGCTTCCCCTCAAAAAAAGATTTCTACTTAACCTTGACCAGCTCCTCTCTGGATGATCATAGGATTTCTCAGTGGCGAGAATGGAATTCTTGTCAGATGCAATGGATGAACTCCATGTTTCCTAAAAGCTCATTTAGAACAAAATCCTACTTTAAGACCACACTCCACACACTCCACATGGGTTCCCCTGCAGGAAGGTAGATTTCTGTCCTCATCACATATCTACCCAGTCTCATGATCATCCGTTTCACAGGCACAAAAAAAAAAAATGAGTTAAAGCAGACAGAAAACAGGTGCATTTACAAGACCTGTCCTGCCTTTTCACATCCAGTTCTCTCCTCCTCCCCTCTGCTTGGGCATTAGGTTTGGTAACAGTGAAAGGACATTTTTCCTTGAATTAGTGTGAAACACTCTGTCAGAGGATAGACTAACTACCAGTAATTTTCAGATCCATTTACATGACATTCCACTTATTTTATGCAGTGCCATGTTGCTGTTCCACTTCACTGCATTCATTACATATGTCCTTAAAATGGAAAGTTCTCATCTCTGTGAAGATCACATTTCCTGTGGTTATGTATTGCAGTATCTCCTTCTCATCAGCTGCTTTAACTGTTCATTTGCATCAGATCTTAGCTAGCACAAAGACTTTTTCAGAAGCAAAGATGTGATGATGGATCCTGAAAGCCAGCCTCCTTTGGCAGGAGCAGCTATAGATGTCATTCCAGGTGTTTTGGTACATTTAAAGCTGTAACATCTGTGTATATCCTAGTCACAAGTGTCATGATTACAGCCACACAGAAAATACAGAAACTAGAAACATTCAATCCAGGTTTCTTCCATTCTGACCCATTTTCTTAGCCAGGAGTCCAGCTTTCCCATCCCCTCCACTGCACCATCCTCCCAGGCCCTGCAGATGAATTAATGTTTCCAAGGCTACAGAGCAAATCAAAGCCTGAAATGGAATTAGAGCCTGCAATTACTACTTTGTACTTGAAAGTCTTAGTTTCTAGACCATGCAAATGGCTTCCAAATGGAAGCTTGATTAATACCATGTAGAAACTTAATTAACTGACAGGATCCATCTATTGGTCAGGCAGCCAAGTGGCAGCATTTCTGCTGCTCAGTCACTGGAGGTGTAAAACTCAAGCTGGTAAAGTTTAAAAGGAGAGTAAAGCTGCAAAAAAGCCTTTGCCATCAAGTTCCTCAACTTACATTTCACTGCCTGAATTCAGGGACGTGTCAATGCAGTCTGTTTACATGCTCCAATAGCCTTTTCACTACAGAATCCAAGAACTTCCTATTCAGCCAATACAGAGGTTCCAGCAAGCAGAACTGCTTTGGGAACTCCAGTTCAGCACAACAGTGTCTTGCTTCTTTTCCCAACCTGTTTTTAGCACTGACACATGCTGCTTAACAACTACATTATTCTTTCCTAAACACAGTTGCACTTCAAAGGTGCAAAGTTGAATACTACACAGTTTACCTGTATACTACCTGTTTACCTGTAACTCATTAGTATTAAACAGAAACTATCAGGAAAAGCTCTTTCCAGGCTCATGTCTGAGGTTCACTCTTGCATTCTAAGTTGAAAATGGAACCAGAGTAGCTGCCAGCTGGTGTGTGCCCAGTGAAGGGGAAGTACACTTGCTTGAAACCTCTTGGAATTTGGAATGACATTTCATTCTGTTAGGACGCAGGAAGGCTCAGAGCAGGGCTGTGGAGCAGCTAGTCCATAACCAGTGTGATAGAAGTGATTTGAGCAGCAGCCTCAAAAGGAAGCATTTAGCTGCTCAGCCAGCAATTGGGGGTGAGCATAAACCTCCATTCTCCTACAAGGAAAGAGCGCAGATGTACATATGCAACAGGCCATGTTATCTTGAGCCAACTGGATTATGTGAGCTTTTATCTATTTGGAATGCATTTCTGCATTTCTACAGACCCCTACAGCCAGAATACACTTTTTAATCTCCAAACTCTAGCAAAAGCCCAAGTAAATGTACTCACAACTACACACTTATTATAATGAGATTTTAATCTAGCTTTCATAGATTGAGTTTCACAGGAGGATAAGGGGCAGGTTGGCATTATAATTCGGATACAGAAATCAAGAAGGTAATGGACTTGTTTGCATTTACAAACTCACAGAAAGTATCAACAGCAACTCTGAGAACATAGAATCAGAGAATAGTGAGGGTTGGAAAGGTTCCAACCCTAACTGTTCTATGATTCTATGATTCTATGGAAAGGACCTTAAGATCATCTAGTTCCAACCCCCCTGCCATGGGCAGGGACACCTCACACTAAACCATCTCACCCATGGCTCTGTCCAACCTGGCCTTGAACACCACCAGGGATGGAGCACTCACAACTTCCTTGGGCAACCCATTCCAGGTTGACATTAAGTCAAACACAAGCTATTGGGACTTCATAGAAGCACCACATATGGGAAAAGTACTATGTTATACTACAGAACACAGATGATAGATGCAAAAATCTCTACGCCTTGAGATCCATGAAGGGATAAAATCATGACACTGACCTCAAGAACAATGACTTTATACATGCTCTTCCCACAGTGGTAAGGAACAGAAGGAAGAGATTTTCCCCATTGTTTCCAAGGGAGTTGTTCATCCAGAAAAGCAAAATGCATCCTGCCAAATCTGAGTGCTTTTCCTGGTAGAAAGCACCACACACAACAGTTACCCAGCATCACACACTCCCGGCGGCAGACAGCGGATGAGACACACGAAGGATGTCAAGAAGAGAGAACAAATTTAGCACACAGGAAAAACAAACAGGAATTACTCATGATGAATTGTTAATAGCCTGTTTACTGCTGAACCTATCATGGAAAACAGGAGGGTGTCTAAGCCCATCATTTAGTTCAGGCCAGAGAATTCAAAGGGTAGTTAAACGATAATGGGAAACTGAAAATATGATTGAGTTTGTGATGCTAGTAGCAGTTTATACGGGGTGGGGGGGGGGGGTGGTGTGCAACAAAGAACAACGAAAAACATCCTACACAAGCCCAGAATAGCAATAGGCAAACACTGTGGGCAAACTGGCCTTTAATAAAGAGAGGAGAGAACTCCAAGTAAGCCAAATGTGCTGCCAAAAAAGGCCTGGCTAGAGCTATGCCACTGAATCAATTGAAACAAATCATCTTTCAAGCATCACTCAGGCGTCAGACTTCATAACTCAGTTTATTTTTAGTAACTTATTTGCCAAGGTACAAATAAACCCCTGGTGTTTGGATAGTTGAACAGGGAATTTATCTTACAAAAGACAGACAGAGTCTTTGCCTCTACCTGGACTTGGAGAGCAAATATTTACTTGGAAGCAATCAGCTTCAGGAGAGACAGGAGTTGCTTTCTGTCACCAAATTCTGAAGGAGGAAGGTTTAGGGACGTGTGTTTGCACAAAGCCAGTGAAGGAAGGGTTAGGGACATGTGTTTGCACAAAGCCAGCTAAAGCAAGCAGCAGGAGAAAGGGGCCTGTGAAGAGCTGAAGGAGTCTGAAGGCCAATGTCTCAAACCTGTTTTTCCTATAATTGGCTCCCTAACTGTCAAACTTAAACTTTATATTGACATTAGTAAGCATGAAATATGCACCTGTGGTTCATTCTCCATATGGAGCCTGAACCATCTGCAGCTTCTGCATCTGAATGTTCAGCAAGGGCAGGACTATGTTCTCCCCAGGGAGTCAGTTCTCAGCTGCACCTCATGGCTGGTCAGCACAGTGCCACAGACGAAGTGACAATTCCCCCTTCTGAAGGCACACCTCAGCAGCATGAGTGGTTTGAGCTTGGATCCTGGATGGAAAACTCACCCCACATCACCCCTTCAGCACACACTGCAAGTGACATTAGAAAATAGTCATTGCATGGACTTACATTGAAGTTGCTTTAGTGACATCAAACACAAAGCCACAAATCAAGCAAAGGGGGATTTAGGCACAGCCTTTTTTTAACCTTTACAGTTCTTAAACATTGCAAGAGTGGGTATTCATGCAAAACCGTCAGTACATCCCTCTATCTTCACTTGACTCCTGCATGCCTCTCTAAGGTATTTTGAGCTATCTGTGTAGAAAGTGTGCATGTTACAGACCTGATCTCCAGATTAACCTGTGCATGTACTCAGTGCATGGCTTTTCTGTTGCAGTTACACATTTCTCTTTTACACGAACCTTTCAGTGAATTGCAACATGTGGCATTCTCAACGTGTGCAATATTACGAGTGTCAGAGCTGTCAGGATGATTAACAATAGGTATTTGAAAAGAAAACAGTAGGTAGTTAAGACCTGCTCTTGGAATATGATTTATGGAGCGTTTTTATGACAGAATCATGACTCTGAGACAAGAACAGCATGCATTCAGCAACCTGAAGCAAGCGGATGTTTGCCCAAGCAGATTAATGTTTACTACAGGATTCATGTTCCTTTTATTTTGCAAAGTTAGTTAAAGTCAATAAGGAACAATAAGGAATACTGTCCTCAAACACAGGGAACATTATGGGATACCCCATCCCACGGGTATTACACATATCCCACCGGTTTTGTCACAGAAGCGGCAAGCAGATCAGATCAGTCACTCTAAAGCCAAACTCAAAAATAGGCACAAGAAGTGTCTTTGCAGGACATTTCTACAGAACATGGAAATAGGCAGTAATTCCTTAGATGCAATGGAATGTCAGGCCCCACAAGATCCCTGGGAATGCCAAGGTTACACCAGTGTTGCTGGAAGCTGCACAAACATAGCAAGCAAGTACCAGGGATGGAAAAGTGAATTCAGACCTGTGGTACCCTCCAGTGCTAGGGGTTTTTTGGCTGTTGAGCTGCTGTACATCTAAAAGGAAATGAAGATACTTTACTTTGGGCATTGCTCAAACTGTTTCAAACTTCCCTGTCATCTCTTGTTTTTCACACATAAACAGAACAATATAGAAAACTAGGGCTTTTATGTGGACTCAAAGGATAACCAAGAGATCAGCAACTCAGTGATTTGCCAAAGTTCTGTAACAAATATATAGCCCAGGTAAGATCCATACCTATGGGAACAACTTCCTTCTCAATTACTCAGCTGCAAACAAGTTGTTTTTTTCCCCCCCCAAGTCCCCAAAATCGATAAAGCTGTTTAGCTGTAAAAGTGAAATTAGTGAGACCCGAATCAGCTCCCAACATGGTTCTATTGATCCAAACCATGAACATTTCCTTCCCTGCATGAGCATAACCACGTCTTTACTGTTTAGAGACATCACTCCAGGTCACAGCCAATCTGAGTGTTCTACTTCACCTGTGTTCACCCAGGTAACATCTGAAACCAAAGAGAGTTCTGTGATACCACAGAGATTGCAGCAAAGCCGGGTCCAGCTCCATCACTAAAGCTAAATGATTCCAGACTTCCACACATCTGTGCACAACCTTCCTGGCCATAACTCCTTACCTGCAGGAACACCACTGCACAAAAAGTGATTGACAAGGACTTTGTTTTCTTCGTGCAACACGCAGAAACTCCAGCAGAACTGGCCACTGGACCTGCCTCAGTCCTAAGGTGTAATTTCTATTGATGGCAAAAGGATGGCTAAGAGCATCCCATTGAACAAATAAACCCTGCAAGATGTATCTGGACCTAGTTTTAATTCCTAACCATTATCTCCTTTATTATGCACTTTGCCTCTTCTTCTACTTGCCAAAGCACCAGGATATCTGGAATGTCATTTACAGCCTAATGTGAGGTGCAAAGAAAGCAAAGCAATAATGAGGATTGTGCTGCTTGCAAATGCTGTTCCCCAACTGAGACATAACCACTCCCTGGCAGTCAAAAGGCCACATATGTTGAACAGAACAGTTGTTTGGGAGATTTTCCTAGGTTTTATTTTGTTAAACATTAGAAATGAATGAATGAAAGGAAGAAACCTCTGTGCTTAAAACCCCAGGGGATGCAAGGAAATGGGCTGCTGCAATTGTCTAAAGCAGCTGTGAAAACATTTACCCTTATTCACATTTGTGTTCTCTTATTCCTTGTTCTTTGGAGCTTTTGTCCCAAAGCATTCTTTTGCAGGAGTTTGGGGTTATTTGTGTTGTAGTAAGGGAGCCCAATGTACTAATGTTAAACTGCTCTTAAATGCAAGATTTGAGAGCAGGTTTCTAAGCATCTATTCATTCTGAAAGAGAAATCAGTGACATTTGGTAAGTAAATATTATCCCTACAGACCAACACATGACAAATTACCACATCTGGGGAAGAAGCAACTTACTCAGGTCACAAAGAAGCTGGAGGGGAAACAGCAACTGCCATTGCTATTGCACAGCATTAGCATGGTGGCGACTAGTTAAGAAACCAAGCCAGAAACTCTTGGTGCACCTACATTGGGTAAATTAAGGCAGATGGAAATCATGCCAACAAGCAGCATTGTGGAGACACCAACATGGTGCTGTGCCTAATCTGACTGCTCCTGTCACAGCATCCTCCCACCATCTCTGTACAACACCCTCACTGAGGGTAGGGCTCAACCAGCACATCTGGTTGAGTTATACAGATGTTACTACAGCCTCATTGCAAAGATGTTTAGTTTCCCAAAGATGTTTGATTTTGCTGACAGGGACCAAAGCACATCACGTTCCAGTGATTTCCCTCAGTCCACACAGGGAGTCACTCAAGCCTCCATTCTCATGGCATTCTCCTCCATCCTTCTGCTTTCCACTCTCCTGCTCCCTCCCTGCATCCTTCTCTTCCTGAACCTGTCATGTCTGCATCAGGAGTGCAATTGGAAAGGGAATCTCAGAGGAGCTACCTGTCAGATATGTCTACTTGGAGATCAGCTCTGCTGCTTAAATGTGGAAAAGAATGGTTCCTGGGAGGAAATATTGCTGTATTGCTGTTAAGAATAGGAACTTTATCCAGCTGGTGAATATGACAGAGATCTATCAAAATAAATAAAAAATAAATATTAAGTAAGTCATCAAGCCTTACTAGACCACTTGGGTAGCAAGGGAGAATAAGGCTCAGAAGATAAAGGAGATTTATTTTTTAACAGATGGAGACCATCTATGTGCAAGAAAAAAAGAAAGCTCGGAGAAATTTTCACAGATTGTTCCTGAAATACCAAGATGTTCTTAAGGCACTTTCAGGTGAAAGACATGTAGAAATTAGTAAGCATTTTAACTACAAATATAATTACAGGTTTAGGTCATTAAGTGATAGAGATGGGTCTCACACTATTACACCCAGAAAAGAGTCATCTGCACGTGCTGTCATTTAAATATAGGATCTGGATGACTGACACTTTGCTGCCTGGTTTAGATCTGACACCCCAGTCAGGTCTCTGCAATCCCTGCATGGTTTAACTCCTATTAGCAAGATCAGCTTTCCGGTGGGCTCACTTTATTTTATACTCTTTTGACAAATACCTACTGGTAGCTCCATAGAATCAGAACATTCACTAGCGCAGCATTTTACAAGGAAAACTTAGAGGTGAACTTACAAGGCTACAGGAGCAATTTTTCAGTACACTTTCCTATTGCATAGTACAATTCAAGCAGTAATTGCTGGTATCTTGGTTTTCCTTCTGTAGCACAAAGCATATCCTAGTCCACATGCCCTGTCTTTTGGAGCTATCTGTCAGATCTCCAGAGAGGCAGAGAGATGCTGTGGGTGTTCACCTGTGACTTTAAAAGTTGGCCAACCAGCCAGATGCCCATAAAAGCAAGACAAAGAAACAAGTGTTTGATCCTTCCAGTTGATAAAGTGTCACTTCCCGCACCAGAAACGTAAGAGGAAAAGCAGCAATCCATAAAACAAAAAAAGCCTTTCTTTGGTCAGTAAACAAACCTAGAGAATAGGTTTTCAGTGTGTTGACAATGTTCTGGCAGTTCATTAATCCCAGCAAAATCTCTCCAAAGTTACTGATGCATGGATTCCATTTTCAAATTTCTCATTAGTTCCTCTTTATGGATTAAATGCTGATGTTCACGACTGAATGCACACAGCTTCAGCTGATGGATGTAATTGGGTTGTAATGGATTTTAGCTGCTGTTCCTTCTGATCTAGCCAATTTGAAATGCAGTATCAATGTATTCTCCCCATCTCTCTGTAGGGAACGAGAAATTGAAACCTACAACATGAAATTTATCAACTCCCATAAAGTTCACTCCAACCACATAAAACTGTTAAACTTCTCATTATCATTCAACTACAGTTATTTCCCAAACTCTGGTCAGGCAGTCAAAATATTAAAGTGCATTTAAAAAAGTAGAATTGAGCCTTCAACATTCTGTATGTCACCAACATTGATTTAGGGGCTGTAAATATTACCAACATTACCAACCCAGGATGACATTAACATAGCAAAGCCTTAACATCAAGTGATGTTGCAGGTTGCAGAACCTCCTTCCAGTTTTCAATAGATCTCTATCTCGATAGATAGATGATTTGCTACCACTCTGGGGCCAGTGTGCAAAAACAGCTTTACACTTCTTCCCCTCTCCATAAACAGCATCTGCCTTGCTCTCAGCTTTCACTGATTTAATCCTGCCTTAGCTAACCAGAGGAGTATGAAATGGTAAGAGTATGTGTGTATTTCATAAGGGAAGGCAGAACAGCAAAGGCATAGAAAGGTTGACAGAAGACCCCTGTGGAAATGCAAGGATTTTTACCAAACCAGGGAGACGGACACCATAAGGTGCAGGGAAAAACTGGCTGTAGTTTGGGGTTTTTTAGACTTAATCTAAAACCTAGGTACAGTGATGCTTTGAGAGATCTCAGTGCAACTGGAATGGATAAAATGCAAATCTAGAGACAGATTCCTATAGTCATGGAGTATCTAGAGACCAGAGAACTGGCAACAGACTTAATTCCTGGCTTCAAAAAGTTAGAAACTGGGATGTCAATCCTCATTAGTGCAACAAATTATATAGTGAGATTTATAAGTTCGTAATTATGTGTTTGGAGGAAGGAAACAAGCAGAAAGAAGGACTCAAGTTGGTGCAGCTCTGGTCAATGTAAACCAGTGTCAGTCATCTGACTCAAATCTTTTTGATATCTCAGTTCTCAAAGTGTTTTTACTTATTTATTTTCTTGCATCTTCATCTACCCAGAGAGATACATCTTGAACAGTGTCAGCCACTGTCTTCTACTCTCCCTACCCAGTGATAGCCAACAGGGAGGAAGCCCAAAGTCAAGGCCAAAGCTGGTAAAAGGATTTAGGCAAATTTTCCTGCTCACAGTTTCTTCAATGAGCCACACACACGAAATGAAGAATCTCTCATTGGAATATTAATGCCTCTAAAAGCTGAAGGTGCTGAGAGTTTACCATTTAGCTTCCAGAAACCAGACAACCAGGCATCCAGTTTTGAAAACACCACTTTTTTTGCCCATAGAACTATCTAGTTCCACTCCATATGGGAGCCCTTTGCAGAACAGCTTCAGAATGGTCCTCCCAAGTTGGCCAGCAGCATGATCTGAGCTGCCTGAAAAATCTCAGCACTGTACAAAGTCCTAAGCCTCTGCAAATACAGCCGGCTCCACCCAACATTCCCATACTCTTTAAATCTGACATGAGTAACAAAACCTGTGAGCGAGATCAAGCATGACAACAGGCCCCCAATTCAAAGCAGTTCCATTTTGATGTGATTGACTTCAATTGCTTTTACATCAGGCCCTATCCAATGAACCCATTTGCAGCTTTCCAACTTGCCAACTACCTTCCCTATCAGCTGCTGCTAGGACTGAATCCATCCCATCTGCATCACTCGCTTTCCGTTTCAGATTCTAGGCCAAATTCAATAAGAGTTGTAAGTGAAAACTTCATTATTGACTTCAGTGGAGTTGCTCATGCTTAAAGGAGGGATGAATGTGACCTATTCTGCCTATTGTTGGCTACAGAATCCCAACCTCATTATAAAAACCCAGTAAGACAGATTTTAAATTTCTTAGTTTTATTACTATTACTATTGAAGTATTCATTTCCATTCTACAAGGTATTTAAAGACTGGCATCTCAAATAAATTATACATTTAGGGCATGTTAGAATAAACACTGCTCACTCTGCCAGCTCATACTCATCTGTCGCTTCCTTGCATAGAAGCAGCGTGCTGCTTGCTGTGCTTAGTTAGAACAAGCTTCCTAACTTGAGTATACTTGTAATCAGTATTGCTTTATTTTAACATCTAGAACTTAAATTTATAACCTATCCACCACAATGCTGAATATAATCTTTAAATGCTATGACAATGAACTGTAAAAGCAGTATTTCCGCTATCCTCAGAGAAAAGCAGAGATGCAACAGAACTTGTGCATTTGAGAAACCTGAAATACATGTCTTTGTTTTCTCCATTTCTCTTTCTAGAGTTCCTCTGTGCATTTGCAGCTGTAACTGGGCACATGTGAACATCAACTTGACACAGACTTTATGTGTTTTCTTGCTCCAGTTCTCTCTAAAGTGGGGATGTTCCCATCAGATGCTTTAAACTGTGTGTCACCCTGTCTCCTCCATAACATCAGAGCAGCTCCATCCATGCTACCTCTTCAGTTGAGTGGAGTGTCAAAGCAGGCCAGAGAGGGGAAAGGAAAGATCTACCTAAGATTAGTAGTAAAATCTCTAAACTGTAGACACTCAGGAAGTAAGGATTGCTCAAGTGGCTGTAGCCAGTGCTGATGGCACGAGCAGCACTCACACTGAAGCTGTGTATGAAACCATGCACCTTCTTGAGTGTTATTTGAATACAAAAGCCTTCTCATTTGTTATCACTAATGCTTGTTCTCTTCCAAACGTGATATACTCTTAATTAAATGATTGCAGTCCTTTTGTAGATTATGCATAAATCTTCATTTGTTTTCTTTAGTAGCACTGGATCTGGTTTCGTTAATTGCGTAAATGCTCCCCTCAGGCAGAAAAGCAATAGAGCTCAAATATAGCAGGGGTTTTGCTTAAGGAGACTCAATTTGATTTAACATCACTGTCAATATGATGAATGACGATTCTCTCAAATGAGTCATCTAATACCTTGAATTCAGCACTGGAATATTCATGTCATTAGGAAGCAAATGATAAATTCAATTTGGAATCATATTGGCCTGCCCAGAATTTCCCTTCATTTGGGGAAACAGAGATCTCAACCTTTTTACTTCCCTGATATGCAAGTTAAAGTCCCTATCTCAGATTTGCCTAAACACTTCGCCTCAGTTTCCATCACATTGCTGTCATGACTCTTAAGAGAGCTCGGATCCCTGGATCTTAAGGCTTCTTTGATGGTGGTCCTGCTCAGTTCAGGAGCATACACCTGCATTATGAGTAGGAACAAAACAATTACTAGTATTTTCCTTCCACATGAAGCATATTCCAAATGATGTCTTGAGGCACTTTGACAACCAAGTATTGAAAAGGAGGTAGAATGATAGGTCAAGTTTAGAACAGAATGTGGCTCCCAGAAGCTTTAGGCATTCATTAAAGTGTTCAACTATTGCCCCTTTGAAAGAGCAAAGAAGAAGCCTGAGAAGAGCAAGGTGCGTGGTGAAAGGTGGAGGTTCTTCCACTCTCCCAGAATAATGCTGCATTACTTTCAAGGAGACAATGCATACAATTAGCAACCAAGTAGAGATCATTTTCTTCTTGTTTTGTCTTTTTAATTAAATCATCTCCTGGTCTCAGTGATAGTGCCATCATTTTACACACCATGAGTTCGTTAGAAATGCATTTATACGTATCATAACTTGATCTATCATCTCTTCCCCTCATTTACGTACTCTAGATTAATACACCTTGTGATACAGCACATTGGCCGTGTTCAGAATAGCCTGAAAAAGACAACATTAATAACCCCATATGAAATCTATCAAAGAGTATATGTGTCCATGCGTGTAATACATATTTCTCTACAGATACGCAGCAAAGCAAGACAAGAACCATGCCTTTCCTAATCAATATCAAATCTACAGAGCCAGAGGCCTAATTCACTTCTTCCATACAAGCCCCACACTCCCCCCCTGTTACTAATGTTGCCCTCTGGAATTCTTATACCAGCTTCACACTTAGAGAGCTCAGCTACTTCTGGAAACCAGTGACCAGCTAGAAAACTGTGCCAGATACATGACATTAGAAGAAATATCATTACATTTAAGCCTTAAAGTTTGCAGCCCAACAGAATCAAACTGGTGCCTTTTGCCTGTATTCAACCCTTTGCTGGCTTTCTCTAGGAGTTACCATGCACTTGCTAGTGCAGGGATACAAAACCAGTTAATCAGGTATTTGTATTTTATCATCTCCCAATGTTCTGAGATTAACACATGATGTTTTTCTGAGGAAACACTGAAGTGAGGTACCAGACAATGTAACCCACAAGTTGCAGTTGACAAGAGTGACGTTTCACCTCTTTCAGGTAGCTGGAGTCTATACAGCTTTTCCTATAGAGTAATTTAATTCTGTAATTTAATAGTTGTTTGGCTACTTCTACTAAGCTGCAGCCTGACATCAGTACAGACACAACCCAAGAAATAATAGAACTCTTCAGTGGGAAACAAAAGTTCCTTTAGAACTCCCGTCAGGTCACTGACATGAGAGGAATGTAGAGAAATAGAATGTAGAGAAATAAGAACTTTTAACTCCAGAACAAAGAGGCTCCTATAGCAAAACAGATGGTTTTACTGCCCCAATTCCATGCAAATTTAAAGTTCAGAAGTAGAATTTTATTCAAGTAGGGTGGGATAGAATTTTCCCTTTCACAGGATAATCTGCAAGATATTCTTCCATTCTAAGGTGAAACACATCTGAGATAATAAAACCATAACAGAACATTTGAACACCAGAAGGATGTCCAGCCCTCCAAAGGAAGATTCAGACAATCCCACCCTACTTTCGGAGAGGTTTAATGTCTATCTAAAGCTCTTTTGGGCTGTTAGTTTGGTTTTGCTGAGGGAGAATGACTGCTGAACCTGATGTATGGCTCTGCAGTAGAAATCTCACCCTGCATGAAGGTGTTTGCATGGAAGGTGCTTGGCAGGTATAGCTTCACATAGGCTTTACTCTCCAAACACAGTAAGGTTCCAGTAGAGAATGGACAAAGGACTCTGATGGCCTTTTAGCCTGCCCAAGAGATGAACTGCAAGAAATTAATACAAGGCAGAAGAGTGGGGATGATGATGAACATGTGGTTTGGAAATGAGTGTGATGTAGAACTGCCAGGATCTCAGCAAAACCTCATCACAGGCAGGCTCCCTGCACCTTGCACTGTGCAGTCTGACAAGGTGTGCAGCCTTGAAATCAATTGACGGCACAGGAAAGAACATTATTAGGCATCTGCAACCTCCAGACACTCTGCAGCTACAGGGTTTGTTGGAGGGCAGAAATGACAGCTATGTAACAACAGTATCTTATTGATACGGGCTTCCTGAGCAGTGATGGAAGAAAGGGTGAATGCTTCTGACAGCAAGTGACTGCGGGATATGTTAGAGGCTTGATGGAGCAAGTAAGGCTACAAATGAAGTGGTGCAGGAAGAGACATGGACATGGCACACGACAGATAAAGATGTAAGTAGGTCAAACATTACTATCTCAGAGTGGTAGCGACATTCTGGCCTATACAAAGCAAGAGTCATTTGTTATTATTGTGTTGAAGCCCATTAAGCACACTGGCTGCCTCCTAGTAAAGCCATTTGTATTAAAATCATACTGATGATTCCATTGCTGAGAGCTGCATTTGCTCTACAAGGTTATTAATTATGCACCAAACTGACAAAGACAATGGCACTTACCTGCCTGTAAGGGAATTAGAAGACTGGAGTTACTAAGTCACAGCTGCTTGTGTTAGAAAGATCACACACTGGGGCTGTTTGTTTGAAATAGAAGGACAAGCAGCAGATAAAAACATAGACAACAGCGAATAGCACTGGAAAAGGTAGTGCATGTCTAGGTGCTTTTCTGCAAAATCCAGCAGAAAATGTTAAGAAGCAAATGAAGAAATGCAATTAGCATGCAAAATCCTTGTGGAAGCATGTTAAAATACAGACAGTAAGTGAAAACTTGCGGCAGTGATTACAACACAGTAGATAAGCGCAGAATGTTTAACAGCTCTTTTCAAAGACATCTACCCACCCAACAAGCTCAGTTCAGGTTTTTAATGTTTGCAGGGGTTCAGAACATTAGTGATGAGTAAAAAAAACCATCTCATTGCAGTCACTGATAAAGGATGCCTGAGTATATTTAAAGAAACTATTAGCAAACATGGATTATGAGTGAAAGGCATCTTGAGCCCTTTTAAGACTACAGATACTTCACATATTTAGAGAGACACATGAGTATGACAGAATGGACAAAATCCTGCTTCCTTTTGAGCAAGGCCCAGTATTTCAATGCTTACATTGCTATTAGCATCACTAAAGCTATTGATAAACCAAGCAGAATTCAAAACACATGGCCAAATGTTATTATTTCATTGATTTAAGACAAGAGCCTTCTTCTTAGAGGTGCTTAATTCATTTGGAGTCCAAAGTTTGTACAACTTGAGATATTGATTTGATTCTAAAGAGACGTAACACCTTCCTAGGCAGTGATGCAGAGATGAGGAGGATAAATCAATTGAACATATTTTTCTGCATGTCATTAAACAGTTTTGCATTCCACAGTCCCAGGGTTCTTTTATCCAAATGGATTCTCCTTTCATTAGTCTTCCATCAAAGCCAGACAAACCGGCTTGTTTTTCCCAAGGAAAATGCTTAAAGCACTTGGATTAAGGAAGGATTAAGCAGTTTCCTTCTCAATGAGCTAAATACAGTACTTAGGAACTTGTGAACTTACCTTTTCTAGTTGTCTTCTGCTGTCTTCTGTCCCAGCACTGCCCTTTCCATAGACACATGCAAGTTGCTGCTTTCCATCTGCAGGCTTATTGAGCAAAAGCCATTTACTTTTTCCTATAGTTCTTTGAAACCATCTGCTGCTGATGGAGATTTGCAATGAAAAAGCAAGACACTGAATTCCCAGAGTGACATCAGGACGTTCATCTTGGGCGTTATCTTGAGTGCTTTTGAATAGCCAGTGAAATGCAGACTGCTGACCAAAGGCTGCTTGGACAGTACAGAGAATGCACATCTCATATTTGTTTAAAATGTTGTATCCAGAAAGTAATAGCTACATGGATGGTTTTTTGATACATTTACTTTTTCTACTAACATCAGAATAGAGATTTTTAGCAACTCCCTTGTAACTGAGTCAAGTTTGACCACAGGGCTAGATCCTCAGATGCTCCAATCTGCAAGTTTCCATGAAATTGGTGAAGCTTTGCCTACTTACATCAGTATTGCCTTGGGTTTCTTCTCAATTTTATATATATATGTATACATCATTGCAAGTCATTTGTAGGCTCCATATGAGAAGTACCACAACGAGTCAGAGCGCATTAATAGAAGAACCCAAGAGCTTGGAAGATGAGGTGGAGCTTTGCTCTTTATCAGGGTTATTTTGCCATCACCACATTCAAGTTCCACCTGGTGCTGGAAAGGACCATTGACTTACTGATGGCATCTGCACTGTCAAGAAGTCCTATTTGCAAGTCATACTCCTCCTCTGTCCTTTATTACTTCCTCAGGGCCATGGAGCTGGAAAACCAGAGCAGTATTTAATCCAACCATTATGATTTAAACCATACCCATTTAATCAACAGGTATTTTCAGAACAGTATGCTGTTCTATAAGGAATACATAGGCACAACTAAGCCCCCTCCCTATCAAGGCCACTATTTTGGAAATGAAATGTCTATAAAGTCTCTCCCTCCACAGGATTCCCTTTCCCTCTGCCCAATGTCCATAATAAATAGGTGGTTCTTTTGTTAACAGGAGTAACTGTTGAAGGGAACTGGCACCATGACAATAAAGCTTTTATCAGCACAAGTTTAAATAGTGACTGAAATAATTCCAGAAGCAGATTGCTCAGTATTTAAAGGACATGGGCAATGTTTGTCCATAAAGAACACAGGCCCTGTTATCAGTAAGTAGCAATAACCATGTGTACAAGAAGAAATAATGTCAGGAAAGGGACATCCTGCTGCTATTATCTGAAGGTGTCATTACAACCACTACACAGTGCAGTAACGCTTTACTTTTCTATTAGAAACTTAGAATCATAGAATCAACCAGGTTGGAAAAGACCTTTAAGAGCATCGAGTCCAACCCTCACTCCAGGACTGCCAAGCCCACCACTAAGGGCAGACTGATTTCCCCTCAAGATCACCCGTTATGGCTGCCCCTCAGGATCTCCACTCGCAGCCACCCTTCATCTGCCCCACATAGTGGCCCACACTGTATAGCTGCTGCCCCTACCCCCCATGGCCACCCCTCACACCCCATGGCTGCCTTTACTCTCCCTTCATGATCTCCCTTCATGGCTGCCCCTTCTTCCCCTTCATGATCTTCCATCATGGCCACCCCTTCTTTACCCCTCACGATCTCCCCTAATGGCTGCCACTCCTCTCTCCTCACGATCTCCCCTCATGACTGCCCCTTCTTACCCCTCACGATCTCCCCTCATGGCCGCCCCTCCTTTCCCCTCACAACTTACCCTCATGGCCGCCCCTTCTTTCCCCTCACAACTTACCCTCATGGCCGCCCCTTCTTTCCCCTCGCAACTTACCCTCATGGCCGCCCCTTCTTTCCCCGCGCAACTTACCCTCATGGCCGCCCCTTCTTTCCCCTCACAACTTACCTTCATGGCCGCCCCTTCTTTCCCCTCACAACTTACCCTCATGACCACCCCTTCCCCTCACAACTGCCCTCATCTTTCCCCTCACGATCTCATGGCCGCCCCTTCTTTCCCCTCACGATCTCCCCTCATGGCCGCCCCTTCTTTCCCCTCACGATCTCCCCTCATGGCCGCCCCTTCTTTCCCCTCACGATCTCCCCTCATGGCCACCCCTTCTTTCCCCTCACGATCTCCCCTCATGGCCGCCCTTCTTTCCCCTCACGATCTCCCCTCATGGCCGCCCCTTCTTTCCCCTCACAACTTACCTTCATGGCCGCCCCTTCTTTCCCCTCACAACTTACCCTCATGACCACCCCTTCTTTCCCCTCACAACTTACCCTCATGGCCGCCCCTTCTTACCCCTCACAATCTCCCCTAATGGCTGCCACTCCTCTCTCCTCACGATCTCCCCTCATGACCGCCCCTTCTTTCTCCTCATGGCCGCCCCTTCTTTCCCCTCACAACTTACCCTCATGGCCGCCCCTCCCCTCCCCTCACGATCTCCCGCCCTTTCAGCAGCTACAAAAGGTGCTGGAGGGCCCTGGAGAACAGTCCTGTAACGCCAGACCCAGGTAGGAAACAGAACAGGGAAAAGCCTTTTGGCTGGCATTCAGACCCTAAAACCAGTTTCACTTCGGTCTGAGCACGGAAGTGGCTCTGGCAGAGCCTGTAAAGTTCCACCATTGCCAGAGGATATCAAAGTTTCACGTTTAAACCAGCAATCCCGATGTTTCACTTCAGAGAAGCATTAGTACCTTTGATACGGCTTGAAACCCAGGTGGCTGACACTGTGCTGCTCTGTCACTGTAGGCAGCGCAAGCCAAGGCTCCGTGATGTTAGATACTGAGATTGGGAAAGCCATAATGGCTTAGAGCAAAAGAAGGGAAGAGTTAAATGGATGTGTGAGATCGAAAACACCTTTGATGCATTTCCTCTCTTTTACACTGTGTTTCATTTAAATCTGCAGGGTTCATGCACGCTGTCTTCGTCCTGCTGCAATTCAACTTGGTTTCGTCCACCCTGAGATTTGTTTTCCTCAGGATCTGTGGTTCCTTACTAATGGCCAAATTGGGCAAAGTTTGGTTCAGTTTTGATACGCTTTAATATAAAGTGTGCTAAAACACCAGAGGCTGAAGAGTGTTCAGGAACTTGTGGGTTTCAGTTCACAAAGAGCTATTCTCTATCTTTAAACAGCCATCAGTTGGAAGCAGTCCTATTTGAAAGCTGATTATCCAACTGAAGCTGATTCCAGAGTGACCTCCCTCGTAGCCTGCAAAGATTTATAGTGGGGCTGTGCACAATCACTGGGGTATTGATGACTTCATACAACTGCAGACATCAATTTTCCTATGCTCAAAGGACACCTCCAAAATCCCTTTGCTCCTTCTGAATGAGGACCCCAATCCTTAAAACAACCATGCACAATTGCTGTAGATACCAGCAAAAGATTACCATGGGATCCTATTGCTTCTGGAGAAAGGAAAAAAAGGATGAATTAATGGGTTTGCCACAAGGTAAGCGAAAGCAAGATCTGGCTGCATGACATTCCATCAACATTTGTTTCCTAGCATGACAGAGACAGATGGGCTTTTTTGGAGAAGGATTTTTAGAGAAAGAAGAGAAAAATACATGTGACCCAAGTTTGACAACAAAATGTCAAGCAAAGATGGGAGAAAGGAAAGACAAACACATATAAAGAGGAATCATCCCTTAGCCTACACCACTTGTCAGAGTAAGAGCTTCAACTCATGGATCCCAGTAATTACTGAAAGTCCACACTCGGCAATTGGAAGTGTTCAGGGGGAGATGTCTGCGCTCTGGCTACAAGTTCTACTCATTGTTTATGCCTGAAGATGTTTCCTATCTAAAGACAGGGTGCTCCCCACATCTGTTACTTGACAAAGATACAGCTTATCTGCAGCAGGATTGCTGTTCAGCTCTGGAGCTAAACCAAAGCCTTCCCCACCGTAAAGACCCAGTAGGGTGTCACTGCAGAGCACTGCTTGGGCACTGACCATGAGGCTAGGATGTGCTGGCTCTGTGCTGTTCAGCCTGTGTGGTAATCCTTTATCCCTGTCAAATCTGCCTCTCAAGTCCCCTCAGGAACATCAATATGATCATTACCAATTATGTAATGACAAAGAAAGAGAGATTAGTAATTCAGACTTAAGATAGCATCACCTTGTATGTGTTGTCTCCAGACAGCACTGCAAAAATGCCACTGGGAAACACCAAGGGGTGAAAACTAGGGCTTTGGCCTGATTACAACACAGTTATTCGTTAGCAACAAGTGAAAATAACTTATGCTTGGGAATGTATCTGGGTGTTCATCTGTCAGTAACACTCTGCAGCCTCTGAATGCACAGAAATGAGGCATTTATTAAACTACTTTTTGGGCCCTTAGAAGCTGCTTGCTGACCCCAGGAGGACTAAAACTACCATATACCTGCAACAGCATTCCCAAGGAAGAGCTCTCCTGCAGCCCAGAGAAATTAGAGGGTCTCCAACGTTGGAGGTATTTAAGACTTGACTGAACGTAGCCCAGCACAAGCTGCTCTAAGGGGTTTTGTTTTGGCAAAGGTGCAGACTAGACCTTCAGAGGTCCCTTCAAATTCACTTCCTCTGGGTTGTGAGTTGTGATGGATAGGAGTTCTCTGACCAAGGATACCCCTGTCCTGTCTGTGGAGGGAGGAAGACACCTTAGTAATTCCATTCAGATACAGTAAAAAATTAAACCAGTTTCACCTTGAGTGCATTTGTGTCCATGAGAGCTCTCTTTAAACATACTAACTTTCCCGTTTCACTACTGCTTTCAAATGTTAGGATATGAATCTTGAGGAACTCTGTAGCTTCTCAGTGATCTGACTTCTTGGGAACATAAATCAATCCAAAACAACATCCAAGGGATGAATTCATTTGATAATGACTTTCTTTTAAGCCTAGTTAAAGGCTGGATGGATTACTGCAGGATGAGTTCATGTCAAGGGTAGCGCTGGTTGAATACTTCATTAATCTTACCTAGAGTGAGTGTGGATCGTAATAAAAAACCAGATTGCTTCAGAAATCATTCTTTTTATCTGCAGAAAACAACTTTCCGCCCTTTCTTCCCATTTGTGGCACTAACATGTTAAGAATCAAACTGCAGAGAGAATTCCTGTGACCATTTGAAGGTCGTTGCAGCTCACTGCCACACCAGGGTCCACTCAATAGCATTGTGCTGCTGGAGCACTTAACACATGTCCCTTCTTTAGACTCCCACAGTGTCACTAAATGGAAGGGCCAGATCCTGGCTTAGACCAAATCAATGCACCCATCCTGATTTATGCTATGTAAAGATGTGGATTTCATGCACTGCAAAACTTGTGTGCAAATCAAGCATTTGGAAGGCAGGTTTAGCTCTGAGGTGTAGAGCAGCCTTGTCAATAAGTGTCACTGTTTTCACTAAGGATTTTCTTCTTTTCCATGTAAATGAAGCAGAAAGGTTAACAAGAAGCCCTGATCTCTTTATACACTATGATCTTTGACTGCTCTGGCCTTCCTCCTAGCAGTTTCAACAGAGCAGCATCCTGAATGTATGAAAACTGCTCTATTTCCAGCAATTAGAGAAACTAATGAATCCAAACACCACACAAAGCCCAGATTTATCAGTCTGCCTGCTCCCAATTTGTACTACACACTGTGTTCTCAGAGACACTAAACTGCATAATTCAGAGGAGGTTAGAGTTTGCTGCAACAGGTTTCTAAAAGCAATGACTGCCATCTGACAGTGCACTCCCCCTCTCTTGTCACCTTGTTTTTCCAGCTTGACACAGAGCATTTTAGTCAGGAGGCCGTGACTCACCATCTCGCTGCTGCAGCTCCTCTTTGTCCATCCATGCTCCCTGCTTCAGGTTACTGAAATGGAACAGGAAAGGCTTCAAGGAGCAGCCATCCCCTCCTTCGCTACTACAGCTGGGAGCCCAGAGTATTCATGTGAAACACCTCTGACCGAGGTTAACACAGTATACCAAGCTGTGATCTGCATAAGAATCATGCTGCTATGAGATACCTCATCTTAGAAGGGACCTTGGAAGCCCTCCAAGTCTGCATCTTGCATGAATCATACATCCCCTCTTCACCTAGCACATACCAGTACTTCTACCACATAACTCTATGAAATAGATGATGGATAAAGAGCGTATTTAGTGACTGAATTCATAATGGAGCAGCCTAAGATGTCGACACCAGTTCAAGCCTCAACATGGACTGAGTTCCACAAGATGGGGAGCTTTTGAGCCCTTTTAAAGGACAGCACTTAGGAACATGCTGTGAGGTTTAATGGACTGAAAGTTAAGCCTGGGGTTCAACACATGGCTGAGTAACTGCAAGCACTGTATTGGGAGGGCACTCACTATGAAATAAATGGGGTATAAGTGACAAACATCTCCTAATACACCTTCCCTGCTCCCAATAGCAAGAAGGTTTGACAGTGACTCTGGTAAACACCTTTAAATAACTTCTCAGAGTCTTTTCTACAAGCACATCAAGCTCAGTTGTTACAAAGCCATCCAGCAACAAGGAAGCTGCTGAGGCAATATTTTAGGTGCAAGAGAAACTTCCCCCCCCCCCCAATTTGGAAGCCCCATGTTAGAAAGGGAAAAGGCTTGTCTTGGTGCCAGAGGAATGGAACTAACATCTAATTTCTCCAGCATTTTATGTCAAAAGGGATGTTTAATTTACCATTTGGTTTAATTAATCATTGCATCTAATACACTTAACATTTCAATAATTAAATCGTGTTTACCCCTGTTGCTGTAGAAGTTCTCTGTTCAGCTCCATCTTTAGCTCTTTCATCAGCCCTACTGTTCTCTGCTTGTGGCACCATTGCAGAGCTCATCATGTGCAGAAGAGGCCCAGCAGCAGCTTCCTGTCCTGGCCCTTCGGCTTTGGGAGCAGGGACAGGACACTCGCACTCTGTGCGCCGTGATGTGAGACGGTCGGGAGCCATCTCTTGGCGTGGATAAAATCACTGAGACAGTTGCAGGAGCAAATGCTTCCTTTGGAGAGTGCGGAGGCCTGGAAGGAAGCACTGCTGGTGGGGCAGAGTGAAGGGCATTTTCCTCATTACAGTTTTGCCTGTTTTCCAAAGAAGCTACAAGTCTGATTTTCAGAATCGGAGCTTGGAGCACCTCCTGTACAAAGACAGGCTGAGAACATGGGGGCTGTTCAGCCTGGAGAAGAGAAGCTGCATGGAGACCTCAGAGCAGCTTCCAGTGTCTGAAGGGGGCTACAAGGATGCTGGGGAGGGACTCTTCATCAGGGACTGTAGGGAAAGGACAAGGGGTGATGGGTTCAGACTGAAACAGGGGAAGATCAGGTTAGATATAAGGAAGAAGCTCTTCCCTGTGATGGTGGCAAGGCGCTGGCACAGGTTGCCCAGAGATGTGGTGAATGCTCCACCTCTGGCAGTGTTCAAGGGCAGGTTGGACAGAGCCTTGGGTGACATGGTCTAGTGAGGCATCCCTGCCCATGGCTGGGGGTTGGAACTGGATGATCTTAAGGTTCTTTCCAACCCAAACCATCCTATGATTCCATGATTTTCTAGAGCCGAAGTCCATGTTTTATATAAATAAACTGAAGAGTTCTGTTCATTTAGTTTTTTATGAAAGACACGGCTGTGCTGAGTCTGAGCCCATCCGAATTCATGTGGATGTGACACTTGTGGATGTGACAGCTCATTTGCAGCAACTGAACTTTGCTATCTGCTCACTACATGGCAAGTCATCACCCTCTCCCTACGCATCCCACTGGCATAGTATACATGGCAGTAAGTAGAATAGTTGCATGTTATTAAAATCCTATATTGGGGAAATAATCTATTCATAGCTCATTCCTCCCCTCCTCCCTTACCATTCCCTTAGAAACAGCTCTTCTCCACAGTAAATAAAGTCAGAAAGCCTTATCATTAATTCTATTTAGGCCTAATATGTCATAAAGCAGGCAAAGCAGGCCATTTTCCTCTCTGCTGGGGCACAAAACATGTATTAACTATTCCAACCAGAGCTGTGAATGATTTATTAATTCAATTTTGGAGAGTGTGACTGTCAGATCATATAAGTTTTTTATAAAGAGTCTCTCTGAGGACTCTTTCACTCTTTTTAAACCAACTGACTGACATTTCACATGCTTCACAACTGCAGCCGTCTATCTCTTCACTGCTTGCTCTCAGTGGCACACAGAGGTTACGTGGTTTGTCCTGCCCACAGTAAGGTGTTCATAGCCGATGAGGGAGAGAACCAGTACCTGGTGATATGTGGCAGTAATTCCAACCCATATGCCCACTATCAGGCTTCAACCTAAGGCCTATCCAGTGCTCTGTAGGGAACTGGATCATCAACTCTGCTTGTTCACAGTCAGAGTGGTTGGGGTTGTCCCGGAGGTCACTTTGTCCAACCCCCAGCACAAGCAGGTCCATCTAGAGCCAGTTGTCCAAGGCAATGCCCAGGGTTTGGTTTGGTTTTAAATATGTCCAAAAATTGGGAGACTCCACAACCTGTTTCCAGAAGGAATTCATTCTCTGCTGCTCTCCTTTGCCATGTCTTGTTTCAGAACCACTAGGCTGGTTCAGGAGCTCCCAAATGGGGGGCATTGGACAAATATACACACCCCTGGAAAGGTTCCCTGTGCCAACCTACCTGCTAAAATCCCTCCCAAAGGATGAAAACTGCTTCTGCTGCATCTGGCCTAATACTGATATTGGTTCTGCCTTCATCTCTGTTAACTTCATCAGAAACAGACTGGAGAAATGCTTCCTGAGAAGGGAGAGGAGCTGCTACCAGGGACACTGCTACTCTACAGTGTAATTCCTGTTCTGCGTGAGCAAACCAAGTCTAGCACCCTTGCTCTAGCTGATAGTTCCCACTAACAGTGATGATGAGCTCCAACACCTCTTTCACTTCCTCCTGTCTATAAAAAACAATCTTGTTCCCTTGAATGTGAAAAAATAAGCCATGTGTGTAACCAGCATCTCTCCTGGGTACCAACAAGTCCAAGATTTAATGTAGATCTTTTTCTTGTTTGCTTCAACGTTTCATTTGTTCATGTAAAAGCTATTGGGGTATTTTTTTAAATGAGTATCAGTGAAATGCAAAACAATTCACAAGTATATTAATTGCTGAGGACTGACAACTTGTCATCAGAAAACCAAGACAAGGCATCCTCAGAGACTGCAATACCGGGGAGAAACACTAGCAATCCAGTTTTGTCTCTCACAGCGAACACAGACCATTACATTTTAGTCATTTACTTCTGGAACAAGCCCACTTTTGACTAAAACATGCTTCCAAAAGGACACCTACCTCAGTTTGAAGACATCACTTCCCCAGTAGCTTGTGCCACTGGCCACCAACCACACAGCTATACTTGATTTGTATCTATCTCACTTTAGCTTATTTTGCTAATTCTTACTCTACCTTTCTTTACTAGATTAAAGAACCCTTTTGTACCCACTGTGAAGTAAGAACAGGAGACCAGTCCCCCCTGACACCATATGCTGTTTCATTTTTAGATCTAAAGGATTCAGTCTCATTTCCAAAGACAAATAAATAAAAACCATTCAAAAGGCTAGAAACATGAATAGTAAAGTAAATTCTCTCATTTGCAGTAATAGCTGTGAAATGCTACTTGGGGACTGGAAAGTATCTCGATCCTGTAATTACACGTTCATCATCCCTGGTCCATTTCCAGTCCCTCAGGCAGTATTTCACAGCTACAGCCCTCCAAGGCAGCCATACTTTTTGGTAATCGGTCATATATTTTCCATGCAGACGACAGGGTCAGTTCTTTTATAGGGCTCTGGCTCCAGCCAGCCTGACACTTCACTGGATTGCAGTTGTATAAAGGTCCAGGAAGAAAAGCATTGAGGATATGAATCACATCAACTCATTTGTACAGGCTAAAGTAGAAAGGAGGCTCTGCAAGGTGTCTGTGGCACTGATTTACCATCCAGAACCTCTTGGGCAACTGAAAAATGAGGTCTGGAGGCCACAGGGGCAATGGGGAAGGATAATTCTATAATCTTCCCTAGGCTTTTAGGAGATTGAAAGCCACCTCCTCCTCTTCAGACATCAGTGGCTGCTGGGTTTGTGGGGTTAGGAATAGAGGCCTCATGGGATTTCAAATTACCTTGTAGGAGTTCTTTATGGTGTGGCTCTTCGGCTCCAGGCAAAAAGGAGGTAGTGGAAAGAACTGCAGTGCAAGCCACAGAAATAAAGATTAGCTTTTCCTACACCAGTACTTTATGTAACACTACTCTGCAATAGCAGGTTCCCTGTTGCAAACTCCACCACAACCAAAAGTGGGAGGAAGAGGGATGCTGAGGGGCAATGGCTTAACTCCTGCAACAACCTTTGCCAGAGCAATTTTGCCAAAGCATTTATTCTGCCGCAAAAGAGACATCTTGACACACTTGGTTCTTTGCTTTATAACTTCCTATCATTCAGAGTGGACATACTCCCTTCCATCCAACAGAGGAGAGCTACATCATTGAATGGATATTTGCAATACCACGCTCTATTTATACTACTTGCATATGGTGAATTAATGCCCTATCTCCACAGATTCCCCCCTGAACAAAGAAATTGATTCATGTCTGTTTTTATTGTACATGGATCTAAGTTCCAGTGTTGAGCTCTCAATTATACAGTAGGAATGGAAGGCTCCAGAGCTTCAACAAGAAAATAATCAGAATTGTGGCAGTGTATTCCCACTTTGCAAACGCATCAATGAATGCAGAAGGTTTTTAAAACAGAGCTGGCAGGGTAAAGGGACCTTAAAAAAAAGGGTGAGCAAACAGTTGTCATATTGCAAGAACATAACAGTGATTTAACAGTGATAAAAACAGCCTTAGCTCTGACTACGCAATACACTCACCACCAGCTGAGCTATTCTCACAGCCTCCGGTCACTGCTGGTCCACAGCAGACACAGGGGCTGCAGCTCAGCTGAACACTGTCTTGGGGAATTAGCATCTTACATCTGTCACAGGCTAAAAGCAGACACCATTATTGCAGGACAACTGGTGTGCACGTCTAACACCCACGTATCTTCTTGTGTCATTGCAACTGGCTCATATGTCTGAGCTTTAAAGGTCTTGCCAGTGTAGAAAAGTGCTGTCCCCTCCTTTCATGCTGTGTAATCCTTCAAGCATTTCAAACTACAGCTTCAAGTCTGGGTAAGGAGAGGGAATGGTATCTGCAGTAGAATTGTATTTTGAGTTCCTGTCTGCCACCAAGTCCTTAAGGGCTCTTGAGCACTAAGGAAGGCCTCTCCTCCACCTCATCTATATAGAGACCTGGACCTGCAGAGAGCAGCTCTGAGTGCCTCAAGATAAGCAGCGTTGAAACATGTTCTGTGCAGGTAGGGATAGGGCCACTCAAGACGGTGGAAAACCAGGGACTGTCTTTTAAACTGCTTTCCCCTGGCACTGGCAGGGCTCTATAGCAGCACTGCAGGCAGTCCTGCTTTACACATCAGGAAAGAGGATTCTGCCTTTGGTTCAGAGCTCCTTTTCATTTCCAGATTTCAGTATAGCATCATTATTTCAAATGCTATTTCCCTCTGCAAAATCACAACTGTGTAATTAGACTAATTAGCTCCTTACACAGGCACTAAATAAAAAAGCAACTAAGCAGGTACAGTGCATGTCTTCCCATTGCCCCCACAAGGATGAAGAGTCCCTCTCTAGCATACCTGTAGGCCAGCTTCAGATGCTGGAAGCTGCTCTGATGTCTCCACACAGCTTCTCTTCTCATTCAGTTTTAAAGCACAACTGAATCATGTTTTTAGGTTTTTCCCCACGAGCAAGTCAGGTTGCTAAAAATAAGGTCAAGGCAGGAAGAACATAAGTCCAAGTTCTCATGCTCAGACTGAGAACCCCCACTGCTTTAGCAAACCCCCATATCCTGTGCATTGCTCCACAAGGCTCAGAGCAGGTTGTCTGCAGACAGAAATTTACCTTACAAAACACTAGCCGTGAGAAACTGGACCTTTAGTGAAACAAGCTCCTTGCCCAGAAGGTTCCAACGGTGTCAGCTATGAAAGTCTCAATATGAATTTTAAAAGTTGCTCCAAAATTCCCAACCACTCCTCTGTTCTGCTTTTTAATTTGGCAGGGTTGATCCCAAAAGGCAAATCTCCAGCCTCAAGCTTTCCTTTGCTAGAAAGCACTTCGGGGATGTGCACCCCAGAGACTTCCTTCTCTGCTTTAGAATGAGCACACTGACAGAGCCTCCACCTCCCATCCCATTTCCACCAGTTTAAGGATTCAGCTCATGAAGAGCTTCCACTGGCTTGTAGTGCTGCAGGTAAGAACGTTACAGACCCTGCTCCCTTATGCCTCAAGTTCTGTAGTGCTGCTGATGTCAAGAGCTGAAGTATTTCACCCCAGGGAAGAGGCAGACTCCTCACATCCTTTAGATCAGCATGTACACAAACCAAACAGAACAGCCCATTTATACTAACTTGGTTTCTGCTTTGGAGTAGTAAACAGCCAGGCAACAAACTGGCACGAAACCATCAGATCCTCACATTTCTCACATTACTTGAGGGGAAGGGTCAAACCCAATATTTTGGAGTTATTTGGAAGGTCACTTTAAGGGAAAAAGATAGGAATATGTTCCCAAATGCTTGGCCTTAGTGATTAATGAGTGTGCTGAAGACAAACCCACACACATTTCAGGAACAGATGGGCTTGTTTTGGCTTAGTTGTCACCAAAAAGCTCTTTTCTTATTTTTAAACCCCAAACATTAGTTATTTCTCCCAAGTACCTAATTCTTAACATGAAAAGAAAGGGAAAGTGTAGGAGCAGAGGACGACACCTCCTGATTCTAGCAAGTGAGACAGCCATGGAAGAGGAAGAACTGATGGAGGCAGGTTGCCCATGAGCAGAGCATTCCTCCATTCATAGAGAAATGGCATCCTTAATGCTGCAGAGAAACCTCAGAAGCATTTGCAAAGGTGCTGCAGCCCACGTGTGCTGCCGGGGAACTTCTAACCCACAGGGTGCCATCAGCTCCGGGAGCACAAACCACTGCAGCAGCATTGAGTACATTGAAGCTGCTTTGGGCACGAGTCAGATACGGGCTTACCTCAGTTTACTTTCCTGTGCTCAACTTGTCCATGGTAATAATGAGGTTTCTCAGTGTGACTGAATCTGAGTATTGAATCAGTACCCAGCTCAGCAGTGGAAAGAATTAAGAAGTTCTCCTTCCTCTATTGTTACCTCAGTTATTAGCTTCCCACTTCAGCTCTCAGAATAGCAGATGCACTGAGGAGCAGCAGCAAATGAATTCCCCTCCTTAGTAATTTAACCATTACACAAACCCCAGCTGCCTATGTCAAGAGGAGCTTCTTCTCCTGCTTTTAAGAAGGCAGAAAGTATACACTGTGCTGCCAAGATGCCCAATAACTGCCACAGCTCAAGATTAGATTAGGTTTGCTCTCTGCTCCTCAACCTGTGCCACAAATACTCATGTCATCAGCTCATTCTCAGGGCATCTATTGAAATCCAAAGGGTGGCTTTGAATTCCAAAGGGAATTTCTTTTAGTCCCTGGCTGCCTGCAGCTTGTCACCTCCCCATATCCCCCCTGACAAGCACAGTACAACCCTGACAGTAGTACAGTACATGTAACCACAAGCTGAGAAGCCCCCTTCCTCTCTCCCCTTTCTTAATCGTTGAACCTCAGGCTTTTAAAACCTTATTTAAGATGCCAGAAATTCATGTTTAGCTGCCATTCCTGAAGATGGAATACAGCAATAGGAGACACCCAGCCCATTAGACAACATGGTGCTTAGCTCCCTGAAGACAATGCTTAAAAAAACCCGAAGTATAGACTTTTAAGGCTAATTGCTTCCAAAATATAGTCCCTATTCTCTGTCATTAGAACCCCTCTAGGGATAAAGTCAGTAAAATAACTAGGGATATTTAGGTAGCTTACATTTAGCAGACTGTGCAGTGAGAAGGGGGAAAAGAGTCCCTAGGCATTTGTATCACCCAGCTGCTGATAGAATGTTTAAGCTCCTTAAAAATGCACCTCTCTGGCAGCATCTCAGTCAGTCTTTGTCCTCTCCAGCTTCAGAATGATGTATTTCTAGTCCTGTATTCATTTACCTCCACGACAGGGAGATCTCTTCCAAACCATTTCCTCTAAGGTTTGTTCATCTACGAGATGACACATTCAGGAATCCACATCTTGGCATTTTCTGAACTCCAGTTCAAGGATTCCCATTCCACTGCACACGCTCCAGCTCCATAACTGATGCAGAATTGAAAAATAAATCCTACTTTGGGAGAAAATATCTTTGCTAAATAAGCAGGGAATTTTAAACCAAAGCTGAGAGTCTAAGCTGGAGAGACAGAATTTACCCCATCAGCAGCAATAAGCAGCGCTGCCCTGGAAAGCAGTTCCTAATATAGTACTGTCAAATCTTCAGGCTTTGGAGGATCTATGATCATTAAAGTTTTACTTACAGCCCAAACTCACAGCTTGTGGCAGAATACGTTCATGAAAGCTGGGTCTTTCAGTTAAAAACCAGCTAAAACAAAACTCCAGCTTTCCTGATTGTGGGAAACAGCTTGAAGCTATACATGGAAGAAGCAAGTTTCCCAGTCCCTCACCATTTATTTACTAAGATCTGTATTTCTTCCAGTAATATCATGGCTGGTTTTGGATGGTTGATTTTGGAATCTCTGATCAGGCAGGATGCTTGCTGTACCACTGCTGATAATTCAAGAGCACTGCTTGCCTTCTCTGAAAAGATGTGTCTGACCACTCTTCCTTTTGCTCCTTTTAGCCTGTTCATCTCCTGGCTACTCAGATCAGTGCTATTCTGGCTGTGTGTTTTACTACAGCAGAGAGGGAGGGGGAGAGGGGCATTTTAAGTAGAGACATGGTATTTTAAGACTTCTGTTTGCACACATTAATTGGGATTAGCCTAACATTTATTCTACTTATGGTTCAGAGCCTATTGTTGAGGAATACATGTCAAGTTCTTCTGGAAAAACAGCTAGGCTGGGAATTGAACTGCTTGCACTTATTGCCTGAAAAAGCTTATATTTGGAAACCACCCCCCTCATGTCATCTACTTGATGACATGTATTGTCCTAGAAGAAAATAGCACCAGAAAGTTTACTATGGGGAGCAGACTTTGTAAAAGGGCAGACTGATCAAGGGACAATGTGCTGTTGTAACAGGGACAGTGGAAAGAAGCAGGGAGAGGTCTGAGTAGTCCCTTAAAGCAACAGCAGTAGGGTGTAGCCCATCAGTACATGTTTAAGTCAACTCAAGGGCAGATATTCTTCCGATTCAGTGAGGAATATTCTGGTGGTGCTTGGAAATGCTTCAAGTAAAACACTGTCAAGGCTCTACTGGGCTTTGCACACTGTGTGTACACTCCATGTCTGCCTGGAAGTACAGTCCATGGCACTGCACCACCCAATTCCTTCCTGTTTTGTTCCATTCCTAGTAAGGCACCTGACATGAAGTGCTTTGCTTTCCAGAGGAGACAGCTCTCAGCTCTCTAATGAGCTATACCGTATCTATTAGCCTGGAAACCACCTCACTTAACATCTTCAGTGCCACTAATTTGGCTTTAAGCACTGATTTCCCAGCTTTGATACCTGGGACTGGGCTAATGACTGCTCTCACTGTTTGGCACAGGTCAGACGGAGCCGACAGCACTCGATCTCAGAATAAAGAGAAATGCCACAGCTCCAGAGAAGTCAACCTAAACAGGAAAATGGGAAGGAAATAACTTGTGAGGGTAAGTACACTTGTGTGCCCTAATAGAGCTTTGGGGTCCTTACACAAGGAACCTAATGAGACCTATTATCTACCAGAAATCTCACCCTCCATTTCTTAGCTGAGATGTTTAAAGCATGAAAGGATGCTGAGGAGATCTGAGCAATGCAGTTTTCCACAAGGGCATGTGCTGGCCTAAGGCTGTTCCTGTTACAACAGACACTGGAGCCTCCAAGGCTGGAGCCTGGGAAAACACTGGAGTTAAGAGGAATAGGAGTGTCTGGGAATGTGAGAGAACACATGCCTACCCTTGCCACTTCAACACACCACTTCAAGAGAAGATGAAGGCAGACACGCAGACACTGATCCAAAGGGCAGGATTACTCTACTAACTTGGGAGCAAAAAGCCCAGCCCCAAGTTTTCAAACACCATGAAGAAATGCTGCTGTAATTAAAGTGTTAAATTGGATTTTGAAAATCCCCTTCATTGTGAGCCTGCAAGGTGAGCTTAAAAATTAGCCGCTGCTTTTTAACACGTTAGTGGTCAGGTTTGGTTTTCCTTCTTTGATTTTAGCCACTCTGCAGGCATTAGGGTCCCCCCACAACCTTGGAGCCAGAGCACTGACTGACAGCATTGCTAGGCCAGGGGTTTAAGGGATAACCAAAGGAGAGCTTGCTCTTTGCTCCTCTACACAACCCTGTGTCTACACAACTCTGTGGCAATCTAAGGCTCAGAAAGTGGTTCTAGTTTTCCCAACTCCTCCTATTGACCGTTCTGCACAGTATATCCCTAAGGATGGCAAACCCCAACAGTAACAAGCCTTTTGCAATCCCCTCTGTTTAAACTGCACTGGAAGTGCCATTTGCATCTATAATGCATCATAGATTCACAGAATCAGCTGCGTTGGAAAAGTCTTTTAAGATCAAGTACAACCATTTCCAGCCCTGCCAAGGCCACCACTAACCCATGGCACTGAGGCCTCGTCTCCATGCTGTGTGAACACTTGCAGGGACCTTGACTCCAGCCCTGCCCTGGGCAGCCTGTTCCAATGCCTGAGCACCCTCTGGGGAAGGAATTGTTCCTCAGCTCCATCTAAACCTGCCCTGGGGCAGCTTGAGGCCGTTTCCTCTTGTCTCATCCCTTGCTCCTTGGGAGCAGAGCCCAGCCCCTCCTGGCTCCATCCTCCTGTCAGGCAGTTATAGGGAGCGATCAGGTCCCCCCTGAGCCTTCTCTTCTCCACACTGAACCCCCCCAGGTCCCTCAACTGTTCCTCATAAGACATATTCTCCAGGTCCTTCCCGATGACAGATCATGAAGACCCAGTCTAGGTACTGCCTAACTCATATTGCACACAATACCTCTCCAGTGCTGACCTACCTGGTGTAGACTGAGGATGCTGTCCCTGACAACTGGGTCTTGCCATTTCACAGTGTAATCAATGATGACATTATCAGAAGCATGAAGCCTCAGTGTCATCAATTGTTAATGAGGGGAAGCTCAGCTTTCAGGTGTTATAGCTAGCAAGTAAAAATGTCTTTGAGCAGCTACTTGCTGTCTGTGGCAAATTCTTTGTTATTGGAAAAAGCACCACCAAGACTTTGAGGCCCCCAAAACATGTCCTGGTTTACTTCTTTTAACTAGTAAAAGGGGAAAAAACACCTCTAGCTTTTGAAAAGCAGTGGAGGAATAGACTATTGGAGAACAGTAAAGGCTAAGCTCGGGGTAGCCTGAAAACCCTGCAAGAGCAGCTCTGCACTCCCCCAGCTGGCTGACTTGAAGCACAGAGCCAGCAAACACCAGGCAGGGTCTTAGATATCTGTTTAAACTCTTCGCTGAGGCTGAATGCAGCACAGCTCAGCTGCTGATTCCCTTCAGACATCCCCTTCTTCACACCACCCTCATTTTGAAAAGGCAGTAATATCTACTGGTAATATCAACACTAGTGCATCAGTATGGAAAGCACTGGGGAGAGACTGACCCTTCCCCAAGCAACTTACACTTCAGGTAAGCAAACAATATGTGAACTCAAAGCCAAGCCAGAAAGTCCACGCATAGACTGCTTGCAGCAAAATGAAACCAGGCAGTTCAGCTAGAGCCTCCAGGAAGTTCCTAAATAAGAAAGCTTCATTTCTAATGCCCAAAATGGAAGATGGCATCGCAGCAGCATCACATTATAGAGTGGTTCAGGTTGGAAAGGACCTTAGGATCATCCGGTTCCAACCCCCTGCCATGGGCAGGGACACAAACCTTAGAAGGGATATTTTTGTCTCTGCTCTTTGGAGTTTGTGTCCAAGACACAGCAAGCAGAGACTGGGCTGGGTGACCAAAGCCAGAGCTGCTGCTCTTCCCTTCAGGGGTTTCCAGACCCAATAATGTTCACTTAGTGTTCAAACCCTCCCTGGGGGTTGATGGAGATTAACAGGAGAAACAGCAACTATTTTCATTAAGTCCTCCTGTGAGGCTCGATATGAGCAATGCAGTTTGATACCACCGTGATAATACACTCACCTTTCTGCCTGATACACTGCTGTATGCACAAGGGCCTCCCAGGAGGACAGGCTGTGTTCTCACCCCTTGTCTCACCCAGCTATAGCAACATTTTGGTTATATATTGGTGTCAACCAGCACTGTGACATTCTTGCTTCCCAGCTTTGTGAGGAAATAAACCCATGTTCCCTCATCTGCTGTTCATCATGGGGAATAAACCACATGAAGGACCAAAGAACAGAACCAGCCTGCCGAAGATGACACCAGCACAAATGTTGTGTAAGAGAAAGGCAAGTTTCTCCAGTGTCCAAATTCTATCTAAATATGCAGCATGGGGGGACACTCCTAGTGGGGTTACATGGCTCTACAGCAGTTTGATGCTTTGACATGGCCCATTTAAGCCAGCAAAGAGACATTTCATGTCTTCAGCCTTAGAAATCTCCACCAGGTTTTTATTCTCCAGGCTCGAGCCTGACTCCTCAGACAACTCCTGTCAGGAAAGAGCCACGTTTCTGATTTTGTTTGTTTCAAAGCAGCAGATGATTGTGAATCACAGTCCCATTTTGCAAAGCTAATGAGTGTAACTGATACATGTCCTCTTTCAGATGGCAGGGATTGGGGGAGGAGAAAGAGCATTCAGTACGAGGTACAAAGCGAGTTGGCATGCCAGCTGAATGCAGACAGGCTGAATGCAGGAGGACTGAAATAACCTGCATGTATGTCAGATGCTTGTGTTCTTCTGGTTAACACTTTGGAGCACGCCTGTTATTTTTAAAGCACAAAGACATCATGTGTGACATGTACCACGTCTGCCACTTAGTCTCAGTTATGAGCTAACACCAGTTTGAGCTCATTTAACCCGGAGGGTGAAAGAAAACTGCATAGGAAAGGGATACTTCCTCTCTACCAGGTGAGTTTTACTGAACTAGCCATTATATGCCTGTGAACAGGGATCATACAGCATTCTCTCAAGCTGTCCCTTAGAACATGGGAGACCAGTAGTGTACCTGAACTGAGAACTTGGATTTCACCAGGTTATTTGATTCCACCATTCCAGTACCTCCCCCATCATGTGTCTCCCTGTACTGAAAGAAATCTCTTCCAAATTTCCACACGCCAAGTTGGCTTCTTTGCCTGTAGAGCTTTGAAATGCCTTTTCTGCTTGGGTCATGAGAAGGACAGACATCTCCACAGATGGTTTTCTACTATCTGTCCTCCACCAAGAGGATGCAACATCTTTTCTGCTTGGATCTCAATGTTCTCACATCAAGTGGCCAAATCTGAGCTCCAAACTTATGTCTACAGTGTGTTTGTGTCACACTTGAGCATTATACCAGGTTGCCATCCTAAGGCTCTGTGCCATAATCCTTATTATTTACTTTCTGGTTTCCTGCTCAAATCCAGACTTTATTTTCCCCTTCAAAGTTCCTTGTTTTCAATTTTCAATTCATTCTCAACAGCTGCAGAAGATTGCCCTGAATATAAAGTAACTGACTCTAAAATTATCCACAAATCCATAAACATCTGAGCTAGGATGCAGATAAGTCAGGCTTCCTAGCTGCATCTTTAGAGAGAAATGTCAGGTCGAGGTTGCAATCATTCTTCCTCTAACAACAGGAAGAAGTGTGTGTTTGTGTGTGTCAGGGCAGGGGAAGGACCACACAGGACAAAACCCAGCTCTAGGGCTGTATTTACAAAGCAGACTTAGACCCCGTGTCCTCTAGAACCACCTTTGCTGACTTCAGCAGGTTATGCCTCGGGCCCCAGGAGCACCTAAAGGGAATCTACTCTGCCCTTGCAAATACGAAGGCTGATTTTGCAAGCTCATGAGAGGTGGCTGTATTAGATGAGCTTTGGAAGAGGAATTGAACCTTATCTGAAATAAACCTGCGCTAACTAAAGCATTAAGGAGTATTAGAAGCAAAGCGTGGGCCTTAGGAATTGCAACAGTTTGAAGACAAGTTCAAGCTATCCAAACATAGATTGGCCTGGGGCAGAAGTCTCTATCTGAAAACAGCCACAGGGAAGTCTGGCACCAGGAAGATCTTTTTGATATAAATGCAATTTCCTGCATTTTCATTTGTGGCTGTCACCTCTTGTCTGTTCACTGGATGCCAGCAGGGAGAGTCTCGCCCCCTCTCCTCTCTGTCTCCCATGAGATATGGAGATGACACACGGATAAGGTCCTCAATGAACCTCTCTAAGCTGAACAACCTCGGATCTCTCAATCCTTCCCCATACATCAGACTCTCAAATTCCTTAATCACTTTTGCTGCCCAACATTGGCTTTGTTCCATTAAGTCCATGTCCTCTACTGGGGGAGCCCAGATCTATCATCACCAGTGCTGAATAGAAGGGAAGGCTCACTTCCCCTGACCTGCCACCTACACTCTTCCTAATGTAGCTCAGGATGACAGTGGCTGGTTTGTGGTCAACTTGGGACTCACCAGAACCCCCAGGTCATTGCCTGCTTTCCAGACAGTCCATTTCTTAATGGACAGTGGTTCTTAATCACCAGAACAACCGGTTCCGTAACTGGGGGTTTTCAATACACAACTGCTCACCTCACCTCATCTAGGCTCCCTTTCCCATGCAGTGTTGGACCAGATCACCTCTTCAGATCCCTTCCAACGTGGGCCATTTGATGCTTTGATGATTAATACAGACTTCACATACAGGAAGTGAAACCATGCAACCCTAACCCCCCAAACTGTGTTTGAATGTTCAGAGATGGAATAATACACAGCTGGTGCTCTGCTTCTAAGCCCTTCTTGTCCCCTTAAGAGGAGCTTGTCCCTCTTAGCACCTGGGGATACTCAAGAGTTAACAGTGCAAGGTTAAATGAAAAGAGGGATGGTTACACCCCTGAGATGTCAAAAATAGCTGCTGGATATGAGCACATTTCAGAAGAGGCCAAATGCCCAAGGACAGTGAAAGGCCTTCAGATTACATGAGCCAAATGTTACAGAGTTCCATAATCTTAGAAACTTTCATTGGCTGATGGTCTCTTACAAGCCTGACCTCAAATTCTGCCCAAAGCTGACTCTAGAGAACCTCCCTGAGGGGCATTGCTGGGGGCACCACACTTGCACAGCACTGTTCCAGCAGGATGTGTGTGTATGTACGAGCACACAGTGATCTATGAGACCGAGGCACATCATCGGAGCAACACTTAGGTCTGTTGATATATTAGTGTAATACTCTGGATGATGCAGGAGTATCAGAACAGGCCCATCTGATAACATGTACAAGTAATTCATCACCAGAATGAGTTGCTTCAGTGATGTATTACTCAGGAAAAAAAGAATGCACCATCTAAAGGGGGAAACAGCAAAGAAGGAAACTTTTTATTTCTAGGGTGGAATATTCACAAAACCTCAGGGGCTTCCTTGCCACCAAAACATTGGCACTGCAAAATACATGATGTACATCCCCTCCCTCTTCATTCCCACCCACAGTTACAAATCTGCTTAGTTGACCACTGGGAACAAAAGCAACTTCATTTCATACGCACTAGAACCACAAACCTGAGTGCTGCATTCCAAATTCACATTGAGAATCCCCTCGGATTTCTTCCAAGTGTGGGATCTGCAGTTTAAGCACTTTACAACTTTGCAGATTTAAATAAATTCAATGAAGTGATTTTTAATTTCTTCTTCTGTAGTGAATTGCTTCTTTCTTTTGGCTTTTGGTGCCTATTTAATTTAGTCCAAACTAATCCAGTTGGCTAGTGGGAGGAACGGAAGGGAGGGGAGAAGAGCCTTTTCCCTAATAAATCCGGAGTGGCTTACGTTTGGTAACATGTGCTGTAAATCCTTTGTATCTGCAGAGATGACAGTACAGTATAATGAGAAATGATTTTGAAGTAGTAATTTAAACCCTATACAATAATGACACCAAGAGATAAATAATTAATGTCTCACTTCTTTTCTTAGTGCTTTTCATCTCAAGGAGTCTCCAGACTCTCTGTGCTCTTTATAACTGACAAGAATCAATTCACTCTATTCACACACATCCAACTAAACAGAACACAGATCCTGCTAAGGAACACGCGAAGCACAGTAGAAAAAGCTTGGACTGAAAGTAAAGAATGTTCTTCAGGGACTGTAGGGATAGGACAGGGGGTGATGGGTTCAAACAGAAACAGGGGAAGATCAGGTTGGAGATAAGGAAGAAGCTCTTTATGTGAGGGTGCTGAGGTGCTGGCACAGGGTGCCCAGAGGAGTGGTGAATGCTTGACCTGCAAAGGAGGTAGATGCATCTCTAAACAGTCCAAACTGGGTGAGTCTAACATCACTTGCTGGCATTCAAAGCAGTAAAAACAGGTCCTACTCTGAGTCTCCTATAGGAGCTGAGCATTTGCTGCTCCTCAGCTGCAAACTGGAGCCTGCCATCACCACTGTGGCAATGTGTAATTTAATACAAGTCTTCTTCCTTAAGCCATCCCTTCAGTTCAGAAATGAGACTCTCTTCTGAAGACCACCTTACGCTGCATGGCCACCACTCAACTACTGATCACAGGTGAGCCTGACATGGTACACAGCCACAGAACAGCTCAGCTACTGCAACAGCATGAGCAATCACCCCCTTTATGAGCCAGTGCACAAGAGGGGAACATACCAAGGTACACACACTCCAAAGAAGTAGAAAGAGGCTTGTTTTTAACGTGACTGCCATGAAGCATTTGATGCTTCCCCCCCACCACCCTTTTTCATGCTTGAAGAGGCAATAATTTCATTAAGTGATTAAATGCTTTTATTCCTCTGACTCATAGTTCAGAGACATCCGAGCTGGAATTTCAATGAGTGTTTCTTCCAGTGAAACTAGGATAAGGAAAACATTCCTGAGCAATGCAGAAAGGCTGAGCTAAACTGTCCTTTGTACCCTGGTGTACAGCAGCAGCAGCTCTATCAAACCAGCTGGAATATATGGATGTAGAACTAGCACAACACCAGAACACAGGTCAGTATGCCCAACCTCCTATGGCTCAAAGTGGCTTTACTGGTATCTGTCAGATCTAAAACCTTTACTTTAAGTGAGATTTGGTGCAGGAGGGCAACTATATGCTCAATTCTGAAGGAGACAGTCCTGATGATCTAAGCAGGATACTAACCCTAGAGCTGGATGCCTGGCTCCTATGGCCTTTGCACTGACACCAACTCAGGGTGCTCTTTAAAAACATCCCCTTTCCATTAAGGTGAAAAAGCCTGCTCTTAAGAGCGGTGCTCCTGCAGCTCAGCAGCCCCAAATTCCCTTCTTTCCACTCATTTTCTTTCCAAGAACACTCTCCTTTCCCATCTTACCCCACCACGCTCAGAGGTCTCCCTGTTTTAAAGTGGCAAAGTGACAACAGAGACCAACGCTATTCTGAGCTAGATTATTGCCATAATGTAGTGCCATAGAGAAATATTCACCGTGAGAGTTCATTGAGTTTTACCTCTTCCACAAAAGAAAATGGAACCAACCAGTTATCCTCCTGGAAAACCTGCAGCTTCCAGGAAATACACAACATCCAGTCTCTGGATTTACAAAAAGACCATGGCCTTGCTTTGGGTAATTCAAAACGGGGAGTTGAATACATGTCTAGAGTACCATAGGCAGAGGGCTCCCGTTTTCCTTCTGGTTGAATTACAGATGGGATTCAAGCCAACTTTTAGGCAGAATAAGTTGGAGTTCCCAAAAGCAATCAGCCAGTAATGTTCAGCCAGTGCTAAGCAAATATTCATAGCTTCATGTGGAGGATTGAGGTGAAGCTGAACATTCTATTAGTTAAGATACTAGGAAAGGAGAAGGAGGGGTAGTCCAGAACTGAAGGTCAAGCTAGCTGGCTAGGTGCAGTTGACATACTTAATCTTCTTTGGAGGACAGCACTGGAGACATACACACACAGTCCTGCCTCTCTTCAATACTAAATAATGGCAGGTTCAAGTTTGTTCTCTTTGACTAGAGTAGAACTCTCCACATCTTGACAGCTATAACAGGAGTGTAATCTGCTATCAACGGAGCTCTCTGCCTGGCTTTACATAGGTTTGTAGCCTGAACATCTGCTTTAATTGCCAGGTTATTGATGGAAAGATTCCCTATTCAGTACTGTAAAATGGAAAACTTACAAAGGAAGATGCTAAATCCATTTTTGGCTGCAGTGATTTTCACAAGCTTTATACCAAGCCACTGCAGTACAGCTCAAGTTCTTTAAGAGTTTTGTTAGAAGAATTTGGAGCGAGGCTACTGCTTGCTTTTAGTGTAACCCCACTGATTTCTCCTCAATTCGCATGGAAATCCAATGTCTCAGTTGCTTCTAGAAAACTAATTACAAAAGGGAGCAGCTGAAGAGATGGGAGTTTGATATTTCTGTTATAGAGATGCTGCAAGGAAAGGGCTGAAATAGATGCTCAGAAGCAGGTTTCTGTCTGAGCCCCTGAAGTATTGCCTTGTCTATACCAAACCCTCACTGTTTGCTGTTCCCTGGAGGTAATAGTTCCAGTTTCAACAGCTGCCATTCAGTTTCAAAGCAGAAAGTTTCAGTGGCCACCTCATTTTGTGTTTTCCTTGATGAATTCCCATGCCATCACCAGTTACTGGACATGGCCGTTCATCCAAGCGCACAGTGCTTTTCTCCTGGGCTTAATCTTTATCATCAGGATCAAACCATTTGAGAAGGTTAAAGGAGGAGGGGTAAGGGCTCGGAGACATCAGCTAAACACCATAGACTATTTCTGATGCCTTCCTTGCCTCCAAGTCGAGGTCTTTGGGGAGGGAGCTGTAATAAATAAGAAACGTCTATTTCATTCTCTAAAATGCCTGTCCAATTTCTAGAAGCAGCTCTCCCTCAGCGGAACTAAAGCTGCTCTACCAGGCACAAGGAAATAAGCCCTCAGTCAGCTTCAGCTGCCAGAGCCCCACAGGAGTTAGAGCAAATATTCCAGTTACACTCCTGAAGCCATGGCTCCAAGTGACAAAGCAGCACAGGAGTTGCAATGGTTTCATTTAAGGCTGCAGTTGAATGAAAATCAGCTCCTAACCACGTCACTCCTTAGATTACACCGAGGCAAGGACTGACTGTATGTTTTCCTGTCACCGTACCGCATCGTGGTCTTGACCATAAGGTCATGCTCCAGTGAGAGGTCCTGGAACAGTGAGGAGAAAAACAGTGTGAGAGAACAGATGCTGTAGCAAAAAAGATAAAGAGAAGGACACTTGTGTCAGAGGAGAGCCAGAGAAAAGAGACTGCACTACTGCAGCACGCTTTACGGAATACATGCCTCCCAAGGATGCCCATTTCTTCTGCATCTGTGAGCAGGAAGAGCTGCAGAGAGGAAAAACCAAACCCACACAGACCTATTGCTCCAGTATTTTTTCAAGCATGTGATATATGGAATCAGACATGCTTCCTGAGTGACAGCAAAGAGACTTCTGGCTTGGAATTAAGGATTTGTCAGATGGTTTAAAGCAGCTTTCTTCACTGCTGGACAGAGGGACCTTCGACAAGATACAGCCAGTGAAACATACAGCTTTGCTTCCTTGCTGTTGTCTCAGCACTAACTCAGATCTGTTTTCAAAGGTCAGATGGGCAGAAAACCTGAACCTGGCCAAGAGCTGCCTCAAACCAAATTGACTTCTCTCCCTATTTCAGTGATCTTTGAGCTAGGACCTGCAAAGCACACAGAAAGCATTAAACCTTCTCCAACCAGAGTGCCACTGGTATCTGACACTGACCTGCTCTCACAGCATAGCAGCACACATGAACTACAGCACCTCAGTTCAAAATCAGAGCCTTGACCACTGACAGCCATCTCCAGGTATACCCTTTGGCAATAGGTTTTACATGATGTAGGCAAAAGATGAGCTTCACTGAACCCCACAGAGGAGCAGATTACCAGCTCTCAACACTAAAACAAGCCCTGTCATAGATAACACATGATTATATCTTCCAGTGAGGCTCAACTCCAGGTTCTTTGGGCCAAAGAAATAAGGCAATGATTGTATCTCCAGCAGAGGATATCCATTCCTCAACTGGATCTGTTGTCTGTTCACTTCTCTGTTTGTCACTTGTGAATGGAACCAGCATGGGTGATGGCTGCTGCTGTCGAGTGCCACTGACTCACTTTCATCCCGGAGCTGATTCCATATTGATCAGTGAGCTGAAGCAGTTATTTCAGTTCTGTTTCAGAAAAGCTACCCCTAATGCTTCTGTTCTGCCGCCTCGAAGGAATGCAGGGCTCTCACCTTCTCTTGCGATGTCTTTGCACTGCTCAGTGAGGCTCCTGTTTATTTCATAAGCCGGATCCAGACCACTTCCCAAAGGCCCTGATGTGGCACTGTACAAAACCAGTAGCAGCAAGGGAGTTCAGAATGAAAGCCATGGCCTAACAAGAGAAACATTAACTCAGAAGGAGGAACATTCTCCCTGCCTGGCATACGCAGGATTTCAGGATGGAAAGAGCAAGGTTCTTTGCCTTTTTGCATCAGTAAAGAGATGTCAAATTCTCAAATTAGGCCTTTAGTGCCTAGTTGAGTGTCTTGAAGGAAAGAAGCTTCTTTGCACTTACACAGATGCACAATCTCTAGAAGACACTGCCTACAAAGATGGTTATGGTAAACCAACCCTGTCCTGGGCTGCATGGAAAGGAGCATGACCTGCAGGTGATCTTAAGGTCCTTTCCAGCCCTAACCATTCTATGACTCTATGAAGTCAATTTTGCCGTAGCCCAGAATGAGCCAAGAACAGCAGAAGGGAAAATAACATTTCTTGCTTTTTCTAGAAAGCCATGAATGCAATATACCTGCGCCTGTTTATTACCTGCAGTCTGTTATAGCAGCAGTAATTCAATGTAATATAGCCAGGACCTTTTATTATGCAGTCTGTTGAGCAGCCAGGAGTTCAGGGTTAACAGGTTACGTATCTGTTTATTATGCAGCCTGTTGTACTACAGATTAAATCGCTTTCTCTTCCCATGTACCAAAGGAACTGGGATTTTACATCTTCCAGCCTAATACCACATCCTTCAGAAAAGCTTCATCTCCTCTTGGGCCACCCCCTGCCTTCCCAACCCTTTCAGTCTTTACACCAGACGTGCTGCTAACTGCTGCCTTTGAAGCAAGAGCTCCATGGAGCTGTGGTCTCCTTTCTGACAGCTCTGTGGTTTTGCTGGCTTAAAGCAACATCATGTCTTCTTGTATCATACTATCACAATCCAAACGCAGACATGGAATGAATATTTGATGCTAAGAGGCAACAAAGGACCAGCAACACAAAGACCCTTGTTTCAAAGTAAGCATCTTTGTGCAAAGCATGTTTGAGCTATAGCTCCTTTCCTCCTGCTTTGTGTTGTTACAGGTTTATCTCACAACTTTGAAAGTCCAATGTAATAGTGGGATGCACTAAACATGAGGATAATACATTGCAGAGAAATCTGAGGGCCTGGCATAGACCAGCAAGAAGCAAATATATCTTCAACAAACCTGTCTTGACACTTGCCTGCTGGGTTTGACATGTTCAGAGACCAATCTGAAACATCAAGCCTCAAATCACAAGCGCACTGCACTGTTATTTCCCAGCCAAGCTCCCTTGGAATACCCAGTACCAGCAAGCCAAACACAAGCATGGTGGTCTCGTACAGTGCCTCTGGTGTAACACAGGCACTGCAACTTCTGCTTTTCCATAGATTTATGCATACAGAACTGAAAGGTATTATCATGTCAGCAAGTCCACTGTGTTATGAGCCCCTACACAAAAAAACAGAAGTTCTCTGAAGCCATTTTGAGGGTTTAAGTAGGACTTCAAAGGGAGAACAGCACTGTATTAATTCAGAAGAGTAAGTTTAGCTTCCTGAGATGGGAGCATCAGTACTCCCCAGTATATGCGTACCCTGAAGAGCTTTCAGCTAAAGTCTACCCTTAGAGCCTCGGGGTATCTCTCTGATAGTAACTTCCAGTCAAAGCCAGCTCATTCCAGCAACATCAAATATGTACAAAATTAGTACAAGGAGGAAGAGAGGGAAAAAAAATCAATTTGGAGTAATTCTACTTTTACATGCTTGTACTTAATTTGTTTTTCTACCTGTTAGTGCATATTCAATTCAGTTTTCCCAGCCGTAAAGAAACTGGTGCTAGAAGGAATTAACTTCTCCTTGTTCTGCTAATAGAGCAATTTTCCACTTGCCACTAAAGTGGTAGGAGGTGTTTGTAGGAAGGGTTACAGATGAAGAAATGGGATTTGGCACAGGCTGCAGGACATGTTTTTATCAGCAGATGTTAAAACATCACAGAAGAGACATCATCTTTGCTTCACAGACAAAAGACCTTCCAGTAAAGCAATTCACCTAAAGGCCTTCCCACCATGCTAAAGATGGAACAGAACCTGGGAAATCCCAGTTATGCCAGCTGGAACCTACAACCTGCAGTGAGATTAGAGGAGCAGCTTCACTGGGGAGGTTTATCACTTCCTCTACCAGAGAGAGGTGCTACTCACTCCTCTCCCTTCTGCTCTTGCTGCTTATCCCCCCCAACTCAGCCGACTTCAGAAGTCAGTTCATTTCACTGGTGTCAGAAGACTTGGACAGGGAAGACTTGCACAGGCCAGATAGGTTTTCACTTGAGCCACTGCAAGTGAGAAGGAATGACATCCCCCTGCCTGGAAGCAGAAGGAAAAGCAAACCCTCTTGCCATCCCCAAGCTGCTATGAAGAGTCAACTGGCTCCAAAGCTGCAGTTCCGTGTGTTAACGTGTCCCACAGCAAGCCCAGCAGTTGCACTACTGCCTACCACAAGTTAGAACTGCCTTTTGCAGACTATACAGTGTTAAACAGTTTTGGAAGGTAACACCTTTCACAGTACTTCTTAGAAGGGAAGATCCCTCTCTGATTGATTCTCTGTTATGTAAGGATAAATATGCTTGGCTTACGCAAATATGAAAGATCCTCAAGGCTGGAAAAACTCCATCTCTGCCTCAGTTTCCTCACCTCTGAAACAGGATAACAGCACATTTTCTTTCACATCCTTTCATTCATAAGGGGATAGAACCTAGGATAATGGAACTGTTATTTCGGACAAAGCCTACAGTCATTACCTAAATACAAATAAAACTCTGCAATTACAGACCAATGCCTGGTAGACTCATTCCAGATACTATATCCCCTCCTAATGCCTTACCTCCACATCCTCCCTGCACTGTGTTGCAGCCAGTGCTATAAAAACAATCAGCTCTGGTGAAATCCTTTGCCTCCTCAGGAATGCAGCAGGGTTAGAAGAGAGTAGTTCTATCTATATGGAAATGCAGATTTCAAACATATCCATCAAAACCAATTCCAGAGGAAACTATCCCCTAATATGGAGCTGATAAAAGTTGATTTTAAGTCAGCCTGAAGCTGTAAGCAATAAGAAGCAGATTTATAATGGCAGCTTTAATTACTGCTGGGTTTGTTCTTTACGGTTTACACCAGCATAAAGCCATTGGTCAGCTTGCTCCTGAAGTGACCTGTATTCCCTAACTCCACTTAGTTCAAATCATGCTTTTTCTCCCATTCAGATGACTCTGTATTTAATATTTCTGGACGCTGCACGACTCTGCAGGATGTCCCTCTGTGAAAAAAGTACCTCCAAACATTCCAGAAACATCAGGATCCTCATGGAGAGCACCTCTGGCAAATATTAAACTCTTTCCTTTTGGCAGATGTGTTAATACTGTGGATAAGCTCACACTTCACAGGTGAGCTTTGGTGCGTGACTCCTATATGATGCTCTGAAGCAGATACAGACCAAGATGCTCCTGTGATTGCTGGTGTTAACAGCAGCTCTGATTTTTCAGAGGGACAAGGCAAGCAGGATTCCAACAGCCATTTGTTTTTAACTGGAGAGTAGTTGCCCAAAGTCCTGGGTACAGTTGTTTCAGAGTAAGAGTTTACATGCCTTTGGGTATAAACACTGCAAAGAGATTCATATCCTGTGACTGCTCATCAAGACAGGGTAATAAAAGCTTGTTGACTTCGAGCAAGGCAAGCCATACTTCATGGGGAGGAAGAAAAAAATCACACCTCCTTTCTTGTTCTTCATTAGAGATACAAGTTGGTTTAAAACCCCCAAAGCTTTCATTCAAAGGGCTTGGCAGGATTAGTAAATAAGGGACACATTTTAAGAAGGGGGTTGTCAACGTGACCCCTTCTGTTACAAGAGAGATGTGACAAAAGACAACATTTTGCCCACCCCTTATTGCATTCCCAGTACATTGCAAGAAGAGGAATGATTCCTTCCCAAAGCCTCAACTGTCATGGCTTCATCTAAATCAATCTCCTGTCACAACCAGGAAAGGAAGAACAAGACAGAAAGAAAAGCTCCTCAGCATCTGTTGAATATCAGCATCCAGCCTGATTGCTTGTGTACTCGTTTAAGATAAGGTTTCCTAGCAACCTCAGGGACTTGTAATTAACATCAGGCTTTTGGAAAGGCTGCTTTTACATCCCTGGCTTTACCTCTAGGATACAAATATGAAGATATAGTTATTAAAATGGCTTTAGTGAAAGGCCAGCATCTTGGAAGAAGTTGGACATTTTAATACTAGAGATACTCTTTCCAGTGGCAAACCTGACTCCTAAAAATGAGATTCTGAAATTCTTCAGCTCCTGTTGTGTTCTCACATCACAGTAGAACATTGTTGGGCTGCTTCCCACACACCGGTGTGGTTAAGATGGGTCAGGGAGCTTTAAACAGTATGGATCTCATGTACTGGTGCACTTTCATTACTGTAAGAGTCAAAATTGGACCCTTTCTTCTGTGATAACTAGAACATCTAAGACAAGACTTTTCTAGACTCAAGTATTAGTTTTTGCTGTTCACTGTTTTCACTACTAATAACAATGAAGTTAAATATTCATGTGCTATCATTATTCTAGCGCCTGCAAGGACAGGAGACGCAGTTACTGGCCATCATCCTGCTTGAAGGAGCCAAAAGTGATCAGCATTGTTACTCAGTTTTACGATTATTGACAGTGGTAGCATTAAATCCTAACTAGTCAGCTACAAAACCTACGGTGAAAAGCATGAAACACCCATAAGCGTCATCCTAGAGGTAGATCTATGTTACATGCACAGAACTAAGCCCTTACTAAATAAGATAAATGGCCTCACCAGCATGTGAGCAGCTAACTGCATTAAGGAAATATAAAACTGTCTCTAACCATGACAAATTCCTCACCCAGCTTCAGCTACACAGATGGAGCCTTTGCCTTTCCCTCTGCCTTTCCTGTCCAACACAAAGACAAGGCAGTTGTAACGCCAGGACAAGTCAAAAACTGATCACAGAAGGAAAGGAAACAAGGAATATTCTATGATTCTATAACATATTGGCTAAGAGAAAACACGGAAGAAAGGCTCAGCTTAAGAGTGTGTTACCTAAAAACAGCTGAAGGTGATGGCTCTCTCTACAAGCCAACAGGAGACCCTCTGTCCCCTGCATTGGCTTTGTTCCTTTAGGACAGACAGTCACAACCTTGTATTAGGGGAGATGCAATTTAAGCTTCTAGCAGAACGGAGGCACCCATTGGTAGCTGCGGATGCAGGCACAGGAGAGAGGTGCCTATGGCAACAGGAAAGTGTGTTTTCTGCACCATGTCTGGAAACAGTGAAGTGCCTCTAACAGAAGTCATAAAACTGGAGGAAAATATAAGGTTAAGGTAGCAGCATTAGATAAGCTTTAATCTGCTGTTACCACTGAAGCTTCATCAATAGGTTTTATTTTATTAACAAATTAGACACAAAAAGCCTGAATCTCTACAGTCTGACCCTGAAAGGCAGATTAAATACTGGTGCCAGCAAGTAAAGTCAGTAGACCTGGCACATCCATCAACGCCATAGTTAGGGTTGGAAAGGAGCTTCAGATCACCTAGTTCCAACACTCAAGATTCTTCTAGTTCATTGGAAACCCATTTATTATGACCGAGGCATCTATCCAGTGCAAATAAACCAACCACATACTCTGCCAGATTCATGCATTAATGTCAGTTTAAGAAGCTGCTCTGAGACACAGGTCTACTCTTTCCAGCCTCTGCATAGGCAGTGCTGTTGTGATGAGTGTTAACTGGAAACAGTTGAAATTATTTCACATCAGAGCATTTCATTTGACTGAAAAGGTGCTCGGGCAGAGCTAAATGCTAAAGGAATGGGTTACTCTGCCTTAACAAAACATTTACATTTTGGTATTAAGTTCCCCAAACCCTATTAACAGCTATGGAACGTTACACTAACGCTGACATACAAACCAAGCTTGTCCCCAAACCACTCCTACTGAAATCAAACTATTGCCATTTAACCAGGAATACACATCAGTCATTTCCTCATGAGAACTTTGAAATGAGCTTTCAAGTGAACTAAGAACCAGCACAAAGGAAACAGCACACATTAGCTATAAATAGCACTTACATTCAGGTCCTCCTTCCCTTTAGGTATTCTGGGGGTCTCAGTTCAGAGTTCCCCTCCTATTAAACCAGCAGAATTCCACAAGGATGAAAGTCGTTCCCCAGCCAACTCTACTGCAGATTTTGCAGCTTTGAACCACCTCTCCATGAGCTGAAGTGGCAAAACCCAGCAACAATCAAACACTTTCTGCCTCCTTTCAAGAACTGCTATAGACTCTGGGTCCATTAGACCAGCAAAACAAAAGAGACAGTGAAAATCCAAGTGACAAAGTCAAGCTTGGAAGCGTATGAAAGCACAAGATAAAGCTCAGATATAACATGATTTTTAGACTAAATAACCTGCTCATCTGAGAGCTTTTCCACATCCTCAGCTTGATCTTTGCTGTTCATATAGAGTAGGCTGCAAAGGTCAGGAAATATCAGATAGAGAAATGAGCTGTTAAGACCTTGACTACTCCCAGGGCACAGGGAAAGGAAAGCATCTTCCTGCAGCCTTTGGCACAAGAAGCTTTTCAAGAGTCGGCATAGACATTTGAGTAACTCTAAATCCCCACTGCTTAGCCCTTGAGTTGCACCACATCTGTATTGACAGTAAATGTTCAAAGTTGTTCTGAGGGGTTTGATTTCCTCTCCCCTCCACACAAACCTCCTGCTTCAGCTTTATTGCTGAAAGGTCACCAACAAGACTCAGTTTTAGACATTGAAACAGCAAAAGCTACCGCTTCTTTTCGAATAAAAACAAGACGGAATTATTCTTTCTTCAAAAAAAAAAAGGAAAGGAATAACAATTCTGAACAAACCTCATCACTCAGAGCCCCCTCGGCCTCATTGAGCACCCTGAGGACTCCAGGGTTAAACACGCCCTGGAGCCACACTACACAGTGCCTCAGCTATAACACAGCACATTCATAATTGCCATTTTAACAGTACCAACGTACCGTGCTTTTAAGTAGTAACCAGTTTTGAAGCCAGCAGATACCCCTCAATTCCCAAACCTGCCGTTTTTGTCACTACTTATGGAACCATCTAGAAGTTGCCCTCTGTTTGCCATTGCAAAGAGATGGAGTTGGGCAGTAAATTTAGAGATAAATGATTCCTGGTAGTGGAAACAGCCTGTGACTTGTTCATGCATAACCAAGGAAGGCTGAGATAAATAAGGGGTTATTTCTTTTCCCTGTTTATCAGGGACTGTAGGGGTAGGACAAGGGGTGATGGGTTCAAACTGAAACAGGGGAAGATCAGGCTGGAGATGCTGAGGTGCTGGCACAGGGTGCCCAGAGAAGTGGTAAATGCTCCATCCCTGTCAGTGTTCATGGCCAGGTTGGACAGAGCCTTGGGTGACACAGTCTAATGTGAGGCGCCCCTGCCTATGGCAGGGGGTTGGAACTGGATGATCTTAAAGGTTCTTTCTAACCCAAAACCATTCTGTGGTTCTATGTAAAGAAGTTGGAACTGAGGAATAAGTGGAGGAGATGCAGGCTGGCTGTGACAAAAGGGTGGTTAATGCTAAGTGTTAACAATGGCTAAAGTGAGAATTAATCCTTTGTCATGGTATTTGCTGGTGTGCTGAGCTATAGGTGAAGGAGATGTGAGAAAGTGTTGGGAGGTAAGCTTAATCCGTGGAATACTTTGTGGAAATGGCTTTTGGACTGACATCCAGGAGGGCTGGGCGTAGTTCCTGCTTTTCCCACAGATTTGGGTCATTTTCTTTTTCCAGTGAAAAACCTGCTTGTCGCTGCATTACCAGTGGAGAATTAACTCAGAGGCGCTTATTGTATGAGCCAATGTGATGTGTCAGGGTGCAGTTGTGTTCTGATAATCTCTTGGTCCCAGATGGTGCGGAGTCACTGGTACGCTGTCATGAAACATATGCAGATATGTACCTTAGTGAACAGCCATGAGCATACATTTATGTGTGCAGAACTGGAAGTGTCATTGGAAACTGCCAAAAAATGGTGCACTGAGATACATTTCCTTATATTTTTCCAGAAAGGTCTCCTGGAAAAGTTCCATCCAAATGTTAAGAACTTAGTTCAGAGTAGTCATCAACCAGCTTTAATGTACAGCACCAAGTCCAAGGAGGCTGAAACCTTTTGGGCTATTCTAGGTTCTACTATAATACAAGTGATAAAAAAGTGTAATCCAATTATTCATTGTTTTCCTTTCCTGTTCAAGATATAAAAACACCAACATGAAGGTGGGGGGAGTAAAAAAGGACCTTTGATTGTTTTACAGAAGCTATTAAAATAGGCTTACAGAATAGTTATTAGTGTCTGGTTAGCGATGCTCTGACCTCCTGCCTTACAGGTCTCATTTATGTCTCGTTTGATGAAATCTCTTCAAGACTGCGAAGCAAAAGGGCAAACTGATTTATGAACAAGACTCACTGTTGCAGTGGCAGATTTGGATAATGAGAAATACATTAAATCTAATGAAGGGAACGTGTGCCATTCCAAGGCAGGAACTTTCCATCGCGATGGGAAGGAGCTTTCCATCTTGATGAAGTGATTCAATATCCCTCAGTGGATTAAATCTCCAATGCAGGAAGGCATGCAGCCTCTGTTGCAGCCTCCTTCACTAATGACAAACGTTAAGCCATGTCAAGTGTTTGTTTGCTATCAGAAGTTGGGGTGATAGCAGCAAGAGGTTCACTAAGTGACAAGTTAACAAATCCCCCAATGCCAGTGTCCCTGATGATTGTGTTGGATGAAGATGCATCCGAGCCTCTGTCACTTTATACAACAGCATGTCATGGCTCATTCCATTTGACAAGAATTGACTGTAGGCTGTATTATTTCAGCCATCAGCCTATACAGATTAAAACTGTGCCTTCAGCCAGTTATGTGTTCAGAGTCCTTATGTGTATGCTTAGGGTGGGAGGGCAGGACGAGAGCTGTTGCTGGCAGTACATTAGGGTAAGAAACGTGCAAGCAGCAGCATCGTGAACAGGATTCAGAGCCACTGTCTTCAGAGCAGACGTTTCCTTATCTAGGAACAACTCCCCTAAGGCTGAAGACTTTTCACTTGCTGAACAGGAGCATGTACCACCTTATCTCTGTGTGCTCTATATATCAGCACAGCTCCATTACCTTCAGTTTACATCTAGTTGTACATTGGCTTGAGGTCTGTACAGTCTAAGCTTGCCTGGCTTGCTCCAGATCTGTGTACCTGAAAACACAGTGCATGCGAAGGGCCTGATGCTCTGAATTGAGAAGTGAGACCCTCTTGCAGCACTGTGTGCAGTTCTAGTGCCCTCAGCATAAGAAGGACATGGAGCTGTTGGAGCAAGTCCAGAGGAGGCCATGAGGATGCTCAGGGGCTGGAGCAGCTCCCGTATGGAGCCAGGCTGAGAACATGGGGGCTGGAGAAGAGAAGCTGCGTGGAGACCTCAGAGCAGCTTCCAGTGTCTGAAGGGGGCTACAAGGATGCTGCAGAGGGGCCCTTCATCAGGGACCGTAGGGATAGGACAAGGGGTGATGGGTTCAAACAGAAATGGGAAGTTCAGGTTGGAGGTAAGGCAGAAGCTCTTCCCTGTGAGGATGCTGAGGCGCTGGCACTGGTTGCTCAAAGAAGTGGTAAATTCTCCATCCCTGACTAGTGTGAGGCATCCCTGCCTATGGCAGGGAGTTGGAACTGGATAATCTTAAGGTCCTTTCCAACCCCAACCATTATAAGATGAAGATGGCTCAGTGTGCACAGCCAAGATCAGAAGTAGGTGTCTTCATTCAAATTTTGGCTTTATAGTACCTGGGTTGATCGGATGCCTGGGTCTGTGCCCTAGGGAATGCTCATGCTTAATGTAGCTATGTCCTTAGTATTGAAACCTTGGACTTGAAGTCCTGATGTCCTCTCCTGGTGAGGTGGTAGAGCACCATTCAGGCAGGGCAGGCTGCTGGTATATTCCTGCCTTTCTCCACTTTGCAATCCTGAACACATTTGTGGCAAGAAGGAAGAAAAAGAGAAATTAAAAAGCAAATTAAAGTGGAAAAAATTCCCCTCCCACCCCACTAAAAATATTGATTAAACAAAAACGCCTGAGGAAGATGGTGGAAAACAAGGCTGAAGAAGCCCAACGTTGATGAACTTAATTAAGCTTCTAACGAAAACAGAGGCAGCCCGTGGTGATTACTCTGTGTAACTGAGACTAATACACCAATTAGGCTAATTCATCCCCTGGTGCTCTAAACAGTTATAAACTTAATCCATATTTCTTCTCACATGTCAACAATGGATTTGTTTCGTTTTGGGAGCTCCTGGTTTGGACATGGAAAGCAGCAGATAGTGCACTAGGGAGGGGCTATATAGGAAGAGATTATGTCCTGCTGGCTATATATTGTGCTCGAGGGGTTCTCTTTCCTTTCTTAATCTTGCACAGGAGCCCTAATCCGCACTGAACACTAATGAGCCTAGTTCGAGGTAGTATTTATTAGTGAATTCAACAGTTGGGAAGCATTATCTATGCTGGAACAAACGTACAACGAATGGGGAAATTCCTTATGCTTTTGGGATGAGCCCAAGGTCGGTCTCTAATACATCCAGGGTTTTGAGGAAGATGTTTTTCTGGCTAAAGTAATGCTGAGATGCTGCAGTAGCAATACAAGAGCTGCAGCGTGGATGGAGCATGGACATGGACTGTGTTAACCCAGCGTGAAGGACTGGTGTCTGATGTTGAGTGCAGGGGGGGGGTGGCTGTGAATGGAGATCATGAGGGGAGATCAGTTTGCCCTCAGTGCCATGGCTTAGAGGTGGGCTTCACAGTCCTGGGATAACAGTTGGACTTGATCATTTTAAAGGTCTCTTCCAGCCTGGTTGATTTGGTGATTCTAAAACTGAAATAGTTTATTCCTAGTGCATGATAGGAAATAATGGAAGATTGAAACGCTCATATTCCTGCTTTATTTATTAAATGTCTTTGGATGGCAGTTACTGAACCCTATTGAAGAAATTCAGGGGTTCAGAACTGCGAGAACAGTTTGCACGTTCATGACCATGTCCCAGTGCAGGGCTCTGGTCCGGATCAATCCCCTTTTGTGATCTTGAAGAAGTTTTAAGATATCCTTAAGCTTTTGACATCTTTGGACACACATAAATTCTCTCATATATGGGAATTAGGTAGCAAGCAGGTTGGAGACCACCTGATGCCTGTTCTGCGTACCCTGTAAGCAAATCCTGGGCAAAACAGAGGGAAGAACAAAGACTTGGCAACTTTGGCTCAGTTGCCTGTCGATAATGAAAATTTAGATCAGCCAGTTAGATACAGTGGCTGCAGCAAATAAATACTGTCTCTGGCAATTAGCAACACTGAATTAGAAAATGAGCTAATATAATCAATTATGTCTTTTAATTTGCCAGACAGTATTTTACAGAGTTTAATTTTCTGCTCCTACACCTTTCAAATTATCTTCAGGTGCTGTTTTGAATGGCATCCTTGATGCTTATTCTAATGCTATTAACACTGAACATGCCACCCATATACAGCCTCCTCCAGCTAGGTCAGTGATCCGTGGGATAGACGAAGGTGGCAGAAGATGCCTTGTCCCATAATGGGATCCATCTTATTCCTGTGCCATCCAAACTTTGGCTACCAGAGCAAGGGTTATGAATCTGTTCTGCTGCTCTCTGAAGCCTGTGTCTGGCATGTTTTATTTTATTGCAGCCTGCTAAAGGATAACGCTATTTCAGGAGGTTTTACATGAGTAGATTAGAATTATTACCAGAAGGAGGATATGCAGTACGCAGATTGTGAATGGCATAAAGAGTGTGTGTATGCATGTATTCCTTCCTCTCCCTCCCTCTCTCTGCAGCAGATAAGCTGAGCTGAGCTGCCTTGGGTTTGCACAGAATTGTGAATCAAAAGTTTACAGAGAAAGCTTAAATTAAGGAGCTGCTTTTTAGATAGGACTTGCATATTTGGATCAACTATTAGGCCACTAGTGTAATCTTTAATTCATAGATGTGGCTAGTAATGGGTGCTAAACGCTGTCATAGCTTTCTCCCTTCTGTTGTGCTCCCACAGGTAAATATAGCATTCCTGGTAGTTCAGCAGAAGGGAGGGATGGAGAATGGCTGAGATGTAATGGTGATCCAGCTGGGGAGAGGTGTTGTGCGTTTCTGGTTGCAGCTGATGAATCTTAATGGAGTGAAGAAAATCCAACCTTACCCTGTCTGTGTGCTCAGGGTTGAAGTGATCACTTGGTAGTGGGTATGAATACTTCGCTAGGAAAAATTCAGGAGGCTGAAGGGGGAAGTCCTTTAGCATAGGGTACAGCAAGTCCTTAGGCTCAAGTTTCTCAGTTACTGGAAAGGTGATGGGGAAGCTGCCTCCCTCCCTAGAGGGACAGACCATGGCTCAGTGATCTTATAGTCATGCGCAGAATCCGATTCCTTAGCAAGTTGTTAAATATTTGAGGATGCTGTGAAACACAACAGTCTTTTACTCATTCTTACACAATTTGGGCTTGAGGAAATCATGGCATTTGCTTTGGTGGCACTTGTCTCACCAGAAGGTTTTCCTCATGCCTGGCCTAGGCAGAAAAAAACCCTCATTTAAGTCAAAGCAATTGCATTTGTGCAAAAACAATGAATGTGCTTTTTGCATGTTATTTGCAATGAGCGCTGTGATTGCAAAGAAGCCATGGGTAAATAAAGGGCCAGTAGGCACTGCTGTCATTTGAAAGGAAAGCATGCTTTAAAGAGATGTGGTCAAGTTATGGGCATCTGTGAGGAGCCATTTCCTTGAGGATGTTCTCCATTTCCTCTTGAAATCAGCTGCACTCAGCAGGAGAATTAAGGAGAGTGAGGGAATTCACTCCATGTTTCCAAATCTCTTGGATTCCTGAGCAGGAGCAGCTATGCTGAGCAGCCTGCAGTTACCAACATCCTCCATACAGCATGCAAGCCTTTCTTCCAAACCTCTCAAGCATAAGTAAGTCAGCAGCTATTCAGGTAGTCCCATCCCAACTTACAGCTACTTCCTAGGCAGCTGCTCAAGTCAGAAGCCCCATTTGGATGTAATAACAATTTTAGTCAATTTAGAGAAATAATATGATTTTCTACAACATGGGAATTAGCAAGTCAAGGCCAGAGAATGAACATTACCCAGAGGCTCCGACGCATTGACAGAATTCAGTAAAACCCCACCTAAAGTTAGTAAGAAACAGACCATAGCATCTATTTTTATGATGACATCCCCAAGGTCACACCAGCAACGGGGAGGGGAAGAAATTAAAAGGTAGTTTCTCTGCAGACACCATTTTACAACACTTTCTGCTTGTAGCTTGTTAATTTTCACAGCGGAGTTGCCTCGCAATGGGAATTAAAGGAACAGATGAAAAAAGCCTTGTGCCTCTAACTGTACCAAAGGCCCGGCACACACTCCTGGGCCTTTGATGAGAAACATTAAACATGTTTAATTTAGCACATCCATTTGGCAAGCTCGGGGTTTTTTTTGCCCTGCTTTGTAGCAGCAGCCGCTCCTCGCGCTGCCGTCGCCACCGCCCAGGAATTATGAGAAACGTGAACCGCGAAGAGTAAATTAGAAAAATCTCATTTCACTTACTCGAAAAAGAGGGGAAATGAGATTTTGATTAAAATCACTCACACGTACAGTTTTAGGTAAACTAATTTAGCAAGACTGACTATATAATTTTTTCTTGCTTGCCTCCGTCTCCTGCTGCAGTGGCCCTGTAGCATCTTCGCGAGCAGCCAGAAGGAGAGGAAGACTTCTTAAGTGTGATCTTCTCCTTGCCTGGTTGTTGTAAGGGCAAGGAATAGAGCTACTCCTTGAACTGGTCAATGAAAAGCCAACAATTCAAAAAAGCAGTTGGAATTTGTCACTGGAATGTGCCAAACGGGATATTTTGGTTTTCTTATTAATTCATGGAATCACAGAATGGTTTGGGTTGGAAAGGACCTCAAGATCATCCAGTTCCAACCCCCTGCCATAGGCAGGGACACCTCACTCTAGACCATGGCTCTGTACAACCTGGCCTTGAACACTGCCAGGGATGGAGCATTCACACCTTCCCTGGGCAACCCATTCCAGTGCCTCACCACCCTCACGGTAAAGAACTTCTTCCTTATATCCATCTCTCTTAATTATAAGAACAATCACGGTTGATTTGAGCTGCTCCAAGATCTGATACCACTGGGAGGAGTTTGACATTTTGATGCTGGGGACAAGTGAGTGATAACCAAAAAGCACTCGCCCTGGCTTTTTCCAGTTCCTGTTGATTCATGAATTCTCAATGAACACAGTATGACTTTCCTGAAATGCCTTTGTCGTTTTGAACTATTGACTGTATAATGACAGCAGCTCATTTCTGACCAGCCATTTGTTTGAAAGGTGCTTATGGAGAGGAGCTGCACTTGGCTTTTTTAAATGCATGCTGTGTTTTTAGTTGCAATATGGGATATCAATTACACAGCCTCATTCTTTTTCCTCCTCCTGGGCTAGGGGAGTCATTAAAAGGCAGGTTTGCAGTGTAACTGTTCATAATATTTGTAAAAAGATTTCATATCAGTTTTGTTTCTGTTGTGTTTGTGCTGTGCCCACTCTTCTTGGTGGTTAATCTTCATAAGTACCTTCTAAAATAGATAATTGAGCTATAAAAGGATGTGAGAGTAGGGAAAGATATTAAGGCTCTGATTCTGTACCGTACACCTCTGCAACAGGGAACAGTGGAATCCCAAACTCTCTGCTTTTGTGAAGTCTTCCTTCACATTTTGTTTAAGGAACTGGTTGTTATCATGGGTTCACATGCAAGAAGGAAGGCGAGACAGGAAGAATCCTTCACTGGCCTTGGGTGCACAGGGGTTATGGCACATCCTTCAGTATCTCCACTTCCTTTTGAGAAGCGGTACCTAATTGCAGAGAACCTGATGCGGTGGCGTGACTGAGCACTTCTGCATTTCAGGCTGGGAGAAGCCATAAATGTTCCACTGAAAAGAACTGATTCCCTTTTACACTTGACAGCAGTTTGCATTTGACAACAATTCTGTGCACTGTCAGTGGCTTCCTAAGGTATTACCCTTATTGCCTGAACAGGCCTTAATGGGAGCAAAGTGATGTATTGCACAGGGATGAGTTAAACCCATGTAGTCCTGTAGAGCATTCTGTTTTCAGTGTTCCATTTCCCTTCATCAGTAACTCAGATGCAGTAATAAAATATGTACTTTTTCCCGGCTGTTTGGATCAACTGAAGTCAGCTGGCTTTTATCTCTTTTGCTTTGATTTAATATGAATATACTTACAGGGAAATACCATGATCAAAGACGAAATGCATAAAGTACTAAATGAATTTATTTGGCCCTAATATGTATGAGCTGTTTGTATGTTTTTAACTCCAGACCAGAATATTTGGGAGAATATACAAATTACAATTTTCACTCTATTTTAGGAGCTTATGAGGGGAGAGACATGTCCCTCAGGAGAACCGGAGGTGAAATACTATCTGCCTCAATGTGTGGGGAGCTCAACAACCAATGCAAAGGGAGCGAAGTGGGAAAGCTCACAGCAGTAAGAGTACATGCCCTCTGCGTTGACATGTACAACCACACCAAATAGAGCAGTGTCAGGACCAGGCAACAGCGTGAGGCATCACAGGAGGGAGAAGTGATTGATACGCTAAACAAAGTACCATAAAGATGATGCAGGATAAGCTTTTGTACAGAAACAAACCTGAAAGATGACAAGGCCAATTGACTCTGTCCCAAGCCGCTTTCTCTCATCACCCAAAGCTTCTGATCTGCACAGATGTATGAGAAATGGCAGTTTGTCTTTTTAATCACTTGTCTTCAGTTCTGCTTTGTTCACTTGCAGCTGAGGGAGCAGCAGTCTCCCTGTGGGTAAATCTTCAGCTGGTTCAGCTCAGTGCCAGGATCTTCAATAACAGGATGTAACGCGTACCCATGGTGAACCTGCCCCATAAGTGCGCTGCCCAAGCCTTTGTATTGAGATAGCTTTTGAATTGCAGACTACTGGCATTGTTTTTCCCTTCCTTCACTATATGCTCCCTTTTTATGAGCTTGCTCTAGCCTTTTAAGTATGATTAAACTATCTGGTAGTTTTATTGCAAGATCCATAAAATAAGTAATTTACAAAGCACCTTCAAATCAGTTTTATTTCAATAATAACTATTTCTAGTGTAATGGTTCTGACATAACTGTGAGTCATGTGAGAAAACTGACCTCTCTCTATCAGCAATACCTTTGATACTTGAGTCAGTTCTTGCTGTGAGTGGATGAATGACCTGAGCATATTCACAATGGTTTAAGTCTTCATAGTTAAATCCTAGAATCATATAGAATGGGTTGGGTTGGGAAGGACCTGAAGATCACCCAGTTCCAACCCCCAGGATTATTCCCACACAATCTCTCAAGGTGTCTACACAATCCCAGTTGAGGCATCTCTTAGATCTGATCTCATGCTATTTCCATGTGAAAGACGTGAACACCTTTAGGGCCATGTGTGGCAAAAAAAAACAAGTGCTTTAAGCTGGTGTTCTAGTCAACCATGTACATGCAGAGTTTGATGCCAAATTTACTGGCAAGTACCTGCTAATAGATATTGCTCAATTAGAGCCAAAAGGAAGAAGAGGGCTTTGTATCTCAACTACTGTTTAGGTCCACAAAACAGGAAAGATGAAATTTGAGCTAGCATGTAAGGCTTTGTACAGGTCTTCTGTGCTGGGGAAAAACATCACCTTTCTGTATTGCACTCTCTGGTTTAAGTGATGATATGTTCCCAACTTGCAGCCTCTAATGGGGCATGAGATTCACTTGGTTACTGAAGGGCCTGTTTAATAATTGCAGAGTGGGCTCTGCTGGCCAATATAAAGACAGTGAAGGAGACAGGAGGAGTGCTGAGCTGAACACAGGCTTTTCCCTGTTGTTATGAGAGGGCTGGTAGCCAGTGTGTGTGCCTGCCCTTGTGACACCGAGGGGCGCTTCATTACAGCAGGAGGTCCCTGTTGCAGCCGTAAGGGAATAATCCATGTCAAGAAGTTTGCAGGAGGAAATAGAAGTTGGAAGGTGCCTGTGAATAAGCCATAGGAAAAGGTAACATCTAGACTGGATGCTGAGTAAATGATTGCTCTGTGTGGCCTTAAAGCTGGGGTGGCTCCTGGCTGATGTCTGAAAGCTGTGATTTAGTGTAAAGGTGAAAGTTTGGACATCTGGTACCCTTAGCTCAGTATATTGCTGCTGCTTTCCTCTGCGTTCCCAGGGAGAAATCACCTGTCTGAGCAAATAGTATTCACTGGAGAAGGTCAGGAAAATTATAGCTGTTATGTGGGAAATAAAGGGAATAAGTAGTTTTCTATTTTTCCCATGGGAATTTTCTCTGGAAGAATGTTATATTTTCTCTTTCCACCTTTCACTTGGCTTTAATCTTTTATTTTTATATATTGAAAAAGGAAATGGACACTGGGATGGGAAAATCAGCAGCTTTGTTCTATAGAAACTTTCCTACAGAAGAAATAGGTGGCACCAAGTTAAAGCGGGGGGGGCAGGCTGTGGCAATCCTTCTGGCAGCATTTCAGTCTAAGGCAGGTGCTGTTTCCCCCTCATTGCCAGATTGTTAATGATGTGCTAACGTGACCTGGAGAATGCATCCATCTGGCTTTGCTTGGATTGATAAAGTGGTAATGAACTGAGGTCCAAGTTACCTACAGAGAGCTCTGTGCACCCAGGAGGCTGTGCTGCTCTGTGCTTGCTTCAAAAACACCCCTTGGGGTAGTGCAAAGGAGTTATTTTGATGGAATCATTTCTATAACCAACGAGCTGGTTCCTTCCCTGATGCAATGGCACGCTACAAGCGCAAAGTGCATGCAAAGGAGGAAAAGGCAGAGTTATTTCTGTTTTACTTGCAGGCAACCTGAAACATCAGGGAGGTGATGTGGTATTCCCCTAACTTCATGGGAACTCATAAACACCAGACTGCACCGGAGATGGCTCCATTTTACAGCTCTGTTACAGGAGCAAGTGCAGATCGTGACCACCACTGCAAGGTGATGCTCAGGCTTCAAGTCTGTGTTCACTGTGGAGGGAGGGAAGTGGATAAAGGCAGAGCCCCAGAGCTGCTTCTCTCCTTGGAGCAGTTGTTTTGTGCTCTCCTCAGTCTGTGAATGCCAGCTGGATGGATGTAAACACAGGAGAGGGCTGTTTTGCATATGGAAAAATGCATCAGGAGAGGAAGGGGGATGTCCAAACCTCCCTACAGGGAGTGGTATAAATTATCTGCTGAAGAGCCAGGCTGTGGCCATCACCATTACCCGAATTACAGGTTTTTAGTCTGAATGGCTTCAAAGCAAGCTCTGGTTTTGTGTATTACTCCTTCATCCTTTTATATTTAGAAGATGAAAGGAATGATTTCAAACACTGGTGGGGATCTTGGGCAGGAACAGAGCATTCTGCTACTTGTTGTGTACACGAGGATCTCTCTTAATTAAGGTAGAAACTATGAGCACAACAACCTGGAAATGCTCTTTCTTAATGGGCTGTGGGGTCTGTCTGGGAACACAATTTCCCTGTGTATGTTCTGACCAGTTCAAGCCAAAAGCAGGACACACCAGGCGGCCTTTGGGTCCTAAACTTGTCAGCTCAGCTTTTGATCTGTTGAAGTCTCAAGTCAAAGCTGAACACAAGGGGTGAAGCTGGTTTATAACTTCATTAATAATCATAAATGACTATTCTTGATTCTTTCAGAAGAAAACACCCAGTAACAATAGCAACAAATCTCCATTTGGGGGGCTTTCTGTGAGGCATAACAACCGTGTATGGTGCCAAGGAGAAATGAGAGCTAATAAAATGCAGAATATACATCACCCATTTACATTTATTGCACATTAAACCTCGGCACACACAAAAGATAATGACAGATGCAAATTGAGAGTGCTCCAACAGTGTATCTGTCAATGGGGAGCAGGCACAGAGCCAGAGACCTATATTTCCAGCAACCACAGGTTTTGAGGGAGAGTAAGCAAGCTGCAGAGCAGGGTCTGTTAGACTGCAGATTCACTTCACCAGGGCAATGTGCTAGCACCTTTCCTCCTGGTTTGCATCCAGACTCACTGCAGTCAGTTATCTGCAGAGGTGGGACTGAAGCTGAAGCCAAAATCCCACCTTCACAAGCTTTGATTTCTAATCCAAGCAGCCTGTCCTGAGCTGACTGCTCGCCTGTATCGGGGGAGCTGAGGTCAAAGTCCTGCTCTACAAATGCATAACGACAGTCTCTGTATGGAAGAATGTTTTCAATAGACAATTCAGATGAAGGAGTTAGGATTCTCTCTTCCTCAGGTGGGGTCACACCGAGCTTTGACACAAGATCCCTTATGGGCGAGCTGGAAATTGCTTTGTGATGCGCTGTCCTTATGCCGGTGTTTCCCTTACAAGACAAGCTTTTGAATCTGCTCTAGGAAGGAGCCAGCTCTCGCTCATCCTTTCTCCTTATTCTTTGTATTCAAACTGTTTACTCTGTAGTCAATCAGCACAAGTCTGCTCCTTTAATGCAGAAACTCCCCTTTTAGGCGCAGCAGAGGAAGATGCAAGTTTCTGCACAGCTGGAGCATAGCTATAGTATGGGAGAAACATCTGGATTGAACACAAAGCACTTAACATTACAAGCAAGGGAGCTGACAGCTCTCTATCAAAGCAGTACCCTGGACAATTACCTGGAGATCTGAGCCTTGTTCAAGTAGTTCTTTCCCAGGAACAAAGCTGGCACCAAAGCCTTGGATGTGTTTTGTCTTCAGCCTCTCTGCCTCTCCCCCTCCTCCTGTGAGCGAATTGCTACAAGAACATTCTGCTGCTTCCTTTGCTTCTGCTGTGCCAAAGATAAAGAGCCCGTCAGCGCTATGCTGAAAAGGACCAGAGAAAGGGGGCTGGAAGTAGCTTAATTACCAAGAGTGCTTGCTTTGTGTGTGGTGTGATTGCTTCCTATGATACAGTAACTTCTCTTTCCCTGTGCAAGTGCGGTGTTTCTATTTATCAGAATGAAACTGAAGCAGCAAATTAGAGGGAGAAGGAGCAACTGTATTGCTCTGGTTGTAAGCAACACTGGCAGTGCGCGCGTGGAGAAGCAGCAGTTCCTGTTGGAAGTTTATTATGGGTTCTTTGGCCTTTCCTTGCACTTCCTGCACTTAATTAGAGCTTAAAAGCCTGCCCAAGCTCTTGCCAAGTTTGGAAGAGTTGGATGTTATTCCCATTTTACAGAGGGGGCAAATAAGGCACAGAGCAACTTTGATTTATATGAACTGAGTACTGAAAATGTGTTGAAATGTATGGCAGATATGGTGTGTATACGTTTATCAGCTATAATGTATAGAGATGCATATCAGATCTAGTGTGTGACAAAGCTGACTGCCCTGGCCTGGCTCCTTGCTTGCAGGGAGCTGCCTCACTTGGGCATCAATGTCATGGGCTATGCAGCAGAAAACCTGTCTCAGTACAGCAGTGCACCCGACTGGAAAGATGCAGTTGAGACAGTGGATTCATGTGCAGGTTCATGTGCAGCCCTGGGAGGGGAAGGGTCCTGTTTGCACTAGGTACCATTTCTTTAATCACCTTTTCCCTTTAATTCGCTGGGCTTTGTGCTGCTTGCTAGGCATCATTGAGCAACGCTCCAGTTACCGCCGCATAGCACTTAGCATGCTTTGCTCTAATAAGCTTTTGTAAATAAAACCTGGCGAGATGAAAAGGCCAATGCCTGATTACGAGCCACCAATTTGGTCTCATTAAGTTCTTATAAAGAGGAAGAAAGTAAATAGAATCTTTATCAATTTATATACTTCCAGTGCTGAAGAGAGCTTTCCACATTCATTAAGGAGGATGCTGAGAATAGAGATGTGTTTCCAGGCGCTTTTGGCTTATGAAGCTGTTAAGGGATGTTTTACTGATGATCAGCTTTTACTTCAATCAAAAGCTGAGAAGGTAAAGACAGAACCAAAGGGATCATCAAATATTTATATGTGGAGGTTGGAAGGGGCCAATACACAACGGAATATCATTTCACTCCTCAAATGTGGATACTGGCAGTGTTACGGGCATTAAAGGAGAAGAACAGTGGTACCTGTTTACATGGGATTACCAGTAAACGTGGAAAAATATAAAGGAATGATGCATAACTGTATCATCAATTGTCTGCTGCTCAATAGGAGCTTACCTGCCACTTTGTATTTCATTTCTACATCTACAGTATTCAATTGTAAGTTTAAAAGCAAATCTGAAATAGATCTGTTCGCATCTTTTATCACCTGTACTTCAATGTGTCAGTCATCAGTTTAAAGACCAACTACTGTTGTGGGTAATTTCCCTTTCACCCTAAAGTCTGCAATTGGAAAATGTTGGCCAACTCTGAGCAGACCCTGGAATTTTCCTTGGCCATTTGAAATTCAGGGGATGCTGATGGATTCTCCTTTAGGGGCAAGGGTAGTGGCCTGCATTTGTAGCTTTGCTTTGTTAGTTATGCATCATTTTATTTCTTTTAATACAGAGAATACGTAAAACCCCTATTCTTTTCCATCTTCCATTATGTACCCCCTTTATCTTACACTTCCATACTTCTCCTTTAATATCCTTGTTTCTTTCATAAAGACAAGCGTTTCATTCATCAGATGGATTGATCAAATAGATGAGTAGAGGTGGCTCAGTCTGCCTGCTTCTCACAGTACATGCTTTCAGCTGCAGCCTCTTCTCACTGTACCCACGTTTCTCCAGTCTTTGGGCTGTTTTTGTTCTGTTCACAGGCTTGGATGGTGCCAAGATGTGCTCTCAGTCTGTCTCAAGCTGTAGTCTCCAATGCATGAAGCTGATACTACACAAGTACAGAAAAGGGGTTTGTGAACCAGCGCAGCTGTAGGTTCTCCTGTGATTAGAACAGGTACTCAGGGTCTGAGAGAGGGCCTGGAGGATCTGTCCTTCCAGTAGGATTTCTGTTACAACCTTGCTCAGGCTGCTGAACCAGAGATGCCAAGTGCCAGCCAATGCCTCTGGCTAAAAGCAATCTCAACAGCAGCAGAATACAGACACACCAGACGTGTTAATGGCAAAGGCATGCATGCAGGTGTCAGACTTCAATATGGTTTGTGAAGTTAAACAATACACAGTTTTTAATCCACAGCAACTTGATTTAATGGGTTTTTTCCTCCCTAAAAGGATGTGTATTTGCCAAGCCCGCTGCCCTTAACAGCAAATGAAGAGCACCACCTTTGGGTCCTGGAGGAAAATGCACCTAGAGCCGCAGCTCCTTTCCCCTTGCTTTTCTGCGGACCTGATTTCCTGCTGCATTGATGAAGATTTAATATGAATAGTAAAAGTGGGGAAGGGGGGAGGAACTGCTGCAGCACTGAAGTAGCCTATCACAGGGTAGAAGCAATGGCAGGTCCACAGCTATCGTATACATGGTGTCTTGATGCTGGTATAACTTGGAGGGTGAGCAGAATGCAGGAACTAACTCAGGCTTTGCAGGCAATATGAGGACCCAGAGTCAGGCTAGAGTGGGTTTTCCTACCTCTCATTCTTATTTTTGCATCTGGCAGTAATTCATGCTATTGTTAATGCACTTGACCAAAAGCACTTTAATTGGGAAGATAGCTCTGTGCATGGCAAGCCAGGTGTTCTTGGTTTTCCTCTGGAAAGAAGGTTTTGAACCATTGATTCTTCCTTACAGAATATGGCTGTGTGAGATGTGGGTGCATGTGGCTGTGAGTGTGTGCACATGTGATGGTTGTGTTGGTAAACAGGGCTGAAGGCATGCACTGAGCTCCTGTACATGCCTGTGTCCATGGCATAAGCAAGTGGTTCTATGAACATACATCCATGTAGCTTTCATGCCAGTGTTGCGTGTGTTTGCATGCTCCTGATGTGCTAATGTCTTAACGTGCTTGCAGGAAGGTATCTATATATGGTTGCTGTGCATGCACAGAGTCATTATGCTTTAAAAGGATGCTGGAGAGGGACTCCTCATCAGGGACTGTAGTGACAGGACAAGGGGTGATGGGTTCAGACTGAAACAGGGGAAGTTCAAGTTGGATATAGGGAAGAAGTTCTTTACTGTTAGGGTGGTGAGGCACTGGAATGGGTTGCCCAGGGAGGTTGTGAATGCTCCATCCTTGGCAGTGTTCAAGGCCAGGTTGGACGAGGCCTTGGGTGATATGGTTTAGTGTGAGGTGTCCCTGCCCATGGCAGGGGGGTGGAACTGGATGATCTTAAGGTCCCTTCCAACCCAAACCATTCTGTGATTCTATGATTATGCTTGTTTAAGAATCTAATCCCTACGGAACTCTGAGTGTGTGTGCCCATGGGAGTGTTTGCACCCATTCCAGTGGAAGTAATTGCTTACGTTCCTTGTCAGTGCCCACAGAAAGTGAGGTTCCTTGCCGGAACTTTTCACCCTAAGAAACAAACCAAAAAGTCCCAAAAGACCAAGTAAATGAAGTAAAAACACTGCTGCTTTTTATAGGAGGGAGGTGAACTCCAAACCTTGTTAGCCCTTGTTCTTTCACATGGTCTAAGAGACTGGATGCTTGCTAATCGCAGGGAGATAAACCAGACAAGAGTTGCTAACAAGCCTTCAAGCTGACAGCAGGATTTGGCAGGGTTGCTGTACTGCTCCGTTGAAGGTCTTTAAACTTTAGGTGTCATTATCCTCTGACCCTGAAAGAAACCCTACCAAATATCCATGAACACTGGCTGCTGCACAGTTCTCACTCCTAATTGGACGTAGGAGCATCTGACACCGCTTGATGAGCTGTCTGCGTAGCTTTCACATGTCTCTACTTTGGACCCTTACAGAACAAGAGAGCCGCTTACACTGTGTTAGTCCAAGGTGGACATCAGCCTCATACCAAATCAGATGCCAGTCAAAAGGCTCCACTGGGCTCCAGAAGGCTTTAAGCCAGACCTGGCCAAATCCTCTGCCTTTGCAGGTATTTGTGTGCGAGTGTAAATGTGAGCCCTACCTTCATCCTCAGTCTTTAATGTTCACAGGACCTGCAGAGATTTGTGACCCTCCAAACACCTCTTTGCATTTCAAGTTCAAATCCAGTTCTGTGACTTGGTCCTTTTACATTCAGGCTTGATATTCCTGGGAGTGCAGTCCTTCAGCACTATTATCCTTCAGTCCGCTTAGCTTTCAGCAAGGTCATTTCATCACCTTATGTCCTCTGTCATTCCTTCTTCCTATACTCGCTTTGATGCAACTGATTTCATTGCTGTTTCTTGACTCCCTAAAGGGGTTTTTCTCTGATGCTGTCAAACACGCTGTACTCGTGCACCTCTTGGCAGTTCCTAGCTAGTTCCTTAAAACCCCTTAATTGATAAGGCTCCTAACGTAGCACTGTATGCACGTGTCATTTGAAGTATCCGTAGTTTTCCCCTTACAATTCCCTTGTATGTAATGCTCACAGGAATGAAACCAGTGAAGAGGGATTTGGCCTATTCAATCTCCTGCTTTTCATGCGCTCGCCTGGCTCCAGGGCAGTGGTAAAGTGAGGATCTGCCCATCCACAGCCACAAAAGATGAGCTCCCTGGGGTGGAAAGGACAAAACCCAGGTCTGTGTTGGCTCATGTTATGCTACCATTGCTCTGCTCACTTCCCATGGGCTCTGACACTGGAAGACTCAGCACAGCACTGATTCCATAAAAACCTGTCTGATCTCCACTGTGGTCTCATCCATGCGCTGTCAGACCCTTTGGAGCCTTTTTGAGGCATGCAGAGTTCTTTTAACCACATGCAGATCTTCTTGGCTCAAGCTGCAACCGCAGAGCAGTGTCTGAGATCAGCCGCCCGAGACCACTTGCTGCAGGTACCTTGTTCTCCTTAGGAAGGCTTCTGGGGGGATCAAGGTGTGCTATGCATTTCTATAGATGAGTGCAAAGCACCATGCCGATTTAGAGCAATGCAAGGATGATTTTAAGTCCCTATGAAAGGATTAGCAGCATTGATGCACAGCCTGGTCCTGCAAGGTGCCATAGCTTCCCTGGGGAATGCGATAACCTGACCTTGCTGTGTGAGATCATGTTGTGCTCCTGGGTAACTTGCATGGATCAGGCTCTTCATTAGCAATACTTTGAAATCCCATCCATTAGAACCAATTATTGGCTGAATTATCAATAAAGGGCAGCTCGGTGACAGCAGTGGGTGAGCATGAATTAACCAGCAGCCAGAGCTTTAGAGAGTTCCCTCATGGGAAGGGGAGGGAGGCAGGAGCAAGGAATGTTGTTACATCCACAACATTTCTTTAGGGGGGAAAAAAAGGAAGCAAATAAAGTGCAAAACAGAACAAAAGCTGCAAAACAGAACACCCCTGACAGTTTGCTGCTGAATGTAGTTTTTCATTTAGAACAGAGAGGGTGGCTCATCACGGGAGCACAATGAGGGGCACGCAAGTGTAGGTGCCATCACAGGGAGGTTTCAAAGAAGAGCTTATATGAAAGAATTGGTCTGGAATCCCACGAAGAGGCACAGACAACCTTGGCAAAACAGCACGAGCAAAAAGGCAAGAAGCGTTCCGGTGCTTCGCAGTGTCTGATGCTATTTTGTCTCTTGATGTTTGTTTTCTGCACGGCGCCAGCAATTTCTGTCCTCTCTGGTGCATGTTGCCAAGTCTATTATTTGGGATGATTCCTGCTTTAAATATTTTTAGCAGCAGCGGATCTTTAATCATGGGGAAATTGTTTTCAGGAATGCTTATTTTATGTGCATCCCAAAGCAAATCCAAAGGTCTCATTCAAAAGCATTTGTGATCATCTTATAGCCAAGGGACAAAGTAGAAAGGATGGGGTGAACCCAAAGACCATTAAGGAGAAGGATGTTTCATTTGGAGGAAACAACTGATCTCTGCCCTCTGCTGACTCCATAGGGTGCTTTTGACTGGTAAAGCTAAATTCAGTGTGTAAGCATAGAAAGCAGTCCCCCCTCCCATATCCATAATGCTGGAAATAAAGTCCTTATCTGCAGCATGGTTGTGATGAGCTAAGTAAATCATAACTATAGAAAAGACTTTTTAATGCTCCACTCTATCTATTGTTCTTTTTAAAAGCAGCAGTGATTTTGGTTGCTGCTTGGGAGTTGATACCCAGCTGGTGTATGACTCCGGAGTTCCATTGGCTTCACTAAGGAAACAGCAAATTGGAGAGCAGAAATGGGAAGTCAAGCTTGGGGTTTTTATTATTTCATTCCTAAGACCCTGGGATAAAATAGCCTCGTTTTAAAAAGTCTTATTAAGAACTGAAGAACGGTGGCTTTGGAGCCAAGTGAGACATTGACCTTGAGTTCGTTCCTCTTGTGAGGTACATCTCATCCAGGAGACACTGGTGTTTGAGTACAAAGCTTCCATGAATTTTACTGCTGTGTTGCTGTGTGTGTGCACTAAAAACCTTTACCAATGTTACCTCAGTGTGAGAGGCTTGAAGGTCCAGATAAACATATAAAATCTCAGATGATTATCTGAATCCATTCTGGACTGTAAAATTAACACAAGAACTTAATGAAATCAGAGCTTTCCTAACACCTATCTGTGTGACTCCTATCGATGATTTGTAGTAAGGAACCACCTGTAGCTGTCTACTGGAATTAAAGGTAGGCATTATTCATACTTAAAATCCATAGCCAAGGCTTGCAGACTCACAAGTGTGCACGCAACATGCAAGCAGAGGGATTGCTGTGCCACTGGTGAGGCTAAAAGGACATTACGAGCTTCTTTGTACAGGTAGGTATGGAAAAACTACCCCAAAGTAGCCTAATTACATGAGCTTAAATTGTGGCATGGACAACCTCAGTGAGAACTAATGGAGATGTTGTTCAGGTAGCGTGGATGTAGGATTGGGAAAGCTGAGCTTCCCATCTTCCTGAGCTGCCTCTCAACTGCATTGCAGTAACTGATTGTACAGAGACTCTTATCCTATCCTTGACTATAAGGCAAAATCCCAGGAAAGCTCAAGTTTCTGTGTGCATCCCAAGGCAAATATCCTAACACACCATCTGTGTGGTTAGGATGGGTTAAGAGCATCCATCCAGGCAGTTCCTGCCTGATATGAAGTTACTAAGTGATGGTAACTTGAGTGCTCTTGACAATACCCATTCTCTCTAGATGGAATTTGCTTCAGTTATGGATGTGTGTGTCCCTGTGAGGTTAAATGTATTTTAACTAAATAATTCTGAATTCACATCATTAGTTACTTGGGAAAGTTGATCCTAATTATCTCAGTATTGTAAAGGAAAGCTTGAACAGAACATAGGCACACATTTACCAGTTCATTTATTATCTCTTTCTGTCATTGCAAGTAGATGCTCTTCCACAGCCTGTTTTAGTATGTTGCTGATGGTCCTTCCCTGGAGCTACTGATAGGAGCAGAATCTAAAATGAGAAAATAAGGAAGAAAACACCACGGAATATTTGAGCCCTTCCACACAAAGTTGTGCTTTGGGGTCCAGTCTAGGTCCTGTACAGATGTAAGAGCTGGTCCCTATTTTAGCCCAGGGTATCATAGAATCAACTAGGTTGGAAAAGATCTTTAAGATCATCAAGATGCCACCATCCCATTACGCTGTACATGCGTGGGGCTCTGTGCAAGGGTAATTTAGGCAATGTGTGACCTGGCTGCTAGTCTTGGAGCTGCCCCTCTCTCACAGTAGTTAATCTTTCCCAGTTAGAATGCTGTCTGCTTGGAGCTGGTGGTTTTACTTCAATAGGAAATTACTGCAACTGACAGGACCACATTAGTTACAGTAAATTAGCCTTGGTAAAACTCATAGAGAAACAGGCATGCAAAGAGTCTCTAAAGGAGTTCAGCTGCTGCTGCTTGCTGACTAAATCAAGATGGGAGGCTGTGTGGGTTCCCATCCTTCTGCCCAGTAAGACAGCTCTGTTTTAACTGGGGGCAGCAGCAGTGCCCAGGCTGATCTGGTAAGAGGCATTGCTCAGGGAGGAAACGTAGTGCAATCAGTCCGGTCAGTCTGGAAAACAGGAATTGAAAAGCAGAAAAGAGAAATTCCTTGTTTCTTTTGTAGAAATATATAGGAATCAGTTCATTCTGAGGTGTTAACAATGTGTGCCCATCAAAGAGTGTGTGAAACAGGCTAAAATGAGGCATATTCTATTGCTGTTACTGGTATTGATGTTGCAGTTTAGCATTCATTAACCAGCTCCTCAATGGCATAGACATACCTGCCTTGGGAAAGAGTGTGATTGACCATCTCCTGGGTAATGTGGGCTCTAAGTCAGAATGAAATGTGTCAGGGAGAGTTTAACCTCAATGAATTTATATCCTGGTGGTTCCAAACTTATGCTTCTGCCTTGTTTAGAAATAAGATAACATTTACAGTAGTGGGTTCAGTTGATGCAAGCACTTGAGGGTCAGGTCTGTCATTTTCCTCTGCCTTCATAGGGTAGTTTTCTTGTTACACCTGTAGGCACTGCTATAATAAATGCAATAATAAATAAATGTCTGGCTGAAACAAGTACATTTCAGAGTGATGCTAAATGCAAAACATAATCAGGTGCTGTATACATGTGTCAAAGAGATGACTAATGAAATTGGCCCCAGGAGCATAATTCAGTACTCATTAGCCTCCTGGCTTTGATGATTATACTAATCCAGAGGAGGAGGTGACTGAGGTAACCCTACAAGTGATCTTTAGAACAGAGTTTGGTTTACATCTCTTATCTTGGGCTGCAAGGAAACCTGGTCATTAAATGCAATGAACAAGCCTGAAACACATCAAAATACAGCTTTCTGTTCCTGCATCCTTTTTCCTTTTCTTGTTGCAGCAGTTTCTCTGGGGCAGTGTCAATGCAAACGAATGAGAAGAGCCCCAAGAAGGGACTACATTTTTTGCAAATGAGTTAACACAGTGCAGACCAGGGCTTTCACCAAACCAGGCTTTTGGGGGACAGCCACACACCATTTGCTTCTCATTCTTTCCTTGTTTCTATCACTTTAGGCTTCTCATTAGGAAACAGACCTGTAACACTTAAAGCAACCAATCTCCCACCACCAAAAGCAGATAGCTAGATAAAATTCACTGAGCAAATGCTTCTTGGATTGCAAGCTTTTAAGGATAGGCTGGGGATATTCAAAGTCTCCAAAGGGATTTATAATGTTGGCGGTTTTTGTGATTCCATCAGTACAAGTCTCTCAATGTTTACTGTTTGTTCTTAAGGCTGTGTTTGTTGCAGAGATGTTATTACATGTGAATCTCAGCATTATGCACTTGTTTCTTTATGAAAAATAATGATCCTAATCCTTGTGGATTTAGAGGAAAAGGGGGAGATGGGCCTTGCCTATACCCTGGGTATAAAGAGAAAGGTATCTAAGCTCAGACTTTAAAGATATTCCATACATCTCATCAGACTTCTGTATTTGGAGCTATGCCTTTTGCTGCACGAGAGCCTCAGCTGAGCTGTGTGCTGCCCTGTATCTCTGCCCTGTCTTTATGTGCCCGAGGCAGATTGCTGCCTTGATAGCACTGTGACCCCTCCAGAGGAGAAGTTTGCTGTTCGTTATTAAAAGCCACTCGGATGTAAACTCCCAATTCCTAATGCTTTATGTAAATCTGGACCAGGGGAATATGATTCAGAGATGGGAGACAGGGACAGGGATGCAGCAGCGCAGCTTCAGCCATTTCCTCTCCTGCCAGAGCCAGAACTTCATGTATATGCTCCCTTGGACCATATTTCTGCTACCTTAGAGCCAAAGCAGATCCACCTCCTGGCTTCTACCACCCAGGCTGGTAGTGCACTAAGCCACAGATCTTTTACCCTCTGGCAGTCTAACTATCTTCTCTAATGTAATTAAAATGATAATTATTCCCTGTCCAGAGCCTTTCTCTTACTTATAGTCTGTGGAAGTATTACAGTTGATTAAACACATATGCTGCTGGTAGATAGCTTCTCCAATTGCATATGGAGTGATAAAGAGTTAGCTAGGGGAGGACAAAATATAATGCAATACTCTACTTATGCAGAGGAAAGAGCAACTGGAGAAAAGCACGAAGGCCTGGATTGAACACAAAGGTATGGGGAGAAAAAGCCTATGGAAGTTTTGGAAGAGCCGGGAGAGCATCTTTTACCCCTTTACTTGACAGAAGCCAAGTATCTGCATGGCTAAAACTGATCCTTCAGCCAGGAGACAATCCTAATGCTCTGCCCTCACGGGTATCCATGCACTTTGCTTGGTTTCAGTTTGAGGTGCACATGCTCGCTTCTGAGTGACGTGCCGATGCAGAGAGAAGGCGTACAAAGGCATATGTCAGATCTGATCTGTCCATCTGTCTGTATTTGTCTATGCATCCATATGTCTAGCCATCCATCTATCCCTATATTTATTTGCTGTTGCCTTTACATATGTCTTCTCTGAATCCTGATAGAACAAACGGAATCTGAGGGGCAATATTGATAACAATTATTTCCCAGTGTGTTTTCCTGCCCACTGAAATTGTTAAGCAAGCTCTGAGGGATGTGTGTATGCATATATACACTCACTTACAGATATATATATACACTCATAGAATCCTATAATGATTTGGGTTAAAAGGGACCTTAAAACTCATCCAGTTCCAACCCCTGCCATGGGCAGGGACCCCTTCCACTGGAGCAGCTTGCTCCAAGCCCCTGTGTCCAACCTGGCCTTGGGCATTGCCAGGGATGGGGCAGCCACAGCTTCTCTGGGCACCCTGTGCCAGCGCCTCAGCACCCTCACAGGGAACAGCTTCTGCCTTGTCACTGTCCCAAGCACCCATGTCCTACAGATAGCCATGAAACCCATGGCAGTTTTGGGCCTGAAGGAGCCTATTGAAGGAAGTCTGCAGACTTCTGTGGAGAAAAGAAACCTGGTCTCCAAGGCTTTCAAAGAGTTGTATCTAACCAATATGAAAACTAATAAGCAGCAAAGCTATCTCCTTATTTCTTGATGCCACAGCCTCAATGCAAATTGCTGAAGGTGACCACCTTCCTCACCCCAAACAAGCGCATCTTTATCTTACAAACATTAGTAAGGCTGTGAGATGAATGGGACAGGAATAGCACTTCCTTTCTCAACGTAATTGCCTATATTCCATCTGGGGCAGAAGTGTGCATTTTATGGTTTGTAGAAGTCACTATCTAAAAATGTTTGAAAATGTACTTTTTCTTTTTCCCTCCATGGAGAAAGTGCTGAGGTAGAGTTTCCTTTCCCTGCAAACAGGATGCATTTTATCCTTGTGGAAGGTACGGCAAAGATTTACATAGCAAAGAGGGTGGAAGTCAGAAAGCGAGGATGACAAAAGCTTTGCAGATTGAATTTGCTCCCGTGTATATGGGAGGGAAAGAATAGGGGTGTGTTAGTGTGCAATGAGGTCTTTGATCATACAAAAAGTGGAGGAAGCTGCAGAGGTAAGGGCGATTTTTGAATAACTAATAGCTAGCAGTAATCTCATTTGGTGCCTGCTCTTTGCTCAGGATTTATCCCTTTCTAATCACTGCCTCTGACTACTTTTCTTCTGATGCTGTCAGTAAAGTTTCACCCAAGGCCCAGGTTCCTTTTCCTGCTGATGCAGTGGCAAGGCTGCATTGCCTGGGCTGCGTGCTTTGTAAGACTGGAGCTGCTGAAGGCACAGGTTTACATTCACCCCCCTCCTTGACCCACACGTCTTCTGCCCTTCTGTTAACCTGGCTGTACCTCAGGGCTGTTTGTTTGTTAATATACCCCTGCCTGGTCCCTGTACAAGGGTTAGGTCTGCAGCTGCAGCTGTAAATAACAGAATATCCAGCTCTTCCTGCCAGGAAATAGCCTGCCATGAGGATTTCCTGGGAGACTTTCTCTTTCCAGAAAAAGCTAGAGAGGATTTTTCCCCTAAGAGAGGCCGTGGCTATTCCTGAGAAGCTCAGGTACAAGGATCCAGCCTATAACGGGTTTGTACATCCAAGATCTCCAAGTCTGAGATACAGTTTAGGTGAGGTCACACCTCTGAACCGACTCCTGCCCTCTCCAATGCTTTACCCATCGGTGGCTACACATCAGTGTTCCCCACTCTGAGAAAAGCCCTTGCAGGGCATGTGAAGCAGCTTTCTGAAAGCTCATCATGATCTTGCTCTGGTGTGAAAACGGATGATGAGTAACCCTATTCCAGTTCATCCTTTGCCCATCCATCATCCACCCTGCCACCAACTGTCCCCTTAATGAAGGGAACAGAGATGGATGAGAGCTAGACAGACGAACGGACAAAGACTGACAAAGGGATGCGCTCCTGGGTTTCACTGCTCTCAGCACCATAGGAACCAGGGATCTATGGAGCTAATCTAAGTTCTTCCATTTGATGGAAGCTATTCCAGATGGGGATTTTTTTTCTGTATTTCTTTCTCTTGGGGATTTGCAGATAACAGTTAATTTGGGAATAGCATCTGCACAGACAGACACAGATGCAGGTAAAGCAGGATTCATTAAGTGATACTGGTGGGAACAGCTAATTCCATAGAACACTACTGTACTCCTGTGATACAGCCTGCGACAACGCGATACACAGAGGAAGGTTGATGTCTCTGTACAAGTAGGAGGACCCTTTAGCTTCAGCCACAGTAATGTATTTAATAAGGAATTAACCAAACACAAAGGTGATTGATATCTGGGCAAGACTGCAGCGGCCTTTGGATCAACCTTATATTCACAGGGTAAGACATCAAGGGCATTAATTGTACTCTGGACTTAAATGGCAAATGGAACTTGGAACAGTTTGCAAAAGCCCTCTCCAGGATACCATCCTGTTGGTCTGTCACCCCGTACATAGAAGTAAAAAATCCCTATCTGGCACCCTTACCGTTTATGATCTTAGATTAACACTGCCTACGATATCTACCCTGATATTTTCCTCTCCTCAGAGAAACAGTGGCAGAGCACTGGTTTCCTGAGATCCTTCTCTCTCCCAGAGGAATCACTGCGAGTTTCTTCTAACCCCAACAAGATTTGCTTCTGTGCCAAGGGGATGGAGAAGGGCACCATCTGGAGCCCCCTGCTATGGTGGTATTAGCAAACACATCCAACTGCAATGGATTGCAATGAAAGGGCTGCTCGTTTTCAGAAGGGAAATCCATTACCCTGCAGGGGGGAGAGAAGGCACCAGCAGATTCTTGCCCCAGATGCCAGGTTCAGCAGGCAGCAGTGCAAGCTGAGAGTAGAAGTTCCCAGACATTTGCATTGATTCAGAAAGCTGCAGCGTGATGCTGGCTCGTCTCCATCCCATAATGTCTGCCTTTCTCTTCTGTGCAGTCATTTCAGGTCAGCTCATGCTCTGAGTTCACTGCTAAGGACTTCTGCTGCCCTTATTATGGCTAATGCATGTTGACAAAGGAGAGAATCTTCACCCTCATTTAACCTGGCAGAAAATACTACACTGTGGTAAGTATTGTTGATGCAATAAGTTACATCTATGAACTTATCTGTCACCTTCCAAGGGATGGGAAAGGATGGAGATGCAGTCTATGAAGTCTCTTTGCTCAGTGGAGTTTTGAACAAGGCCTAAGAAAATCGTTGTGGGTAATTCTTGGTTTGGGGTTTCTTTTTCCTTAGTTTCCTGGTTTAAAGAAGACTGAATGGGTTGTAGGAAACAAAAGAACGTGTGCTTAGCTTTTGGTGTATTGCTTAGAAATACCTTGGAATGAAAACCCCTTGTCCCAGCCTCCCCCAGGATATTAATGCTTCTCCACACAACCTACAGAGATATTATGCCAGCTGTATGCAGGACTGTCTTGTATTAATCTTCTTGTGGTTATTACCAGGAGAATATGGTAAGTAGCTCAGGGATTTGAGAGACCAACCTGGTAGGAAGGCAGACAGCATCTCTGGTGCACACTCAGCTGCAGAATACCAATGCTCTGCTTCCAAACACACTCTGCCACAGGCAGCTTGCTCCATGGCATAGATGTGTGGTCAAGGCAGAACATGAAGGCAGGAAAGCTCTGCTGCAGCCTGCTGAGCCACCTGCAGAGTGCAAAGAGTGCCTGATGGTAGAGAAAACCAGACGTGATGAGAAGCTACTTCATTCAAGTTATACAGGTCCATTAGAGGCAGGTAGCTGAGGCAAATACCTCCCTAACTCTGGCAGATCCACAGAGCACTGGGAAACAAGAGAAAGGCAAAGAGAGGGATCCCTGAGCAATCATTAGTTGCCATACTCCTGATTACCCCGCTCCAAAACTGCCTTTTCTTGTTCTTGTTCAACCTGCCTGTCCATCAAATCCTTTCTCAAGTGAGCATCCTGGCGATGGCTGAGTGCTCAGCCCTGCCTGGGTACCAATGCCATGATAAACACAAGTATCTTCCAGGCCTGTGATCACATCCAGTATGAAAGCCACATGAACACTAATTGTCTCCCTGTGTGCTACTTCTGGCTGCTGTACACAGGCTGTGATGAACTTACCAGCTTGCTTGCTGCCATCCAGATGAAGCGAGCGTACTGCCAGCTATGCCTCTGTACCCCTGTTGCCAGCAGATAATTAGGCCTGCACAAGGTGGTCCTGGCAAATACTGTACCCACCTGTGTTAGCAGGAGATACAGGTGATGCTCTTTGCAAGATGCATGAACTCTTCAACCCATACAGGTTCTCTCTCCACTCAGATGAGGATTATATCTGAACAACTTGCCAGCACGAATGCTGCCATTAGCTAAATAGGGGTTATTCCCATTTTATAGGAAGAACTGAGTCACAGACAGATTAAATGGCTTATCATAGGGAGTAGGTGGTGGCACCAGGAAATGAGTGTACTTCTGATGCCCAGCAGCTATTTTGATTAACCTCTGAATCTGGTTATTGGCGAGCTTGAAGAGCCTTTGCCTCAAAATCAAGAGAAGCTGGCAGTTTCTCAGTGTTCTAGGGCAAAATTACATGCCATTTGTCATCGGGTCCCTTTGTTTAGTCACACAATAGGACTTTTTCAGCATTTAAGGACAGTAAATTCCCTTCACACAATGTCCCACAAGCACAGAGGACAGAAAGAGGCAAAGCTCCCATTGCCTTGAAGTGATTTTTTTTGCCTACCCATCTTCCAGCACCAGGGTATTCGAAAGGAACTGGAAGCTTGCTAGGATGAGGGGAAACCGAGCACATACGGGTAGGGAAGGCTGCTGTGACTGTAATAGGTTAGGAAGGCAAGGGAAAAGTGCCTTTCTCTTTAGCTGAAGGGAGGAAGGCAGCTTGCTCCTTCCCTAAACAAACCCATCTGCAACACTTCCAGTGTGAATCCAAATACTATCTGAGGTTTGGGATTCAGCAGCAAACCAGCTTTGCGTCCTTAATCCCAGCGCCTGATGTTTGGGGGTGTTGGGATTTGGAGCTAATTAATTCAGCCACCTGTAATTTTCACTCAGATGTGCTGTCTGCCTTTCCCTTTGATATATCGTATGGTTTGGAAGGCTGCAGACAGTGCAGAATCCCAATCCCTCTGCACTTGGTAATCTTTCCCTTTCTTTTTCTTGTTTCTTCTTCTTTTCTTCCATTTTCATCCTGCTGCTGTTTCCTTCTTATGGGTCCTTACGTGCAGAAAAAATTGCCCAGTCAAAGAAACTCTGACATTCAGTAAGCGATTCAGCTCTGCATGGATGGAGTGAGTGCTCTTGCTCCCTTCAAGCCTGTCTGCAGAATGATGCTCCCAGTACCTGTCCCACTCTCCCTGCCTGGATTCATCCAAGCACAAAAGATCCTGTGCTGGGTGGTCCTGGTGGGAACAAGGATTCAGGTGATAAATATTGCAAGACCTAGAAAGCCCCGGAGCCCTGTGCTGATTTCTTTCCCTAGGCAGTGAAGGGATGGAAGAAGAATGAAAAGATAATTAGTTTGGAGTTCTCGGGAATGAAATGGAAAAGGTTAGCTCATTCCCTTCTAATGCCAAGTGAAAGCTCAGGCTTCAGCTACCCAGGCTGCAAGGTTCTGCAGCCAGTGAAATGTTTGCTTGCCTGCTCACAAAACACCCTCTCTGCTTTTCTGTTCCCTTGCAATAATGGAAGCTGGAGTCAGTTTTCCTACATCTGTAGAGCCTGGAGCTGTTATTTTCTATGAGAGCTTTTCATATTCCATTAGTGCCAAGAGAGCCTGGGAGCCTGGTTCCATTCGGTGCTGCACGCACCGGCGGCAAGAGGCAGCTGCAGCCCGCAGCCTCCATCCAGAAACAAGCTCTCTCAGTCCTGGGCATTCAGACAGCAACTTAATGGCTTCAGCGGGAGCACGATGCTGCAAGAAGGTGTCTGCTCAGATCTTCTGCAGGCCTGGAGGCTAATGAGTACATGAAAGGACGAAGAGAGATGAGAGATGTCAGAGCAACAGGCATAAGATGCTGTTGTATTGGTTACCTTTGCATCCTGCTCATACAGATGCACTAAACCAATCAACAGTACTAGGCTCATCTCATCCTCTGCCATCCAGTATCAGCAGGATTGTGAGTTTGTGGGCTAGTCTGTTTGAATTTCCAAATCCCCACCAGATTTTCCTCAGTTTTCCCAGACTTTGCAGGATTTCCTAGTTTTATCCCAGTTTTCACAGACTGCTAAGGATGGCTGGTAAAAAAACTTCCTTAAAGCCACATTTGTCATTTCACTTGACATAAGCTGATATCTGCAAGGCCTTCCCACGGTTTGGAAGGCTCTCTTGCAAGGCTGTCCTATCACTCCTGCCTGATTTTAGGTAGATTCAGGTGTATGAAAACTCTTCTTTGTCTTCTTACCTTAGCAAGCATCACCTTACATTCTTCTCTCATGCAATCGGGCAGCAGAGCTCTAGCCTGTGGTGCTGGCAGCTCTTCATTAAGATTGTTATCCATGCTTGGATCTGTCTTGCAGACTTGGGTGGCACTTTCATACTGGGATAGTCAGACTGCTAATGCATGCTACCACTGTTCCTCTTGCACAAACCTACCTTCTGAAGGCCCAGAGAAGCCACCCAGGTTGTTCCCATTGAAGGTTAGGGACCATCTGCAGTGGTAGCAACAAATAGGCCAAAAGGACCCTGGAGCTCATGGTCCATTGCTGTTTGAATGAGATAAAGTTAGAACTATTTAACATTCCTGGGTGTGAAATTAGACTGATCACTTAATCTCCTTAGTCTCTGACTGCAGGTCCAGCATGGGAATATGAATCTTAATTGGTATTCTCTTATCAATACACTCAAATTGAAGGATTAAGGATAAGGCTCTTAATACAACCTGAATTTGTGGGAGATGCTTCTGATTGTGGTGTGATCAAAGCATCATCACTGGTGCAGCACATGTAGGAACACGAAAGGAAGTTCTCAAGATCACACACTTACCATCCCACCTGTGTGCTCTTCACCTGCGCACCTAATGTAGAGGCTGTGCAAAAAGCCTCAAGGAAGCAGTAGCACAGACAGAAAGGAAGTGTAAAAGCACTGCTGCTTGGTCTCTAGGGAGTTTTTCAGGCATTTTATTGGTATGACAGTGCTCTAAATGATGTTCCATAAGAAAGATCTGTGACCATGTGAACAAATACACAAAGGACTCCTGTTGATTGCTCTATTTTTATTTGCTATTTAAAGTTAAGGGCATGGTTAAAAACTTGGCTCAACAGTGATGGTAAGATGAATCCCCTTACTGCATACCAAAAGATGCATTACAGGCCACACACTGCATCTCCTCTGTCTCCTCCTAAATGCAGCATCATGACTTACTGTGTTAATGCAAAACTCTGCCCATCCTAATAAATGGTGGTGGGATTAATACACCACCAACCCAGCTGCTGGCTTGGCCAGGGTGACCTGGAGCAACAGCAGGATGTGTGAATTGGTGCGTTTTCCTCTGATTAAGAACAAGCTCCGGGCTCCTGGAGCACAGTAGTGTGCAGGAGTGCCCTCCGTGCGAGCCTGCCTGCCAGCACACATCCCTGTCCATCTTCATTTACAGGCAAAGGCAGAGGCTTGCACCTTCTGTGGTAGTAAATGGGCAAATATGACTGCAGTAACCAAATCTGCAGTTCTTCTCTGTTATGGGAACTCTTCCTATTTGTTCCCTCGCTGTCAGGTCCAAGTTGCATTTCTTTCTTCATTATGTCAGCTATAACTATATATCTCAGCTCCCATTCCCTGCTCCCTCTTATTCCCTAGAGCTTTGCCTGTGAAGTTCTTGTATTTCATTCTTTCTTAACTGCAGTTCTGTCCTCTGCCTGACCATCAACCTTAGAAGCTGAACGGGTACAAGGAAATACTGCTACACGGGGGGATATTTCCATCACCTTACCCTTTAAAACATCTGGGTTCAAAGCACATCTCCATGGTCCAAAGCACTCCTCTCACAGTCGTGAGGCAGATCCCTCTGGTGAGCAATTCAGAGCCCTAAGACCTGGCTTAGGAGCAGAGCTCAGAGTGAGGAGGAGCTGTTTAATGATCATCCCTCTGTGAATGAGGGCTTTCTTGCTGACAGCCCTGTGTGCAGAGGTGGGAAGGCAGTTGTATCCTGGCACATACACACGTTGGCTGGGGCTCCTCTTTAAACCATTCTGAGTGCAGGGCAGAGCCAGTGGCCTGATCCATTGCAGTGGGTCCTGCGTTAGAACGCATCTTCCTCTTGGATCAAAGTACTTGCAGTTGTGTATTCCCACCTTGCAGCCAGCAGGACAGTTGGGCTTCCTTTTTGTAACAGCAGTGGCTGAAAGGTCAGAAAACAAAGGAGATAGATACCTTATTCCTAGAACTCAGAGCGTTTTCTGTTTTGCCCATGATACAGATGGAGGTGGGGACACAGGGAAGGGCATGACTGCATGTTTTAAGGATGTCATGTGTGAAGTCAGTGGGGAAAAAAAACCATAACAAGCAATATCAGAGAGACCAGAGGGAGTGCCTTAGAGTAAACTACAGATGCTTCATGTCCAGGGAGCCAGAATCCCATCTAACTCAAACAGCCACCAATACTGTTCCTGGCACCAGTGTGTCAGGGCTCCTGAAATTGCCCTGCTGCTTAATCCTTCATGCCTAGCATAACATGATGCTTAATTAAATGTACCATTTCCTCTTCCATGTAACGTTTCAGGAGTAAATGGAACCCTTGGCCTCAATGACCAGGCTATTTTGTGTGTGTAGTTATTAGAGTCAGCTTGCTGTGCTCTGGAGGTGGCCATTATAATACAGCTGTCAAAGACACAAGCTGCTGGGATGGCAGAGGGTGAAGGTGAGGCTGCCCAGCCCAGGGCAGGTCCCTGCTCCAGCAAGCTCAGCCTGGAAGACCTCCAGCCCCAGGGATGCATCGCAGCATCCTGGTCCAGCCCCACTCGCCCAGCCTGGAGCATGACAAAGCAGGACTTTGCTGCTACTGATGGCAGTAACAGGCCATGTTACACCACTGTGCCCGGCTGTGTGAGCCCGCAGCAGGCTGTGCTGGGTTAACCTGCTTTAACTGGGGGATAGCATCAAACTCCCGAATGTAGGAGCCTGGTGATGCCTGGCTCCTCAGTGGGCGATACCTGTTGTTAGAGCACTCCTGGCACAGGGAAAGAGCACAATTGGTGAAACCTAAACCCATGTAGGGAAACAGCAACAGCTCTGTGTGGTGCAGAGCTGTCAGGTTATGTCTGCAGCTGTAGGTGTGCCTTGCCAGCTGGGTGTGAGCCAGGCTTGGAGTGGAAGCTGTAGAGAGGTGTTAGTGCAGTGCCAGCAGTGGCTGCTGAGCTCCCCTGGGGGGCCGGGCACATTGCCCTGGGCTCAGCATTGCCCTAAACCTGGCCCCCCTCTTTGGGCTGGAGCTGGCTCCCATCTGCCTGGAGCTGACCCTCCTTTAAAGCCATCATTTGCATGCTAGCTCTCTGTGTAATGACAAACCTCCCCCGGTATCCTGCCCTGCTCCAGTCCCTAAGGTCAGAAGCTGGTTCCAAGGAGGTAACCTCATACCCAGGGAGCCTGGGGTGATGTGGTATGTGCAGGCTCTATCTGGAATAGTTCAGTTCAGGGGCCTGCACTTAATTAAAACTGCAAAATGGAACAATTAGCTGAGGCTGAAGATTTCCTAATCTCTCTATTTATCTTACTGTTAATCTGGAGCTATCAGTTAAAATAACTCTCCAGCCTTTGATGGGAAACCACTCAGATAACAATAGAATCATTTAGCTTTTCTTTTGTGAAGCTTAATTTGCCTTCACTTCCTTTTTCCATGCTTTTGCCATTATTAAGGGGAGTTTATGCTTGGATCTCAGAGCTGGGATGCTATGGAGGATGCAGTTGTGGTACCCAGCACTGGCTAGGCTGGTGGGAAGGGCAGGGGTAGCATTCATGGTGGTTTTCAGATCCCAGTCATGCTGATAGCTTTAGTCAGTTGAGGAAAAACATGCAGCAGTCTCGGGCCAGGGAAAAGCAGTTGAGGTGTGGAGCCTTTGAAGTCTGAAAATTGATTTTCTTCAAAAGGAAAAAAGCTCCCTATCAGCTCACAGCCCCAGTCAGGGGCAGCGCTGCCTTTCTCCTGCAGTCACAGCTCAAATCCAGCCCAAGAGTTAAAGAATAAATAGCGTGTAATGCTTAGTCAGTCACGAGGCATTTACTTCAGGTCCATTTTGTGCTCGTCGGGCTGGGGGCAGCTGATCGAATCGGCCCTGGGGAGAAGCTCTATTGCCAGGTCGGGGTGTCACAAACTTCTGCTGATGCAGGGCAGGCTGGCGCAGGGATTTCACATGAGCTTCTGCTAACGTGTCACCCTGTCGGCGTGCCCCAGGGAGGGAGGAAGAGGACCTGGGGGAGGTTGGAGCCAGCCCGCATCGCTCTGCGTTGGAACAGCGCTGGTTTTGTGTTGAGGGCTGGCCTCAGGCAGTGCTCAGAGCTGGAGCCGGGGGACAACGCTCCCCCCTCCTGCTCCCTCTGAGCAGAGCCCTCGGGGTCCGCCTCAGTATTCGATTCAATCGCTGTGACTGCGCTGTGGGAAGAGCTGACCTCTGCAGCCACCCTGCCTGTGCAAAGCCCCTGTTCTAGCTGAGAGCTGCAATTTTGGGTTTAGCCCGAGTTTCAAGCGCTCTAATTAAATCGGGGGCCTGGTTTAATAATCCTGGTTGGCTCAGGTAGCTGAAGACGATTCCTTCCCAGTAGCTTTATTAACTCCAGGCTGGGAGTTCACCTCGTTCATCCAATTCTTTGGGAATGGAGAATGAGGTTTCATTCGTGCCCTAGGAAAGCCAAACCTGCAGTCCAAGGCACTGAATTAGAGCACTTACCCAGATAGGGCAGCGAAGGATGGAGCAAGGAAAAGGCACTGATGGTTTCCCATCAGGCTTTCACATGAGGCCATTTTGTGTTTCCACAGCACCCGGCATAGCTCAGGCCCATGAAGTCTCAAATCAAAGCTCCTGGGCACCCCCTACAATTCATAGATCTGTTGTCACCTCTCTGTGGTTTAAAGCGTAAAGCCCTGGTTTAAACCTGGCACAGCCCTGGCCAGGTTTTGAGCTGAAAATCCTATTGTTCTGTAAGTGTATGTATGTGGCTTGGATTAGAATTTATTCTAGTATCCTCCCTGTAAAAGTGATGCATTCAGCTGATGCCTGATGCTGTTTGAAGTCACAAGGGTGTAAACCAGGAGCTGCTCGATTAAATTGACAGCTACACCACATAAAAATAGGCATGAGCAAGAGGAGAATCAGTCCCCTGTGTGTTTTCAAGGTGCAGAATGAAATGCCTTTCAAAGCGCTGCATAATGTACAACATAGCGAGGACGCAGGATGGGTTGATTTTACTTGGTTCTCCAAAATATATAAGAGGATGGAGATATGAAAAGAAAAAAATATGCATTGCTCAATACATGGAAACTCTATCACAAAGTGGCTCCAAGGAGATATATCTTCTTAGGTGACACCAGCTTCTTAGTGAAATGCCCGACATCTCAACTGCTGTAAATCACCGTCGCTGTGTTGACACAAGTGAAGCTGCTTTGATTTACACCAACCAATGATCTGGCCTTTATTCATTATTATGGCCTCAAATTAATCCCTCTGGAGAAAACCCAAGCAGTTTGGAAGGTTGGGCTTGTTTGTGGGCATGTGTATATCAGCCAAGGCAACTTCCAGAACCTCAGGGAAAGAAAACCATTGCAATGAAGTAAAGATGAGTAGCTGAGGATCACAACCGTGATTATAAGGTATAATTACAATTAGCTGCACAAGAGTGTTAATCATGAAAATAATTATATGTCAGCTGCTTCCAAAAGAAAACAGAACGTAATGAAGTGGTCCAAATGGGTGACAAAAACATAGCACAGGAGTGATAGAGCTGGTGGTGACAGAAGGGGAACAGGAGCCTGCTTAGAGGCAAAGTCCATTGGATATTTGCTGTTGCCTCTCAAGCCTTCCTGAAGAAAAGCAGGGAGTCAAGCTCTTAGCTCTAATAATGGGCTGTTCCGTTTGATTGAGCCAGGTTTAACACCTCTATAAAATGGGGAGAAAAGCAATCTCAGGGTTACAGCTGCTGGATTTCTCATCTTTGCAATGTTAGGGCTGTCTTTATTCCTTTTGCAATGGGATTAAGAACAGACCAGTCCTCAAGCCTGCGGACTCTGCTACCAGATGAAGCTTCTTATTTGGTCCCACAAAATAAGGCTTGGGGCAGCCACCCCATTTTTAGATGAGATTTATGCAGATTTATTTCTCCTGGGGCTGTTTTAGCTGGTTTTGGAGTTTGCTTTTGGTCCTTTCCCTCTTTTTACTTAGACAGCTGCTTCTTTTCGAAGCTGGTGTTGGGTGAATCAAATCCTGCAGCCTCCAGAGCAGGTCATTGTGCCACAGGGTGTCTGTCAGGAAACCCAACTGTCCATTCCCTTACACACACATTGTGAATTATATAAAGCTTTCTTCAGGGAGTGAGCGTGGCAGGGTCCTGTAATTTATCTTGCATGAAATGAGCTTGTTTGAAAGGGCTGGAAAAGCCAAGCCATTAATTTAGAATAGCTTCTGGACTCTGCCGAGCTGCGCTTCCATTCTCCATATCTGCTGCCATAAAAGTGATGGGATTTTAATACCCTTTTTCCCCCTTCTTTTTATTTTGTGCTGGCTGCTCCGGTTGCACGTTCCTGGTTGCTGCTTCACCTCACTGGTCACATGTGAACGACTGAGTAAGTTTCCTCGGTGTAAATCCTCTTCTTTAAACTCATTAAAGTGAGCCAAGCCTCTCCAAGAGCCATTTGACAAACTCTCCTGAGTAGCAAAGTCATGTTGATTATGACTATTATTGCTATTATTATTTTCCTCCCAGCTCCATCTGTAATGTACACACCATTATGTTTTAATTATCTGTTTGGAAAGGAGATTTAAAAGTGGATGCTGCAGGAACCCGACCAGCATGCACAATAGAAATCCCCTTGAAAGTCACTCCAAGAGGAGACATCTGACAGAGGAGGCATCAAAGATGCGCTGGCAAGAAGAGGGATGAATGTGCATACCCACAAAGTCTTTTGTCCCACAGAGGTGGGGCTGAAAGCTGATGGATCTCCCCCTGCATGAGGGTGTTTTTGCAGGTCTGCTCTCAGCAGTGTGTTAGGGGAAGGAAGGTGCTGGCAAAAGGATGTTTCCCTGCCTTTGGTAAAGTAACTGTCACCCATTCAGCAGAGAAGGGGCTCGGGAACTGAAGGAGCATCATCCTTAAGATGAGGGAATGGAATCAAAGTGCCTTGGTTGCCATGGTGCCTCGTCTCAGACACGATGATAATAAGAAGCATGAGATCACGCAGACAGTGAACCTCTGCAGAACCCATGCAGATCCCCAGCTGGAGACCTGGGGTCTTGGCCAGCTCTTCAGATCCCAGTTTTAATCCCTCAGTCCTAAACCAGCTCTGTCCCGTGCTCTGTCCCATGCCCTCCAAAGGGAACTGGGAATCTCTGCTCTTTACTAGTTTTCCTCTCCTTTCTCATGCTTAGGACGGTGTTTTAACGTACAGGATAAGGCAGGGAACACTTGGACTCCCCAAGTAAAGGAAATAGGAAGGCTAAGTCATGAGGACAGGTGAGCAACAGGTGTGCAAATGCATCCATGGGTTAAAAACACTGCCAAAAGGACAGTGTAGGAGTGGAGTCAGAGCAAAACCAAGACAGAAATGAATTGTTGTAAAATCTATAACGCACCTCTTGCTTCTTAAGCCTGAAGTCAGCTCAGCTCTGTGGCCCCTTCATCACACCCCTACAAGGGGACAAATGTGTTTGCCAGTCCTCCTCCGCACTGTAGTCACTCCACTGTTTAATGTTCTGCATTTTCCATTATCACTAATCTCCTCACACGAAAGGAGGGAGCCCAGGCTGCTCCTCTGCCCGTGCCAGAGCTAATGTGCTAAGCCAGCCCTCCTGCCTGGCAGCACTGGGGGAGCTGGGTTCCATCCCATGCAGCAGCCTCTTCCTGCCCATCCCCTGGTGCTGGCCACAGTGAAAGCACACGTAGGGAGGATGGGCAGCAATGCACCACAGCCTGCGGGACCACAAAGCTCTTTTCCCCTTCCCACACTCTGAAAGAAGGTCCAGCATCATGACTTACATGGCTTAAAACTGAAGGGTTGCCAAAAACGTGGAAGAGGCCTTCCTGCATCTTGCAGACCCATAAAGCTCAGAATTCCTCTGGGAGGAAGATGTGGGATGAGACTATTGGCACCCCCAGGGTTACCCAATAACAAAACTGATCTTTAATAACTCTAACCATCTCTTCAGCTTTCATTAGCCTCCTCCTTGGCTTGATAGTGCTTGGGCATGAAGAATATGAGGATTTGAACAATTAACCGAATTAATGAGGGCTGATTATTAATATTCAGAGCTCAATAAAAAAGGGGAGAGAAATAAAACACTAAAAAAATGAGCTGAAAATAAGGGTAATCTTTCATTCCCCCCCAATGAGATATATTGAATTATTGCTATACTTAGAATTGCAGCACCAAAGGAATGGAAATAAATAGCTCCCATCAGCTATTAGAGGGTCTGTGAAATCTGCTGCAAGCAAACATCCAAGTCAGAAGAAGAGGGTGATAAGAGCAGGCTCTGGGCAACTCCTTTGGGGCCAGACCTTGAAGAACACTCAGTCTCTATGCTGTGGCCAGATCACCAAAGAACCCAGGGCCCCTTCTCCCCTGCCAGGGTGAATCCTGGCATTGGGTCCAGGTCCATAACCAAAAGGAGCTGGTCCATAATCAGAAGCTGTTGAGGTGTTCAACTCTTCTCAAGGTTTTAGCATTCAGTATTGTCAGAAGCCTGCTCCACTGCACCTATGGGTATCTGACCATTAACTCCTCATCTCCAGTTGCACAGAGCCATTGGTGCTCCCATGTGCTGAGGATGCAAGATCTCCGGAAGAGGGGCTGTCTGTGGAAGTCTGAACTCAGGCACAGCTGCAGCACAGATGCTGCTACCAGCAATCCCTGCCTTCCCTCCATCCCAAGTCCTAACCAGCTTCACCCTTACAAGAAAAGCACTTAATTATCTGCATAGCAAGAACTACAGAATCGACTGCCATTGCTCCTGCTCCATGGGTGGGATCGTCCGGGATTGTCAGGCCTAATGGTAATTGATGTTTCCTTTCACACCTGCTCTCTTTCCTGCTTTATTAAGCCTCTGCAAACACTGCTGTCTCTGGGGAAACAGTGGGAGTGGAGGAGGAAGCCTGTGGAAGAGAACAATTCCGGTTGTTCAGCGCAGCGCTTTGCTAAATTGCATTCGGGCTCTTTTGCAGAGTAATAAAGTGTTGTCTGAAAGGCAGCGTGGAGTTTTCATTTTCTCATTGTCAATGGATGCTGTAATCACGTAATTAACAAAGTGGGGGAGATAGTCGTTTAGAGCAAGCCGAGGAAGGCAGGACATGAAGCAGATGCTTGGGGGAGCGGAACAGCTTTTATGTGAGCTCTTCTAGACCTGGAGACCTTTTTAGTACTTGAAGGATGGAGGAATCACAGCAGTCGTTGAAAGGAGTGTGCTTTGGTTTGCTGTTTTATCCTTAACTGAATTCACAGGTCAGGTTTTCCCCTGCATTGACCCGCTCTGAGCCTGGCTACTCAGTGAGGGGTGAATCCCAGCATCCAACCCCTGGCTTCAGGGGTGCTGATCTCTCTGCTCCTGCAGCCTCAAATCTCACACTGTATTTTCTCCTGCAACTTGAAGATTTCTCCCTACCCCAGCAATCTTCACTAGACCTGTTTTTCACAGCCATTGCGCTTCTACCCAGGTTTCTTACTGGCTGGACAGAGCCCTGAGTGCTTTAGATTACAATGACACCGGTGTTTCTTCTGCTGTGGTTTTGTGGGTTTCTCCAAAGAGAGCAAAAGGCTTTTTAGACCAAATAGCTGATGGAGCGGTGAGGGTGTTGGGTTTGCCATGCTCTCTGTGTCACGTCAGAGTAATCAGCAGCCTTCAGAGAGACAGGAGGCAGTGACACGTAACCAGTAACTTCCCACACCGTGTGATGGGTGATGGGCAGCTGATGACCAGAGCAGAAAGAAATCACCCAACAGAGCCAATAATTTCGTATTCCTTCCACTAGAGCAGCTTGTTCCAAGCCCCTGTGTCCAACCTGGCCTTGAGCACTGCCAGGGATGGGGCAGCCACAGCTTCTCTGGGCACCCTGCACCAGCGCCTCAGCACCCTCATAGTAAAGAAGTTCTTCCTTATATCTAATCTAAATCTCCCCTCTTTCAGCTTAAAGCTATTCCCCTTTGTGCTATACTTACCTGCCCTTGTAAAGTGGTTGCAATTCCTGCATTCACCATCTCTAGGAGGCAAGGTTACTCCTTGACATTACGTCCCTAAATAGTATGTGATGTGCATCCCTCACCGCTGTCTTAGCCGTCACAGTTGCTCTACCTCTCAGAGCCTCATGTAGTGTTTTGGGTGTAGGGCCAGGAAGCACACAAAGACCTCCCACATCTCATTTTTACCCATCACCACATCTGTGCCAAACCGATGCCAGATTTAGACACGGGCACAAATGCACTGGCTCTGTGGATCGGCTCCCTGCTTGTGCATGAGTAAATGAAAGGACCATGATTTCTGTGTGTGCTTCTCAGGACTGTCACTGTCGGCAGCCCCTCTTCCAGATGGGAGAACAGGAAACCTCGCTGGTGGCTACGGTGCTAGCAGCGTGCAGAGTTTGTCTCCTCTGCAAGTCACTGCTTGCGCAGCCCGCAGCCACCCACAGCAGTAATTATTCACAGCTCTTTAAGTTCCTTTTGTACTGCAGTTTTAAATCACTCCATCAGTTGTGACAGTTTATGAGCGCTGATGTGGCTCATCCTCTGGAACTGACAAGCGTGCATCGGAGCAATTATTCTGTAAACTCCATGTTATTGCTCACCCCGATCCTTCAGCCATTAGGTATCAACTGCTTTCATTGGGTGCTTTTCTCCTTGCTATTCGAGCAGCTCTTGTCAGCAGGGCTGGAGCCCAAGTTCTTCTTTTCAGAGCACCCCAGAGTGTTCCCAGCTCCAGCACTCCCGCACAAATGACAGGCTCCATATTGTGCCAGGGAAAGGTGAGCTGTTAAGTGCACTTAGTTCTGTTGATGCAGGAGCTGACAGGGTGCAGCCTCCTCTTTGAGCTGCCAGGCATCCCTGTGGCTTCTAAGCAGATGCCACTCGGTTACCCTGGAAGGATAAATGGGGCTCCGAAACCCTGAAGACGAAGGGGAGGGAATTTGCTTGTGTGGCTCCTGTAAAATGATTAAGTTCTATTCATTAACAACTCCTTTTCCAGGATAGGCGTCAGAAGCAGACAAGAGCCAGGCAGCAAACATGGGAGCACAAGGGCTGTGCAGGAGCAGGGCTGGTGGCAACAGCAGGGAACAGGACAAGGAAGAGGAGGAGCTGTGCCAGGGGATGTTGGCATCAGCCCCGCTGGTGTCTTAGACCACAGGATGAGCTGCTCCAGGCCTTGCAGGTGAACTGTAATGGCTCTCCTTGGTGTACCCACTGTGATGTGTAACAGGGATAGCCCTACTGAAAGGTAACGGATGTAAAAATCACTGAAGCCTAGAAGTTTAGAATTCATTTAGGTGCCTGGTAGCCATTGAAATCAATGTTAGACACTTAAAACCCCTTAAATACAGCAGATTTTACTGAAAGCCAGTGAAGCCAATGGAAAATATCCTGCTGGTTGCAACAGGTACTCATCAGAGATGGAAATATAAGACAGAATCATGGAATGGTTTGATGTGGCCCTGTTAGTTTCTTGTGATGTTACCCTGCACATCTGCACAAGCCAGGACTAAGGGGCACGTTCAGATGTAAAACTTGAGCAATAACTTGTTTCCCAATGCACGGCGAGGTCAAGGGAAGGAGTCAGCAATCTCTGGGCAGTTTTATGATCTAATTTAATTTCCCAAGTGCATCAGTCTGTGGTTCATATAGTCCCTGACATATGTACTTGACCAAAACCTAGGAATAGGAATATGTGGGTGGCAGAATAACTTTGGATGAGACAAGAATGTAGACCCTTATCGGCAGAATGAAATCAACCCTTTATGTGTTTGAATTGCTTACCTTCACTCTCCTACAGAGCCAGATCTCCAGCTGATATATACGTAAGCATTATCAGCGGAGAATAAAGTCCTTAGAAATGTGCATTAATCATCTAGGAGGAAGCATTTGCATCTGCATGCACAGCTGAATTTTGCCTTGAGGTGTGTCAGTTCTGTCTCCATTTAAAAGAGTAGCTCTATCAGCCCAGTCAAGGGCAGAATTTGGGCCAGCGTGGTTTGGAGCAGCCAAGGAAGGTGTAAACGTGGCCAGAGCCTTCTCTTCTCACACTCATTTGCACAAGTGGCCAAGGTGAGCCTGCATTTTGATATCCTCACTGCATTCGGAAGCATAGGGAATTATTCCAGGTGTTGTGTTGAGGGCTGTAGTCCCCTTGGACTCCAGAAATCAGACGTATGGGGCCTCTCGAGTACGTGAGGAGTTAAGCTGCAGGATGCTTGGTAAGGTCATGTAACACCATGAAGGCTTTCATTTCCATGCAATTAATTTGCTAAAGACAACTTGAGGTCTGCATGCAGGGAAAGCTCATTTAAACAAGAGAGATGAGTCTTTCCAACACACCTTGATTGGCAATTGTGATAAATTCCTATCATTGCCATTGATCCACAGAAGGTGTTCGTTTGGTAGAGACAGAACGACAGCCCAGCAATGGCATCAAACAGGTAAAAGGGGAAGTTGTATGGAATGCCTGCCTCTGGAGAGCAATCTGAGTACATCTGTGATGAGCCACCAGTCTTCATTCTCCTCTTAGCACCTCTTCTCTCGTAGTCAGCTGTTGAAGTTGTTTTGCTCTGTTTTCTGACCCAGTAGTTTCCAACGTGGTCATTTACCAGTGCTCCAGCATTGCTTGAATCCCACGGGGTTTAAGCATAGGAATAATATACTTACAAAGGTGAACTGTTTCATAAGTCTCTATGGTCTCTACCAATCATTGAGAAATTGTGAGCATCACCCAGAAACATGTTGATCTCTTAAAAAGCCAGAAGTTTAGCAACAGTATAACACATGTGGAATCTTCACCTCCTCATTTCTGATTCTGCAAGTTGTTCTTGTTCATGGTTTCAAGCTTTTGTTATTCCCACTCTCCTAAAAATAATGGAAATTGTCATGTTCTTGCCATGATTCAGCAGCTAAAACTGTAAGAAGAAATCAGGGCTGAGCCCCATGATAAAACAGCAAAAGCAGGCAACATTGCGACACCCTCCTAAAAGTGAATCAGGAGGTTTGCAAAGCCTTTAACCTCTAGGGAGTCTTTCCAGATGTGTTTGGAAGTTGTTCTGGCCCCAAAGCTCCCAGGACAAGAAGAACAAGACCAAATGAGAGCTGCAGCTGGGCTCTGTGTTAAATCGGAGAAGTCCTGGGCTCAGATGCATCGATTCAGCAGGATTTGGAAGGAGCCCAGGAGGCAAAGAGCTCCAGAGCTGTTATGCTTCCATTAAGGAATGAGAGTACGAGACCAGGTCACTCGTGTTGGATACAGGGCTCTTTTAACAAGCAGACCACACGTTCATTATTCCCTCTTGGGAGACAGCCCCGCAGCCCACGCTGTGTCGTAACCTCACAGATTGAGAAACACAGGCCTGGAGCTGCATGAGCAAACCCAAAGGGGTCAGATGCTTTCCCTCTGCAAAGAAAACTGCACGTTTACATCTGCTCTTTGTTTCCAAAAGAAAACCGGTTTATAAGCGACAGAGAGATGCGGAGCACTCACACTGACCACACACAAACCTGCCTCTCTGCACCATAAACCTTCCTACCTCAAATCTGGCCAGTTGTGTGGGTGTGGAAGGCTCAGCCAGAAGCCGTGCTTCTTGCAGGGAAGAAGTGAGTGAACACAAAGCACCGGCAAAGGAAAAGAACAGCAGGTAGAGCGATTGCCTTGTAGGAGTCCTCCAGTCATTACTGCAACGACGATTTGAGTCGTGCACTTTTGCTTTTGGGCTTGCTGCCTCCTTGAAGACAGAACACCTAATGATAAAATACCACCTTTGTTAAAGCAGAGCTAATGTTTAAGAGCTGCAAAGCAGCCAGTTCACACTGGAGTCAGCTCCTTCGGCAGAGAAGGAAGGGGGAAATGTCAAGGGCACAGCGGGTGCTGCAGTTTCCTCCCAGCCTGCTTGTGCCTGTGTTTGAAGAGGGTTTATAGATTGCTCATGCTCAGGGCCAGGGGCAGTCTGCAGATCCAGCACAACATGAACATATAAGGCTGCCTGTAAGACACAGTGGTACCTCGCTCTTCACCTGGCAGCGCTGGAGCAGAGGTGTCCCCACGGTCCCCTGTGTATGGCACTGCCACCAGATACACGTACTTAGACACGAACCATTGCACACATCAACATGCCCTCACGCATGCCTGCAGCCACCTCAGGAGTACGTGGCTCTGCTCAGAGCCACAGGGAGGTCTGAGCTTTCCTTCCCATCCTGAAGAAACTGAATAACTAAAACTACCATCTACAGCCTGCCCAGCCTCCCCAGGACCATGTGAAAGGAGCTGGCACAGACCATTCACAGGGAAAGTTCTCTGTGGGGAATGAACATTGAGGTCCTGGCTTAGCCCTGCTTACAAATTGCAATCCTTGGGTTATTTGCACTGGAGGAGGACAGAGCAAGACACAGCGCAGATGGAGCCAATGCAGGAAAGGACAATGCAAGCCCTTCCTACAGGACAAGCCACTGGGAAAACATCAGGCTGAAAAGTCACTGTAGTTTTGTGCTCTGGAAGAGCTCTGAGGGCAGAGGAAGAGTGAACTTCTGGCACTGATGGGCATTTCTGAATCAGTTCTTCCAGCACAGACAGAGCCCTTCCAGTGCCTGGGTTTCTGTTCCCATTAAGGGTTTGCATTCACCTCTAAGACCTCCCTGCTGAAAAGGGCAGGGAAGCCTCCTTTATCTCCCCAAAACCATGTTTGAAGGCCCGGTTGTCTCCTATAGATTCTCCCTGGTTTCAGTGGGAATCTGGCACACACAGGAAGGTGAGGGCAGAATCAGGACTTTCATGTTAAGAGCATCATCCAAGACCAGCCCCTTTCCACTTCTTCCCCAACCACCTCCTTGCCAACAGCCCTACAATTCCATAGGATTCCTTTGTAAATGCACTGTTAGGGTGAATGGCAGAATTTGACCTGTCTGAGTCAGTACTTCCCCACCATTCCCACCATTCCTAAGTAATCACAGTAGCTCTGTATTATTGTTAAGACCCGCTGGCTTAATTCTCCTTCTCCTCTGGAATTCCAGGAGTGTGTAGACGTATTCCAGATATATTCTGCATTGTAGCCAAGGCTTGGTGAGTGCAATGTGTGTATCCCACCAGTTACAGCTGTAGCATGAGTAATTTGGGGAAGGAGGGAGGTGAGGCAGCAGAGGAAGAAAAGAGCTTCTCCAAATCCTTCAGCTCCTCACTTGGACACAGTGAATGAGATCTTTAAATACATTGCCATGGAAACAATCAAAGAGGGGGTCTGTGTGAGTGCGTGTGTTTTAGTCATCCCAAAGGGGGGATTTAATTGGAATCAACCACAGCTTTTTAACTGTGTTTTAAATTGGAGAGAAATGAAAGGAAGAAGCTGCCAGAAAAGGAACATTAAATAAAAGGGGAGGGTGGAGGGAAAGGTCCACATGAAACAAGACGGGGGGAAAGAAGGAAATCAAAAGAATAAATTTACTGTAACCAGCAAAGGATTCATTAGGGCTACAACAAAGCTCAGTTCAATTTCCCTCCTATTGACATGAATGAGTTTGATGTAGGTCCAGGCCGAAAGGCAAAGGAACGTCTCTCCCAGGGGACGCAGCAGCTGTCTGTGAACTGCTCCACCCAGGGGAATAAGGTTCCTTTTCTTTCCTCCTGATGTTTTCCTTTGTCCAACAGCACCTGCACTGAGCCTAGGAGCCTGCCTTTCCATTTCCCACTCCTTGCAGCATCTCTCCTCCCTTCTGGAATCTCTCACCGGGACAAGCTGTTCTGTTGCTGCTAAACCTGAGGTGTTATTTATTACTATCCTGCAGCTTGAATACATTGAGCTTAAGCAGGGTTATTTCTGGGCCCAGCAACAGCCCCTTTAGGCTTGTAATTAACGACTGTTATTGTTAATGTTAGTATTGAAGTTTCTATTTAAGCTAGGGGACACTGCTAGTGTGACAGCAACCTCACTGTGAGTAAACTTAGGACACATTGGAAAGACTGATCCTGGAGTAAGGGCAGTAGGAGAGGAAGCCTAACAGCATTAAGAGAAAATCAGGTAGGGTATGAATGAGATTGTACCTCAAAGAGCTGAACCTCATGGTCCAGAAGGTCTTTTCCAATCTCTTGCTCCTATGTTTTAAGCTTTTTGTGTTGAAGTGAGACGTCAAAGTGTCCGAATTACAATGCAGTCGTGCACACAGAGCGGGAGGCAGCTTCTGACCCTTGTGTAAAAAGACAAGATTACATTTGAGATTAATTCTGCATGGACAGAGGTGCCAGGAGGTGCGTGCTAAGGAAGGAGCATTGATCCCAGATGCCTGGACCAGGCTCTGATGTTCTATTGCAGAGAGAGGCAGCGCAAAATTAGCACACAAGATAGGCAGTAGCTGGGAGGAGTCCAGAGGCACAGAGAAAGGCAGGGACTTATTCAAGGTCCAGTTCTAGTCCTATTTATAGATACAGCACATTTTCACCATCCCCTGGAGAGGCAATGGGAGGATGCTGCTTGGTCCTTTCTGAAGGACTCGGAGCTCAGGTGACTGAAGAAGTTGGGTGGTTTTGTCACTATTCATAATCACCTACTGGACCTGTAAGCGCAGTGTTTAGAAACAAGGAATGCCCTGGGAGGTGAGGAAATCAGCTGAGCTGGACCAAGCTAATTCAGCCTCAGCCTTGTGTAACCTTGCAGAGCGGCTCTGTGACACTGGGAGATGTGTGTGAAGAGGCTGTGACTGTGATGGAGGTGCTCTGCACTCGGTACTCTCCCAACACACAAGAACAGCAGCCTGGCAGAGATAAGCCTCAGAGACCCTGGTGCGCTATCAGGAGCAGCTTTATCTCATGGACCAGAAATCAGGACACGCTGCGCTCCCATCAGTTGAAACCATCCTGGTTTGGCAATATTCTCCCTTCCAACTTGGCTATTCCTTGACTGGATCTTCCAGTTTCCAACCACCACAGTTCAAGTGCAGAAGCCTCTGCTTGCTTCTCCCTCCTTTTCACCATAAACCAAAGCCCTCCTGCCATCCTTTCCCCCTCACTCCCCCCACTCTTTGCAACTGGCACCTTCCTTGAAGAAGAATAGCAAGAAAGAAGATGTGGAGTTGTAATAGATTTTCCCCACTGGAGTGTACATTAAATTTAAGGCTTGGCTCTGGACACCGAATGGTTGGTCATTAACACACCTCGAACCAGCAGCATAAACCAAGCCTCATAAGTGCTGCCATGAAAAATGGTGGCAGAGATCAGAAGTGATCAGAATGCAGACAGGAGCTGCAGCTCTCGGCGTAAAAATGATTAATGAAACATCCCTTTCTTCTCTTTGCAAGGGAGGAGGCAAGCGAGCTTGACAAGAACAACGGCTCCTCATGTGAGGAGGATAACAGCAAGCATGATATGTCTCCAGGAGCTTCCCAAGGCCTTGTACATACATAATAAATGGCCCTTGTCGCTTTTGGGAAACTTATGAAGAAGAATCACCAAAGCCAGCAGAAGCAGTGAGGGGAAAGAGCAAAAGATTCAACCCAAAAGAGCCCAGCCTTGCCTGGGAGGTGCAGCAGTTCTGCTTGCCCCCTGCTTCCATTTGCTCAGCAAAGTGATTTTGAAGTGAACAGAAGGGTCCCCAGGCTCATCTCTCAGCGTGTGATGGCAGTAAAGCCAAGAAAGGGACTGCACAAAGCAGAGCTGCAGATCTTAAGCCTTGTGTCAGAGAGCAGGGGATGCCACTGAGATGCTGGCCTGTGCGGCCATGGCCTGTGCTTGCAGGAGTCTGGGTGACCGATGAGGATGCTTTGGCACGGGATCTCTTCCTGAATTGAGTCAAACTTCTTACACAAATGGTCCAAATTCATCTGATTTCTTCCTCCTCAGTTCCCTACCTGTAGTACAGAAATGCTCCCTTTCTGTTCTCTCTTGGCTGCCTATATGCAGTGCCCCATGAGCAGTGCCACATAGACTGAGCCTTATCCCTGTGAGTTTGCATAAACCCATTGGTGAGGTGAGGAAGGATTCAAAGAAGAGGTCACATTGGGAAATCTGCTTTAATTTCCTGCTCTGCCTCAAGCTTCCATGTGACACTGTAAATCACTGAGAGCAAGAAACATGAAGATAGATGGATTTGGAGATGCTTGACTGGTGCTGCCCAAAGCACACAGGGACCATCTAACAGAGTGCAGCCAACACAGCTCCAGGCAGCTATTTGTGCACATGCAGGAAAGGCAATTGGACAGAGCAGGGGTCCTTCAGGCACTGACTCAGGAGTGAGATAGTTCCCCTTTGTGAGTCATCTGGTAAGACTTTGGGACCTTGCAAATGATCTTTGTGGATTTTTCCTTTAGTGTCTCTATGTCACACTGTATTTTAATGATGGGGATGGCAGCACTTGCTGTTATCCTTCTTTCCCTTGGGCATGCAATTGAACACCTACTGCAAGTGGTCCATCCTCCCTTGCTAAAACACCATCAGCCTCAGCTGTGAGAAGATTGCCATGAATGCCTGCCAGGTGCATGGAGAAGATAAAGGCAGCTCTTGAATTGATGGCTGCTTGTTGGGTTTCTGCCACAGCTCCAGGACTGGCTGTGAAAGGAGGGCTGGACCAGAGGTAGGTAAAAGTACCCCTTGGCACAACAGGGATGTCCACGTTCAAAGAGATGCCACGAATCCTGCATTGCTATTCCACTGAGAACAATAGAGAGGAATGGCTTTTGCTGAAGCAACAGCATTCCCAGGTCTGTGCGGGTAGACAACAACCTGGTGAGGCCAGGTTAGGGCTGGCGTGAGAAACACACAGAGTTTCATTCCATGAGAATGAATGGAGGAGAAGCTTCATTCCACCTTCTACTCTGGGCATCATAGATCAATCAATGACTCTCCTTACCTGGCCACACTCCTTTACCTGCTGTCGTATCCTGTTAGTTCCAGTGCCTAATGAAAGGCAGGCTTTGGCCTCCCAGGCTCAGCCAAGTTCTTCCAAGGTATTTCCCTTCTTCCTCTGTGCAGCGCTGGAATAACAGCAGCCAGTAGCTGGGTCGTTTATTTGGCCTTTCATCCTTCAGCATGATGGATGAGGATACTGATAAATAGCTGCCTCTGTGAGAGAGTCTGCTTTGGGTCCTTAGCTCTCGTATGTGGCTGTGTGAATTGTCTTCCTGCGCCCTTACTGCATGAACAACTGCTGAAGACTTCGGGATGTTTGAATGCTGTGTCCAGCGTTAAAGCTGGGCCTCCTGACAAAGGCTGGGGATTTTCTGCTTCCTTACTGTCAATAGGAGTGAGCTCCTTCCCTCCTTACATCCAGATCCTTCCCATGGGGCAGTGTCTCCAGGGAAGCCCCACAGACACCCCTGGGGCCGCATCAACTCTGCGTGGAATTCACTGCCTGTTACGTGTCTGATCCCTTGGCACTTCCCAGCTCCCGAGGGACTGATTGCTGCTGTAACTTCCAGGTCAAGGAATCCCAGCTGCGTATCCCTCAGGAGACCGGGAAACATCCTCACGGGTTACAGGGAAGTTAAGCCAAGGGAAGCTTTGGCATGGGAGCTGCGTGCAGGAGGCGCAGGGCTGCATGGCTTTGCAGCAGTCACTGTGCAGAAGTTTCTGCTTCAATCTGCTCTCTCTTTCTAAGCAGATTCTCTGTTATTTTCTGCCTTTGTGCAAGGCAGAACTCGGGATAGCTTTAGATACCTGCATTCCTCGTGCCATGGGACACGGATTTCATTTGGGTTTCTAATTTCTCTCACAATACTGAGGAATAATTAGAATTATTAAAGCCAAAAGGCTCTTTGCTGCCTCTTTCTATTAGGCAAAGCAGCTCAGACTGCCAGGTCTTTGGGGAGCGAGGAGCAGGTTTGTGTTTTACCACCTCCCCAGCTTTTGTCCTTCATGACCTTTACTACTTTTGCTAAAATCAACACTTGTGTAAAAAAGCAGAGGTGGAAAACGGGTCCCTCTTCCCACTGCACCAAACATCCCTGTGCAGGAAAGGTTATTCCTTTCACAGCTGTGCTCTAGGGCATAGCAGATCTTCTGATCTGCCCTTTCTCAGGCTAAATCATCAGCTATAATGCGGTTCCCTTCTTTCATTATTGCTGTCCTCTCCTTGGAACAGGAGTACTTTCCATGTCGACTGTAACATTACTGCCTCTGCTAGTAGCAGATGGAAAGCCAAGCTGGAGGTACAAGTCATGTTACCATTAAGAGCCAGCAGCAAACTGCAATGGTTTCTAATGTAACCCTTCAAGTCGTTGACAGAGCTGTTCCTCAAGAAAATAGAAAATGAAAGAAAGAAGCAAGAAAACGCCAACAAGCCTGAGGCACAGCTAAATGTGCTGGTAAAACCCTGCCTTTAAGATGCTGAGGGCTTTACCACGGACTTTGATGGAACCGGGAATTTTTAGCTTTTTATTGGAATAGATCAATCAATCGAGTGAGAGCTTTCCGGGGGATAAGCGAGAAAGAATTCCCATCCTAGGAAATCAAGCAGCTGGCTTTTCAGGAGCGCTATTCCTGACACTCTCATTTGAAGCATCAGTTTAGGGTCTAATCAGCTGAAGCAAATCAGGTCCCACATAACCGGAGTGCATGCAAGGAAAATCAGAATCTCTGTGTAGTGGGGAGAGGCGCTGAGCCTGCATCTGCTCTAGCCAAACGAGCCATTTGGAAACTGCAGAACAGTTTGCTGTAGTTTAACTCAAACGGGTTAAATGGTTTGGGTTGATCCGGTGTCATTTCCCTTCCTCCCCCGCTGACATTCTTCATTTCATCTTGAGCTAAAGGCTCCTGTGCAGATCTGAAGTTCTCGTGTGGATTCTGGTCCCGGTTGGGCTGGTTTCACGCTGGGGCTGACACATTGACTTCAGGGGCATCCCGCTTACCTTGGGTAAGCAATGCAGAGGTCGGAGCTGGAGGATGGTTTAAGGAATCCTGCTGGAACTCGGGATGCGTTGCTCAGAATGGGCTCTGGAGGCACATCCATCTCCCTTGGCACAGCTCTAGAAGGCAGCTGCCCATCTGGGTTAGGAAGAGCTGGAAAGGTTGGATGTGAGCTCGAGCCGTGCCACTCTTCTGGATCTTTGGATATTGCAGTTAACGTCCCTTTAACCGTTGACTTGCCAAGGCCCCTACAAGCTTTCAGAGCCTCATGCTGGGATCATTCTGACTCAGTCCAGAGATCCTTTCCTCCCTCCCTTCCCAATCTTGTGCAGCCAGCTGCTGCCAGGGAGCAAACCCTGAACTGAGACGGCAAGAAGCTGATTTTGATTCTTTTCCTTTGCAAATGCAGCGCCTTGCCATTGTTATGGCTCTGTAGCCAGTATGGGATTTTTAAAGCTCTCTGTATTAGCCATCTTCCCCTTGTCCTGTTCCCCGCTCCCTCCAAGCCTCCTCATTCCCTATTCAAGGAACCGTGGTGAGTCTTTGTGCTCCGAAGGCCCAGCAGTCACCGTTGGGTCTCTGCTCATCGACAAAGAGAAACCTTATCTTCTGATGGACACATACAGCACATTCTCTGTGACATTTAAATCTCCCTTTGTAGCCAGCTCAGATATTTTTCCTGTTAAAAGAAGACTGTGCAGCCGGCTGATTTCATTACTGCAAATGTTATTACAGTGAAAGCTTGTTTAAGACATAATGTCACTGAAGGGAAAATAGCATCTAGCAGCAAGTGTGGCCTGATGGAGGGTGCTGGGATTCATCACAGGCTGAAAGAAACCTCTCAAACATCAGACCTGCTAATGGAGCGGCTTTTTCCTTCATCACATCAAACCAGCCACTTCCTCAAAGCCCTGAGGCTAGGAATTAGAAAGAAGATTGAAAGGAATTAGGCACCCAGCTCTCACTGACTTTATATTTGAGCTCCTGAGCTGTTTTTGCTGCTTTAGAAATTATAGCTGGGCTGCCAGGGTTCTTAGTGCCATAGACACAGTGAATAGAAATGCGTTGTGTTAAACAGCAGCCACAAGCCTCAGAAAGACACTGCTGCTGCGTGTCCATGTTCATGGTGATTAGTTCTTGGTCCAAGAACACTCGAGAAGAGAAATCATCACAGACAGGTCCCAGCTTCCCTGAATGAAATCAGCATGAAATTGCCAGGGACTTGGCCCCAATTTCCACCCTGACGTTGATGTAATTCCTTTCTTCTCCAAAGCGGATTTCCCTGAGGGGTTTGGATTTGCAAGAGTCAATTCTGAGCTCCTGCAGTTGGAAGTGCCACGCAGCCGGCTCAGCACTCGGCTTTGGGAGTATGGGGCTTTGCACGCACGGGTGTGAGCTGCTGTGTGTGGATGTGGGGTCAGGTACAGAGCAGACACCCTAACCCTAACCCTCTGCCTTTGAGGTGCTGGTTGCCAGTGACATGCTCTGTTTTGAAGAGCGCTTTGCTATGCAAGGTAGACATGACCTTCATTGTAGCCCCTACAGAGTGTGAATAGCTCCAAACTCTGCCCAATGGGGACAGCAGATGTCTCAGCTGTGCTCCCTTCTGGGAGGTGGGTCGCTCTCTTCCACTTGACATCCTTCCCACCGCTGAAACACAAGGAGCATCAGGTCAACAGCAAACCTCCCACCCTCTTCAAGGTGGTTTGGACCCAGCCTGCTCCTCTAACAAGATGTGACAAGCCCAAGTGAGCAGTCAGACAGAAAGCATCAGGATTTCACAGCAGATTTTGCCAGCAACTGCGTGCTTTTTCAGCTGTGTTTTTGTCTTTGATTCTCCCCCCTCCTGCAGTGCAGCAGCTCAAATCCATCCCAGGCTGCCCCTGACATTAACAAGACAGTGGATGACAGGCGAAATGCATCCACGAGCGATTCAGAGCCTGCCCACTAAGGAATCATAAGCACTACAAGTTGGGAACAAGGCAGGCAGCTGTCTTTGTCCCTCTGGACAAGGGCTGCTTCCTCACAAATGGAGGCTCTGCAGGCTTTACAGCGGTCGGACAATGACTGGTGCCTGTTATTGCCTCCTCCTTCTTCTTTCCCCCCCCTTTTTCTGTCTTTTAGTGGGAGACATCTCAGCATTGCCAGAACTCGAGTGGCCCCCTCCAGCAGTGAATCAATACAGCCAAGTGCCGAGGCTTTGACTTTCTGGCTGATGCTGCTGCAATGGGCACAGAGGCGTTGTGTTACTCACACATCCTCCCTTCCAAGGGTTTATTACCTCGGTCACAGCTCTTACAGGGAAGCAGGTATTTATTTGGGAGCTGGGAGAGGATTCAACAGCTCCCAATGGTGCTGAGGGTGAAGAGTGGGATGGTCACATTGGCCACGATGAGCTTTGTCTTTTCTTTCCAGCCTGCCAGAGCATGTATGGATCTCCAAGAGAAATCATAGAACCACAGAACGGGTTGGGTTGGAAAGGACCTTAAGATCATCCAGTTCCAACCCCCTGCCATAGGCAGGGACACCTCACATTAGACCATGTCACCCAAGGCTCTGTCCAGCCTGGCCTTGAGCACTGCCAGGGATGGAGCATTCACCACATCTCTGGGCACCCTGTGCCAGCGCCTCAGCACCCTCACAGGGAAGAGCTTCTGCCTTATCTCCAACCTGAACTCCTCCTGTTTCAGTCTGAACCCCTTGTCCTATCACTCCAGTCCCTGATGAAGAGCCCCTCTCCAGCATCCTTGTAGCCCCCTTCAGACACTGGAAGCTGCTCTGAGGTCTCCACGCAGCTTCTCTTCTCCAGGCTGAACAGCCCCAGTGTTCTCAGCCTGGTTCCATACAGGAGCTGCTGCAGCCCCTGAGCATCCTCGTGGCCTTCTCTGGACTCGCTCCAACAGCTCCATGTCCTTATGCTGAGGGCACCAGAACTGCACACAGTGCTGCAAGTGGGGTCTCAAAAGAGCAGGGTAGAGGGGCAGGATCACCTCCTTCAACCTGCTGGCCACACTCCTTTTGATGCAGCCCAGGACACGGTTGCACCCTGAAGCAGCTCATGTTCAGTTTCCCATCAACCAACATTCCCAAGTCCTCCTCCTCAGGGCTGATCTGAATCACCTCTCCGCCCAACCTGATCCATCACCTCGATGTAGGCAAATAGAGAGTGAAGATTGCTCTTTATTAGCCCATTACGTTGACAGAGAGTTGGTCCTACCCTGCACTGACTGCCCAGGTGACCTCAGATCCATCTTCCGTGTTATATTCCAAAGCAGCCTGCAATGGACCCACCTCTACCATACTTCATCCTTGCTGCAGTTAGAGAAGAGCCTGTGCCATGATGTGAGTGGGGATTTACTGAGTTATTGCCCCCTCAGCTGAGCACACAACCCCTCCTGGGCACTTTCAGTGCCAGGTAAATCATATTTGTTCCAACCCTTGCCAGTGGGTGGCTGCCGTGGAGCCTGCACTCCTCTTTTCAACTCTTATTTTCTCTTCTTATCCTGAGAGCTTAAAGTAGGTTTAATTCTACCTGGTTACGCTACAGCTGTCTGTGCCCTCTGCACTGCCTCCATCTGCCACCCTTCTCTGCAGTGGCTCTGTCAAATAGCACATGGAGGAAGAAATACACATATTCTTTCTGTTTATGATTGAGGATAATGAAGTCTGGCTCCTGCACCTTCCAGGTGGCTTTTGGACGCGCAGCATTTAATGCGTGAAGTGATTGAGCTCTGATCTTTAAAACAGAGCTGCGAAGACCGTGGTGAATTTGCATGCAGGGGGAGTAGAAAGGCAGGAAATAGCAGCTCCGAAACTCTCCAACCCCTGCCCTTTTGTTTCCTGGCGTTGAGTTTTCCCTGCCTGACAAGGCGAGCAGCAGTGATTTATGTATAACCAGAGCAGCCTCCAGTGGCTGGGTGGGTGAACTTTCCCAAGCAGCCCTTTACCTTAGCTCAGTTTGCAGACCCCAGCCCCGATTCCTCCCTGCTCCAAGCTCAGCCTAGGAAGAAGGGGGAACGCTGGAAGCGGCGGGTGCCCGGCTTATTCTGCTGGGAGCTGATTTCGTCCCTAATTGTGCTGAAAACATCTGCTGCATCCTCCCTGCCGCAGGCCTGCTGTGCACAGCAGTTCCCTACAACAGCTGAGCCATAGGGATGTCAGTGTGCCTGTGCCAGCATCCCACCCCTGGTGCAGCAGCAATCGGGCAAGTCTGCTTGTCAGGGGATACAGGGAACCTCCGCAGTGCTGGCCTTAAGCTATCCAGCCCTATAGGTGCTCTCTGCGGGTACCCGACACTGGGGAAGCCAGACCCTACCTCTCTGAAGCTCTGCTCCCACATAGTCTTTATCTGCCAAGGACCAGATGGTCCTTCTCAGGGATCATGGAATGATAAAGCTTGCAGGGAAGTGAGGACGCAGGGCACTTTTGCGTCCTGTCCTGCAGCTGGATGCTTCCAGAGGGAACAGTTTGGAGAGGATCAGTGCTAGGAAGAGAGAACCTGGGGTCTGTGTTTTCAGTTCTCTCCTTGTGCTTTGCTGATTGGCTCTCAGAGTGGTTTCTGCTTCTCAGAGCCCTTCAGGGCAAAAAGAGATGAGAGACAGGACTCTGACCTGGGGGTGGCTGAGAGGAGGTGGAGAAACTGAGCAACTGAGTATGGGAAAGTCACTACAAAGCCCCAGTGGTGTTTGTGCCCCCAGTGAGCCTGCAGACCCATCGCAGTGCTCTGAGTGGCCTCTTGTCTTTAAAGACAGGAGCTTCAGAAGCAACGTACCCAGCTGACGAATCCTACTGGGGGGCAAGGAGCAACTCAAGTCTCTCCTACAGCACTGATGTTTATGGAAAACTAGGAGAGGAGGTGAGGCAAAGAGGTCTGCTTTGCATCTAAGGAACCCTTACAAAGGATGGATGCTGACATTTCTCGTTGATGCAGCTGCCCAGGCATTTCAAAGCATCTGAGAATTCATTACCCAAGAAGCAGTCACGGGCTTTGTTGGGGACTTCTGGCTCCTTTGCCAAGCAATTCCAGGGTTATTATTGGAATAAAAACAGAACAACTACTAATCCTCTGTTTAAATGACCAGTAAGTTCCCTGCAGGCGATGCTCTGCCAAAACATTTATCCACCTAATTTCATCTCATGTAGGTGTTTTAAATTCAGATGTAACCTTTTGTGACGGGGGTTGCGGGCACTTCTGTTTAGAAGCACATCTTACAGACTACTGGGAATGTAATCCCATGGTGCAGGGGAGGCAGAGGGCCTCTGCCTATCCACATTAGAGGTGTGAGAGTGCACGTGTCCTTTTGGTCACTCAACCCCTGGTTTATGGAGGGGGCACAAGTGCAAAGCTCAACTTCCCTGCAGCCCTTTTCAGGATACAGGGACAGGCTTTTCCCAAGCTGGCAGCATCACACTGCAGTGACACTGTTAGCTCAGTGAGGTCAGCAAAGCCAGCCCTCACCCAGGACCTGCTGAGCTTTGTCCCTCTCTGTCACTTGTGCATCCCCGGTTGTCTGGGCATGGAGGAACTGGAGCAAAGCATGGAGGAAGGGGATAAATCAGGTTTCTGGGTGCTGCTTCTCATGTGGGGCACAGGAGCCAGAGGGTGGGATCAGCAACTGCTGCTCAGTTATGGAATCATAGATTGGTTTGGGTTGGAAAGGACCTTAAGATTCCAACCCTGATGGGGTTGACTGAGCTGGAGCCTCTGTTCCCTAAGGATCAGGTGATGGTATCTGGCAGGGACCCCCAGATCTGCAGCTTTATGGGTCTCTCCTGGGGCTTGCTAACAGTGAATGAATATTTCTGCAGGTGCAAAGGAATTGGAGCAGGCAAAGTCCATCATCCCTGGTACCCCGCTCCTACAGCAGCCAGCAGTTACTGCCTGGGGAAAGCAGCAAAGAGGTAGAGCCTTGGGTGACATGGGTTAGTGGGAGGTGTCCCTGCCTATGGCAGGGGGGTTGGAACTGGATGATCTTCAGGTCCTTTCCAACCCAAACCATCCTATGATTCTATATCCCAAATGCCTTCCTGAGCATATTCTCCATCTTCTGGGGTGTTATGCACTTCCCAGGCTGAAGCTGTATCCAGAACCCCATGCGGAAAGCTGAGAGATCTGCAATCCAGGTGTGTCCAAAGTCTTTTTGAACCCATATATGCTGTTAACCTCCAGTTTGGCTCCTGACAACCCTGCCATTTAGCTGTACATGAAGGGGGGGAAACCAGGCCTGTGATACACTGAAAGTTGATGGGGCTGCACACGTGCGACCTGTGCTGCCCATGATGGATGCTGGAAAAGCCCAGCTAAACCACGTTGCATGTACACACTTGTGGTGCAGGTGGGTCTGGTGATGCTGAGTTCATCCTTGGAGCTTCTGCATCCTGGGATCAACACAAGCTCAGCTGAAAACCCAGCAAAACTTCCTGGGTTTTCATCCCTTAGGAGTATGGGAGGGAATGCTATAAAACCTCTTAGGATGAGTTTGGCCTGGAACAGCATGCTTTGATTCTTCCCTAGGTTGGTTGTTTCCCACCACACTCCTACCTGCTGATTTGAATCAAACTTTTACACTGAAAGGGGAAAAGGGAGCATATTCTGCCTGGAAAACGCTGAAGTGAAAACCACTGCAGCACTTGTGAAGTGAATGGTGTCATTTAGAAAATGTGTCAAAACAAAAAGCTGCAATTTTCCTGTTTCCTCTACCTTTTTTCCCCCATTAAAAAAAAAAGTATTCCCTACATTTGACACCACTTTGTAAATAGTTTGTCAGCTCACCACAAACACACACACACACCCCTTTAAGTCTTAGTCTCTTAGCAAATGAAGCTGTCACCAAGCCATAGAGACCCTGGCAATAGGAGGGGGGGATGAGGTCAACTGTAAGTGAAGCAGCATCCTCTGGGCACGGCTGCAGGTTTGAGGTACGGGTGGGAATGGCACCGGCTTTTTCTTCTCCCCCTCTCAGAGCAGCTCCTGTTTTGCTGGAGGAGGAGTGAGAGGAAAGCTGGCAGGAGGATTTTGCCATGTTATTGTTGCCGTTGGTTTTGTCTGCACGGCCGTGGGCACTTGGATGTATGTGGATGTATGTGTGTGCATGTGTGCGTGCGTGCTCGCCTTGTCCTTCTCCCGCATCCCTCCCTCACCCATCCATGCACAGCATGAGATAAACAAACCTGCCTCTGGCCATGTCATGGCTTAAAATAGATGTTCATACATCAGCCTTTCTCCAGCGGCGGCGGCGGCAGCGGGAAGACATGGCCGACTGGATCTGACTACGGCACTCGCTCCGAGCCGGGGAGCCACAGCCCTCGCCAAGGTAGAGCAATGGGGTGGGCGCCTCCTCCCTCCCTCCTGCCTGTCTGTCTGTCTGTCCCTGCCGCCCGTGCGGGGCTGCCTCCTCCAGCGCTGCCTCCTCCGAGCATCCAGGCAGGCTCTGGCTGCGCTTCCCGTCCCTCCCAGCGGGGCACGATGGGCAGAGGGGCTCCGGAGCCAGCCATGAGCGGGCTTTGGGGAGCGGGGAGCAAGCCCCGTGCTCGGATGGTTAAAGAGGGGGGGGGAACAACCGATACCTGATTGAGCTGTGGGTGCCGAGAGCGCTTTGGGGTCTGTTTGGAGGTCTTGGGTGTGGGGCAGCTTCTCCTCCCCCGCAGCGCTTTGGGGGGGCTGGCAAGGTGCTGTGTTAGGGGTGGGATGCTGGAAGCCAGCTTTTGGGCCTGAGGTTTCTAGAGGCACATCCCGGGATAGGTGTGGGTTGCTGGTTTTCCAGCTGTGGCCATAGCAGGGTCTGCTGTTTGGGGTAGTTACAGCCTTATGAGTCAGTTGCTTTTTTCAGACCCTTCTGCTGTTTGTTCCTTAATGCTGCCCCATGGCTGGTGGCATGTGGCTTGTGCTGCAGCCAAGGTCACACAAGGTTTAAGGGCCCCAGCACATAGCCATGCTGGAATGCCTTTTCCAGGTGGGGGTTTGCCAAGTCTCAATTCCCAGCATGAAGGAGTCCAAAACCCATCAGGGCAGGGGAGATGTGTCAGGGTGAGACCTGGGGGAGCTCAGTGCTATGGGCAGTGCAGGCAGGGCTGAGCCGGGGTGCAGCACCCCAGGGTGCCAGGCAGGCTTGGAGCTGCCACCCTGGAACAGGGGGCATGGAAGGGGACACCCATGAGGCTCCCTGCACTCCCTCTGAGGTCCCCCATGCCCTTGCAATGTTTTCCTCCCCTGCACAGTGCCAAGGAATGGCTGGAGGCTCCCTCCTTCTGCACCCTTGGCTGCTGGCCGGCGCCTTAGGCAACATGTCAGAGCAGACAGACGTGCTCTGAGCCAGCCCAAGGTCACAGCTTTTCCTTCCCTGAGTCCCAGGGACAACTGACCAGTGCAGAGCTGCTGCTGGGGGCTCTGCTGGGATGCTCTTTGGACACCTTCCAGAGTGCGATGCAGTGATTTTGGGGACAGGGAATTGTATTCTCATGTGTGCGTGGTTCTGTCAGCGGGGCAGCAGCAAACAGGCAACCAAAGGCAGCTCTGAGGAGCATCTGGCTGCAGGGGCTGTTTCCTGCTCCATAAGGCTGTCCGGGGGGGGGGGGGTTCTTGCAGATGTGTGACAAGTATCGGCATGAACTAAAGGTCTGAGAGCAGAGCTGCATCCTTGAGGATCTGCTCTCCAAAATGAGCTTTCTCATCCCCTGGAATTAACTCTTCCCACCCCATACCAGGCCTAGATGTTCAAATGCAGCGCCAGGACTGCTGTACTTGGAGGGGTTAATCCTGTCTTTCCCTCCCCACAGGCTTTTGTGCCTGCTCTGTAGGTGTCTGGGTCCTGGCCAGACGCTGAGTGCTGCCATATGGAATCCTCCACCTGTTTGGGGGTTTTTCCTCCCCAATCCTGGTGGCTTGCCGAGGCCTGGCCGCCTTTCATTGCTTCTGATCACAGGTTGGCAGCATCAGCTCTCGAGCTGGCATTGTCCCGCTGGCAGGCAAAGCCCCAGAGCCAGCTCAGAAGGAAGGTGGTCCTGTGTAGAACACCTCTTTGCCAATGTGGCCTCAACCCAAATTCCTGGGGCTGGAGCAAAACTGCAGCCTGTGGAGACTCAGCAATCTGGCTGCCTCTGGGGCTGCTCTCACCAGCCCTGGCATCATTAGCTTCTCCCCAGCAGTATTGATCCTTGGGAGCGAGTGTAGATGGTGCTCTGTCTCACACTGGGAAGCTGACTTAGAATCATAGAATCATAGTTCGGGTTGGAAAGGACCTTAAGATCATCCAGTTCCAGCCCCCTGCCATGGGCAGCGACACCTCACACTAAACCATCTCATCCAAGGCCTCGTCCAACCTGGCCTTGAACACTGCCAGGGATGGAGCATTCACAACCTCCCTGGGCAACCCATTCCAGTGCCTCACCACCCTAACAGGAAAGAATTTCCTCCTTAGATCCAATCTAAACTTCCCCTGTTTCAGTTTTAACCCGTTACCCCTTGTCCTGGCACTACAGTCCCTGATGAAGAGTCCCTCTCCAGCATCCTTGTAGCCCCCTTCAGATACTGGAAGCTGCTCTGAGGTCTCCACGCAGCTTCTCTTCTCCAGGCTGAACAGCCCCAACTTTCTCAGCCTGGCTTCATACAGGAGGTGCTCCAGCCCCTGATCATCCTTGTGGCCTCCTCTGGACTTGTTCCAACAGTTCCATGTCCTTTTTATGTTGAGGACACGAGAACTGCACACAGACCTCTCCCCAGGAAGGTGAGAACTGGCTGCTTTGAGCCAGTGACTGTATGGAAGGGACGGAGTGAGAGGTCCCCAGCTGTTTTAATGGCATCTCCGCTGCTTCCATGACAGGACCGTGGGTGGCAGCAGCAGCAGAAGCAACCTCCAGGCCACTCTCCGGCCTTCACGATCCCACAGGTATGCCTTGTGGGTCTCGGCAGCTCCAATGGCTTTCCTATCGAGGTTCTCCAGGAACGGCACCAGGTCGCCGAGCCGGGGCACGCGGGAGGAGCGCAACAACCACCCCATCCTCAGCGTCTTCGAGCTGGAAAGGTTGCTGTACACGGGAAAGACAGCCTGTAACCATGCTGATGAGGTCTGGCCAGGACTCTACCTGGGCGATCAGTATGTATCGGAAGGGGGGCAAGAACCACGGGGCTTCAGGGCTGTTGTCGTGAAAGGGGGAAATCTGGGAGCGGGAGGATGGGAAAGGGGAGGGAGAGGAGGATGCGATGAGCATGGTACATTGGGACAAAGGAGGAGGAAGGGTGTAAGCATGGCTGTGTGAGTTCAGAGCACTGCTGTGGTGGAGTGCTGTGGAGCCAGGCACTGAGATTGAGTTAAAACACAACAGTCTGGCATATTTACCTTCACATCCAGATGTGAACATGATCCAGAACAGCCCTTATATTGTCCTTGGAAACTGTTTACTAGTCTAAACCTATGCTGCTTCACACTCTATCTTCTCTGCAGAGATATAGCAGCCAACCGGCGCGAGCTGGCTCACCTGCGCATCACCCACATCCTCAACGCCTCGCACAGCAAGTGGAGGGGGGGTGCTGAGTACTACGAGGGCACGGGCATCCGCTACCTGGGCATCGAGGCCCACGACTCGCCTTCCTTCGACATGAGCCCCTACTTTTACCCTGCAGCTGACTTCATCCACCAAGCGCTGAATGAAGGTCGGTGGTAAAGATTGCTGGGAGAGAAGGGGGGAGCAGGGATGGGAAGAAGGTGGGAAGCTAGAGTGACATCCTATTGCTAAGCAATGGTGTTTCTAGCCTGGGCTGGTGTCTCCTGCACTGAATCACCTCCTCCAAAGAGGAAACAAGCTAGATGTGAGCACCAGTACCCCAGGTCACAGCCCCAGCCTGTGTCCTAAGCTGTGCCTCAGTCTGTTTTGGCAGATAAGGATACACTGATACCCTCTGCCAGGAGGGGGACCTCAGAGCATCACAGCCATCCTATAACTGGGGCTCCACATCTAGCCCTAGAAGGCAGCACATCTGGAGGTCTAGAGTTCCACAGTGACAAACAGCTGGGTCCTCAGTAAGTTTTTAATGGGGATACTGGCTCTGCTGCGACACAGCCCCTGTGTTTCACCCCCAGGAAGGATCCTTGTGCACTGTGCTGTCGGGGTGAGCAGGTCGGCCACCTTGGTCCTCGCCTACCTCATGATCCGCCACCACATGCCCCTTGTAGAAGCCATAAAGACGGTCAAGGACCACCGTGGTATCATCCCCAACCGGGGTTTCTTGCGCCAGTTGGTCGCCCTGGACAATGCCCTGAGGCTGAAGAGGAGTGCGTGAAGAGGGGTTGTGTGCGATGAAGAGCATTGTGTGTGTGATGCTCACCCGATCCCACTGCCCGCTGAGAGGCAGAGATAGGGCTTTCCTCGCGGTGCAGATGCTTGGCAGCTAATGGGTTACATGCAACTGACCCCTGGGCCTCCTTCTCAGTTAAGAGGGTCCCCAAACATCTGAGCTATTCCTAGTGGTAATGCCTAGGCCCTCAACCTGCAATCTTGCCACCCAGGTAGGTCTAAAGTATAGCATCCTTCCCAACCTGCTCGCTCCAAGATGCCTCCAGAGGGACTCAGCCCCACGTTACAGGTTACTCTATCCCTGTGGGCTCCAGGAAGCTTTTAAGGCTTCATTCTCCCATGTGGCAGATGCATTTGCCAAGGCAGTCCTGTCCCTCCCTCCCAGGAGACCGAAGCTCTGTGTGTTCCTTGTCTTGTCTCCCATTTGTTTTTGGTCTGCGTAGCAATGTGAAGTAAATCTGGCGTGTGGGCTCAGGCAAGCAGGCCTTGTGTCGCAGTGTTTGGATGTCCTCCATGCCTTGTGTTAACCTGTACAAATAAAGACAGCGCTAAGGAAAAAGTCTGCCCATCCCTTGTGTGCTTTGGGAGAGCCTTTATGGGTTTAGGCTGGGGTTTGGCAACGGAGTTGGTGGGAGAGCATCACCAAGTGCTCAAGGCTGAGATGAACTTGAGTCCTCCTGGATCGAGGGGTGAACCCATCAGACCCCAGTGCCTGTGCTGGGCCTCCCCACTCCTTTTTCTCCATCAGTGGTGGGCTCCCGGTGGAAAGCAGAGCCGGGCTCTGGCCATCACCGGGGGCACCATCCATCACGAGGTGGCGATGTTGGTCTCCCAAAGGCAGGCACCAGGCTCGCAGAAGGGCTGGCTGTCCCCTGGGACCTGTGACAGCACCTTCGCCGCTTGCAGATGGGATGGATGGAGCCCCAGGAGGGTAAGCAGGGCCAGGAGTGAGTGCTTGTGATGGCACCGGTCCCACGGGTACCAAGCTGTCCCCGCACACGCTCATTGTCCACCCGCTCTTATTATAGCCCCATTCTTCCTCCACTTCCTGAGTGGAAACTCCGCTTGGCCAATGTGTTCTGCTGAGATCACATAAACACGGAGGAAGAGGGGCCCGATGGCCACGCAGACTGAGCCCCTCTGCTTGGAGCACTGGATAAGCTCCTGGGATGGGGACTTATAAGGTGCCCCAGCGTGCTCAGAGCACAGCATCACCCGGATCAGATCAGTTGCTGGCAGCAGGGCTGAGGTTACCCTGAGTTACCCTGAGCAAGGGCTGCAGACACTGAGCAAGGAGGAACTTGTATTGAGCAACACAACACATAGGGGCTGGTCACACCTGTGCCAGCACGGGGCACTGCTGGGACTGTTGGACACGCCAGAAGCTTCGGCAGGGGATGATTGCAGCTTGACAAGGCCTGGGGCTGTGAAATGCCTCCTGTTGTGGTTTTACAGCTTTGCTTTGTGCTCCTTGCTGCCGCAGAGCTCCCTTTGTGCAGCTTGCTGCAAACGGGGCTCTGAATGCGGAGCGGGGCTGTTGTTGGACAAAGCTGGGATCAGGGAGGCTCTGAGCATGAGGGGAGGTCGTGTATGGAGGATCAGCAAACTCATCTAGAGAGCACAACCACCGCCGGAGCCCGCGGCGTGCTGCACCTTGCTGTGTGCCTGCGGTGCCCAGGGACACCGCAGTGCAGCGGGGGAAAGCACCCCGATTTGGGGAGGACAATCAGCAGGGACCATCCTCAGAGCTGTTGGAGGAGGAGGAGGACACAGCCCCTGCGATGCTGCTGTCCCTGACACAGGGCTCATGGGGCCATTTCACGGCCCCTCGTGGTCCCCCATCACCCGCAGGGCGCACAGTCCGGATGAAGATGCTGAGCGTGTCCAAAGCCATCTCCTGCGCAAGACACCAGGAGCTCAAGCACACGCTGAAGCCGGGTCATGGCGAGCTTCTCCTCAACACCCCCAACTCCTCCTCCTCCTCCTCAGGGCTGCTCCATCCAGCCTGGGATCACCCCGTGTCTCCCATCACTCCCATCTCCAACCGCCCGGCGCTCGCCGCTGCTCCTTCGGCTGGGGCGGCCCCGGGGGCGGCCCCGGGGGCTCGGGGCGGGGTTTGGGGCCGCTCCCGTTCCCATTCCCAGTCCCGTTCCCGGCTATGGCCATGGCCCCGCGCCGCGCACGGCGGAGCGGCTCCCGGCTGCAACGGTGAGAGCGGGGCCGCGGAGGGGCGGGAGGGGTTTGGGGTACGATGGGGACCCGCTCCCCGCCCTCCTGCTGCGGGGCGATGGGGGGGAATATCCCCCTTTTCCCCCTCCCTGCCCTTCCTCGGAGCCCCAGTTCCATGCAGGAACGCACCAGGGAGCGCTTCTGCTTCCAGAGCAGCGGCTCCTGCCCCGTTCCTAGGAATGAGGCCAATTCCTGAATGAATTTGCCTTGCTGCAACCAACAAAACCTCTTCCATGTGTCCGCAGATGGGGAATAAACTTGTTGTAACGGACCCCAGGCGAGGCCCCAGCTCTGGTGTTGGCTGTAAGGAATTCTCAGGAACGTGGAACTGAGTTTGCACATGTGAGGGGGGTTCGGTTGGAAGGAGAAGCGGTTGATTTTTATGGCTAAGGAGTGGGGAAGCTGCGCTGGGAATTCCAGCATCAAAGCCCTGCCCCAGCAGCAAAGGCTGGGTGATTTTAATTTGTGAAAGGGTTACAGCCTTTGAAGCTAAATATAACGCAAGCAGTGGCTTCCTCTCCTGTAACGCATCCCTTGTGGGTTCTTGGGCAGCTTGGGGGATGAGAAGCCACCGGTGCTGCAGGCAATGAGTTCTGGACATAGGATAACGATAACGGAATGGTTTGGGTTGAAAGGGACCTTAAAGATCATCGCATTGCAACTCCCTGCCCTGGATATGTGGTAAATGGGGGGGTTCTGTTGAGCAGGGTGTGAGTGAACACTCTCCAGCTGAAGATGTAACTTGGTTGTGTTAAAGGAACGTCCTAAATAAAAGAGACTCGGCTTTTAGAGGCTCTGAGCAGCAACAGCTTTCGCTGGCTTCCCAAGGCAGGGGCTTTGGGGAGCACCAAGAACAGAGCCCACCCTTGTTCAAAGGCTGGGATATGGGTTTGGGAGCCTGACCATGGGCATCTGACTTGTACCTCTTGGCTTTCAGCCCTGAGCTCACAAATGCTGAGGTCAGCAAAGTCCAGCAAAACGGTGTCTGGGGTGCTGCAGAACTAGTGGGAATAAGTCTGAAAGCCAGGTTAGAAGTCTCATTTTCCACCTAAATAGGTGTATTCAGAGTTATCTGAACAGACAGCATGTGCCATGTGGCCTGGGCATGTCAGCTCCTCTTCTGCATCATGAGTTCTCCTCCTGTTGCTACAAGAAACCTGGAGAGGGGCTTCGGACAAAGGCCTGTAGGGACAGGCCAAGGGGAATGGCTTTAAGCTGCCAGAGGGGAGACTGAGATGAGCTCTTAGGCAGAAGCTCTTCCCTGTGAGGGTGCTGAGGTGCTGGCACAGGGTGCCCAGAGAAGCTGTGGCTGCCCCATCCCTGGCAGTGTTCAAGGCCAGGTTGGACACAGGGGCTTGGAGCAAGCTGCTCTAGGGGAAGGGGTCCCTGGCTGTGGCAGGGGTTGGAGCTGGATGAGCTTTAAGGTCCTTTCCAACCCAAACCAGTCTGGGATGCTGTGATTCTGTGATCACAGCAGAAACGGTTTGGGAGCTGTGCTCAGTTTTTCTGATGCAAAGCCCACAGCTTTTGTGTGGGAGGGGAAAGAATGGTTTGATTTAATGACCTGCTGAGTTTTCCATTTGTTTCACTGAACAAGGATCGGGGCGAGGGAGAAGCTCAGCTCAGCAAAACCTCAGTGCCTGCACACATTGGGTGGAAACTTGTGTCTGTCCTCATGTAAAACACAGAACTGCTGTATCCAGAGGACCAAACCGTGCAGCATCACTGGAGCATGAGGGTGCCATTAATGGGGTTATGATGGTCAGGGGTTTGGGGAGCAGGGCTGGGGTTCCCCCCATCAACCAGCTCAACCAGCAGCACTGTGTGTCCTCACCACAGCTTGCAGCAGGGCATTTAGGGCAGCTCAGCACTTCAATCTGGCTGTGTGGGCTGGAGGAGGAGAGGTGCAACCGACAGCCCCAACAGGTCAAACTGCATCTTTGCTGCTCCTGCTTAGGAAGGGGAGGGTTTGCAGCTCACATGAAGAACACGGTAAAATGAACCATCTTCTTGTAGTGAGAAGAGTGCGCAAAGTCAGCACTGGTCTGTAGGTGCTTTCATAGATGCCTATGATCCCTGTTGTCTCATTTTCCTACTAAATAATTGCTCCAGCCTGCTGTCTTACAGTGTCAGGTACAAAACTAGCAGAGTTAAGCTATTAACTAGACTTAAGACTACTTAAACTAACCCAAGTTAAGAAATGGGTTGTTCCGGTTTGGGTCTGGCGCCCATCAGGTCTTCATTTCGTGTTGGTTAAAGCCAGATTGGATCCATTCCCCTTGAACTAAAAATACCAACGCCTCTGTCAGGCAAAGGGCTTTGTGCTAATGGAAACCATGGCTCAGCTGTGTCGGGGAGCCCTCATGGGGAGAAGCAAGAGGGGAAGGGGCTGGGAGGACCTGGCTTTTGGGAAGGCTCCATTGCCTCGCTGGGACCCGCTGCTCCAGGGCTTGTCCTTCCCATCCCGGCTGAGCCGATGGCTGCTCCTCCACCAGGACAGGGCATTGCCATGGAATTCTTCGGCACCACAGCCTGGAGCTCATGAGTTCTGCTGAGCAGGAATGACCCTTGCTAAGCTGGTGAGTCTAAACTTAGCCTTGCCAGCTGTGTTGCGGCTGGCAGGGACGTGTTAGACCGGCTCCTCTGCTTCCTTCGGCACCAGAGTTACAGCATCTCGTGTTCCACCTCGGTTTTCTGCTCTCTCAGCACCCATGGGGCTTTTACACACAGCCCTTGCCACCCATAGGGAATTCGGGCATCCAACCCGGAGCAGTGCTCGGTAAGCGGCTTATGGGGTTGGGAGTTTTCTGCCCCATGGGATGGGGAAGAGCCTGTGTTGAGGGGCGAAGTCTGGGTGTGATGTTCAGGAGTTTGGATGCTGGGGGTTGAGCCCCTTAAGACGAGCACAAAGCACAGAGGGATGTGCTGGGAGGGGGGGGTTAGCATGGGATTGATAGGGTTTGGCTCCCATGGGGCTCTCCTGATGCTCCAAGGGCTGAGAACATTGGGGTTGTTCAGCCTGGGGAAGAGAAGGCTCCTTAGGGGGAGACCATAGAGCAGCTCCAGTGCCTAAAGGGGCTGCAGGAAAGCTGGAGACGGGCTTTGGACAAGGGCCTGTAGGGACAGGCCAAGGGGAATGGCTTTAACCTACCAGAGGGGAGACTGAGATGAGCTCTTAGGCAGAAGCTCTTCCCTGTGAGGGTGCTGAGGCGCTGGCACAGGGTGCCCAGGGAAGCTGTGGCTGCCCCATCCCTGGCAGTGCTCAAGGCCAGGTTGGACACAGGGGCTTGGAGCAAGCTGCTCCAGTGGAAGTTGTCCCTGGCCGTGGCAGGGGTTGCAGCTGGATGAGCTTTAAGGTCCCTTCAACCCAAACCAATCTGGGATCCTGATTCCCAGCCCATTGAGTACTTCTCCTGGAAACCCTCTGGGATGCCCATCCCAGCCTTCCCCTGCTCTCTGTGGTGCTGATTCTCCCACTGTTCTCATGAGGCTTCCTCTGTCCATCCACAGCTGCTCTGCAGCCTGTGTCCCACCACCAGCATTACCTTATTTAGCTGCTCAGTGCTGCTTTCAGAGCTGAACACTTCTTTTTTTTTCAGAGCATTTCTCCATCATTTCCAGCAAGGAAATGAAAAAAAAAACAAAACCCACCAATTTTCCCATTGTCTTTTCCTGCACCTGGAGGTCTCAGGAGCAGAAGGACTTGACAAACAAATCCTCCCTTTCTTGCCCTGTAGATGAATTGTCTCCCGGAGCCTTTGGCCATTGCATCAATGGAACTTGTGAATTCGAAGTAGACACCTGGGAATAGCAGGGAATGAAAGTGTCCCGGGGCAGGATCTCACCCCATTGCTGCTGCCTGCCTGCCCTGCTCGGGCTCCCCTTGCTATCCAGGTGTTCCAGGCAATGGAGCCCACAGTGCAGGGAGAAAACCAGGCAGACCAAGCCTGGGATCTCAGTGCTTGTGCAGAGGTTTCTGCCGCCTGCTCTCTTCCTGTCTCCATGGGACAGAGCGAATTCCAGCCTCATGGGAAGCAGGCGGCCCGTAATTAAAGCCACAAGTGTTCCTGGAGGAGCTGCTTGATGGGATGGCGCCGAGCGGAAGGGGCAGGGGGAGATGCTCCGTGGAGCACAGATGGGGCCGGGGGCTGCTCGCCTTTAAAGTCCTGTCTGAGAAGGATCTGATGGGAAATCAAAGCTCCGGCTCTTGTGGGGTCAGCGTGGTTTTGGGGCATAAAAGGGCTGACTTTGCACCAGCTCCTGGCAGTGCCAAGGGTTGAGGGTCCCTGTGCCTTTCCCCTCTGGGGTGACCGCATTATCATTGCTGGGTGATGCTGAGCTGCTCTAAGGGGCTGCTGCTCCTCCTGAGGACATCAACTCACAGCCCTCAAGACTGTGCTGGTGTTGGTTGCTGCCCACTTTGCAAGCTCCAGAGGGGATGGAGCCAGCCCAGGCTTGCTCTGTTCTCATAGCAGCTCCTTTTCACTTCTTTTCCCCCTTCCTCCATCCTAAACTCTGACTCTTCCCCCCAAAGGGTGCTCCTGCAGTCTGGGGCTGATTTCTCCCAGTAAACCCTGCACGATGCCTCCCATCACATTCCAGGACCTCCCACTGAACATCTACATGGTCATTTTCGGCACTGGCATCTTTGTCTTCGTGCTCAGCCTCATCTTCTGCTGCTACTTCATCAGGTGAGCCAGGGCCTGAAGCAGCAGGGCTGCATCCCTGTGCTACCCCCAGCCCTTTCCCATATCCCCTCCATAACTCGCCATAAGGATGTGCCCTGAAGAGCAGGGCTGTGCTCGTGGTCCCTGGTGTTCCCTATGGCTGGAGCATGGCAGGAAACGCAGGAAGGGGAGCACACGGAGGGATGCATTGTGTCGGGCAGGGAAGGAGCAGGGCTGCACAAGGGAGGATGTGTCTGTACATTACAGGGAGGGCTATTTATAAACCCAGAGCCGAGGCAGCAGCTGGTGTTTCTGCAGGGCTCGGGTGGCTCAGTCATTCCCTATGGGATGCTCATGCTCTGCTGATGCCCTGTGCATCTCTCGGCCATTTTGGGGGATCGTGGAAGCACATCTCAGTGCCTCATTTGGAAGAGAAGCACTATTGCAAGCAGTCTCCTTGTGCCCACATCTTGCTCCATTTCTCTGCAGGGTGATTTTCCCCTGGCCAAGGTCACAGTGGGTCTGGGAGCTGGAAATACAGCACTGGAAATACAGCGCTTCCTGCACCATGAACGACTTCCTAAGGCAAACAATCAGGGCTCTTATCGCTCCCCACTGCCCATTCCTGCCTCCTCTGGAGGTGGCACAAGCCACCTGGGACATGACCATGGGCTGCTCCAATGGCACAAACACAGCCTCAGAGCTGCTTATCCCCAACTCCCGGTTGGGAAGGGTGCGCTCCCCTGATTTCGGGTGCCTCCGGTGTGGTTTTGGCTGCGCTGTTGTCATGTTTTAAACCCAACTGATGCGACCCTTGGGGATGCTGTAAAGCTCACAGCGTCTTTTTCTCCCCCTCTGCAGCAAACTGCGGCACCAGGCGCAGAGTGAGCGGTTCGGGTACAAGGAGGTAAAGAGGCTGGTTGTTTCTATACAGGAAATATGTATACTGCACATACCCGCAGTGATCTGGGGCGGGATGGGTGGTGGATGCAGGCAGGTGGGGATGCAGCAGGGGCTGATGCTGCTCATCGCAGCTGGGTGCATTCAAAAACGGTGTGATGGGACATGCTGTGGCCCGGGCAAAATCCCTTTGGATATTAAATCCTCTGCCTCCTTTCCTTCCTCAGGTGGTTTTGAAAGGTGATGCCCGGAGGTTGAATGTGCACGGGGTGAGTGGTTCCGCCTCTGGAATGGGATGGAGTTGGGGGTAATGGGGATGATGCTCTGGGGCACATCCCGTCTGCTCCATGGGCTCAAAGGCAACTCACAAGCAAAGCGAGATGAGGATGGCTGGGAACGGGGAGGGAAACCCCCTCCCTGGGGGTATTTTGGGAGCTGGAAATACCCGGGAATAGCGGGATTTCCCCAGCCACAGCATTACGGATAGGAGCAGGGCCGTGTGTTCGCACCCACCCTCACCCTTGTCTCGCCTCCCACAGCAGACCTGCGCCGTCTGCCTGGAAGACTTTAAGGTGAAGGAGGAGCTGGGGGTGCTGCCGTGCCAGCACGCCTTCCACAGGAGGTGAGCACAGCGACGCGGGGATGCGGGGCTTTCCCTGCCGCTGGAATCCCATCCCTCTGCGTTCCTGCCCCGCAGGTGCCTGGTGAAGTGGCTGGAGGTCCGCTGCGTCTGCCCCATGTGCAACAAGCCCATGGCAGGTCCCGCACAGCCCCGCGCCGGCATCGGCACCCTCCTGGATGAGCTGGTGTGAGCCGCTCCGCTCCCTGCCATCCGCATCCCTGCTGGACCGCGGGGTTGCATCACCCACAGGCGGCATCGCCCAGTTCAGGTCCCGAAGGATTCGGGAGCTGGGAATTGCAACCCGCAGGGCGCTGGTTTGGTTTGGGGGGGGGGGGGGGGGGGGTGTACGGACACCCCCCGTTTGCTGCATAGAGTATTTTTGTACCTGATCCCGATAGGGTCCCAATGGGGGGTGGGGGGAACACATTTTGGTGTGAAAAGAGATTAAATGGGTGATTTCTCAGTTTCTGAGCGCTCGAGTGAAAGCGAATTTGCTCAAAGTCGACTAAAATGGACCCAAAACCGACCGACGTTGTTCGGAACCCACCCGCATTTCGGGACTTTTAAGTGCTTAAAAACGTAATGACGCCATCAGTGACGTCGCTGACCCCCCCGGGAGCTCAGATGGGAACTGTGCCACGTCGTAACGCCAGGGCGCACACGTCACGCAGCCGCGTGCCGATCCCATTCATCATTTGCTATGAACCGGAAGGATCGGGAACCGCGCCGACGCGCTCAGCCCCACCGCAGAGCCTCTCACTCCTAGGTGAGGGCGAGGGAAGAGTCCCAAAATATGTTCCCCTGTTTATAAATGGATCTCCCTTCTCACCACTATTTCCACCCTCATCATCCTCCTTTCACCCTTTATCCCCGCTGCGCCTCCTCACTTTTAACCGCTTATCTACGATTCATAATCTATGCTAATTTATACACACGTCGCCACGCCTCCATCCGCACCACCTTTACGGCAAAGAGTCGGAGTTTGCGACAGTGGCTGGAGCCGGCTCTCCAGAGGGGCTCGGCGGCGGCTGGGGGGGTCTCTGTGCCGGTGCCCGGTGCTTAAAGGGGCCTTTAAAAGCTCACCCTGGGGTGCGGGAAGCGTCTCTGAGGTGCCGGAAGCGGCCTTGGGGTGCGGGTCACGCTATGGAGCTCAGCGGCCTAGTGCAAGCGCTGAGGCAGGACGGGCCGCAGCCGCCCCCCGCTGTTCCCCCGGCCGAGCAGGTCCTGCTCCAGCTCGGGCAGCTCCTGTCCGGCGGTGCCCCCAAAGCCGGCGCGGTCCGAGACCTGCGTGCGCTTATGGAGGCTGCCGACTGCCGGTGGCTCTTCGGGGACCTGCGCCCCGCCACGCTGGGTGAGTTGGTGCTGGCGTTGAGCCGGTACGGAGCGCCCCCGGAGCAGGAGCAAGAGGCTGCGGATGTGCCCTGGAAGGACGGTGCGTGCGCGGCTGCAGCTGAGAGAGCAGCGGATGTCGGGGCAGTGCTCCTGCACCTCCTGGTGAAGCTGGAAGCGGCCAAGGCGCAGGAATCTCTGGGTGCCCCCGTGGTGGGCCCCATCCTGCGCTGTGTGATGGGGCCTGTCTACATCTTCGCAGCAACGCATATCGTGGAGAGGCCCTGGACAAACGGGAGGTCTCGGTCGGTGGCACGGGAGCTGCTGGAGTCGCTGGTGCAGGCCGCAGGGTGTGGGTCTGTGGCTGAATTCCTTCGGGGGAAGAGCGAAGATGAGGAGGGAAGGTTTGCGGCGGTGATGGGGCTCTTGAAACAGGAGTTAACCAAGTGAGTAGGAAGGGGAGGGCTGTGATGGGGGGCAAAGGCATGTTTGCCTGGTCTCTGTAGGAAATACTGGAAGCTTTTGGGAATCTCTATGGCTGAGGTATTACAAGACACCGGATGAAGAATATGGGGCTAGAGCTTTACAAACACCTAGTGATTGAAAGCGGGGGGGGAATCAGAGCTTACTGTCAGCCAAGAGGCCTAAATGTGTAAGCAGGGTGCATTCATTAACCCCAGCATTTGCTGAGCTGAAGTTTGTATTCCCAGAGACACCTGGAAGCGGAACCCTGCCACGAAGCACGTGTTCTCCTGGACTCTGCCTCATGTCACCCGGCCCTGGCTCAGCCATTACCTGGAGCGGGTCCTCCCGCCAGCACTGCTCATCTCAGACGACTACCGGGAGGACAACAAACTCCTGGGTGTGCGCTGCCTGCATCACATCGTTCTGAACGTGGTAAGGGGGCAGTGTTCCTAAGGCACAGCATGTGCAAGGCTTAACTGGGTGCTGAATGTGATGCACAGGAATAACCTTTTGTTCTCTGTTGTTGCAGCCAGGTGCTGATCTGTGCCAGTTCAACAGGGCTCAGGTTGTGTACCATGCCCTTTACAACCACCTTTATTCACGAGAGGCCACTCTCATCCAGGTAGGGCAGCAGAACTTTGTTGTAATCTGCCTTGTAGTACTGTGCATCAGCCCCATGAGGGTCAGCCAGCTTAAGGCATGAGGAGGCAGAATCTGTTTGCTTGCAGACAGTCCAGTCAGGCTGTTAATAGCTGATACCTGTGGCTAAGAGACAAAGTAACTCAGTAGCTCTCAGGGAAATACCAAAGTAGAGGGAATACCTCTTGCCTCCTGTCCACTTCCAAGTGGCAGCCTTGCTGAATAAGGCTGGGAATGGGTAGAAGAAGTAGTTGTGTCTTGTCAGGTGAACTGCAGGAGCTGTGGGTGGTCAGTGGGGTTGGGGCTTCCTGGTGTTTTGGAAGGGACATCAGCAGGATTGCCCACGTTTACTGTCTCTCACTGGTTTAGGCAGTGCTGCTGTGCCTGCTGGACTTGCTGCCAGTCCTGGAGAGAGCCCAGCGGCAGCAGAAGCAGGGCAGACCAACCGCTCACTGCGATGAGGTGCTGCAGCTGGTTCTGACCCACATGGAGGCAGAGCATCGCCTTGCGCTGCGGCGGGTCTACGCCAGGGCCCTGCCTGCCTTTGTGCAGAGGTGAGAGCAGCCCCACAGCCCTGCAGGGCCCTGCTTTGCCCTTGGTATTCATCTCCCTGCTCAGTGTGTTCTTATTCATGTTGGCAGCCTTGGCATCCAGACAGCACGGCACCTGAAGAGGCTGGAGCGAGTTATCCTGGGGTATCTGGAAGTCTCTGATGGCCCTGAGGAAGAAGCCCGACTGGGAATACTGGAGACACTGCAGTGCACCATAGAGCACGCTTGGCCCAGGTACCTGTCTAGGCGTGAAAGACACTACAGAGGATACGTCCTGAATGCTGTCACCCTTTCAGAGCCAAAGTTTCTGTTGCTTGAGGAAAAGGCCCTGATACCTGAAGGGAGAATCTGTCACAGGGAGAAATCACTGGCATGACCTCACTGAAAAACTAAGCTGGGTCCTCTTTTTGATCTGTTTTCTGCCTGTTCTAAAAGCATCAACTTGGCTGAAAACTAAATCTGTGTATGGCAGCTATGGCAGAGTAAGGCCTGTGCTGTGAATTGGGCTGCCCCTTGATACTCCATCCCAGGGCTACCTTTTGTGTTCAGGGCCTGTGTCTGTCCTCCCTCTGGTGGGCACATTGAGCGAAGCAGCTTCTTCAACCTCACTGCTGAAGCAGTTGTCCTGCAGTTCCTTCTCCACACGTAAAGGCAGCTAGCAGTTCCTGCCTGAGGTACCCAGGAACTGCCAGGGCAAGGCAATGCTTTCCCCTGGCTTGGAAAGAGGATTTGGAATAAGGTGGAATTGCTGTTTCCCTTTGCAGAATGCCATGCAGACTCCCTGTGCTCCTGAAAGCCCTGCTGAAGATGCTCTGGGATGTGCACACTGACCAGGGTTCAACACCAGAGCCAGTAAAAGCTGCCTTGCTCCAAGGGGCCACTGAGTGCCTCATCCTGCTGGATCGCTCTTCTGAAGGGCAAGTGAAGGTGAGCTGGGGACCCAGGACTGCTTCATCTCTGATACCTTACAAGGGGCAGCACCATGCAAGAGTTCCCACCTCCTTGCTCAGCCCAACAGTGTAGTGAAAGCATCAATTTCCACCCACCGCAACTAACGCTTGTCTTGATTGATAAGTGAATTGATCTGTATATGCTCTGCATAACTCACTGCCAACAGATAGCTGGGACAGGGTTGATAACAGCATAAACCTGAGTGTACCACAGCACTAGGAACTGATGCTGCTCTCGTTTCAGGACCTGCTGGAAGGTGTGTACAGCAGCTGTGAGGAGAACCGCGTGCGGGAATGCATCAGAAAAGTGCGAGAGAACACGCGAGGTGTAATCAGTGCTCACCCCCTTTTTGGACAGTAAACTCTTTATTTATTTCAAGTTGCTGTCTTGCTCCTCCCACCCCTGTCAGCCCCATAACCTCTCCCAAAGAAGGCACACTTGTGTGCTCACCTACCTACAGCTTTAGAACAAGGCAGCAGTGCCCCCAGCCCAGGTTCCTTCCTGGAGCGCACAGTTCAAGCTGAGCCTTGTCTAGTTGCAGAGAAGGTCAAATCTTCTTTCTTAAAACTGCTTCATGTAAGCACAAACTGGCTGCAACTGCCTGAGGTCAGGTCCGAAACCCTTCTTTTCATAAAGAAAAGTATTAGTCTGGAGTATAAGGAGCAATTATGAAGGGTCCTGCAGAGTGGCAAAAGCTGGAAGGAGTTCTGGTGGCAGATGAAGGGGTCCTGTCATTCAGTACAAAGTGCAGGTTGAAGGAGTCAGGCTGCTTTTGTTTTGCTGGCTGGCTCTGTTTCTTTTTCATACTCTATTTCAATGTAGGGACGTTTTCTTCTGGCTGGTCCTTTCAGGGGAGTTTTCCCTTTAGATTTGGAGTGAGAGCCTTTCTTCTCTACTTCTTGCTCCACTTCCTGCTCCTCTTCACTACTTGTCTCTAACTTATCCATGTCCTGAGAAAGCAAGATGAGTGACATCAAAGCATGCTGTGTAACTAAACCTCCTTTCTGCACAATTGGGTATCCAATTCCATTTTCTAATCCTGGCTCCCAGCTGTCTCGCCAGAGGAGCTGGGATGTAGTGGATCCAGCACACTCTGATTGTATCATTATGTTCCACAAATCTGATTATCCCATCACCAGAGACACCAAGAGGGAGGAGGTTCATTTCAAACAGCTTAGCCCTGACACTTTATAGCTGGTGCTTCACTTACCTCAAAGTCACTGAGGTCACTGTCATCTCCTTCCACAAACTCTCTTTTATCCATGTCCTGCAAGACACAAAGTCCGAAGCTAATGCCTCCATGCTGAGCACAGTGCAGCGTCGTGACTAGCAACAGAAGAGCCGTCAAGGCCACCACTTGTACACACGCTTTTCTTAGTTCACCTCTCTTAATTTCTTCCTTTCACCCCAACATTCACACTCCAGTGCCCGGCTTGTCGGTGAGCTGGTGGTGCTGCACCAGCTCAGGGAAGGACTGGCTGTGGTGCTGTGGCTCAAAGCATTACCTCGTCATCTTCTTCCCTCTCTGCATCGGACTCGCTCTCACTTTCTGCATCTTGCTCCTGCAGAGCTTTGTCAAAGGCATGGATGGGGAAGTTGTAAATGTCTCCATACTGAAAAGGAATATGTGGATTTTCTGTAAGTCACAGGAGGAACTCAGCCATGGGTGGCAGGGTCATCTAAAGGGCCTGTGTCAAACTCGGGTGAGTGTGGGGTTCAGCCCCTTCCCTAGTTCTGAAGGACGTGCTCCTGTACAGAAGATGGGTGGCTCTGGTTTGAGGGGAAGCAAGTCCTCCTGTTACAAAGCCACTTAAGCAGGGCAGCGTACTGTCATCTGCCACCCCTCCCATACAGGTGGCACTTCCCTTCCACACCAAGGACTGTGTTCCTCCCTGCAGGCCAGCAGGCAGTCGGAGCTGCTGATCCTTACCGTATCCTGCTTCAGCCTTTCCAGTAATTCCTTCTCAATGGCATTATCCAGCTGAGCAGCAACCAGGGCTTTCTCCTAATGGAGCAGAGAGGAGCTGTGTCAGTTGTCTGATGTGTGGAACAAAAGCAACAGACACGAGATGATGAAAAAGTGGCTTTACCTCTCTTCTCTTCTCCCGCCTTTCAATCTTCCTGCGTAGAGGAACAAGCTTCCTCCTACAAGGAACATCAAGTGCTAGTTAGTGCATCTGTCCACCTCTTTCGTAGCAGATGAGTAAATGGTCATTAAGGCCAACAACCAGCATTTACATCATTAGAAGTGTGGCTAGGTTAAGTGGACTTGGACTATGCTGCAGTTAAATCCACTTTAGCCAGGTTCCTGTATGAGCATGGCAAAGCCTCAGAAAAGCCAAGTGCAGTGGGGAGAGACAGAGACCCAGGGGACAGGCAGCAGCTCCACAAATCACACCATGATCACTCTTAGTCCTGTCACTTACTGTCGCTTGAGTGTCAGCTTCCTGATGCGGATGAGGTACTGGGTGATCTTAGTGAAGCGCTGCTTGCACTTGTGTCGGATGAACCGCGGCCAGTAGATGAGGTTCTCATCGATCTCCTGCAGTGCTTTCTCATAGTTCTTGTTGAGCAGGACCTGGCATGGGGAAAGAGTTGGGCTATGGAGTGGCAAGGATGTGGGGATGTATCTGGCCCATCGCTCCCTGCCTTCAGCTGCCTCTTGGTACACAACCCACTCCCGTTAACTCACCCTCTCCCATAGGCGACGAGGAAAAGCCGCCCGCTCTATTGTCTTCATGTACAGGTAACACCGACCTGGAGAAGAGAGCAATGTGATGCTGGCAGAGACACAATGCAGCCTGGACAGCAGAAGTGTGCTGGGGGCCCGGGTGCCATGGGGCAGACAGTATTGCCCTCTCACCTTTCTCCTCTCTGATGGTGGCATACTGGCTGTTGGCCAGCGGGCAGGAGGAGCGGTTGCACAGCCCCGTCAGGTTGTACTCATTGCGGCAGAAGTTCTGGGTTTTTGTCCTGCAAAGATGAGAAGGGAGAATAAAGGGGAAGGGTGGGAGCATCCCAGCACCCTCACCTTTGGGAACAGTGGTAAATGCTCCATCCCTGCCAGTGTCAAAGACAAGAGACTTGGGTGACACGGTCTAATGTGAGGCATCCTTGCCCATGGCAGGGGGTTGGAACTGGATGATCTTAAGGTCCTTTCCAACCCAAACCATTCTGTGATGCTATGGCAGAGAGGCACCCAGCTTTGTCCCTCCTGCTCCTCTCCCCCCGAAGCACCCCATGCAGAGCAGAACCCCTTGGCTCAACCTACCCTGTCCCCCAAAAACTCACGTGATCTTGTAGGAGCAGAACTGCCTGTTCCCCAGCATGTCCCAGACAACCTGCGAGCACAAACAGCGGCTGTCACACCCCGACACCACTGACCCAGGGCCTGGCTCCTGCAGCACCCCCGTGAGGCTCTAAGGAGGGGGGCACCCATAATTGTTGGGGTTCTCTGCACCCCATTGAGGAGCAAGAACCGAGGGGAGGGGTGACGTGTGCTGCCCCCTTCCCATTTACACCCTCCCCATAACACGCCCCGGTTGGGGACCGGGGGGGAGCCTCCCCGCCACGTGGTGCTTTGGGGGGGGGGGGGGTTACGTCCCAGCCGGATGCAACCGACTCAGCGGTGAGGCGGGTGCTGATTGGCTGCGGAGCGGGTGGTGGGCGGGGCGGGGACCGGACCGGACCGAATCAACCGGCGGACTCACGTCGTCCGAGTGCATGGTGCCAGTGGTGCCGGTGCTGCCGCGCTCCGCGCCGCCATAGGCGGAAGGGGCGGGGCCAGATGAACTCTCGCGAGAACAAGGCGGAAGGGGCGTGGCCTGGGTGTGATGACGTCATGCGGGCGCAAGGTGGGGGTTATCAGTGGTCCACGGACCTGGGATGCTGTCGGGACAGGTCGCGATAGGAGCTTTGTGTCTGTTCCTGTCGCTCCTGCTGCACTCCCCATTGAAATGAGGGGTTTTCAGCAGGGTGGGTAAAAACGTTTCACTCGCATTAGTGTTGTTTGGATTAATTAATTAATTGGTTTATGATTCATTAATTCAATGAATTCATTCGCCCTAGAGGTGGCGGATGGAGCAGCGAAGAGCTGTGCCTCTGATCCCATGCAGGGCTTAAGGATCCGGTGTTATCCCGGTGCTGGCAGCTGGAGGGCTTCCAGAGCAACTCAGCATGGATGTGGGACGCTACACACTGCAACAGCCATTTGTGCCCTTGGGTAATGAGTCATAAGGTACCAAATGTTGATGGGTTGCTGTTACCCTCCTGTTTCCCTGCTGGCAAATGCATCTGCCTTGTGCTGCTGTTCTTTCTGGCTAGTGGAGTGGCTGTGCGTGACACAAGTGCTCATTCCAGGCTGAAATGAGCTTACAGAACTGGGGGAAGACAAGTTGCGAGGTTGAGGTGTTGCTGGAAAAGGGAACATCATTGGAATTTCTCAGATACAGAATTAGCTTACTAGAACATACTTCTACAGACCATTAAACTCCATTGTTAACAGTGCAGCACTCCATTTCTAAACCTGTGACCAGGAAATTGCAGCAGGGTAATTAAACCTATTGTACTTCTCCTTGCAATGGGTTGGATCCCAAGCACAGCCTATTGCCCCATCTCAGCTGAGAGACAGGGGTTTTAAAACCCCTCTATTAGTCGCTTATAATCACAAGTGATTCAACCAGCTTTGCTGGCTGAGTATGTGTCTGAGAGGCTAAAACTCTTTCCAGCCTCATTTCTACCTGAATTACTTCATATAATTAATTGGATGCATGTTGGAAAGGACACACAAGCAGCTGTAAGTTACACATCAGTAGCACAACATATGAAGCTATAGCGAGATACAATGAGCATTTGTTTAACTGTCTTCAAAGAAGCAAGGAGCACATTAGCAGCACAGTGACATCTTTATTGAGGGGCTTTGGACAAGGGCTTGTAGGGACAGGACAAGGGGAATGGCTTTAACCTACCAGAGGGGAGACTGAGATGAGCTCTTGGTCAGAAGCTCTTCCCTGTGAGGGTGCTGAGGCGCTGGCACAAGGGTGCCCAGAGAAGCTGTGGCTGCCCCATCCCTGGCAGTGCTCAAGGCCAGGTTGGACACAGGGGCTTGGAGCAAGCTGCTCTAGTGGAAGGGGTCCCTGCCCATGGCAGGGGTTGGAGCTGGATGAGCTTTAAGCTCCCTTCCAACCCAGACGAGTCTGGGATTCTATTTAAAGGCATTAACAAATACCACTGCACTCATCAAGAGGAGATGTCAATACTATTGACACGCTGTGCCTGAGACAACATTACTCTGGAGGACAGGGTGATAGGATTCTCCTCCTCTTCATAACTTTTGTTGTACAGATGAGATGTGTTGGGTTTGGGTCAGCTTGCCTACAAGTCACAGAGCAATTGAGTAGCTTAACTAATCAAATAGAGCCTCCGAATCCCAAGTCTCTGCTCCCTGCTCTGGGTTGCTTGGCTAAGAGAACAGGTCAGTGACACAGCTTGTGTCCAGAAGCCTTGGGGGAGACAGGGTTATTCGTGGGTACTGATAGATCCATGTTCTATAACCGTAATATTAGCTTCAATACACGGCAAGCATCCTTGCGTGTGCTATTCCGCATGTTCTGCCTCCACATCGCTGTCGTCTGTGAGAGGGAAATCACGCAGGGTTTTCTGGGCTGTGTAGCTTTTGGTTTGCATGGGGCACTCCTGGCTTAAGATTGCCTGGGTAAAGGAGAAGAGAAATCATGGTTCAGTAACACTGGGGATTAATCTAAGTAGTTAACAAGAATTAAATGTACTTAAACTCACAATCTTCTCCTCTTTCGCGGGGGGGTTACGCAGGTACCAGCACAGAGGAGCGTAGGCAATGTTGATGACACCAATGATGACCATCAGCCAAGGGAAGCCGATAGCACGTGCGATCGCACCGCCTGTGGATGGGCCTGCAAGTTTATAACCAAAAAGGACTTAGGATGACAGAGAGCAAAAGGTGCTTGTCCAGTTCAGAGGGTTTCTGTGGGTCTACGGTGACTGGGTTGTGGATTCTGTGCTGGTTGCTTGCAGTGAACGCTGGGTGGAGGAAAGGGAGGAGATACACACTGAGTCAGCTGGGTGGAGGAAAGGGAGGAGATACACACTGAGTAAGCATCTCATCCTGTGAGGAAGAGTTCCTCCGTACCAATCGCAAAGCCCATGCAGAAGGCGACATCAGCTATGGCATAGACGTTGCCGTAGATGGAGGTGTGGCGAAGGTCCACGAGGTAGCCCATGATGGGCATCATTGAGGAGTCCACCATGCCTGCCCAAAGCAAGAAGGACCTGATCAGCCCTCGCCCCCTCCGAGTGGTGAGAGCTGTGTTTGAGCCGTGTCACACAGCCTGCCCACAGCAGCTTACCTATGGCAAAGCCAAGCCCGCTGTTTGGGGCAATCAGCCCGTAAATTGTCTTGGCCAGAGGTACCTTTGGGAGGAGAGAGAAAGGATGAGGGCAGGAGAGCTGTGTGAGGTGTAACACAGTGCAACCCCTGAGCATCTGCCAGGTGTGTAACCCTATGCCAGCACCATTGCCCACGCTGCCCCTGCTGACTCTTCTTGCAGAAGGGTCTCAGAATCATCTTACTTACACAAAGGAGACTGATTCCCACCACAGCCATGCCGATCAGGGAGCACAGCCACCTGCAACGAGGTCTCAGTTAGGAGAAGGAGATGTTCTCAGTGTGCACAGCTCCGTGAGCACGATTCGTGCTGAAAGCACAGGCTTGGGCTGAGCTGAAATCTCTGACGTCCCACTTACCGGCCTATTCTGTTAGCCAGAATCCCAAAGAGGTTGGTACCGATGAGGTAGGATACACTGGCAGGGAGGAATGCCATCCCTGAGAGAGACAAAGGATAATCCAGAGTGTTATCCCCAAGTGAATACAGGGGATGTGCAAAACCCTTCATTAACTGCCTCTCTTGTTTGGGGAATGTCGTGGGGAGACAAGGCAATCCCTATGGGAGCCAGTCCCTGCAGTGGTGCTTTCCTATGTCCTCCACTGCCATTGCTCCCTTTCCCATCACTCTGTGCCCTGTAGAAGGGTGGGGGTCCCTCTATGAAGAAAGAGGCATAAAGAATGCATTTGCTTTTGATGGTGAGGGGGGGAAACTGAGGCACGCAGAGGTGCAGTGCTTCACCCACAAACAGGAGCTAAGGGCAGGACTCTTATCCCCACTGCTTTAATAAGCTCATCCTCTCTTGTCGTGGTTTCTTCTTCTTCCCCATTTCCTCTTGTTTTCTGCTTTTCATTTACTAAAGAAAGCAGAATTAAAAAAGTGCTTAAGTAAAAAGCTGGGGGATCATGATGCAGTCAGAGCTCAATATTTGCACTGTTTGCTGATTTACCACTTGTTTGTTTTTAATATACTCTCCCTGCCACTATAAATAAACCTGATCAGCTCCATTTCACCGAGACAACTTCCTCATTGAAACACATGATTTATGTTTCATCTCCTTGCCTCCCTTTAGCAGCTACAGCACACAGTTAATCCTGCAGATTTACTCCAAGCTCTTCTGGTTGTTTTTCTCCAACATAACAGGAGGGAATTGAATTGCAGCACCCAAATAAAGAAGCCCCTTGAGTTCATGAGGTGGGTGAAGTGCAGTTGGGCTGTGTCTCAGTCCAAACTGCTCTCAAATCTCTGCTACCTCAAACTCCAGTGAATGTATATGGGGTTTTCTTTGCTGTCTGCTGACCTCTGGGTACTGCTAAGTCATCTCAAAGCTTCCCTTTGGGCTCAGTGGTGACAGGGGCAGCCCTCTCAGTCTGTGACATCTGTGGTTACCAGGCAGCTCTGCTGTCCCTTCTCCCCACTCTCAGTATCTCTGGGATCCTGCTCTGCCCTCATCCATCCTTGCCCAATCCCTGGTTCTTAAGAAGCATCACAGGCACTTATCAGGATGGATGCTCCTGCCTGCCTAGAGGATAACTCGATTAGAAGCTCTCTCAGCCCTCCTGCTCCCAGGGAGCAATTCAATCTAGGCTCTGAGTGCAGCCCGAGGCACCCCCTGTGTCATTCCTCAGCCAATTGGGTTTGATAACAATTAGTTCTTATTTCTATAGCAAACACAACGTTATCTCTGTATCCCATTTTCTAGGCAGCTGGTAATTAGCACGCACCAGCCTGTCCTGCCTGCGACTCTCTAAATGGCCTTGTTTCACTCTGAGCTGCCTCTGCAAAACCCATCTGCCTGCCATGATTTCAGCCCAGCACGATACCATTATCTGCCCTGCAGAAGACAGGATTGGACAGGCTTCCCGTGCATGGAACAGCCTTTCTTCCACCATTATTGCTCTTGTGGGAAGTCTGATTCCAGACCATTTTTCCAGTAATAGAGAAAAGCACATTGTAGAGCTACCACTAAGGACATTTCCAGCTGCAATTGGAGCAACACGCAGCCTGGGATCACTCATTCCATGTGGGGGAGGGCATATGTTTTCTTCTCTTGTAGGATGATAGAAGATATTATCCAAGCCACCTCGCAGTGCCAAAGCAGGACTGGTTCTAGGTAAATGATATTAAGCAGGATGGAGGCTGCAAAGCACAGCACCTACCTAGCTGCCACTTTGGGGAGCACATGGTCTGCATCATCCAGATGGGCAAGGTGGGCTCCAGCATGGCCACCCCCATGTTGGAGAAGCAGAGGGCTCCTGATGGGGAGAAAAGCTCTATTTTAGCCACTTTCTGCTGCTGTTTCAAGCAGCACAAAGGGATTTCTTCAGTCACGAGGGGCACAGTGTGTGCTGATACCCAGCTTTACCTGCAGCAACCAGGATGTAGGGGTCTCGCAGCAGGGTGAGCACTGGTGTGCCTTTGGTGCTCTGCAGGATGGCAAAGGGGGGTTAAGCTCAGAGCTGCATGTGTACCCATGGGGAATACATGGAATACATGGAATTCATGGGTGCTTGCTCCCCTCCACTTCATTCACATCACCAGCTCACCTATGGACTCACCTCAGGGGAGATCTTGGAGGGCTGCAGTGTGCAGAGCTGCAGAGCTGGGAAGCAAACATGGATGTTAGCATGTTTCTGGAGGCAGCATCGCTCCAATCCACATTTCCCTATTGCTTTTCCTTCAGCCCCACCCCTTCCATCAACAGACCTCCATGGGGTTACAGCAACTGTGTTTGGGAGCATCCCTGAAGGGGGAGAGGTGGCTCCCAGCCCTGCTCCCATAGGAGAGAGCAGCAGAAGTCCCTAACAGGGATCATGTCAGAAGTGCTTTGTCAACCCATGGAGCAGCCAGTTATGCCAATGGTCTCTGCCAGGCTGGGGAGCCACAACTAGAGCATGGCAGGAGTTCAATGTGGAAAGAAATAGGCTTTAGAAAGGCAGTTTCACGTGTAGTGCACCTACGCTTCATTTTCCAAGAGCTCTTACATGCTTCATTAAAGGTCTCTTGCACTACATCGAGGCAAGGATGGTAACTGTGGCTATAATTGAATTAGCTTAATGCTTCCCACTAAAAATGCATGTTTCTGCTGTCTCTCATGGCATCTGCAGCAGCTATGGGAGAAAGATTGAGGATCACCATTTATGCTGGCAAAGCCTGATTCCTCTGTGGCATGGTGAAGAGGCTGCAGGTGGGCTATTCCCAAACAGAGCCTCGGGTGGCATGGCCTAAAGTGAGGTGTCCCTGCCCATGGCAGGGGGTTGGAACTGGATGATCTTAAGGTCCTTTCCAACCCAAACCATTCTATGTGCTATTCAAGCCATTAATGCAATCAGGGGATTTATTAAGTAATTGGGGGACTATTTCTTACTCTATTGCTATGTCAGCCATCTGGTGGCAGAAAACATCTGATTTAGCAGTGACAGAATAACCAGTTCTGCTGCTGTCACCTGTGTATTAATGTGCCTCTTCCTTCACACAAGCCCTGGGAGATTCTCCCTGTAGCATCCACATTTAAATCTCTTCATGTTTTTTGGGGGGGTAGGATTTAACCACTTGGCTTCTCACCTCCATCCAACAGGGCAAAGAATGCCAGGACCAGGAAGGGAGATGACTTCCCCACAAATTCATACATCACACTGCCAAAGGGGGCCCCGACTGCAAGAGAAAGGTTTGTCACACAGCAGCACTGCCACCATCCCCATCACCCTCTGCATCCCAGCATCCCAGCAGTGCTCGGCTCCTGCCACCTAGCCAGCAGGTGTTAGGGGAAGGTGTCAGATCCCATGGGAAGTGCCCATGGAGAATGAGCAAAGGAGGGAGGAGGACAGGCCAGGGAAGGGGCACAGCCATGCAGGTGATGGCCAGCAAAGCTCTGGAGATGCTGTTGAAATCAACCCCATCGGGAGCAAGGTTTCCTTACTCAGCACACCCAAGGCCAAGCCTCCAAGAGCGATGCCCATCACGTTGCCCCTCTCGAAGTCGTCCGTGTACACGCTGGCCAGCATGCCCAAGCCTGGGAGCAGAGGGAGCAGAGGCCACATGAGCATGGCTGGTACCACAGTGATGGGGCTCCTCTGAAAGCAGCCTGGGTTTTGAGGGGGATCTGTCTGCTCCAGGCAGGAGCAGTGAGGATGGGTTTGAAGCCAAAGAAGGCTTCAAGGTGTGTCTGTGCTGCTGATCATTCCTGAGATGATGACAACCCAGACAAGAGGAGCCAACGCAGAGGCTAAGGGGTAGCTAAAACTTGTACCTGCGACTGATGAGAACGATGACCCGACGCCTTGGAGGGCTCGGGCGATGAGCAGCAGGGTGTAGGTGCCTGAGAAGGCAAACACTGCAGAGGAAGGGGAAACGTGGGTCAGGCAGAGCTGTGGAGTGAGCATTAAAACCCTGTAGGAGCGGCCTCAGCTTGCACCGGTTTGGGTGCTGGATGGGGCAGAGGGATGCTTGTCCTTTCTTGTCACCCATTTCTGGGACCCCTTGCTCTGCTGTCACTCCTTTCCCCTGCATGGGGACAGTGGTGCAGGCACAGAGCAGTGTGTTCCCTCCTGTGCTGCTGGGTGTGAAGGGCAGAGAGAAGGGCAATACTCACTGACTGTAGAGAGGAACATGGTGACGAACCCGATGAACATGGGGATGTGGTATCCTATCCTAGAGAGGGGAAAAAGAGGCATCTCAGGGAGGGTTCTTCATTCCAGCCCAAGATATGGCCTTGCTGCCCAGCCTCTGTGGGCAGGAGATCAACTCTTAAACATGTGGATGTGTCTATGAGGGCTGTTCAAGGAAGCATCCAGTGTCCTCCCATAAAGCTCACCCAGAGACATGGCTTGGTTTTGCCAACTCATCAACCCACCCAGAACACATGGGCATGAGCCCGGCTCAGCCCACATGTGTCTGATGGAGATAAAGGCAAAGAAAAACCATGGGCAGAAAACATTATTTCCATAGCAAGGTGGGAATCATTGCTTATATGGTGGTTACTGGTATTAAATAGCATCTGTCCTCATCTGAGGGGGCTTATGTTGTAATATCAACTTGTAGGCTTTTAGGATAGGTAAAATCCATGCTTGGTTTAATGCACATGTACCCCCCTTGCTATTCTACCCACCAGTTCTGTAATCCCACGCTTGCAGGGGCTGCACCTGGGCAGCACAGCCCTTTAAGCTCAGCTAAAGCCGATTTCATCAGCTTGAAGGTACAAACCCAGGTCTCTGCCCTACCTGTTGGTCAGGAGACCCACAGCCGGGTTCACCATCAGCTGTACCAGAGCCTTGGAGGCAAACAGCAGCCCCACACGGGTGTTTTCCTTGGCGAGGAACTCCTCGCCCTCAGGGCAGCTGCTGGGTGATGGTGGGATGCTCGCAGTGGGCTCTGGTGGGATGCTGCTCTCCGTCCCATTCACCAGCTCCACGGCACTGGTGGAGACCAAGACAGTCACCGTGGTGTTGTCAAAATAGGAGAACACGGAGGAGAAAGGAGGAGCTTTCAGGGCTGGAGGAGCTGTTTCAGTCTGAGCTGGGGCAGTGGAGCTGTTGGCGCCTTCATATTCTGTTGCATAGAGGAAGGTGGGGACGATGGGTACTGGAAAAAGCAAACAGGGTAGGAATTAGTGATCTGACTCCATTTCCTGGCTCAGCACCCAGGACTGAATGGTTCTGGCCACACATTGGTGGTCCTGAAGGCTCCCAGCGCCCAGCGGAGACGAGCATCAGCGCCATACCCACGACGGTGAGCAGCATGTTGTCCAGCAGCAGTGCCACGAACACCACCACCAGCACCAGCCTCCGGGATGCCCTCGCTGCTGCCAGCCAGCTCCAGGGCATGTGCTCCGCAGCCGGCAGCATGGCCAGGGCTGGATCCTGGTCCTCAGGGATGAAGGTCTCCAATAACCTTGGAAGAAAAGGCTCCAGGTTACAACCTCCCGATGCTGTTGGCTTCTCCATTGAGGAAGCAGCTCCCAAAGTCTTGCATCTGGGTGCTGTTCCTGAGGAGCTGGGACCACCAGCTTTGCTATCAGGCAGTGGGTTTGTCAAGCCTGCATTTAAATGGAGTGTGTTCGAACCCATTTCCATTCTCCCGACACATCTTGTATCTGCTTCAAGGCATCATTTAAGTCTTCTCCCAAAGACTCAAAGCACAGATCAAGCCGGTAGCTTATCGGTGGTAAGCTCTACATCTTCTATTCCATGTTTGTTCTTCGGAGATTAAATTTGGTCTCCAAGGAAATTCATTTGCCTTACATGTCTTTTCATTTGACCTAATTGAAATGGCATGGCAAGATACAGGACTTAAAAGCCTAATGTGTGTGATTAAGATCAGCGCTTCAGAGGGCTGAGAGAAGATTGCTTGCTTGGCCACGCTGCAAATATCAATCAGAAACTTGCACTAAACAAAGCAAACAATTAGCCAGTTACACTCTTATAGCTCTTAGGCACTTCAGAGACTAAGTGGCAAATGACTGGAGCTAAGTCCGAAGTATCACCCTTCCCAATAACCCTGGTTTCCTGAAATCCCAGGCAATGAGATTAATCGTGTTTTCATTCAGGAAAGCAAATGCTCCAGGCCCTCTGTCATCAAGTACGAGTGCCACACAAGTCACTAAGTTGGGAAACAGGGGTTGTTTCTCACTGTACCTCCAGGTACCAGTAAATACCAAGTAGAATTAATGCAAGAGAAGAGATCTATATATAAATTAATAGAGAGAAATAAGGAGTAAGGAAGCATAGACAATAAATACACGTAGACCAATGGAGCCCTTACCTCTCAAGCCCCTGTTCCCTTCCCAACACAAACCTATTGGTGTGGAAAAGGCTCTTACCCTGCAGCCCATGTTGGTGCGAGGAGCCGGCTGCTGCTGCAGGAGGTGATGTGCTCTGCAGCTCCCCGAGGGTTTATGATTACCGTCTATCAGAAGAGGATATGAGTGTCCCTTTTCCATGGAGATTTAATTGGAACCTCAAACAAGCTCCATTCAGCCCCGCAGCTCCCTCTGCGTCAGAGCAGGGCAGTGGGGTGGGCTGGCAGGAGAAAGGCAGGAGCATTTATCTGCACAGAGGCACCCGATCTCCAGCCTTTCATCAATGCTTATCTCTCTCTCTGAGCACCTTAACTCTTGCCTGGCTCTGAGCAGACCAAACACCCTACCCTGGGGCTGCTCATCCCTCTTCTCCGTGAAGGAAATCTGCTCTGCCCCATTGGAGGGTGTTTATGGGGGGCAGTGATTGGATTCATCACTGGGCTGGTATTATTATATGGCCCTGGGAAATACATAAGAGTCTAGGTCTTGGTCTGCTCTTCAGTGTCTGATGGCCATTCTCTTGCTCTTGTCCTTGGTACAGCTGCCCTCATTCCAGCTCCTCTACTGCTACCTGTAGGAGTTTTTACATCACCATGAGCCATATGTGTGTGTTCACTGGGTTGAGCTGGTGAAATCTTTATGTCCCTGGGTCTCATGGGGTGCTGAGAAGCTGCCTTTGCATAGTCCACAATGTAGATCAGCGTTTCTGTAATGCTAAGAGTGATGATAAGTGTTCATAGTGGATGGAGATATTTGTAAGGCTGGAATGCACTGATCTGCCCCCTGATTTTGGGCAGTTACGGGGCAATCTCACCTCCCTCTGGGTATCAACAGGTTGTGGTCCCTCCACATCTGAGTTCTGCCCTTGCCTCCTCCCCACAGAAGGATGCTGGCGCTTGTCCACAGCCTTTCCCTGTGCTGTTGTGCTGCCTGCTTTGTCTCCAGGGACAAGGAGATATTTCTTGCACTAACAAGGGCAGTAAAGCTGCATGGGAAATGATATCCCTGCACAGGTGAGGTGCTGCAAATGCCATTTACAAGGTGATCTCTATTCTCCCATCATTTCTGTTTTCTTAAACTTCTGACATTTTGCTCCGTGATTTCTTTCTTTAAAGCAGAACTGATGCCATCTTTCATTCAGGAGATGGAGATTCACTGCAGAGATAGAGCATAAATCCTCGGCATATTCTCCCTTTCTCTGTTGCGGTGTAAATCTGCCACTGAGACCATTTGTCTGGCTTCTGCATGATCAAAACCCATTGCTGATAACGTGAGATGAGTACATCCTACCAAGGAGTTCCCTGGGTGTGCATTAGAGCAGAAGTTGAAGCCTTTAAATATACTTCATGAGCTGAGAATTGGATGCCTAGGCCTCGAAATGGCTTTCTCAGCAGCCACAAAGCAGACCGAGGATGAGCAGTGCAGCATTGCCATCTACTGAGGGAGCTCAGAAGTGCTCAGCTGTACCTTGGGCGCTGGGTAGAAAAGAATTCAGGTTCTCCTTCAGGTGAGGAGGAGCATGTGGAGACAGTTCTTCCTCCTCCTCTTCCTCTTCCTCTTCCTCTTCCTCTTCCTCCTTTCTTCTTCTTTGTCTTCTTCATCTTCTTCGTCTTCATCTTCTTATTATAATTATTATTAATATCATTCCTCTTCTTCTTTGTCTTCTTCTTTGTCTTCTTCTTCGTCTTATTATTAGTAGTAGTTGTATCATTCCTCTTCTTCTTCTTCCTCTTCCTATTCTTCTTCTTCTTACTCTTCTTCTTCTTTGTCTTCTTCTTCTTCATCTTCTTATTATTATTAATATCATTTCTCTTCTTGTTCATCCTCTTCCTATTCTTCTTCCTCCTCTTCTTCTTCTTCATCATCTTCATCTTATTCTTTGTCCTATTATTATTCCTCTTCTTCCTCTTCTTATTTTTATTCTTATTTTTGTTATCATTATTACTATTATTATTATAATTATTTGTTATTATTAATATGATGGCAATTACTATTTCTATTTCAATTTCTTATTCCTGTTCCTATTTCCATTTCTAGCTCTGTTTCTTATTTCCATTTCTACTGTTACTGTTATCTCCCGTAGGCCCCAAGGTCAGGACATGTCTCATGTGGCAGCTGAAGGAGATTGCAGTGTCTTGGCTCTTGTTGTGCACGGAGGATGGGAAAGCTTACTCATATGTGCTCTGGGAGCATTTCCATGAGTGTGGCAGCTTTTTGCAGGCAGTTCTCCCTGAGCTGTACTTTCAGTATGCCATTATAAATGTTCGGATTTCTGCTTTCAAGAACCCTGCAGGATAAAGAGAATAAGAAATCACCAGAGTGAGATAATAAAACACAGTGAATATTTCTTGTGTAATGAGAAGTATTGGAGAACTGATGGCCCAGCATTGGATGTGGGCCTGAAAAAGGGCTGGCAGCAGCCCCCGTGCCAGCCCTGGAGCTGACTGTGGTTCCTATGGATTCAGCTGAGAGCAGGATGCACTGGAGGAGGTTGTTCACTCCTGTTCCCTCACCTCAGCAGTGCAGGGAAATACATCCCCTGTGCAGCCAAGGCTCCTGTGTGCCCAAAGGAAGCATGGGCAAATGGCTCCTAATGTGACACTGCCAGCCCGGGGCCGAGTGAGCACACAAGATTTGAATGGGCACTTGGAGAACCAGATGTTAAAGTCACTCTTTGCTGATATTCCTCCACCGTGGAATCAAGGAATGGTTTGGGATGAAGGGACCTTAAAGCTCACCCAGCTCCAACCCAGGGACCCCTTCCACTGGAGCAGCTTGCTCCAAGCCCCTGTGTCCAACCTGGCCTTGGGCACTGCCAGGGATGGGGCAGCCACAGCTTCTCCGTTCAACCCACCCCAGTGTCCCATCACCCTCACAGGGAAAAGCTTCTGCCTAAGAGCTCATCTCAGTCTCCCCTCTGGCAGCTTAAAGCCATTCCCCTTGGCCTGTCCCTACAGGTAAAGCAGTTGTAAAGCGCACACTTTGTTCAGTCCTGTTGACTCTCAACAAACAGGAGCGCTGGGTAATGTGCTCAAGGTCACGTTGCATTAGAAAGAGAGCTGAAAGCTGGCCAAAGCCTCCCAGTTTGGTGTTTAATCCACTCAACAGCATTGCCCTTTGTCTGGGGGTTGTTTATTGGGTTTGCTCCCTCCTTCTCCAAACAGTTCCTTGTGTCATTGTTTGCTCTTTCCATCAGTCTCACCGGTCCTTGGCACTTTGTAGCTCCTCCAAACCAGCTCAGGGTTGCCAGTAGCTCCTTGAGAACATTATTTCCCCAAAGCGTTTCTACTTTTAATGTAGAAGGAGAGAGAAGATTGGTTTGGAACATCAAATAATTCCATTTCACTGGGAAGCAGGGAGGAGAACAAGCATGGCTTAGTGGGAGGTGTCCCTACCCATGGCAGGGGGGTTGGAACTGGATGATCTTAAGGTCCTTTCCAACCCTAACGATTCTATGATTCTAGGAATGATACATAACTCATATGGAAATCAAAGGTTGACAGACTAATGTTTAATGGGAAAAGGTGTCTATAGATAACCCGCTCTCTAGTTTATATTAAATTAAAGGCTTAAGGCAGCTCTTGTTCTGTCCTTCAAACAACTGTAAGCCCTTGACGTCTGAGTGCGCAGCAGCAGCACAAGGGGGGTGATTCCATGGGCAGCCCTGCCTCATTGCCAGTTCCTGCCTTGTTCCTTATCTCCTATCTACCCGAAGCAGCCTCCGTTACACTCCCAGATCAAAGCACTGGTGCTGGATGAAGCAGACCCCTGAGAACACGGCTGGGCTGTGTGTGGGGACACGCATGGAGCCTGTGGGATACCCAGGGCTGGGGGTGCACGGGCAGGGGGCCAGGGCTCTGCTTTGCTTGGGTGGCAGAAGGAACCCTCAGGCATTGAACCCTTTTGCCAAAGCATTCGTTATTTAGCTTCATCCTTTTCCTTCCTTCCTTCCTTCCTTCCTTCCTTCCTTCCTTCCTTCCTTCCTTCCTTCCTTCCTTCCTTCCTTCCTTCCTTCCTTCCTTCCTTCCTTCCTTCCTTCCTTCCTTCCTTCCTTCCTTCCTTCCTTCCTCCCATCCATCCTCCCTCCCTCCCTCCCTTTCCTTCCTTCCTTTCCTTTCTTCCTTTCCTTTTTCCTTCCTTCCTCCTTCCCTTCCTCCCTTTGTCTTCCCTTTACATTTTTCTTTCCTTTTCACCTGTTTCCATTCCCTTTTCCTTTCCCTTTTCCTTCCCCTTCTTCTTCCCCTTTCCCCTTCCCTTTTCCTTTCCTCTTTTCCTCTTCCCCTTCCCTTTTCCCTTTTTCCTTCTCCCTTTCACCTTTTTCCTTTTCCCTTTCCTCTTCTCTTTCCCTTTCCCCTTCCCTTTTCCTTTTCTTTTCCTCCTTTCCTTTTGTGTTCCCTTTCCCCCTTCCCTTTTCCCTTTTCCCTTCCCTTTTCCCTTCCCTTTTCCCTTCCCTTCCCTTCCCTTCCCTTTCCTTCCCTTTTCCCTTTCCTTCCCTTTTCCCTTCCCTTCCCTTTTCCCTTCCCTTCCCTTTTCCCTTTCCTTCCTTTCCCTTCCTTCCTTTTTCCTTCCTTCCTTCCTTTTCCTTCCTTCCCTTCCTTTCCTTCCCTTCCCTTCCCTTCCCTTCCCTTCCCTTCCCTTCCCTTTTCCCTTCCCTTCCTTTTTCCCTTCCCTTTTCCCTTCCCTTTTCCCTTCCCTTCCCTTCCCTTTTCCCTTCCCTTCCTTTTTCCCTTCCCTTTTCCCTTCCCTTTTCCTTCCCTTCCCTTCCCTTCCCTTCCCTTTTCCCTTCCCTTCCCTTCCCTTCCCTTTTCCCTTCCCTTCCCTTTTCCCTTCCCTTCCTTTTTCCCTTCCCTTTTCCCTTCCCTTTTCCCTTCCCTTCCCTTCCCTTTTCCCTTCCCTTTTCCCTTCCCTTCCTTTTTCCCTTCCCTTCCCTTCCCTTCCCTTCCCTTCCCTTCCCTTTCCCTTCCCTTCCTTTTTCCCTTCCCTTTTCCCTTCCCTTTTCCCTTCCCTTCCCTTCCCTTCCCTTTTCCCTTCCCTTCCTTTTTCCCTTCCCTTCCTTTTTCCCTCAGCACCCAGGCCAGCTCCACCCTACCACCCGCCGGGGGGGGGGGGCGTGGCGCTGCGCGGGGCGGGTCCCTCCCTCTCGCTCCCTATACCCCGCGCATGCGCGGTGCGGCCGTGCGCAGAAGATGGCGGCCGTGGTGCGGGCGATGCGCGGGCTGGTGAACGGCGCCGGGCCCGGGGGGCCGCGGGAGCAGGGGGGGGCCCTGGAGCAGGCGGCGGCGCTGACCCGGGACTTCCTCTCGCAGCCGCGGCTCAGTGAGTGCGGGGCACCGGGGGCGGGGGAACCGGAACCGCTCCTGAGGTAGAACCGGGGGTGTCCGGTGGGGCCTCCCGAGCCGGAGCCCGCCGGGTGCCGGGTGCCGGTGTCCTTCGTCTGCGGCAGGAGCTGGAGGCTGCCGGGGTGCTGCGCCTTGAAGCCTTGTAAAAACAAAACAAACCGTGACTGCAGGGGAGGGGAAGGCCGAAACTGCGGTGTTTCCCTGGTGTTTCCCTGGTGTTTTGCCGGTGTAGGTGGTGGTTGCACGGTTGGCTCCCTGCGGGCACCCGAGCAGCGGCAGCGCGCACAGCGTGTCAGGCGGGGCTGGTTCCCCTGAGAGCCCCGGCCTGGGTGGGACGCCAGGTCCGTCACTGCCATTCCTGCGCACCCCCGAGCCTGCCTTGCTCTGCAGAGGGGGCTTCTGCCGAGGCTGGAGCCCGGGTGGCTGAGAGAGCTGGGCTGGACAAGAGAAGGCTCCTGAAGGGGAGACCTGAGAGCAGCTCCGGTGCCTGAAGGGGCTGCAGGAAAGCTGGAGAGGGGCTTTGGACAAGGGCCTGTAGGGACAGGCCAAGGGGAATGGCTTTAACCTGCCCGAGGGGAGACTGAGATGAGCTCTTAGGCAGAAGCTCTTCCCTGTGAGGGTGCTGAGGCGCTGGCACAGGGTGCCCAGAGAAGCTGTGGCTGCCCCATCCCTGGCAGTGCTCAAGGCCAGGTTGGACACAGGGACTTGGAGCAAGCTGCTCCAGTGGAAGGGGTCCCTGCCCATGGCAGGGGTTGGAAATGGATGAGCTTTAAGGTCCCTTCCAACCCAAACCATGCTAGGATTCTGTGAATTTGATTTTTTTTCCATGTAGGTTTTGGCTTGTGCCCAAGCTGCAATCTGGCTATGAAAAACATTCCAGTTGATTTTGGTTTGTCATAGAACTGTCTGATTTTATTGGAAACAGGAATTTGGAGTCAGTGGCGAGCTGCTTTCAAAGGGGATTGATGCTGCTTCATGTCAAGTAGACAGTTGTGTGGACAACACAGGGAGTGTGTGCCCTTTCCTGCAGATTGAGGAAGATGTGCTCATGAGACAGTCATGGGATGAAATGCTTTGCTCAAGAGCACGTTTTCCACTCCCAGTGGGTTGCATACAGCTGCAGTCTGAGCTGTGTTATAATGTCTGTGGGGTTCTCCCTGCTCGGGTGAAGAGAGCAGGCCAGCCTGTGCTCTTGACTGAGACTGATTCAGGGACATGTGTCCAGCAGGATGTTGCCAAACCTGAGGAGTTCCAGCTTTAGACCTCCTTATACACCCAGTGACCCTCAAGCCTTATCTAATGCAGTTCTGATTATTGCCAATTAAGAGATTACATTGCAACAGTTCAGGCTGTTTGTTGAAGTGTAAATGCCACCTTGTTGACAGTTGAGACAACACATGGTAAGTGTGCCAAAGCCGGGCTAAGCTGGATCATTCATTCCCTGGTACCACGAGTGCCTGTTTCCTCTGCCGTGAATGGTGCTGGTGTCTTCCCTGTGCTGCACATGGCTCCACTTGCTCACTTTTCCCTCCCAGGGATAAGTGATTAACAGTCAGTCCCTTGGTCACTGCTCCTGTGACCCTGATCAAGCTTTGACTCAGTGTTATCTGTGGATCAAGTGATTCCAGGCTCCAGCTGGGGTATTAGTGTGTCCTTAGAGTAACACAGGACACAGTTTTCACACCCTTTCCACTGGGCTGATAGCACTGGTGAGTTCTGGGCACTCAGCACCCCAGGAAGCTGCCTGTAGTACTGACACCTGAGCTGCTGATGTTTAACACATGAGCTGCTGCCTTCTATCGGGTGTCAATCCTTAAGTTAAACCCAAGAGTGGGAGCAGTTTGGCCAAGGTGAAATTCATCCTCTTACAGTATCGTGCACTGACCCGTCCTCAGGAGATGGGAGAGGTGCTGTGAGGTTTTCTCTTAGCAGTGCCAAAGCCCATAGCTCACTGGAGAAGCTGATTAGCTTTGGTGCATGGAATCTGCTTGCTTGGCTCACTAGAGGCTGTACCAGTGTCGTGGAGCAAGGCACTTCTGTGCTTAAAAAGCCTCCAAGTTGAGTATTGATTAAGTATCTTTGAGTATGATTGAGTACGATGAAGATCTTGCCATTTGTTGGGCATAAATTGCAGTGTCACCTTCATCACAAGTTACAGATGTTAATCCCTGCTTTGTTTTAAAGCTCTTGTGATTGTCTATTTTCCTTAGCTTAAAATGTCCCCTGTACATTGCATTGGTGTTTCTCTGCCATTGCCATTATCCCTGCATCTAGACCTGCAGTGGATTTCTGTGACAGTCAAGGAAATGGCAATATCATGCAGTTAATGTTACCTGAGGTGCAGGGAGCAGCCAAAAATGCTGGTCTCACCATTCATAATTCATCCTTCTTTTGTACAGTTCGTAACAGACAGCAGTGGTACGGAGCTGGGCCCAAAATCTGCAGACCTGAGGCTGGTGATGGGAATGAAGCTTTATGTAGGCTGTTACTGGTGTCCTCAGGAAGCATCTGACTTGTGCTTTGCTTTCTTACAGCTTACAAAACTGTCTCGGGTGTGAATGGTCCCCTGGTTATCTTGGATCAAGTAAAGGTAAAGATTCAGATTCTGAATGAATGAAGGTTTCTGAGGGAGAGTTGTGCCTGTCCCGGACAGACAGGGAGAGTTGTTGAGCCTGTTGAGGGCAAGAAAGGAACCAGTGCTTCAGTTTTACCAAAACCACCCAAAATGTGGTCTAAACTCAATGCAGAAACATACCTATTTGCTTTGTTCTTAACCTTTTTGTTACCAGAGCACAAGTGCTCTGTGAAAGGAACTGGAAACACTTTTGGCTTGGTCTCAAATTAGTGGCAAGCAACTGAGGAAGAGGCAAAAGCCAGCTCATTCTTCCAGCTTTCCATTAGTATTTTGGGACTATTATGGGTTTAGAACAGATTCTGGCCAGTCTTTCTGTAAGCCTGAAGCTCTGAGCAAGTGTTACATGTATACAGTCCCTGTAGAAATGGCTTTAGCCTGACTACTTTTAACTGCCTTGGAATCAGCTTTGCTCTGATGATGGATTTACTTTAAAAGCTAGACTAGTTGCTAAGTTTAAGTGTGCTTGAAACTGGTAACTTTTGTTCGTGGCTATTCCTCTGGGTTTTAATGCTTTCCACCTTTCTTGCTCATCTTCAGTTTCCTAGGTACGCAGAGATTGTCCACTTGACTCTTCCTGATGGCACAAGAAGGAGTGGGCAGGTTCTGGAAATCAGTGGCTCCAAAGCTGTGGTTCAGGTATGGTGAGGGACAGGAGTGTCTCTTGTTGCAGCAGTCAAGTATTTTATTACTTAGCATGTGTCTGAGCCATCTCAGATCTATCTTAGGGTATGTTCTTTTGGTACTTATAAATGAAAAAGGACATTACCTACTTAGTCCAAGATTACTGGAATCATACTGTAACTGTGCAGTGTTGGATCCAAGCTCTGCTATGTGGACTATGTGCAGGTATTTCTTCTAAGCAGCTGTTTCTTGTTAATATTCATTCTTCTTATCTGAAGAACTCTCCCCTCTTGGCAAAGGGAAATGCTTGAGATCAAAGGATTGGCGCTGGGTTTGTTGGTTGCTGCTGATACTTCATGAATTTGGTTTAAAATAGGTCTCTGTGTGATGTTTTATACTCACAAGCTGCTCTTGAAATCCTTTGCTTGCAGAAGACCACCTTGCTTTTCATCCTGGTGCCTGATCAGGCTGGGAAGCAGCTCTTTAGTGTGTGATTTTGTACAGCAAAATGCTTAGTCCTTTTGCCTGTGTGTTTTTTTTTTCCTTCTTCTGGTATATTCACAGGTATTTGAAGGGACTTCAGGTATTGATGCTAAGAAAACATCTTGTGAATTTACTGGGGATATTCTTCGAACCCCTGTGTCTGAGGATATGCTTGGTAAGTGCTTGATATTGCCTGGAAGAATGAGCAGACTTACCACACACTGACTTACTTTCATAGGTTTATTTTACTGCTCTTTCTTTTAGGCAGAGTATTTAATGGCTCAGGAAAACCTATAGACAGAGGCCCCATTGTTTTGGCTGAAGATTTCCTCGACATAATGGGTATGTCCTTAATCCATTTCAGATACGGAGTTAATACAAATCTGGTGTTTCTGAATGTTACAGCAGATTTGGTTTTGAGTGTAGGGTCTGACTGTTAGGGGAAGATTAATCTTTGAAGTATGTGGCACAGACTCACATCAGCTTTACATAAGTGCAGAAAGATGAGGCAGCAGAAGCTTGGAAGCTGTTCTTTGAAGTATGTGTAGACTATGTTAATTCCACAGCCTCCGAAGACAAAAAACTTAATAACCTGACAGGCTTCTCTTGGCCATTTACATGACCACAGAGTGCCAGAGTCTTGAGATCTACAAAAGGCTCAGGTTTGACCAGGCACATCTAAAGAGTTCTAGACCTAATGGTGGGGTTTGCACCTTTTGACATGAGCCTTCTACCAGTGCTCGTGGTCAGTAGCAGTTTGATTAAGCTTCAGACACGTATATAGAATAATGTATGTTCTCTTTAAAATCCATACCAGGTCAGCCCATCAATCCCCAGTGTCGTATCTATCCAGAGGAAATGATTCAGACTGGCATTTCTGCTATAGATGGTATGAACAGTATTGCCAGGGGGCAGAAAATCCCCATATTCTCAGCCGCTGGCTTGCCCCACAACGAGGTGAGTTCTCAGAGCTGTTCCCTAAACCCTTGGTGACTTATTCATGGGGGTTAAAAAGCAAATGTGGTTAAATTCTAGCCTGGATAATAGCATCAAACATCGAGGTGAGCTGAAACGTGTTTTCCTTCTAGATTGCAGCTCAGATATGTCGCCAGGCTGGCTTGGTGAAGAAATCCAAAGATGTAATGGACTACAGTGAGGAGAACTTTGCCATCGTGTTTGCTGCTATGGGTGTAAGCCAATATCACTGGAGGAAAACGATGCTTGCATTATTCTAAATCAAGCAATGCTGAGGGTAGCTGAAGTATTTGAAGTAGGTCTTATAAACAGTGCTGAGTTGCCTGGCTGAATATCCCGAATGGCCAAAAGTACTGTAACAAAATGTGTTTGATCAGGAAAAAGCATCTTAAACTTAATCTCTAGCCTGGAATTCTAGAAAGAACTCATTCTGGGAATGCAGGGGAATTTTCATCATGGAGAGCTTTGCTTATGGATTATTAATGAGGTGTTTAGACCTTAATATGCTGCAGAATGCACTATGCTGAAACCTGGTCTGGAACTGATGCCTTAATACTGTGCTTTAGGTGAACATGGAGACTGCTCGGTTCTTCAAGTCAGACTTTGAGGAAAACGGGTCCATGGACAATGTGTGTCTCTTCCTGAATTTGGCCAATGATCCAACGTAAGTATTTACAGTGTGTTGGCTGGGAAAAGGCTGAAAAGGACAAGCAAACTGGAAGAGGGAGCCCTACGGGTGTCCTGCCAGATGCCACTTACATTGGCATTCCAGTTGGTGCGAGTAGCAGAGGGTTTTAAGGTCTTTGTAACCCCAAACTGTTACCCTGCAGCCTGAAAGCACACACATAAATAACACCTTACTGTCCTATTGCAGCATCGAGCGCATCATCACACCTCGCCTGGCTCTGACTACAGCAGAGTTCTTGGCATATCAGTGCGAGAAGCATGTGTTGGTCATTCTGACAGATATGAGCTCCTATGCTGAAGCCCTGCGAGAGGTATGCATTTATGAGGCTTACTTGGCTGGTGGCATCACCACTTGGATACTGTAGTTTCAGATTTGCCTTGCCCTACGTGGTTGTGGTGCCAAACAGGGGTTTGTGTGGCTGTATTTCGGTATCACCTGCAGGAGGGGGTGCTTCAAGTTGTTAGTGTAGCTTAATGAAGGGAGATACCAGGTCTATATGAGAGATCTGACTGCTTGGAAACATTCTTCTGCATTGCCTCAGGTATCAGCAGCTAGAGAGGAGGTGCCTGGCCGGCGTGGCTTCCCAGGCTACATGTACACTGACCTGTCTACTATCTATGAGCGTGCTGGGCGCGTGGAAGGCAGGAATGGTTCCATTACTCAGATCCCTATTCTTACCATGCCTAATGATGGTGAGTTATTTTCAAGTGGTTTTAATAAATAGCACTTTAAAGGACTCCTTTAGAGCAACCTGCCCTATTTTGGACACACAGCAAATCCTGTAGCCTTCAGGTTCCTATCTCAGTGATGCATTTCTTGGCTGCCTTCTCTTTGTTGTTAATAGAAGGGCTTTGCCTATTTCAGACTTCAGGACTGTTCTTCAGCCCTGTAGCAGGAGCTCTAAACCATGCATAAGAGCTTGGTGATATAAGGGGGGTCCTGACCGATGGCATTTCACTTTGGAAGTCACTTCACTGCAATTTAGCAATGCAGTTTAGTGCATTTAGCACTGCTGCATCAGTGCTAAAATGGATCTAAAAGGCCTGAAAACTCAAACCATTTTATTTCCACAGATATTACTCATCCTATCCCTGACTTGACTGGATACATCACTGAGGGACAAATCTATGTGGACAGGCAGCTGCATAACAGGCAGGCATGTATCACCCCAGTTAGAGTATACTTAAGATTATTCTGTACTTGAAGTGTTAATGATGATGTCTTGGATGCCTTTTTCCTCCAGGTTTACCCACCTATTAATGTCTTGCCCTCCTTGTCTCGACTGATGAAGTCAGCTATTGGCGAGGGCATGACCAGGAAGGATCATGCAGATGTATCCAACCAACTGGTATGTAAAAACCTCTTCAGAGAAGCAGGGCCATGTTTCAAGCAGACCTTGTACTAAAGAGCCTGTAAAAGGCTTGCTGAACAGTTGCCATCCAGAACACTGCTGAGGCTGCTTTTAATCATGGAGTTAGTGAGACCCTTTGAGTTTGAACAGAAATGGGTGCATGAACAATCAAAGTCAAAGCACTTTGGTTTCTTTCCCTTCTAGTATGCCTGCTATGCTATTGGGAAGGATGTGCAGGCCATGAAGGCTGTGGTTGGTGAGGAAGCTCTGACCTCGGATGATCTTCTTTACCTGGAGTTCCTGCAGAAGTTTGAGAAGAACTTCATTGCTCAGGGTCAGTGTTTCAAGCACATCCCAGTCTGGGGGAGCACCTGCAAGGTCCTGCTCCCACACCTGCCTCCTGCTTGGTGCTGAGACCCTTCCCTGCCCCACATTTCAGCCTGTGCTTGCTTTCTGCAGGTCCTTATGAGAATCGCACCGTTTACGAGACCTTGGACATCGGGTGGCAGCTGTTAAGGATCTTCCCCAAGGAGATGTTGAAGAGGATTCCTCAGGCAACCCTGGCTGAATTCTATCCTCGGGATTCCACTGCAAAGCACTAACCGCAGCTTCATCTCTTAACCCCTTGCTCTGTGAAATGCTGTTTGTTTTCCTTTTTCATGTGTTGGTGTTTACTTGTCGCCCTTACAATGAAAACCAAGGATAGGTGACGTTTGTGCCAGTGTTCCAGTGCACACTGATAGCAGGTCTTAAAGCAGCCCTTCTTCCAAAGCTTGGGTCGTCAGCAGAGTATGTAGGCCAGCTCTCAGAGATGTGCAATAGTCAAAGCTTTGTGACTGCACCTTTTGTAGGCATTTCAAGGGGATGCCCGAGGATTGCAGATCTTTACTTTCAAGTATAAGAGCAAATGCTGAGTTCCTTTGTCCGAAGCATCTGCTCAGTCTGATCACAGACAGTTGTGGTGCTGCTGGTAGAACAGATGGAGCTCTGCCCTCTTGCCTGAAGCCCAGGCTAAGAGGCGCAAAGCATGGTGCATGACAACATACCCTGCTGCAAAACACAAGTCACTGGTGTTTAACTATGGCTTAAGGTTCTTCAAGGTGTGCACAAACTGAGGGCACTAGGGTGCTGGGTGCTTTTCCACTAGCAAAGGGTCTTTTCAGAGCTCACAGGCCAGTGGGTTGTTCTTCAGGTAGCATGACAAGGCTTTACTGCATTAGTCCTGAGCTGTGTTTGGAACTGGTGTGGTTTGCACTCCAGGCACGGGTCTGGCTAGAGGAGAGCTCAGCATTGCAAACACTGCAGCCTTGGCTAGTCAGTGCAGTGCTGTTCCTTCCCGTTGGTTCCGATGGGGCTCCAAGCCCAGTCCTGGCAGGCTCCCCTGCTTTTTTTCCAGGCTCACTGTAGTCCATGCTCTAGTCTGGCTAACTAAAGCACGTTGCACCTCTCTATACTTGTCTAGGAAGGTGCTAACACGACCTGAAGGATGTGTAACTAATTCCAGCTTTCCCTGGTGTCTCCTTTGTGCACTTCTTTAGTTTGTTCAGTGTTCTCTGTAACTTGGACTCAATGGCAATTCTACTCCAGTGCATTCCGCCCTAAAGCTGTGTCAAGTCTATTTTTCTTGAGGTTGGGATGGGAGCGTTGGCATGAGAATACTTTGATGTAGAGAATACCTAAATAAATTAAATATGGGAAGTGTTGAACAATGGGGGAGCTTGGGTGATCTTTGTGGTTATGAAACAGGTTGGGCAGCAGTGGCTCTGATGGTCTTTGCCACTGGGGAGCTGGGTTACATGAGTGAAACTACTTCCATTTCTGTTGAGCCACCCTCATGTTGCTGTTGGAGCTTTTGATGAGGAGGGGTTGGGCTTTAGCTTCAGGAAGGAATGCTTTGTGCTGGGGAGCGGGTAAAGGCTTTGCAGGGATGTTGCAGGGCAATGGCACACCATCGGGTCCAAAGGTGTCTCGGGGTGGTTTGCACTAGAGGAGGCTTAAGACACTTTAAAGGGCTGCTTGAAAGTGAGCTCAGGCTTATGCTGACTCAGTGTTCCCTATGAATAGTACTATGGGGTGTCAGAGGGGCCTTGTATTCAGGTGTCACCCTTTGAACAATCTGCACATCAAATGGGTCACTGAATGAGTGGAGGCACCTCCTGTGCCTGCTGATGCTGCTGCTCATCCTTAACCTGGGTCCTGATGTCCTGCCACCATCACCAGAGAAGAGATTCTGACTGATGAAGTCTGTTAAGTGTTGCACTAGTGCAAACTAAGCCATAGTTTGAGCTGTTCCTTGTACAGAAGCGCAAGTCCTTCAGGCAGTGAAGCCATCAGCTCATGATTTACACAACTCATCCAACCTCCCTGCACTGTATTTGTCACTGAAGAGGCACTTGAAGTTACAGCTCCCATCTCCTCAGTATCAACAAGGGCTTTCATTATCCCACTGATCACTGACTGGAGGAGGAAGTAGGATCTATTATGCTAAAATGGCTTAAAAAAGTTGGGATGAGTGCTTTTGCCTTTTCCTACTCATTTATCCCCTTGGTTACTGCCCCTCTGTCTGCGGGAGAGCCAGGGAATAACCCCATGAGCAGCAGCCAGCACAGGGAAAGCAGGTTTGAAAACAGGAGTAAGTTCCAAAGTCCAGAGAATTCCTGAAATCCTTCAGGTGCCAGGCTCCAAGGGACAAAGGTTGAGCAAGCTGGGGTTGAATTCCTGAGGTCGGGCCAGCGCTGCGGAGCTGCTTCATGAGACGCCTGTAAGTGTCTTGCCTGCGGATGGCACATTCCAGGGCAAAACAAGAGGAATTCCGCGGGGATAAGGATACTGTTGGCCATTAACACCCATGGAGCTGCACGCTCAGCCTGCGCTGCGGGAACAGCCCGGCGCCACGCAGGGGCACTGCAGGCCAGGGAGTGGGGAGGGATGGAGCGAGCGCATCGCTTCCACCCGCTGCATCCCATAAACTGGAGCTGGTCAGCAAGAGCTGCTTCAAGAATCAGCTGCTGGAAGCAGCACGGGTGCTGCTTGGTCATGGAATCCCAGCATGGGGCAGCCACAGCTTCTCCCTTCAACCCATTTCAGTGTCCCAGCACCCTCAAAGTGAAGAACTTAAGAGCTCATCCCAACCTCCCCTCGGGCAGGTTAAAGCCATTCCCCTTGGCCTGTCCCTGCATCCCCTGGTCCTGTCCCCACATCCCCTGACTTGTTTGGATGCCACCAACTGCAGTGAGTTTTTGACTGGTCCCTGTGGAAAGCAGGGGCAGACTCCGGTTCACTTGGCTTGGGAGCCTTAAGGGAGCTGTGCTTACAGGCACAAAACCAGCTCAGTCTCACTGGTTAAACCCCTTTAACTGCTGTGCTCCAGGACACCCGAGTGGCACCACTGTGGAACCCTGTGTGTGTAGGTGATGCCCAGCACCACCTTTCTGTCCTGGCTCCTCCTCTATGCGAGCAGTGGCCGCCATCCTGACCCACCACCCAGAACACCGATCCCAATCCCTACCTCCCTATACCCCCCCTCCCTGCTCCCTTCCTCCCTCCCCATCCCATCCCCAGATGCTCATCCCGACACTCCCCCCATAACCACATCCCCATCCTATTCCCACCATTGCTCCTCATCCTGACGCCTCCCTAATAGACAGAGCCCCATCTTCCCCTCACCAACCAACCCCTCTAGGATGCCAGGTCCCCTTCCCAACCCACCCATCCTGAAGCCCAAGTCCCAGCCCCCAAAACACATGGAAGGCAGAAATGGGGGAAGGGGGAAGGGGGAGGGAGGGCAACGTTTTGAGTGCAAAAAATAAATATAAAATTTATTAAAACACCCACAATATTTTAAAGGTATCAGGAATAATACATTTCACAGCCCGGCGGCCGCGGCAACGCAGAATAAAATACAAATTACAAAATCAACCAAAAAAAGAACCAAAACCCAGCAATGAAACAAAAAAAAAAAAACAAAAAAACCCAACAAAATAGGGGGGGAAAAGAAGGGGAAGGATCCAAAACTTGTCATTTTTAGGCATCCTAAAAAATAAATTTACCAAAACACGGGGAAAAAAAGAGGGTGGGGGGAAAGGGTGTTAAAAGGGAGAAATAAATCAAACGTAAAGAGGAAAAACTGGGGAGGGAAGGGGGAAAATTATACAAAATAAAATTATCAGCATAAATTTACTGTCCTAAAAGTATCTACAGTTTAATACACATTAATCCTATTGCCTTGAGACATGGGGATAGAATCTACCGGTCCTCGATCCGCCCCGGATCAAAACTTCATTTCAAGTAACCACAGTCCCGACCAGGAATCTTCAAGTGTGAATGGTTCGGAGCCGCCGGGACACCCCCCGTGTGTCCCCCCCTTTCCGCCTGCCGCCGTCCTGCTCCCCTTTTCCATGATCCCAACACCCCCCCCCCAAAATCCCTCCCCGCCTCTGATGGAATTCCCGACTCTGAAGGAGAAATGGCGCTTGATGGGTGGATTGTGGTGGAATTCTTACCTCTTGATGGGTTTTTTTTGGGGGGGGGGAGTCGTGGTGGGAAAGCCAAGGGGTTCCCAAAAAAAAAACGCAAGAATCAACCCAAAAAAGTTGCTCCTGGGGTTAAAAATGAGGCTGGAATTGCGGCGGTTTGAAATCCCTGAAGGATGCGGAAAAATGAGGAACAAACCCGGGCGGAAAGGGAAAAAGGGGGGAGGCGGGAGGAGAAAAACCCATAATAATTAAGGAAGAAACCGCTGCGGAAGGATCCCTGATTTCGGAAAGATTCGCCCCGGATTCGCTCGGGGAATTGGGGGGGGTTGAGGTATTTGCCTTGGTTGGGGGGCGCGGGGGGGAGCTGCTGCCCCAGCGCTGACAGGAAGCCAAAGGGGAAGGAAGTAGCACCAATAAACCCCAAAACATGGACAAAAAAGGGGGGGGGAAAGGGGGAAAAGAAAGAGCCGGGTGGAAGCGGGATGCGCGGCGCCGTGGGGCGCACAGCGCGGTGTGGGGATGCGGAGGAGCAGCGCCAAGCGCGGTGCTGAGCGGTGCCCGCATGCGGTGGCACCGTACGGTGAGCAGGGGCTGTGCACGGGCGCCATGGAGGGGCATGGTGCTCAACCATAGCAGTGCCAGGGCGCCCATGGCCCAGCACCGTGCCCAAGCACCATGGTCAACCATTGTGTCTGTGCATGGTGCCAACCACCATGGCTAAACACCATGGCCAAGCACCATGGTCAAACACCATGGTCAACCATTGTGTCTGTGCATGGTGCCAAGCACCATGGCCAACCACCATGTCAAGCACCACAGTCAACCATTGTGTCTGTGCATGGTGCCAAGCACCACGGTCAAGCACTGTGTCCATTCATGGTGCCAAGCACCATGCCCAAGCACCAAGGCCAAGCACCATGGTCAAGCACTGTGTCCATTCATGGTGCCAAGCACCATGCCCAAGCACCATGGTCAACCATTGTGTCTGTGCACAGTGCCAACCACCATGGCCAAGCACCAATATCAAGCACTGTGTCCATGCATGGTGCCAAGCACCATGGCCAAGCACAATGGTCAAGCACTGTGTCCATGCACGGTGCCAAGCACCATGGCCAAGCACAATGGTCAACCACTATGTCCATGCATGGTGCCAAGCACCTTGCCCAAGCACCATGGTCAAGCACTGTGTCCATGCACGGTGCCAAGCACCCTGCCCAAACACTGTGTCTGTGCACAGTGGCTGAGCACCATGCCCAAGCACCATGTCCAAGCACCACATCCATGCACCATGCCCCTGTGGAAGCACCACAGCCGTGCACCACGCCTGTGCACCGTGCCCCGAGCACAACATCTAAGCACCATGTCTGAGCACCATGGTCATGCACAGTGCCGGAGCACCGCATCCACATGCCATGCCCTTGTGCCATGGCTGTGCACCGTGCACTGTCCATGCACAGCATCCCCATGCACCGGCCTGAGCACCCTGCCCGAGCACCATGTTCACATCCCTTGCCTGAGCACCACGTTCTCACACTGTGGCTGAGCACCATGTCCACGCGCTGAGCACCATGTTCCTATACCCTGGTGAGCACCATGTCCATACACCATATTCATGGTGTGCAGACAAGCACCATGCCCGAGCACCGTGTCCACACACCACCTCCATGGACAAGCACCGTGCCCAAGCACCATTTCCACACACCATGTTGGAGCACCGTGGTCAAGCACCATATCCATGCACTGTGGTCACACACCATGTCCAAGCACCGTGGTCAAGCACCGTGTCCACACACCACATCCAAGCACCGTGTCCATGATGCATGGCTGAGCACCGTGCCCGAGCACCATGTCCACGCATCATGTCCAAGCACCGTGGTCGAGCACCAGGTCCACGCACCGTGTTGACACACCATGGCCAAGCACCACGTCCATAGTGCATGGCTGAGCACCGTGCCTGAGCACCATGACCAAGCACCATGTCCGATTACTATGACCAAGCACCATGTCCATATACCCCAGCCAAGCACCGTGTCCATGCACCACAATCCAAGCACCGCATCCACGATGCTTGGCTGAGCACCGTGTCCGCACGCCACGTCCAAGCACCACTGTTGAGCACCATGTTCACACACCCTGGCTGAGCCCAGGCACTGCATCCAACCACCACCTCCATGACCTGTGGCCGAGCACCTCAACTGAGCACCTCATCCAAGCACCACATCAGCACCGCGGCCCTGCTCCGGAGGGGAACGGCTCCGATCTCTGTTTGCATAAACCCAAGTGGCTCCCGGCACGCTTCAAGCTATCGCTCCGGTAAAGTTAAGACCTCCTTCTCCACGACATTGCTTTTTGCTTTGTTTCCTTGGTTCCCAAGTTTCGTATGTACATTTAGTAGCACCTCAGCGAGATGGAATCAGGCAGAAGCGTGATAGAGTTTGTTAAAACACCATTAGCACCGTTTGGATTACAAGATTTCACTGAATAAAAATATGCCTTATAGAGCCCACAAAGCATACTCCAGTATTAAAAGGAAAAAATCAGCTATTGAGGCACCTCAGGGATTCTGCTTTCCTTCTCCTTCCCCTTGTCCCGAGAGTTGAAGGGGGGGGGACCCCAAAACACTTCCCGTTTCCTGCCCAAAGTGAAGCACCGTGGCTGGAAGAGCCAAAGTAGGATGGAAGGAGCCCGCTGGGGCTCCCCAATCCCGGCTCTCCTCAGGGTTTCTACCACGGGTGTTGTTCTAGCACCATTGCGGCCACGACCTGCTGCAAAATGAGGTCCCCATCGCACTCCGAAGCGATTAAAAACATGGAACCCACCCCCCCCCCCCCCCAATAAGTGAGTGCCCCTGAACGGGGTGGGACGAGCGCGGCCGCTGGGACGGGGAAAGGGAAAGCTTTAGCTTGCAAAAAGAGCCTCTCAGCAGCAAGGGGTAAAGAGCTGTGCATAGATTTTGAGCTTTCGTACGAGTCTGAAGCGTGCTCCTTTATCATGACTGAGATTTGAGGTAGGTTTCGACGTTATGTAGTGTAAAAACGTGAGACTGCAGCAGTTCTCGCTCCCCGACCCGCGGCGCCGGCATCTCCCCGCTTAACCCCGGGGTTGATCCCGCCGGACCGACCCCCTCCCCCCCAATCCCTGCACCAAAACCAACCCCTTCCGAGGAAGCAGGACTCAGACAGGTTACACAGACCCCCTTCTCCTCCCGATTATAAACGCAACCAGGCGAAGCTCACAAGGCACCCGCGCCACGACAGCCAAGGCGATGCCAACCGGGGCCGGCACCCGAATCCGGCCCCGTCCAACAGGATCAGCCCGGTCCCATTTTCACCGTATCCACACTGGAACCAGCATCGCCTGCGGGTTATCCCTACAATCTGACTCGCCCGCGACTCCTCCAATCCTGATATGCTATTGGGGATGTCTAAGAAAAGCGGTAATAGCTCGTTGAGTTTCCTTGTCAAATATACGCGACTTTACAGGTTAAAAGTTAAGAACAAAAAAGGGGATTAATTCTGAAGGACGGACGAAGCATGTTAAATATTCTGCCAGTATTTACAGTTCTCCCACAAGAATCTGGTTTCAAACGTAACTGTTTCAAGTTGGGGGGGGGGGGGGGGGGGAAGGAATTTGGGGCTTTTTTCTCTCTTTTTAAGTTTCGCTTTTGTTTTTAAATCTAGGTGAAAGTGCTTTTAAAAAAATTCTTTCCCTATTTACAGGTTTAAAATCAAGAGCACGGAAATGACCCGGCTGCTTTCAACCGAGATCCTGCTGATCTGTGCCAGTGCGCGAGGAAGGAAGAGGGGGGACAGTAAACACAAGGGGATTTCTGCACGGTGACGGCGTCGGCTCTGGCTCGCTGGCTCTCCAAAAGGCACCTCAAAGTGCAAAAGCAACGACCTCCCCGGGGACGCCGGCACCCGGATTCGGCCACGCCGCCCTCCCGGTGAGCCACAGGGCAGCTCCTCACCCGCCCATCCATCCATCCATCCATCCATCCATCCATCCATGCATCCATCGAACCATAGAACGGTTTAGGTTGGAAAGGACCTTAAGATCATCCAGTTCCAACCCCCTGCCATGGGCAGGGACACCTTCCACTAGACCGACCATCCATCCATCCATCCATCCCGGCGCGGCTTCGGCATCAGCGACGGGCGGGAAGTTTCGACTGAGATTGTTCAAAAAGCACCACGCGGTTGTTGTCGGCGTTGGTTGGGCTGTTCCTTGGGGAAAGGGGGTTTTGCGGGAAGAACGGTGATCTGTAGGAAGAAGGGATGGCACCCGGGGGAAGAGATAAAGCACCGAGCCCCGGCGGTGCTCACCGGCACCGGCAGGGAAGGCGGACCAGCGGGGTTTTGGCCAGCCAAGTCTTGGGATTCGCTCTTCCCAGAGCCGATTGCACGGAGAAAGTCCCCCGGAGACGGAAAGCACCAGACTTTAGCAACAGTGATGTACAAGAGCAACACCAGCTATTCACAGTTTGGGCTTGGGGTGGGTTTGTTTCCTGGTTTTGGATCATTTTTTGTCCTGTCGGCTCCTTCTAGAGCTGCCGCCGCTGTTCCTGGGACCATCAGCAAAGGATCCCCCCCAAGTCCAAGCCCCCGGCAGCGGCAGCCCCCAGCCCGGACGTGTCCTGAGGTCTCTGGCGTTGGGAAAGACGCCGGCTCGATCCATTACGGCGGAGCCGATCCCGCCGGCAGCGAGGAGCCGAGCGAAGACGCGCCGTTCCTCACTGTAAGAAAGGACTCCTCGAGCTGAAAAACAGGTAATTTGAGGTCCTTGGGCAAAAAACATGGTTGGATTTTCAGCGTTTCTGGCTGATGGTGAAGCACCAGCCCCCACCAGCCCCCGTGTGTTGGAGCTGGACGAGGGTAACCTCTTGCCTTTAAGCTGGTTTGGTGAGCGGGTTGGATTTGATTTGTGTTCAAGGTTGGGTTGAGTTTTCCACGTTGGCTTCTCTTTCGAAGATCGGCTTCGTCGTTGTGGTCGGAGTAACAAATAAAATAAAATAAAATCCAATAAATAGGCATTATTTTTAAGTGGGATTAAAAACCTCTCCTTTGCCAAAGGACGCTATGGACTCCTCCGGCCCTTTGCACGAGGCTGGATTAAAAAACCCATGGAGATATAAATATGAGATTCCCAAAAAGCCTCAAACAGCACCGTCCTCTTTTGGTTTTACCACGGTTTGCTCTGTTGGCCAACTCCTCGCCAAGCGCAGCCCTCCGACGGCGTGCGCCTGCGCCGGCTCCGCTGTTTGGACCTTGGGTTTGCTTTCTGTGGGTTGGGTGTTTTTTTTTTCCTCTGTTCTTCTTGTGTTTTGCTTCTCTTTTTTTTGTCTATTTTATTCCTAATCCTTTTCTTCTCCCCCACGCCCGAGGAGAAAGCACCACGAAGCAACGCCAGGCACTGGCGCTGCCGAGGGTTGAGGTAAGATGAGGCCGTGGCGGTTGCCTCCGTCTCAGATCCAGCGGCTGTAGGGGCCCGTCACCTTGGTGTAAGCATAGGAGGACACAGTGATGGCAGAGTTGGTGGGGATGGCCACCGCCTGCCGCGTGGGGACTGAGTCCCTCCTCTCCTTGCTGGGCGCCTCGGTCGCCAACGCACCGCCCCACTTGCGTTTCTTGGCGAAGGCTTTGGCGTCCGGTGGGAGACCCAAGCGCGCCGCCTCCTCTTGCCGGGCACGAGCCCGCTCTGCCAACTGCTTCATCTTGGCCTCCCACAGCGCCAGGCCGTGGTTGGGCTGGTTCAAGTTCTTGTGTTGGTAGAAGACCAGGGAGATGCGTGTGGGGTGGCAGCGGTTGGGTTTCTTCAGCGGGGTGGTGGCGTGGAGCTCGCGGCGGGCGCACTCGATGAGGATGGAGCCGTGCGCCGGCGCCACGGCCACCCCGCCGATGTTCTCATCCAGGAAGTTGTGCTCGCTGTCCGACCACTCCTCCTCTTCTTCCTCCTCCTCCTCTTCCTCCTCCTCTTCCTCCTCTTTCACCGCCTTCTCCGGCAGATCCTCCTCCAGGCCAAATGGATCCCACGGCTTCTCCTGGCGGGTCCCTACAGCCCCTTTCTCACCCACCGCTGCTTCCCATGGCTTCTCCTGCAGCCCGGGACTGGGCGCCGGTGTCCTCCGCTCCTCTGCCTTCACCGAGCCCCATGGCTCCTCAGGGAAGCCCGGAAGCCCTGGTAGGGATGAGCCAAAACCCAATGGCCCCAGCAGGCTCGAGGTGCCTGTGCCAGACAGCGCTGCCTCCCCCAGCTTGCAGGGGCTCCATGGTTTCGGCAGCAAGCCCGAGCTCTGTGCCGCTGCCGGCGCCTCTCCCACCACAACGTTGGGCCACTGCTTCCCCGGCGGCGGCGGCAAGCGCGCGGCAGCATCGAAGGCGCTGGGCTTCTCCCTCCCACCAGAACCTGGTGTCAGGGAGTTCCAGGAGCCCTCCGCCGTGTTAGTCCTCTCTGGGGAAGAAGACGTGCCCCGGGATGCTTTAAAGGGGCTCCACCGCTGCTCCGGCCCCGCAGTGCGCGCCGGGATGGTCGGCAGGGTTAAACCAGTGCCGGGCATGGCGGCTGCAGTGGGAAGGGGCTCAACGGCTGGTGGAGGATCTGGAGGCTCCTGCTTGATCGGCCGGCTGCTGAAACAGTTCTGTGCAAACGGCTGGGCTTCCTCAGAGCCTGAGCTAGTCCTGTGCGCCCCGGCCACCGCTGCCTTCTGCTGGCTGGCATAGCGGTTAGCCCGCTCGTACGTGCGCTGGTGATGGTTTTTGCTCCGGACGCTGTTCGGGATGGGCTCAGGGAAACTGGTATTCCCATAGGTGTGGTTGAGGCTCTCCTGCAGGGCCGGGACGTCAGGCTTCTTCTCATAGCCGTTGCTCACCCAGTTGCTCCCCGAGGCATTACGGGATGCCCCGTAATTGAGAAACTGTGAGGGGAAGACGTGGTTGCTGGAAAAGCCGTAATACCCAAAGGAGGGAAGCGCGAACTTGGAGTGAAACCCGTTCACGGAAGGCAGATTGGGCTGTGCATAGTAGGAATGGTAAGAGTAAACACTGTTCATGCTGTACGGGTCAGAGGGCCGGCAGCTCCCCAGCACCGAATAGCTCTCCACCACTGCGTTGCCGTTGTACTTGAAGGCGTTGTAGTGGCTCGGTGGCTCCACTTTGATGGAAGGTTTCAGTGGCTGGGGGGGAAGCCCGCTTTTCAAGGCCATACCTGCAGGCACAGCACACACACAGCCCCTTGTGAACTGCCAGCCCAGGAAGCCACTGGCGGGGAACAAGGACCCCAACAACTCAGCTGGACTCAAAAACCCCATGAAGACGGTGCTGCCAACCAAGCATGGAGGCCAGCATCACCCAGTGCACTGGCACTGATTCACACCTGCGGGATCAGAGGTTCCCAGTACCCAGCAGCTTGGGGAAAACCCAGGCAAGCACAACAGAAACACCACCCTGCACCCCCAACATGCCAAGAGCTCAACAGCCACCTCTCCATGGCAGCACCCAACCACATCCTCATCCCTTCATGTGTGGTCCAGACAGCTCAGACTTTCGCCTCTGCCCCCATTACCTGCATTCTGCTGGAGCGTGGGCAGCTCAAGTGCCTCTTGCTTGATCTTCTCCGGTGTCATCAGCTTCTCTTTCTGCAGCTTCTTCTTCTCTGCGGCGGCTTTCCTCGCCTCCAGCTGCCTCTGCCGGCAGGACTTGGCAGGCTCGGGCAGCTTGCGGACCTCACGGGGGAAGGATGTGAGCACCTGGATGGCCCCGCTGCCCACCTTGGCGTTTTGGTTCTCCTCGCTGCCAAACTCATCCGTGCTGGACATCTTGTAGAGGGGGAGGACGTGCAGCTGCTCATCTTCAGGGATTTTCCCCACCACGCGATTGTCTTCCTTTGTCAGAGTGCAGACCTGCGGGACGCATGGGACACCATCAGTGTGAAGCCACCCAACCTGGCACCCTCCTGCCCAAGCCTACACTGGTCCCCAGCAGGCATTTGGGAACCTCCTGCAGGGTGGGTCAGAGAAAACCAAACCCATGGTCCTTGCTAGCACCGTGGTTTAGTCTAGCTGGGGTGGCTTCAGCACCCCACAGACCTGAACGTTTTCATCTGAGGTGTGTAACCACCGAGCAGCAGCCACTGGAGTCATGCAGGGGTGACAACTGGGGACAGACGAGTGGCTCAAAAAGGAGCATAGAATCATAGAATGAATCACAGAATGAATCACAGAATGAATCATAGAATGAATCATGGAATGGTTTGGGTTGGAAAGGAGCTTAAGATCATCCAATTTCAACCCCCTACCACAACCAGGGACACCTTCCACTAGAGCAGCTTGCTCCAAAACCGTGTCCAACCTGGCCTTGAACACTGCCAGGGATGGGGCAGCCACAGCTTCTCTGGGCTCCCTGTGCCAGCGCCTCAGCACCCTCACAGTAAAGAACTTCTGCCTTATCTCCAACCTGAACTTCCTCTGTTTCAGTCTGAACCCATCACTCCTTGTCCTATCACTACAGTCCCTGATGAAGAGTCCCTCTCCAGCATCCTTGTAACCCTCTTCAGACACTGGAAGCTGCTCTGAGGTGCAGCTTCTCTTCTCCAGGCTGAACAGTAACCAACAGCATCCCAAACACAAGGGGGAGCACCCCAAAAAGCCCCACCAGCCCCTTGCTTACCACTGTGCAGCCGTTGTAAAGGTTATGCTGATCTTTGTGAGCGTGAGCACAGAAGTCCATGCAGGCTGTCACTCCCGAGAACGGCCTCCCCTCCTTCAAGCCCAGCCGGCAGTCAATCGCCACGTCCTCGTTGGTAACCTGCGAGAAGGAGGAGAGGGCTTGGGTTATCCAGAATCTCCCACATGCCTGCTGCCAGGTGATGTGTTCCAAAGGGGATGCATGAGTACCTGGTTTTGGTAGGCTTGTGGTGCCAGCCTCTTGTAAAGTGGAGCAACCTCGGTGGCCAAGTCCTGAAAGCTTTTCCGGAGCAACTCTTCCTGCAGCAGGGAAAAGAAGAGGATGTCACCCAGGGGTTTGGCGAGCAGGGATGGAATTGGGGACGCAGCCCCTGCACTCTACATGGCACCCAACCCTTCCCATGATGTCCTCCAGTGCACAAACTACATTGCTTCAATTCTTGGTGACATTTTGGCCATTCAACCTCCACCCTCAGCATCTGTTGTGCTTCAGCTTGCTTGACCCATGAGCCCTCTGGCATCTCCCCTGGGGTTTCTAGAGAGGACCCGTTTGTGCCACTCCATACCAGCACTTGCTGTCACTCCAGAAGTCTGGTTCTAGGACATGAACCTAAACCTGCTCTCTGGTTACATCAGGCTGGCTTCCATTTCCCCATCTGGAGAAGCCGCATGGAGACCTCAGAGCCTGGAGCAAGCTGCTCTAGTGGAAGGTGTCCCTGCCTGTGGCAGAGGGTTGGAACTGGATGATCTTAAGATCCTTTCCAACCCATTCCATGATTCTATGATCTCCCTAATTCATCAAAAATCCCACCAGGAATCCCATTTTCTGGCCTCTCCCCTGCAAAACTTGAGGGTAAACGGAGGTCCAAACCCACAGCCCCACCCGTGCCACCCACCTCTTTGGGATTATCTCCCACCAGCCTGAATTTGCGAGGAGTTTTGCTCCGGGCATATTTGCATCCATTGAAATACATGCTCCAGGAGCAGCCGAAGGAGAAGGAAGCACCGCAGGTGTTGGGGTCTTTGCCTTGGCACGCACAGGTCCGGCTGCAGGAGGGACACCACGGAGGAACATCAGCCACCAGTGTGGTGATGGCAGCTCTGAAAACAGGGAGGGAATCCCCAAACCTCCCACATCCTCTTCCCATCCCATTCCCAACAGGACTAACGGTGGGCTGTGACTTACTCGTCGTTCAAGCCGCAGCGGCGGCTGGTGGGGTTCCCGTACTTGGTGAGGGTGTCGGTGAGCTCCTGGTACAGGGTGTCCCCCAGGGTGCGGGGAATGCCCTCCCAGGCCAGGATCAGGATAATGATGACGGCGTTCTGGCAGTGGTGGCCGGCCCGGTGCCGCACCAGGCACAGGAGCTTCTCCTCTTGGTTGTGTCTTCGGATCACCTGGAAAACAGAGGGGTCAGACCACTCCAACAGCAAAATACTTCCCAGTAATGGCCTCAAGCTGCACCAGGGGAGGTTTAGATGGAGATGAGGAACAATTCCTTCCCCAGAGGGTGCTCAGGCATTGGAAAAGGCTGCCCAGGGGAGTGCTGGAGTCATACATCACAAACCATGTAGCCTAATGCCCTCAGAGCCATGGGTTAGTGATGGCCTTGGCAGGGCTGGGGAATGGCTGGACTTGATCATCTTAAAGGTCTTTCTCGACCTGGTTGATTCTATGGGGAGGACCCCAAAAGTGGGTCCTGGCTGCCTTCCGCAGTGGGAATTCGGGTGGGCAGAGTTGCTGGAGCTCCCATGGGTGGATTCACCCCAATGGGCTTAGGGCTGCCAGGCTGGGGGTCATGCCCAGCCCAAGGGCTGCAGGCATGGACATGCCATTCAGTGGGCACTGCCAAGGGGGGACGAGATCCATGGCACAGGTACTCACCCACTTGGCGATGGGGCAGCCCCGGGAGCTCTTCCCCTCCTTCCCCGTGTAGATGACCTTCTCGATGCGGATGGCCTTGCCCTTCTCTCCATACCTGCCAGGGAATGGGCATCAGCCTTGCTCACCCATCCCCATGCTCATGAGTTCCCCCCTCACCTCATGGGACCCCACTTACCCTCAACAGACCCCTCCACTCACCCTCACAGGATGCCACTCGCCTTCACAAGACCCCCCAGGACCCCACACACCCTCAGAGCCCCTGCTCATCCACACAGACACCATTCACCTTCATTAGTCCCCCCTTTCCTTTCAGGCCCCCTGGTTCCTTACCGTTCCTCCATGAGCTCCCTGATGGATGCCACAGTGGGCCCCGAGCCCAGGTGGGTGTAATAGGGCCCCTCGTCCTTCTCCACAATTTGCTCTGCACAGACACAAAGGGGAACAGGGATTTTGGGATTTGCACCTCTGCGATCTGCCCCAAGAGATGCCAAACCCCAAATTCCCTCAAACCAAGCACTTCTGCACCAAAAATCAAGGGTTCCTCAGTGGCATCTGCCCCTTAGAACATCAGGGAAGAGAAGACACATATGGGGTTCATTAAGCAGCCCGGTGGATCCTGTTCGTTTTCTGCTCTGGAAGACACTAAAATGCTGCTGAGGAACAAGGAGATGGGTGCTCAGACCTGCACCCATTAGCACACATCCCCTCTGCAGACATGGAAACCTCCCTGAGCAGCCACAGCCACTCCAGGCTGTAGCAACCATGGCTCCATCCCGGCACAAAGGATTTGTACCAGGAAGAATGCTGGAGCTACAGAAGAAGGATGCTGGGCTATAGAAAGATGCTGGGCTATAGGAGAAGGATGCTGGAGCAACAGGAGAAGGACGCTGGGGCTACAGGACAAGGATGCTGGAGCTACAGGAGGAGGATGTTGGGCTATAGAAGGATGCTGCGCTACAGAAGAAGGATGCTAAGCTACAGGAGAAGGATGCTAAGCTACAGGAGAAGGATGCTGGGGCTACAGTCCTGCAATCAGCAACCTTCACCCCCTACAGCAGCAAACACCTTGGAGCATTTAGGGAGGGAAGGTGCTGACATGGGAAGCAAAGGATGCTCCCAGCATCCACGGAAGCCCAGGGGTCAATCCTGGGTGCGCAGGGATGCTCCAACACTGCTGGGTGGGATGCACCCAGTGCAGATCTGCCTGATGTGTCCTTCCACCCCTCTGCTCTCACTGCCCTTATTTCCATTCCCATCATGTCTCACTGGCTGGGATCCAGGGTGAGGAGAAAGCTGGGCTCAGCTGGGCTGCAGCTGCCCAGACAGGGATCAATACGGCCTGCAGCCAAGGTTGGGTTAGCACAGCCTCTAACAGCACAGCCACCTCATAAAGCACCAAAGCTTGGCTCTCACTTAACTGCTTCCTCCCACAGCTTTTCCTTAGGAAAATAGAGAGAGAATCCCCCCTGTTCCTGCCCCTAAATCAGGCTGCAAAAGGAAAAGCAACCCGAATCCTGGCACTGCAGGGAGAAACTCCTGAGTTAGAGCAACTCCAGAAAAGCCTTTACATTCACTTGGTGCCATTCAAGGTAATTCCTGCTGCCATCTATAAGAAAATAAACATCAGCCCCACAACTAAAGGGCAGCCTGGGGTTAGCCCGAGGCTGGACGGCCCAAATCCTCACCCTGCTCTTCCCAGGGGAGAGTGGCTGTACTCTGGGAGGGAAAGATCCAACTGCTCATGCTTGGACAGAGGTGAACTGCAAGGACTGGGTGGGAATTCTCCAGCGCTTGCTGCAAAGTGTAACAGATGCCAAAACACACAAAAAAACCCAGGGCTTTGGTGCTTATCGTAGAATCCCTCAATCCTAGAATGGTTTGGGTTGGAAGGGACCTTAAAGCTCACCCAGCTGCAACCCCTGCCACGGGCAGGGACCCCTTCCACTAGAGCAGCTTGCTCCAAGCCCCTGTGTCCAACCTGGCCTTGAGCACTGCCAGGGATGGGGCAGCCACAGCTTCTCTGGGCACCCTGTGCCAGCGCCTCAGCACCCTCACAGGGAAGAGCTTCTGCCTAAGAGCTCATCTCAGTCTCCCCTCGGGCAGGTTAAAGCCATTCCCCTTGGCCTGTCCCTACAGGGCCTTGTCCCAAGCCCCTCTCCATGTTTCCTGCAGCCCCTTCAGGCACTGGAGCTGCTCTCAGGTCTCCCCTTCAGGAGCCTTCTCCAGGCTGCCCCAGCCCAGCTCCCTCAGCCTGGCTCCAGAGCAGAGCTGCTCCAACCCTCGCAGCATCTCCATGGCCTCCTCTGGTCTTTTCTAACCCAACTGCTTCTACAGTTCCCAGCCAAAGTGAACTCCATTGTGCAAGCACAGCATCCCCCCCAAAAATACCCCCCTGGCACGCCCCCCAGCACGACCGGTCACTCACCAACACAGTCACAGGTTGGGAATTCCGCTTGTGCCCTCTTGGCTGGCGTGTCCAGGAGGCTTTTGGTCGGCGTGTCCAGGTACTTGAGCGGCGACTCCAAAAAGCCGCTAAGGGTCGGTGTCAGCGGCACCTCGTCCTTGGTGGGGGTCCCGTCGGTGTCATCCACGTCTGGGTTTTGGCTTTCCTCAGAGTAAAAGCACGTGGTGGACACCACGGTGATAGCACCAGAAGATTCGATTTTGATCTGTTTGGGGGACCGGGCGGTGAAAGGGGGCTCCGAAAGCGGACCCTTCCCCGGTGAGAACGAAAAGCTTTTGGGTCCGGCTTGGGGAGCGCTGCTTGAAACGGCGGTGGTGGCATTGGGGGGCACTTGTGGGGCTGGCACCGACCCCCCCGGCACCTCGGCAGCCGCGGCGGTGAGCATGGCGGGCGTTTCGGGGGGCTGCAGGTTGAAATTCTCCCCAAATTCAGCTTCAAATTGCCGGATGAGCTCTTCCAGCTTGTCATCCACCATGATGGGGGCCGGGGCCGGGGCCTCCTCACAGCTGGTTGAACCCGCCGGCGCAGGGTGAATTTGGGGGCCCCCCCCGGGGGCACCCCTTTCCTGAGAGTCGGGAGCCGGGGGGCAGCCATCCAGGGGGGTTGGTGGCGGGGGGTAAGCGGCAGGCAGGGGTAGTGCAAGAGGCTGAGGCGGGCAGGCCGGCGGCGGTTCTGTTTGCATCTCTTCGGCGGGGGGTTCGGCGGGCGCCCGAAACCCCTCCAGGCTGATCTGCCAGAGGGGCAGGAAGAGCGGCTGCGAGTCCTTCTGCTTCGCCTTCTTGATCTGCACTTGCTTACGGAGCGGTTTGGCCGGGGGGGGCTTTTCGGGTGGTGTTTTCTTCTTCTTCTCTTTGGCCTGCTTTTCAAAGGGCTTGGGGGGCACGGATGGGGCGCCGGGAGCCCACCAGCCGCTCGGCCGATCCGGCGCTGCCGCCGGCGCTGCTGCCAGGCTTTGCTCAAGGAAGAGGCTGCGCTTGTGATGGAGATGTTGCTGCAGGACCAGCTGCGTCTTCTTGTGCAGGTCGGGCTCTGGGGGTGCCAGTGGCAAACGGGGGCCACTCGGTGGCACTTCTTTAGCGGGTGCTCGTTCGGGGGGCTCAGTTTTAGGTGCCGTCGCTTTGCTGGCTATTGCTTCAGGTCTCTTGAAAGCTGCCTTGATGTAGTCATCAGCGTTCCCCAGGAGCTGCTCCAGCTCTGCCATGGGGTCTCCAGCCCCTGCTGCCCCCTCGGCTTCCAGCCCCCATGTTGCTGCAAAGCCCCCCCGGGGCGGTGCTGCACCAAAGAACGGCTCCGGCGCTGCTCCCGGCTCCGGTGGGTAACGGGGCTCATCCCCTCGCTGCCACACAGCCCCCGATGGGGCGAGGGGGCCGGGGCCGAAGGGGGCAGCGGGTGGCGGCGGTGGTGGCGGCGGGGGGGGCTGGCCATCGCCGGCGGGCTGGGGGAGAGCGGCCGAGAGCTGCGTGAGGGCTTCGATGGCTATGGCGGTCTGCAGGCTGATGTTCTTCTCCTTGGCGATGGTCAACACGCTCTGAGAGAAGGGGAGGCCGTCGGGCGGGCACGGCTCGGCGGGCTCAGGCACCGGCTGGGGGTCAATAGCACCTTCCTGGGGGGGTGGCAGGGGGTTGGCGGTGACGCGAGGCCGCGGCGAGGCCGGCTCTTCACCGAGAGCCATCTTGATCTTCTGCTCCAGCCATTCCAGGTAGTCGGGGCACTCGGGGCCGTCGCAGTTGCAGTTGGGGGGCTTCACACCGTGTTTAGCCAAAGCCAAGGCAGCCTTCAGGGCGTGCAGGTCCTCCCCTCGTGGGACCCCATCCGCAGTGCTCAGCCCGCCCCGGCTCATCTCCGAGTCAAACTTCTCATACAGCAGCGACGGCGATGCCGGGGCTGGCAGGCGGTAGGAGGAAACGGCTTCAGCCACAGCCGAAAAGGCCACCAGGTTCCTGACGTCTTCCAAGTGGGCTTTCCCCGTGGCAGGCAGCTGGCCCGGGGACCAGCCGCTCGGCTCCATCAGCGCCGGGCCCCCCGCCTCCGGCCGGGCCCCATTGGCCAGGCTGAGCCCGCTGCCCTCCTTCAGCCGCCTTTCTTCCACATAATTAATTGGCCCTTCTTCCATTTGGCTTCTGCTGGGTCCATCAACCGGGTCGCCCGCCGAACCTGTCTGTGAGGAGGGAGAGAGGAGAGATGTGAGCATCCCCTGCCGTGACCCACGTGCCAGCAGCCCCATAGAGTGATGGAATCAACCAGACTGGAAAAGCCCTTTAAGCTCATCAACTCCAACCATTCCCAGCACTGCCAAGGCCACCACTAACCCATGGCACTGAGGCCTCGTCTCCACGCTGTGTGAACACTTGCAGGGACGGTGACTGCAGCCCTGTCCTGGGCAGCCTGTTCCAATGCCTGAGCACCCTTTGGGAAAGGAATTGTTCCTCAGCTCCATCTAAACCTGCCCTGGGGCAGCTTGAGGCCGTTTCCTCTTGTCCCATCCCTTGTTCCTTGGGAGCAGAGCCCAGCCCCTCCTGGCTCCATCGTCCTCTCAGGCAGTTGCAGGGAGGGATCAGGTAGCCCCTGAGCCTTCTCTTCTCCAGACAACCCCAGCTCTTCAGCCATCACCCTAGTTCTCTCTCTTGGTTTATTGGAGGCCTACAAGGATGCTGGAGAGGGACTCTGCATCAGGGACTGCAGCAATAGGGCAAGGGGTGATGGGTTTAAACTAAAACAGGGGAAGATCAGGTTGGAGATAAGGCAGAAGCTCTTCACTGTGAGGGTGCTGAGGCGCTGGCACAGGGTGCCCAGAGAAGCTGTGGCTGCCCCATCCCTGGCAGTGTTCAAGGCCAGGCTGGACACAGGGGCTTGGAGCAAGCTGCTCTAGGGGAAGGTGTCCCTGCCCATGGCAGGGGTTGGAGCTGGATGAGCCTTAAGCTCCCTTCCAACCTGAACCAGGCTGGGATTTTGGGATTCTATTTTTCATTCCCCCTTTCCCCATCTCTTTCTCTCACATCCAGGTGATGAAGACACAGATGAGCCACAACCACGTGGGTTCTGCTAGGCTGCGTAAGGAGCAGCACTGCTCAGGGGGTGGACGGACAGTTTCCACCCCACCACCCACATCCCTCCCCACCTCCTGCTCTCGCAATTTCTCACAGGCCAGTTTGGGATTTCCATGCCCACCGTGGGCAGGATGTGGGACAGGGAGGGCATCCCCAGCCCCGGTGCCACAGCTTGCACCAGCGAAGGAAGCGGTGCGGGGAGGAAAGGGGGGTTTTTGCTTGGACCGAAGCCTGAAGCAAACATCCTGGCCGGGAGCAGCAGTCCCGCACCAGGGCAGTGGCACGGCAGGAAGCTGCTGAGCTGGCTGTGCCGGTGCCAGGGGACGTTTCACCTCGAATAACCCGGTGTCTGTAGTAACACAGGGCCCCGGGCAACGCCGAGCTGCAGCCCTGGCGTCCACACCACCGGCTGCGTGCCAAGAGGAGACCAGAACCGTTGGAGACATCCGAGGTGGTGGCACCCAGACCTGTGTCTGGTCTCAAGGGGTTTTGCCAGGGATAGGAGTGTCTTTCTGTGCTCCGTGGCTCAGCAGCAGGGATTTCGGTGCTGCGGCAGCCAGGGGTGCTGGCTGTGTATTTAGCAGCTTGCTGATAACCAAGGGGGAGCTTCCTGAGAGCTAAAAATACAGCAGAGTTCACTGGGAAAAACACAACAAAGCTGCGGGCAGAGCTTCCTGCCTCCGGCCAGTGCCAGCAGCCACTCGTGGGAAGGAGCTGCAGCCCTGAGCCCAAGTCACTGCTCAGTGTTCAGCAGGACAGGGGTGAGGGTTTAACCCTTCAGCCACCAGCCCCATGGCTCTGGCACAGGCATCCTTCAAGGTGAGATTTCTCCACCAGAGATAAGCACGCTGCTGACTGTGGCGAAACCAGGGCAGTACCACTCCCAGTACGATTCTATCCCCAAAAATCCCCCTTCACAAGGGGTGAAAGCTCCCAGGGGAGCACAGCACCAACACAGCGTAACCCTGCTCCGGCACAGGGCTTGCCCTGATGCTGCTGGGGCTTCAGAGGGGCTCCAGTCCCTCTGCAGTATCCCAGAGCCAAGCAACAGAGCCAGGAGCGATGGGACCGGTCCGTCAGGTCTGGGGAGCAAGTGCTTGATGTGCTGGCGAAACAGCAGCTCAGGTAGGGTGGGGACAACATGCCGCCTCCACGCTCCTTTGCAAAGCAAGGAAGAAACAGCCTCACCCGTCCTTCCTACACCGTCCTCTTCCTCCTCCTCACCAGCCAAAAGGGTTTTTCCCCAGCAGAGCATGGTGGCAGGGAGATAAAAGCCCTGAGCCCCCTCCAAGACCTTGTGGACGTGCAATGAAGCATCCCCAGCATCGCAACGGTGACGCCAGCCCAGGGAAACGATGACAAACCTGTTTTGCTCTGGGTGGGGAGGGGGCACCAGCCCCAAGGGTCTACCCAAGGAGGGGGAGCTTGCTGAGTAACGGCAGGCGAAGCCCCAAAAACCAGCTTGCTGGGACAGGGTGGCACTTTGGGCTGCTCCATCCCATAAACCAGGGTATCAACCCAGCAGGAAGATGAGGCAGGAGCAAGTATCCCGTGATGCTCCTAAAGGGTTAATCCGAAAGCTGCAACCTTCCTCAAATCAGTGGGGAAAAGACATTACCCCGTGATGCTCCTAAAGGGTTAATCTGAAAGCTGCAACCTTCCTCAAATCGGGGGGGGAAGAAACTATATATGTATATATATATATATAAAATTCCTTTTATCCTGGCTCTCTCATCCAGTTCCTCTTGTTCCCAGTCCCACAGGCTGGAAGATGGAAAGACCTCAGGGCTTCTCCCCAAAAATCCATCCCCTTCCCTATCTCGACTCACTCCAGCAGCATCCACAGAAACCCCCAGATCACTGCCATGGGCACCTATCCCTCCTTTCCCTGGAAAAAGGGCTCCCTGCCCAAACCTCCTTCCATTCATCCCAGGAAAGAATAAAAGCTGAGGAAGGGGGAGGGATATAAACTCAAGAGAAAGGAAGGTTTGGGTTAGCTCAGTTGCTCCGCTCCTGCACGGTCCCTTCTGCACGCTATAAATGGGGATAAATCCCCCTGAGGATGAAAACATTTGGGTTTTAAATCTCTTTTTTCCTTCTTTATTTATTTCCCCTCCCCTCCCCCCCAAGTTTTAAATGCCTTAAACAGAAGGAAGGAAGGCAAAAAACACAACCACACACGCAGAGCCCAGCTTGGAGGGATTCCAGCCTGGGCTGCGCTCCCTGGGAGTGATCCGGAGCCGTTTATAACCCGGTGAGTGCCGGAGCAGGGGGAACGGTGCCGGATCCGGGCATGGCTCTGAGCGGGCAGCACTTACGTGTGTGGGGCGGGAGGCGAAGATGGAGCGGGACCATGCGGGGAGGGAAGGAGAACGGAGTTGTTGGAGCCTCGGCCCTCCCCGCCCCCTACAAAACCAGCTGGAGAAGCCATTAGCCCCGGCGCCGTGCGCACGTAGGGACGGACGGACCCACGGACAAGGGCCCCACGGCGCGGCATGGGCCCCACAGAGACACCTCAACACCCCATGGGGGGTTATAGGGGGGACCCACGTCCCTGAGCTGGCAGGGAGGGGTGGATGTAGGGCCAGAAGGGAATGGCAGCTCCTGATGACGGTGACCCTATAGATCCCTCTGCCCTATACGTGCTGGTGGCCTTGGGATACAGTGACGTGTATCCAGCTGCCTGCATGTTCAGCAAGCTTGTATCAAACAGTCCCAAATAGCCAGCAACCCCATGTATATATCCATATATATATATATATATACCCAGCAACCTATATATATAACCAGGAATCTTATATAGTCAACAGCCCTATATATGCAGCAACCTATATATCCACCAGCCTTATATATTCAACAGCCCCATATACTCAGCAACCTATATAACCACCAGTCTTATATATCCAGCAACCCTATATACCCAGCAACCTATATATATATCCATGGATCTTATCTAGGCAACAGCCCTATATACCCAGCAACCTATATATCCAACAATCTTATATATTCAACAGCCCTATATATATCCAGCAGCCCTGCAGAACCAGCAATCTTATACATCCAACAACCTTCATATCCCCATGTGCATAATCCTATATACCCAACAACTTGTTACATCCACAGCAACATACATATCCTGCAATCCCATATATCCAGCAGACCAATACATCCAGCAACCCTAAACACTTCACAAGCCTAAATCCCAAATCCTGTCTGTTCAGCAATGCTATATATATATATATACACACACACACCCAGTGACCTATGCATCCAATAACCCTAAATCCCAAATCCTATCTACCCAGCAACCCTATATATATATATATGTATGTATACACACACCCAGTGACCTGTACATCCAACAACCCAGTCCCTCTATACAGCAACCCTAGATACCCAACAGTCCTATATCCATCCAGATACACATCAAACAGGGGATGAGAACATGGCCATCCATCCACCCTGCCTCCCCCAGACCCCAAAGCCAACAGGGGAACAGGTTTTAAATCCCTCATCCTCCAAAACCAGCCGCTGACCCTGCCAGGATCCCCAAAATTCCCTTGCCCAAGTATTTCCGGGGTTTATTAAACCCTTTGGCAGCAGCCAAATGGTTCAGCTACAGAGCACAGAGCAACTCGGTGCATGCCGAGCGGTTTGGGACACACCGCACGGTGTCACCCCGCTGCTAAAACCACTCAATTTCATTAAAAGCACTGAATTTGGGAGGAGCATTTCATTGGGAACACACATTGGGAATGCCGAGCCCATCCCAATGGCATCTGGGCAGCTGCAGGGGGGGAACACCCACCCCACGGCGTGCCGGGGCTGCGGTGAGGGCACGGCGGGGTGCTCGGGAGGTCAGTGGTGCCGCTGCCAGCCGGCGGCACGGGCCGGCCAAGAGGCAAGAGGCAGTTTGGCTGCCGGCCCCGCGCCGCACCGGTGGAGCCCGGCCAGCCCCGGCACTCGCCTTGTGGTTTTCCTCCTCTGGAAAGAACCCCGGGGATCCTCCGTTGGGATCGTGGGTTGGGGGGGGGAAGCACGGAGCATCCCTGAGAGCAGCAGAGCCTACAATAACAAACCAAAGGGCTTTGCTGGGGAAGGGAATGCTGCTGGAATCACACACACACAGCCCGGTGGTGGGGGACACCGCATCACCACATCAGACCCAAAGAGGTGGAAAACACCCATCCCACTTCCAAACCACAGCCACGGTCCCCAGGTACTGGCAAGGGGGACGCCGGAGCGGAGCCAAACGGTGCAAGGACCTAAATCCATGCTCAACACCCCCCAAAATGGGAATTAAAGGAAGCCTGGGAAGCCCAAGCGCTGACCCCAACGATAGCCCCCGGCTCCCCCCGGCCGGGGTACCCACCGCGCCGGCTCATGGTCCCGCTGCTTCCCGGCGCCGCGGGCAGCCGCGGCTGCTTCTCCCGCCTTGTTTTCCAAGCTGTTTCCATGGCCCCAGCTGACCCCGGCGCTGGGTCTGAGCTGCTCACTCCTGTCCTCATTTAGCCCGGAGAAAAGCCGGAATAGCACCGATGCCGAGGGAGCTGAGCTGATTTATGCAGTGGGAAGCCTGGATTTGCTTCACACGAGCCCTGCGAGCGCTTTCGGGGACCCCCTGGATCCATAACCCCTCTCCAAGGCCACTATTTCACCCCCTTTTCCTTCCCATCGGGATACGATGAACCAGTTGAACATGATTCTAGTCCCATTCCCAGCTCCGGCCAATGCTGGGAGCTTCTGAGTGAGAGGTGGGATATTTTTCCAGGTGGAAAATTTGTTCCCATCTCCATCCTCCTCATTTCCGCCAGGGAAAGGGTTTTCCCTTTTGAAGGGGCCATAGCTGGGATGCTTGAGGTGGGAGTATTTAGGGAGGGAATGCTCAGAGTTGGGATGCTTGGAATGGGGATGCTCAGATGCTCAGAACAGGGATATTCAGGTGAAGATCTCCATGGAAGTGTTTTCCCTTTTGGAGGAGCTGCAGCTGGAACGCTTGAGGTGGGAATTCTTGTGGAGGGGATGCTCAAGGTGGGGATGCCAGCATAGGGATGCTCACAATTGGGATGCTCAGAGCAGAGATGTTCAGTTGAAGACACCCAGGGTTGGGATGCTCAGGGAAGGAATGCTTGGAGCAGGGATGCTCAGCACTGGGGCCACATGAGCGATGCCCCAGCAGATGCTCCCACTGGAGCAGCTTTTGGGAAGCACGCTGCCGCAGCCAAGCCACAGCGTGTGTTCCCACTACAACGCTCCTTCCCAGCGCGGCGCAGAGCCGAGCCGGAGCCGCCAGTTGGCACAGGGCAAGGGGAAAGGCTTGGCACGGCACAGAGCCGCGTCAGGCTGCCGGCTCCGGCCGGACAGGGAGGGAGCCGCGCTCTGGAAAGGGAAAAGAAGGGAGGAAAGGCAAAAAACCGCGGTGCTATTTTAGTTTCTTGGAGCGTTTTTGTCCTCAAACACAGCTGGAGCCTCTCGTGCCGCTACCAGATTGGCGCCGGGGCCCACTGGCAAAGCCAAATCACCCGCTGGTGGGGAGCGGTGGCTCTGTCCATGGGGAAAGGGAAGGAAGGAGGGGATGGGAGGAAGGGGAAAGGGAAAAGGAAGGAAAGGAAGAGGAAGGAGGGGATAGGGAGGAACAGGAAGGGGAAGAATGGGAAAGGGAAGGTGAATAAGGGAAGGGGAATAGGGGGAAGAATGGGAAGAGGAAGGGGAATAAGGGAAGGGGAATATGGGGAAGAGTAAGGTGAAGCACAAGGGGAAGGATAAAGGGAAGGAGAAAGAGGAAGAAGGGGATGGGAAAAATGGAAATGGGGAAGAAGGGGATGGGGAGAAATGGGAGAAAGTAAAAACGGGAAAAAGGGAGAAAGAGAATGGGGAAAAAGAGGAAGAGGAAAATAGGGAGGAAGGGAAACAGAAGAAGGGAAAGGGGACATGGAGGAAGGGAACATGAAGGGAAGGAAAAAGGATCCACCTGGGATTGAAGAAGGAAGGAGAAGCACATGGGCTGTAGGAGGAAGGCCCGGGGCCTCGCCTCTCGCCCGGCAGCATTCACTGTCCTACGACAGCCACCCCCATGAGGCTGGGCTGGAATTTCCAGCCAGCATCTCCCACAGGATCAGGTTTGGGCCCTTCCCGGCCCCTCCTGAGCCATTTCCACCCCACTGATTGCTCTGCCCTGCAAATCAGGGGGGGAAATGCCAGGATTTGGGAACAAGAAGAAAAGCCGCCCTACACCCATGCACTAACCACACTGCACCCCAATTTCCAAGGCTTTTCCCCCCATTGGGCACCCTGATGGCACCCTGAGTGCAAGCGGGCAATGTGCCACCCAGCACCCACGGGCGCTCAGCTTCCCACCAGCCCATCCCTGTCCCGTCGTACCTGGGGGATGCTGCGGTGTCCCCCCCTTTCCCGGGATGTGGGGGCTCCTCGCACCGCTCCGTGCCGCACAGCCCGGCCTTTCAGCACAGGAGGAGGAGGAGGATGAAGAGGAGGAGGAGTAGAACCATGCACGCTGCCGCCCTCCCATCCGACAAGCGCAGGCAAGTTGGCGGCACGATGCCCGCGGGGCAGGAGCCAGGAGATGAGTGGGAGCCCAGCCCTGCCCCGTCTGGGAGCAGGGAAAACGCCGGCTCTGCCAAACCCAGATCTGGTTTCACCACCGCGACCTGTCCCCCGTGGGGAAAAGCATCTCACAGCAGGTGGGAGACACAACCCCGCTGGATGAAATCCCTTCTCCAAGGACAAAACATGTGCTGGCAGCACAGACACAGGCTCGGCCACAGGAAAACCATGTTGGCAGCACATCAGACAATGAAAACCACCTTTTTCTCACCCAAAATTTAAAGCTCCCCCTTATTCCCAGCTGCCTCCCCTGCTGCTGAGTCAGCACCGGTACTGCTGAGTCATCACAGCCCGACGCCAACCGGCCCCGTGGTGAGCTCAGCCGCGGGGGCTTCGGCACCTCCACGCTCACCGGAGCTGCACGTTGAGGCTTTAACCGGCTCCTCTGACCACATTTTGGGGTCTCTCCAGCCTCTGCCCCCCTAAAAACCCTCACCCATCCCCAACACTCAGCATTGCCTTGAACCCACAGCTACCAAAACGCAAGGTAGGGCTGGGCAAGGAAACCAGCAGCACTTCAGCTCTCCCAGTCTGTGACCGGTGCTGCAGTCCTCACCAAAACACCCCATCATGGACCACGTACGAGCCGCGGCCGCCGCCCGCATCCTCCCCATCTCGCTCGCCAAATGGGAATGGTGAAAAGAAGGGGGAAATAACCCATAAACCATGGAATTTCACTGGTTCTTTTCCCCCACGCTGGGGTCATGAGCACCGTGGGGGGAAGCGCCAACGCCGCCTCCGGCTTCCCCGGCCCGGTGACGGGGTTGATGACTCATGGGGAAGGAGGGGGGAAGCGGCGCGTGCACGGGGCCGTCATGTTTGTAAACCTAAAATAAGCCATGTGCGGGCAGGCAGCGTGCGCCGAGCCAGGCGCTGCAGAGAGGAGCACGGGGACAGGCCAGGCACCGGCTCCCGCTGCCTTCCTCACGGCATTCCAACCAGGGAATGCTCAGCCGGTGGGAGAAGATGGTCCCACTGTGATGGCTTTAATTGGCACGGTTTGACGTGCACGGGCTTTAATTGCAATGGGTTTAATTGGCACGGCTTTGAGGGTAAGGGCCTTAAATGCAACGGCATTAGGGGCAACGGCGCTAGATGCAACGGCATTAAATGCAACGGTGTTAGATGCTACAGCATCTATTACATGCAATGGTGTTAAGGGCAATGGCATTAGATGCAATGGTGTTAAAGGCAATGGCATTAGGAGCAACAGCCTTAAATACAGTGACCAACTGCAACACCAACCAGGGTTTCTAAGAGCCTCGGGGTCTTTAAAGCCCCTGACCCTGTTGCTGCTCATCCCCCTTCCATACCCTATCACCTCCCAACACATTTGCAACAGCTCCCAGGATGCTTCCTGGCCAAGCTGGGAAGAAGGGGGCTGTGGTGACCTGGGCTCTGTGGTGACAAACCCTGCTGGCCTTGCTCAGCATCCCCTCAGCCTCCATGCTGATGACTGCAATCCATTACTCCAATCTATTTTCCAGGCTTAGGGGTGGTTCGGAAGCCTTTTTCCCCCCATTTGGCTGTGCTGGAAATTGCAGGCTCGGGAGCTCGTGGTCCCCAGCTCCCCCGTTCGACAGCAAAATCTCATTTAATCAAAAGATGCAGTGACTGGATGTGCAAAAGCACTTCTCTCTCTTTCTTTTTTTTTCCCCCTTAAGAACTGCCATTTTAGCTGTAGCAAACAAACACGCCACATTGTCCCCATGAAACAACAACCCTGCCTGCAAATCCCCGCTCAGCAGCCTTGTCCTGCCACCAGCTCCCGGGAAAAGGGCACTTTGGCTATGGAAGAGAGGAGAAAATTGGGCTTGAGCTCGGTTTGTGGGACTGGCGGCGGCGTGGCAGGCAGATGTGGAGCAGGGATGGAGCTGATCGCAGCTGTTTTACCTCCAGCCTCTTCTCGTTTCATTTCATCTCCCTTTGGATGCCAGCCCAGGGAGGGGGATATAAAAAAAAGCTCTTTCATCCTCAAAAACGGTCTGGCACCCTCGCACTGAGCTCAAAGCAGCCAGATTAAATAGCTGGCAGAGGAGGGGAGAGGGGGAAACAGTCCCCAGGAGGGCTGGGTTTGGGGTGCATCGCTCTCATCCCAGCCCGCATCCCAAGCCGCGATGGGGACAGAGAGGAGATGAGGACAGTGGGATTTGGCACAGACCCTTTTGCCACCATCCCATCATGGCTCCCTGCATGCATGTGGAGCAAGGGGCACAGCAGGGACCCTGGTGCACGGTGGGGAACAGACAGGGAATGGGGATCCCATTGGCATAAGTACAGGGATTAGGGATGCCGGCACGTGCAGGCGAGGGACTGAGGACCCCACTGCACAGGGACAAGGACAAGGGAGCCCAGCATGCACAGACAAGGGACAACACTGCCATAGGGATGGGGACATGAGTCCCTTGCACACGAGCAAGGGACTAAGGACACTGATGCAGTGGAGATGGGAACCGGGGAACTTCGGCACATGTAGGACAGGATGTTATAGGCACAGGGACACACAATTGCCACAGGCACAGGGGACCTTGGTACACACACAGTGAGGGGACTGAGGACCCCAATGCCATATGGACGGGAATGAGGAACGCCAGCACACACAGGCAGGGGTCCAGGTTCATGCTGCCAGGATGGGGACCTGGTACATGCAGGCAGGAATGCAAATATCCCAATGGCATGAGGACAGGGACCTCACCACATGCACAATGCCATAGTGATGGGAACCAGGGAACCCAACGCATGTGGGCAAGGGAGCAAGGACCCCTGATACCATGGGGACAGGGTACCCCAACACATGCAAGAGGGGACTGGGGACCCCAGTGCCATGGGGAGAGCTCACTGGGGACCCCCTGGGACAGACCCTCAGCACAACCACACATCCCAGAGGCACCGCACCACCGTGTCACCATCCCTCATCTCTAGGCTGTGGCTCGCAAAGCCCCACCAAGAGAGGCCAAAGTGGAAGGGGGACATTCTGCCTTTCAAGGTCCCACCAGATCCACCTCTCCCCTTAATTACCTGCCATAAAAAGTCCAGGTCTGAAAAACAAACCTCGTCAGAGCTAATGAGGTGCCAAAGGCCGTGAGCGGGGTTTATGGGGTAACAACCTGCGAGGACTCTGCTCCGGCGCTGCCAATCCCTCCCCAGCATGATGCAACCTCATCCCTGCACCCCGTGGTACCCGCCACCTGCGCCGGGGTCTTTCCCACAGCATCCGCGGATCCGGAGACAGCTCCGGCGTTGGCGGGCGCATCCCGGGTGCGGGATCTGAAGCATCCCCATGCCTCGAAAGCACGTGGTGCCGAAATCGCTCAGCACCGGCTCAAAACTTCAGGGGCGGCGTTTCGGCACCGCGGCGATGTCCTCCGGTGACACCGGCACCACGCTTGATCCCATCCGCCACCAAACCACGGCATTCCCGGCACCGGGATAACCCAAATCAACGCCTCGGATGGCGAATGAGACCCCCCCCCACCATGGAGAACAAGCCGCCTTTCATCCCCACTCCATCCTATTCCCGTTATTCCCAATGTGATGACAAGCGGGTTTGGGGGGGGGGGGAAGCCTCATCCCGACCGGACCCCGTGTCCTCATCCCCGGCAAAGGGGGTGACAGCGGCCGCGTGACGTCACGGTGACGTCACGCGGGGGGGGGGGGGGGGGGGGAGCCTCATCGCCCTTGTTAGCATCATCGTTACCTCTGAGCTCAGCACATTCGGGGGGTGGAGGGTTAATTAAATCATAATTAACAATATAATAATGACGATAATAAAATGATGGAGAGCAATTGGGGTAATAAAGATTGGGGGGGGAGGCGATATATTCCTCCCCCCCTTTCCAACCCCCATCTACACACCACCCCCCCACCCCCACCCCCCCCCCCCCCGGTAGCCTCTGAAGGTAAAAAAAAAGGGATAAAACAAGGCAAAACAGTCAAAATCACCCCAAAACGCTTGCGGGCCCCGTTCGCTCCGTGCCTGCCGCCCCCCCCCCCCCACACCGCCCCACGGCTTTGTCCTCCCGGCCGGGCCGCGCTGCCGCCGCTCACCCACCCGCAACCGCGACAACCCCGCGGGGCTAACGGGGGGACGGGGACACCCGGGGCTGCACCCCCAAACACACCCAGCCCCACAGCACACACCGGGGCTGCACCCCACACACACGCACCAACCCCCCCCCCCCCCTCAGCCCCACACGGCCATGGAGGAGGGAAGGTGGGGGGGGGGGGGATGCATCGTGGATTCGGGGTGCGGGAGGGGAATGCGGGGTGCAGGGGGGTGCGGAAGGGGGTGTTTTATTTGGGGGGGGGGGGTTACTCACCTCGCCGCTCCCCCCCCGCGCTGCCCCGCCAGCCCCCGCCGGGCCCCGCACGGCCCCGGCCCTCAGGAGGAAGCCATCTTGTCTCCCTGCTCCGCGCTCCCTCACCGCCGCCCTGCTGCAGGCGGGGGGGGGGGTGACCGCCGCATCTCTTCTTCCCCCCCCTCTCCTCCTCCTCCTCCTCTTTCCTCCTCCTTCCTCCTCCTTTCCTCCTCCTCCTCCTCCTCTTCCCCCCCCCCCCTACACGCAGCGCGACACCCCCCGGCCGCGGAGGAGAATGGGGGGGGGGGGGGGGTCTGAAGCGCCTCCTCCGCACAATTAAATGTGGGGAACGGGACCCCCAAACCTCGGTTGTGCCCCCCCACACACAGGGAAACTGAGGCAGAGGCCCATGGTGGGGAATGGGAGCAGCAACACCCCCTAAAGCAGCCGGGGGGGGGGGCTAAATTAACGCTCCCCCCCCCCTTTTTCCTACTAATAATTAATTATTATTCCTACTTATTAATTAGGGGATGTTATTAATGAGGGGATATTGGAGCTTTGCAATGCTTAAATGCAGGCCCCGATGAGGTAAGGGGGGGATAAAGGGGTGTTTTCCCCTAGGGAAGGCAATGGGAATGGGCCAGCGAAAGGGTTAAGCCAGAGCTGAGGCTTTAAAACAGCCCTGGTGGGATCAGCTCCAGCTTTTCCAGGCTCTGTCCGGAGCTGGCAGGTCCCGGATATGGTGCACATATGTATTTGGAGACAAGAGGGAGGAAAAAGGGAAGAGGGAAAGGGAATTCCCCCCCCCCAAAATCCTTCCCCATCCATGTCTTAGGGGTGATGCTCCTGGGATGCTCCCAATTTGGAGTTTTCCAAGCCTATTCCTGCCTGAATTGTGGGCAAAACATCGACAAACTTAAAAAGTCGCAAAGGTTTCCCGGGAATAACTCGTTGAAAACTGTTTTCCCATCGGATTTGCGTCAGAAGGAGCGATCCAAAGATCCCCAGGCCCGCGTGATGCCGAGTGGCGTGGATAAACCCGAGTCCAGGTGGGAAACGCAACCACGGACCCAACATCCCTGGGATATTCCCCAAAAGACCAAGCCGCGATCCCTATTGCCGGAGCCTGCCAGATCCGACCTTTGCTCCAAGCAACACGACTCCCATGGGAATCGGAGCATAAACTGGTGCTGGGAACTGGTTTCCCCCGCCCCGGTTTCCCACCTTGTGTGCCGGCACCGCGCGGCAATCCCGCTTGGCCAAGCCCGGCACACAACAGGTTGCTGCAAAGGACACGGCGGGGATTTAATTAAGGCAGACACCTCCTTCCTCACATCCTCCTCCTCCTCCGGCCGGATAGAGCAGCGCATCCTGGTGATCTGCTCCCGCATCATTTTAGCTGTTAGCATCCCAGCGGAGCCACGGGGGCCGCGGCGCTCCGATGAATCCCCGGGTCACAACCCTTCAGGTGACACCGGGATGCATCCCGGCTGCTCCTTCATCCCATCCATCCCCCTGGTGCTACTTTGGAGATGCCGGACTCAGTTCGGGGCCGGCGACAAGAACATCCCAACCCAAGCCACCAGGGAACCCCCTCGAGATGGGTAGATTTAGTAACTTTGTATTAGTAATGCTTTAAATTATCCCTAATTTCCAGCGTTTGGCATGGAGACAGCCTAAATTCTGTTAGAGGCTTGCATTTCCCAACTCTGGGAACACCTTGAGCCACGCTACATCCCACCATCACCCAGCGAAAGGCTTTTAGGGGCCTGGCATCACCATTCCTGCTGGGAATGGAGCTTCCCGTGGGGTTTATTTAAGGTTTGCCCCATTTGAAGCTGGGAATATGGCTCAGAGCATCATTCCCTCCACCAGCTCCCGTCTTTGCTGGGAGGTTTGAGTGGCTCTTGTTGGAAACCAGCGGCTTCCTGGCTTTGCCATATATTTACTCACATATATATATGTGTGAGTAAATATATACATATGTATTCCCTTACATGTATATCCTCACAGCTGTAGTGAGTTCCCAAGATGTTGATTAGTTATGGAAATGGCAAAGGAAAGTCAACCGGAGAGGGCAGGAGAGGGTCCGGCAGTGCCATGGGACAGGGAGCAGAGTGAAATCTCAGCCTCTGGCATCTCCCTCATCCTCCTCCTCTCCCAAATCCCTCATGGATGGAGATGCATCAAACCCCAAGAGAGACGGCACAAGCGCGGCTCCAGTGATGGAGGTTCAAGGGGAGACACCGGCATTCCCAGGCCCAGCCAAGCCGGAGGAACTGGCGGAACGGGTGCTGGGAATGGGGCTTCGGCTGCCAAACCACCCCGGGAAAGGCGCCGGGACGTGGGAACTGCGGCACACCCGGTGCTACCAGGCCCAGCCCGGAGCAGGCACCTGGCTTCCCAAAGGAATCCCACCGCTGCCGACCCCGGCTCCGGCAGCATCCTTATAAATCATCTTTAGCTCACCCGGACAAGTGCTGGGGCTCCAATCTCCACCATTGCACCGGTGTTTTGCCAAGGGCAAAGTCCTTTCCCTTGCCTTTCACTGTGCCAAGCACCAGCCAAGCCCTGTCCCCATGTCCCCACGTCCCCATCCCATCATCCCACCACCCATCCCAAGGGCAAAACCTGCTGGATACAGCTCAGGAGGCGCAAGGCAGCCGCTCACCACCCCCACCCCCCTCCCCAGCACCATAAAACAGAACAAGAACAGCAGTTTTGGGGGGCAAAATCCTAAAAGTAACCCCCAAAGAGATGCTTCTCCTTCCCCACCTCTCCATATGGAGACCCCCGTATCCGGAGCCATCCCCCCCATCCTTCTGCCTGCTGGGATGTGATATTGAAATCCCAGTTACAACCACCCCGGCCAGTAAAACCAGTTAAGTGCCAAAGGAAAGCACTGGGAATGACAATGCCACCACTTGTTAGCTTGAGCACCTCCCCATGTGCCCCCTTCCTGCCACCCCTTTCTTTTTGGGACCCCCCCCCCCCCGCGATGGCAGCTGGATTTCACAGTGTTTTGCCTTCTTAATCAAGCACTTCAATATAAAGGTGGGGTTTGTGCTATGTGTCCCCACTGCAACAGGGTTTTGGGGACACCCCAGGTACCAGCTGAGATTTGAGGGGGGGGGCTTAAAGCATCAAAGTGGCCTTTAAGGCACCAAAAGCCCCATTTCCCATGGAAATACCCTAGACAAGATAAACCCATCCACCAACCAACAAGGGGCTTCCCCAGGAGCCCCCCTTCCAAGTACCGGTGATGCTATCACCACCGCAAAGAGGCCACGAATCACCCCATAAAGGTGACGGTGTCACAGGCAGGGGGGGACACGGGTGGGTTTGGGGTGGGGGGGGGCACTCACCTCCCATAGAAGCCCTTTGCACCTCTCCCCGTGGCTCAAGTCAGATCTCGGGGCTCCCCCCTGCTCCGGGGCAGCGCAGGGAAGCGGTGCCTGACCCGACTGGGCAGAAGGACCGGGTGGGTGCCCACACTCTTTCCATTGACTCCCCACTCCTCCTTCCCACTCAAATCCCACCAAAACAAAGTGCTGCCCCCCCCCCCCCGTTATTCCCACCTCCTTTTTATTCCCAACCCCATTTTGTCCTTGCTTTTCCCCTGAAATCCACGCAAGCTTCGCACAACTTCAACCCCTGCGCCGCACAACTTCAGCCGCACACCGCCAACTTTCCACCTTCCCCCCCCAAAAAATGAAATAGAAAAGAGCATTACCGGAATAAAGGGGTACAGCACCCCCCTCGGAAACGGGGGGCCGGGGGGGGTCGAGCCGGAGCTACGTGCATGCACAGCGGAGTGTGGGATGTTGGGATAGAGAGAAGAGGGGTTGAAATGCGGTCGTAGCGTTCCCCCCTCCACCCCGAGCGGGTGTTGCAGCGGAGCTGCACGTTGTTGCTGCTGCTGCTGCTGCTGCTGCTGCTTCCTTTGTTCTACAGGCGCTCGCTCGGGGGTCCCAGCGCCGGCCGGGGGGGCTCAAGGCCAGCGCCCTGTGAACCCCCCCCATTGCTTTGCAGCGAGCGAGACTGGGGGGGGGGGATACCCCTAAACCCTGTGGGGTTATGGGGTGTGGGGGGGGTGGTGTTGGGGGGTAAGAGGGAAAGGGGGGGGGGGCACGTGAGTTAGGGAGGGAGTGGTTGTTGTAGGGTGGTTGGTTGTGGGGGGGGGCACTCACTGGGTGGTGTTGGAGGGTTTGGGGGGCTGTGAGTTGGGGGTGTGGTTGATGTGGGCTGCACTGGGTGTTGTTGTAGGGTGGCTGGATGGGGAGGGGTCACCCTACAGAGCAAACCCCCCCCCCCCGCAGCAGCAAAACCCACTCCAAACCCAGTCCCAGCCAGACCCACACCCCCAGTGCCACAGAAACACCCCAGAAGTGGAGGTACAATGTGTCCTCCCACCGTGGGACAGCACCCATTGCAGCCCCCCCGGCCCCACGCTCCTCACCAGCAGCTCAAGGTGCAGAAGAGCTTAGATTTTAATTTAAGGGGATAAAATATCTACAAAAGAACCAAATACAGGGGCTGGTGTGAGCTAAATGTGAGCCACGATGATTTCCCATTGGAACTGAACCACCTTATGGAGCATCCTGGCTCCAGCATCCATATAGGGAATCCTATAGATGGAGAAGGGGTCATGGTCATGACCTGGTCCCCAAAACACACAGGGAGCTCATCATTCACCCTGAAACCATCCCATGCTGCCAGTGCCTTAAATACACCCCGGATAATAAGGACCAAAGGGGACAGCCGAGGAGCAGGATTTGGCCCTTGTCCTTTGGGATCTTCGTCCGGAGCTGGCTTGAGGTGGGTACCGGAGGGCAGGAATGATGCTGCTGCCGCTCAGAGCGGGTCAGGATGTGATGGCAAAGCTTTGGATTGCAGCAGGGTCACAAAAGCCTTCACCTGCAAGAGAAGCTGATTTGAGCGTGGCACCGGGATGGGGCTGGGATGGGACTGGGATGGCATCAGGATGTGGCTAGGATGGCACTGGAATAGCACTGGGATGGCAAATGGATGTGGCTGGAATGGCATCGGGATGTGACTGGAATGGCACTGGACAGCCCTGGGATGTGGCTGGGATGGCATCAGGATGGCACTGGGACAGCACCAGGATGTGGCTGGGATGGCAGTGGGATGGCATTGGGATGTCACTGGGATGTGGCTGGGATGGCAGTGGGACGGCATTGGGATGTCACTGGGATGTGGCTGGGTTGGCAGTGGGATGTCACTGGGATGTGGCTGGGATTGCAGAGGGATGGCAGTGGGATGGCATTAGGATGTCACTAGGATGGCACTGGGATGGCATTAGGATGTCACTGGGATGTGGCTGGGATGGCAGTGGGATGGCATTGGGATGTCACTGGGATGTGGCTGGGATGGCATTAGGATGGCACTGGGACGGCATTAGGATGGCATTAGGATGTCACTGGGATGGCACTTGGATGGCATTAGGATGTCACTGGGATGGCACTTGGATGGCATTAGGATGTCACTGGGATGGCACTGGGATGTCACTGGGATGTGGCTGGGATGGCACTGGGATGGCTGGGGTTTAAACCAGCCTGCACCAAGGGTGTCCAAATGATTTTTCCCATGGCGAGATGAAGGTGAGGTGGAAGCTCGGAGGATCCCACAATCCCGGGATGCCGCCTCGGCCATTCCCACCTGTGCCATGAGGCCGCCCTGTGCGGCCACGTCGTGCTCAAAGTCCTTCTCCACATCCAGCACCAGGACGGGCGCGTGCTTCATGTCTGCAAAGTGGACCCTGAGGAAGGGAATAAACCAGATCAACCCCAGCTCCAGCCCATGTGCCGGGGGCAGCACCACGGGATGGGCTCGGACTCACTCCGTGCTCTTCTCCACCAGCCACTGCTCGTGCTGGGCATGGAGCTGCTGCAGGTATTCCAGCTGGATGCCCTGCTCCTCGCTCCTCGCCCGGCGCCGCAGCCGCTCCAGGCACGTCTGAACCACACCGGAGGAGAGAGGGGAACGGGATGTGAATAGGGGAGATGGGAAGTGAATGGGATGAGGAGGAGATGGGAGGTGAATGAGGGAGACAGGAGATGAATGGGATACAAAGGAGATGGTAGGTGAGTGGGAGAGGTGGGAAGTGAATGGGAGAGGATGGGGGGTGAATGGGATGTGGAGGAGATGGGAGGTGAATGGGAGAGGTGGAAGGTGAAAGATGAGGGGTGAGCAGGATGCAGAGGAGAAGGGAAGTGAATGGGAGAGGTGGAAGGTAAACAGGAGAGATGGGAGGTGAACAGGGTACGGAGATGTGAGGTGAACGGGAGAGATGGGATGAGAATGGGATGTGGAGGAGATGTGAGCTGAATGGGAGACATGGGGTGTGAAAAGCAGCCCCACGTGAGGGACTGCAGCCAGTCATCAAGCATCCCGGGCTGATGCTGCAGCCCTCCCTCCCCAGAATCCACTCCAGGATCATAGCCAAACCCCCACTGACATTCCCATGGGAACAGAGCTGCCGTTTATGGTTAAACCCCAACACTTTGGCAATTCCAAGCGCTCACAGGCTCAGTGGAGCCTCATCCCAATCCCGCTGGACGCGGGGTCTCGCCGCACCCACCTGCGGTGTCGCCCGCAGGTACAGCAGCCCATGGAGCACGGTGCGGGGCCCCAGCTGCCGCAGCAGGAAGCTGTGCCAGTCCTGGTAAATGGCCCATTCCAGCGGCTGCAGGTGCCCGGCCTCGGAGAGGTTCTTGGCAAAGACGTACCTGGGATGGGATGGGATGGAGAGAGGGGATAGGGCAGCGGGAGAGCTCCACAGCCAACACCTTCATCACAGAATGGTTTGGGTTTGAAGGGATCTTAAAGCTCATCCTTATCTGCCTTATCTCCAACCTGAACTCCCCCTGTTTCAGTTTGAACCCATCACCCCTTGTCCTATCCCTACAGTCCCTATGAAGAGTCCCTCCCCAGCATCCTTGCAGCCCCCTTCAGACACCGGAAGCTGCTCTGAGGTCTCCACGCAGCTTCTCTTCTCCAGGCTGAACAGCCCCAATGTTCTCAGCCTGGTTCCATACAGGAGCTGCTCCAGTCCCTGAGCATCCTCGTGGCCTCCTCTGCACTCGTTCCAACAGCTCCATGTCCTTACACTGAGGGCACCAGAACCGCACACAGTGCTGTAAGTGGGGTCTCACAAGAGCAGATCACCTTCTTCAACCTGCTTCTTTCGATCCCTTCATCCCTCTTCTTTCCTGTTTCAGTTTGGGTACCTGTCGCTGTAGATGGAGCGCTCAAAGACCTGCACAGGGCTGGGGGTCTCAGGCTCATCCAGCGGCTCCAGCATCGCCTTCAGCCGGCTCATGAAGGAGAAGGTCTGGAAGGTGTAGGACCATCGGGCTGGCTCCTGGTACATCATCTGCAGAAGGTTGGTGGAGCCCACGGCTGCCTAGAAGAGAAAGAGCCTGGTGATGAGATGGTCCCACCGCGGCGCGGTGCCCATCGGTGCCGCCATGCAGCCGGTGCCGGTCCCGTTACCTGCGCCGCGCCGCGGGCTGGCACCTTCTGCCACTGGGCCACCGGTTCGGTCACCAAGTGCCACTCGGGGAAGGTGGCACCCAGCAGCTTCAGGAAGGTCGATTTCCCCACGGCTATGGGGATGGGGGCGCAGGGTGAGGGGGGATCCCCCGCTCTGCTCCTGCCATGCAGTAACGCGGGGTTGGGGGGTGCCCCCAGCGCCCCGCAAGAACAATTAATCACTGACGTTCAATTAGACCCGGAGAGGTTTCAGGCTGCGCAACAGCCCTCCAATACCGCACCCCCCACCCCAAAATCTCCCCCATGGACCCCCCCGCACCCCAAAAGCCACCTCGTCACCCCGGGGGACCCCCGCTGTGTGTCGTGTCCCCCCCATCCCGCTACCGATGTTCCCCTCCAGGGCCAGGCGCAGGGCGGCCCCGCACCGCCCCATCCCGCCACCGCTTCCGCCTTCCCGCGTCATATGCTAATGAGGTGGTGACGAGAGGCGCGCGTTGGCGCGCCCTGACGTCACCGCGCGGGAAAGGAGGGGGGGGGAGAAGGAGGAGCAAGTTAGACCCCGCCCACTGCGTGTATTGGAGTTTACAGTCATCAGCATGGCAGTGGGGGCACCGCCATGAGGTCAAGGCCACCGGTGTGGGATTGAGAGCATCTGTATGGGGTTGGAGGCATCAACATGGGGTTGAGGGCATCAACATAGGGTTTGGGACATGAAAATGGGGTTGGGGTCAGTAAGGGTTGACACATGGTTGGAGGCATCACCCTCGGGTTTTGGGTCATCTGCATTGGAAGACGGTAGGGGGCATCAATACGGGGTTGAGGCACCAGTGTGACATTGGGGACATCATCATGAGATCAAGGGCATCAACATAGGGTCACGGGCACCAACACAACAATGGGGCACTAACATGGGGCCAAGGGCATCAATACGGGGTGGGAGGTATCAAGATGGGGTTGAGGGCATCGGTGCCAAAGTGACTAACACAGAGTCAAAGGCATCAGCATAGGGTTGGGGACACCAAAGTGGGGGGTTAGGTCACTAACATGGGATCGAGGGCATTGGCACAGGCTTGGGGACACTACCATGAGGTCAAGAGCATTAACACATGGTTGGAGGCATCAGCCTGGGGTTTGGGTCAGCTGTACTGGCATGGGATGCCATCAACACAGGGTTGAGGGCATCAGTGTGACACTGAGGGCACCAACATGAGGTCAAGGCCATTGACATGGGGTTGGAAGCATCAACATGGGGTCGAGGGCACCAAGAGAGCTTTGAGGCCATCAGCATAACATCAGGGGCACCACTATGGGATGATGAACACCAATGAGGTAGGGGGTCCCCCACCTCTCCCCCCCATTACCCTCATCCTCCTCGCCCCCCCCCCCCAACACCCCAAAGCCTCCCACAAAAGAGCCAGAAGATGGAGAAAAGGCTTTAATGCGCGGTGGGGAGGAGCAGTGGGGACCGAGGAGGAGCAGGGCGCCCCAGCCAGGTGGTTGGGGCCACCATGGGGTGAGGAGGGGGCTTAGAAGCATTTTCGGTGGACGATGGAGGGTCCGGCCTCGTCGTACTCGGGTTTGCTGATCCACATCTGCTGGAAGGTGGAGAGGGACGCCAGGATGGAGCCGCCGATCCACACCGAGTACTTGCGCTCCGGCGGGGCGATGATCTGTGGGGACAGGACCCAGTGTAAGGTAAATCCACCCTCAAACCTGCACTAGGAGATGATTTCGGGCGTTGGTGGCCATGGGTTTGCTCCCCATCACCATCACCTACTTTGATCTTCATGGTGCTGGGAGCCAGCGCCGTGATCTCCTTCTGCATGCGGTCGGCGATGCCGGGGTACATGGTGGTGCCGCCGGACAAGACGTTGTTGGCGTAAAGATCCTTGCGGATGTCGATGTCGCACTTCATGATGGAGTTGTAGGTGGTCTCGTGGATGCCGGCTGACTCCATGCCTGGAGGGCAAGGGGGCTGTCAGCACCCTCACCTCTGGCCATGCCCCACAGAAGAGGCTTGTACCCCCTCAATTTGGGGTGCAAAGCAATTGGGAGAGGCCTGAATGCTGCTGTGGTGCACCTATGGGAGGTGGTTGCCGGCTGCTGGGGTGATGGGGATGTGGTCAGGAGCACCAACACAACACTGGAGGTGCCAACATGGGGCTAATGGCATCAATAGGGGCTTGGAAGCATCGCCATGGGGATAAAGGCATCACCATGGGGTTGGAGGCACCAAAATGGGATTGGAGGCATCAACACGGGGCCAAGGGCATCACCATGGAGTTGGAAGCACCAACATGGGGCCAGAGGCACCAACATGGGACGAAGGTCATCAACATGGGGCTGGAGGCATCAACACGGGGCCAAGGGCATCACCATGGAGTTGGAAGCACCACCGTGACACTGGCAGCACCACCATGGATCTGGAGCCACTAACATGGGACCAAGGGCATCACCATGGAGTTGGAAGCACCACCATGACACTGGCAGCACCAACACCTCGGTGTCCTAGGGGACCGCAGGACAACTCGGGGCGCGCTCACCGATGAAGGAGGGTTGGAACAGGGTCTCGGGGCAGCGGAAGCGCTCGTTGCCGATGGTGATGACCTGCCCATCGGGGAGCTCGTAGCTCTTCTCCAGCGAGGAGGAGGAGGCAGCCGTGGCCATCTCGTTCTCGAAGTCAAGGGCCACGTAGCAGAGCTTCTCCTTGATGTCACGCACGATTTCCCTCTCGGCTGTGGGAGGCGATGGGGAACGGGCTCAACCCGGGGCTGTTTGGGGTCCCCCCTTCCCTTCCAAACCCTGCTCCGGGCCCCGTACCGGTGGTGACGAAGGAGTAGCCCCTCTCGGTGAGGATCTTCATGAGGTAGTCGGTGAGGTCGCGGCCGGCCAAGTCAAGGCGCATGATGGCGTGGGGCAGCGCGTAGCCCTCGTAGATGGGCACGTTGTGGGTGACGCCGTCCCCAGAGTCGAGGACGATGCCTGGGAAGGGTGGGAATGTGAGGGAAGAGGCTTGGAGCTTGGTCGCTGCCCCATCACGGATGGTCCTCGGGATGCTGGTGCCCTACTCACCGGTCGTGCGGCCGGAGGCGTAAAGGGAGAGGACGGCTTGGATGGCGACGTACATGGCGGGGACGTTGAAGGTTTCAAACATGATCTGGGAGGAGGGATGAGGGCAGCAATGGGTTAGGGGGGAGCATGGGGGGTCCCCAGCACATCCCACCCCAACCCATGCTTGGGAAACCACAAAGATCATTGCATTGAATGGAAAAGTAGGTGGATCACTGCGGTGGGTCCATGTGAACACGGGAACGCACCACTCATTCCTCTGCCTTCATTCCTCTCATCCCTCACCACTGGCTCCTCTGCTCCGTGCCAGCCCCTCCTGGCTCCCTAAACCCCTGAATCCCATGGTTCCAGAGCATCCATCCCCATGCCTGTGGCTCAGCAGCCCCTCACCTGGGTCATCTTCTCCCGGTTGGCCTTGGGGTTGAGGGGTGCCTCGGTGAGCAGGGTCGGGTGCTCCTCGGGGGCCACGCGCAGCTCGTTGTAGAAGGAATGGTGCCAGATCTAAAGGCAGGCAAAGAATTGGGGGGGGGGGGGCTCACCCCAAACCGCAGCTGGAGCTGGGCCCCCCCTCTCCATCCCGGTCCGGATCTCACCTTCTCCATGTCATCCCAGTTGGTGATGATGCCGTGCTCAATGGGGTACTTGAGCGTGAGGATACCCCTCTTGCTCTGCGCCTCATCGCCTACGTAGCTGTCTTTCTGCCCCATGCCCACCATGACACCCTAATGCCAGCAAGAGACGCCCTCATGAGCTTAATGGCATTGATTAAAGCAGGGTGGGGGCTGCTGTTCCCCCCCTCGGGTACCAACCTGGTGCCGGGGCCGCCCCACGATGGAGGGGAAGACGGCGCGAGGGGCATCGTCACCGGCGAACCCGGCCTTGCAGAGGCCGGAGCCGTTGTCACAGACCAGGGCGGTTGTTTCCTCCTCGCACATGGTGGGGCCGGGAGCTGCTGGTGGTCAGGGGGGACCTGGGGGGAAAAGCTGGGGCAAGGCGGGGGGAAAAGCCTTAAAGTGGGGGTTAAAGGGTTAAAAGGTTGGGGGGGACAGGGGGGCAACGCGGCGCCGTGTCCAGATTTGGGTGTTGGGAGGGATGGAGGCCGTGGGGATGTGGAGGTCCCCAAAGTCATCTGGTGGTCATGGAGAGGGGCAGCCGCTGGGTCCAGCCCTGGCTTGTGGATGCTGAGAGCAGGATGCAGCTGGGAATGGGATGATGATGCTGGGAGCGGGGTGATGTTGGGAGCAGGATGAGGCTGGCTGGGGGATGATGATGGTGGGATAAGGATGAAGCTGAGAGCAGGATGCAGCTGGGAATAGGATGATGATGGGGGGACCAGGCTGGTGCTGGGAGCAAGGTGAAGCTGAGAGCAGGATGGAGCTGGGAGCAGGATGATGACGGTGGGATCAGGATGAAGCTGAGAGCAGGATGAAGCTGGGAATGGGATGATGATGGTGGGATCAGGGTGATGCTCATTCCCCATGCGTGCTGCTCCACGCTGTTGCTTCTCCATCTTTCCAGTGCCCAAAATAGGTACCAAAGCTCCTGCCCATGCTTGCCCAGCAGCAGCATTCCCAAGAGAGCTCCGGTGTGGCTGTGCCTGGCCAGTGCCCCTGGAGCGGGCAGGGTGAAGGCAGGCAATGCCCTCTCATCCAGTCCCATCGTGGCTGCCTCTTGCTGCTCTGCCCTCACATCCTTTCCCAAAAATGGGAAAAAACCATCCCTTCCCAAGGGGTGTCCCCCTCCATTGGATGCGCTCCCAAATCCAGGGGGAATAAGGCAAAAACACCCCAAAACCCCCAAATCATGAGGAATCCTGGCAGAGCAGGACCCACTTTGGCCATAACCCAGCTCTGCCACCTCCATGGATTCCCCCACCTGCGGGGTCGTGCTGGGGTTGGCACCATCCCTGTGCCCTGCAAAGCAAACCGGGGTCCTTCCCCCCCCCCCCCCCATCAACGCTGGGGCACCCCAAAACCCTGCTGGGGAGCTTGTCCTGCAAGGCAAAGGGGATGCAGGGGCTGGGCTGTACTCACCGCAGAGGCGAGGGCTCCTTTCCTCTGGGACCGAATCCCGAAGAGCCTTTGGTATAAATACGTGAAGGCTCAGAGGCGGGTCCTGCCTAAACAAAGACCCTAAATAGGCTCAGTGATGGTGTGTTGGCCTTATGGCCATATAAGGTGCTTTATTTCATTAACTTGACCTTGGGCTGGTGGCCGGGCCCGGCACTGTTAATTATTGCAAGACAAAAGCCATGTGGAGGCACTTGGGAGGCGAGGACTCACCCCTGAGTCTGCTCCTTTTATGCTCCATGCTGATAAACAAGAGAGACTCAAGTCCTTATAAGTGATGGGCTCGGCAAAGAGGAGGTGGGACCACGGCTGGTTCCTGAGGACAACGTGGAGAAACCTCATCCGGGTGTCAGGGGGGACGCCGTGGGGCTGGGGTGGGGATTTGGCATCACTGAGGTGATGGGGATGCGCTGGGTTGGAGCATCGCTTCCTCCTGGGTTCGTTCTCCCCCCATCCCCAGTGTGCAGCATCTTCGGGATGGGGTCTTCTCTCTCTCTGAACCCATTCTGGGGCTTGTGGTGCCCCCAGACCCCCAAATCCTCAGCTCAAAGGTGCCCGCATCACGGATGCTCACCTCCTCCAAAGGAGGATCTTGGATGCAGGATGAGCCTGGATCCCCACCAGGGGCGATGTGGGTGCTGCTCCCTGTCCCCTGTCCCGAATGCAGCACGGATGGAGCCCCCTCCAACCCTGCAGATGCAGCTTTGGCCTTTCCAGAGGCCAACCAGCAGCTGCCAAGCCATCGTCTGCCTTTTTAAGGGCAATGGTCCCACATTGGGGATGCTCCCTGAGCACCCAGGACACCGGGGGGGGGGGAGGCAGGATTGATGCCCCAAAGCCACCATCCAGAGCTATGGGGCTTGGGTTGCAGGTGGGGAAACTGAGGCACGGGGTGCCCCAGCTGCTTCCTGCTTTGCTCTATAGGGTCTGGGTTGTGCTCAGGGCAGGGACATCAAGATAAGGACCAAGAGCTGCAGGGTCCCATCACTGCCACCACATGGGACATGCGAGTCCTGGTGTCCTCCCCCCCAACCCCAGCCCCAACAGACAGGGTCATGGCGTGTCCCAGCACAACCAGCTCACAACAACCCCCCCATGGGTCCCGGGTATCCCCCGTCCTCAGCACACAGGGGCTGGATTTGTGCCCTGGATGTGCACTTGTTGGTGTATCCCTACCACACGCCCTGAGGAACCTTCCTCCACCTCCCATCCCAACCCAGTTCCCTTGGTCCACTGCCAACCATGAGGTCACCCAGGCAAAAGGTTGCCATATATGACATGCTGGGGGAAATAAAAGAGGCAGAATTAACCCCAAACCCAATGCGGGGATGGGGGGAAGAAATAATGGGAATGGATGGAGGTCCTCCAAGGCTGGTGCTTGGAGGCTCCATACGGAGGGAGCACGGATGTGCTGGGGGCTGCATGGAGCCCGAGGTGAGCCCAAGGACCCCCGTGAATGGGTGCAAAGCACCCCAAAGCCCTGCTCCACAGCACAAAGTCCTGCTGCTGTTCCATCCTTGCTGTTTACCAGGCACAGGCGGGTCCAGCTCCAAGCTCCTGATCCCTGCAGGATCCCTCGGCACCGCAGTCGGGATGGATGGGAAGCGTCGGCACGGCCGCTTTGGAGCTGGGACCGCAGCAGCAAAGCCTCCAAGCAGGCAGGAGCAGGCGTGCAGCCTAAAAAGGAAAGGTTTGGCCATCGCAGCCAATCCAGCCGCCGGCTCTGCCGGTGCTTGGGAGCATCGGGAGCGTGGCCACGGCCCTGGGATGCTCCCAGGAACGCCAAGAATCCCCCAGCACCGGCAAAGCTGGATGGATGTGGGATAAAGGAGGGGGCAATCCCTGCTTTGTGTGGGATTTCAATACTCCCGGCCCTCAGCACCTCCCTATAAGGGAAATGTTCACGCTTTAAACCTCACCGGCTGCTGCCTGGGATGGACAAACCAGCGCTGGGAGCTGGAGCAGGGATTTGGGTCTGTTCCCATCCCTGAGGCGCAGATAAGCATCATTCCCTGGCTGCAGCACACAGAACCTGGGCATAAACCCTTCCTGCAACGGGTGGTGGCTGTTAAGGCTGCTCCTACCAACTGCAACCCTGTTTTAAGGTGTCTCCATCACATTCGGAGCAGCTGGAGATGGGATGGGTTAGTGGGACACAGGGAGCAGCGCTCATCCTGACCCGTAACTGGATGACTCAGTGGCTTTAAGTGATAAAATGTGATTCAAAAGGCAGGAGCTGGCTCCTGACGTGAGGAACACAGAAGCATCTTTAGTCAGTGGGAAGGCTGATGAGGGAGGTAGTGCTCTGCCACCAGCTCCCCTCTGCTCAATGCTGGGGTCAGCTCAAGCCTCAGCCCTTCAGGAATGAGGAGCTGAGATAAATTCACCACCAATTGGAAGGAATTGCTGCTTTGCCAGATGGGATTCAACTCTGCTGCTATGGGGGTGAAGAGCAGAGCCTCCATCCTGCAGGGAATCAACCAGGTTGGAAAAGAGCTTTGAGCTCATCAAGTCCAACCCTTCCCCAGCACTGCCATGGCCACCACTGACCCCTGTTAGAGCTTTCTCTTCTCCATCTGAACCCCCCAGGTCCCTCAGCCCTTCCCCATCACCCCTGTGCTCCAGGCCCTGCACCAGCTCCATTCCCTTCTCTGGCCCCGCTCCACACCTCAATGTCTCTGTTGTAGTGAGGTCCCCAGAGCTGAACACAGGATTTGAGGTGCAGCCTCACCAGTGCCCAGTGCAGGGGCACAATCCCTGCCCTGGCCCTGCTGCCTCACTGGTGCTGATCCGGGCCAGGATGCTGGGCGCTGCCTGGGCACAAGCTGCTCGTGTTCAGCTCCATCAATCAGCACCCCCAGCTCCTTCCCCATGAGCCGTTCCCAGCCATAATTCCCCAAGCCTGGAGCGTTGCAGGGGTTGTTGTGGCCCAAGTGCAGGACCCAGCCTTTTGCCTTGTTGAACCTCATGGAGCTGTGGGACGAAGGAATGTCTTCCACTGAGGCTGCAACACACACCCCTGAGCGTGGTTTAAATAAATCAGGGCTGAAAGCTCCCACAGATGTCCTGAAGTCCTCCTGCTACCAAGGCCAACTGCACTTTGTCACGCAGGAGGTGGTTGCTGCACATAAACACCCCTCTTAAGGAACGGGTTCCCTCCTGCTCTCAGGCATACCAGCCCCACTGAGTTAGCTCAAAGAAACCAAGAACCCAGCCAGGATAATACAATCCATCTGTGTTAAACTGCACCAAACGATGTGGGATGTGGAAGTACAAGGATGTGACATACAGAACACGTATGTATGCGTGCCACGTGGGAAGGCAACTCCAGCCTCTTCGTCCTCCCCTCACGGCCATGTGCTGATCATCAGAGCATCCTGCCAGAGGATGTGGAGATGATGCGGATCATGCTCAGGCCTTTGAGGCCAGATGCCTTCCACCTTTCAGTGCTGCTGCTTCCCTTTCAGCGAGGGTGGAGGCTCTGCCATGGACAGGCTGGGAAGCTTGGAATCCCACCAAAGGAACTGGGAGGTCCCCGGCTGGTACCGCACCACAGCGGTGTCACGGAGCGCTGGTTTTGGCAAGGACAGACTTCACACTGCTTGGAGAAGCGTAGGGACCATTGGCCATGATGATCTTGGAGGATCCAAGTGGCAAAAGCTGCTGGAGTCCCACCTCAGAGGTGTGGTGGCCTTGCAGAGCCTTCACAGGACAGCAAGAGACTGAGAGCTTCATCCATGGTAACACCAGCAACGAGCTGAACCTGAGCCCTCATCAGGCAGCACAAGGCCTGGAGCAAATCCCTCCCTCCAGGAAAAGGAATAAGGCAAGCAGACCCCCCTCAGCAGTGCTGCAATGAAGCAGCTTGTGCATCAAAGCACCTTCTCCCCCGAAACAGGGGTTCCCAAAGCAGTTTAGGCCTCTTCCTACCTCACTAGGCAAAGACCTGAGTACCAGCAAGCAGGGCATGGTCTGGCTCAGCAGTGATAAGCTCTGGCATGGGGTAAGAGGGGTTAGGAAGGTTTAATCTTAAACTAAAACAAAGACTTACCTACTCCAGCCAGCTGCACTGGGACCACAGCAACCCAGGGAGGCAAAACATGGGTTTAGCAAGGGTTAATCTGGGCAAATCCCACTTTGGAAAGCACTTGAAGAGGTTGCCCCAGCTCATGTTTGCAGCGAATCATGAGGAATCCCCTCCCCAGAAGCTATTTAAGCCATAGATTAGAGTATTAAACAATTGCTGTTAGCTCCCATCTCTGAATTCCCAGTTAGCTTCTCCCCACACCCTGAACCTCAGCACCACTTCACCAGTCTGATGCCAGGCACTGAGGTTTCACATGCTCCCACTGAGGTCAGGGCACCGATTTCACCGCGTTTATTGGGCGAGGAAGGGGAAAGATCACTACACGGTGGAAATCATCTGCTACAGGAGACAAAACCAATTCCCTAGGCTCAGAAACTGGGTAGATGCTTTCCTGTATGTGCTTAAGGCAAGAGGCCTATCGGAGATCCATCAGGACTACGTCTCTCTCGACTACTGACACGTGATTGCAGGTCTGAAAGAGAAGGGAAGAGAAGGAGGGGACAGGGGGGTTATCCAGATGTTATCCAGCTCAGGTGAGCCTCCTGACACCACCTGCACACAGGGTACTACACAGAACAGCCCTCATGGACCAGGAACCAGTGCCACAGGGACCATAGCAAGACACAAATACACACCCCAAGCCTTTGCCACCTCCTCGACCTGTTTCTGCTCTGCATCGCACCAATATGCACTAACAAGAGTGAAAGCTCCTGGCACCTCAAATCTAGAAGATCCATACCCTGCCAGGCTGACCCTCCTGTCCTGGGTCACAGCCCAGCACAGACACAGGCACCAATTCAACTCGTGGTCCTGCAGCCCTGCTGCCTCGTGGGGTCACTTACAGTGAAGAGAGGGGGGTCTTTGGAGTGCGGGTGGAATCCTTTCTGCCGGCAGGAAGAGATCTCGTCCAGGCCATGCTCTGTCAGCTTGAAAAACCCTGTCCTACAGCAAATAAACACAACCTCTGTGTGGCTCAAGCCTCTGCAAAGAGAAGCCCCTCTGCTGGGTCTCAAGGAGCACGCTTGAGCCTGCTCATCTCAAGTGAGAGCGGGCAAGGATGCTGCAGGACACCCACGTGCCCAGAACCTCCTCTCCACAGCCCTACAGCTGCAGACCAGTCTCCTTCCATAGAATCCAGACTCACAGCATGGTTTGTGTTGGAAGGGACCTTAAAGCTCATCCAGCTCCAACCTCTGCCATGGGCAGGGACACCTTCCACTAGAGCAGCTTGCTCCAAGCCCCTGTGTCCAACCTGGCCTTGAACACTGCCAGGGATGGGGCAGCCACAGCTTCTCTGGGCACCCTGTGCCAGCGCCTCAGCACCCTCACAGGGAAGAGCTTCTGCCTAAGAGTTCATCTCAGTCTCCCCTCTGGCAGGTTAAAGCCATTCCCCTTGGCCTGTCCCTACAGGCCCTTGTCCAAAGCCCCCTTCTACAGGTGGGCATCCATTGCCCAGGTACAACCCCCCCAGACCAGCTCAGAAGAGCTGTCAACTCACACGTGCTCTTCCAGCCTCATTAGATGACTTGATGCTTTATACCCACACCAGGAATCCGACAGAGGAAGGGCTGTGGTAAAGACCCCTTCAATGCCTCCTTTTGGTGGGTCAGCACAGGCAGAGGGAAAGGCCTTCCCTACCCACATCCATACTTACTCCTGGTATTTTGGAGAACACACGATAGCAATGGACTCTGGCAACATCATCTGGTAGGAGCAGTGTGTGTGCAGGTCGACGCTGGAGAGGAAGGCTGTCTGCGTGGGGTGAGTCTGCAACACAGGACAACATAAGAGAGGAAGTTAAGGCAGGGTTGGAGAGCTGGTCCAAAGGGACAGTGTCCAACAAGGGAAGCAACACAGCTCCTTGGATTGCACAGAGAACACACTGAAAAGAGGTTTAGATTGTCCTAAAACATCTCCTCTTTCTCCATTCAGAATACAGGGGGAGTTCCACATCTCTGGCCATATCCCACAGGAAGTCACGCTTCAAGGCACAACACTTTTAGGTACCCCACTGCCAAAGCCCTCCAAGAAACCACTTCCACCAAGATGGCCAAGGGTTGTAGAGACAACCAGCACCTCACCCAACCCCATCTCACAGGTGGATTTCACAGCCTAAAGGTCTTGTTTTGTCTGTTAGGGCTTGGTTTTTGTTGCCCAGACCAGTGGAAAGGTCCAAGGAACCCTTGAGGGTCCCTGAATGTCACGGAGCTGTCACTGAAGAGTCAACCCCAAAGCAGCCACCCTGCATATATCAGGCACTCTGCAGCAGGCATTTACTTGTCAAAGCCCTCGAGGCAGCTGCTGCTTTCTAGAGATTACTCAGCAGCACCAAACATTTTGCTTGGCAGGGATCTGACTGCCAAAGGCTCCACAGGGACAGGGAACAGGGCACTGCTGGAGCCAGCAGAGGAATCTGGAGCTGGCACATCCCAGGGCAGAGCAGCACACAGTTCCCTGTGAAAAGCAGCGCTACTACAGGGATGCAGCATGGGAGAGGCCCTGTGCTGAGAGCAGGAGCTCAGGACCCAACAGTCAGGGACTCCCCTGGAATCAGCTTTTAGCCGGGTGCAACATGAGCTTCATGTGTCCCACTTCAAAGGGCTTGATGCTTTAGGAAGGGACCCAAACTTAACATAGGCCCAGGTGTCTCCAGCAGTGTGAATAGTGACTGGGATGGCACCAGAGGGAGAAATTCAACCAGAGGATGCTGCCATCTCCACGCCAAGGTGTGGGAGCAAGTGCAGAGGAGGCCACGAGGATGCTCAGGGGCTGGAGCAGCTCCCGTATGGAGCCAGGCTGAGAACACTGGGGCTGTTCAGCCTGGAGAAGAGAAGCTGTGTGGAGACCTCAGAGCAGCTTCCAGTGTCTGAAGGGGGCTACAAGGATGCTGGGGAGCGACTCTTCATCAGGGACTGTAGCAACAGGACAAGGGGTGATGGGTTCAAACTGAAACAAGGGATGTTCAGGCTGGAGATAAGGCAGAAGCTCTTCCCTGTGAGGGTGCTGAGGCACTGGCACAGGGTGCCCAGAGAAGTGGTGAATGCTCCATCCCTGGCAATGTTCAAGGCCAGGTTGGATGGGACTTGGGTGACATGGTCTAGTGTGAGGTGCCCCTGCCTATGGCAGGGGGTTGGAACTGGATGATCTTAAGATCCTTTCCAACCCAAACCATTCTGTGATTCTATGATCTCCTCCAGTAAACTCTCCTCCACCAGCCCTGTTCCATGCACCCCTTTCTCTCCTGCCTGAATTTAAGGCCAGTTGGGAAGTGAAACAGGAACCAGAGACTCACATGGATCCAGCCCAGTGTCACAAGGCTGTGTTGATCCTGGATCATGAAGAGCTCCTCCTCATTCTCTGTGTTGCAGTAATCGGGCCCCCCGTGCTGCTTGGGAACGATGACGTGGGTTATGGTGAACTCGTTCCTCATCTGCAAGGCAGCACAGGGAGGCTGTTACCCACCAGACACCCCCAAGCAGGAAACAAGGGTAATTTCCTAAGCTTTGGAACATGGTCCTTCTACATTCAGAGCTCAGGGGCCCGGCCAGGGGAACAGCAGGCCTGGAAACAAGCCCATGGATGCATTCACCATCCAGTTACGGGTCATAGACATGGTAACTGCAAGTTACTGGCAAAGGAGTCACAGGGTTTTCTGAGTCTGAGCATGCCACATGGCTTTCTATTTAATTTCCCCTGCTGTGCAGAGCACCCACAAGAGCTCAGAGAAGCCCTGGACGCCCACTGAGTGAATCTCTCCACTCACCAGGAGATGATGCCTCATAATTAAACAATCATCATGAGTTTAGAAGCAGCTGCATTGCAGAAAGCTGCCACATCAAACAGCTTCATCTTAAAGCACACTTCTGCGAGCAAAGCAGCCCCAGGTGACTCAGGGAGACAGGATGGAGCTGCCAATAGAAACCTGGGCATGCAAACACTGTCTGGGGGAGAACTAACTGTCTCCAGAGAGTGTTTGCACAACCTTGTCTTGGTGGGGGTCCTAGTTCACAGCTGGGACACCTCAGTCCTGCTGGTACCAAAAGGACAAACAACCGGAGCTGCCTGTCACTGGCAACACGGGGGGGCTTGAGGCAGGAGAGAGGAAACCGAATACCCATGGGGACTTGGCAGCTGGCACCTCACTCAGTATAAGGAGATCCTAACGTAAAAGGGAGGGAAAGAAGAGGCAGATCATCCTCTAGCATGACCAGCAGGTCAAAGGAGCTCTGCCCCTCTGCTCTTATAAGACCCCATTTGCAGCAGTGTGTGCAGAAGAGGCCACAAGATGCTCAGGGGCTGGAGCACCTCCTCTACGGAGCCAAGCTGAGAACACTGGGGCTGCTCAGCCTGGAGAAGAGAAGCTGCGTGGAGACCTCAGAGCGGCTTCCAGTGTATGAAGGGGGCTACAAGGATGATGGAGAGGGTTGGAATTAGAATTATAGAATGGTTTGGGTTGGAAGGGATCTTAAGATCATGCAGTTCCAACCAACTAGATCATCATCCCTCGAGTAGATGTCTTTCATTTTTTCCAACCGAAATCATTCTGTGATTCTATCCCTAACGCTCACATGGAAGCCGAGCCACCAGCTAAACAGCACTACAGCCTTCTGTGGCAAGAATCAGGGTCCTCCAGCCATTTCCAAAGCACCTTGACAAAAGGTCCCTGTGCCACTTGAAGGGTCTTAATCAGGATTAGCACCTTACCAGCTTACCACAGAGGATCCCACATGTCTCCACACCCCGGACTGTGTTGGCATCAGCCAGCTGGAGGAATTTCTGACACAGCTCCCTAGGGACAATGACCTGGCGAAGGATGCCCATGCCTGCATCTGTGGGGAGAATGGGAGCACAATGACAGTCAGGGACACTGGAGAAATGGGCCTTTAGGTCAGTACCTGAAGGGATTAGGCTGAGGAAAATCATCCTAAAAACATGAACTGCTCTAACGGTGACCCTCACAATGGTAGTCACAGACACTGAAGTCACTGAGATGCTTCATAAAGGGCAGTGACTACCTCTTTCAGAACAGGGTAAAGGCACATAGACAGAGAAACACCTTTAGCAATGTGTTAAACCCCCCAATATTTTGTTAATAACAATGAACACCTTCCCCCCCCCACTTACAGAATGTCATTTAAATAAGATGTGCCACTGGTCAAGAACTACTCATTTAGAAGTGTCTGAATCAGTATTTTGGAGCCATATTTAGCTAGAGAGGGTTTCGTGAGGAAGAGGATTCAGTCAGCCTTAGCCAAGAACTCAACCCCAAGCTCCAACATTTGGATCTAGGAAAGCCAAACAGGCTGTAGCCCCTAGATCAGCAGAGATTGGGCTAAGGAAGCATGGTGGGGGCAATTCCCAAGAGGAAACACTTCTCCCCAGCCCTACAAACCTTTACAGGACAACAGGGACAACATCCAGTGACTTGGAAAGCCAAACCCCCCGACGGGATGGAATCACAATCAGATATTTCCAAGAGCCTCCCAACAGATCAGCTCTTTGGCTGTTTGGCTGAGCCCAGCAAGGGAGAAGGGTGCACTGAGGGGTACTAACTGTTTTCTGTGCTTCCCAAAGCACTGGGTTTCAAAGACCTGTCCACAACAGGAGGTTTGGATGAGACAGTCCCCGCTGATGGACTTGCAGGATGAACTGGAGAGACTGGGATTGAATCAGTTGGGGGCTTTTCCATGCCAGGGATGAGGGGCCCATCCAGAGCCATAGGACTTGGTTCTGGCTGTCCAAATTCCTGCACTATCCTCAGGCGCTCCTTCTCCAGCTCCTGTCGTCGGATCATCTCCTCAAAGACATGGAACTGCTCTTGCTCTGCCTGCTGCTGCTTCATCAGGGCCACCCGATTCCTCTCCTCCTCCAGCTGCTGCTGCAAAGCCAAATTGCGTGCAAATGCCTCTTCCTCCGCTTTCTGCAAGGGGAAACACCACGGGACATCAGCAGGCAGGGGAACACGAGGCCTCCACACTGCAGACCCTCAGTAATCCCAGGGGGTTTCAAAATAACCAGCAAAAAGCACCCCCTGCAAGGAAGCTTCAGCTTATAACACAGAGATCCACACCTCCATCAGGAGAGCCAGCCAGACCAGGGCAGTAAAACTGCTGTCTTACCTTCCTTATTCCACAGAAATGGAATTCCAGGTTGATTCCCCTCTATCCTATCTCTAAAATTGCACTTGTCTGCAGCAAAACTGACTGCAGTTTTCTACTTTGCCCACACAACCCTAGATCCTTGTTCGTGCTGTTACCAGCTACCTGCTGAGTACCATAAGACCTAAACCTCATGTTGTGACAAAGAGGGCAAAACCCCAACCAACAGTCAGCTCACTGCCTCCAGGATGCACAAAGATGCAGAGGGGCCTATGTCTGATTCACTCACATACCAGCAGCAGAGACATGATCATAACAACCCTGTGCTGCAGTGATGAGGTTGGACCCTGCAGGGTGGGGTTACCCAGGCATCACACTCCAGAACACCCAGGGAACCCTGGAGACCTGCTGTTTTCCAGACCCTTTGTGGCTCAGGGTCTTCTGGGGAGCACAGGTCTCCAGTCTCCTGTCACTCACCTTCTGCTCCTTGTACTTAGCATAGTCCTTGGCGTACCTCTTTAACAGCTCCTTCTTGAGCTCTTCAGCTCGGGGGAAGGCTACTTCTTTCAGTTTCTGAAGGGAGGAAACACAGTCAGGAGAGGGTGATAGCCTCAAGGCAAGGCAAACAGGACCTGAAGAGATGCAAGAATCGATGGACAGGCAGCACCCAGAGGTTATAAACCATCCAGGAGGAAGGAAGGGCTGAACAGCTCCACCACGTGTGGGCAGGCTTGCAGAGAGGTTGTAGCTGGGTCACACAAACAGCAACGCCAACACCACTGAGCAAGAGTTTCGGCAGCATTGTCCTTTGCTCTTCTGCTCAATGTGGAAGAGAGGAGCAGTAGCCTCTTGTGTCCAAGAAACCTGTGGCAAATCCCTTGAGCACCACCACGCTGAGCATCCAGCCACCATGCACGGAAAAGCCACGTGGTCTTTGAAATGCAAGGACTTTAACAGGAACAAAAAGACATCCCAATGCTCAGCAGCAAGTAAAGTGGACAACCACAGCCCAGAACCATGGAATGGTTTGGGCTGGAAAGGACCTTAAAGCTCTTCCACTTCCAACCCTCTGCCATGACCAGGGATGCTTCACACTAGACCAAGGCTCTGTCTAAACTGGCCTTGAACACTGCCAGGGATGGGGCAGCCACAGCTTCTCTGGGCACCCTGTGCCAGTGCCTCAGCACCCTCACAGTAAAGAACTTCTGCCTTGTATCTCACCTGAACTTCCCGTTTCAGTCTGAACCCATCACCCCTTGTCCTATCACTACAGTCCCTGATGAAGAGTCCCTTTCCAGCGTCCTTGTTGGCCCCCTCAGATATTGCTTCCCAGTGTTTGTGTGGCTCACTCGCCCCAGGGCCACGAAAACCCCATGGGGCTCATAACCCCAAAGGATTTCCAACAGCAGCATTAAAGTCTTGGCCTTGTTACTACTCACTTTCACTGTCTCCCTCTTCTCAGGTATGACAGCAGTTTTGTAATCACGGTGCTGTGGCAGCTTCTCGATGAAGAGCCTGTAAATACAAGAGAGAAACTGCATCTCAGAGCAGAAAGGGACAAACACAAGACACTAAGTGGCATATCTGGGGTCATGGAGCATGCCCCTCTAGCACTGCCCCCTTGCTCTGCCACCTCCCTGGGCCCTGTGCTCCCCACAATCAGGACAGTCACCTTCTTTCTGCAGGAAGCCATCATGTAACAGCCTCCTGAGCTCTTCAGGCACACAGATCTCATTGAGTCCCAGGGGAGCACCGCACACCTGGACTTTGGAGATGATCCTCAGGGATAAATCCTTTTGTTTTGAACAGAAACATTAACAAGCTGGTCTAAACCACCAAGGACTCTGGCAGAGATTCAGAAAGGTCCTTGGGCACCTGCCTACACCTCTGTGAGCATCCAAGGGGATCACACACAAGCTCAAGGATTCAGCTGACTCAGTGCTCACATGGTCCTTCTGTACAAAGGAACACTTTGTGCCTGAGATGGGGAAATCAGCTCAGACCTTGAAAAGAGAAAACTTGCAGGAAAGCTAAAAGCATGTTCACATCCCCAGCTTCTGCATCAGGAGCCTTTTGGCTCTGTGTCCTCAACCATGCCCCAAGGTCAGGGCAGTGTTTCAGGCAGCAGAGCTGCTTCTGTGCAGGCTTCACAGAATCACAGACTGGGTTGGGTTGGAACCTCAGAGCTCATCTAGTTCCACTCTCTGTGACTATGAACAGGTTAAGCTTCAGCTTCTCTACAAATGGGATAATGCTCCCCTGCCAGTGAGCTCTGCAGTGAAGAGGCAAGCTCTAGAAGTCCTGCAAGCACTAGAACAAGGAAAGCAGCCTGCAAACACAGGACAATTCACTCTGGTTCATCTCTCTGAGGCTCCCCGGGCTTGAGGCATCCCTGAGTTCTCTCTGGTATCAAGTCCCCGGTTGTGCACAAGCAGACAGCGTGCTCAAGGTGAGCTCAGCTGAGTCCTTGTCTCCTGCTAGTGGAGCTGTGCTTGCTCTGAGTCCACAAAAGCCTGTGGCTGTAAGGCAAAATCCCTGCCCTCCTCTGTGGCTCTCTTATACCACTTCAGCATCTGAAGAAGGATGCTCTCCAGATCCTTTAGGCACAAGGAATAAGGGTAGTGAGGACGAGACTGTACCCCAGGGAGCAGCACAAACCAAGCAGGAAGAACTCAGAGGGGACAGAGTGAGAACACTCCTCACGCTGAGAAGCCTCTGTGTGTGCAGTAAATAAACCCATCTGGTTCAAACCTCAGTCCTCTGGGAGAAAGAAAGACTTTTTGCAACCCCAAATGCTCCTGGTTGCCACGGAGAGGGTGAGGATGCTCTTGCCAGAGGCCACGGGATCAGCATAACCACGTCACAGCCTGGAGCCACAGAGAAGCTCCCTCTCCATTTGAAACACACAGCGAGGTCCCTGCTCCCAGCTAGTGGTTGTTCATGAAGTAGGTCACTGTGTCGAGGAGACAAAACAAGGCAGTGCTCATTGCCAGCAGCGAGCTGATTAAAATGGAAGGCATTAATTAAAAAGGATTAAGAGCAGATGCTGGCCTGGAGAGGATGGAAAAACCAGCGGAGCCAGCTGGGGTTTCACATGTCAGGAAGGGGGGAAAGCAGGCAGGATGAGAGGGGACTCAGGCTGCCAGAGGAAATCTCTGGGACAAGACCAGGCAGTGGCAGGCTGGGGATGGAGGCAGAAGAAGGGCAGGAACTGTTCATGTTTCCTACTGACATCCCACCACGGCCTGGCAACACTGGAACCAGCAGTTTCGAGCTAGTTCAAAGCTTCTCCTGCTCCCAAGTCCACCCCAAGCAGCAGCTGTTTGGCACTGAGCAGCCACATCACAGGCTATTTATACACATTGCTGTGGCACACATGCCAAACCACGTCCCTCGAGTGCCTTCCAACACCCCACACAAACCCCCGGCTCCAACCCTGGCAGCTCACAGCCACGCAGCAAACCAGGAGCCCAAACACCACAGAAAATACATGTCTGTCTGCTTTCTTTCTTATCTGGCTCCAGCAAAATCAAATCTAGTGTGCCCGATGGGGATGTAACGAAAACATCCACTCAGGTCAATACAGAAGCTGTTCAAGAAGACAAGCAAGCAGATGTCTTACAAGACACATGTTAAAAGTCCAGTCTGGTTAGTCTTTAAGAGATAGAATCATGGAATGGTTTGGGTTGGAAAACTCCTCCCGTTCCAACCCCTGCCACGGGCAGGGACCCCTTCCACTAGAGCAGCTTGCTCCAAGCCCCTGTGTCCAACCTGGCCTTGAACACTGCCAGGGATGGGGCAGCCACAGCTTCTCTGGGCACCCTGTGCCAGCGCCTCAGCACCCTCACAGGGAACAGCTTCTGCCTTATCTCCAACCTGAACTCCCCCTGTTTCAGTTTGAACCCATCACCCCTTGTCCTATCCCTACAGCCCCTGATGAAGAGTCCCTCTGCAGCATCCTTGTAGCCCCCTTCAGACACTGGAAGCTGCTCTGAGCTCTCCACACAGCTTCTCTTCTCCAGGCTGAACAGTTCCAATATTCTAAGTCTGGCTCCATACAGGAGCTGCTCCAGCCCCTGAGCATCCTCATGGCCTCCTCTGGACTGTCTCCAACAGCTCCATGTCCTTTTTATGTTGAGGACACCAGAACTGCACACAATGTTCCAATTCAGGTCTCATGAGAGCAGATAGCTGTGCTGCCCTCCTGCCTCCTATGAGGGCTGGGCAATAAGCTTCATTCCTGCATGAGAAAGAAAGGTGCTGTGCAGCCAAAATGACCCACACAGGATCCCATCAAACACACCAAGCCAAGAGGCTCTCATGTACTTCCCAGAGCTGGAGTCTTCCCCTTATCAAAGGCACAGCCTGATGTGGGAAGCTGCCATACACTCCAGCAGGCAGCTGGGCTCTGAGGAAGGACAACACAGCACTGACTGCACATGTGGGGTGAAGCCCTGGAGAAGGAATTCAGGTCCCATTTCTAGAAAGAAGAGAGCAGAGCAAGTCCTGTGAGAGACTCCAACCACCAGCACCCCACTCTTGCCTTCTGGATCATCCCCCTTGGAAAAGGACATCTAGAAACTCCTATACCTCCTCAGCTACAGCTTCACATCTTCATTTAAAGAAATGAGATGATGACATCAAGTTCCTGTCTTTGGAGAAGCCAGGGGAGCATCATCACTGGAGATATCACACCCAGGGAAGGTTTTCCCCTTCCTGGCAGCCAAGCAAACATAAATGCCATGAGTATTTGAGGGAAGAACACACCAGCACCTATCAGTGTCCTAATGAACCAGAGAAGGTGCTTTTAGTTCATTTGTTTAGTTAAAGAGTTTCTCCTTCGGCCACAGCTACGTAACCAGCCTGGAAACCTTCCCAAGGGCTTTACACTCCCCAGCTCCCTGTGCAGCCTCCCTGTGATGCCCATAAAAGCTCAGGAAGTGCAAGGCGGGAAGAAAAGCTAATCAGAGAAAAATGCATTGGATTTAAGGAGCAGGAATCCTGCCCACGGGGGTAGGCAGAGAGAAAAGCCACATTCTGGATAAGTGGGTAGTGTGGGCACAGCAGAGACCACACCAGAGAGCATCGAGTGGGAGCAGGAGGCCAGGCTTTTGGCCAACAAACCCACAGGAGGAGGACACTCTGTGCCACTGGGATATTTTATGAGGATCCCGGTTTTCAGCTCTTTAGACACCAAGAGGCACAGCTACAGAAGCACACTTGCTCTGCTCGTAGTCAGGCTGCTCAGACACGATCCAGACCTGACACCACGTCACCGGAGCGCACGCTCTGGCTTGGCAGACACAGCAGTGGGGTTTCAGACCCAAGATGGCTCGTTTCTGGGCAGCTATAGAGATGACAGCAAGAAAATACAGCTCTGCACTTGTCTACATGGAATGTAGACCCTACAGCTGGAGACCAGGCAGATGAACGACCAAGCATGGTGTTGGCTGGGTTTATATATAATCTAGGGCTTTCTAGAAGGGTGCTCAGTAGCCAAGAAACTAAACAGTTAGTTGGGATTAAGTTCTTTGGACCCAGAACTCCCTCTTACATCCCTCCTGAGAAGGGTTTGGGTGTACATGGGCATGGCTGAGGGGGCATCACATTCTGAGATGTGAAACTAAATCTACAACTGGTCCCTGCACCTGAAGGAGGAACTCGCAGCCTGCTGTAAAAGGCTGTAGTAATTCCAGTGTAAAAGCAGGTTTCTCCTCTGAAGCTGGTTCATTAGAGAAACCACCAACCAGACTACGCCTTTTCCAGGTAGATACCTGATACACAGATCCTTGATCATGGATCCTTGCCAATCCATATTATGTCATGGCTAACCTAGAGAGAATCAAGGCCAATCTATAACCACTCTAGAGTGACAAAACCTCCCTCCTGCTCACAGGAGTATTCTGTAGCAGAGGAACACAAGATGAGCCTGGTTTCCAAAGGACCTTTTACAAACATCCTGCAAAGAAGTGAGCGGTGTTTGTGGGTTTCTGCCTCACACCCTTACAACATCACTTGGTCAATGGAACTAGCTGCATCCTCACCTATGTGGGAACTGGAATTCCAAAGGAGCAGAGCTCTGGACAGAACCCAGTTCTTCCAGCTCAGCAAGACCTCCCGGCGTTTAGACATGCTCTAAATACTGAACACCAAGCCCACAACCCCTTGCATGGACCACAGGTTTGCTGCAAGCCAAGCAACGCTGCTCTTACGTGATGTATTTGTTGTACAGGATAAAGGCATGCTCCATGTTGCCCTCCTCAGAGTAAATGGTGGCCATGCGGAGGATTTCCACCCCAGAGCGGTAGTAGCGTCGTGGCGGGATGTCCTCATTCACTTCCACAGCACTTCCCACCTGGATCAGTCGTCGCACTCGCTCCTCCGGTGGGAGGCTGATGTCAGCGTGGTCAGGCATAGCCCCACACATCAAAGCTGTGGTGGGAGGGAGGCAAACACGTCAAAACCAGTGTCAGACAGGTAACTCACCCAGTTTATAGAATCACAGAATGGGCTGGGGTGGAAGGGACCTTAAAATCATCCAGTTCCAACCGCCTGCCATGGACAGGGGCACCTCACACTAGACCGTGTCACCCAAGCTCTGTCCAACCTCGCCCTCCTCCATAGAAATCACCCCCCTCAGCAGAAAAGCATTCAATTCATGGGCCAAGCAAGGTCCTTAGGAAGAAAACTGGGAGAGGCCCAGCTCTTTTTGGGCACAGTGCTTGGATGTTTACCTTGACAACCTGAAAAGCAGCCGCAAATTCAAGATCAGGCCACGGTAATGATGACATGGGTCTGACCCAACCAAATCCTACCCAAAACAGCATTTCCTTCCCACTTGTCTCTCTGCACAACAGAACTAGTTCTGGTCACTGGTTTGGGGCGAGATGATCACAGCTTTTCATTCAGCCTCAAGCAGAACCAGCTTCACAGTGTGCACGGTTTTGCTTACACAGCAGCGAGATGAGAAGGGAGCTGAAGCCAGTGCTGCTCAGCAGACCTGCCCTCACGCAACCAGCTCAAGCCCAGATTGCTCCTGCCTGGGCACAGTCACAATCCCTCTCTGCTCTGTGCTGCAGGAGGCACACCCCATGGCCCAGGAATGCACCTCGACCTGATCCATGTGCCTGCCTCTGACAGAGCCTTCTCAGCCATGGCACAAGTCGATGAACTTGAAGCAGAGGAAGCAGCATCGAGACTGTCTGAGAGGCAGCGAGCCCACACTCAGCAATGCTCTTCCCTCTCCACTAAAAGCAGTTTTCCCCTGGAAAAGCCACCCCAGAACCAGTTTAAGGGTTAAATTCCCTGTGAAACCACAGAGCTGAATCCACAGCAGCTCAACAAACCCTCCAGCAACTCAACTGCCACACACGGCATGCAACTGAATCATAGAACAGAATGGTTTGGGTTGAAGGGAGCTTAAAGCTCCTCAGGCTTCAACCCCTGCCATGGGCAGGGACACCTTCCACTGGAGCAGCTTGCTCCAAGCCCCTGTGTCCAACCTGGCCTTGAACACTGCCAGGGATGGGGCAGCCACAGCTTCTCTGGGCACCCTGTGCCAGCGCCTCAGCACCCTCACAGGGAAGAGCTTCTGCCTAAGAGCTCATCTCAGTCTCCCCTCTGGCACGTTAAAGCCATTCCCCTTTGTCCTAGCATGATTTACTGTGACTCATTCCTAAACAAGGGAAAGGTCCTGAGCTGAGCTAAGGAGCTGACCAGAGGATCCTGAGCAGCAGAGGAGCTGCCCTTCTAGGGTTACTTCGGAGCACAAGTCCCTTGTTCAGGCTGGAAGGTTCATGTTTCTGAGCCCAAATCCTGGAGGGGGCTCAACAGGCCTCTTGCCCTAAATAAGGGCTGTAGGATGCAGTCCTGCCAGAAGTAGCCGTGCCAAAGTACTTACTTAAAGGGCTCAGAGTGACCTTCAGCTTCTCTTCCTCACTGCTGTTTCTACCAGGGGTGGGTTCAGTTGCTCCTCAAAGGCAGAGCTCTCAGTCACCCCCAACCAAGCTCCACAATCCTCCTACCCCAGGAGATGACAAACACCACTCACTCCCATGTGGTAACTCCCTGGTGCCTTCAATCCAGAGCTCCCCCTTTAATCCCCAAAGCACCTCAAGAGATAAAGTGGCCAAAGCACCCACCGAGCTGCCAGCCACCAAACTACAGCTCTCTTCCTCTCACCATTGGGCAGCAAGAAATCATAAGGACATGGAGCTGCTGGAGCAAGTCCAGATCAGGGACGGAATCACACTCCCGTATGGAGCCAGGCTGAGAACATTGGGGCTGCTCAGCCTGGAGAAGAGAAGCTGCATGGAGACCTCAGAGCAGCTTCCAGTGTCTGAAGGGGGCTACAAGGATGCTGGAGAGGGACTCTTCATCAGGGACTGTAGGGATAGGACAAGGGGTGATGGGTTCAAACTGAAATAGGGGGAGTTCAGGTTGGAGATAAGGCAGAAGTGATTTATGTGAGGGTGCTGAGGCGCTGGCACAGGGTGCCCAGAGAAGCTGTGGCTGCCCCATCCCTGGCAGTGTTCAAGGCCAGGTTGGACACAGGGGCTTGGAGCAAGCTGCTCTAGTGGAAGGGGTCCCTGCCTGTGGCAGGGGTTGGAGCTGGAGGAGCTTTAAGGTCCCTTCCAACCCAAATCTGCCATTCCATGACACCCCCCGCACCCCCCAAACCCAGAGCCCTCCCCACGGCTCTCATTGTAAGGTCTCTCCTTCACACCCTGCAGGGGAGAGCGGAGGAGCCCCAGCGCCCCACAACAAACCAAGGGGAGGCCCAAACCACATCCCCCTTCCTAACAGCAACGACACCCGGAGCCCCACGAAGGGAACCTCAGGGGACAACCCCCAACCGGAGCCCGCTTGTCCCGGTCCCCCCCCTGCCCCCTTGAGCCGCCCATGGCCCCGGCCCCGGCCCCGGGCCTGACCTGCCGCCGCCTCCCCTCAGCGCTTCCGGGTTCTGCCCGCGACGCCGACAGGGCTGCCCCGCCCCGCTTCAAACAGCCAATCAGGAGCCGCGGCAACATCCGGGTACCGCCCGCTCCCCCTCGAACGAGAGAGCGCTTCCCTTCGCTGAGCGTCGTCACCTTAAAGGGGCAGCGCCCCAACCCGAAAACACGCTTTTTCACCCCAAAACGGTGGGGAGGGCAGAGCGCACTGCCGGGCTCAGGGGAGAGCCGAAGGGTCGGCCCAAGCAGGGAGGAATAACTGCCCTGCAAGTGGGGCTCGGGGGTTATGCACTGTGGGGATTTACTGCAGCGAAAGGGGGTGAAAAGGACAAAAACCCAAATAATGGAGTTTAAGCTGAATAAAATCTGTTGTATTGAGAAAAATAAGGAAGACTCTTTCAGCTGATGCTTAAAGGGATGCTCCTGCGGATGTTTCTTCAGCGTTAGTCCATTTGTGAATGTGTTTATTCTTCCCTGAGGGAGCAGAGCTCCGCCTCTGGAATTCCAGAGGAGACAAAATTCCTGCGGGATTTGTAAAAGCACCAGAGAAAGTAAATGAAAACCGAGCTAAAAGAGCTGCATTGGGAACAACTACGGCTCCCAATGGCTGGTGAAGGTTACAGCAAAGCCACCCATTCCAGCACCGAGACCCATCCCAGAGGGATGGCAGAAACAGCCCTGGATGGGCTTTCCTTACGGACAACATTCCCTATGCTGTCCCAACAGGTTTCCAGTGATGGTGCCTGCGTCTCCTGGCAGGCTGCATTCCCTGAGCTGGGCAGAACTGGGGGTTCTGAGGGGGAAAGAACAGTCCATTGCTCTGCTCCTTGGTGGGGAGCAAGAGCTGACAGTTCCTCGCTGCCAGCCCATGGGGCTGCCTTGGATCCATCGCCCTGAGCTCATGTGTCTGTGTCTGTGCCATGGCACCTCTCCTACGGCTCTTCTTGGGGCTGCCAGATTTCCTGGAATGAAAAGTCAGGAGTCAGAACCAGGAGAAGTCACAGTAAGGGAAGTTTTCATGGAGTGGTTTGGGTTGGAAGGGACCTTAAAGCTCATCTCTGCAGAGCTGGCAAGGCAGGGCCCTCTTGCGTGCTCTCCAAGATGTAGCCTGTGGAAGTCCAAGTTTAAGGGTCTTAAACATGAGAAAGGAATTCAAGAGCCAAAAACCTACCTGGGCACCGCTATGGGGAACTGGTCTGAATGATGTGAATGATGTTCGATCATCTGGTTGTTGCTGGCTGGGGTAGGGGCAGCTTTTTGTCTGAAGCAGTCTGAGTCCAATCTATTTAGTCCCCAATTCCTTAAAAAGATATCCGCATGTTTTGACTGTTCCAACCATTCACAAATGATCCAAAGAGCTCTTCTACACTTAAAGCCCCCATCCCTCTGCATCACTGCTCCCCAAACAAGAACGGCAGCAGATCTTTCAACCTAGATCTCCCAGCTCCCCACCTTCCTCCTTCCCCACTGGCCCCTTCGATCTCCCTTCCTAGGACCCAGTCACATTAAGCACCTGCTGCTTGACACCAGCTCTCCCTGAGCACACACTTGATTATGCACACAAAAAGACTCACTTTTTTACAGGTCTCTGCTGAAGATGTTGGATATAGTTGATTCTCTCTATAGGATGCCCTCGAGCTCTGTTGAACACTGGAGAGAAACAGGTCTGAGTTGCAAGAACACTCTGTACATGCCACTTCAGGGGCTGCAGAGGACTTAAATCCTTTAGAAGGATTTTAACCCCTTCAACCAACACTAACATGCTTAGGTCACATAGGGTGACTTCACTCAGTGTTACTGCCCTGCACACCGCAGCCTGGCACAGGGCAGAGCTGCAGTGATCCAACCCCTGCTCAGTGCCCACCACGATCCCTCAACCAGGCTTAGCTCCACAGTCAGGCCATAAACTTAATTCCAGAGAGACCCTGAAAGCCGTAGAGGTGGATCAGGGCAAACCCCATGGAATTCAACAAAGCCAAGAGCAAGGTCCTGCCCCTGGGTTGGGGAAATCCAATACAAACACAGGCTGGGGGAGGCTGGATGGGACAGCCCTGAGGAGAAGGAATTGGGATGTTGGGTGAGGAGAAGCTTGCCATGACCTGGCTTCAGCGTGAGCTTGAGCCCAGAACCCCCTCCATGTGCTGGGCTGCACCCCCAGAATGTGAGCAGCAGCTCAGGGAGGGGATTCTCCCTCTCTGCAGTCCTGATCCAGCTCCCATTCCACATTACAGGAACACACACAAAGCTAAATCACAGTTACCTTCCTGGAGCGAGCACAAGTCTTCTGACCATCTAAATCACAAGCCCACAATAAACACCCTGCACCCAACAAGAACATCACACACATACGTACACTCAATTGCAGTGTTTGCCTCCATGCCTTCAACATCAATCAGGTACCTGTACAGCAAGAAAACTCTAATTACACAATTAGCTATGGAAACATTGAGAGGTTTGAGCTAACTCAACAAGAAGGAGTAACTGGGAAGTTTTTAGAGCTTCTATTTCTGTGCCAGAATGGAGGATCAGAATTTGGGCTGCTGAAATTTGGGCCAAGAAGTGTCCCGAACAACAAGCTTCTCAAAGCTGAAAAGCTCTAAATCTTTGCAAATCTGGGATGACACAAGTTCACTTGACTCTTGACTTATTGCTGCAACTCTGTTTCCTCCTGGAGCACCAAGCAGCTGGCAATGCCACCACTGAACCCAGTTTGACTCACCTACAAACCAGGTAGCCAGTTCTGTTCAAGCCATGTGTGCAATGAACTCCTATGAGTTTATCTGTAAGACACCAAAATCAGGTTATATTTAAACAGCCTTACTCCAAAACCCCACCAGAACAAGCCCGTTTGCTTTCACCCTCCAGCAGTGACACCAGCATAAATGACTACAAGGGACCACACACCAACATCACTATATTTATGTCTAATTAAAGCCATTGATTCGACTCATGAACTCAGTTAATCCCGAGTTTCTCTGCATGGTCACACAGCTCACTGCATGGAAGATGTATTTAAAAGCTCCACAAAAAGCCATCCCATGTTTCCCAAACACTAACAGTCATCTGTGTTTACAGAGAGCCTAGAGATGGACTTTCAAATGCAATTAAAGCTCAACTCAGTGCCAAATTATCAGAGAGCCAGCAGTAATCCCTTCACCACAACAATCCAAACTTACTGTCTTGACATTCACATGCCAAGAAGAGGAAAAGAAATTCATGCTGCTCATTCAGCACAAGAGGGACATGGAGCTGTTGGAGCAAGTCCAGATCAGGGATGGAATCACACTCCCGTATGGAGCCAGGCTGAGAACATTGGGGCTGTTCAGCCTGGAGAAGAGAAGCTGTGTGGAGACCTCAGAGCAGCTTCCAGTGTCTGAAGGGGGCTACAAGGATGCTGCAGAGGGACTCTTCATCAGGGACTGTAGGGATAGGACAAGGGGTGATGGGTTCAGACTGAAATAGGGGAAGTTCAGGTTGGAGATAAGGCAGAAGCTCTTCCCTGTGAGGGTGCTTAGGCGCTGGCACAGGGTGCCCAGAGAAGCTGTGGCTGCCCCATCCCTGGCAGTGTTCAAGGCCAGGCTGGACACAGGGGCTTGGAGCAAGCTGCTCTAGTGGAAGGGGTCCCTGCCTGTGGCAGGGGTTGGATCTGGATGAGCTTTAAGGTCCCTTCAATGCAAACCAGTTTGGGATTCTACAATTAAAACATCCCTGGCCTCCAGCCCTGCAGTGCCCTTCTCAAGGGAAATCCACACTTACTGTTGTTTCTGTTGTCTCTCAGAAACTGTTTTACAACATATTTGAACTGAGAAACGGTGTGCCTGTTTGGGATTTGATGTCCCATTGTCAAGATCTTTGAGTAGAAGACTGAGGCTGGGAGCTCCTACAAGAAAGTCAGTCAGTGATTTCCACAGAAAGCACAAGGATTCTTATCACATAAGCACACACCATAAACCCAGAAGCAGCTTTTCAGGTAAGACCAACAGAGCAGCAGCAGCTCTGTTTTAGGTAAGAACACTTCTGCTTCACCCCCTGGGCATAGGCCCAGTACTCCAGAGCAGCCTTTTGGCATTTTCATTTCTCTTGCCTTTCCTCCCCAGGGAACACGCAGAGGCTGGAACACTTTTCCAAGCCATTATCCACACATTTGATACCACAAGGCAAAGCTGGTTGTAAGCAAGTATTTGCTCAGGAGAAGCCTACAAAAATAGGTTTAGGGGATCACAAAACTTGTGCTGACTGGGACAAAGAGGATCTACACAACAGAGTTTAAACACTCCAGGCCTGAACTCGGTTGAGGATGAAAACCCCATCCCAATGGGCCTTCAATGCCTCAACTCATCCCCCTGCCAGAGGATTTGAGTGCCTCACACTAAAGTTATCTTCTTGCAAGAAACATCTTGCTCCTTATCAGCAATGTCAGGGCTTGCACAGAGTTTCACTTCCTCAGCAGCAGGATCAAGACTCACCTCTGGCCTGTAGTAACGAGTGGTGTAGGTCAGGTCAATGATCAGGCCCAGCTCTTCCTTCTGCTCTTCGATTTTCTTAATGAGGTCATGGGGTGAAAATCTCTCCTCTGGATGAAGGTTCTGATCAAAGCTCTAAAAGGGAATAATGTTTAACAGCTGATATTAACGCTCAGGTGAACTGTGAACTGGAGCAGGAACGCTCCAGAAACAGCCCAAAGATCATCCCTTCAAAGGGCTCAGGCAAAGCCGGATGGACACACAGGTTACACTGAGCCAAAGGAGAACATGCTCAGGCCCTTGCTGCTTTGAGGCTGCTCAGCTGAGGGTAGAGAGAAGACTTTTCCCTGTGGCAGAACACTGCAGCGTGAAAAAGCACTCACAGAAAGTGAAGTTTTTGTATGGTGAAAGCCATCAAACAGGGCTTCAGCTCAAACAGAGGGCAGCAAACAGCACCACTCCTGGCCATGAGCTTCTCAACCCCCTTGGACATTAACCAGTGTTTGCTTTAGGAGTAGCTGCCCTGCTCAGACCCCTCCAGAGCAGAGCAGGATCCTGCACAGAATCAGCTTGATTGGAAAACAGCTTTAAGCTCATCAGGGCCAACTGTTGCCCAGCAGTGCCAAGGCCACCACTAACCCATGGCACTGAGGCCTCGTCTCCACGCTGTGTGAACACTTGCAGGGACGGTGACTGCAGCCCTGCCCTGGGCAGCCTGTTCCAATGCCTGAGCACCCTTTGGGCAAGGAATTGTTCCTCAGCTCCATCTAAACCTGCCCTGGTGCAGCTTGAGGCTGCTTGCTCTTGTCCCATCCCTTGCTCCTTGGGAGCAGGGACCAACTCCCACCCCCTGCTCCTGAACCTTGGCTCTGGCACTGCATTCCTTGGGATGCGCAGCCCCCAGGCTCCCGGCAGCACCAGTGGGAGGTGTTCACAGCATCCCTCCTGCCCTAACACAGTGCTGGTGGTGGTGGTGGGGGGGGAATGCTCAGGGCAAGGTGCCAGCACCCAGCATCATGGAATAGCCTGGGTTGTAAAGGACCTTAAAGCTCACCCAGCCCCAACGCCCTGCTCACGCTCATCGCTCCTCCACACACCGACCCCTTCCCCGCCGCCACTTCCACCCTGCACACGCCCAGCGCGCACTCACCCTCCTCAGGGGCACCTTGAAGGCGATGAAGCGCGTTCCCGGTATCCTCCTGCCCAGCGGGATGTAGTCGGTCCACCTAAACCCCACAGCACGGAAGCGTTAAACGCCTCAACCGCGGCCCGGCCGCCGCCCCCCCTCCCTCCCCGCCCGGGGACTCCCAAAGCCACCCAGGCCGCGGGGGCCCTTCCCTGCCGCGGCTCCGGGGGCCGGGAAGACCCCGGGGGGAGGCGGAGGGGGGACCCGGGTCCGTGCTCACCGGTCCGGGACGCGGACCGCGCCTCTGCCCCCCATGGCGGCGCTGGAGCCGGCGTCAGCACCGAGCCCGGTACCGTCAGTTCCGCTTCCGCCACACGGCCCGCGGAGCCAGGCGGACGCCACGCCCCCCAAAAGAGGCCACGCCCCTTCATCGTGAGGTCACGCCCCCCAAGGAAAGCCACGCCCCTTAGCCCCTCGGCCACGCCTCCTCTGTGGGTTGAGCACGGCCACTGCACCGGCACCGGCAGCGGCATCGGCATGACCGGCCCTGGCATCACCGGCATCAGCATCACTGGTACTGGCATCGGTGACTGCACTCACTGGCATTGGCATCGCTGGCATCACCGGTATCAGCATCACTGGTACTGGCATCAGTGACTGCACTCACTGGCATCGGCATCACTGGCATCACCGGTATCAGCATCACTGGTACTGGCATCAGTGACTGCACTCACTGGCATCAGCATCCCTGGCATCACCAGTATCAGCATCACTGGTACTGGCATCACTGACTGCACTCACTGGCATCGGCATCGCTGGCATCACCGGTATCAGCATCACTGGTACTGGCATCAGTGACTGCACTCACTGGCATCGGCATCGCTGGCATCACCGGTATCAGCATCACTGGTACTGGCATCACTGACTGCACTCACTGGCATCAGCATCGCTGGCATCACCAGTATCAGCATCACTGGTACTGGCATCAGTGACTGCACTCACTGGCATCAGCATTGCTGGCACCACTAGCATCAGTGGCACGCCAGTACCAGTGTGAGCAGCTGGGGCTGCTTTCCCATATGCAGACACATATGCATACAAATATATACATACGTATGCATACACACATATATATACATACATATGCATATATACACATACATATACATACACACATACATATACATACATATATACATACATATGCATATATACACATACATCTATACATACATATGCATATATACACATACATATACATACACACACATGTATACATACATATGCATATACACATACATATATGTATACACATGCATATACATACATATATACATACATACACATATATGTATGCACTGTGCACACCATCACCCCCCAGACTCCACACATCGCTGGCCCTGGGAGCTTTATCCCAGGGCAGGGACTCAGCCAAGCCTGGGCAGGATTTTCCAGCCCACAGCATCTCACTCCCAAGCGGGTGTTGGGGAGCACCTCCCTGTGCCCAGCCTGGAAAAACTCTGGCAGAAACCCCCCTTTTCCAGAGGGAGGGAAACCACTGGATTAGCATCAGTGCTGGGAGGAGGGAAGCAACAGCAGCCGGTGATGGGGAAGGGCCGGCTCGACTCACCGGCCAAGCGGGGGCCCTGCTCTTAGTGTGCCCTGTGGCCGTCTGGGCACACGGGGCTGCTCCCCCCGCACTGGGGAGATCAGGTTCAACCTCCTTCCTTTCCAGCTCAGCCCTGTAATTACTGCTTGGCCCATGCTGGCGAGCAGGATCTGGCCCTGGGAAGGAGCCTTGGCCGCCTCGGGGTGCGAGGCAGGGACGGGCTGAGCCTGGAAAACTCATCTCATGCGTGGCTATGGAGCAGGATCACCGGCCGGGACTCACTGGCCCTTTCCATGTGTTCCCCCTTGTTTTCCTTTTCCCTTCCCGTTGCTACCCCAGATCCTAGGATGCTTTTGCAAAGGGCGATTCTGCCCCATGGGCACCCCAGTCTGTAGATCCACCATTAAGGGCTTTCCCACCTAAGTGATGCCCAAATCCCAGCCCCGAAGGTGGCTGTGTTGGGATCAGCACCCACCCAGCCTGAAGACAGGGGGGGTTCGCAGCCACCAAAACCCCGATGAGGCTTTGGGAACAACCTGGACCACGGGGACCCCGCGGCGGTGACTCAGGGATGCAGGGGGTTGTGAAACAAGCCTGGGATAGTTTGGGAGACGCCTCCAACGCAGCCGCCCCGGGGAGCCCGTCAAGAGAACAAGCCACGGCAGCGTCTGGGCTTTGACCCGTCAGGCAGGTTTCCCGGAGCAGCACACCGAGCCGGAGCGGGTATCCGGGGCCGGGAATGCCCTTCTGCCCGCTCGCAGGCTGACGGAGCCCCTCCGGCTCTCTCCTCGCCATGCGCGCAACCGGGTTGCTGCTGGCTTGGGCACTGCTGCGTCCTGCTGGTAGCCAGCAATGCCACAACGCCGGCCCCGGCGGTGTCCTCCGCTTCACTGATACCCACGCTGAGATTCGGGTGCCGGCGCTGCACCGGGTACCCAGCTCGCTCGATCCCCTCTACGGCCTCGTGCGGCGCTGCCTGGACCTCATCCAGCAGAACCCGCTGCCCACAGGTGAGACACAGAGCCGGGATCCGCATGGATCTGCTCCGGATGGGGGGGCTGAGCCAATTCATGGAGCTGATGAGCTTAAAGGTCTTTTCCAATGGAGGAGGAGGATGGTGCCTTCATCACCCTCGGAGGGTTGGGGGTGCATGGGGTTGGACCTCTTACCGGTGCCATGATTTCTCTTGCAGAGCTGCTCAGGGCAGCCCTGAACAACCCCAGTTCGGTGCAGACATCGCAGGTGAGCTGGGATGTTGGGGTACAGATCCCATGGGAATGGTACCCAGCCGGTACCGGTGCTGAGCGGGCTCTCCCATCACGCAGGTGGTGCAGTATGAACTGGGCTACGTTATCTGCGCCGCGGTGGCTCTGCTCTTCACCGTGGCCGTGCCGATGGCAGGGATGTGCTTCTGCTACTGCAGGAGCCGGCGACGGTGCGGGGGCCGCCTGCGCGCCCATCGGCGCTCCCTGGGCTGCCGCCGGCACTGCCTGCTGGGCTGCCTGTCCCTCACCTCCCTCATCATCCTGTGAGTCCCCACAGCACCCCACATCCCTCCACCCCCACCCTAAACCCCATCCTATGGGTCCGGGAGGAGCAGCTCCATCACCTCTTGCTCATCCCCGGCAGGGCCAGCGTCATCTGTGCCTTTGTCACCAGCCAGAGGGTGAAGGTGCAGATGGAGCCGGGGCTTGGGGCTGTGCCAAGCACCCTGCGCACACTGCGGCAGCACATCGCCAAGGTCCCCCAGGTAGGTCCCCAAGTGGCTTTCTCCACCCTGGCATGGGGCGCAGCCCAGGGATGGCTGCGTTTCCCTCCTGGAATAGTGTGGGAGGTGAAAGGAGGTGGCATGGCTGCATTATGAATGCATTTTGAATGGAAACATTGGGCTTCCTCCCCTCCCTGTGGCTGCTCCCCGTTGGCCGACCGGTTCATCTCTGCTGGCAGGGGGTGCAGATGGTGGTGGATCAGTTCGAGGTGCCCCGACAGCAGATAACCTCCGACCTGGGCGGTAAGCAAGCGCTGCGCCGAGCACTGACAGGTCCCACTGCCAGCTCCCAACCGGGATGAGATGCTCACAGGGTGCCCATTGCCTTGCAGGGCTCAGCCGGAGCGTGGGGCTCTCCATCCACACACAACTGAAGGCGATGACCTACGCGGCGCTGGCGGAGCTGCAGGACAGGGCTGGAGGTACCGGGCGAGCGTGGTGCTCCCTTGGGGTCGGTGCCAAAGCCTCGCCTGAGGTCGCCGAGCAGAGCAGCGTGACCTAGCCCTGGGCTTTCTCTTTAAGACCTACAGACCTCGCTGCACCATTTACAGATCCTGGAGCAGACGGCGCGGGCGCTGGCGGCGGCACGGGATGAGCTGGACCCGGTGCTGCGGGAGCGGCGGCGCCGCGTGGTCGCGTTGTTGGATGACCCGCGCTGCACCTCCTGCGCCAGCGTCCTGGGCAGAGCACAGAGCCTGGAGCTGGGCGCTGACTATGGCAAGGTGCTGGGACACGGTGCTGGTCACCCACCAACAGCACTGCTCCGGCAAGCGCCGGGATTCATGGTTGCTTCTCCCATTCCAAGGTGCCGTCGGTGGAGAAGGTTCTGAAGGCGCTGGCTGGGCTGCCCCGAAGTGACTTTGCGGAGATGATTCGCCAGGTTTGGGGGGGTTATAGTGAAGCAAGGGGGTCCTCATTGGACGGGCAGCCCCGTCCAAGTCACTCAGCATCCATTCTTTCCTCACAGGGCAACGGCACCTTCAACTCCATCCCGGAGCTGGCTGTGGAGCGCATGGCGCAGGTCATCCAAGGTGAGTGGCATGGGTGGACTGAGCAGGGACACCCTCTATGGGGTGAATAATCCCATAATGGGTGGATCTGGGGACCATCCATCCCTTGCATGGCCTTGTCCCCACAGATCTGCGGGATGAGATGGCCCGCACGACAGAGAAGGTCCAGTCCATCGCTGACAGCTTCCCCCTCCATGACTACACCCGGCCCGTGAGCGAAGCGCTGATGAAGGCAGAGGACCGGAGCCAGCCGTACCTCCGGGAGGTGCAGCGCTTTGAGCAGTACAGGTGACACTGGAGGGGGGGCATGGACGGGTGCAGCAGTGATGGGTGCTGACCCCTACCCCAAACCCCAACTGGTCCCCCAGCCCCACATCTCGAGGCTGCTCTGTCCTGCAGGTGGATCGCGGGCACGGTGCTGTGCTCCATCATCCTCCTCATCCTCGCCTGCAACGTGGCGGGGATGGCGCTGGGTGCGTACGGGCTCTCCAAGCGGGAGGACCCGAGCGACTACGAGTGCCGAGGAGAAGCTGGTGCCAAATTCCTCCTGGTGTAAGCATCAACCTGGGTGCTGGGGAGGGGGGGGCTGTTGGCATCTTGGCATCTCACCCCCTTAAAATACAGAGAGGGCAAAGCCAAGGGAGGGACAGGCTGAGCCGAAAGGCGTTTGAAGCCACCGCCTGTGCCGGCAGGTTTGGGAGCAGCGGCTCCTCCCTGGGATCTGGCAGCTCCCGCGCCCCGTTCCCGCTGCCCGGCACACCCCTTCCCAAGCAACCCGGCGTGCCCGGGCGCGGGAAGGAGCCGTGGGGCTTCCGGCAGGTCCCCACAAGCCTTTCTGCCCTCTTGGGTCTGTAAAGCAGCCGCTGGCGCCTCCTCTCCCTCTTTCAGCGGCGTGGGCCTGGCTTTCCTGTTCTCCTGGCTCCTCGTCCTCCTGGTTTTCGCCACCTTCCTGGTTGGGGGCAACATTCAGACGCTGGTTTGCAGGAACTGGGTCAACCAGGAGATTTATAAGGTGGGTGGCCATGCATGAGTGTCCTAGAGAGAGGACAAGGGGTGATGGGTTCAAACTCAAACAGGGGAGGTCCAGGTTGGAGGTAAGGAAGAAGCTCCTCCCTGGTGTCCCCATCCGTTGCAGGGGGTTGGGACTGGATGAGCTTTAAGTTCCCTTCCAACCCAAACCATTCCATGATTCTATGATCCACCCATTACCCCATAGATCTCTGTTTGCATGCCCCAAAATGCCTCCAAATGCTCTGTGTCCTCCCTCTTAAACCCATTCAGAAAAGCCCCACCGCACCCAGCAGATTAAGGTTAGGATTAGGACCTTGGATTTGCATCAGCAGCAGGAAATTGCCCTTGTGCTGTTCATTCACTTGAGGTGATGATGCTCCTACCTGCAGGACCCCGTTCCCTGGTCCTTGGGGACTGGGAGGGTGCTTTGGGCTGCGATGGGGCTGAGAGAGGAGTTGGGAGTGGGATCAGAGTTTGTCCCATGGCTTTACACATGGAGACATGGGGCTGTGCTCTGCTTTCCCTCTGAACACCACCCAGTGAGGCTCTGGAGATCACTGCAGCAAGACCAGCTCTGGCTGGGATGGGGTAACCCCAACATGCAACTGTGAGGCCAGAACACCCCAAAATCACAACCATGACCCTCTTTTTCCTCCTGCTTATCCCAGTTCATCGACACCCCTGGGAACCTGCCTCCATCCATGAACATCACCCGCCAGCTCAACCTCAGGCGGGACTCCAACCTCAGCACCACGTACCGGTGGGTACCGCAGGAGCCCCGCTCTGCCCTTCCACACCGGGAGGGCTGATTTGGGGTCACATCCCTTTGCCTTCCAGGGAGTGCAAGAGCGGTGCAGGGCTGTGGGAAGTGCTGCAGCTCGACAGGGCTTACGACTTGGATGAGCATCTAAAAACCCCCAAGGTGAGGGTTGGGTCCAGGCAAAGCTTATGGGGATGCCATGGGGATGGCATGAGCTTTAGTGGGGATGCAGGGGGAAGGTTTGGCTCTCCCGTGCCCAGCTCCATAACATCCATGCCACCACCCCAGTACACGGCTGACTTCCAGAAGCGCCTGGCTGACTTCACAGCGCGCTTGGGTGATGTGCGGCTCCTCCGCAGCGAGGGCAGGCAGGACCTGGAGACCTTCGCCCGCAGCGGTGTGGATGAGGTGGACTACGGGCGCTTCCAGGAGGAGGTGAGGGGATGCTCGTGGTCCTTGCTGCAATGGGCAGGATGCAGCCCAACCATGCCAGGACCAGCTTCCAGGGTTGGAATTGCATCTGGCACCAAGTCCATCTTCCTGCAGATGAGGAAGCCGGTGGTGCAGACCAGCCTCCCTGGCTTGGCGAGGAGCCTCGAGGGGCTGCAGAAAATGCAGGTGAGTGATGGGGAGGGCATCAGGAGCTGCCTTCAAGCCCATAGGGGCATCCGCACCCCATTGTGTCCCCCCACAGAGGAACAGCACGGTGGCGGGGCGCCTGGCTGCCGAGGCTCGGGCCCTATGGCAGATGCAGAACTCCACGGTGCAATCACAGGAAGCCTTGGTGGTGAGTGCGTGTTGGGTCGGTGGCTCATGGTGCTGCTGGTGTCTGCCTGGTGGTGTCCATGTCAATGGGGTGATGGAGCTTTGGAACCCTTCTCACCTCCCTGTCCCACAGGAGAAGCTGGGAGAGAGCGTCCAGTTCCTGTCCCGCTTGGCTCCGCACCTCCAGGTACTTGCGTGGTTTCTTCCAGCTTGGAAATGCCCAATGGGTCCCAAAAACCCAGTGCCGGGTGATGGGAGAGCCAGGGAAAACATCATCTCCTCTGGTGCTTAGATCTGCAAATCGCCCTAAGGGCATTTCAGCATTCCCAACAGGAGCATCCGATGGCATTCCCTCTTGCCAAGGGTTTTCTCTGCTTGGAGCAGGTCCCTCTTTCCCCGGTATCCCACAACCATCTGGAAGCTCTGTGGTTCTTACCCTGCTTCAGGCACCCTCGGGACACCCATCCTGCTGCCGGGTGCTCGAAGGATGCTTTGCCCTTCCCGTGCTTCCCTAGGAGCGGGTGAGGACGACATTGGCCACCATAGCCTCGGTGGAAGCCCGGCTGCCTGTGCAAGCCCAGCAGATCCTCCGGCAGGTGAGCAGGGGCTGGATATGCCCTCAACGGGGGGACAAAATTCCCTGGGGCTGGAATGAAAGAGTGGGAACGAGGCGCTGCAAGGGGTCAAGTGACACCTGAGGCTTCCAGTCCTTGTTTCCAAGCCTGGTGTTAGCCCGGAGCTGGTTGGAGCAGGGATGGGAAGCGTGATTCCGGCTTTCCACGCTGCCTTCCCTTTGCCTAGGAGATCGGCTGCTTCACCAGGAGGGAGCTGCGGTACTTCACCCAGTACCTGAACTGGGTCGGGCAGACGGTAGGTGCTGATCCTTCGGGACTGGGAGCCCCTCGCTGAGCCGAGATGCAGCTCCCAAAGGCAGGAATGGGATTATCCCTTGTCTCCACTTCCTCTGGCAGCTGAGGGAGGATGTGGCTTCGTGTCAGCCGCTCGCCACGGCGCTGGACAACGGGAGGGTGATCCTGTGCGACCGCATCGCTGACCCCTGGGTAAGGATAACTGGTGTTATCCTTATGTTATCCCAGTGTAAGGACGTGGAGTCCAGAGGAGGCCATGAGGATGCTCAGGGCCTGGAGCAGCTCCCGTATGGAGCCAGGCTGAGAACATTGGGAATGTTCAGCCTGGAGACGAGCATTCCCCACGCAGCTCAGCAGGGATCCCCATGCTCTCTCCTTGCAGAACGCTTTCTGGTTCAGCCTGGGATGCTGCACCTTCTTCCTCATCCCCAACATCATCTTCGCCATCAGGCTCACCAAACACTTCCGACCCATCCGCAACCGGCTCATGTAAGCACTGCACATGGGGTGGGAGCTTCAGGGAGGGAGATGTGGGTTCCTCCTTGATGCCCTGATGATCTCTCCTTCTCCTTCTGCAGCTCTACAGGGTCAGAGGAGACCTGTCCCTTCCACATCCCCCGTGTCACAGCGCTCAAGCTCTAGCCGGGGGCCTGCCGGGTGCAGCAGCATTCCCTGTGCTCCTGGAGCTCCCATCAAACCCGTGCCCAAGCACTGCAGAGCTCCAGGTCCCTCCGACGTCTCACAGGGCTTGGGTCCACTCTGACGTCTCTTCCTCGGTGTCCTTTGGGGTCTGAGCATCCTTCCCGGGTGCGGGACACTCATCTCCATGCTCTGGGGTCTCCTTCAGATGTCTCCCCCTCGGCCACCTTCGGGGTCTGAGCACCCATCAGGGATGCTCCCAGATGATCCAGGAAGGCCCCCACAGCTCCCAGTAACCACTGGTGTACCCCTTGCAGATCCATGGGAAGGACACCCGCCCGCTGCCCCACACTGGCACATTAAAGTCCTTACCAGTCAAACCCACTTCTGACTCTTTGCATCGTGGCCACTATCTCCTCCTGTTCCCATTGAGAACCATTCAGGCCTTGGAGGTGGGGGTTACAGCAGGGTGCTGTCAATTAGTGCTTAATTAGAGGTGGGGTCAAACCTGCTGATTAAGGTGTGTGTGGGGGGTACACTGAAGGTAGTTTATGGCTCTGCCCCCCTCCCAGGGAAGCCCAGTGGGCTGTGACAGGATAAGGTTCAGAGATGCTGGTGATAAGATGCCTTTTGGAAAACCAAGCTTGAAGAGATGCACAACCAGACTATAACCACTAATAGCTACTGTGAGTTAGTCATTGAGTGAACAGAAGCTCTTGCCCAATGGCATCCCTATGGGGGAGAAGACAGGTTCAGCCCATTGACTGATCCCAGATGGAGTCTTCCCTATCTGCTCCCCTCTTTCATTCCCTTTATAGAATCCCAGACTGGTTTGTGTTGGAAGGGAGCTTAAAGTTCCTCCAGCTCCAACCCCTGCCATGGGCAGGGACCCCTTCCACTGGAGCAGCTTGCTCCAAGCCCCTGTGTCCAACCTGGCCTTGAACACTGCCAGGGATGGGGCAGCCACAGCTTCTCTGGGCACCCTGTGCCAGCGCCTCAGCACCCTCACATAAATCACTTCTGCCTTATCTCCAACCTGAACTCCCCCTGTTTCAGTTTGAACCCATCACCCCTTGTTCTATCCCTCCAGTCCCTGTGAAGAGCCCCTCTGCAGCATCCTTGTAACCCCCTTCAGACACTGGAAGCTGCTCTGAGCTCTCCACGCAGCTTCACTTCTCCAGCCCCAGTGTTCTCAGCCTGGCTCCATACGGGAGCTGCTGCAGCCCCTGAGCATCCTCGTGGCCTCCTCTGGACTTGCTCCAACAGCTCCATGTCCTCACGCTGGGGACACCAGGACTGCACTTGACGGAGTTTCAGTGACTCCAGTCATTCTGTTATGGATTGGTGTAAAATCCTCTCTTCACTTCAAGATAGAACTGTTAAAAACCATGAGGCCCACGCTCGGTGAGGTGTGGCTGTACCTTGGAGGTGGGTAACTTTGGGATGGAGGTGTGAATGCATATTACAATGAGCAAGGTTCACCTAAGGAAAGTGGTTTCACCACAGCTGCTGGCTCAGACATGCACATCTTCTCTTCTGTTTTCCATTTGACAGCTGCTATGTGGCTTATCAGCTGCATGGTGCCATCCAGTTCCCATCCCTGCAGGGAGCAACAGGGGTGTTTCCACTCCACCCTCCATTGCTCCTCTAAGAGAGCAGATTGTGAAACTATATTTTACCCTAAACCCCTCTATTTTACCCTAAAAAAAAAATGCTACAATTTGTTAGACCCCAATTTTCTCTAATTCCACCCTTCCAAGTGATACCCCCCCGATCATTACAAGGTTATTGCTACCCACAGCAATAAAGCACAACCCCTCTTGCTTCATGCACCGCTGAGGTTCTTGCTGCCTGGAGCCAGCTGCTTTAGTCGGTATTTACCCTGCAGAGGTCAGCATTGCAAAGGCTTTTGGCTAAAGGCAATCGGGGAGCTGAAGCCCAAAGGAGGATGTCTGCAGGAACAACCATGCCCAGGAGTGTCCTCAGCCCATCGGGAAGCAATGTGATGGTTGGCGGGGCTAGGAGCTACCTGCTCGAGTGGAAGGTGTCCCTGCCTGTGGCAAGGGGTTGGAACTGGATGGGTTTAAGCTCCTTTCCAACCCAACCCATTCCTTGATGCTACGAGTATCTACTTTATACAGCAACATAAATGGTATAATACTTGTTAAGCTGATTTCCTTTTTGGTTAAGAAATGGTAACAGGCAGTGATAAGAAGCTGGATTCAGCTGGCTCTTCTTCCTGAAGTTATTTCTTGTAGCTGGGTCACAATAAATAACAGATGAGCACATAGATAAGTCATGAATAACAGAGGAATTCACCCCAAAATAGATGTGTATTATAAATACACCTGGTCACCACTGTAATATATATATATATTACAGTGTATATATATATACATGTATACATATACATGTGTATATATATATTACAGCACTATGTCCAGTCTGGGGGCTGGATGGATTAAAATGTGAGCAGTCGTAGCTCTGAGTTAATAGTAAATCACTAATAAATAACCCAGAAAATTGTCCTAAACCGACTGGAGGCACGTGATTTTTTTAGGAAAAAAGGGAAAAATAGGAAAGGTGGGGCCAGATTCCTCCCCCAAAGCAAGGTCATGGGGTATGATCAACCCCAGCTCCCTCCCCAAAGTGACCCCCTCGCATAGGCTCTCCCACCTTCCCTCCTCTTGATGACTTGTATTGGTGAGTTAAAGACTGAAGTGAGCCCATTTCCAGCTCCTGGATGTGTTTTTCTGCTGTACAAAGTGGGTACCATCTCCTCCATCATGTTTCCCTGTCGCAGTTTGTGTGGCATCTGTGGCCTGTGCGCTTCTAAGGGCTTAACTAAACTGGTGTTGATTAAACCATTCCCCTTCTCAAATCCTCCTCGCTTGAAACCCAACTCCTGCGACAGCTCACTCAGCGCGTCCTCCTCCTGCTCTCCCTGCTGGCCCCGAGAACTCATATATATAATTAATATACATAAGATCAATAATTCAAAGAGCTGGGGCTGCAGCCCTGCTCAGCCCAGGTGTGGTTCCCCATCACCACCTATTTCAAGGCATAAATCGCTCTTCTCTATTCCCGGAACTAAGGAGAAATACAGGAAAAGCCTTTGCCAGAACCAGCCTATTCCTGAAGCTGAATGGAAGGAGGTGGAATGAAAATAAGCTCCAGGTTTACTATTGTTGTTTCATTTCCTTTCTTTCTTCTTCTCCCCATTTTTCAAGGAGCACGACCTCCTTTCTTAGCTCCCGAAAACCACCCGTGACCTCTGCCATCTGCTTTTCGCATCATCCCCTGGAAACAGCTCAGAGAGCTCAGACACAAAACAGCTGCCACGAAGGGCTCAATCCCACCCCGGTCCCTAGAAACGTTCATTTTGAGGTTATTTGTACAGGGGAGCTGTAGCAATTAATAAGGGAGCCATAAGACCCCAATTCTCAGCTTTATTCCATTAAATCTCAGCTGAGGAATTGCCATGATTATAGCCAGCTTTCCTTCCTTTTTGAGCAGTGGATTAGCTAATGAATCCTTAGCAGAATAACCAGGCTCCCAAACAAGCTCAGCTTTGTGAGGAGTCAAGTCCCAGAGGCTTTGCTCTGGCTTCCTTTAGCTTTCACATGACAAGCTCCTTGGATTATTGATACCACAACAGCATCTTGGACAACACGGGTATTTCAGGCCAGAATATGGACAAGAAAACACCCCCGGAACAAGCAGCTCTGTTGTATTATTAGTGCTGATTATTCATTGCATTTAATGGCTGTGGATGGGGCTTTGCTTGCAGGAAACCCCCTCGCACCAAGCCTGGTGTGAACAGTTTGGCCCAGCTCAGGATAAGCAGCGTATCCTGACCCGCTGCTGTGAATGCAAAACTCATTTCCTCCTGTTTCTGCCCTTTGATCATTATTCTCTGCGCAGTCCCTCTGGGCTTGCTGAGAAATGCACTGGAAAACAAGCAGGAGGCCAGCGTGACTGGAGCTGCTGGCAAAAGGGCACGATGGAGCTGAGTTCAACCAGATGCAGCTTTGGGTCTGGTTTCTCTCTTGTTGAGATTAAAACCAAATCTCTTTGCCCATCACTGGAGCAAAACCACTTTTCCCTAAGCTGGGGTTTGTCCCCCGGTGTCGTTCCCCCATGTGGGCACATAGTAAGGTTTATGTTCATCATCTGATAAACCAGTTTCTTCTGTCTTTAAACGCTTTGCAGGCTGTGCTTGGCATCTCCGGTGTCTTGTTCTTGATGGCCTGTGGGCTTCTGCCCTTGTAATTCAAGCCCTCTGTGCAGATTTAACCTAGAAGCATAGAATCCCAGCCTGGTTCAGGTTGGAAGGGAGCTTAAAGCTCATCCAGCTCCAACCCCTGCCACGGGCAGGGACCCCTTCCACTAGAGCAGCTTGCTCCAAGCCCCTGTGTCCAACCTGGCCTTGAACACTGCCAGGGATGGGGCAGCCACAGCTTCTCTGGGCACCCTGTGCCAGCGCCTCAGCACCCTCACAGGGAAGAGCTTCTGCCTTAGATCCCACCTAATCCTGGCTTTCTCCAAGCAGGCCGTGAGCCACGGTGTTGGGAATGGCTTTGGAAAAGATAAAGAGATAAAATGAAGGAGACAACTTTTAGGGGAGTTGTTGGCTCTGGCATCTCTGCCCCTAAAGCCAGCACCTCTCAGCTCCAGGCTGCATTAACAGGAATGCCCCATTGTGCATAGGCTTGGCTGCTGTTTACCAAGAAAAATCACTAGATAGGTGAAAAAACCTCATTTAAAAATGTTTCCTTCTCACCTCCCAGTCAAAGCTCAACTTCCTCATCTATACACAGCTTTGTTTCTTAAGGTAAGCATTCCCCTAGCAGAAGCCTGGCTCAGAAGCAGGAATATTAGCTGGGTTTTCCAGTTGAATTGGCTAAGGGCAAGCAAAACCCCCTGAGCCTCAGCTGAGCTCATCATGCACTTGTGCACCCAGCATAGAAACACCTTAGGGGAGATGCTACAAATCTCAGTTTTTCATTAAGAAAAACCTCTGCAATCACAGCTGCCAGCTAAAAACCAGCCGTCATCCCTGGAAATAACTCCTTTGGATGATCCAAGCATTACTTATTTCCACCAGCCAAGAGGGAGCAGGCAGCATTTAGGCTAACAACGCTGCTCCTACATCGCTTGCAAGCTGAGGTAGCCATGGAGATGACTACGGAGAGGATCGTGCCCATGACAACTCTGCATGAGCATCTTGAGTGTCTTCAGAGCAGCCTCATCTCTCCCTGGGCTTTTCCTTGCACCAGGCAGTGATTGTTGCCTTGTTCTTGCTCCCACGCAGGCACTGGTAAAGCTTGCCCCCATCAGCAGCTCCCCTTCCAAGATAAAAGGGCAGAGAATGACACATATGGAGCTGATCTGGCATATGATGCTTGAATATTTGGCATATAATGTCTCTTTGGTATGTAATGTCAGGCTGATCCTCAGCATAAGCTTTATAAAGCCCTTTTAATTTGTTGCTTTAGGGGAAAGAAAAGCTTTGGACTAAACCACGTGTGGTTTTGGGTTGACAACCCAGCTGGAAGATGCTCCCAAATGGATGTAAAGATGCACATGATACTTGGAACTGTTTCAATATATTTTAAACTCCAATGGCTAAGACTCTGGCCAGATTTCCCCCATAGGCACCCATTTCCCAAGCCCACTTTGGTTTTGGTTATTCCACCAGGGGAAAAAGGGGATGAAACCTCATCAAGACAGCCCCAACCCTGGGAATGCTTCCTATGGAGGGCGAGGGGAAAAACAGGGTGGAGACATACTCACCAGCTCAGCTAAGAGGATTTGCATTGCTATTTAGTGAGTGAGTTGGGTTTAATCAGCTCATCCTCATGGAGCACATGAGTTAGGGATGAGTCATGGGATGTAGCAGTTTGATTTGTTCTCAGGTGAATAAATAAGGTGAAGACCTGAACAAGTATTATTGGATCTAAAAGAAAAATGTATAACAAAGAGAAAGGATTAAACTGCTCCTTTAAATATATGCCAGTCTCCAATCTGGTCCCTGTTTCTGTCTATTGTTTGACTTGGTTTTGGTTTTTAATTGAAAAATCAAACAATTCTCTCCGTTTCCTGGGGTTCAGCTCTCCCCATCTCCCCCATCTCCCCCTTTTCCCACTGGGAAAACTGATTTCTCCTCCCCCTTTCCCAATGCAACCCAGCCAGGACTCCACAGGGAGCCCCAAGGATTGCAGCATGATCCTTCCACCCATGACACCTCCAAAAGAGGATGCTCCTGCCTCCGGCTCCACTTGGTGAACACATTTAAACACACCAGCTGGGCCTTCAGCACGTTCCTACAAGCTCTTGGCACACGGCTGAGGCATCCCCGGGGTAGGAGCCGTTCCCCAGAGCAGGATGGGAGGCTGGCACGGGTGACTGATGTCAAAGCAATGACAATGGGAGCACCTTCGCCCATCCCAGCTGTGCTCCGGTTTATTTCGAAGGAGGTGACCTCAGCCCAGCCGTGTTGTGTCATGCTCCGAGCTCGGAAAGTCTTCCAAGGGGATCACAGGTTAAAAATACATGGCAGAGAGGCAAAGGGAAGCCTCGTGGTGAGTCACAGAGCACAAACCCTGCTGCCGAAGGAAAAGAGCTGTATTCAGCTTTTCCTGCGCAGGAGCCAGCTCCTGGCTATTGGGGAAGTTGATGGGAAGCTGCATTAGAGCCTCGCTGGGGAAGTGAGGGCTCCTCCAGCCTTATGGAAGGGCACCGTGGTGTAAAAGAGCCCCCATTCGGAGCTGGCTTTTCCTGCCTGGAAACCAGGGGGTTTATTGACACGAAAGGACATAACAAACCCTTTCTGTGCAGGGTTACGGCTCTTCCCATTGCTCATTCCCCAGCACACAGAAGGGAATTGTTCAGCCCAGAGGCACAGACCCAGCGTGTCCCGCAGCGGCTGCTCCCAAGCAGGTTATTTTTAAACCAAGAGCTGGAATGAAGCAGGATCAGAGAGCAAACGTCTTCCTTGAACAAGCATGACTTACTGCTCCCGTTTCCCATCATCCAGCTGGCAGGGGGAAGGCTCAAACTGAGTCATGGAATGGTTTGTGTTGGAAGGGACTTTAAAGCTCATCCAGTTGCAACCCCCTGCCATGGGCAGGGACACCTTCCACTTGAGCAGGTTGAAATAGCCAAATTTGATTTGTTTTCCTCCTTTCCAAGCATTTTTATTACCAGTGCTTATTCCAAAATGGAAAAGTACTTCCAAAAGAGCCTATATATATATATATATATATATATATATATATATATATCGGCTGTTTGAAAAACCAAATTTGAAGAGATGCACAACCAGACTATAACCACTAATAGCTACTGTGAGCTGGTCATTGAGTGCACAGAAGACAAAGCTCTTACCCAATGGGCATCCCTATGGGGGAGAAGACAGGTTCAGCCCATTGACTGATCCCAGATGGAGTCTTCCCTATCTGCTACCCTCTTTCATTCCCTTTATATATATATAAAAGGATATATATATATATAATATATATAATGAAAGCTGTTATTTTGCCTTCTAGCACCCAAGTGATGCTGCCAACCCGGGAGAGGTCAAATTTGTGAGCTCTGTCCCATGCAGGTGATCTTCCAAAGTCACAGTGCATCATTGGGAAGTCATCAGCCTGAGGCCAGGGAGGGTCCCTCCCCTCCCATCCCTAAGGAGCTTACGTATGTCCCTGCCTGGAATAGCAGCTAGCACACGAGCAGAGGTTATTACACTGCTAATCAGATTGCAGCAGCTGGATGAACATTTATAGCCTTTTTAGGACGGCTGCCTAATAGTGAAGGGAAGGAGGGTGCGTGCAGCCTCCAGTGTTTTATAGATCAGGTGCTGCTCTCTGCAGAAGTTCATAAAATCATAGAATCCCAGACTGGTTTGTGTTGGAAGGGAGCTTAAAGCTCCCCTCTGGCAGGTTAAAGCCATTCCCCTTGGCCTGTCCCTATATCCTTATATCCCAAAGCCCCTCTCCAGCTTTCCTGCAGACCCTTCAGGCACTGGAGCTGCTCTCAGGTCTCCGCTTCAGGAGCCTTCTCTTCTCCAGGCTGACCCAGCCCAGCTCTCTCAGCCTGGCTCCAGAGCAGAGCTGCTCCAGCCTCACAGCATCTCCATGGCCTCCTCTGGCCTCACTCCAACAGCTCCACATCCCTCTTGTGCTGCTGCCCCAGAGCTGGATCAGGACTGCAGGGGTTCCCTCCGTGACCCACGCTCCTTTGGATTCAAGTTCACATTGAATTCCCATGGTGAATATCCTTCCTCAAGGCTCTAGCTCTGTCTTTGAAACACAAGAAAAACACTTGTCTTGTTCACTGCTTTCTCTCCCCAAAGCCACCTTTCAGTTGTCCCTCACTGGATCAGACAGATGTGTGCAGGACCCAGTGTCACATCTGCCCATACATCAAAGACATCTCTATTGAGGAAAGCAGATGAATAAGGGGCGAGGACAAGCTCATCCCCAGCACCATGGCTGCAATGAGCCCCATTTCCTAGAGCAGCCACACACTGATTTCATTTTTCCATGCCAGCTTTCCACCCTTTGGCTTTAGAACTTCCCTCTGGCCCAAAAGCAAATCCCTCTTGGAAGCAGCATGGGATGGAGCATGGAAAGCTGGGGTTGCTTGCTTTTCCCCCTGGGATGGTTGCTCTCCTGGCACACTGTGCCTCCAGGATTAAGGAACTGCTGGGACTTCTCCCTGCTAGTGTGGGCTGTGTAGCTGGTGAGACTCTGGAAGTGCATGTATTTAATGTCCTGCTGCTGTCAGTTTTGCCTCCTGGCCTGTTTCCATCCACAGCAAAAGGCTAAAGGTTTATAGAGTCTTTTTTATCTCCTTTATCTTTCCCTTTTTACAGGAAACCTCACAATTGTTAAGAGCGAAGGAGAAATGCTACCGATGGCTGCGTGATGGTGCATTTTAACACAGAATAATGGTGTGTGGGTGAAGATTTCTCTGGAAAACACATGTAAACCCCTTCTGCTACCCAAAATGGGCAGTGCTGCGAGCCCCAGCCTGGCTTTATCACATGTAATGACTGTAACAAAGCCCTTGTCAGCCAAGGAAATGAGAAATACCCTGATAAGGCTTCAGGTTGTTAATGACACCCTGACACTGGACAATAGAGCCTGATGGAGTGGTAGCTGTCCCTGGAGCCCAGGTTTTGCCAGCCCCAGGGAGTGACAGCAGGATGGGGACGGGCTGTGGGACTTCATCCCTACCTCCAAACCCCCCCAACTTACCCCAAAACTGCACTGAATCCCCCCCCAAACCATTTCAATGCCTTGCCTTGCCTTTGCGAGCTGCAGTGAACTCTCCAAGCCCAGAGCTCTGTGAATAAAAGCATTTAGCATGAATTAAAGCAAACCAAAATCAATGAGGAACAATGAAGTGGGGTCAGGCGAAGCTGGGTCCTTTCCCTGCCCATCGTGAAACCAAAGTCAGCACTTCCCAACTGTTACGAGAAAACCCCATCCCATTAATGCTTTCTAACCTGGCACGAGCCCCCATTGCACTTAATGGTGCATTATTTCCTCTGTCCCCTGCCGCTGCTTGGGCTGAGGATGGAGAAAGGCCAAACCTCCCTTGGAGATCAATGCAGCTCTTGTCTTGCTGCTGGGAGAAGCTTTACCCTGAGATGCACGTGGATACGTGAAATGGATGCTGTGGATCTACTGGTTTGGGTGGTTTTAGCACTGCTAACTTCCACAAGGAATTAAGACTTAATAGTCAATAGGCTTTTCCTGCTCCATTTGCAGCTGAGATCCAACAGAGCTTCAGTATTGCTCCAAACAAGACCAAAACTTCCTCTGAAATACATTATTATGGAAAAAAGTCCTGATTTTTAGAAGCCATGGACGAATTAATCCTGAACCATCCCATTCCCAGTGCTGTGTTCTTTCCTTTTCCTAGCTTTGGATTTTAACTAACCCACTGGAGAGTATTTAAACCAAAACCAAGGAATCAGGAGCCATCTGCCCATGGGAATAAACATGCCTGTGTTGTAGGGAAGGGCTTCTCCAGACTTGCTGACCTTAATCCTGCTTTTTAGTTCATGTTCCCCACCAGAAATGAATATTCACAACCCATTTCCCTACCAGACAGATACTGTTGTGACGATGATGTTAACATAATCCAGCCAGATGGATAAACAAGCACATGGAGCAGCAGGGTGGAAATCCTCTTTATGGCCAGATGTGCTCTGTGGTCCAAGGATGGGAGCATCACCAGGACATTGGTACCTGGCTATTCCAGGCAGCAAAACCTCAGGAGGAATTTTTGGCTATATTGCATGGCCAGGCAAAAGTGAGTCCCAATGCAATTAGTTTCAAGCTTTATTTGCATCTCCCAACCACCATGGACCTGTTTCCTATAGCCCATCCTAACCCTAAAGGATGGGAAAACTCCCCATCCCCTTTAGGTCTCTGCAGCCACACACACCCTCCAGAACAGGGTGCTAGAACCCCCCAGCTTGCCGTGAACATCCCATATCATTATTAATTGCTTTCTGTGGTGTTCCCCCCATTAAATATTGGGGCACCCCAACATAAAGCACAACCAGTTTACACAGGAGGGAGTTTTACTCCCCTGGAGTGACACAAACATGGAAGGCAGATCCATCCTTTCCCCTGTATGGCTGAACCTGGTCGAATTTCCTATCCACCAACACACAGAGCATCTATTTCACAGCATAACACATCTGGAGCTGCAGTTGCCAACTGCATCCTTTCCTCTCCCAAAGCCTCCACCCAGAGGTTTCCAAACCACCCCCAAACCCTCTTGATCCCATTGATATTCCTTGGATAAACCATCCACGCGGTTTTCCGTTTTCCAGCCACCCCTTTGGTCGCCGGCATTGCCTCCCCTGCCCATACCTGCCGGGAGGGCTGATGTGGGGTGAACCCCAACGCCAGCTGCGGTATTCCCTAGGGAAGGCGGACGGATGCTGCCCGCGCCGTGCAGCGCTGGGCTGCGCAGAACCCAGCTCCTCCCTCTCGCTATTTATTCCTCCCCGTAGCCCTGTGGCTGAGGCTGAATCATCCCGACCCGAGCAAGCAACGGGCTCGCAGCCGGTGAGTGCCGGGGAAAAGGGGGTTTTGGGGGGGATAAATCCGGAGGTGAGGGAGGTTTTAACCCCGCAGGGAATGGAGGCTGCCTCCTGTCCCTGCCATCGCTGCCTAAATATAGGCTCTGAAGGCAGCGTCCTCCTTAACAGATGGAGCTCTGCTGGGGCTTGTTTACTCAGGGCTGATTCAAAGCTGACGCTGGTGAGACCTCGCTTCTTGCTGCCTTTCCCAGAGCTATCCGAAGGGGTTTGTGCTTTCCTATGGCTCCCACTTGCCCAGAACCATTCCCCCCGTTATTAAGGGGTTAAATAACAAGAGAGGATGTGGATTTTTAAAGCCGAGAAATGTGCCAGCCCGCACCCCCTTTCCCCATAGCCCCAGCCCCGATTTCTCACCCCCCATAAGCCCGGAGCTTCCCAGCATCACCAGGAGGGTCTGGATGCCCCCATTCCCGAGCATCTTCCCACCTTCCCTTCATTTCTCCCCCTTCCCCGGGCACCTTAACAAGGTTATTTCCGCTGTTATTTTGGCACCAGGGTGCTGGTTTTCCCCTCCCAACCGCAAGCCTCTTCCTTGCCAGCCCTGCGCACGTAATTGCTGCTTGCGATCGCTCCTCGCACCCTCCATTTTCCGCTTCCCTCTCTGCCCTGAAGGAGCTCTGGCCTTCCCCTGGTTCTCCGAGGCATAAATCGCTCCCGTATGAATCACCTGAATCGATTTCTCATTGCAGAGAGGGGAAAACTGGGGAGGAAAGCTAAAAAGAGATGGGGGAAAACACCTCTGCGAAGCCATTTGATAATAGAATTCAATAATAACACAACGATCACGCTGTAAATACCGAGCTCTGAGCCCCAGGAGGCAGCTCCCTGGTACCCCATCATGAGCAGGGGGTTTGTATAAGTGACCACATTTAGCCAGGGCAAAGCTCAGCGCAGTCATTAGCAGTGCAAACCCAAATAAGCCTTTGCCCTGTTCATCGGGGCTCATCTCTATAAAGACAATTAGAGGAACAGGTCGGTGCTGCCAGGCTTGGAGTGTCCTCCAGGGCTTTGCCATAACACGTTTTCATCCAGGGGTTCATTTTTCCCCCTTACTCACTGCGGGGACTCAAACAGCAAAAAAAGGCCGATTTGCTTTTTCTCCCCCTATTCCTATATTTTTTGGTGAGTGCCCAAAAAGCCTTTGCCCATCCCAGTTTTTGTCATGTCTTTTGGCATCCTGGCTCCCAACGGGTGGTTGCTGTAGAGAGATAGGAGCAGAAAACCTGCTTGGAAGTGGGTGGGTTTTGTACCCAAAACTCCTATGAGCAGGCAGCGCAAGCCTGGCTTTCCTCCCCATCACAAGGGATGATGCTCTTTTAATTAAGCCTCTTGCTAATGCACCCAATCAAAACACCGACATTAAAGGACCCCCATTCAAACATTTCCTGACATAAGTACAGATTTTTTGGGGGGGAGGTAGGAGAGAAAAAGCATCTTTATCTGAACACAATAATTTGCTTTTTAGGGACCATAAAACCATAGCAAAGGTGCAACAGAAGAGGTTCTGGCTTAATGTTCTGCCTGTTTATGCTGTTAAGGGCAGTATCTCACAAGAGACCATCCTCTCTTATCCGCATTAAACTCATCTCTGGGTTGAGTGGTGACTCTTCAAGAAGCTGGTCCATTAGTTACTGCAAAAAAACCCCACTCAGGACCCAACCCTTAATTGTATTGTGCTGTAACATGAGCCAGAAAGCACATCCGAAGCATCCGAGGATGCTGCAAAATGCCAACCCGCGCTATGCTGGGAATGCTTTGCTCTCCATGCCCAGCATCCTGGCATGCACAGGAGGGTTTATAAGTGGTTGCTCAGCCTCAGGCAGGACACAAAACCCTTTTGCTATCACTGGGCTCGCATATTAAGCATGAGGGTAACAGTAATTCAATGCTCCTTGGTGTGGTGGGGAGGAATCCAAAGGGAATTTGCAGCCTGGGAGGTATTTTCCAAAGGTGCTTCCAAAGGATTTGCAGACCTGGTATGAATTATACAGGCAGGATTATCCACAGGGAGAGAAACGACTCATTGAAATTGGATTGCATCCTTGTCAGCCCACCAGCTAATGTAGGAGATGCCTGGCATGCCCGTGGGATGCCAGCAGCAAAACGCTGAGTAAGCATGTATTGGTAGACACATTAAACTCAAACCCTGCTGTTCTTTGGTTAAGGTCTGTTACACATAAACAGGGATTTGGGAAAAAACATGCTGGCTTTCATTCTTCAGGGAACAAAAGTACAACCCTCCAAGGCAAAGCTGGGAGCTGCCTTCCTTGAGGTGCCCTAAAGCTTGGAGGTTGGGATGAATCTGTTCATAGACAGCAGAAATCTCAGTTATCCAATTGGATAGGGGAGGATTGAAGTTTAGGATTTAATAGTTAATTGAAGATTTAGGCTTTAATAAGTGGATTTTTTTACCTCTCAACCAAGTGAAGCATTTCTCCCAAAAGCTTTTTGTCCACTACTTTAAAACTGTCATTACTAGGAGAGGATGTGTTGGGAGGTTGGGGATACATACATATGTGTGTATATATATATATATATATATGTGTGTGTGTGTGTGTGTGTGTGTGTGAATGGTCCATCCCTGGCAGTGTTCAAGGTCAGGCTGGACAGGGCTTGGAGCAGCCTGCTCTAGTTTGAGGTGACCCTAGCTGTGGCAGGGGGTTGGACCTGGATGATCTTAAGGTCCTTTCCAACCCAAACCATTCTGTGATTATATATAATACCTTATATAATATATAAAAAGTATTGTATATATATTTTATATATGTAATACTTTATGTATGTGTGTATATATATAAAACCAGAGGTGGTTGAGGATGATAAATACACATTTAAATCCAAATCTCTTTATCCTGCAACTAGATAAAATGGAACAATGTGTTTTATATGAAGCACAAGCAAGGGAGCCTCAAGCCTGTGATGCTCACAGGAGGGTCTCTGCCTCCTGCCCCTAACGCTGCCTGTCCTTGTGTCCACAGCCATGGCCAGGCTCCTCATCACCTCCTACCTGGTGTTCCTGCTCCTCGGCTCCTGGACCGACGTTGCCTTCTCCAAGAAGGGCAAAACGAAACCCAGTGGTGGCAGTTGGGGCACGGGGAGCCATCGCCAGCCCAGCTACCCCCGGCAGCCCGGCTACCCCCACAACCCGGGCTACCCCCACAACCCGGGCTACCCCCACAACCCAGGGTACCCCCATAACCCCGGCTACCCCCACAACCAGGGCTGGGGCCAGGGTTACAACCCATCGAGCGGAGGAAGCTACTACAACCAAAAGCCATGGAAACCCCCCAAATCCAAGACCAACCTCAAGCATGTGGCCGGGGCGGCGGCAGCGGGTGCTGTGGTGGGAGGGCTGGGGGGCTATGCCATGGGCCGGGTCATGTCGGGGATGCACTATCGCTTTGATAGCCCCGATGAGTACCGGTGGTGGAACGAGAACTCGGCGCGCTACCCCAACCAGGTTTACTACCGGGATTACAGCAGCCCCGTGTCTCAGGACGTCTTTGTCGCCGACTGCTTTAACATCACGGTGACCGAATACAACATCGGACCCGCTGTCAAGAAGAACGCCTCGGAGGCTGGGTCAGCGACCAACCAAACGGAGGCGGAGCTGGAGACCAAGGTGGTGACCAAGGTGATCCGGGAGATGTGCATCCAGCAGTACCGCGAGTACCGCCTGGCCTCCGGCATCCGGCTGCATCTCGCCGATGCCTCCCTCGCCGCCCTCCTCCTCCTCACCCTCTTCATCATGCACTGATGCACCCCGCAGCTTCGAGATGTCACCCGTGTCCCTTTGGGGACCCCCGAACTCCCTTATTCTTGCTTAAGGTCATCTTTGGTGAAGAGCCCCTGGGGCACACGGGCACCAATGCTCCCCATCACCTCCGGGTTAGGCAACCTGATGAAGCTTTCCTTCTCCACCCTGGTGTGGCAGGACAGTGATGGAGCTGGATGCCCAAAGAAAAGGCCTTCACCACCACCTCCTCCTCCTCAGGGCCATCCTGAGAGGGACTGGGCAGAGAGGAGCTCACCCGGTCCTTGGCGTCTCTGCAAGGGCGCTTCTGAAGATCCTCTTTGCTAACAAGCAGGGTTTTATCTAATCCCCTTAACCCCACTGCCACCAAGACCCCTTTCCCCGATGCACCCGTGGCATTGCACCCATCCATACCCCACAGCGGGTTTAGGAGGGTCAGCTATGGGGTTTTCAAGCAACAAGCTGCCAGGTTGCAATTCCCACCTTTTAATCCCAAGCCCCGCCATCCCTTATGTACATACGGACCTGCCCGCTCCGCGCCTTGCATGCTGCAAATACCCCTGCAGCAACACACATTAAAAAAGTGATTTTTGGTTGTTTTCCTCCACAGCAAGGCTGCAGCCCTTGGCCAGGTTTTGGTTGACCCCCTCCAGCTCCGCTTTGCTTTTGGTTGAGCCTCATTGTCTTTCTTAGCCTATCTAAAGGCAAAAAGTGCTGCTGAATGTCCCCTAAAAGCCCCAAGGTGGGAGCGCTTGCTGTGGTCTAGCCCAAGATAAAGCTATTGTGGATGTGCTATAGGTGACAAGTCACACTCGCACTTCGGTACCTTGACCTAAAGGATGTTCTCATACAGCAAAAAGGATGTTTAGGGGGGTTAAGCACATAGCAAGAAACATAAATCAGCCGAATCACGTGGCTACAGCAAACAGCATCGGGAAAACCAAGCCTGGGATGGGAGATGCTTCAAAAAACCCCACATTTTGCAAGTAATTTATGGGTAAAATTCCTGCTTTTGGTGTTTAGGTCGATGCTGGGTTGTGTAGAACCTGTAGCATCCTTAAAGTTACGCTTGTCAAACCCGTGACCCTGAGTTCTATTGAGTATCTCTCGTGTACTTTTCTGCGAGGCACTGAATGACACCGTCCTAACTCATTTTTCGCCTTGATGTAAGCTAAATAAATATATATATATATACACACATGAAAATAGAGAGGAAAGGAATCTTTCAGGGTATTCACCAGAGAAGCAGGGCTTTGGGGTAAACGCGGACTTTGTGATACGCGGCTGTTTTGTAAACCCATCCCGGTGCATGTCTGAACTGTGCTGTTCTGATACTTTTCTAAGTGTTCCACGTCTGGTACAAATTAAAACGGATAAAGCCAAGACACACGTCAGCCTCCTTCATGCAAACAGCTCCCGGCCCTCCCCACAGACAGAAGCAGCATTTTTCACCCTGTTTGTGGGCGCTTTTGTTCCCTTTCAGCACCAAATTTGGCCTAAAACCCGCAATTTCAGTTAACTTTCTCCTCCCCTGCTCCTACTAATGCCATCGCTACCATCCAACAAACGGTTTCTACTAAAGCCAATGCACTGGTTGGGGCCAGGGGCTTCTTCTCCCCATAGAAAGCCAACCCCCATTTATTCCTTGTATTTACCCCATCTATTTTGTGTCGAATAAAGGAGTTTTTACATTTGCTGTTTCATGGCATTAAGCCCAACCTACTTCACGTGAAGCCTCAAGCCCTACTTAACACTGCCAGAATTCCCTATCTATCTCCTTGGTACCTAAACCAGCATCCCCATCAGATGACTATCTGTGTGCATTAGACTCTAAGTTAAAAATTAGAATTAAAAGGATGGAAGAGTTTGGACCCTTCAGCTCGAAGTTTAAGCTCAAGATGAAGTCTTAGACCTGTTTGGTTTGAGCCTGTGCAGGATGTGATTTATTGCCACAAGGATGCTGAAGAAGTGGGTCTTTAAGCGGTACCACAGGTAATCCCCAAATGTGACTCTTTTACATACTTTTGGCCAAAAAAATAAAGGAAAAGGGATATTCAGCACTAAATAGATGGCTCTTCCTGTGTGCAAGTGTCTCACTCGCTAAGAGGAAACCCTAAAAAGTCCATAACAGAGAACTAGAGCTCTCCTAGAGCATAAAATCCCAGCCTGGTTTGGATTGAAAGGGATTTTAAAGCTCATCCAGCTCCAATCCCCAGCCCCTTCCTGGCCCTGGAAGCACTGAAGCAGGACATGGCCCACATCCTCATGTCCTTTAAGGATGATTGGATCCAATAACCCTGGAGCCCTCTTGTCCTCTAAGAGTGATCTGTTGTGCTAGATCAGTTAGTTGCTCTGTGTTAATTAACTAAACACTCCATATCCTGCCCTGCCCTCAGGCTGCAGGAGAGGGTGGGAAGTGCTTCTGCTTTACCAGGCTGCTAATAAATACACCCCAAAGCACAAATGCAATGACATTTTGGGGGTTGGTTTTGATACTCTCCTCCAAACTGCACATCCCAGGGCACTTTGCATCCCTCATCCCCACAAATAAGCATCCCCCATGCAGGCAGAGCAAGCAAATACCTTTTCCTCACTGGAAAAAACCTGCAAAAAGGGGATTTTTGGTGCCCAGCTGGAGAGTTTGCAGCGAGCTGGAGGAGAAATAGTGTTATTTGGAGGCTTAACATGCAAAGCAAGGGCCTAAAACCTCATCCAGGTTGGTTTTCATCCCTGCGTCTGATCCGGTGTCGGGGATTAGAGGAGATGCATCACTGAGCGAACAGCACCATCTCCCGTCTGAACCCAGCCCTGTGTTGTACACCAGCGGGAGGGAATAAACAGGGAAAACTGGGATTGTAACCTAGGAAGTGTGGGATAATGCCTGTGGTGTTTCTGAGCTCGGGTCCGCACATCAGGGCTATGAGCAGACGATGCTGGTGGTGGGGTCTGGACATCGAAGCATAACCTGGGCAGGTCGGGATGCAAAATACATGGTGGGAAAAGGCAGATTGGAGCCTGTGCCAGGTTCATTGCTGCTTTTAAACAAGGACATTGTAATAACCTGTGAGCCCATTATGGGAAGAGTTGGATCTGTCCAACCTAAAAGCTATCCCTAAGCCAGCAGAGAGATCACAGCTACTTGGGCAGCCATAAAAGCATCAGCCTCAGGTGAATCCTGTGCTCACCTGCACCCAAAATGCTGTTAAATCCCTCAGGAGCCAAACAGCTTCCGTAACGTATAAGAAAGTGTTGTATAAGAGCCCAGAAAATGAACATGCATCAGCCAGGCCTCCTTCTACCCCTTGGTAGATACAAGACCTGGCTCAACTGCTCTCCTGGGGAGGTGAAGAAGGGGTTGGAATTGGTCCTTTCCAACCCAAACCATGCCATGATAAGGATATTCATAACCCCAAAACCCTTTTAATTCCAATGGGAGACAACCCGCTCACAGACATCCAGGCTCTAAAGGTGAGTGTCTTACCTGTTGGTGATTGTGGCTGCCCACAGGTCTTTGGGGGGATTCCTAATACTGTGCTTGGCACTGGTTTACTTCCTTTGCTTACAGCAATGGTTGAGCTGCCGCAGCTAAACCAGCCTTTAGGGAAGGTTTAAGCACTCAAGACAGGGACTAGAGAAGCAAATGCAGACGCTGGAAGTAAAAGCAACCCTCACAGCTCCTTTTGAGCTCTGCCCAGGGAGGGTTTGCATCCTCTCTGGCAAACATAAAGCACCTGAGGGAGGGTCAGCCCCACAGCTGGGTGTGTTTTGGGCAGGGGATGCTAAAGATTGGGTCATTTGATCCTATCAAAGCCAGAGAGATGGGATGAGGTACGGGGAGGGAGATGGGACGGGATGACTGTTCTCAAGCATCATGCTGATCCCTCCCTGCAAGCATCCCTCAAAGATGCGGCTCTTCCTCAGGTTGCTCCTGGTGCTAAACACGATGGATTTGGTTAAAAAAGGAGAGGATGCCTCAAGGCCAAACTTTATTGCAAGGCAGACAGGTCCATTTTCAAGCCCCACATCTCTCCCATGCACTGAGTCCCAGCACTCTTTTGGGGGGAAAGGACGAGTTTCTGGTGAAACCATGCAGTGAGAAACTAGAACCAAGCACTGGCGGGGCTGATCCAGCATCTTTCCATCCGCAAACATCCACACATTCGTGAAGGGTTGGACTTCCCATCTACATCCTCTTCCAGATGGGGGTTTGCAGGATCCAGGTGGCCCCACCGGCACGGGGACGGATGCCCAGCTCCAGCAGGGTCCAATCACGCCGAAGAAGGGGGAACCAAGGAGCATCTCTTCCACGTCCCCAAGCCACATCCAATCTCCCAGGGAAGCCACGCGGAACCCCGACGGGCTCAGCCTGCTGGAGTCACCGCTGCCCACGCTCAGCGCTGCAGCCCATGGCTCACGAAGCAAGCCGCGGGGGCCAGCAGCAAGACGGGGCTGATGCCACCCCGCCGGTCCCCATGGGCTCTGTTGGGGGGTCCCCTCTTCACACCCAGATCCGGCCAACCCGGAGCATGAAACCCACTGGCGGCCGCGGGCTGCCGCGCTGCGGGGATGCCGTGACCCAGGCGCGACGGCCGCGGGCGCCCCAGCAGCCCCATCCCGTACCCTGCGGCAGCGCCGGCCGCGATGGCCCCGGCCACCTTGGAGCCACGGCCCGGGGTGCCCCCGCCGCGGAAGCCCCCGCGCAGCCCCGCGCTGCTGCCGCCGCCGCCACCTCCGCCCCGGGAGCCGGTTCTGGCCCCGCCGCCGCGGCGGCCGCCGCAGGAGACGTCGCTGAAGAGGAAGAGGAGCAGCAGGGCCGCCCAGCGCCAGGCATCGCGGGGCCTCATCCTGCCCGACCTGCGGAGGGGGCACAGGCAGGGACACAGAGCATGGGGCTGCTGCCTAAGGGTCGGGCCAGCCTGCAGCTCATAGCCATGGGACCGTGGAATGGTTTGGGTTGGAAGGGAGCTTAACGCTCATCCAGTTCCATCCCTACCTGGAAGAGCTTCTGCCTCAGAGCTCATCTCAGCCTCCCCTCGGGCAGGTTAAAGCCATTCCCCTTGTCGTGCCCCTACAGGCCCTTGTCCAAAGCCTCTCTCCCAACCCTCTAGGCGCTGAAGCTGCTCAAAGGTCTCCCCTTAAGGAGCCTTCTCTTCTCCAGGCTGATCCACCCCAGCTTTCAGCAATATCATTAATATAATTAATGTATTATTGCACATATTTACCATATTCTATATATTTAATGACTATGGAGAGTGGGCGCTGTCAGCTTTGTGCCACCCAAACCAGGGGAAGTTCAGGTTGGAGATAAGGCAGAAGCTCTTCCCTGTGAGGGTGCTGAGGCGCTGGCACAGGGTGCCCAGAGAAGCTGTGGCTGCCCCATCCCTGGCAGTGTTCAAGGCCAGGTTGGACACAGGGGCTTGGAGCAAGCTGCTCTAGTGGAAGGTGTCCCTGGCCGTGGCAGGGGTTGGAGCTGGATGAGCTTTAAGGTCCCTTCAACCCAAACCATTCCATGGTTCTGTGACTTCCCGATCTGCACCTTTGTTTTCCCACCCCTCTTCAATGCACAGGAGCATCACGCTGTGATTCCCCCTACCCTGTCCCCCACCCTGCAGCACCCCCAGCCAGCAGCTCAGCAAACAGGCTCATTGTACCAAAGCTGCTGAGCCATCGAGGCCCCAAAACCATCCCCGAAATAGCAGGAGCTGTGTTGACAAAAGCCTTTTGAACAAGCAGAGCCCCCCTGGCCGCAGCTTCCCTGTGTCAGCGTTTCCCTTCCATGGCCCCTGCTAGAAGGTGCCAGGCCTGACCCCCCCCCCCCCGCCCCCCCTTTGGAATCCAGCACTTGGAAAACATAAAAATAGGGCTTCATCAATTAATTTGCCTCATTTTGCTGCCCTGAGTCTCCAGTTAATGTGGTTCATTAGTAAGGAAGGCCTGGAGAAGCGTGCATCGCCTTCCAGCTGCTTGCAGCAGCATCGCCGCTTCTGAACCACCACAAACCTGGGTAGCAAACTCTGCACAATTTAAGATGTGAGGATTTGCTTTCCTTCCTGTTTTTCCCCCCTCTTTATTTCCTCTACAGCATCCAAACCTATGGATCACAACCCAGGGAAAAGCCTGTTGCTGAAGCAGCCGGGCTGCGGTGCCCCCATGGGCTGCTCTCCCCATCCCAACCTCCAGCTCCAGTGCGTGCCAAAACCCTCCACTTCCCCCCTTGCTGTCTACCCAATTCCTCCTCTTTTCACCCCTCAGCTGCATGCCAAGGAAGCTGCCCCTTACCGTGCACCCTGTGCCGCTCTTCCCGTCTGTGCCTGCTGAGCTCGACTCACTTTTCCCAATGGATAAAGCTTTGATAGGCGGAGCCAGAGTCACTCGAATCCCTCTCCTGCGCAGGGAGGGATAAATGGGCTTCAATGGGCTGGATAATGCTGGGGGGAAAGCAAAGAGTGGATGGGGATAACCTTGGGGATGCAGAGCTCAGGCTCGAAGGGGCAAAACCCCCTTCATACATCAGCTATAAAGCCCTCAGTGTGTTTGAAACCAGGCTCAGCAACGCAGAGGTGTTCTAGAGGTGAGTTTTACCTTATGGGAGAGAAATAGCCAGAGGATGGAGCTCACCAACCACGGTGCATGGGGCTAAATAGTCACTAATAGTCCCTAAACCCTACAACAGCTCAATATCCCCCCCCAAATCCTCCAGCAATTTGGTTGTGGCTCTCCAAAAAGGGAGCATTTTCCCTTGGGAAACTCCATTGGGATTCAAGCAGGTTTTGGTCTTCCCTTTCATCGCTCCTGGTTCCCATAGAGCCCATTTCAGTAGCACTTCTACCTGCAAAGTGCTTTAGTTTGAACAAACCAGGCTCTAACTTGGGAGGGGTTCATTCTGTATTAAGTTGCTTCATGTTTTGTGTCCTTCTTACCCAACCAAGCCATCCTTCACACACACAAAAAGCTTTTCTCGCTGTACAATACTTCCCTATCGACGTGTTCAAGGTGGAGAAGGTACCATTAAAATTAGACCCCAAACCTCGCAAAGATGCATTGCAAAAAACTCAAAAGGAGGGCGAAAGTCACGAGTTTTAGTTCACATCGAGGTATAAAATGGATATTGCTGGTTTAGCCCGGGAGGAAAGAGGTTTTTCCAGGTGTGATGGGGGTAACAAAGCCAGGCCTGGTCCCGGTGAGCCCAGGACAATGTGCTGCAAAACCCACGTGGAGAATAAACCCCTCTATTTCTGCCTCCCCTCCTGCTTCCCATACAGCATCCCTCGGGAGATGCTCCTCACCACCCGCCATTCCCCCGAGCATTATTTGGCATGTTACAGCTACCAGAGAGGTTTGACACCGTGGGTTGCTTTTTCTTCCCTAACATTAGTGCAAATTAGAAAGGAGCAGGATGGGGGTTAAGAGACCGGATGCAGGTTAAGGGAATGTGCTGGGAAAAAAACCAGGATTTTACTCTTTTGCTGTAAATCCAACCCTCAGTCCCCAGGTTCGTTTTCGGCAGCAAAAGTGTTAAAATCCGCTCCATTTACAAAAGCTTCCTGTCACCTGCGAATTATTGCCATAGGAATGTGCTTTTTCAGGTGGGAAAAGAGGAATTATTTGTGCTCTTGCCACCAAGGGGTGGGTTCTAAGCAGGGAGCCCCACGCGGGCACCGTTGAAGCCAGGATCCTCCAACAGAGCCCAGAATTGCTTGTCCCCATCCTCAGTGGCTTCATCCTGCTCATGGATTTCCTCTTTCTTTCTTTTCCCCCTGTTATTTCCAGGGAGTTGAGGTTTTGGCTGCAGATGCCCAGAGCCTTGCTGGGAAAACTCCCATTTGGAGATGAGGAACCCCCCCGAGGATGCTGCGCACATGAAGGCACAGGAGGATGGGCTGGCTCAGAGCCGGAGCGATCCGGGAGGACACTGGGAGAGCTCCGGGAATGACACGGGGTTGGGATTTGGTACAGTGCATCCTGCAGGCAAACGGCTCTTGGTGCAATGCAACCTGGAGCTGGTGAAGCGCTTCACATCGCTGTCGGACCTTCGGATATCTCCTCCAGCCTTTGCTCAATCATCAGCCGAAGGATGGAGTACCTGGAGAGGCAAAGGCCAGGGAAAAGAGGATTTTTGCAGCATCAAGCCAAGAAAACCATGGAATAATGCATGGATTAGGGATAAAAAGCTGTGCAAATGAACGCTCAGCACCACAATAACCCCCTAACCATGTCCTTAACTCCCAGCATCTCCCCTTGATGTAACTGAGCCCGGCGTACTTGCGCATTAGCTTCTTCACTTCACGATCCTCCTCTTCCTCCAGCTTCTGGATGAAGCTCTTGAGGATGGGCATCTCGAATTTGATGTACTGAGCTACCTGGGTGGAGGAGGAACACCAAGCCAGGCCATGAAAAGGGCGATGCACCCACCCTTAAGCATCATCTGAATAACATATATCTGACACATAAATATGATATATATATAATTGAGATATATATATAAAATAAATCATCTCCCCTGATTTAACTGGGGAAATCAAGGAACCCCATTGCCTTTCACAACAAACCCTAAATGAAACCACGTTTCCCTACACAGCCAGCTAATTATAGGGGACAAAACACCCATAAACTTCATTTGCTTTACCCCCTGGCTGCAAGACTTGGCTCCTTCTCCTGGCCAGCCCGTTCAAACAGTGTTCTTTAAGCACAAATACCCCCCAAAAGTGCTTCATTTCGCTCTGGTTTGAGGAGCAAGGTGGGAGGAAGCCGGCAGATGGCACAACCGAGCCATTCCCACCCCGCAGCGCGTTTCCCAGCAGGAAAGGTACGAATTATGCCCAAGGCTGTGCAGCTATTGCGGCTCTGTGCTCACATTTGGGGTGGTAAAACAGGCCTGCAGGCGTTTGCTCCTGGTTTAAAGCTGCTCTTCAGGCATAGGACAAGGTTTTTGCCATCAGATTTGGAGTTTTCACAGGGAGATGTGGGCTCAAAGCAGAGCAGAAGTGCCCGAAAAGCCTTTTAGAAGCACTGTATGGAAAGAGCAGGCAGCTAACAGCAATTTGTGGCTAATATTCATGGACTTTTTATTTAGGGAAGGTTGTGTATTCATTTCTATAGAAATAAATGGCTCCAGAAAGCTAAATTGAGCTTTGTTCTTAGTGAGTAACATCTGAGACCTTGCTGGTTTCACAGCAAACCTAAGCAGGAGGTTGGAACTGGATGAGTTTTAAGCTCCCTTCCAACCCAAACCAGGCTGGGATTCTACATCCACCCCCTATTCCAGCCCCAGCTGAATCCCAAGCCCATCCCATGCGGCAAACTCACATCATAGGTGACTTCTTCCACTTGGTCCTTCTCCATAAGGAAGACCTTGGAGACCTGCTCGCAGGGGCCCTGAAGGATGCGGGCGATCAGGGGGTAATCACTGCCCCGCAGCTTCTGCTTCTCTGCAATGCCAAAAGCACCGATGGATGTCCCAGTGTGTGGTGGGCCTTCGCCACGGATGCACCGGGCGGGTTTTGGACACTCACCTCCACTGGTGTGGACAATGTAGAGCGCAAACTCCTCCGCTGAGTTCTCAATCTGAATGGAGCCATAAATCACTGTTAAAGGGCTGCATTTCCACCCGGGGTTTCCCCAGCTTTAAAGAATATACCCCATTATTTCACTCTGCCATTGCGTTTGGGTATCCACGGGATATAAATCCCCCCATGCAGAGCATCCCAGGAGCATCGGGGCAGGATACCTCAAGTACCTTGAACTTATTGAGCAGCAGCTTGAGGACCTGCGGGGTCGTCATGGTGCTGTTTATGCGGACGTTGGTGATGGAGCCGTAGGCCGGCGTGAACACGGACGTCTGTGGGATGCAAAGCCCATTTAAACCTTGGATTCCTCCCGCGGGGATCGGTGCTGGGGAGCGTGGGGCTCACCTTGTGGTTGTAGAAGTGCCCGTTGATGGAGAAGCGGTGCCGGCGGATGCGCCGCTGCTCGCTGGGGGTGCGGGCGCTGCCCCGGTGCCGGACCCCAACGTCGCTCCGCGTCCGCATCAGCTGCGGCGTCTCCTCCCCTTGTGGTTTGGTGCCTGGAAAAGATGAGGTCGGTGGAGAGCCCTGAGGAGCCTTTCCCTGCTGGGAATCCCCCCATGGATGCACGTGTGGGACTGCGCAGCACAGATTTAACCCACCGGTTTAAACCGTGGCAGCTACTGGTTTATTCTCTTACAGGAGACCATTAATTCCTAATGAACTGCTTAAGTCCAGGCTGCCACCTGGATAAAGCCTCTTGTCCCAGGGGCTGGAGCATCTTTACTTGCTTTTTCATTATCTAACTTCTGTATTTTTTCTCTTTTCCCTTAATGGGAACAGACAAACGAGGCCAGCGTTTTTTTCTATGTGAAAACTGGCCTGGCTCCAGATTATTATAAACCAGCTCTTCATCCATTTTTAATGAACCACTGGGGCTCAAGCTTGGATGTTTTCATTCCAAGCATGTCTGCAGCAAGACAAATCTCTCCTCTCCAGATGCACACCACAGGCCACAGTGACGAAGCGCTCAGGAGGAGCCGGGCACGCACGTTATGCACTGATTTGAACAGGCTTTTGGAGGGAGAAATGGGATAAAAGAGCTCTTTCTTATGCACTGGTGGAGGATTAACGTCATCGGGCTCAGATAGCTGCTGGGGTAGTTCTATGGCGCGACACGGTGCGGGTATCACCAGGGCAAGCTTGAATTAAGAGGGGTGGGGGAATAAGTGTTGTGCATGGAGAGATCACAAAGAGAAAGGGGAAAAGCTGGAGGATGAAGGACGGGGCAAAGGGTTTCATGGGTCAATGAGTTTTGCACTTCCCAAGCTGGGAAGTGGATGAGCATCCCGGGGCTGGAAGGATTGGCTGGCTCTTCTGTGTCTGCAGGGTGTATTTCCATACAAATATCATCACCATCCCCCCAAAAACTCACTTTAAAAAAGTCAGGAACACCTGCAAAGTGCCCTGATTTAATGGGAAAAACGCATAAAGCCGGTTTCCCCAGTGGGAATTGCTGGTGAGGCACCTTGTGCTGCTTTGTGCTCCAAACAAGGGGTTAATGAGCCCAGTGCATGGGCTCTTCCCCCTCCATACAGAGGAGAAACCAGGGAGGGGAAAACACTTGGCAGCAGTGTTGACTTCCCCATGGCAACGGAACTTCCCAACAGCCCTATTCTTCTTCCCTAAAAGCAGAGCCTCCGGGAAGGGGAAGTGCCGACATCCTTTTCCCCATGATCCCACGAGGCTTTCTGCTCCATCCCCCTATTTCTTCCCAAGCTCCTCTTCACCGCATCCCTTCCCTGAGCAAAATCCCTTTGGAAGGAACCTGGGGGACAACGGGGACACGATTGCTGGAGAAGACAAATCCCTGTTTTCTCCAATGAAACTGGAGCATAAAGCAGCTGCTCCCAATTCCCAGCCAAATCCATCCGGATCCGTGCCCGGCTCACCTGCACAGCTCCGGGGAGCCTCTGTGTTTGGCACAGCCTCTGCATCTGTGACCTGGATGTCTGGCAAGGTGCTGGGCTTCAGCACGGACCTGGCAATGGATGATGATGGATGTCCTGTTAGCGAAGAGCTGCAGCAGGAATGAGAACCGGGATAAATTCCCCTTTGAGCCCCCATGCTGCTGTTTCCAGGATGGAAGCAGCCTGTTCGCCCTCGGATTTGGCAGATAACCATCCCTTCGGGTTGCAGCACAAGCTAGTTATCCCAGATAGTCATCCTGTCATCCAAATTTGGATCCCAAATAGTCATCCAGTTAAGTCCCAAATCCCATCCTGTTCTGCTCCCAAAAACCCCTTTGGAAGCTCTTATCCCAACTGCTCTTCCCAGGAAGGGATGCTGAAGGCCGAAAGTGCCTTTTTTGCAAGCTCCAGCACCCAACCTACACAAGCAAAGCTGAACCTCCCCCCTTTCCCCTCTTTTTTTCCCTGATTCCATGATTCTTCTCCCCCCTGCTCACCCGTGAGCTCCCAGGTTGCATCCCGAGTGCCAGGAGGAAGAGGAGGGCGGCGGGCGGATGCGCTGGTTGTCATCCTGCATCTGCAGGCGGATGGGTCGCCGCAAGCCCCAGGAGATGTTCAGCAGCCCCTCCACGATGAGTTCTCCTTCCTCCTGCACGAGAGATGGGCAGCTCAGGCTCCGAGATACAAGCAGCAAGGAATAGTGCCAAGAAACGATGCTTTTAGTGGGAATCCAACCCAATTCCATTGGGGTTTGGCTGCTGGGTGCCTGCCCCAAGGGGGTTTCTTACCTCCCGGTGCCGCAGCTGCAAGTTTTGTCCTTCATAGTAGATGTTGTACGTCTTCAAGTGTAAAAGCAGCTCATTTCTGGGAGGAAAAATGGGGAAGAGGCTGAGAAAAGACATGGAGGAGCAAGGGGGGGGCATTGGAAGCACCGCGCGGTACCCCTGAATTGTGGGAATGTGGGAGAAAGCAGGAATTGCTCCCAGTGTCAGGCTGGGTGATGAAGCCGCATCACTGCTGGAGGAGCCAAACCAGCTTCATCTGAGGCAAATCTGGGTCAAGATATCCCTTGGTGGGGGTATCCACTGCGGGGTCAACCCTTAGAGGGAGAAGCTCCCTGCAACCATAAACCTTGGAAAAAGGCACAAGGAAACCTGTCAGACCTTGTGGGATGCGGTCACAAGGCTGGAAAAAGCAGTGTATTTTGGGAGCATCCAAGCCCTTGGGTCATGCTGGAGTCACAAGTTATCATAGGCGAGTTCATCACATCAGCTCCTCGCTCCAGAGCCTGACCTTGGGCTCGGATGAAGCCTCACCCTTGCTCCAGTTGCAAATGAATAATGAACATTACAAATAATCATTAAGGATAACCCATTCCCAGCTCGGAATCCTGGGAAGCGATGCCCCTGGTGCTCCATCACAAAGCTGTCCTTAACTCAGCTGGGTGGCTTGAGGATGCTCAGCACCAGCAGGCCGGTATAAAGAAGCACAAAGCACAGGGATTTGGGGTTTGGAGGAAGTAAAAAGAGGGGGGGAAATAGCACAAAGCTGCTTTATCTCCCAAAAAAATCCTCTTTGGAACTTGGGAAGCATTTTAGTTCTTTGCCAAAGAATGAAAGAGCCATTCCTAATAGGGACTTTTAGAGCAAAACCTCTATTCCATGAACTCCATGAACTATTTCATGGACTATAGAAGCATTTGGCCATGCTCCTAAGGAAAAAAAACATCTCCAACTCCCATCAACAACCCCATTGTTTTAAAGGAAATCGCCAATTTTTGCCCCAAAATGGCTTTTCCAATCCAAATCAAGTTAAACCCCTGGGGTCTCTCCACTCCTCCCAGCTCAAATCCCCCTCCCAGACATTGCAGTTCACTTCCCATCTCCCGGCACTGACTATTCCCATGTTCCAGCCCTGCCGAGGATCTTACTTGGAGATGTACTTGTCTTTCCCGCAGGGAACCGGGTACTCGCAGCCTCCGTAATCCATCCTCCCGCTCTGCTTTCATGGGAGCTGAATTGCAAAGAGGGAGGAGAGAAAAGCACCGGCGTGAACCGCCCCGACAGCGCATCCCCGATGCGCGCCCATGCGGATGGGAGCAAAGGGATAAAGGGCCCGGGATGTGGGATTGCTCCTGGGAAAAAGGCTCTGGCGGATGCAGCTGCTGGAGGGGGGGAAGTTTGCTGTGGCTCCTGTGGGAAAACTGATGGGAATGAGGGAGGGGAAATCAGATAAGGGGAGAGGTGGTGCAAAGTCACTGAATATTTAATACCGGCGGGGATACGCTTACGCTGGCATTTGCATTTGGAGCATCCACAGATGCCTCCCGGCAATGCCAGACCTGGAAGCGGGAGGTTGGCAGTGGGATTTGTCCCTTTTCTGCCTTTATTTCGCTCAGGTTCTGCTTCAAAGCTTTGGATAAGGAAGCTGGATCCGACTGGATCAGCAGCTGCATCCTACCGGATCAGCAGGCGCAAGGGCTGGTTCCGTCACCTTGGTTTTAACAATGCTGTTCCCTCCAGGGCCAAAACATCCTGGTTTCTCTTCTATAAACTCTTGGAACCCCCCTCCCAAAATCCCACCTTGGGACCGGCCCCGGGTTGGAGCATGAGGGTGATTGTGGATGCTCCAAAGTGGGATTAAAACGAGATTCCATGTGAAAGCCTCAGGGGCGCTCGCGGGCTTTGGGAATAAGGCACTGGAGAGACCTGGAAGTGCAACATCAGGGTTGGTTCTGAGCGATGAGAAAGGGCATCTCAGGCCGTGCTTTTCCTTGGGTGTTTGTGGGAACTCCTACGGACGGGCTTTCATCTTCCCAGGGTCTCTTCCCTCATCCCAAAAGGAGAAACCAAGGCGAGGGAAGAGCATTTGTTGTTGTTTTCTCCCCCCTCCCTCCTCACCACGCGCTTCCTCCCGATCCCCCGGGAAACAAGCCTGTTTTCCTGCCAACCCCATCCCACAATGACATCCAGGAGGATAAATGACTCAAGCAAGGCCGTGCGCTAAAACCTGTGTCCAAGGAGGGACCTGCCCCATAGCCTCAATCCAGCGGTGATTCCTGCTTCGTGCCCCGTGCTTTGGGATGCTTCCCAGCACATGGATTCTAGGGAATAGCAGCGCTGCTGTGTGTCACCGTGGAGGAGGTGGCAAAAGCAAAGCTGGTGTCTGAGCAGGCAGAAGGAGGCAGGGGAAGGGCAGGAAATGGGCCCAGCCCCGGGGAGGGAAAGCAGAAGAGAAACCCGGAGCCTAAATAAACCCACGCGGAAAAGCTGACGAGGCTTTGGGTTTCCTGAGGAGCCGGGGGAGCATCCCACATGGCAAAGCGGCACCGACCTCCTCCTGCGCCGCATCCATCCATTGAGCATCCATGGAATCAACCAGGTTGGAAAAGAGCTTGGAGCTCATCAAATCCAACCCTTCCCCAGCCCTGCCAAGGCCACCACTGACCCCTTGTTAGAGCCTTCTCCATCTGAACCCCCCAGGTCCCTCAGCCCTTCCCCATCACATTTGTGCTCCAGGCCCTGCTCCAGCTCCGTTCCCTTCTCCGGCCCCACTCCAGCACCTCAATGTAGTGAGGGGCAAGGAATAACCCCAATAACAACCCTCAGCAATGGGGACTTGGAGCCAGTTTTGGGGTGGGTGTTGCAGGGACCTGAACCTGGGGGTTACCTGATGGGAGGTACAGGAACAGCAGAAACGAGCATCTGGCTTGTGGGTGCCCCTGAAAGCGGATGGAGCAGCTCTGGGGAAGTCCCCATTGAGGCCCTGCTGCACCAAGGGAGGGGAAATGAGACACGGGCTGCCTGGCACATGCAAAATGGGGCCAAAAATACCCAAATGGGTGAAAACCGCCCCCCTCCAGCAGCACAGCCTTTGGGACTGCAGGGGGACGGTCACCCCATGGCACCGTGGTGATACAAAGGGGTGAAGCCAAAGCCTTGGTCCCCTCTAAAGGGATGATGGGATGAATCCAGCTGGGAAAACACACTCCCGTTGGGCTGAAGGGGAGCCCGAAAGGCAGGTTCATCCCTCTGCGTTGAGGAGCCTGGTTTCCTGTTTACCACCACCTTCACTCCGTCACCACATCCCCTTCTGAGCAGCAAGAAAGGGGCAAATTCTTCCTTATTTGGGTCCTGAGAGCATCGGCCTGGGTGTGGAAGGGGTTGGGGATCCCCGGGCAGATCCCAGTCACTGCCGTGCCCCCGATGGGCTACTGAAAAGGCTGGGAAAAGCCAACATAAAAGGGCTGGAACCATGGGATTTGCTCAGCCCATTGCTCAACCTCCGCTGCTCGGCACTGTCTTCACTTCCTGCCTCAGTTTCCCCACCCCGAGCTGATGCATTCCCTCCGTTGCTGCCTCCCAAAGAGCCTTTAAACCCCATCAGATCCAATCTCTCCTCCCTGTGCACGTGGCAGCAGGATTTCAGCTCTCTCTGCCCTCCAACACAAGGCAATGGCTGCTCCCACAGGAGCTTTTTAGCCCTGATGGGCCCCAGGCTCATTCCCCTCCCTAAAAGCAACCTTCCCAAGGCCCTTCCCCATATCCATACAGCTCCAGAGGGAGCTTGGCCATGCTTAAGGCACCTTGCATGGAACAGGGACGAGAGCTCACTTATATGAGCTCTGGGGAGATGCACAACCCAAAACCTACCAAAAGTATAGGAAAACCAACCCCAAACACTGTGTTTTCAGCAGGAAAAGGGCACCATTCCCTGCTCCTACAAAGAAAGGAGCAATTTTCAGGGGTGTTTTGCTTTCCTGGCCCCTTCCCGATGCTTTGCCAGCATCCCCACTGCCTCTTTGGCATCTCCCTGCTCCCCCCCGGCCATGCAAGGGATTGTGGGAATATCCCGCTGCCGGGGCAGGCCGCGATGCTCCCCCTGCACAACCCCTGGTGCTTTCCTGCATCCCGGGTGCTTTTAACCAGCCCAGTGGTGCCTGGACCCCAACGCAACCGGCAGCAAAGCATCACCCGGAGGCAACGATTCCCCCCTTGGAACACTGAGCCCCTGTATGGGACGTGGAACAACCGAGCGCTCTCACCCCGTCCTACCAGATCCTTCGGCTCCACGGATGCTCCCGCAACCTGACGCTGCCGCGGCTCCGGCCCAAGGCGTTACTTTGAAGCTGGAATTCCGTCCGGCATCCCTAGGCGCCAAGGTGCAGCAGCTCCATTGTTTTCCACTCCACTATTGTTCTCCAGCCCCGTCCTGCACGGGGAACAGCGGGGCAGCGGTGAGGGGTGGCAGAGCCACCGGTGGGTGATGTTACGGGGGGTGTCACCTCGCTTGGGGACCAGCAAAGGGACCCATTGGCCACACTCAGCAGGTTGGACCCCCTTGGGAAGCGTTGGTGGCCACCAGCGGCTTGCTGTGGGCTATGAGAAGGGAGCTGGCGGCTCCCATCCCGGTGTGATGGGAACTGGGCTGCTCGAGGGTCCCTGCGGGACCCCGGTGATGCCCACGGGGGTCGGTGGGTGCAGAAGGGACCGGATGCCCCCCTCTTCCTGCCCCGGGGGGGAGGCGCAGCGGCTTTCGCCTGCTACCGGCTGCGGACAGGGCTCGGGGCAGGTCCGGCTCAGCACAGCCGGGGACAGGGACAGGGACGGGGATGGGAACGGGGATAGGGATGGGGATGGGGATGGGGATCCCCCGCCCGCACTCACCCAGTGCCGGTCCCGCTCCGCAGCCGGTGCCCGCATGGGGCCGCCCCTCGGCGGGTGGGGCCGGGCCGGGGCGGGGCTGCGGGATCCCGGGTCCCCCCTCCCGGCTCATCCCGGCAGCGCCGTCCCCAAGGACCCCAGAGGATGCCCCTGGACCGGGTCCTTCTTCCCCCCGCCCGACCTTGGACTGGGGTCCCAAAGGATGCTCCAGCCCTGACCCCTCCGGTTCTGGGTTCGGGTTCGTACAGGACGCGCTGCTGCTGGCACCGAGGACCAGGACCACAACGGATGCCACGTCCCCAGTGCCAGGACAGGGGTCCCAAAGTACGCCCCATCCCATGCATCCAGGTTGGAAACGCTCTTACTATCAGCCCCAGCTCTGCACAGACTCCCAGAGGGAGCCTGTTGGGCTGCATCGCATTGACTGAAGGGGTTATTCCTGCCTTCTAACTCCCGAAACCCTGTGATATTCCATGCTGGAGCAACGCGAGCATCACACTTTGATGCTGCTGTTGCCTTTGGGATGGTGCAATGGGGCCGTGGCCCTGGGGTCCCATCCGGATCCAAACCCACCCCCGAGAAGAAGACTGAGGAGGAAATAAATTGAAACAAATCCATTCAGATTCGCTTGGATCTACCTGGAGCTCAACCCTGGCGCAGGTCGGGATCACGGTTACCTCCGGAACGGTGCCTGGGCTCCATCCTCCGCTCCCAGCCTGCGGGCCCCATCCTGCCCCTCCGCAGGGAAGAGTTTTGGGGATTAAGGAGGACTGCGGCTGCGTCCTTCCTCCTTTGTCTGCCCCTGACCTTTCCCAGCGCTTTGGGGCCGCTCCAGCCTTTTTGTTTTTCTCCTTTTTAAGGAATTTGCCTCGAAACAGCCCACACGAAGGGAAAAAAAAACCCCATCCAAATGCATAAAACAAAGGAAGGATCCAAGCAGCTGCTGGGGTAAAACAAGCAGCTCCTTATACCCACGGCTTGCAGCCAGCCCTTTCCGCTTGCTTCTCCGTGGTTTGGGGTGATTTGGATGTAAAGGAGAGGTTCAGGAGGAGCCATCTGGCTTGGGAAAAGCCTGACTCGGCAAAAGCCGGGATGAGGGTTGGATTTGTATTCCAGCAGCATCTTCCGAGGGCTGGCGGAGCTCAGAGGCCCTTTGTCATGGGAAGAGCCTGGCCCTGCTGCACAATGGAGCAGCGCCAGCCCCAAAACCCTGGGATTTAGCCCCAAAGAAGAGGGAAAGCTTCTGCCTCCCACCCCCAGCTTGTGCAGGAGGAAAAGGGGAAGCAAGAAATCAAGGGTTTTGCTGTGGGGATTTGGGGTTAAACCCCGAGGTTTTGTGACATCCTGCTCATTGCTTTCAATGCGCATGGGGTGGGTTGGGAAGGATCAGCCTGGATGGAGGCGTTTGTGTCCCAAAGCAAAGGGATTTGAGCCACTCCTGCCCTATGAGGACCCCCTGCAGTGAGGGGACAGAGGCTGCCAGCTCCTCTTTACCCACCCAGTGTGAGGATAAGGAACCCAAGAGGAACCAAATCCTCTCCAGGAGGAGACCAGAGCTGAGCATCCCTGCCAGGCTTGGGGAAAGGATGCAAAAGGATGCTCCAGCAGCAGAGCCCGTGTTCAGCTGCACAGGGATGCCACAGCCCCTGTATCACTGCTTAAATCAGCGTTTCTGCGCTCCACGCCACACAGGGAATACGGTCAATGCCTTTTAAACCATCAGCTCCAATGGATTTACTTCTATTTCCATTCCCAAAGCTGGGTCTGGAGGTCAAGGACCTCAATCGGGCCCAAGCACAAAGCACCAGCCCCAAAGTTCTCCAAAATCCAACTGTTTCCCCCCAGACTGAGCAAGCATCCAAACTCCCCCCCTCCCACCCCCTGGCAGCTTCCCATTAGTGCAGCTTTAAGACCCCCAAGGTAATTGTCAGTAAATACCAAACAATATTCCATGTGGATACACATCGGGAGCATCTGGGAGCTGTTACACAGCCTCCAGGAAGCAGATGGGAAGAGAGCTGGCTCCTGAAGAGGCCTTTGCTTGTACCGGGTCCATGTTTCTTGGAGTCACGGTGCCTGTCTCCAGCTGAGGATGCTTCAGCCATTCAGGTTCTGAGCTGCTGCTTGGGATAAAGCCCTTCTCAGTGCATTGATGCAGCTGATGCTGGATGCTGATCCAGGCAAGATGTAAGGCGAAGGCAGAGTCATTGCCAGAGCTCTGACCCAGTAGCCCAAAGGATTAACCAGGATTAAGAGCAAAGTGGTTCTGAGCACGGATCCAAAGCCAGGCCAGCTCAGGCACCATCAGGAAGCCCTGGCGCTGGTCAACCAGCTGCTCCTTTGGCTGTGATCCCAGCTCCACTTTCACCCCCCAACTGCTGCAGATTTAGGTGAGTTTTGGCCATTTTTCCTCCCATCCAACTTGGACAAAGCAGGGTATGGAGGGCACAGCAGCAGCTCCATGGGGATGCATCTCGGCTGGAAGCGGGGATGCACCAAAAAGAGGAGCTGCAGACCGAAGGAATCCAAGGAATTGAGTGTGTCTTCATGGGATAAGCTTTGTGCCGAGAGCTAGAAGGGTCAGGAGAGTGCCTGGGGGCTGCTTGGTCTTCACATCACCTGGATTCCCAACGGGAATGTGAAGGGGATGCTTGAAAGGAAGGGTACCACCACGCTGCCACGTTGCATCTATGCCCGCGTTTATTTATACTGAACAGCTTTAAAAATACAGAATAAAATAGCTTTATCTACTATTATTCACAACATCTGGTCCAAATATTACATTTTTAAATATTTAGTTGTTTAATGAAGCAATGTTAGAAAAAAAAAAAGATGAAATAATAATAATAAAAAAACCCTCCATAAAAGAATTACACATCTCAGAAAACAAAAAAATAAACCCAAAAAGGAAAAAAAAAACAAACCCCTCTTCTTGCTGTTTAACAAAACCCAAGTGTTTTACAGCCCAAGTCAGTCACGAAGTCATGGGAAACGGAAAAGGAACCTATTTATCCCCACTGCCTAAGAACAGTCAATAGTTTGTTAAGCCAAAGGTTGTTAGAAAGAGACAAAGTAGAAGAATTTGGACTGGCAGCAAGATGATGGAGTCAGTGCCAGATAGCACACAAGGCAATCCTAACTATTACCTCTCCTAGCAATAGGTACGGCTGACAACACACAGTCACAGTCAAACTGGAACGAGACAGGAAGATTCTGGATGGCTCTGAACACGGATCCCCAGTACTTCAAAGCAGCCCAGCACGAAGCTGTCCAGACCCATGGGCAGAAGCAAAACACTGGCAAAGTCGTGGCCTCCTCCAATAGTGCAATGACCCGTCGGAGCTGTATGGATGTGTGAGCACAGAGGACCGGCCATCCCATGGCCCGAAGGCCGGGAGCCGGAAGAAATCCTAAGAAAGATGCACCAAGAGGGATGTTTTCTGCCAAAACGAGTGACCCGCTGCTCCCCACCCCCTTAAAACAACAGCAAAGAGGGAAAATGAAGTCGCTTTTGGTTTCAGAAGGCCACGGGAAAGGAACACCATAGGTTGTGCTGGTCTGGCACACTCGCGTTTCTACATGGAGACACAAATGCAAGCAAGCACAGGTCGGTTTAGACTGCATCCGAGCATCCAATGGCTCATTCAAGCCATTAGAAGCTGGCTATTAAACCACGTGTGCCTGGAGTGCTGTTTGTACCACAAATGATGCCCTTTCCAATACCTTTTACGTAGGATGCAATGCTCTGAACATGCTCCTTGTGGTATAAGCAGGACCGAGGATTTCAGTTCGCAAGCGCCTATCTGCATCGGGAGTACCAAGATCTCAGTAGGGAGATGAACAAGAAAAGAAACCCTTTCGTTTTTTTTTGGTAGGAACAGAAAAATGGGTAAATAAAGTATACACAACTACTATAGATTCGTCAATGAAGAAATTCTACCATCACATGACATTGTCATGACAATCATACCACTCCCTCCCAGGACCACGGCGCTCGTGATCCTGAGTGGAAATGTTATCTTTAATATATGGAAATAAAATACTGCAATATTCATGTACAAACCAAGTTGCCATATTGAAAGTCAGTATTAAAAAGGCAGAAAAGCAAATTCTGGGCTTAAGGTTTGAACTTTTAAGGAGCGAGGGACCTGATTTCAGTCCCTCGGCCAAAGCACTCTAATATGACAACATGAAGTCATAGCTCTTGGCTATGAAACCTCAATTTCCAGAGGTATAATTTGCAAGTCTTGACTTTAGAAAACGTGTTTGAACATTAGCAAGAATCCTTAATTTAACCTAAACAAAAGAATACAAGAGAATATCAATTACAAAAGTCCCAAGTTTCGTTGTTTTGCATACATTGATACCATCTTTGATATGACAAAATGAGATTTCTACCATGAATATTTGCCCTTCTCTCTTCAAATGTTTGCTTGAAACATCCCATCGCCTCTTATCTCAACCTCTCAGGTGTCACCTTCCTCGGGTGGTTTTTAGTTCAGCCTGAAAGGCAGTAACACAGCAAGGAAAAACACAGCACAGCATTTACAGTGGGGTTTCTATAGCCACCCTCACACAGCAAAGCCTGGATGGAACCCACCAACATGATGCACTTAAATGCTTTTTATCACTGCAAGTTCATCCTCTGCAAACCATCCGGCAGCACCAGGGTGGTCCACAGCAGCCAGCCTGGAAAAGTGGACCTGGAAGGAGGATTTAAGGTCCGCGATGGCAAAACCCACATGGCAATACAGAGGTATTTCCCTCACAAAGCAATGCATCTGCTTCGACTGGCGACTCTGGGATGGATTCAGGTGCACCAGAAAGGGGGGTTTCTCTTTCCACCCTTTGCTCCCCAAAGCACAGCCCAGTGCAGCAAGCTGCATGGTCAAGGTACTGCCAATGACTCCATCCTAACCCTTCACTACACATCACAGGTGCTTCAGCAGATCTTCACAAACCTGAGGCTCCTCTTTAACCATTCATGTTCATAATAACGTGGAGAGAGCTGTTACAGACACAAATCTGGTTACAAAAATGACTGCTAACTACAACTACTTGCTTTAGTGTTACCAAGGTCAGTGGCTAGAACAAAGACGCTGGCTAAATGCTACTGCACTTCCCTCAGCCAGGCAACAGGATCAGCATGGACCCAAAGTCACATCAGCAACAGGACCCAAAGTCACAAAAGGAACTAAATCCAACAGTTAACAGTAACTGGACTTGATCTATTCGGATGGTCTTTCCTCTGCTGCAAGACAGGAGTGTTCTGCTCCAAGGAGGAAGAACAAGTATCCTTGGGTTCGTTGCACTGTAATTGTCACTTCTCACTACAAAAGGTTGCCTGAAGTATGGTGAAAGCTGTATTCAAGGCCAGGTTGGACTGGGCTTGAAGCAACCTGGTCTAGTGGAAGGTGCCCATGGCACGGGGCTGGAACTGGATGGTCTGATGTTGCTTTCCAACCCAACCCATTCCATATGATAGCAATGCAGAACACGCACAGCCCAAGGTGAGAGAAGAGCAATGCCACTTCTCATCACCTCGTCTCTCAACTGCATCAGCAGTCCAGCTATCAACAGGATTTGGGGGGAGAAGCCAGTAAAGCCCCATGGCGCTCTGTGCCCAGTGCCATGGCTGGACTTGACATTCCAATAGAGCTGAGGTGGCACTGTTTAAATGAAACAAAACCCTTTGCCTCCCTTTCTCAACACTTATAGGATAACCAGCTTTGGCATTTTACATCCTTACAACCACCATAAATAGGTGGCTTTTATTTGTATTCCTTTTATATATATATATATATTTATTTTTTACCTCTCCCATGTCTCCTACACATCTTTGGTTGCACATAAAGTTGGGAAATTTGGAAGCTTCGTGCCACTGATTAGAGGTCTCCGTACTCAGACTACCTGCAAGTGGATGTGGAAATCTAACCCCTCTCTACCTGAAGAGGAAAACTTGAACAATGATTAAAATCACTTGGTTTCACAGGCAATACTAACCTTGTCTACTACACTAGAACTCTTCCGAGCAGCTTTCAACATAGTCCAATTGACACCGAGACTGCAAACTACTGAAAGTTCCCCGAAGCAGGAACAAACACATGCGTTTGTTATGGAAAAAGGGGTATAAAAGAGTTTCTGGAAACAGCCATGGCATGCTGAGAACGTTATCAATGGAATCATTCCAACGCTACACTACTCAGTACTGATCTGGTAAGCTCTTTCCTTTGCCCTCCCCACCCCAACCCTTCCATGCTTCAATAACAAATTCACCTGGAAGCAGACTCAGAGAAAACAGAGTTCCTGCGCTCCTGTCCAGTAGTCAAACTTGGATAAATATGAGTGAATTACAGGATCTACTGTTAGGGTTTTTCCCAGGAATACAAAATGCAAGCACCGTAGAGCATACTGGCCTTGAAATTACATTACACTACATTTCCCTGATGATCTCCACAGCTTAAAAACGCTTTTGGGGCCACACTGAAAGTCTAAAAACTAACTTGCAATAGTAAGAACATTAAACATGAATAAAACTTTTAATTATGAATGCATGATGAGCATGAACACCCACATAACATCAGAGCTGAGACTATTCCAGGAAAAAAAAAAGATCTGAATGGTGCCCTGACTGGACCCAATACCCGTGAAACCATCCAGTGGGTGAGGACATCAAATGGAGTGTCTCGAGATCACCTCTGCAGCAGTCAGAAGCCCCATAAAGAGAGAAGAAAAGGCAATGCAACATAAGCTGCTTGTAGGCAGCACCGTCTCTTGATATCCAATTGGGAATATTCAGCACAGATCCAAACCAGGGAACGCCGGCAGCGCTGCGACCATGTGGCTTACCCTGTATGAAGAGCAGCGTGGATACACACGTTAACTGCTTAAAACTGCTCAACAAATGAGCATTTTTATCCAGGAAATGTCCTGCTGGATACAGGCATTGGGCTGCAAAAACTGTTGCTGGGCTCCATCTGGAAGCCTGAAGTTTTCCATCTCTCTAAAACCGAAGCTACATGTGATCCTTTAAAGGAAACCTGCCCTGGCCACTCTCATCAGGTGGTTAAATGCCAGGCAGAAAAGGCAAACTGAGATGAAGTAAGTGGCTCCTTCTACAGCTTTAAGCTATGAGAAGTCAGTCGTTTTCATTGGCAAAGTTATCACAGAAACTTTCTGTCTGAACACTGGACATGGACTGAATTAACAGTAATTCAAAGGAACACCCTCATGACTTGCCAGGATCAACAGAGCTTGGTTTCCAAGGGGCTGAAAACATGGAATGTGCAAATCAATGCGTAGAAAACAACATGTATGGGATGTGACAAGACTAGAAGTAAATCCACCCCTCCCCTGCTCTCACTGGATTCAGATTTTCTGGCATAACTACCATTGCCAGCAATGAATGTGCCAAAAACACCAATGACTTACATCAATCACCGTAAGTAGGAACATCTGTCAATAGCACCTCCATACTTAGGGAAAACTAAGCCCCACTTCAAATAACCAGGCCTAGGTGAGCAAGGATCTCTAGCTTTTGAGAATCACCCAGAGGAGCATCAGCAGATTTGACCCAGAGACACTACATCTGGTGCCACCACCCACAACAGGAAAGCTTTTTTTTTTTCTCTTTTAAATCTGTCTCAGCTCTGGTTCCAGAATTTAAATGCAGATATACAAAACATATATTTTAATGCTTCTTAATCAGCAAGAAACCGCAAATACATCTTTTACTACAACTAGATAATAGAATTTCAGCTAAGGCTATACTGTAGCTTCTGAGTCTTCATCTGAACTCCTGCAGTTACTGCTTTTCCTGAAGCCTTTCCATGTGTAACCCATGAAGGTTGGGCTGATGGGCAGGAAGCTGAAACACCTGTATTTCTTAATGAAGTTCATGCCAAAAGGCAAATCGTATGTTTCCATGCCATCCAGTGACTTGCTTCCTTTACCAACCCCTTTCTTCCATTTCTGTATTCCTCTTTCTTCAGGGCTTCCTGGAAGTCAAAAGGGGAAAAAAATACATACATAAGTACCTTCATTTAAACACATATAGAACAGTGGTTAAGAGATGAAAGAAGACCCCAAGTGTCAGACACCGTGGTCAGCAAAGCAGTGGAATGATCTTCCAGACTCCTCAAAGAGGCAGGAAGAGAGGGAAAGAATGGCTGTTATCTGGTTTATTTTGCAACTGGAAGTCAAGGCAAATTTTTCCTCTCCAATGAATGGAAGCAGGTTTGGACCTTTAAAGTATTTGAAGCAACGGTCTCCTGAAGATGACTATTCTGGGTTGATTTTTATCAGCTATTTCATGTTTAGTACAATGGAGACCTTAACCAAGTGTCCTCAAGGAAACTGAGGCACGTGGGTGGTAAGCAGTCTGCTTGAGGCGTTGAAGAAGTCAACAACTAAAGCAGTACCCTCTTTCCTCAGCTCCTGCCTCCATGGAACGCTGTGCTACCTCCATGCACAAAGGCAGACGTTATCCCAAGTAAAATGACTGACCTGGAATTGTGTTATCCAAGATAAACGCCACGCAGCCACCGACAAACATGGCTGTAGTGAGGAGGACGTTTAGGACTTGATCGATGCCTGCTATGCCTACAAGAACAGGGTAAACCCACTTAGAATCCCATCTTTTTATCACACATATACATGTCCTACTGACATACATGAAGGCAAATCTTGCTACTGAGTTCACTGAGGGATTTGCTCAAGTAGGATCCTTAAAACCACCTGGGAATAGATGCAGAAGAACCTTCACCTAATGTACTCCACCACAGGGACCCCTTCTTTCCCAAAGTGTAACTCCAAGAGCTTTCATTGCTTATACAAATGTCATGAAATGCCCTTTTAGCTTCTACTGTAGACAACTGCTTCATTTAAACTGAATGGAAAACTACAAATTGGAAAAAGGAGAAATGTTCATAATGTAAAATCCTGTGGATTTAAGTAATTCCTTCTATAAACCTTCCCTTTTGGAAAGGGCAAGACTTCAGAGAAGAACACTGCATTAATATATCATCACCTAACTCTGCCTGAATGATCGACATTTCTGAACAACTTGAAATAGGTCAGATATGCTCTTATAGCTGATTGTGACAGATATAAAAAGTTAATATTTCCCTTAAAAATCAACCCCAAACACGTGTCTGCATTGACACAAAATGTCAAAACCCAAACAAATTCCCAACCTCCAAGCTCCACCTTGGGCTTTCCCCTTATTCTTTTAACACCATTTACAACTCAGCGTCATCCTTTCAGTCTTTCTTCCAGTCCAACTGGTGATTGACTTCTTCCACTGCTCTATAGTCATACCCAAAGAACCTTTGGATGCATCCCATGGAAACATCCAGTTCAGGTCTCAGCATCCCAATTAATCCTGCTCTGAACATACCCCCCTTCTTATCTGGAGCTTTTATCATCTCCATGATACTCTGTTTTTTCTCTTATTTACTCTTTAGATTCCCTTGTACTCTTATGTATTTCACATAGGAGTACAAGGTAAAAGTAAGCTTCATTGAGCAGACACATACCTGTGACCAGTGGATTTTGTTTGAGATAGCTTGGAAGGACAAGTCCAAAGAAAATGGAAAATCCAAGGACAAACAAGTTCCGAGAAGAATTTAAGTCGATGAACTGGAGGTTAGACAGACCCACGGCTGTGATCATCCCTAAGGAAATAAAACAAGGCCCAGCTTTTAGATAGCCTTACTCATCAAAAGCAGGTGGCAACATACAAAGAGAACAGCACTGAAGTAAAGATCTGGCCAGGCAGTACACGGAGGAGCAAAAAACATACGTTACCAAAGAGAGTGCAGAAGAGGGCACCGAGCACGGGGTCAGGCAGCGATGCAAAGAGAGCGCTGAACTTGCCAACCATCCCAAGCAGGAGCATGAAGGCTGCTCCATACTGAATCACCCTGCGACTTCCAACCTGCAGGAGAACAAAAGGGAAGTGACACAGGAAGAAGTCCACATTTAGTCCAGTTTGATGCCTTTTTATTCTTCTTTTCTGTGCTTCAAGCTTCCTGGTTGTGTTATAACACAGGCTGCAGAGCATTGGCAAATGTCTTGGAGGGCTCAACAGAAACATGGCTGCTTTACAGTTATAACATAACTTTGTTTGATTTTGTTTTCACTAGCACCAAGTCATCTTTAAAACCATCTGTAACCGCTATAGCCACTGTTACCACGAAATGTGGTGCAGACCCATAAAGAAAACAGATCCTAACTAGGAGATGGCAAACATCCATTATAATGCAAATGAAGAGAAGAAGAACACATCCATGTGATGCTGCCCTTTCACACAAGAATCTAGGAATTAGTTACCTGCCACAGAAGTCTGACCTGCATGCAGGCTTTCTAGACAGAGATTATCAACTGATTTTGTAACATCCCTCTTTGAGATCAGAAGTGAATTTGCTTCACATGCAAATCACGGTTGTGTTAATGCTGTGAAACCAAATGCCTACACTTCCCATTTTTGCTTTAAGCATCCAAACTTCAGCAGCATTTCTCTGGCACAGTGTTGTAGTGGTCACTGATAAACCTGAATGGTTGATATTTTCATAGTATGCAATGGCCTCAGGCTTCCAGTAACTTAAGGGGGCCTACAGGAAACCTGGAGAGAAGCTTTGGCCAAGGGCCTGTAGGGACAGGCCAAGGGGAATGGCTTTAACCTGCCCGAGGGGAGACTGAGATGAGCTCTGAGGCAGAAGCTCTTCCCTGTGAGGGTGCTGAGGCGCTGGCACAGGGTGCCCAGAGAAGCTGTGGCTGCCCCATCCCTGGCAGTGCTCAAGGCCAGGTTGGACACAGGGGCTTGGAGCAAGCTGCTCCAGTGGAAGGGGTCCCTGCCCGTGGCAGGGGTTGGAGCTGGATGAGCTTTAAGGTCCTTTCCAACCCAATCTGTTCTATAATTAACAGATTTGTATGTACTTCTCTTAATACGTTTTAACAGGAGACCTACAAAGGGCTTTGCTAGAAATCACCTTACCAGTGTAACAGGTTGGTTTGGTTTTGTCCCTGGGGCACCTCTTATGAATTACAGAATCCCAGCCTGGTTTGGGTTGGAAGGGACCTTAAAGCTCCTCCAGCTCCAACCCCTGCCACGGGCAGGGACCCCTTCCACTGGAGCAGCTTGCTCCAAGCCCCTGTGTCCAACCTGGCCTTGAACACTGCCAGGGATGGGGCATTCACCATCAATTCACTGTTTAATCATCAGGTGAGATATGTTTACCTACAAACAGAAGCTATGCCAGTATATCAGGGTCTTCACTAGAAGAACAACAGAAATGAGCTTGCACCTTTCTCTGCTTCATACACAGATATTAATTTCCTTTGGACCACCAGCATTTTGCTCTGAAATTATCCTCCTGCCTGAAATAGGCAGATTCTTTACAGCATATGAGGACAGGCTGAGGAAGTTGGGGCTGTTCAGCCTGGAGAAGAGAAGGCTGGAGGAGACCTCAGAGCAGCCTTCCAGTATCTGAAGGGGGCCTATAGGAATGCTGGGGAGGGACTTTTCATTAGGGACTGCAGTGACAGGACAAGGGGTAACGGGTTAAAACTGAAACAGGGGAAGTTTAGATTGGATCTAAGAAGGAAATTCTTTCCTGTTAGGGTGGTGAGGCACTGGAATGGGTTGCCCAGAGGTTGTGAATGCTCCATCCCTGGCAGTGTTCAAGACCAGGTTGGACGAGGCCTTGGGTGAGATGCTTTAGTGTGAGGTGTCCCTGCCCACGGCAGGGGGGTTGGAACTGGCTGATCTTAAGGTCCATTCCAACCCTGACTATTCTATGATTCTGTGATTCACATGACAATGCCATATATTTATTCAAATGCTGAACCACTACAATGCAAACAAATTAAGCTCCTTCTGAAAGCGACGCAAAGCATCCTGGTGAGCATTTGGCTCAAACGATGTATTTATTCCCAGGATATGTATTTATTCCCAGACTATGTATTTATTCCCGTGGACACACTTTGGAGTGCGTGATATGGTAGCTGGTACCTTACCTGAGTATCCATCTCATCACCAACACTTTAGCATAACCTACCTAGGCTTTTGCCCCAGGTAATCAGACTTTATTGATTCTCCTCTCATCAAATAAAACTCAGTCACAGCCTAACTCAAAGACTCTGCACTATTTACATTCAGCTGAAGCCTCCAATTTAAATTCTAAGTGTAATCATATACTAATTTCAAGGGAGGGAAATGCTTTCCCAACTGTTGCACTGGCCTCACGGGATCACCAGGACTCTCTACTCACTTAAGGTTTCCTCTCCCAAACCAACAGCAGAGTATCCACATGCCAAACATCTATTTTGATGTAAATTGAACAGTATGAGGCTTTTAGGAACGAGCATGCAGACAGGAAAACAAGACAAAACACTGGAGCAGAGCCATCCAGCTGTGCCATTCTGGATAAGGCATATTCACTCTCCATCATGTGCTCCGAACAGAGCAGACTGTAGTTAACTCTGTTCTCTGGAACAGCTGCCAGTTTAACATTCATTTTCCATTGTTCCAAAGCAAAACGTACACGTGTTGCTGTGGACTGTGAATAACTAAGTGCTGTTAATTCATATCCACTCCTATGAAGTAACAGCAGAGAGGAAGCAGAAGAGAATAAACCTTTATTTCAGGGTTTTTCTAAGTGAAATTTCGTCTAGGAAATTTCCATCACCAATGGAATGAAGCCTGACACAGTCAGCAGATGGTGCTGTTACCATCTAGATTCCACGCTAAACCCGAAGAGCATCAGCCTTTGTGCAAGAGAAAAACATGGCTGAAGAGAAATTCATCCTCTTTAGTGGATTTAGTCAGTGGGATGAGTTATTGTCAGATATGTTTTCTATCTTGCACACATGAAGATTTACAGCGTCCCAGTGAAACATGCAACAAGATGTACCTATCTGCAACATAAATTACTCTTAATGATCCTACTAATGGTTTCCAAACAAGGTTAAGTTAACAACATCAAGCAGATCTGCCTGCAGTCCAAGGTCTCCCAGTTCAGCAAAGCATTCAAGCACACATCCAATCCCACATGGGAACAAAGGAACTCAAGTGCTTAGATATTTTGCTGAGTATCACCCCAAATATATGTAATTCCCTAAGAATGCTCAGGGCCTTAAAACCTTATCATGATGGGAACAAATACCGAGGGTGCATTTAACTTCGCCGTTACCTTCACGGTAGCTCGTGTTCTAGCTGTGTCAGCATAGATAAATCATAGAATCATGGAATGGTTTGGGTTGAAGGGACCTTAAAGCTCACCCAGCTCCAACCCCTGCCACGGGCAGGGACCCCTTCCACTGGAGCAGCTTGCTCCAAGCCCCTGTGTCCAACCTGGCCTTGAACACTGCCAGGGATGGGGCAGCCACAGTTTCTCTGGGCACCCTGTGCCAGCGCCTCAGCACCCTCACAGGGAAGAGCTTCTGCCTAAGAGCTCATCTCAGTCTCCCCTCAGGCAGGTTAAAGCCATTCCCCTTGGCCTGTCCCTACAGGCCCTTGTCCAAGCCCCTCTCCAGGTTTCCTGCAGCCCCTTCAGGCACTGGAGCTGCTCTCAGGTCTCCCCTTCAGGAGCCTTCTCTTCTCCAGGCTGCCCCAGCCCAGCTCTCTCAGCCTGGCTCCAGAGCAGAGCTTCTCCAGCTCTCACAGCATCTCCTTGACCTCCTCTGGACTTGCTCTAACAGGTTCCAGTAAAAAACAAGGACCTCAAGTGTTCAAGTGAGACATTAATCCCAGTCCGTACCCCAGTGATGCTTTCAGAATCAAGACATCCCAAAGAATAGCAATTTCTATACAGTTGGCCATGTTCAGGTAAACTCAGAACACTGTGAAGTTTGTCTGAACCAAGCCCTAAATGGTATGGTTTCTTGGAAGAGGATCATGCTGTGAAACATGAAAATGGCACGAGCCACCCACCAGAGGAGATAAAACTACATCGCAGAGTAACCAAGGTAAAGCACATACCTTTGTGATGCCCAAGACACCAATGTTAGGGCTGGAAGAAGTTGATCCGTTCCCTGTCCCAAACACTCCATCCAGAACACAGGAGAGACCCTCAATAAAAATCCCTCTGTAAATCAAAACCAGGGAAAAATAAAAGAGTCAAACTTGCATGAGGGCAGACTCACTTCAGATGGTGCTTGACATCTGCATGGGGAGCCTGCTCAGGTGCCTGTCCCATATGAGTTATGATAATTCACATTTCAAGCTCCAACACACCTGGAAACCCAACTTGAGTCCTGTTTTCTATCCCTTAGGTACCCACCTTCTGAAACTGAGGGAATTAATGCAAATCAATCCCAGAGCTGCTCTTTACTTCTAGAGCTGCACTTCAGGTGAATGTGACAGGCTCCCCTGATTCCAGATCTGATTTAGGAGTTCTGTCCCTGTAGAACCTGTGCTATAGGCATCCACAGACTCCAGCAAGCATAGGAGTAGGTCTCCAAGGCTACATTTGCATTATTCTAAGGAGTAAAAACCCATAACAGTAGCTGAAGACACTGAAAAATACTTCCTTTTTTGTTGACATACCTGTTTATTGCGTGAATAGGTGGAGGAGGAGCACAGGACAACCTGGCACAGGCATAGTAATCTCCTATTGATTCAATAATGCTGGCAACAACGGCGCTGAGCATTCCTATTACTCCAGCAGCTGAAATTGTTGGCAGTCCCCACTGAACTGTGAAGGAAAGAAAACTGAAATCTCTTGGGCCACAGAAAATAATTCAGGTTATCAAAACAGGCAGCAGCTTCATAGGATCATAGAATTATTTAGGCTGGAAAGCACCTTTAAGAGCATAGAATCACAGAATGGTTTGGGTCAGAAAGGACCTAAAAGCTCACCCAGTTCCAACTCCCTGCTATGGCAGGGATGCCTCACACTAGACCATGTTGCCCAAGGCTCTATCCAGCCTGGCTTTGAACACTGTCAGGGATGGGGCATTCACCATATGGGTGGGCAACCTCTGCCAGGGCCTCACCACCCTCACAGGGAAGAGCTTCTGCCTTATCTCCAACCTGAACTCCCCTGTTTCAGTCTGAACCCATCACCCTTTGTCCTATCCCTACAGTCCCTAATTTAGAGCCCCTCTCCAGCATCCTTGTAGCCCCCTTCAGACACTGGAAGCTGCTCTGAGGTCTCCACGCAGCTTCTCTTCTCCAGGCTGAACAGCCCCGGTGTTCTCAGCCTGTCTTCTTCTGGGATCACTGAGTCCAACCATTCCCAGCACTGCCAAGGCCACCACTAACCCATGGCACTGAGGCCTCGTCTCCACGGTGTGTGAACATTTGCAGGGACGGTGACTGCAGCCCTGCCCTGGGCAGCCTGTTCCAATGCCTGCGCACCCTCTGGGCAAGGAATTGTTCCTCAGCTCCATCTAAACCTGTCCTGGTGCAGCTTGAGGCCGTTTCCTCTTGTCCCATCCCTTGTTCCTTGGGAGCAGAGCCCAGCCCCTCCAGGCTCCATCCTCCTGTCAGGCAGTTGTAGGGAGCCATCAGGTCCCCCCTGAGCCTTCTCTTCTCCAGTCTGAACCCCCCAGGTCCCTCAGCTGTTCCCCATCACCCCTGTGCTCCAGGCCCTGCACCAGCTCCGGTGCCCTTCTCTGACCCCACTCCAGCACCTCAATGTCTCTCTTGTAGTGTGGGGCCCAGAACTGAACACAGGATTCGAGGTGCAGCCTCACCAGTGTCCAGTGCAGGGAGGCAATCACTGCCTTGGCCCTGCTGGCCACAATTCCATTATTCATCTTTAATGGAATCAACAAACTCCCTCCACAGTAACACAGTCTGGCAAGTTGAAATAGATGAAAAAAGCAAAGGAAAAACCATCCAAGCAACTGCTTTGATCATGCTTGGAAAAAACCCAAAGAAAACCCCAAACCCCACCAAAACAATACCGTGTTCAGAAGGAAGGAATCTGAACTCCTGCTTGTGAGAAAACAGTTGTGATCAGTGAGGCAAATGCCACTTAATTATTATTGCTCTAAAAACCTCAGTCTTTGGCTACAAGTTCAGTCTACCCAAGAGAATGGCCAACAACCAACTACGCTCACTGCACCCACACCTTCCGAGTCCACCCTTTGGTAGAAAAGCAAATCAGATTAATTTAAGCCTGTAGAACAGCTTGGCAGGTTTTCCACAGCAATTGCCTTGATGCTTTTATCTCTTTGAAATAGATGAGCCTCTTGCAAACAAAAGGAACTTTAAGTCACACAAACGTGAATGAACAAGGCTTCACAAATCAGAAAGGTCTAATCAGGGTGGAGAAGTTTTCCTCCTCTTCTTTCCCAAAAGCTTCTATTATACAGCCTGCAAGTACTGCTTTAGAAGTGGTTGCTTTTAAGAACTAATCAGAACCAAAGCACAGGGAAAACCACAAGGAAGCTGCCTCATTACAACCTAATGGGATTCCTAACTATTTCTATTCTTCTGTTCTGGTAGAGTATTATTCTATTATTACCCCATTAATTTCAGAGCAGAGCAAGGGGGAACCCAGTTGTGCAACTCCACCTCATGCCATAACAAACAGCCTTTAACAGGTTTAAGCTGAGAGGTGGCCAGCAAAAGGATATAAACAGCCAAGGTGGTGTGAAAAGCATTCTGTGTTCTCTTGCCCTTTGATAAGCATTGACTGGCATTCTCTGACTCGCCCACTGGCCCAATTCCAGGGCTGCTTCTGCAAGTCAGGACGGTTTTATGTAGCTGGTAATGGTTGTGCTCATTCAAGGATGGGTGTGTTTGGGGCAGGGAAGTGCACTGAGCTGTACACAACTCCACGCACTAATGATTCTTTAGATGGTGAGAATCAATGAGTTAGTTCAGGAGCTCTACAGGAGTTGTAAGAACCTGTCCTTATCATCATATAACTTAACAGCAGCTGACCACAGGATTGACAAGTACACATAAATCAACCATACCCTGAAAATCCCAGCCTGGTTTGTGTTGGAAGGGACCTTAAAGCTCATCCAGTTCCAACCCCTGCCACAGGCAGGGACACCTTCCACTAGAGCAGCTTGCTCCAAGCCCCTGTGTCCATCCTGGCCTTGAACACTGCCAGGGATGGGGCAGCCACAGCTTCTCTGGGCACCCTGTGCCAGCACCTCAGCACCCTCACAGGGAAGAGCTTCTGCCTAAGAGCTCATCTCAGTCTCCCCTCGGGCAGGTTAAAGCCATTCCCCTTGGTCTGTCCCTATATCCCAAAGCCCCTCTCCAGGTTTCCTGCAGCCCCTTCAGGCACTGGAGCTGCTCTCAGGTCTCCCCTTCAGGAGCCTTCTCTTCTCCAGGCTGACCCAGCCCAGCTCTCTCAGCCTGGCTCCAGAGCAGAGCTGCTCCAGCCCTCACAGCTTCTCCTTGGCCTCCTTTGGACTTGCTCCAGCAGCTCCACATCCCTCTTGTGTTGTTGCCCCAGAGCTGGATCTGGACTGCGGGGGGGGAGGGAATCTCACCAGAGCTGTGTAGAGGGAGAGTCACCTCCCTCCATGTTATATGTGCAGTCACACTATGTTATTAGAAGTCAGGAGTGACCTAGATAAACCCTGCAAATGCCTTCTACACATTCAGAAACTCAGCCTTTCTTGGGCAAGACCTTAAATTATCAGATTAAAGAGAAAAACATACAAAAGAACATCATCCCCACCTACGATGCCTTTAGATTAGTGCACATCAAAGTGCATCAGAACATGGAAGTGAGAGGAAAAGAGCAATGCTTCTGAAAACAACAGGAATGATTCCCACGGGCATATTATTAGCAAGCCAGCTCTGAATCCCAGACATACTTACAAGGATAAGGAACCTTGAACCACGGAGCTACCAACAGCACTCCCCGGCGTGCGTCTGTGCGAGCGTAGAAGCCGTACTTGGAGCTGTCAGGGGGAAAGACGTCTGTCACAGTGAAGATGAAGCAAAGCAACCACGACACCAAAATAGCTAAGATAATCTGTCAAAGAGAAGGGGGAAAAAAGGAGCTGTTTACTATCACTGGCAATATCCATCAATAGCAAACAGCTCCTGCAGAGAGTATCTATTACACACATACCCCAGTATGCTGTTAAGTGATATTTAAGTCTGAACAAGCAGCTAATCCTGTAACAGATCCATGAGGTGGTTCCCCCTGCCCCTAACAAAGGTGCTGTTACAAAAGCTTTCAAATCAGAGCAAGCCTCCTCTCTTTGCTAACAAATGGGAAAGCCTCCAAATGGGCACTTAAACAAACCAGTGAATTAGGCTCAATTTTACCAGAGAACTAAAGAGAAGCCTTTCACATGGGGCACCATGTCTTGCTTTCATAAAACTAGAAGATAATGATCTCACCATCCCTTTTTGGAGGGCTCAGTTTAGGCTTTCACTGCATGCATAAACATACTTTTCTTCTCTATCCCCTTCCCTCCCCTCTTCATCACTTCAATGATTCCCCTTCACCTTCATCACTTCAATGACTCTTCATGAGGGTCAGAGACCAGAACAGGATCTGCAAGACTACAGCAAGAGGCTATTTCCTGTGACAAAACACAGTATCACGGAGTATTTTAGGTTGGATCTTAAAGCTCAGCCAGTTCCAACCCCTACCACAGGCAGGGACACCTTCCACCAGAGCAGGATACTCCAAGCCCTGGGCTACCAGGCCTTGAACACAGCCAGGGATGGAGCATTGACGTTAATGAGACATCTATATAAATAAATACATTAAATCTATAGATATAAATGAACCATTCAGTTAACTTTCTCATAAGTCCCTTTAAGCTTTCCTCTCACCTTTATGATTTTATTGCTAAGAGAAAATCAAGAACCCACCCCAAACACAAAGCAGTTTCTTTTGCCAACTGAAGACCAAGTTCAGCTACTCACAGGGAACATCTTGAAGAGCTGCAGCCTGTATGCTGTCCATCCCTTCTTGGATTTGTAAATGGGTAAAGGAAACTTGACATTTCTGGCATATTGAGAAAACAACAATACTAGGAAAATAGTCCTGAGAAAAAGAGGAGAAGGAGGGTGGGACAGGAGAGACACATCATTAGCACCGATGTATTCAGTATCCTTCTGAGCACAAACCTGTTCAGGCTCTTCAGACACCTGAAATTCAGCACAAAGCATCCCAAGATGATACATTTTAAATAGACAATTATTCCACAAAAGCCAAACCAATGTAATTTGTATCCTAAAGTGCTGCAAAACTAGCCAGCAGCAAACAAGGAAATGAAGCAACTAAAGATCTTCACAGCAAAGAGCTACGCTGTGCTGCTGCCTTCTTTGGACTCAAACTGTGTGGCCAGGTTTGCTCCTCATATGAAGCCCAAAGGTTCCTGCTCCAAATGGGAAGAACCTGGAAAACTGGAGGCCAGTGTAAAAGAATTTCTACACTCCCAACAGTTGCATAAAGCTCCAAAGCACTTGAAAACCTCCTGTCAAGGGAAATTCTCTTCAATTCTGAATAATCCCCATTTCTTATTTTGTATACACATCTTTCACTAAGCAGCTGTAAATTAAGCAGAATCGAGCCCCAAACCCCAAGAATCCATTCAAGTGCAGCTGAGTAACCCAATTCATTACAGCTTTTAGAAGCCTCAAGTATCGTGCATTCCCCCCACATCAAAACTAAGCTCCTCTACGTGTTAACAATTAATTCAACTCTACAGCTAAAATAAGTACCCACTGCAATGAAAACTACAAGCCCAGGGAAGGTTGCTCAATTCTGAAGCAGCCAAACCCCAGTTCTGCTATAAAAAGGCCACACAAAGAGTCAAACTGTCTGAAGCAGCAGAGCTGTTCTGAAATCTGAGATTAAGTTTTTATCAGCTGACTTAAAAAGAAGAAGGAGGTGGATGCTAAACCTCCCTTTTCTGCCCCAGATCAGGTTCAGACTGTAAGAAACAAACCCAGCTTTATTCTCCCTCAGGCTCCAGGAACAAAGAGCTCAGCAGAAGGGTGGCATTTATAACCCTGACTCAAGTGATAAAGGCAACTTTTCCTTGCATTCAGGGAACATTCTGGCATCTCTCCCAAAGTCCATTATGGGAAGATGGGCTCCACACCCTGACAGCAGCCCTGAGGACTGGGGGGGATGTATATTGATTTATTTAGTACAGAGTTGTAAGGAATGTAATAATATTACGTTATTTTATCATAGAATGGTTTGGATTGAAGGGAGTTTAAAGCTCATCCAGTTCCAACCCCAGGCCACGGGCAGCGACACCTTCCACTGGACCAGGTTGATCAAATAGAGTGGGAAATAATCATTTAAATAATAAATGGAAGTATTTTCAATCCTATTATCTTGGCTACAAACAAGGGGGGGGGGGGGTGTGATGTCTGTGAAACATCAGATCCTGAAATTCCCAAACAAACAGGTCTGTTCAGCAGAGATCCAGGCAAAGCCTGACTCAGGAACAACTTCCCTCTCCGTACATTATGATGTGGTGTGCTTTAGGGATGAAATTACTTCAGCTTGGCACCTGCAAGAACAAGCAAGGCCAGAGAACTGTTTGGGAACCTGAGAGTCATGTCAAAGAGCATCTGCAGCTAATAGAGGAGAGCAGCCCTGACACGGGGATGGTTCTGCTACAGCAGATAGCAACACAGCATTTTTATCTCTGCAGAGCAGTCAAGACAATTTCAAGTGCCACATCTTGTAGAAATCAAGTTACTTTTGAGTGGCTCTAGGTGGCCGTGGAGTTATTCTGAACACTCTAAGTGCACATTTGTGTGTGACAGAAGCCAGAATCACTTATTGACTGGGTCATATTTCCATCCTGTTCCAAAATGGATGTATTTTTTCCATCTGAAGAATGTCAGCTTCAATTACACGTTTCCATGTCCAATCCACCAAAGGTCTGGTTGATCGATTTAACATGAGGCCCAACTTGCATGGAATTTGTTTGATAGGAAAAGAAAATGTTTCTTTGGGTCAGCTGCTTAACAGAATAGAGTTACAAAAACATTCATGATGCTGACATGCAAGAGAAAAGAGAATTAAAGAGCCCTTCTAATCATAGGCTGCACTTATAGCATATTTTACATGTTCAAAGCACTGTGCAAACAGATTTGTCAGACCAGAACCTGATCTCATCAAGTCATTCCCTCTGCTTCCAGAGCCAGCACAAAGTTGGTCACTATACACTGAATATAGCAACTGCTTCAGCCAACTTCCTTCTCCCTAAAAGGTGGTTTCCCTCCTTATTTGACTCAAATAGCAGCTCACAGGAAGCTTTTGTCTTCTTCTCATCTCATTCTTCTCAGTTATTCCCTTTCATAACACTAATCTTAATTCTTTAATCTCCCTGACATCTATACCTACAGAAGCACGTGCATCATGCCCTAAATTCACTCTAAGAGCCCTTTTGTCTACTAAAGAGAGATCTCTCTTCTTAGGCTTCCTGGACTGATGGTGATCATAGAAATAGATGTGCTCTGCCATCATACACGCTTCTCTTGGCTATAGATAAGCAAACCAGAATAAGGACAAATGGGCCATGACTACTGATGGTATTTGCTTGCTGCTGCTGAACAAGAAACATTCACAATAGCAGCATAAAAATAGAAATACAGATCGGTCACTAACCTCCCTGGTGCTTTGCTGAATGGCCTTTTCTCTAGCACTGGATCAGACCCAGCCAAGGGCTCCCAGAACTATTGTTTTATAAACCTCACTGACTTAACACCTCACTTTCAGCTATTTTGCTTTCCTACCTCCTCAAGATGCTGCTGTCCTTTCTCCCACATTGCCAGCTGACACTATCCAGACCCCCATGGATTCCTCCACACAGGATTTCTCCATGCTGGGATCACTGCAACGCTACCTCGGGCAGCTGAGCTGTTCCCTGGCACTCCAGGATTCCTGCATGACAACTTCCCAAGAGGGACCTAAGCCAAGAAGCCCCAGGAGTACTTACAGCATAGCGATACCCCAGTGTTTGCCTGCTCTTTCTCCAGCAGCTTGGAAACCAGAGAGGCCGATGAGAGCAACAGTGGGTGTGATGGTCAGAGGTCCAATGTATCGTAACAGGGCGCCAGGAAGGCCGAGCAAACCGATCACCACTTCTATCAGGGAGGACATGATAATAGCACCTTGGATCTGAACACACAAGAAGGGCAAAGAGACAGCTCAGTCACATCTTCCAAGCAAACCCCAATCATCTCTTTTTTTTTTGTGCTCTGGATTACAAACTGCAGTTAAAAGAATTCAGTGACACAGAAGAACTCAGCCAATTCTTTTTCGTCATAAAACAGCTCATTAGGTTTAAGTGACTTATTGCTTAAGCATAACACTTATGGTTTTCTCCACAAAACTATTACACAGCAGACCAGTGGGCCAGTCTGGTAGTTGTGTGGATAGCACATGACACTGTCAGACAGGAGACCTGGGTTCCAGGCTAACCTTTAAGCTTTCAGATCGAACCGGCAAGGGTTGCTGGCGCCACGGAGGTGATGCTCCTAGCTCCTAGGGGCAGAGTGTATGCTGCATTGTTCACAAGTGCTCCTTAGAAGCTGGGATAGAGCAGCGTTGTGGTCTCAGGAGACTGTCAGCCCTCTTGGCTGCAGGGCTCTTGGCAGGATGTAGCTATGGTTTGAACATGGGGAAGAGAGAGGGGTTGTTTTTAAATAAGAAAAAGGTTTGCAGCCCAAAGCAACGGGATGGGAGATAAATTCCATGACACACGCCTTAATTTGGACTACTCTATCTACCACTTTACGTGGGATGCCTGGGCACAACCCCCATCCTGGGCTCTGCAGAGCATGATGAGGTTCAGACTGCAGTGCTGCGAGTGGAGAAGGAGTTGGATCTATTTCAGCAAGTCTCTTGGGAGAACCAACACCTTATCAGAATAGTCTCCAACTTAAGACACTTAGGGATGAACCAGATTTGCTAGCTGCATAGTTACCTTCCATGGGACAGCCTGCTGAACAGTGACAGCAGGCAAGTGGTCTGGAAGCAGCTGAACTGCTGCCAGTGAGCACAAACTGCAAAGAGAACTCATATCTCACTTGTGCGTTTGTCTGAGCATCTTTTGGAATGTGGGAACTAGCTCCTTGTATTTGCTGTCCAGCAATGAACAAGTGGAAAAGATGAAGGCTTCCAGGAAATGAGTAAAGGGATATATTCAAATGAAAAAATCACAGTGAAAGAAGAAATCATCAACTTAAAGACGAGAACACGCAGATGGTTAGGTGAGAACTTAACTGGAATTGGAGAGATCAACAGCTAAAGGCTACTCCTACATTACCTCTCGTATTCTGGGATACCAGATGTGCTCGGTGTGAAGCAGTTCTGTTGTTCCGTTTGTAACTGTTAGATCTTACAAAAAGAAGAGAAGAAAACACAGGGGTTTATTCCTTGGCCACTCTGCCATCACGTCATACAAAATAAATCTCTCCTTAAGCTGTGTCTGACAAGTGAGCCTTGATTTACACAGGATAAAAGTTCTGCAAGGCTACAAATCAAGTAGGAACGTGCTTACATTCCCCAAGAGCTAACCACTAATTTTATCCGCTGTCCCAAAGTGGAAAAAACATCATAACTTTCACAAAGAAAGGACCATTAGGGATTCCTTTCCCACTCCACTAAACAGATGAATGGAGAATTACTCAACTGCACACAAGGAATCAAGTACTCCGACGTCCCTTGTTCACCCATTCAGGTCACTCACTGCCTGATGAACTGACCCGTGGTAACAACCCCATCTGACACCTTTGGAAGGTTAAAAGGTTCAAGAGCAAGATGCAGCAAAGGCTCCTTTTGAAAAGATGAAGTAGTGGAACAAATTGCTTTGCCATCAAAGGTTATCAGGCAGCGTTTGCTTTCAACAAGGTTTGTATAAGGATACAGGCACATTTTGGTGCACAGAAACCTCCAACACACTAAAGAACACCACACTTTGCCTCTGCCTCTCAGGCACTGAAACCCCCAAGCTACTGCCCACTAGGTAAATCTGACTCCCCAGTGAGAAACTGTGAATGCCCAAAGCTAAGTTTCTATAGGGAAAAAACAGCAGGAAAACTGATTAGATGGCCATAAGTGAATGAAAAGAGATGTATAAACATGTAAATAATACCAATATACACGATTAGAGCATCAAAAGGACCCCTAGGGAGAACTTCAGTTAGAAGCAAGCAGCTTTCTCTATACTCCTGTCTCACACTGCCCACAGCAGCCATTCCCCATTAAAATAACAGAGCTATTTCCACTTCAGTTTTCTGACCTAAGTTAAAACAAAAGCCCCTTCCCAACCAGTTCTACTGTACATCTGCACTCTGAATAAAGTCAAAACCTTTCAGGGTGATGACGGTAGCGGAGGAAAAGTTAAAATGAACACCCAAATATTGCCAAATCTTGCTCAAAAAACCCTAAAGGTGTGAGTTAAACAGGTTAAAATAGTGGTCTTAAGGCAATGCTGAAGCTTCCTACTACTAAACTTAAAAGCACTTGACTGGACTCACGGTATCCTAATGCCATAAAGGAACATTTATAGGCCCTTCCTTTATCTATGTTGTTAACAAAAGAACTGTTTCATGCTATTGCTAGACTGCCTCTTGTCAGCATTTTTCATATTATTCCCCCCTCCCAATTCCACAAGGGCATTTTTAGGAATCTTATTCCACAGCACAAAAGTTTTAACATTGTTAAAGGAGAGAACGTTTCACATTCCATGCTCATTACTTCCAGTTTCTGTATCAAAAGGTTTGGCAGTCGCACTAGATGTGATCTGGGTCATTCGTCACTTAAACCTGAACAAGCATAAACGACAATTACCTGTGTTATTACACTTCCACTTCTCCAGGGACAGTATTGCTCTAGCAGGTGCTAAGAATGCAAAAGCACTCGCTTGAAACAAGGGTAACCTGGTGGAAAGGGAAAGAAGAGACACTGACATTTCTCGCTGTTACGGTCCTGTGTCAGGGTATCAGTTACAACTGGGGGTTACTCATCCTCAAAGACATCCTTTGTTGGGGTTATTACAAATGGGATGTATGAGAGTTTCTTATTAAAAAGAACAGCCACAGAAATGACATACTCAGACATCACAAACCCAAGACCTGACAGAAGACGCTACATGCATGAAGTTAATACAACCCTATAACAGCTTATTACCAGCACGTAGGTACCAGACCCTGGCTGGGTTTGACTCAGCAGCACAAGGACACAGATGCACAGTCTGATGTAAGTACCAGCCTCAGTGCTGAACATGCAGCTTTTGCCATCCTGCCACATCAGAAAAGCTCTTCAATAGGACAGTAAGCAGTCTGCATACTCAATGCCTTCCCTCTGCATGACTTGGGAGTACAGTCACTTATACATCCATTTTTAAGTGTACGTGTAAATAACTATTAGGTTGATAAGAGCTGATTAGATGTTCCAGGTGGCTACCAACAATAAACACAAAGGCTGCAAGAATTTCAAGATGGCATTCTTTGCATTGGTGGTTACACTTCCCAGAAGGTTTAAGATCTAAAGAGCATCCTACCAGCACCAACTACGTATTCATTGAACCAGCCAGAGCTTGCATAACATCACAAATACCCTGCTGTTACTTAACTCCAAAGATGCACTTTGAACTATTCTATAAATACTGTCATTAATGGGTTGCAATAAGAGTCTCTTTAATAGCAGATCTCAAACTCTTAACACATGAAACACTTAATCGCTCCTGAGGCTCTAGTTAGTGCTCCGTGTTTATGGCTGGTTTACAGCTGCAATGAAGTGCCTCAATGCCAGGGCAAATGCTAGTAAAGGAGAAAGAACTAACTGTAGTAGCTTAAGATAAAGATCAGAAAAGGCACAGAGAAGGAAAAAAAGAACGGGGGAGGGGGACTCCTATACAAGCCGAACACAGAAAAGATCAAACCAGATGCGTGTTACTAACACTGGTTGCAAAGTTCACAGGCAGGGAGCTAAAACAGTTGTACTACCACTAGAAGGGAGTTTGAGCAATGTAAAAAGCTGCCCCATCTACAACAAATGGTGAAAACTGCATTAGAAAGTCCAACTTCATCAAATTAAAGAATAAACCAAAGCTCTCTCATTAGTGAGGAACCAGTCGGTAGCTACAAGTGAATGATTCACCTTATTTTTCAAGGTTCGTCGAGCAAAGCCAGCAAGCTGGTGCCCATGGCAAAACATGCAATACCTGCAACAAGCTGTTACTCCCCTGACCACCTACACAGTGCTCTGTCCCCCTCCTAATGATTTTGTAAATGTACATTGCAAACACATTCTCCGGTGATGAAGTCAGTTGTACCGAGACCTGGGTCCAGACTGTGAGGTCTGTAACTCATGAAATACCCTGCACACATATTGAGTCATAAGATCTTGGCAGCTGTGGCTTAGCTACTCACTCAGCCTTTATATGAGGGTGATGAATGTCCTGCAGGCTGATGAATGCGGACAATGGCACTGTCTGAGAGCTCCATCCTGAATGCCCCATCCCTGGCAGTGTTCAAGGTTGGATGGGGCTTGGAGCAAGCTGCTCCAGTGGAAGGTGTCCCTACCCATGGCAGGGGTTGGAGCTGGATGAGCTTTAAGGTCCCTTCTTTAAAATCATCCAACCAAGATCAGGCTCTTTCTGAAGAAACAGGGGCAGCTTGGAACACGACTTAGGAATTCCATTTCCCATTGCTAAGCCAGGCATTCATTACTAGCTGGGTAAAGGACCACCAAGTTTATGACTGGGATATCACTTTAATTTCATGTCTATAAATTATGAAGCTATTCAGTTTTGGCACTATCCCTTGTGGAGACAGAGCTTTTTATGCAGTTAAGGCCATCTGGAAATGTCTTCATTATCTGAATGTGTCACACAGATGTAGGAATGCTCAATGTCGTGCTGGGCACAGCAACAAACCTGAACTGTTTAGGTATATTCAGGATGTACTTGAGGTATAGTAGAGCTGTATGTGATTGTCTCAGTCATAGTAATGACTCTGAATCCCTGCCAGATCTTTTGGCTTATTACATCACCTACCGAATAGCTTGAATTCCTAAACTCAGTATGGGTACCAAACCAACTCCACCTCACAACTGAGCTCAATCCATCTTTAAGGACCTTTAAACCATGGAATTTGACCTTTTGAAACCCTCGTGGCTTTATTTGCTGAAATACTTTGCAGTTGACAGACTTGCCAACAAACACTTCAAAATCTCATTCAGACAACGTCGCTGCTAGATCCCATTCCCAGCCTTACATAAAACCTGAATCACATGTTAAAGAGTTATAAAACCATGGAAATTTTCTCCTTAAATACACATTCACTTATTTTAAGACCCAAACCCAATGGCCTCCTCAGTAGTTGCATCAGGACTTACAGTGCAAGCAGAAGTGACTGGATCAAACCCCCAAGCCAACAAAACCACTGCATCACAGACTGCAGAGGTGAGATTATACAGAAGGACCAGTGGATTTCAAACTGATGGGAACACACTGGTTTCTGCAAGAGCCCCAAATCACTCTGTAGCAAGTGATAAAGAGCCCAAGATTAGTTAGAGGGGGTGAAAACCAACCAAAATGTGACAAACTCGAGTTCTCTGAAGAAATACAAGTGTCAGGAAGCATCAAAACTAAGGTTTTTCTGCTAAATTTGAGGCAGAAGAAGAAAATTGGTAGAAGTCCAGGCAAACAAAGCACCTTTGAGTTCATCTCCACCCACAGCTCTGCACTTTTAAACTGCATGAGTTTAATCTTCAGTAAACCCAGGGAGGAGACACTCAGAGCTGAACAATGAAAGTCCTTATCTTCCAGCTCCTGCCTAAGTCAACAAGCCCTGGATTCCTTACATACAGCACAAAGGGATGGGGGGAAGAAGAATACATCACTCCCATTGAAAGAGAGGTTCAAACCACCAAAGGGCATGACTGCGCTCTTCTGCCTCCTTTCAGATGAGGTACTTGAACATTTACTGTTATAAGTAAGGCAAGCTGCCCTATGAGCACACACAGAGAGCCAAGCAGGCAGAAAATATGATGATTAACTGCAGGTAGTCTTGACTAAAGAGATATTGGGAGGGAAAGTCTTCTCTTTCAGCTATTTTCATGATGCTGTCTCGTCGTCAGAATAAACTTTGCATACAAACAAGCAGTGATTAAGTAACAAAAAAAAATAAAGGGTTTTTTCAAAGAACAGAAAGCACAGAAAAGCTCAGTAAAATGAACTAAAAGAGCAACTGAAGATTGCACTAGAAAACCTGAAATCTATGGAAAAATTTTAGATGAAAAGCTGATCTACAATTTCAAGTGCTCTACATGGGCTTGGCTGTCTGCACCCTATGGAGGCTTTTCCACCCAAAGATTCTGCTTCTTAGCTAAGGGAAAGGGGAGGGTGTTCATCACTGAATCCCTGACTGGGTTGGGTTAGAAGGGACCTTAAAGCTCCTCCAGCTCCAACCCCTGCCATGGGCAGGGACACCTTCCACTAGAGCAGCTTGCTCCAAGCCCCTGTGTCCAACCTGGCCTTGAGCACTGCCAGGGATGGGGCAGCCACAGCTTCTCTGGGCACCCTGTGCCAGTGCCTCAGCACCCTCACAGGGAAGAGCTTCTGCCTAAGAGCTCATCTCAGTCTCCCCTCTGGCAGGTTAAAGCCATTCCCCTTGGCCTGTCCCTGCAGGTCCTTGTTCATTTTCTATTGGAACTCAGGATTTCAGCTCACATTGTACAACTAAATGACCCATGAATCACTGAAGTAACTATATGAGGGCATACCCTTAAATAAGCCCTTTTCTTCTGGTTTTAGTTATCACCCTTGTTTTATTCAAGAAGATGCAGAAATCACTCCAAGGTTTTAGCTCTTCCCAGTTCTCACAGACAGTGCCAACATCAGTTGAAGTGAATATTTCAAACACCTCTCAGTGTCTATTGCAGAACATGAGTTTTCAAAGAGGCATTTATCTTCACGTTCATAAAACTTACAACATCCTGCTCCTTCCCACACCAGCTTTTGACAAGTATTTGCTAACACCTGAACTGGTCTCTTGCATCTTCCTAAGGAGAGCAGACACAAGAAGAGGTACAGGCATCCCTGTAAAGCTACACTTCCATGTGTGTTTGTTCCCAACTGAAGGATCATGACCTGCATCTCAGAGCAAATAAAAACGAAGGGGTTGCTTGTGTTGGAAGGTAACAGACACTCAGGTCAGAGAATTAAAGCTCCCCCCATCAGTTTTCATTCCTTTTTTCATTTGACAAGCCCTTTACAGAAACAAGCGCACAAACTGCCGTAGCACTAATCACAGCAGTCTAAATATTGGCACGATTACAGTAGCACTCAAGAAACCAGTACAAATATCAAACTTGGCTCCTCTTCACCAAGGTGTATGAGGTTTTCCTTTCCCCTAGAAACCCTTCTAGTTTCTCTGTCCTCATAATTTTCCCTCCTCTAATCCTTCCCCCTCCCTGCTGTATTTTCTTACCCTTGGAATGCCTTCTGTGATTTCAGATCCACCTTTTTTTGGGAGCAGCTTTCCAAACACTTTCCCTAACTGCCCTGTATTTGACCTGTGATCTTGGGTTTCATGTGTATCCTTTGAAAACAGATTACCTTCCTCTTGGATCTTGGCTAGCAACCTGGCATTCCCAACAACTACCTAGTCTTATCACCATCTCAACACCCAGACACAAGTCTCACCTGCACCCAAAAGTTGTTTGCAGCAATGTAGTGATGCCCACACAGAAGAAAATGGTCCCAATCAACTGGCTGGTAGCCCACTGGTCAAATCCAACACACATGGCATCAGCTAGCAGAAAGGGCACTGCTATAGTTCCACTGAAGCATGTCAAGTAATGCTGTGAAGAGAAAAAGGGGTTGGTAATACTGCAGCCAATCATAGAATCAATCAGGTTGGAAAAGAGCTTGAAGATCAAGTCCAACCATTACCCCAGCACTGCCAAGGCCACCACTAACCCATGGCACTCAGGGCCTTGTCTACAGAGTATTAAGAAGTAAATACACTTATGACCACCTTTGCTTTTGCTTTGGCTATTTCTGTTCCTGAATGAGGCACCAAAGCTCCCACTTCCTGCTCCTAAGCATTTCTTCACATATTTTCCTTCCATGCTGAGCTATCACTGGCCTGTTGCTAACAACACTACTGCTACAGGATGAACTAGGTTGTTTGAATAGCTACATGGCTACTGCTCTTGAGGAGGAGGTATCTAGGTAACTGCACTGCAGACAGCTTCTAACTCAGAAAAGCAGATAAATAACTCCATTCACTTTCAGCCATGTGAAAATAACATCAGCTTACAAATGAACTTAAGGGCACACACAAACTAGGATGCAAATAAGCTCCCAAGTACCAGAAACTAAGTACTCGTTACTACTTCTTCAATTCAAACCCATTAATTCTTCTTCAATTCAAATACATTGCTACTTCTTCAATTCAAATACATTAAATCTTCTTCAATTCAAATAACATTAAGCAAACAAAACCCAAGAAATCACCACATTCAACAAAAGTAAAAATATAACCCCTACAGAATCCCTGCTGCATGCCCTTGAGGAATGGCAGAAATAAAAAGGATGTTTTGGAATGTATTTGTTTGGAGATCTCAACATACTTTACAGATATTAACAAATTCTCAGCATTCCTCTGGGACAGATATTGTTACTATTCATGAAAGAAAGGGGATGAAAGAGCTGTTCTGCTTCAATCAAGTGTGTGGCTGAGCTGGTAGTAGGGTCCGGCTCACCACCACAGTCCTACTCCTTGGGGGAATGCTATGCTTCCACTCCAAGGAGTACAGAATTTGCCTGCCTTGTCAAGTAGTGAGCCTACAGGTCCAGGGTGATGCTATCAAGCTTGCAGAATTGAAATGACTACAGCAGCAGCTTTAATAGTCAAGACCTCAGAATTAAGCCATTCTCTCTCTCTCTCCATCTTTAGTTCCAGAGGTACCAAATGTCACTTTGTGAAGCTTACCACTTTGCATTTGCTCCCTTGTTTACTAACAGCAGCTTAGAAGATTAAATGTTTAAATGAATCTCACAAAAGCATAAGCAGCAAACAGTAATACAGATCAGTATCAACACAGTAACTTTAGTTTCTGCTGAAGGTGATCACCCACTATCTTAACACTTCCTTCAGACAAGTGAGAGTGTGGGAAGAATGAAGTGATCACACATACAAATGTAATGAACTACACAGAAAACACTAAGCAAGCTCTAAAAGTGACAGAGGGAAAATTACAGCTGGTTTAGAACATACCTGTAACCCCAAAAATATGCAGAGATACCAGGGAGGGACATCTTCGATGGTGTAAATCATGTCAGTTCTCTGGGCATCTAAACTGCCGCTGCTGTCCAGTGTCTCTGCCAAAGAGCTCTGTTTGACAGGGAGGGGGAAGAAGTGGATTAGTGTTACCTATGAATAAACTGAAGGGGAACTGTCAGGCAATTCCCAGATACTCCAAAACTGGGGTAATAGTCCCAAGCAATGCTGATGTGTGATGTTTTTCAAGCCTTTACCTATGATACCTTCTCATCTCCAGCTACTGAACTTGTACCAAACACATTCACTTCTCTCAGCCAGCCCCTTCTGATTTACACTAACACAACTGTTCATTTATGATACATCCAATCTGGCAGCCAAAAGGTGCCCTAAAAACGGGATTGTCATGACAGAACTGTTTATTAAAGTCAAAAAGGAAGAATGAGAACTAAGCAGAAGAGTCAGCAACAGCAATTTTCAGAGCAGAATGGCTATCCTTGCAAAAGAGACCAAAATCACAGGCAAGACAGTTCCTCATTCCAGTAATTGCTTCCCCACTTCATTCTTACTCAATTCCAGCCTTGGTTAACCTTTTTGAGCCACAGGATTTATTAGTTTTGCTTCCACCTCACACTGAAGCAGTGAAGAAAACACTGCTCATTACAACTAAATACATCCATGGCCAACTCCTATTAGTCAAGAGGACTGCCTCCAAACCTATAGGAATTTAAGTGAGACCACATTCCGGCCTACCATGTGCCCTTGTTTGGAGGGAGCTAAGAGACAACTGACCACACATATACATGCAGCAGAATCCCTGCAGCTTCTCCATTAAACCAAGACTGAGCTCAGTCATTCCTTCTTCACAACTAAGTGGAATCATTTTGTTCCAACTCTCTCCTTTGGAAATTCCTGAGGATGAAAGCATGATGCTCCAAAGCTCCAACACAACCACCAAAAGCAGAAGGAAGTATCATTTCAGCTTAACTAACCCCAAAATACCTCATATAACTACTGTCCTGACCTAATCCACACTAGAACATAAAAACCTCCTGTGAAGCAGCCTTACACAAAGATGGGGAACTTGGCCAGGCTTGTGACTTTGCCTGCTTCAAGAATCACAACACATCCACAGATTGCGCTTAGATAATCTCCCTTTGGTTTATCTTCTCCAAGGTCAGGGAAGCCAAAGTGAGCCAGGGCATTTCCTTCTGATCTCAGGTTTCTGTTAGTAAAACAAATGCCACTGGGTTCATTCCAATTCAGGGAGTGCAAGTGACCGCATCACTATGGAAAGGTTGAGAGTATCACAGTGGAAAAGCAAAATACAGCAAAACTAATATCAGAAAACACTTTTAAACAGCATCAAGCACTGAGCAAGCTCCTCACCAAGGTGAGTTTATATAAGGTGCAAGTCCTAAATGGAGGAACAAGGAAATGGTTCACTGCACAACCCATCTTGCCAACTTGCAGCACTGATGTCTGTCTTTACCCAGTCAATGAAGGAATGACACTCTGCTGACCTGACTCTCTAAACACTGACAAAGGAAAAGAATCAGGAACTTGAGTTTTAGAGCTTCACCGCATACTGGAGAGCGAGCACTGAGCAATCTGCATGCATCTTGTCTCTAACTGGAACCTGGGAAAACACCTGCATATCCTCATGCATCCCAAGCACAGCGCCAGGCTGGTCAGACACTGGATGGGAGCAGCCCTGAAAATCACAGAATCCCAGACTGGTTTGGTTTGGAAGGGACCTCAAAGCTCATCCAGTTCCAACCCAATGCCACGGGCAGGGACCCCTTCCACTAGAGCAGCTTGCTCCAAGCCCCTGTGTCCAACCTGGCCTTGAACACAGATAATGGCTAAAGGGAGCTAACACGAAAGAGACCAAGACTGAACAGTGAGGAACTGGAGAGCTCAGGTGAGGTCTGGCTCTGACTGCTGTGGGTAAGTCACTGGCTAGTCACTGGCCCTCTCATAACTTAAGCATGTGCCTGCTGGTTTAACGTACTGCTGGTACTTGCCAAGTATGCCATAGGGAACTGCTGGGAACAAACTGCACCTTCTGGAGGGAGATACCAATCAGAGACTAATTCTTTTTAACTGGCCAAGGGTGGGACGACACAAAAAGGAATAAAAAGCACAGAATAAGTATAAACAGGGGGAGCATCCGTTTGTGAGTCAATGTAAGCACTGGGCATCCTCCAGCAATTCAATACATTTCAGTCCTCTTTGTTACAGGCTTTTTAATCAAAGTCTTTCATTTGCCCTTCTGGTGAATGATCTCTCTAGAGGAATGGAAAGCCACGAAGATGCTTCACACACACCCTTATTTGAAGTGAAAAGCAGGAGGTTTGCCCATATTACCAGAAATATTATCTTAATAGATGAGGCTTTAACTGCTGCAGCCCCTGCTTTCACTGTTCATTCATTATAAGCCACAGCAAAGCTTTAACTCAAGCAGATTTGGTTGATTAAAAGCTCGTGGTCTCTTTAAGGTGAATTATCAACAGTCGTTTACCATTCTGATCACATGGATCAAGGGGAAGGGAGAGAAACATGGTAAAAACAGGCCATGAAGACATGCTTCAACGTCTAGAGATTGCTTATCTTGGTTGCACAACTTCATCCCAGCACCTTTTGCTCAAGGCTTTTTATCAGATTGTTGCTCTCCACGCTAGTCTGAGCGTGCTCCAAGGAGCAGCCACCACAGACATTGCAGGTAGGCAGTTGCCAAAATGTGCCCATGAGAATATCACCACGATCAAGGTGGTAGCAGGGAGTACTTGAGACATACAGGCAGACCATCCCTAACTGTGCATGAAAGCACACTGTGGCATTCCTAGCATCCTTTGCAAATACAATTTGGTCAAGTTGAGGCTTTTTGGAGATAAGGCTTAACCACAAAGAAGAGCAGATACAAAAAGGTGCTGTTCAGATTTAGTGTAATCCTCTCATTTTAAACAGCAGCGCAGATTCACACCATAGCTACTTGGAAGGATGTTACTGAACAGGCCTGGGGAATGATGGAATTGAGAAAAAACCTGGAAACATCACAACCGCACTGAATCATGGAATCAGCCACGTTGGAAAAGAGCTTTAAGCTCATCCAGTCCAGCCATTCCCAGCACTGCCAAGGCCACCACTGACCCATGGCACTGAGGCCTCGTCTCCACGGTGTGTGAGCACTTGCAGGGACAGACTGCAGCCCTGCCCTGGGCAGCCTGTTCCAATGCCTGAGCACCCTCTGGGCAAGGAATTGTTCCTCAGCTCCATCTAAACCTGCCCTGGTGCAGCTTGAGGCCATTTTCTCTTGTCCCATCCCTTGTTCCATGGGAGCAGAGCCTGACCCACCTCACTACGTCCTGCTGTCAGGCAGCTGTAGAGAGGGTTATGGTCCCCCTTGAGCCTTCTCCAGACTAAACAACCCCAGTTTCTTTTGAGGCCTCAACTGGGTTGTTGATCCTGAATGATCTAAGGTACAATCATCGATATCCTAAGCAAAAATGTTCCAGGGTTTTTAGGAATGACCTGAAATCCATTCATAAAGCTGCCTCTCTATGATAATAAGCAGCCCCCTACTTGGAAAGAGGACTAGAAAAATTAAGTTTATGAGGTTGGAGCTTGGAGGAAAGAGAATGAGAAAGTTTCTGCTTTTGAAAGTGCTCAATATTGCCAGTTTCCTTGACTAAATGCAGAAGCCTGAAGAACAGCACAGAATGACCTTACCACGGAAATCATGCAAAAGGCCAATGGAAATGAAATCAGAAAACTGCCTATTACAGATTTTGGTGCCAGGTCAAAGTGGTTCTAACATCTGCTGAGTCACTCCCTGTGTTCTGCAACCAAAATGTGTGACCGGGAGAGTCACAAGGACACAACTCCCCCAGGCCTGATCTGAATCTGCAAGTCAGCATGGCTGACAGGAGAAAGGAAATCTCTCAGCCCAGTAAAACCAGTGTGGACCAATATGAGAACTGAGAAAGCAAGAATGAGTTCTCACCTAGAAGGAAAGCACTACGTACCTTCTCTGCTATGCCATTTTCTGTGGTATAGATGGCCATCAGCTCGGTGTCTTCTGTATCCTGGTCACCGCTGGATGTTGCTCCACCATTTATGACAACCTTAGAAATAAAACAAGAGGGAAAAGAAACACAAGGTCTTCAAATGAACATTCTGTTTGGGATCCTGGTACTTGACTTCTTCTCACAAACCATTACAAGCATGGCAAGCAATCATTTATATTCCTAGACATGTTATAGACAGGCATCCTCAAAGCCTGGACAGTGTCCACTGAGGGTGGGAAGAAACCATCAGGAGACTGATGGGAAGAGTTCTTAAGAGGCAGATGTGCACAACAGAACGATGTAACAGAAAGCCTGAATAAGAAAAAAGACAACAAACGTTTCCTTGTTGCCTCCTCCTCTTAGCCAAACAAATCAGGACATAACCAGGGGCTGGTGCCTTCTGCAGTAGGACAGTCAACAGTGGGACAGGGCTACAGCATTGGTGGATGAGGGAGGAGCAACTGATGCCATCTACCTGGATTTCTGCAAGGAAATTTGATGACACTGTCCTTCACAATATCCTTGTCTCTAAACTGAAGAGACATGGACTTGATGGATGCACCACTTGGCGGATAAGGAACTGGCTGGATGGTCACACTCAAAGAGCTGCAGTCAATGGCTCAATGTCAAAGTGGATATCAGTGGTGAGTGGTGTTCCTCAGGGGCTGGAGTTGGGACTGGAGCCATTTAATATCTTTGTGAGTGACATGGACATGCAATTGAGCACTCTCAGCAAGTTTGCCAATGACACTGAGCTGTGTGGTCTGGGTGACACACTGGAGGGAAGGGATGAGATCCAGAAGGACCTGGACAGGCTGGAGAGGTGGGACCATGGAAATGTTATAAAGTTCAACCAAGACCAAGTGCAAAGTCCTGCCACAGGGTCAGGGCAATCCCCAGCACAAACACAGGCTGGGGTTTTTGCATACTTGAGCCCAGAACCCCCCCATGTGCAGGGCTGCACCCCCAGAGTGTGAGCAGCAGCTCAGGGAGGGGATCCTGCCCCTCTGCTGTGTGAAGGGGAGACCCCCCTGCAGTCCTGATTCAGCTCTGGGGCAGCAGCACAAGAGGGACGTGGAGCTGTTGGAGCGAGGCCAGAGGAGGCCATGGAGATGCTGCGAGGGCTGGAGCAGCTCTGCTCTGGAGCCAGGCTGAGAGAGCTGGGCTGGGGCAGCCTGGAGAAGAGAAGGCTCCTTAAAGGGAGACCTGAGAGCAGCTCCAGTACCTACAGGGGCTGCAGGAAACCCGGAGAGAGACTTTGGACATGGGGTGTTCAAGGCCAGGTTGGACGCAGGGGCTTGGAGCAAGCTGCTCAAGTGGAAGGTGTCCCTGCCCGTGGCAGGAGGTTGGAACTGGATGAGCTTTAAAGTCCTTTCCAAACCAAACCATGCCACAATTCTAACTGTTTTCATGAGGAGCTGCCTGGGGTGTTGCATGTCCTGTGACCAGCACTGCTTTAGAGCCCACATATGAAATAACCACAGACACCATAATTGGCCATGTTTATATCTAAACAACAAGTGGCAAAGGAGGTTTCAGTAACTACATGTGGAAATGAACACTGCACAACACGATTAGAGCAAAGCATTAACCTGTTCGCACTGAGCTTGACCATACAGTACCTGGATGTGTTACTTACAGGCAGGGTGAAAAAGGTGGGATGTTTAGTTTCATCCTCATATTTGCCTTCCGTCGAGCCTCCTGCCTCCACCGATTTTGAAGTGGTATTCTTACCAATCCCCATCGTTTCCAGAACGTCAAGGACTTGCATACAGTCCCCAAGGGGATGCTCTGGGCTGAGAGGCCAAGGACTAAGGACAATTCCTTATTTCCACAGCAGCACGTCCAGGTATCTCTGAAGTGCTCAGTAATCCAGCTGGGGCATCGGGGCTGCTTTTTTAAGTATCATTAGCATCAATGGCACCTAGAATTGAAGACAGAAATTCATTTTTTCTTCATTACCCAAGATATATGTACAAAGACTTGTGCCCTGCAGCCCTGGTACCCTTTCACGCTCATGACTCACTAACTCTTATCATTCCTTTTTGATTTGATCATTAACAGATGAGCATTTAAAGTATTTTAAGGTTCTTTCAGGATGGGAATGTGCTGATTAGTCTCTCAGTCTTCTCTTGTGGTCCTCAATTATGTTGAAGCCTTGATCTTGTTTTAATACCATAGTCATTTCCATGGCATTTTTGGGAAGAAAGTACTCCTGTACCCCAGCTATGCAGCAACAGAGGACAGTTTGCTATCGAACATCCATTGAAAACATTACTTGTGCTGTCAAAGAGTGTAAATGTGTAGACTTGCTCACAAGTTCACCTCTGTGTAACTAAATCCTTCCTTTTCAAACAACCCCTTTTGAAGTCAAAAGCTTCCAGGAAGCTTAGAGTAAATGGACAGTGAAGCACAGCTGAGTGCAGTATTTCAGACAGGAACACTCTCACCTGAACTTAGCGCAGTTGCATGAGGGATGTTCAAAGTCATCTGCCTGGTGATGCTGAAGCAACTGCTTCAGGATAAAACTGTGTATTTAGTACTATGTAATTAGTAGCACTTCTGTTTTGGCACAGGAACAGGGGAGATCATACAGTTTATTGGTTCTTTGCTTTTCCCAAGGGGGTCATTACAGCACAGTCCCCACATCTCCTCCTTAACATGCACCTGCCAGTCCAAGGTCACCTACACTTTAGGCATTTCCAGCACTAAGAAGCATGAATGAAAGGATTTGAACCTCCATTTCCCACAGGGCAGCACAGAAAAGCTTGCAGCAAACCCAGTTTGCAGCCTGTGGCTCCTGGGCTTCAAAGAAGAAAGAGCAGTGCAGATGGCTGAGGTGAAACAAGTTCTGGTACAGAGGAAAGTACACAACAGAACCCCAAGAATGGCCTTTTCTAACTCATAGCAAGTTAATGATATTTTAAACTCTTCATCAGGGCCTGCAGGGACAGGCCAAGGGGAATGGCTTTAACCTGCCCGAGGGGAGACTGAGATGAGCTCTTAGGCAGAAGCTCTTCCCTGTGAGGGTGCTGAGGCGCTGGCACAGGGTGCCCAGAGAAGCTGTGGCTGCCCCATCCCTGGCAGTGCTCAAGGCCAGGTTGGACACAGGGGCTTGGAGCAAGCTGCTCTAGTGGAAGGTGTCCCTGCCCGTGGCAGGAGCTGGACGATCTTAAGATCCCTTCTAATCCAAATCATTCTGTGATTCTATAATTGCTAGAGGTGGAAACGCCACTAAGGGACATTCAAAAAACACAGTTATGTAGGTATCAAAAACCCCCAAAAGTGGGGTTTGGTTTCTTTCTTAAGTTTCTCTTCCAAAACGCTGCTCAGGAACACGCCAGCAGTTTGGATATCAACTGGAATGGCAATGAAATGAAACCAGACAAAGACACTTCAGCCAGGGGACTGCGTGAGAAATTACCAAGTACTGATGTTTCAGAACCTCTTCATAGCTGTTAGTTGCCCATTTGCTAGAAAATTCTGGTTCTTTGAGGTTAAAGAGAGATTCATCTTTCAAAGCAATCTCACTTTTCAAGAGAGAAAACAGCCGGACCTAAGAAACAGCACTTGGGCACTGAGATACCCTTGAGCACCCCTAACTAAACCCAAATGGAATGCAAAGTACTGCCTTCAAATAAGGGTTTCATTAAGCCTTGTTTCCTAAATATTAAGAGCATAATTAGTTATTTTTCACTTAAGACTGAAGGAGCAAACCCCTTTGAGTGATCACCTGAAAGAAAAAGGTGTCCCCATTTCTCCAGTAACCATCGACTTCTCATCAGAAGAGCCAATCTCCAGACATGAAGAGCAATGTTCAATTAGTTTGTCTGCTTCCACCTCAAATCCCTATAGGAACCTTCCTCTCCAGGCTGCCTGGGCAGGCCTGGGAGTGATATGAGCAGGTTAGAGGCGAGAGGCAGGTACCAGGTCAAGGTCTGGGGGCAGGAGGGCTGCCTGGGGTGGGGATTTTGGAGGGGGTTTGTTTGCTTCTGTTGTAAAGGGTGAAGGCTTTTGTTGAAGCACACATGAAAAAACAGAAAAGAAAAGCAATTGCCTTCTTCTGTCAACAGAGACAGGTTTTATTCTCCAAGAAAATCAGTGATGGAGACAGGCGTGGTTTGGTCTGGCAGCTTTATCATCTCGCATTGGAAAGGAAAACCTCCCCAACGAATGCAGCCATGCCAATGCAACACCACTGAGAGAGTTACACCAGCAGGAAACCTGCCATCAAGGAGAGCTGGTTTAAGGTTTTCTGGCATGATAAGCTTCTTAGTTAGCATTAACTAACATCTCCACTGATGCAAAAGAAAAGACCACATAATCCTATTTCGCTTTGCATTGCACAACACTAAGACTGCTATCTTCTCAAAGAAGATGGGATCCTTCCTTAGGAATTGGTCTTGAGAAGTACGGCAGGAGAGGACGCACGTAAGCTGTGCTTTGGATTAATTCCTGAGTGCTGAAACACAACACCTACAATGACAGTGTTTGGATGAGGGCTCCCGGATGGTGATGAAGAAGCAACTTCAAATTAACCGGTAAAACCAGCCTCATCAGCTCTTTTCCTAGAAAGAGGGGAGGTGTTTTGTGTCCACACATGCACCTGCACACTAACAACAAACATGTGTCAGGGGAAGGGATTCAGGGAAAACAAGGAGAACAACCTTCCAAACTTTTCTTGCATGAATGGAACAGATGCTAATGAGATTTTCAGCAGACTTTTATGCTGCAATCAAACTGAACCAGAAATGGTTAGGCAGCAGCAGATCAGGTTATCTGAAAGGTATCATGCCTCTTTATCAAACCTCTTACCCACCAAGCATAGCTACATGAGGTGACTGACATTTTATTGCCTTCCCTAACAAATCCAACTGATCAAAAGCTATAAAGTAATGGAAAACAGAGATAAACCTCATCCAGCATCAGCTAGGTGCACCCAGCACAATGGATTACCAGCCGCCCTGGATCAAACAGAAAGGCTACAAGTGAAATTTCCACCAAGACACTGATTAACATCCATCTCTTTCTAGCCCAAATTATCTTTGCTGCTCATACATGATTAACCCAGGAAGGCCAAACGCTGACATGGGTTTACAAGGGCTTAGATAAGACGAGCATCGAGACAAGCAGCCTACTGCAGGGGATAGTCCAGGCGCAAGTTCACCAGAGGAAAGCCCTTCTAGCCAGGGAAAGCTTTGCACCTCGACACCTTTGCCTTTACTTCACGCACAGAGATCTGGTACCATCAGGACAGGACACAAAGCACTGCACTGCCTGGTTTGACAACATGGTGCTTCTCACACTTTGCCTTTTCCTGACTCCTAACACCCCATTCCCTCTTTTGCCAACTTTGTTTAAACAAGCTCCCATGCATTTCAAAGTTCACTGCAAGAAAAAGGGATAGGAACCATCACAGATGGAGATGTACAATGCAAAACTGATTAAATGTACCTTTCTTTTTCTTGCTGTAGTTTCTGCCTTCAAGTCATCGCTCTAGAACCTCTACCACAAACAAAAACCTGTTGTGTACCCTGGAGTACAGAACAAAGGTTTTCATCTAGAGAAACCTGCCCATATACCAAGACAGGCTGTATGAAAAGCTTCTGTTTCACAAGGTACCAAAGTGCATACAAATCAGTCTAAAAGATACTTGGAAAACTCACCTCTTACTAGATAGAAGAGTTAACTTGGGCAGGACATAAAATAAAGAGCTTATTAACATGGGAAGGAAACATGGACCATGAACCCCATTGAAGGCAACTGTAATATGCACATCTTCTCCCTTGGATGCGTTGTTTTCTTTAAAAGCAGCATCACTTGATATAGATTTTGGCTGAACCACACTGCAAACGTTCCCTGCTTTTTTCATATGAGCCTGAGAACACCCAGTAACAACTACAAAAGGCATATTAAAACCCAATAAGAGTCAGTTTTCCTGTAATGGCATCCCCTCTACAATGCTATGGTTGAGGGCCTTTAACGCTTGAATTCTGTGCTTGGCAACGCAAAGGTTGGGGAAAACAAAACCACTGTGACCTCCAGACAACATGCCTGGGGAAAAAGCATGCTGGGGCCTTTCTGTTTGTTTGGGGGGGGTTAACATCCATTAGAAGAGCACACAATTTCTTAGGTGTCATCAGACTGGCAGCACCAGACCTGGCAAGCAATGAGCATGCTGAGGCTGCGCTGTCAATGCTATAAAGCTCATGGACCCACATTTGTAATAAGCAGATCTAAAGGTGTTCTGCCACGGGCAGGGACACCTTCCACTAGAGCAACTTGCTCCAAGCCCCTGTATCCAACCTGGCCTTGAACACTGCCAGGGATGGGGCAGCCACAGCTTCTCTGTTCAACCCATCTCAGTGTCCCATCACCCTCACAGGGAAGAGCTTCTGCCTAAGAGCTCAGCTCAGTCTCCCCTCGGGCAGGTTAAAGCCATTCCCCTCGGCCTGTCCCTACAGACCCTTGTCCAAAGCCCCTCTCCAGGTTTCTTGTAGACCCCCTACAAAGGAGAACCCTAGCTAGTCTGAAAGGTAGGTGTATTCCCTCCTGTCTCTTAGCATAGTAGAAGTATCAACAGAATTACATCAGTAGCTGCGTTCCTCTCCACCTCAACTGTGGAAAATCAGGAACTGACCTACATTTGGTGGCCCTATACTGCTGTGCAAGGGAAATATTCATAAAGGAAGCACTACAGGCGTGGTTCTAAAAGGAGCTGGCAATGGAAACAGAACATTCTTTAGAGCACAGGGATGGAAGAGCTCCCAGGAGCACTAACAGAGGTACAGCACCTGGTCAGCACATGTCTCACTGCCCCAAGGAAGGAACCATGTCAGATCCAACCCGGGACCTTTTTGGCTTTTACAGATGGCTGAAGAGCCAAGAGAGCTCAGCTGCATACAGTGAGGAGATTAGAACCAAGTTAAGGTGACAGCTTAATTACAACCTGCAGTGTATTGTCTGGAATGAGCTGCCAGGCTTGTGTGAGTAACGATGACTTTCTCCTTCGAGCAGAGGTGATGCTCAACCAGAAGCTGTCCAACCCAGCACCAGCCAAGGTCAGCTTCACCTGCACCTTAAATAAGCTCAAAACATTTGAGGTGAAGAGCCTCCCCTGCAGCAGCACATCTGGAGTTCCCTCACCTCCAGGAGCAGTTTCAAGTGTTTGGTATCTCAAACCCAGGCACGTGATGTGTTTAAACACAAATCAAGGCATCCTCTACCTCCAAGATTGTGGTTTTGGTGAGAGACGTGGAAAAGACCCCCTGGACCCCCTGCACATCAGGGTGTTTTATCATTACAGCATAGCAATCTGAGCAGAAGATAAAGCCAGTTTTAAAACCCACTCTTATCTGCTCAGCACCCAATACTGTGAGCACTGCAGAGCTCTTTCTGGAACCAGTGCATTGCAGACTGCGACTAAAGGTAAATGCTCAGTTCCTGTAGCACTGGACAGCTATGAAGAATTTAAGGCAGAAACAAATGCACCCCATTTACTTTGTTTAGTGTTTAAAAAGTGCCTTTAAGCCAAGCAGCTAATACTGCTCCTACAGCACTAGGGACATAGAATCATAGAAAGGTTTGGGTTGGAAGGGACCTTAAAGCTCATCCAGCTCCAACCCCTGCCACGGGCAGGGACACCTTCCACTAGAGCAGCTTGCTCCAAGCCCCTGTGTCCAACCTGGCCTTGAACACTGCCAGGGATGGGGCAGCCACAGCTTCTCTGGGCACCCTGTGCCAGCGCCTCAGCACCCTCACAGGGAAGAGCTTCTGCCTTAGATCTAAAATACAAGAAGCTTGAAAAATGTATTTCTGAGAAGTTGTTCAAAAGCAAGTAATATGTTATCATGGGGATTTACACTAATAATGACCAAATCTCAAGCAATCAAAACAGTAGCAACTTCACTACTCAAAGCTCTCCAGAAAGTTGCTTGATGTTTTCCTACAAAGCAAAAAGGTCCTCCCCATTTCTAAGCATTCAACAAGCACCTCATGAGCGAGCCAACAAGTACTTAACATGATGCAACCAAAGTGCTGTCTATAACCACAAGTTCAATTCTTCACGAGTTCTTACATCTCCAGACGGGTACCTGGATACAGTGCCCATAAGGTCCTCAGCTCCACACTGCCCAGATACATACGTGTGCCCAAAGGGCATCTTCTGAACCTTCCAAGGGGGTTTCCATCATCTTAGAGACGTGCAAAACACTGCACAGCACCCGTGCAGAATCTTCTGTTGCTACGTGTAGAAACCATCTTCCCCTTTAGTCGTAATAGAGCTTTTCCTCAGGCTATTTGGAAACTGAGCCTCTCTGGTCCGAAAAATACCCGTGCCTTGTCTTTACCAGGTGTCTCTTGCAGCCATGAAATGAAACTGCACTGAAATGCAGGGGGTTGGAAGTGGATGATCTTAAGGTCCTTTCCAACCCAAACCATTCTAGGATTCTATTTCCCTCCTCCCCACTTCACTCAAACCCAACTACATCCTCACTTAAAGCAGAGAATTACGCTTCAAATTCCTAACACAACACTACACAGACAGACATCACCGCCCTTTACCTGCTGTAGAAATGAAGTACTGCTAAACCTGCTCAAGCCACCTCACATTTAGGTTCTAAAGCACAAGAGCTTATGGGCACTTTAAGAAGTTTCGGTCCTTAGTTTCTCCCCTCACTTCAAAGTAGGTCTTCAAAGCACAAACGGTTTCTTTCTTTGCAGGCACTAATGAATTTTTAAGTAGTTGGTATTTTGACTGCCATCCAATATAGAATGTCTTAACAACTGACCAACGTTATTAGGGCATGTCTGCACAAAGACACCCAGGAAAGTTATGCCCAGCTCCAACCTTCTGTTGATTTAAAGCACATTAGCTAAATCTCATTAACTTCCTTGTGTGAATGAGCTTGTTGAGGAGAGACTTAAATCCAACCGAGACGTTTAACAAAGCATCTCACAGCTTTCAAACTCCTCAAGTTATTTAATCAGAGCGTATTTAGGCTGTGATTCGAAACACAAATATCTGAAATATGAGTATTTCCAGTAAGTACAGCTCCAGCTGAAGGCGATTTTGGCCAAAAACATTGGTCAGGCTGGTCCTCACTCATCTTTCACCCTGTTCCTCTCATTTTATTGCTCCAATGGGCAAGTTTCACCCAATTTCTGTGCAGCACATGCACTACCCTTCGCATGAGATCCCCCCCAGCGTGCTTGATGGTCTGTGTTAACAGAGTCCTAAGGAAGGACCAAGGAGGAACTATACAGAAGGCATAAGATAACGTTTCACAGAAGCAAGATGTAGGAGATAACGCTTTCACAGCTTGACACGAAGTGACTGATATCAAATGACACCTGCAGTGCTCTCTAGGTAGCAATGATGCTCACAGTAAATAAAGATGAAATAGTGGATCACTGTTCTTTATCAAACACATCACTACTTTATAGTCTTACCTGCAGCACCATATACCTCTCTCACTGTTTATGGCACACAGTCATCTGACTTATAATAGTATACAGTCCTCTTGGTCCCCCTGTGGAGCATTAATAACCTCAGAATTCAGCTACCTCCACATCATTATGGATATTAATACACAGTTCATTAAGCTCCTTCACGGCATTCCAAAAGCAACCTGAGCACACACTGCTTCCTTTCTCAGCTTTCTTTGTACTTCTACTTGGCACTTTGATGAAAGCTACTTTTTCTTTTCCTTCCAAGACCTTAATCACATTAAAACAAAGGTGAAGTTAGAGACTCATCTAGGAAAAATTCCATTTATTAAGCAAATCAGGGGAATGTGCCAACTTTTTCAACTCTGAATACGAAGCTCCTTTCCAAAGGCTTTTGAAACAGACACTCACTCCTTGCTGAAAGAGAAGGATTCTAGTCCAGTAAGCAATATAAAACCAGTAACTGATTACACACTTGAAAACTCTACACTGAGTTGGACCTATTCGGCTTGGCTTGAACTAAATATTTCACTTCCATTTAACAGAACTGAATAAAAGATGTGGAATTCAAGCAGCTTTCAAAGACTAACCAAGATGCTGTACTTCTGGGGTCAAGCATTCTTTAGATCTTTTTTACTACACAAACCTTCGATATAATTCTCTCATTTTAAAAATTCAAGAAAGTTAGAGTTTGGGAAGCTGTTTCCTAACAAAGTTTAGGAACTTTTAGGAAAAAGGGTAAATGCTTTTGAGTCTCTCATTTTACAATGAGAAGTCCTCAAACCTTTAAGACAATGAAACGTTATTACAGACCTGAGTTTGGCAAGTTTAAGGTTCTTTACTTTATAATGCCCACACTAAAGCAGTTGAATCTTGGTAATCATCCCATTAACACTGAACTGAAAGCAGCTCTTACCTCCAGAAACCTGCACCGACTTCTAGAGCCCGTCCCAGGCAATTCCTCCACCTCTTTCCTTGCAGCCTATGCTGAGAGCAAGACGCGAGCTGCAAGCTGCAGCCTGAAAGGATGCAGACATAGCGAAGGAGGATTTTTATAAGCTGGTTGGGCTCACTCCATTGTATAACTGTCCTGTGCCCAATCACAATCTCTGAGCGTTACACAACCTCTCAACTGCGGGAAGACACCACACGGTCAGAAACTGTTACTACAGCCTCTCAGTTACAACAAGTAAGCGAAAGGACAGTCAGTCCCTGCGTTACCAGCGGAGCGCGCACACATCATCCCGAGGAGGAGGTCCAAGCCTTTTACACAACCTGCAGTGCTACAGGCAGAAAACCCAGCTGCCCCCCCCCCCCAAATTCAAGTTGCATAAATATTTACATGCCTGACTCCAGTGCTGTAATCAGGACGGGGATTTTTCTCCATCAGGTCCCATTTCCATAAGTCTCCGTTGTGCAACTTGCGTGGAAGTATTTTTAGCAGCTATTAGGCAGTTTTGAAGAGGTCCCAGACCTCAAAGCTCTGTTCCGTAAGAGAAGGTTTAGCAATCCACAACCTCGCTGAGAACTGAAAACACACAATTTCCCTAATGGAAAATGCTGTGTAACAGGGATGTTGAGGCTGCAGAGCAAAGTGAGAGGGAAAAGGAAACAGGAGTAGAAGTGAGAGGACTGAAACAACAGAAATGAATCCGTGTATATCTTCTTTCCCCGAGTTACCCCTCTCTTTGCAGAACAGCACTGGCTTAAGGCTGTCCTACACTCCCAAGCATTGCTTTATCATTCGTCACATCACAGCCCCTGCCTTAAGTTTGCCATCAAGTTTGTACACGATCCCCTTGTCCCACAAGGTAAATAATCACCTCTCCAAATACACTGTGCGACTGCACTATTAATGGGACACCCCCACTTACACAACTGAGCCTGGAGAAGAGAAGGCTTCATAAGGGGAGACCTTAGAGCAGCTCCAGTGCCTAAAGGGGCTGCAGGAAACCTGGAGAGGAGCTTGGGCTAAGGGCCTGTAGGGACAGGCCAAGGGGAATGGCTTTAACCTGCCAGAGGGGCGACTGAGATGAGCTCTTAGGCAGGAGCTCTTCCCTGTGAGGGTGCTGAGGCACTGGCACAGGGTGCCCAGAGAAGCTGTGGCTGCCCCATCCCTGGCAGTGCTCAAGGCCAGGTTGGACACAGGGACTTGAAGAAAGCTGCTCTAGTGGAAGGGGTCCCTGCCCATGGCAGGGGTTGGAGCTGGATGAGCTTAAGGTCTCCTCCAACTCAAACCAGTCAGGGATTCTATGATACTTGCAAGTAATGATTAGAATAGGGCACCAGGAAGTAGCCCCCAACCACCAGGTTCTACTCGACTGAGAGCTGGCCAAGAGCACAGCTCACTTTACCTGAAACACACCTTTTGAGCCCGATCTGGGAGCAAAGCCTCATCACTGGCACCATCTAGCTCCCCCCGCTGGTCAGCGGGGCTGCTTACACAAGTTTGGGGTTTGTCATAGAGGTTTTAATGCTCTCCGTCATTGTCAAGACCTGAAAGCTGCGGATCACCAGCACATCAGAAATGGGCATGTGCTTGTTCTTGCATCAAAGAACCAACCACTGAATAGGGCCCAGTTAATTGGAAGCTGACACTTATTACGTGCAATACTCTTTATTCATCACTCCTTAAGAATGCATGGAAGAAAGCCAACTATCTCCACTGATCACTTTATGCAATGTGTGTGTAGAGAAAACCACGTTATGTGCCAGCATTAAAGCTCCACCGCAAAGAGGTGTTGAAAAGTTTCTTCCTCTGCTTGCTCCTTTTCCAGCTGGCAGATTCTTTCCTTTGCTCTTTACTGCCGAATTCCAAATGTTTTCACAAAGAGAAACACCAGCTTAGTTCAATATGGAGAAAACTTACACCCTTAATGCAAGCATCACTGGATCTTCAGTTTTAAGACTATAAAGACTAAGTTTTAAGACTATCTTAAGTTTTAAGACCATAAAACATTGACTGCTGTACCACAACTCCAAAGACTGACTATTGATCTACAAGATTGTTGAGGAATATACTGGAAATTATTGTAGATTTGAGGCATTTGATGTGCTCACAAGGAACTACAGGACAAAGAGATCCATGGCAAGACAAATCCATAAGGTTTTGGAAGAAATAAGCCATTTGCTTTTTATTCCAGTGTCCAGAACTTGTTTTATATAGCTGCATTAAACCACGTCAGGACTCAAATGCTGCTTGCCCTGAATATCAGAGTTCAAAGTATACTTGAGTTCAAAGCTAGTAAGATAACTTAAGTATCCCATTAAACAAGCCTTGCCTATTTACCTTACCATTAAAACTAATTGCTCCAACATTCATCACTGGTGAGCAGAGAATTTCATCACTCAGAAGATTTATTTTTGACTACTTAAGTATTTACACTCAATAATTCAGTTCAAATAAACCACCCCCTCATCCGGATGCCTTCACTTAAAACCTTATGTGATCGACAGTCTGATCTGATCACACGTTGGTTGGTTCCATTTCCTTGCAGTGAAAGGTGCTTAATCAGTGCCCTACTTGAGATGAATGTTAATTCAAGACATAACTCTTGTGACTACTGCTTCAAGACAGCGGCATATTTTACAGTGCACCTTCAAAGTCTGCAATGGTGTGAAAAACAGGAGTGAGCAGATGAAAAGCTCCGTGTATTGCTGCAATTTATTGATGGAAGTGAAATCACAGCAGACAATTTATCTTGCTCTGCTTCAGTGCAGGAAACGGTGTCACGATGATCCTACAGAGCCAGTCATCATTTTGATTACCTGCTTAGTATCAGGAATTCAAACTGATGGGAGGATTTCTCTCACTTGAAAATGTTACTCCTCGGAGGAGTTCACTTCTGATGATTATGAGAAAATACAATTTTGGGCATTCTTCTCAGAGTGCTCAGTTTAAGGATGAAGCAAAAACTTCAGAGTGCACTAGTCAAATTACAAATACCTGCTGGCAGACACACACTATGAACTAAGTGACATCATAGAAGCAATGTCCTGAGTTTGAATATTCACTCTGAGGCCGCCTCCCTAGCTGGGAAGCACTCAGAGTCAGGATAAAATTCTTCCTTGAAGTCACCTATTTCCACTGACCTGAAAACATTGAGTGCGTAGGGATGGACTCAATGGGTCTCTCACAGGATCAAAACGTGATACTGTGACCACAAACACCTGTAATGAAATCACTGCTCCAAACCTTCACATATTGCAGGTAATAACAAGAAACACAGCAAAAAGACAAGTCTGATGCAGTCACTGAGAAACTGTTAAGAAGAGGTTCTCTGTTCCACAACTTATCTTAAAGCAGCTGGCTCCAGCACAGCAGATGCCTCACAAGTATGCAGATGTTGCAAAGGCACCTCCTCAGAGCACTGCTGTCCATCTTCTTTGCAAGAACATCCTGTACCATAGGGAGAGTGAGGTGTGGGATGCCTCATTTCATTTATGGTGGCTAAATGAGTCCCAACTTCATTTGTCCATTTCACAGAACCATGGAATGGTTTGGGCTGGAAAAAAGCTCAAGCTCATCCAGTTCCAACCCCTGCCATAGGCAGGGACACCTCCCACTAGAGCAGCTTGCTCCAAGCCCCTGTGTCCAACCTGGCCTTGAACACTGCCAGGGATTTTTGTAGCTATCTCCTAATTTAAAGTATTCTTTGTACCAAACCCATATCAAGTATGTAACCTTTTACATCAGTGAAAAGACTCAATTTATCCAGCAGCCTCCCATGAACATCTTCCAGAATACACTTCACAGAATATAGCAAAAAATAAAACAGCATCACATACCAGAATAAATAGATCCACTTCCACCCACAACTTAGAACCGCAGAAAGACTAGGCCATTACATTTGCTTTTATAGGAACATTTATTAACTCATTGAATTAGAAATTCTTTGGAAAAGCACTCACCAGAAGATAAGCTTTAACATACAAATATCTGTTCTCTTCCCTAATCCTGCATTACAAAGAATTACTGAAATTGCTTTGACTTACTATTTAATTCAACGAGGGCCACACGGTCCTAGGCACAGACCTCTTGTAGGTGACTCAACCCCTTAAAACACACTATCCTCACAGAAAGGATACCTAGAGACAGTCCACAAGTGTACTGCACTTTTCCAGTGGAGAGAATACAATGCTTTAGAAGAAAGATTTAGGTTCTCAGCTGTACATCAAAGCAGACCAATGGCTCTTCTACGTAAAGAAGTAATTACCAGATGGAAGTGCCTTTAAAAATACCTATGGCTGATTTCTAGGCAAGAAATAAGAAATCATTTCCAAGGAAAAGCAACAACAAAAGAGTAGTGAAGCCACAGGCACGTACTCCATAGGCACAGATCAAAGGGCTTCAAAAATGAAGGCAGAAGAACGTGCGTTTTGTAGCCTGTGATTGTATCCACCATGTCCATAAACCACCTCAGACACCTACATCATTCCTGGAGCTTCAGGTATGCTGTAATTAAAGCCTAAAGCTCAAATCATTGTTCCCTGCCCCCCAATTTCTAGGCATATCTAGAGGGGAGGTTGGAACTAGATGATCTATAAAGTCCTTTCCAACCCAAACCAGTCTATGATTCTATGATCATGCGCTTAAATGATGATCCAAACTCAAGTATGCAATAAGTCAGCCAAGGGAACAACCCTAATAAACCTGAGTATGTAATAACCCTACATCTAATAAGCTGTAAACTGGAACTCTACAATTAAGACTTCAATCTAGGACTTCAATCCCCTCACGTCTCAAACATCAGAGCACAGCAGCACATCCTAGATGCGCTCACAGGCTCTAGCCACAGCGAAACCCCACTGTCAGCCCAACAGCTCTGACCTGTTCAATGCTATGGAACAGATATGCAAATTCATATGCTAAATCTAGACTTGAAACATCCGCTGGTGTTATCTGCTGAAGTAGCTATTTTGTCTTTTTTGGGTATTATTTTGGCATTATCTTGCTGTTAGCATGTTCCTATTTTAGTTTTCTCTCTCATTTCTGTGACTGCAAATAGCTTGAAAAGCAGAGGCTAAATCTCTACAGAAAAGAAGAGCAGACTGATCTTGCTACAGGCTGTGCAAAGAACATGGAAAGTTCCATCCTTCAGCTGAATTGTCATTAATTTCACTTTCTAAAGGCAAAACTTGGTTATACAAAACACATTCGTATCATCTTGCATTCAATGCCGTTTGCTCAGATGCCTAAAAAACCACCTGCACTCCCTCAAGGGAGCAGGTTGGAAACTTTTAGCTGCATGACTAAATGCTTCTCAAAAGGGGGGTGAAACTGCAGATACCCACCCTCCTGTTCAGTGATCCTGGTAGCTTGTTCACAACTCAGGAAGCAAACAGCAAATGCAGCTTCAGAGCACTGCCCAAGCGCTCCTGCAGCCGCAACTCCTCTTCCCAACCCCAACCTCCTTCAGCTGAAAGGAAAAAAGCCCTTTTAATCTTCAAAGCATGGCCACGAGTCAACCTCCAACTTAGCCCAGTTTTAATTTTCTCTTTAATTATCCAGTTGGGAGAGTTGTGCCCCCCCTTGCTCCATGACCTTTCACTCCTCCATGGTTATTCCAGTAAGTCTTTCCTGGGAATAATCAGCAAGTTGCTACCACTCACAGAGGAAACGTTTCAAGGCTTCCAAGCGCTGAGGGGGAGAGGCAGCATGATTCTTCATGTGCTCTGGTGCGGGCAGCTCTGCTGTTGGTACACAGCACCCTCAGTTCTGCAGGCCAAGGATCTCTGGGCTTCAGACCACTGATTGCTCGGAGCACAATCCGAGCACATTGGCTCAAACAGCAAGGAGCAAGCTGAGCTTTAGAGCCCTCCGGTCCTTACCTAGAGCCAACCCCCAAAACAGCAAGAGAATTGATTTCTGAACCTGGCAAAAGGAAGGGCACAAGCAGATCATCCGTTGGTGCCACAGAGCAATAATAAGTGCTATTATTAATTATATGAGCAATAGTCGGTGTTATTATTATACTAGCAACATTACCACTATTATAACTACCGATAACTGTTGACCAACTGGTTTGTCCCATTAGTTTTGGTCACTAAAGAGTTTGGTTTCCCATAGCCATGGGGAAAAATTAAGTCATTATTGCCATTAAAGAGTTTGAAGTTAAACCAACCCTACTTACTCTACTTTCAAGTTAAACCAGCACTACTTACTCTCTGCCCACATCCTAAACAACTGTACCCAGCCCTGCATTTGACTGACACCCATTAGGCCAGCCAATTACCAACTTACTCATTTCCCAACGAGCCTGGAAGTGTTTCTAGACACAGGTCTGTGCTTACCCAGACTTGCTGCTGAACTTCCTGTACTCGCAGGCAGGCTGAGGTGAAAGTGTTCACACACACGTCTATCACGATCTGCTTCCTCATAAACATGCATTCTACATCTTACTCATAGCTTCAGGAGTTAACGTGACGCCACTGGTCCAGTCCTCTGACTCCACAGGGACAAGGAGGAGAGCCAGGAGGTGACTAGGACATGTTGAAACCCTGCTGACACCTAACCTGTACGTCACATAACACGTTACCACACGGAGTTGCAAGTTGTAATTCAGTCCAAAAGCTTTGAAGATTTCCCCCCATACATTAGCAGTTAATTAAGAATGCATTAAATTATATGTTAATGCATTAAACATCCCTGCAAGCAACAAAACTGTTCCAGGAGGCTCAGTGAATTCTTCTCCAACCGAAGGGACAGGAATGGGAACAGTTCCCTTAACACCAAACTGACTGCTCAGGAAAAGCACAAGGGATTGTGTAGTGACAGGACAAGGGGTGATAGGCTCAAACTGAAACAAGGGAAGTTCAGGTTGGAGATAAGGCAGAAGCTCTTCCCTGTGAGGGTGCTGAGGCGCTGGCACAGGGTGCCCAGAGAAGCTGTGGCTGCCCCATCCCTGGCAGTGCTCAAGGCCAGGTTGGACACAGGGGCTTGGAGCAAGCTGCTCCAGTGGAAGGGGTCCCTGCCCGCAGCACGGGTTGGAGCTGGATGAGCTTTAAGGTCCCTTTCAACTCAAACCATTCCATGCTTCTATGAAACTATAATATTTTGACAGAGTTCACATTACTTTCAATAATCAACCATAGTTTATTGAAGAAAAGCTTTATCTTTCCAGCAAGACACACCTTCTACAAGAAAGTATTTTGGCCACACTTAGCTCAACACTTCTTTGCGATTTCTGCCAGCAACACAACCCTTTTTTTCACCAATATACTCGGGTTTCAATATTGTATCTTCCTGGCTCCCTCATCTTCGCGCTCTTTTGCAGATGGCTGCATGGCACTACTTTAAAAGAAAATAATCACAATTATTCTTGCTTAATTGGCATCCCTTAACATGCAGGAATTCTTTGCTGCTGCTATTTGGAATAACATCATTTAGGCACACATTTTGCCCTCAAACCAAATTACCCACTTGAATAATTAAGCGGAGGAAAGACCAACATACACTGAGTCTCCTTTGAAGGTAGCCACATGCTGTGCTGCCTCCACAATACACCTCTTACCTGCCATTCAACAAAACATCCTCTGTCACAACAGCCCCCAGAACAACAACAGGAGTGTAATTCCTGTTGCCTTAACACACTCTGTGCACTCTTCTGTGTCTACAATTCAGTGGGCTCACACAGCAAGAACAGGTCTCCTAACTGAGAGTAAAAATCAGGCTAATACTGACCACGAATCTTTACCAAACCCAAAGAGCCAAGGAGGAGAGCTCAGACAACACTTGGGGTTTTGACTCATTCATACTAAGAAACTTAACAGAAGGCTCCACTGACAGCTTTGCTTCATTCAACTGTGCCTTATTAGGCATCTTCATGAAAAGCATTAAATGTGTTTGATCCCTTCCAGAGAAGAGTAAGGCTCATTAGCAATGGATGTTTACAAGTACCCAGGGCTCAAGATTACAGGAGTTCTTCCCTGTCTGCACAAGGGCCTTTTTAGAGCTCTGTTTTCACCAGAAGGATCATGTATTGTCTCGGAAGGAGCTCAGGCTTTATCCTTTGCCTTTTCTGCTCTTTGCAAACAAGGCACACGGACAATGAAAACAGGGGCTCATCCAAAAGCCTTGTAAAAGCCACCTCAGTTTATAGACTTCAGAATGTACCCTCCAGTCCAGGAAAATTCAAGCCATAAGGGCAGTCAGTACTAGAGATTATTATTTATACCAAGCCAGATTTGATGTTTTCTGTTGTGAAATGAACACAGCACAAATTGAGCTGTTCCCATTCAATTTCCAGTTTCTGACTAGAGCAAATACAAAACATGGCAGTGTTCAAGGCCAGGTTGGACACAGGGGCTTGGAGCAACCTCCTCTAGTGGAAGGTGTCCCTACCTGTGGCAGGGGGTTGGAGCTGGATGAGCTTTAAGTCCCTTACAACCATCCTATGATGAAATACATAGATATACCATTTTACTACAACAAAATCACAACACTTGGGTATATAACAATAAAAGTTATTATATTGATAACAAGTATTATGCACAGCATAACCTCCTAAATTCTGCACAAAAAATTACATGGTACCCATGCAAAATACACAGTTCTAATATCAGCAAAGGGCTGATAACTGTTATTGTTCCCATATATGAAAGGGCACAGAACAGCATGAGAATATTGCAGTTATATCTTGGGGTCTGATCCTGCAGAATAGGACCCTGCAGCTCCCATTTCCTTCTCATCACTCTGAATCCCAGTAATGCCTTAGGTTTGGCCTTTATACAATGCAGTGCTCCTCAGGAAATCATACTCCTTAAGCTTTTAGCACAAACTCCAGCCGGTTCAAATATGACCAAGTAAATGCTTCCATACCAGGAACATCTCCTCAGCTTTCAGAAACAACTCATTTTATATAAAATATGAAGAAGAAAAGCTGCTGTAACTTGTGATCTATTGGTGCTTCACCACCTGAAGGCCCAGGGATGGGTTTTCTTTGGTAAGGGTCTGAATACAGGATTCTCCACACAAAGAGCAAGTCATAAACAGAGGGCAAGATTGATGAATTTATGACTTGTATCTCCTGTCACAGGGATTCAAAGACCCCTTGGAACATCCAACCTGATCACAGCACAGTCCATTAAGTGCTATTAGCGCTGGGTCACTTCCATTTTATTCAGCCCACAAAATAACTTTGCAGCCCAGCATTTTATTTCCATTCCAAGCTTCCCAACAAGAAGTGAAATTCCTGGTGTGGAGCCACATGCCCTTCTCTAGGAGATACTCTTCATGACCATGAATACTCATAAGAATACATACACACTGCTTTCTTTAAGGGCACAACAAAAGAGCACACCGAGCTTCAATACAAGATGATACAGGTAAGTGATAAAGGGAACAAGGGCAGGAAAAAAAGAAACTCTTTAGGTAGCTAGCTACTTCTGTGCTAGAAAAGCAAAGATATGCTTAATGTCCCAGCATTGCTTTCCAGTTGCTACCACCAGCTCAACAATAGCATCCAGAGCACTGGGATAAACTCACTAACAGCACATTAACTGCCTCATCATATAAACACAGCTAACAGCACACTTAGGAAAGCAGTGTTTAAGGCACCTTCCTATTAAAGCTTCCAAACTGCACTTTATTCTCCTAACTTTTACAATCTTACAAGCTACTAACAGCCAGCACACCACTAAAATGGCCTTGTTGCCTGAGGCTGCCATTTCACAGCCATGCAAAATCAAGAGGAAATCCCCATTCCTCAGATTTAGAGCCCAAACTCCTCAAAGCATCCCCAGGTGAGGTTAATGCCCAGGAATGTGAGTGCAGAACCCCCGCCTCCAAGTGGCTTTTTACTTCCTTTCCTGCACTGCTGTCCACCAGCAGCCTAAGAATGCTTCAGCTGAATGACACAAGCATTGCAATATTAAATATAAATTCAGACAACAAATTTGGGGGACATGGAGCCATTTGAGAGCCATTCGGTGACTCACAGCATTGCAAAACAGCCCAACCAAAATATAACAGTGAGTCAATCTCTCCCTCATCGTTTCGACTAATTTGAGCCCATACTTGAAGCAGTTTTAATCTGAAGCATAAAGGAGTGCTGAATGAAAACAGGCCCTTTTAGCACAAAGGAGGTGACAAAGGAATGCTGGTTCAATCTAAATGCACATGAACTTCGGTTACTGCTTTCATGCCACACAGAGCCTACAAGTTCAGGAATACTCGCAGGTACTGCACTGCTAGTAAGAGCTCCTCCAGCTCTTACAACCCGACTAATCTGCTCCTAAAAACACAACGATCAGAGCTTGTGTTCTCAGGCACTTTGCTGACACAAATAAAAGCAAAACATCATTCAAAGGAGCAAGATCCATCAGGCTCCACAATACACAAGCTAAACCCCAGCTATACCATCATCACCCATAGAATCATAGAATGGTTAGGGTTGGAAAGGACCTTAAGATCATCCAGTTCCAATCCCCCTGCCATGGGCAGGGACACCTCACACTAAACCATGCCACCCAAGGCTCTGTCTAACCTGGCCTTGGACACACTTAGCAATACACATCGATTTTATTACATGCTTATCAACACAGGTTTGGGGGAATAAAGCATTCTGGCTGCCTGAACTTGGTGAGAAGAAACTCTGGAAATTCCCCTTCCCCAGAACAGAGCAAAGTTTATTCTCTCCTGAAGCAGTTTTCTTTTTAATATAAAAGAAAATCAAACTGAAGACCAGCCACTTGGCTGGTGCACTTCCACCCCACCATAACTACCACTTTCATCTTCTGGCCTGAGAGCTGAGACACACAGATATTTAGATCATAGAATGTCTAATTATAAACCCATTAAAAGACTAGATTTACAATTACCTCGAGCCTCCTCTGCACATCAAATGGAGTTGTCAGATAGGAACAAAGAGTATTTCAATCTCTTCCCCCCCCCCCCCCCAAACATGTGCTTTGGGATTCCCTTAGGACGGCCTCGATGGCCAATTGGTCTTTCCCAAACCAAAAAGCCCAATTCTATTCTGGGGCCATGGCACAGCCAAGACGACCAGAGCTCTCTGCAAGGCCCAAGGTGACTGATGATTCACTGTCTGCTACACCAGTACACCAGTGACAACACTGAGTACCAGAAAAACCAAGTTCATCCAACCTCTGAGCACGCGCTGGATGAGAACACGGTGGGAGCTGCACGGGGTGTCACAGGCACGCTGGATTCTGATGCCATACACATTCTTATTGCTATGTTTGGCAAAAAAAAAAAGGCCAAGATTAACATTGAGAGCAAGGAATAAAACCAGAGCAGGAGACCTCTTAACCAGAAGGCTAGTTCTCCCTCCTACTTCATTCCTCCACCAAGTGCCAGCAGTGTTTCAACAGCCCAGTTCCCTTTCCCAAGGAGGTGTTCTGAATTCTACCTATTTCATGGCCAAATTACCATGGCAAGAAATCCACGTTTAGATTCATCGCTAAGAGAAGAACACTCAAACAGCAGACCTTTCCCTCCCGTAACCTGGAAATGGCCAAATACCAGCAAGTTGCCTTCAAATAAACATTGTCAGAAGACAGCTCCTAACAACTAAAAATATTTAGCAATAAAGAAAACACGCTCTCCAGCTCTGACGGAAGCATGATGTGTTAGCACGATGACTTCGTGCACTTCACCCCTGGGAACGGCTGGAGAACATGGCAAACAGCCTTCATTTGAAATGATTTACTTCATTCCTTTACTCATCCTAACTGTCAATATTTTCTTCCTGCAGCTTTTGAGTACAATAAAGCCCACTGTAACTGCTGTCAGACCATTCCATGACCACTGTGACTCATAAATAAGAACACTTGATGCAAATAGATTGTTCCAGCAATAGGAGAACCATCATCTTCAATGGAAGAAAAACCATTCTCTGCGTTTTCTCTCGTATGGATGAATGCATAAAGGTGTTGGAAAGTAAAATAAATCTCTTGAAGTGGCCCACAGAATCTTTTTGGGCTTGAGTTTTCTTTCTGTTTTTCTTACATGGTTCACAGATGCACTGACAGGAAGAGCTACAGCAGAGTAAGATCTTCCAAAAACCATCTGGTGTGAGACACCAATTTGTAACCTGCTATCAACTGGACCAGCTCCGAATGTATCAGTTGTCTTACCCCTGTACACACAAGGATCAGAAGAAGTTAACTGCTGACATTCAGAGCAGCTTAACAGCCACTCCTAGAGGAGTTCATACTGAAGATGGGCAACGGTTCACCCATTTAGTTTTTCAAGTCTCCAATCAACCTTAACAGCACAACAAAACCACTTCATAGCACAATAAGAAAGTTGATTACATTGAGGAAGTTGACAGATTCGGCTACCTCAGGAAATAAAAACCAAACAAAACCCAAGATACAAACTGACAGCACCAAAGAAAGAAAACTCGACTTGGTTTAGTTTAAAAACCTTTGAACTGCAGACAAATGCTGCATCCCTGACCCCACTGAGCAGGTACCAGCACCACCGAGGGGTCACTGCAGGGCTGGGAGCGCACAACCAGTGATGGATGGGGGCTGCTTAAATTGGTGCTCCCACCGAAGGAAACAGTCACCAACCCGCAGCCCAAATTACTATTTGAAAAGCTGGTTTTCCTTCAGATTTGTTGCTGTGCTAAAGATGCAGAAGGAGCAAGAGGCCCATATTCAGAGAACCCCATTTCCACCCAGCTCCTTACATCTGGTTGAACCAAGAGCCACGTGCCTTGAGAAAGTTCACCAAATCTAAGCCTAGCTAAGAGCAGGGCTTACAGACAAGAGACAGACTGGGATGGATGTTAAACCATATGAGCTCGGTCTGTTAAGGAACAGCAGGAGCACAACCCGCCCTTGAGAATCGCACTCTTAACTCCTTCCCTTATCCCCAGGGGTCTGACAAGACATTTTCAACTCCTATTTGCATCTTTACTAAAGCCAAAGGCTTGTTTAAATCCATGATAAAAATCTCAGTTTAACCTCAGCCCAAGGCTGGATTTGTTTCAATGCATCTCCATGTTAATACTGCTCTACTTCCAAGCTACCTGGATGATGACTCGAAGCTGGGAGTAGGGTTGTAAGGGGCTCATCAACTACTAATCCAAGTGTTCTACGTATCTCAGGGATTATTTTCCAGTTTACTAACCTGAGCTCCTTGTTGCAATAATCCTTTATCTATAGCGAAATCACCAGGCAGATCAAGGTGTGCAGCTCTGGCACTGCGCAACACATCAGCAGCTCATCCCTCCAGCATTTGTCCTGCTTCTCCACTAGGTTTTACAGCCTGCACCAAACTCCAGCTGCCAGCAAAACCACTACCCAAAGCAGCTATTTCTTTAAGCTTAAACTGGGTAATTTGAAGCTTGTTGAAGGCTGGCAACGCGAGGATAGAGGTATTAAGCTCCCTGTCAAAACGGAGCAGTTGGTGGTTTTATTTCAGCTGGTCAAGTTCAGCAGCAACAGGGAGCAGAGCATTTACCTGGCACTGAACTCGAGCCAGCTGCATGGGGCAAGTGATAAGATGGGAAAAAATTAACACTCAAGGTCTTTACCTTGTGTTCAATACATCTGGGGAGTTCCCTTTCCTGCAAGAACCTCTGCCTGCAGCTCCCTTTGGGGGCCAGCCCCTGCCTGCTGAAGGTAAAGGATGGGGTGTGTGGGACCCCTTTAACTGCACTGAGTCTGCCCAGTCTATGGGATGACAACGATGGCTCGAAAAGGAAAAGGACAGGAATGGAGCTGTGCAAGCCTCTGCCTGCATCCTCATCCTTCATGAAGAAAGGCAAAAGCCACTCACAACAGCAATACATGCTCTAGGTAGGTAGATGTTACCATTAAGCAAGGGAAACCTCACTGAAGGCTTTCGCCAAGCTTTGTTCAGACATTTTTCTGCGCTACCTCCATCACTTATTGCTACCCAAAATGTACCTTAAAACAAAAGAAAGCCACATGCGATATGGGTCTTGAAAAACAACAACAACAAAAAAAAAGGCAGAAAATAGAAATATTTATTGCTGCGATTTGCCCTCGGGAAAAAGAAATTAAAAAAACACAAAAAATGCCCCCAAATATCACACACACACCCCCCCCAAAAAAAAAAAGAAAAAACCCAAATAAATAAATGAAAAGGGTGTTAAAAAACCACCACCTCAAAGCGCATCACGAGAACGGGATCAGAGAAGAAAGCGTGGCCACCCCTTCAGGACCAGGGAAGAATTAACCTGCATTTCTCCATCCCAATTGCGAGCTTGCGGCTCTGCCACCCATTTTGTGTCGGATTAAACACATAAAATAACAATAATGACAGGAAAAAAAAACCAAACCAAACCAAACCCCAGCCGGTAACAGCAGGCCCCGCAGGCTTCCCCCCTCAGGCATCCCCCATGCCCAGGTAGGTGCCCCCCTTTCCCCTCCGCCCAAGGCGGGCTGCGGGCTCCGCCGAGCCGGGGAACGCCGGCCCGGAGCCCACGGGGAAGGTTTAAAATAGAAGTAAGAGAAATAAAAAGGGAGAGGAGGAGCGGCACGGCCGGCGCCGAGCCCCGCGGCCAAGGTGAAGGGCGGCCGGGCAACATGGTGGGAGGCTGCCGGGGAGCCCCGACCCCACCTCCCCGTGAGGAGGAAGGGGCGAGCCGCGGCCGTGTGGGGATGGAGGGCGGCTCTCCGGCTGGGGCGGGATGGAGGTGACAGCGAACGGCAGCGGTGACCGCGGCGGGCTGAGGGGAGAGCGGTGCCAGCGGGGGAAGGCACCGGCGATGCTGCCAGCCTCCATGCGGCGGCATGTCTCCCCCTGCGGAAGGAGGAAGGGGACGGGCTCACCTGCCATAGCGGGCTGAGTGAGGGCGGCAATGGCGCTGCGGGCTGCGGCTCCGCTCGGGCGGCAGCGGCGAGTGCGGCGAGGCCGGGGCGGCCCCGGCAGGCAGAGCACGGGGCGGGGCGGGCCGGGCCCTGCTCCGCCCCCGACAAGATGGCGCCCGCCGCCCATCCTTCTCCCGTCAGGGCCCTGCTGTCATGGCGGCACCGGGCGGTGAGGAGGGACCCGTGGCGAGGCTTCAACCGCGGGGGGCTTTGTCTGTGGGGGTCTTTCCTCAACCCCCAGGAAGATGGCGCTTGGTTGGTGTCACCACAGGCGGCCATGGCCCTTCCTGAGGTTTGGTGTTTTCAGGTTGGGTTTTCTGTTCCCCTCTGGAAAAATCCATCGTTTATAGTAGGAGGGTGAGCTTAGGGGGGGCAAAAAGCAGTTGATTCTGCCCCAAAGATGCCACCTCCACCACACACGTCCCTCTAGCCTAACACCTCGGTTTAGTGAGCTTTCAACAGGGATCGCTCACCAGCACATGGGTTGAGTGTTCCCCGTACCCCATAGCGTAGCGACGATGGGCATGGCCTCCCACAGCCTGAAATCCCCAGTGGGGTCTGATAACATCAACTCGCCCTAAATTGGCTTCTGCCCTTTCCAGTAGGTGCAGTTCTCACATGTGCCAAGAGCTGAACCTTCGGGCACTTGGTGCTTTTCTGGGAAGCCAGAGCTGGGCCCCCTTTCTACCTGCTTTATACCTCCTTTCTGCCTCCTTTCTGCCTCTGTTCTGCCTCCTTTCTGCCTGCTTTCTGCCTCCTTTCTGCCTCTGTTCTGCCTCCTTTCTACCTCCTTTCTGCCTCCTTTCTGCCTCTGTTCTGCCTGCTTTCTGCCTCCTTTCTGCCTCCTTTCTACCTCCTTTCTGCCCTTGTTCTGCCTGCTTCCTACCTCCTTTCTACCTGCTTTATACCTCCTTTCTGCCTCCTTTCTGCCTTCATTCTACCTCCTTTCTGCCCCCTTTCTACCTCCCTCCCACCTGCTTTCTGCCTCCTTTCTGCCCCCTTCTGCCTCCTTTCCACCTCCTTTGTACTCCCCCCCAATTCCTACCATTTCTCCCCGCCACAAACCCCCCTCCAAGCCCCATGCTGCTCATTTCCAGTAGGTGTCCTTGAGCTAACACTGCCTGGTGCTGAGCTCTCTCCCCCAGCAGCCCCTTCCTTACTTGATGCAGGTGCCTCGTAGCTGGCAGTCAATAGCAGCACCCGTGCTCCCGCACCAGTGACACTCACTGGAACCATTGCATCAGTTGTACCCAGACCTCCAGTTCTTTGTTGATCTTTCAGGTCTTTGCCTTTCCAGCTGCTGTTTGCACAGTTCAGTACCAGGAATGTTCACCCAGTACCAGCTGGCTGACCCCTTCCATCCCCTTGCCCTTCTAAAGAGGGTTTCATCAGATCCCATTAGAGCCCAGGAGTTCAAGAGCAGAGACCCTACAAGGCCTCTGGAGCACTTATGCCTCTCATCCTTCTTGTGCATGTATTTTTAACATGGTCACTACAATACACTCCTTAAACTTCTAAAAAAGGTCTTCAAGTGAACCATATGGAGAAGTGGATAGGACCCCAATAAATCACAACACATCTCTTGTGCTGCTCTAGATTATGAAGTATAGAATAGTTAAGGTTGCAAAGGACCTTAAGATCATCCAGTTCCAACCCCCCTGCACTGCACAGGGACACCTCATACTAAACCATGGCACCCAAGGCTCTGTCCAACCTGGCCTTGAACACTGCCAGGGATGGAGCATTCACACCTTCCCTGGGCAACCCATTCCAATGCCTCACCCCTTATAGTAAATAACTTCTTCCTTATATCCAATCTAAACTTCCCCTGTTTAAATTTTAATCCATTACCCCTTGTCCTGTCACTACAGTCCCTAATGAAGAGTCCATCTCCAGCATCTTTATAGGCCCCCTTCAGCTACTGGAAGGCTGCTATGAGGTCTCCACGCAGCTTCTCTTCTCCAGGCTGAACAGCCTGAATATTGATCCCTTAGACATTATTCAATGCCTGGCCTTATTCCAAACCTATCCATGGAGTTAGTGCAGCTTTTAAATGGTAATAGCCTTTGTTTGTTAGGGTAGAGGAGCATGGTGCTGTGATATAAGGGCTATTTTAGTAATGCAAGATTGATTGAGACTGCAGCAGTTTCGCTGTTGACAGGAGTTTGTGCAGGAAGATGGATCCGATGCATTCAGTGATGCAGCCTTTCTGTGTTCAGAAATTACTGGCAGAGACACAGCTTTTCTTTATGAGTGTTATAATTTCCTAACCCTCTGCTGGTGGAGGGTGGAAGAGTGAAATACAGGTAACACAAGAGAGCTGCAAGGGACAACACAAGAGATACAAGAGAAGTGCAGACCTGGGCATCAGTCAGATTGAAATGGAACAGCAAAAGAGACCTCGGGGTCATGGCAATCCCAAGGACAAGCAGGGGAAAGATGATAAAAGTGGATTTAGTGCTCCAAGAATTGAATTTGACGTAGCTTAACCCCGTGGAACCATGGGCTCAAACCCAGCAGATGCATTTTTCAGCCTTTTGTTCCTCTTCCAGGTGGCCTTCTGTGCTGTGGAGGTCCAGCAAATGCCCTGGCATTTCACTCCTTCAGGGAGCCAGAGCCCATTTTATGCTGCAGAAGAAGTAATAACTGTTTTACTGGAATCCTTGGCATATATAATTTCTGTTATTAAAATGCAGTGACGAACCATGAGGTGTTTATAAAGACAGTCAGTCACTTTCTGCCTGAATGATTCACAGGACCATAAAACAGTCGGAAGGATCGGAGACACAGGATGTGCGTGTGCATGTCCTTCATAAGAATAATGCTGTCGAGAGAAATCAGCAATCATTAATCATTTCTTGTGCAGAACTAAAGGAGACCCAGCCCCTTTGGTATTTTCTTTGCTATGGTACCTCTAATCTAGGAGCTTATTTGAGCTCCTCAAAGCTCACTTGAGGATTTACCTGATCAGGTGAGGTGTTGCTGCATCTAGACAGTTAGCCACAATAGGAGGCTTACACCAGTCTTCCCACTTCAACCAGTGCAGAATACCTGTCCATCAAAATGAGATAGCCTGAATTCCTGCTGTAATTGCCTTAACTGGCCTAAAGTTAAGACATTCTTCAGCTCCCACTGCACTCCTGGAGTCCAAATTCCTCCTTCTCTTCTTTTTACTAATCCCTCATTACGTTTGCTTTCATAACTCAGGATAAATATTATAGTGTTAATGTAATCACAGTAGTAACGAATAGAGAGCGCATGAGCGAATAGTGCTTTGTGATGTCTGCCAGCCTGAATCACCACAACATCTCCACCACAGACGCAAGCAGGGACTTGATTTTGTGGTGAGGTTGTGCCCATGTGGAGCTGCAAGTCTTTGTGAGGAGATATTGTTGTAGTGGAGCCTTTAGGCTGGGCTCTGTGTCCTTCTCTGCAGCCAAAGAACGCAAGACTATTGCGATAGTCGGAGGTAACCTTTATGAGTGTGTTCCCCAAGCTTGCCAGCTCGATGTTGTTTGTTTCTTCATGGCTCTGTGCAAATAGAATGGTAAGGACAGGGCTACAGAAGGTCAGGGTTTTGAGATGCAGCATGGACGTTAGCGGCATAAATTTAACTGAGACTGAAATGTTTTTTGGCTGGAATCCCTTCTGTTTACTCAATATTTCCATGTTAAACCAAAGCGCTGCCTCAAACAGGGATGTGAATCATTGATCTGAGTCCGCGAGCTCCAAAAGACCAAATCCAAACTTCACATCCATTTCGATCCAAGGATGCTTGGTTTGGGTCTGGGATCCATGGCTCGTTTCCAATTCCCTGGCTGGTTTTCTTGGCGTGTTTTGGGTTGGAGGGTTGTTTTATACAAGGAGATAGAAGGAAATAGTCTACCCCCCAAGCAGATCAACACTATTTTATGTGATTCCTATGGATGGATCCAGGAATTAATACATGTACACATGTATATGGATAACAGGAATAGCTTTTACTGCGTTGCACAAAATAGAAACGGAACCTTTGGTGTTTCAACAGCTTCTTGGGAGGTGGAAAAAAACCTCCCCAAGAAAAGAGTGAAGAGCTCACCAGCAGTGATGTTTTGGCTTCTTTCCCTGGAATATGGAGTAGTAACTGTAATGGAAAGAGAATACAGAACAGGACGGAACCTGGGCTTCTGTTGCACCAGGTAAAGAGGGGAAGAGCGAATAACCCTTCTTAAACAATGCTGTCTACCACCACCTAGTGGAAAACACCACCTCGGGTTCCTCCACCTACCTAAACGTGTAGTTTCTCTTGGGGAAAGTCATGACTTGATTGCTGTTTCCCCTCTTGTCTTATATGGAAATTGAGACAGTGAAAATACTGATCTCTAAGAACTATTTCTAAACCTGAACAGCCTCGTCTCAGCTAAATCCTCACTTGTGTCAGCTGCAAAAAGGAGGCAGGAAAACCCAAGGAGAATTCTATGAAGTTTAATTAGTGCAAAGTGCTCTTAATAGCAAATAGGGCTTTTGGTCCAAGGATCTCAGCCGACTTTGATCCAAGTACTCAAATTACTGAGGCTTCAGCCAGCGATCCAAGAGGCAGATGTACTGCTGTGCTTGCTATATAGGGAGATAAATGGCAGGGGCTGCAAAGTTAGAGTTGCCTCAATTCACATCATAAATCAATAGGGGAGGAGGAGAAAACAATCTGCATGGTTGCAGGATTATTGGATCCCTGCTGCTTTTATCAAGATGGTTTTACCTCTGGTAGCTTTTGGAGAGAGGAGACCTTCCTTCACCTTTGTCTGTGCAAAATAGCGTGTAAATGGAGAGCAGATTGTGGCAGCCAGCACAGGACAAACAACCCAGAGCAGGTTCCTGTGCTTCTTGCTCTAGGGTTGTTCAAACCGCATTGACCACGTGTTTTCAGTGAATATAGGGAAGGAAGAGTAAGCAAGAACACTTACAGGAACACTAACTCATCTGCACAGCTCATGCTTTGGATGGGAAACTAATTTTCTTGATGCTGTTATGTCTGGTACCTCGGGCTGTATCAAATAGATGAGATTTAACTTGCTGAGTCAGGAGGAAGGCTTGCCTTTGGCTGAGGAAGGAGGAGATGGGCTTAGTCACCTCTCAGAGTTCATTCCCAGTCTTCTTTTCAAAGGCATAGCTGCCGAAATTAGCTCTTAACATCTTGGGAAGAGTGGGACCAGGATTGGGGAAGGAAAACAGAATCCATTTATCCTCCCTGTTCTCTTTTCCTGCCAGGTTCTAGTTGCCAGTGGTGCTGAATTGCTGGAGCCACATCTCCTGACTCTGAGACGTTGTGGCAGCAGAAGAGGCACTGCAGAGCCCATGGTGACAGCTCCTGACGTATTTGCTGTGCTGGTGCACATTCACACTGGTGTTTTGCTTGTAGCTACCCATCAGCTGAAGCCTGCATCACTTGGAGAGACAGTCTCCAAGCAGGGGACAAGCTGGGTTTTGCCACCTCATGTCAAGCTCATGCATGGCTCTTGTTCAAAGCTGTGGCAGTAAATGGCAGCTTCTGCTGACAGATGTGGATAGGCAGGACCAGCACAACTTCCTTCCACTGAAACTACTTCCAAAAGGATGTGGACTTGGCACACAGAATCATTAAGTCCATTAGAGGAATTTTATAGCATAGAATAAACCCCATGTTTTCTTAAGCCACCTCCACTGGGAGTTCAAATGAAGGCCCTTTATAGTACAAAGAATAGGCAGCAGCATTCTCGTGGTTGCTTACTCAGACCTTCCTAGTGGTAGCAGAGGGAGAATCGCTGGTTTAACCTTTCATCACTTAAACCCACTTGCAAGCTATTCTGACAGACCAGCCACACACTGTTCAGGGAGGAAGGGTGGGCTTGGACTTTGTCATTGCTTTTACCCACTGTTGCCCCATGACTCATTTAATTCCTCATGAGAGCGTGGAGTAACAAAACACAGTGATGTCAGGAGTGACAGGAAAACCACTGCTACAGAATCAACCTCCTCGAGCAAGTGGCATAATAAATGTGTGGTGCTGAAGCAGCACCACAACAAGCCCTTTGCAGCTCTGGGAGTGCCCAAATCCCACTGGGCATCATTTACACACAGGAAAAGAAGAACTCGGGGCAGGAGGGAGAACCAGGCCCAAACCAAAGCTCAATGGGCAACACGAGAGCTGGAAGTTGTCTCTGATAATGCTTCTCAGTTCCTCCTTTCCCTGACAGCTGAACTAACACTTGTCACAGGAGCAAAAACCAGGCAATTATAGCAAGCATGGATGCCACAGGGCTGCACAGGCTCACTATTTATAGTTCCCTGCCCGTGAAGCTTTCCCACTGTGCTGCTGCACACAGGTTAAGGTACAGCCCTTGCCTCGGAGGGCTCGCAGTCTAAATAAAAACAGGGAGAGGAAGGACTAGCAACCCCTTTTATGCTGAGAGCCAAGACTCAGAGAGGAAAGGATAAAAAGGAAATCCACAGCGGAGCCTTGAACAATGAACTCCAACTTCTCCCCAGCAAATTGCCCTTTATTGCGTTAACTCCTTCCCTGCCTCACGTGCCACCTCTCCACAACTCATACTTGGTGTCAGCCACTCTGAGGCAGTGTCACTGAAGTGTTCCTGCGAGCTCTGGCTCATCTTGCCACTGGTAGATGACTTTCCCTCACTACAGCAGAGCTGGGAGAAGGGATTTGTGCCAGCCCTTAGTCCCTCTGGAGACCTGGGCCCTGTTGACAGGGGGGAAAGGGGTCAAGGGGGGGGATACTGCCCCTCTGCAGTGCTCTGGGGAGACCTGACCTGCAGCCCTGATCCAGCTCTGGGGCAACAGCACAAGAGGGACGTGGAGCTGCTGGAGCAAGTCCAGAGGAGGCCATGGAGATGCTGCAAGGGCTGGAGCAGCTCTGCTCTGGAGCCAGGCTGAGAGAGCTGGGCTGGGTCAGCCTGGAGAAGAGAAAGCTCCTGAAGGGGAGACCTGAGAGCAGCTCCAGTGTCTGAAGGGGGCTACAAGGATGCTGGAGAGGGACTCTTCATCAGGGACTGTAGCCATAGGACAAGGGGTGATGGGTTCAGGCTGAAACAGGGGAAGATCAGGTTGGTTCTAGCCTGGCACAGGCACTGCCAGTGCTCAAGGCCAGGCTGGACACAGGGGCTTGGAGCAAGCTGCTCCAGTGGAAGGTGTCCCTGCCTGTGGCAGGGGTTGGAGCTGGAGGAGCTTTAAGGTCCCTTCAAACATTCCCTCCATCCTTCCTGTGATAAATTCCCAGGAGTGGAGCAGGCTCCCAGCTTCAAGCCTTCAGTGTCTCAGTGGCTGTGGGCACAAGTCAAAGAGCCTCCCTTGTTCCATGGGGAGGATTAGAACACAAGCTGTTTGTGAGTTGAACTTTGAAGTGATTTGAAACGCAGCCACCCAACAAAGAGAAACCTTGACAAATAGTTTTCTGCGTTTGAAGTTGGAGACCATGCCCTGGCCCATGTTACAATCCCGCCTCTGTTCTTGTGCAATAAAAGGCAGCAAGGATTCACTTGACGTGCAGGATCAAATGCAAAGAAAAGGAGACATTTGTCTGGGAAAGCAGCACCCAAAATAGCAGTGGAGAAGTCGTGCTGCGACATGAACTGGCGTGTTGAGAGACAAGGAAAATCATTATGATTTTTCCTAATGACATCCTAATGATAACAACTGCTAGAAAATTATATGGTGACGCTACTCAGTATTTGTAGGCTTAAGGACATGAGATCTTTCCCTTTACACTAAAGATACTACATGTGTAAGAGGAAGAAATAACCCTTGTGAGGTGAATTCCCAGCTTTCTTCAAGGATTCTTGCTAGAATGAAAGTCTCCTTTGCTCAGCACGGCTTTTAGCTCAGAAACTGATGCTCTTGCATGAGCAAACCCTCCCCTGGCAGCTGGTTTTTGGCCAGCTGCTTTGACCTCTTGTGCTGAACATGATGCAACACGGGACGACAAATGCAAGCCTGAGGATGGAGCAGGATGGCAATGCTGCGTGCCGACAGGTCAGCAGGAGGGAAAGGAATTATTTGCCCTGGTAACAGCCCATGGAAAAGATGGAAGCGGGGGGCAGGATGCATTTGAAAACATCTCGTAATCCCTAAACTCTTTACAGCCCCTCATTTGGTTTTGCAATGTCCTCAAGCAGACACTTATCAATATATTCATTCTCTGTCTTTTCCCTCCTTCAAGAAGCTGGGGAAAGAACCCAGACATTCTGACTGTGGATGTAGTCATTCCCCACTATCCCGTGTACCACGCATTTCCCACTGACAAGGAAAGAAAGGTTCAAACCTTGCCTGACAGGTTAACAGCACAATTTGCAGCAGTAGCTTAGATAAATGGTTGCAGGCACGGAAGACCAGCAGGCAGCTAATCCTTTAAAGACTTAAGAGCAGCTCCTACTTCAGTCCAAGTAAGTGTTTCACAATCAAATGAATTAGTGGTGACTAATGGGTTTTGTTCTCCCCCGTTTGAACATCCCTGAATGGTGATTCCTTCACAGAACTGAGATGTTCAGTGCCAAAGCAGCTCCTTCAGCAGAGCAGAGAGTCCTCTCAAGGAGGATTGGTCACAGTTTTGTTCCTTACTGTAACTGCAGAGAACTGGAAAAGCTCTGTATGGATTCACATATGGATTATGTGCTACTGGAGAGGCAAACTCCAAAGTAGCCTTTATGCTGCTCCAGAGATGAAGGCCAGCATCATGGCTTGGTATCCAGCAAGTGCAGCGGAGAGGAAGGAAGTGTTTGCTTCCTGATTCTTGTTGTAAGCAAGCTCTGTCCATGCAGGCCACAAAAACAGACCTAATAACTGCATTATTTCCAGTTAAAAGAAGTTTCTCAACACCTTCCTAGGCAAAACCAATCCATGAAATCATTTGGAATCAATCACTGCTGATCCACAATTAAGCTTTTTACCCCCTGAGTTTTTTTCCCCCTTGCTCTTAATCCCTTGGCTCTGTCACAGAACAAAGTCAATTCTCTTGGGAGGCAGGAATCTCTCATGGCATTGAGCTGTCTGGGCTATTTTTAGTTAAACCCAGCATTCCTAAAAACCTCAAACTGCTTGGGTATTAAGGAAGGAGAAAGGAAATGCTGTGAATGTGCACATCCACACTTCACATACAGAATGCACAACACGGCTGGGCTGAACCCAGAGTTCTAGGAAAAAGGCAAAGACCATTTCTTTACACCAGGTAGAGAGGGCAGAATATGAAGGCAGGACTGCAGCATCCTTGAGCTGGAAGAGGCAAACCAAAGCTCTAAGTGCAGCTTACACTTACCTGCTAAATGGATGAGCTGCAGCTCCAGGGCACAGCACAAGTGCCAAGTGGGAAGGTGGGATCAACCAAGGAGTCTTGGAGGTGCTTTGCAGGTAGAGATCTTACCGGGAAGAGCAGGACAAACCCTCCAAGGAAGGGCTGGGAGAAAGCTCAAGGAGTGGTTTAGAACAGAATAGAATCAACCAGGTTGGAAAAGACCTTTAAGATCATCAAGTCCAACCTTTATTCTAGGACTGCCAAGTCCACCACTGACCCATGTCTAAGGGGAGGCAGAGGATATGAGGGGCAGTTGTATGAATGGGCTGATACTTGGGGCTTTAAAGGATGAGGCTTAAGGGGGAGGAGTATGGGGGGAGCATGGAGAAACTCATTTAGACCAGGACATAAGTGGAGCACAGGACAAATGTGATTAGAAGGGACAGAACCTTTGTGCCAAGTCATTTCTTCCTGCCCTGCAGGGCTTTTACGTTGTCTTTTACGCTAAGCAAAATCCGTATTGCTGGAAGAGTACAGCGTGGCACTAAGCTTCTCCGTGGCAAGTGGTGCTGGATTTGGCTAATTGCAGTTGACAGAAAGCAAGAAACCCTGAGCACAGGGGCTGCTCTGAGTGCTCCTGCGTGATGGGCACCAGAAAAGCACCAGAGATGCTGCTGCAGATTGTGCTGTTTGTTCAAATAAAGCAATGGTTTTATGGTTGTAGTTATACCATGGGGAGTCATAGCTCACTCCAAGTGAGTCACGACATTCTCTCCCTTTCATTTCCACAGATAGTTCATAGGATCCCAGAATGGTCTGTGTTGGAAGGGACCTTAGAATCAACCAGGTTGGAAAAGAGCTTTAAGCTCATCCAGTCCAACCACTCCCAGCACTGCCAAGGCCACCACTAACCCATGGCACTGAGGCCTTGTCTCCACTTGCAGGGATGGTGACTCCAGCCCTGCCCTGGGCAGCCTGTTCCAATGCCTGATGCAACACTGGATGCGGTGCTTGCTATAAACCCTCACTGTTGCCAGCCTTACCCAGTGCCTGAGTTGGCAGAGACCACTGCTGTGCTCTTCACACCATCTCTGGGAGCAAAGCCTCCCCTGGGAGCCCGCTGCGTGGGCACGAGGTTGACTCCTTGGCTCTACGCTTGAATGTCACCACTTGGTACAAGTCTGGTGCCTAACTTCCCTTCTTGATGGAACCTGGCTCTGGGAAGCAGCAGAAAACCAGTTACACACAGCATCTTTGAGCCAGGAGCCACTGGTGACCATCCCTCCCAGCTGGTGGCATTTGCACCACCAACAGTGGTAAGGAGCTGCCTGCAGAGGAATGTGCTCCATTCTGCCCTGGGATGCACAATCTGCTGTTAACAACAAGGCAATGCAGATGAGGAGAGAAGGAGCAGAGAATCACAGAGTCATAGAATCCCAGCCTGGTTTAGGTTGGAAAGGAGCTTAAAGCTCATCCAGTTCCAACCCCTGCCACGGCCAGGGACACCTTCCACTAGAGCAGCTTGCTCCAAGCCCCTGTGTCCAACCTGGCCTTGAACACTGCCAGGGATGGGGCAGCCACAGCTTCTCTGGGCACCCTGTGCTCATCTGGTTTATTAACCTCCATGTTTCAAGCAGCTTTGCTACTAAGAGAAGTGTCCTTTGATGGGACACTGCTTGGGAACTTCAGTTCACTTTGGTCTAGACATAAAAGAAAAAAATCATAAGATTGACTTAAAATGAGTCTTTGCTTTTATAAATATCACACTGGGGGGATAATTCACCTGCTCAGGCCACAGGACTCCAGAATCATGTTTCCAAATGTCCTTCCAGCAACTTCATACTATTAAAAAGTGCATAATGACATAAACACGCCACACAACAGCAACAGGAAAACATCACTGAGGATACATAAATTGAAGCACTCGTAATGTAGAAAAAAAGCCTCAAGTCAGGTGCCTGCTCTTTCTCCAGAGCTGCTGTGCATAATAATACCCCATTAAGCCATATAAATGCTTATTTAACTGTTTTTTTTCCCTGACACAGCTGCTTTGCTGAGTGCCCAGAGTGGATGATGCTCAATAATGCTCAGTATTATCCTCATCCATCAGCACTCAGCCAGAGCCTTATTTGTCATCCAAGCATTGCTCTAGAACCAGAAGCTTCTCCTATTACCCCCAGTGCTGTAGCCAGGCTGATAACACTGGGGCTGTTCAGGCTGGAGAAGAGAAGCTGTGTGGAGACCTCAGAGCAGCTTCCAGTGTCTGAAGGGGGCTACAAGGATGCTGGAGAGGGGCTCTTCATCAGGGACTGTAGCCATAGGACAAGGGGTGATGGGTTCAAACTGAAACAGGGGGAGTTCAGGTTGGAGATAAGGCAGAAGCTCTTCCCTGTGAGGGTGGCAAGGTGCTGAGTTGGAACTGGATGAACTTTAAGGTCCCTTCCAACCCAAACCAGTCTGGGATTCTATGGGTCAGGCAGCCCTCAAACCCACAGTTCCCAGGATCTTCCAGAAGGGATGAGAGGGGCAGAGCCATGAGCTGTGAGGTTTGGCTGCAGCATCTGGTACCTGGATGAAGGGAAGGATACGGCTCCGCACTCAGGGAGCTCAGGCAAGGCAGCAGGAGCCCAACCAGCCATGGAGCTCCTGCAGCAGGTCCCCAGTGTGGTAGGAACATTGGAAAGATCCTTTTGTAACAGATCAGCACCAAAACAGCCCCATTCTGGAGGAAAGCTTCATCCTTGCACAATGCTTTACCACAGGAAAGGGCTGATGCACCGATTGCACTCAGATCTACAGCAGAGCAGCACCATTGCTGCAGCATGGCCCTGGGTTGGAGAAACAAGATGTTTGCAGTAAAGTCTTCCAGTCTCTTGAAATACCTGGAAACTCATGGTATTCTACAAGAGAAAATGGAACCCTGGCTATGAGCTACTCTACGGTTAATGACATTTGAACATCCAGAGTCTTACACTCTGGAGGACAACCCTGCTTAGAATGCAATATGTCAACTCAAAGAGTGAAGTCATCTGGATCTCCGTTCTTCCAGCGCTCAACAGACCTTCTTTCTTTCCCAAAATGCCTCCTTTTTTCCATAACAGATATAAAACAATCCCTGTAGGGAAGAGAGATTCCCTGGGACCATCCCTCATACAGACAACCCTGTGAGCATCAGGGCAGGGGCTGCTCTCCCTTCTGCACTGCACTGCCAGAGGCCTTTGCTTCTGTCAAATAGAACAGGAATGAATTCATTCCCTTTCCTCCAGAAACGTGCTCCTGACCCCTTTTTATTATCCTTAAGCATTTACTTCTCCTTAGCCAACCACCAGGCTTCCCAACTTCCTGCATCCTCTCAGCCTCACTTGAAAGCATCTTCTCCCTCCCCCTTTTCTTTGTCCATCCAAACTTCCCTTCCACTTCCTCTCCCCTTGCCCCAAAGCCCAAACAAACCCACATTCTTGTCCCCGAATAGAGGCTGATTCATGGCTTTGCGTCAGCACCCACTCTGCTGGCCAGACCCAGCTCTAATGGACACGGCTCAGCTGCTGCCAGGCACGATGTGACAACATCTGGAAAGCGTCAGGGCCGGTGTGAGGCAGCAGGGAACGTGCAGAGCCAGAAAGGGAGATCCTGGATTCAGTTATTCCTTAGGGTTCAACCACACACAAACCAATGCAGTCAAACAAGAGGAGAGATGGGTGTTACAAAAGGTCTTGGCTCAGGCTTTGGGTTTAATCTAGAACGTTGGATGGAGGAAAACAGGCAGGTTTAGGAGTACTTTCAGGGCAAGGCGTTCATCCAGCACTGTTCCCATCTCAACAGCTCCATGGATCTGCTCTGCACTAACAATGATACTGCTCTTCCATCAAAAATCATCAGTCAACATGAGGCAAACCTGAGAGTTCTGGAGAGCCAGGACCAGCCTGAAAGCTGTATCCAGACCCTGCTCCTGCTACATCACACAGCAAAAGGAACTGGGTGCTTGGACCCCAAACCAAAGCAATTGAAACCTGGGGTCTTTGCATGTTTAATAAGGACTGCATCTGAGGTTCAGACAGCGAATCCTGACCTCCTGAAGCAGCACATTCTCTAGCCATACCAGAGCACCCTGCACTGCCGCACCAGGCAGAGTAATCCCAGCTCAGGCCAGGGTCCTGGAGAGCAGATGGAGCTTTTGGAAGCTGCTGGCTCAGCAAAGCCAGTAGCAGATTCAGCTAAAGCCTTAACCTGCCTGCCCCAAACAGCTTTTAGCACACACTGAGAGCTGTGAAGGTGCAAGAGAGAAGCTTATGATTTGTACACAGAATAGAGGGAAGTTTATTCATATTAAATACACTTTACTTGCATCACTACTTGTCACGTACTTGTTCTCCAGGACACCGAGTTCATTCCCACTTCAGGAGAAAGGCTGTTTTTACCTGACATAAACTAGAGCTACTCATCTGTTTTCCCTGAATAACCTATCACTGAAGCTGGCAATACAAATGGGATTTATTCACTATAAACTAGATAGAGATTTCCTTTTTACTATGCACAGCATATTATCTAGATGAGGGCAAAACGATTCCACATATACAGCCAGCCAGCTGGAATTCAAGCATCTCCAATAGCCACACCAGCCAAACCCAAGATGTTTGCTATGTAGACACTGGACTCCTGCTCTGAATTCCAATCCTTCTCCCTCTATCCTTTTGTTTAACACAAGCAAAATCTAACAGGAACCTTTGTAAACGATAAGCAGATTTTGCCAAGTTAACACTGGTGTGGGACAAAGCTTTCTCCTGAAGCATGGGCATGCTGAATACATGAGCTTGGTCCATCTGATGAGGGGTTGTGTAGCAAATGCACTGTGTGTAGATGATCTCAGGTGTAGTTTTCCCCGTTGTACACACCTGACTTTAGTTATTCCCAACAAGCACTGGACAAGTAGGTTGGAAGCATTTCTGATGGGCAGAGAGCAGGAGAATTGAACTGCAAAGGGTTTGTCTGCAAAGGGAAACCCAACGACAGCCACAAGCTCACTGAAAACTAAAGGAAACTCTGTAAAACAGTTAAAAAAGGCCCAAATCTCTTTGCTGCTGCTGAGACTGGCTCACCTATTTTGGGAAGAGGGCTAGAATTGCCTTGCCCAAGGAGAGGTTCTTACAAGCAACCAGCATCATATAACCAGAAGAGGAAAACCACCCTAAAGCCCATGTTGTTCTCACCTGATGGTGAATGCTGAAACCTGCAACACCAGGAACTGGTGTCTCCTGATTAACTTCAGCTACAGCCCTCTCTGATCGCCAGGGTAACTAACAGCTCGTAGTGCCAACCTAAGTACAATGGGGTGACATCCACTGCTCAGTCATCGAAATCCGGGATGTCGTCGTAGGAGTAGCCCCGGTAGCCCTTGGAGGCGTAGTAAGCAATGCGTAGGTGGTAGAAGCCTGGGAGGAACACGAGGATCCCAATGATAAGCACAGGGATAGCACGGTCTGTTCCCTGCAGAGGAGAGAGGCACAAGCGGTAAGAAGGGATCTGTATGGGGGAATCAGTCCTTGGTCCGAACTATTCATCCCTAAGGTGCAGCTGGCAAAAAAAAAACCCAAAACCTCATCTTAACAGAGAAACATCTCTGTTTTCTTCAGGCTGTGCTCTAAATCCATTCCCCCTTGCTACAGGAAGCTCTCAACTGAACTTCTTTGGATCACAGGGGTGGCTCCTCCTATCACATGGAACAAACCAGCTCTGGACTGCGTCTGATACAGCCCAAATGCTGCTGCACCCACAGTGATAAGCAGCAGCTGCCAACTGTAAAGCAACTCCAGAGGCACAAGGTAAAAGAAGTGTCCCATGGAACACCCAGAACAGAGCCCCTCTGATGGGTCCTGAACACCGAGACAAGAGCGGTGCTGTGGCCTGTGTAGAAGTCTGGTACCTCCTACACAAAAGTGCTGATCCCAGCACAAAGTTGACCTCTGCAGGGATGCAGCATGGAAATGAAACTGTACCCCAGGGAGGACAGAGAAACCCTGCCCTCCCTGGCACAGCCTCAACCCAGCTCTGGACGTGCTCCAGACTTCCTAACTGAAGGCATCAGAGGGCTCTGCGGCCAGAGACATGGGGCTGCAGCCAGCAAACATGAGCAGGGTGGTGGAGGGAATGTCTGCCTTTTGCTCTGAATACAATGAATAATGGGTCATGGCAGGCTTTGAGGAATGGGTGATGCAAAACTCGCATCAGAAGGGGCATCACTTACGCCTTTGCTGATGTATCCAGCCAGGAGGAGGGCTCCTATGATAATGAGGAAGGTCCCGATCATGAAGAGCACGACCGCCAATGCAATAGCCTTGTAGGGGATTTTTGGTGGGCTCTTCTTGAACTGCATGGAATGAATCACAAATGTGAAGGAGCTTAACTCAGCACAGCCCCCTCCCAATATGGCAGAGGTGTGAGCCCAGAGGAAGCAGAGTGACATGGGACCCATTTGACCCCATTAAAGCAGTACCCATCTTTCCAGTTGAGCTCTATGGGGCTTCCTGGAGCAGAAGGGCTGAAGCAGTGTCATGCAGCTTGCTTCATAGAATGGTTTGGTTTGGAAAGGACCTTAAGATCATCCAGTTCCAACCCGAGCTGAGGCTGCTCAGCTGGAGACAAAGCCACAGCCTCCGTGCCTGTGCAAAGCCGGAGCAGCCTCTCCTTGTAGTTTACAGTCAGAGGAGCAGCAGGAAGAGGTTTCTGTCCCCACTTCTTACCTGCAGGTCAATATATCCATCATCGGTGCTGGAGAGCTTGGAATATTTGACTTTGCTACTGGGAATCCCAGCAGTCAGGTTTGTACGTGATGGCATCATTCCAAGGAAGCAGGGGCCTCAGCTAGAGCCTGGAAACAAAGGGAAATAGAGAAATAACATCAGATCAAACTGGATGACAGAGTCTGAGAGACGTGGATCGAGCCTAAGAGAAACAAGCCTGGACTGACCAAACAGCATCGTTGTCCTTGTTCATAAATTAAATCATTTAAAACAAAGCCTTGTAGTTAAGCCTAAATGGGTGCTGAGGCGCTGGCACAGGGTGCCCAGAGAAGCTGTGGCTGCCCCATCCCTGGCAGTGTTCAAGGACACAGGGGCTTGGAGCAAGCTGCTCTAGTGGAAGGTGTCCCTGAACGTGGAAGGGATTGGAACTGGAGGAGCTTTAAGCTCCCTTCATCCCAAACCAGGCTGGGATTCTAACATACAAAAGCACAGCAAGAGGGTGTGAAAGCAAAGTCAACCTAAGGTGTTTAAAGCAAGACAGAACATTCCAGAGCAGTGCAGTGTCTAAAGCAGCTCTCATCTGGCGCTTCCAGCAGGGAGGCGGCTGAGCTCCAGCTATTTCTAAACAGGGACCCAAGGAAATGAGCCCAAAGCAGAAGTGAACAAAGCAGCTTTTCAAGCAGGCGGATGTTTTGCAACAGATCCATTTTGGGAAAGAAAAACCTCTGGAAACGAGGACGAAACAGGGCTGTCATTGCCCTGACTCCACGGGAGCGTGATGAGGGGATGAGGTAACCAGCCAGGAACTGAAGTCCAAGGTCACACAGGAGGGAACATCAGGGCAGAGCTTCATCCAGCCACGCTGTACCCTGCCATCTGCCCTGGCTGTGGAGCCAACCCTGTGGTTTCACTGCATCCATCCAGGCTCCAGGCCTGGATCTGGCCTGTGGATACACCCCAAAGCCAGCACAGAGCCCTGTTACAGCAGGGCCTGTGCACTGCTGGGGTCTGCTCTGACCTGCTCCGCATCCCAGTGCTGCAGGTCTCACAATGGAGATGGGAAATCAGCTTTCCAGCTTCTTATCCAGCAAATAGCATTTGCTGAGAAAGGAACCACAAGTGCAGATCCCAACTGTCCCAATGGGAAGGGACAAAGCCAATTTATTCCTAGCCACTGTTTGGCATCTGAGGTAACAGCATCTCCTCAAAACATTCAGTCTGCACTTGAACTGAAGTAATTTGTCTGCCTCTTGCTGATGGCTGTCACATCCCCTGCCACCAGGTTTGGTCCTCCTCCAGTTAAGTATGCTACTTATAAAACCCCAACACGCTCTGAGCTTGAAGCCCACAGTTGTACCTTTAACTGGATTTTTTTTTGCCCCTTTTTTTTTGTAGGAAAACCCAAGCACAGACAAAACCCTTTTAGCCCCATCAGTAGGGGAAATAGCACAATGGAGTAGCACTGGCATCCTCTGATCCACACACATCAGGTCACAGAACTCAAATACCCCCCCCACCCCGGCCTCCTGCCTGCCCAGGAGTTCACATGCAGGGGGGGAAGTAAGCCAAAAGAAATCAGCACATCTAATGGGTCAAATTTCCCAATTCATACCCATTTTACTCCCAAGGACCACGAGGCTGGGACTGTCCCATTACTTCCCAGCCTATTCCTCATGGCTTCCTAGGAATTCTTTCCAATCTACACTTGCACAAATTGCCCTGCCCTTCCCATTATTGTTTGCCAACAAGAAAGAGGATATTAAAGATGAAGGCAAGAAACCAAACCTTTCTCAGACCTTACGTTTAAGAACCAGGTCCAAGTCCACTGAGCTCCACTCCCCTCGTGCTCTACACCAGCTCAACACCAGAAACAAGCTCGCTGCTGTGTGCTTTAAGAGGAGAATAAGGGTGAATCAGGATTGTAGCTCTAACACTACGTGCTATGGTCTAAGTAAGAGCCCTCTTTTTCTCACCCAGGAATAAGGAAGGAAGGAAGGAGATGTCATTTCTCACCCTTTCAGACCTCAAAACTCGCACTGGAACACCCGACTCCTCCTCCAGCCCCAGAATGGTTTCCTGCTGCTGAGCAGGAAGCTCCCATCACAGCTGAGACCCCCCTCCAAGCTGCATCCCCTACCCCAGGACATGGATAAAGCCAGGTACCTGCTGCTCAATCCCATCTCTCCACTGCTGCCGCTCCTCTTCCGCGCTGCGCCGGCCCCACAGCGACCCAGGAAGTTTATCCCGATGACGGCCGTTTCCTTCCAGGTTATGGCTCAGCCTCTCGCTGGCGCAGCTCCAAGGGCTTGTTTCCAGCTTCATGCTCCAGATGGGAAGCTGGAATGACGGTGTCCTTGGGCAGGGTGGCTTGGAGCTGGTCCTGCTCACCAAGCCCACGTCCCACGGGAGCTGCTGCTTTGTGAACCGGCACCTTCGTATCCATCGCTCCTACACGTGCCTTAAAGCAAAGGGGGTTTTCTGCAGGAAGAGCTGGATAGAATTCCACTGTCAGACCCAGCACAGAGCTATGTGACAGGAGCTGTAGCCACGGAATTACATCCAGGACCTGGAATATTAACCCATCAGAGGACACAGAGCCAGGGCTCTGCCTCCTGAGAACAAGGGAACTGTAGGAATCACCTGCTTCCAGGTCCTGCCATCTAATAGAATCCACACTGGATTTAAAGCCTGGAAAATCTTCAGCTTCCAAGAATTTTCCCTCTCCCTTTCTTATTTCTTTCCTCCTTGGTGAGAAACTCTAAATACGCACGAACTTCAAAAGCTGCTCCAAACATGGACAAACACAGAGCATTTACTAAAGCTCCCCCAGCTTCCTTCATCTTGGTTTGAAAGGGAACATCTCAATGTTGAGGATTTGGGAATGGCAAAGTAAACACGCAGCTTCCTTCAGGATTTACCCAGAAAGCAGACGCAGCACGAGTCAAACCCCATGTGCGTAAATGCTGATGTTAAAGGATGGTTAAAAGACAGCACAAGGAAGAGGTTGTTAACCCCCACTGCATCAAAAAGGATGTGCTTCCATCACTATCCCCGTCACATACATCCCTGAAACCCAGAATCCTGCCCTGCTTCAACATCAACCCCTTGATTCTTCACCAAAGCACATATTTACTTGCTGCTCTGTGGGTACAATGTTGATCCAAGCCAAAGAGGGACACATCTGGAGGTTAAAAAGGCTATTTAAGGTTATTGTACTCCAGCATTCCAGGCAGTAACTCTGCAATTGCTGACTTTAAGGCAGCTAAAATCTTGCTTTAAAGATCTTTTCTTAAAGGTACTGAGTGAATCAGTGAGCTAAGAAAGTTCAAGGGAATAATGGAGTATGGAGACATGAGAAAGCTCAACGTTGGAGCTGAAAACCACACTGGGAGTCATGTGCACAGCAGCAAACTACAGTCAACAGTCTCTGCTACTAAAGCAGTGCTGCTGCCGAGTAGGAATTGAAGGCAGGGGCACTAAAAGCCCATCCCCAGCTCCCAGCAAGGCCGAGTTTGTGAGACAAGAACCAGCCCCATCACTGACACAGCAGAATTTGTTTCCTCATCAGCACTGCCACCTTGTGAAATGCTCCTGCTAACTCAGCTGCTTTGTCAGGCAGTTAACACTCAAGATACACTTGTAGTGCAGCCAGCAGGAAGCACACAGCCTCCTGAAGGATACCCACACACTCCAAGCCAACAGAATCAGTGTCATTTGTGATGGAGTCACTCCAGTTGGAGGGTGAGGATTGACGGTGAGCTCACAGCTATACAGTAACCAAAGCAAAATCCGCAGGAAGTGTCCCCAAATCCTGTTCTTCAGGATCAAACCTTTAGGGTGAAAGATGCTGTAAAATCCTTTGTCTTCCTCAACAATAAACATGATCAGAAACACCCCCAAGCGTGCTACATGAGCAGTAGAAGTGTGCAGGTGACTGGCACACAGTGATGGCTCCAGCCCCCTGCTACAGGCAGCTCTGGAATCTGCTAAAGTGTTCCAAGGAAAACCTGTTTCACAACCCTCTGTTTAGAGGGACCACGACAGACAAATCAGTAGTTCAAAGTGTAACCATGCCACTTCATTTGAACAGCAAAGTCATCAAGAGCTGGCAACTCCGGTGTAAGAAAGCCCCTTGCAGTGCCTTTGGAAAAGGAATGAGGAGGGAACATTGAGTTGGACGAAGTGTGGATTCATCCACCCCACATTTAACCAGGATAAACCCTTGAAAATTAGATTCTTTATTTCCATTTTCCAAGTTGCAGTTCGAATATCAGCTTCAAAAAGAAATGGATGAAGTAAGGTCAAATTAACTCATGGCGTAAGTGAAGAGCAGCCCTAGTCCACTACAGCTCCACAGGTGAAGCTCCAGGAAACATCTTTACTCGAGTTAAATATTGCACCCCTTCTCTAAGCCAAGGAGTAAAATACTTCACCTTCAGACAGCATCTAAGAGGTTACTGCAAGTACAGGCATACACTAGAAAAAAACACAGCATTTCCTATTTCCAATGAGAGCAGTAGAGGAAAAGAGGAAGGTAAAAAGTATTTACAAAGGTATCTACACAACAGGCCTAACAGTGCTTGTACGACGCTCCAATGCACTGGAACTGCTACCACCACCACTTCCTTCTCCAGGCTGTCCCCTCACCCTTCAGTCCTGCTCCAGTTAAGAACCTTCTTGTTGGTCTTCGATCTTTGGAGCCAGGTAGTATTTTAAGTGTCCCATATCGGCAATCTTGTACTCCACAACTGGGAAAGAAGAAGAAAAAACAGCGTTTTCCTCACAAAAGCCATTGTCAGTAGTTCTTAAAGCTCTTCTGGTGACAGCATTCTACAGTGCCCAAGCAGAGCTGCTTCTACTTACCAAGAGGAACATCTGCAGACATGCTGAGCGTGACTGTAGGGGACAGGGGGGTGGCTTTGGTGAAGAAGTTCAGGTACCTCAGCGCAAAGGTCAGCTGCACTGGCTCATTCATCTCTATGGTCACCTAGAAAAGCAGGTCAGGCTCCAGCTACTGCTGCCAGGACCATGTTCCCTCAAGCCTCTCAACTCAGGCATCTTGAGGTGGTCAGTGCTATCCCCACCCTGCTGAGCCCTGCTTGAGTATCCCAGGACCTCAAGTTGGCATCAGTCTCTGGGCTCTAATCCATAAACTAGAGAAATAACCATGTGATCCCCCCAGCTTTAGCCCCAGAGGGATGAGGGAACCAGTTTTATTAGCAGAAATCTCAACACTGAGGAACTGTGAGCACCAAACTTACAGCCTCTTCCTCTTTATCCACATTGCTGGTCTGGGACAGTTTGATGTTCCCATTGCCCAGCTCCCCGTTAGCTGAGAACTTCACCCCATCTTTCGCACAGGAGATGACAACGGCATCACCGATGTGGCTGAGGTCCCTACAGATGCGGGCGAACTCAGCAGAAGGCATTTTCACTACACAGCTGTATTCCTGTTCCTGCAAAGGAGGAGTCACAGTTAAACTGCTACCAAGGAGCCTGGTGTTGTCACTAGCCTTGGGTTTGGCCTTGCCAAAGCTCAAGTGCTGGCATGAACATGGGAAAACACCCATGTCTAAGACACAGAATCAGTCATTAGAGCTGCTACTCACTGGAATTCCAAGCTGCTCCACATCAAGGTCCATCAGCTTCATCTCATAATCAGAAACCTTCTCCTGATCTAAAAAGATAAAGCATATTTTGACCAAGTGTATCTGAGCAGTTATCACCCTGAGCGTGTTGCCCCTTCACCTCCCTCCCCTGGCAGATAAAACCAGACCAACTATAACCGTAAGATCTACCTTGCTTCATTAGCTAAAAATCAGAAAGTGACCAAACAGCCTTTTGTAAGGGGACAGGAACCCACCAAAGGCATCTGCATGTGACCTAAAGAAGTCTTTCTCTTTTAAAGAAAGTACTGGTCACAGGAGGCTTCCAGTGTCTGAAGGGGACTACAAGGATGCTGGAGAGGGGCTCTTCATCAGGGACTGTAGGGATAGGACAAGGGGTGATGGGTTCAAACTGAAACAGGGGAAGTTCAGGTTGGAGATAAGGCAGAAGCTCTTCCCTGTGAGGGTGCTGAGGCGCTGGCACAGGGTGCCCAGAGAAGCTGGGTGCTGGCACAGGGTGCCCATCCCTGGCAGTGTTCAAGGCCAGGTTGGACACAGGGGCTTGGAGCAAGCTGCTCTAGGGGAAGGGGTCCCTGCCCGTGGCAGGGGGCTGAAACTGGATGAGCTTTAAGCTCCTTCCCAACCCAAGCCAGTCTGGGATAAGAAGCCTTCAATAACGAGACGATAAATTGAAGAAGGAGCTCTGGGCTTGCCTATGATGCTGGACAGGCAAATTTGCCCAAGAAAGCCCTTCAATTTAATAACTCCACGTTGGTAACAAAAGCCAGTAAAAGCTACTGCATCTCATTGTGTTCAAATGGACTTAAAGCTTCCCCTGTAAAAGAAATGGAAAAATAAAGGCAGATTCCAAGGTAACTGGAGGGATAGACTGATTCGCTCTTACTAAGGGGTGACCCCTCCCACTCCTTAAGTCTTCCTTGTCATTCCCCCCCCACACACACTTCAACCTGCGTGCTTTATTAAGACTACCTAGACACCACGGCAGCAGGCAAACTCTCAAACCTAACACTCACTCGGTGCTTCAAACACCAGTGCCAACGTATCCGCATTGTCTTCTGCTCGCAGAGTGATGATGTCTTCATTCCCAGCACATTTCAGTATCTTGGACATGCTGTAGGGGCAGGGAAGGGAGGTTACTCCGGGACTACACGCAGGAACACCCCATCACAGCATAGGGACAACGCTGGGGGGGGGCTACAGAGGGTCATGGCGCCGTATCGGCAGCACTCAGCTTTTCCCGCCACAGCCTCGGCGCGGCAAAGTGACGTCAGCGCCGCCAACAGGGCCCGCGCGCGCGCCCCGTGAAAAAAGGCGCGAGATCCGTGAAGAGACCAGGAGATGGGGAGGGGGGGGAAGGACGCGAAAGGCCCCGAATGGGCTCGGAACAGCCCCGGAACGGCCCCAACCCTGGGTCCAGCGAGGGCTAAAGCGGCCTCGCCTCACACCTCCACCCCGCGGCCCCCGCTCCGCTCCGCGCCTCAGGTACGGGCCCGCCCCGTCGCGGCCTGCCCGCCGCCCGCCGCACCTGGACAGGTTGACCCCCATGGCGATGTTGCGGTCGCAGCGGTAGGTGTCGAAGCCCTCGGAGCGCAGCGTGAGCTGCACCAGGGAGACGTGCGAGGAGTCCATGCTCTGCAGGCTGATGCCGCCCGAGCCCAGGTCCCAGCAGGCCTCGGTGATGAGGTCCTTGAGGGCCTCCAGCACCCGCTTGAGCACCGAGCCCTGCACCAGCCGCGCCTCGAACATCTTCCCCCGGCAGCACCGGCACCAAACCACCGCGGCCCGCCAACCGGCCCCCCCTTTTATACCTTCCGCCCCGCCCACCACCACCACAGCAACCAACCGCCAGTGGCCTTTCATTCAGCATCCGCGCTCACATAACAGGTCCCCTCACTCTTTACCCAATCCCAGAGCCGCTCCTTTCCTTAATCCCGCCTTTCTTCCGGCAGGAACCAATCACCACGCGGGTTACACACACCACACCTCGGCGCCGGTAACAGCTCCGCTGCTTCTCCAGCCCCCTTGGTAGTTGCGAGGGACGCACCGGAGCGGAGCGGGGCCGGGCCAGGCTGGGCCGGGGTGAGGATGAGCGGGGACGGGATGAGCGACCTGCGGCAGCGGCACGGCCGGGAGCCCGGAGCGGCGCGGGACAGTGAGGACAAGGTGGGCTGCAGGCACCGGCGGGGAGGCCTGCGGCGGGCGGGCGGGCTGTGAGGCCTGCGGAGTGTGAGGGGACCCGTCGCTTACTGCGCTTACCGGACCCTGAACCGCGATAGCCGCACAGCCGACCTCCGGAGAGCCTGAGAGGGGTGTCTGTCCGCGGCTGGGCACCCGGCCCCGCATCCCGCCTTTGGGAGCGTGGGGTCTGGGTGTAAACTGCGCTTCATGGGTACAGGGAAGGGTACCAGAGCTCGTGCAGGGCCTGGAGCACGAGGGTGATGGGGAATGGCTGAGGGACCTGGGGGGTTCAGTGTGGAGAAGAGAAGGCTCAGGGGGGACCTGATGGCTCCCTACAACTGCCTGACAGGAGGATGGAGCCAGGAGGTTCTGGGCTCTGCTCCCAAGGAGCAAGGGATGGGACAAGAGGAAACGGCCTCAAGCTACCCCAGGGCAGGTTTAGATGGAGCTGAGGAACAATTCCTTGCCCAGAGGGTGCTCAGGCATTGGAACAGGCTGCCCAGGGCAGGGCTGCAGTCACCGTCCCTGCAAGTGTGCACACACCGTGGAGACAAGGCGTCAGTGCCATGGGTTAGTGGTGGCCTTGGCAGTGCTGGGAAGCGATTGGACTGGATGAGCTTAAAGCTCTTTTCCAGCCTGGTTGATTCTATGACTTTTTTCTGAGTGGGGGTCACTGAACCCCTTAGGAGAGGCTTTGAGATTGCCCAGCCACCCCCCGTGGGTGCCCTTCCCTACACAGGGATGCACAGGCTCCATCTGGAGCTTCATGAGGTTTTGTGGTTGCATTTCTCCAAAGAAGAGCTGTGAGAATGAAAACCTGCCTCTGTTTTCCTGTAACATCTCCATTCCAAACCCAAGCCCAGCTGGATGCATGGCAGTCCCTATGTGAGCAGTGTTGTTACCCTTACCATCTTCATTGCCACACCTCACTGACCAGGAGAGGACCCTGAGGAATTAACCAGCAAGCAGAACTCTTTAACTGGTACTGGCAGAGTCACAGAGAGCCAAAACTGGTGGGAAAAGTAGTTCTTAGCTGTATTGATGCTTAAGGCATGCACCTGGGGAGCAACGCCTTTAGTCGCATCATATGGATATTTCCTCTGTTAATGTGGGAAGGACGCAGTTCAGAGAAGCATGAAATCCCTAGGCAGAGCTGTCTTTTGCAATGTTATTTCATGTTTAATGGAGCTTTGAATGCCAGGTTAATACCAGCTTGGAGCTGTACACTCAGAAGTGGGGAAGCTTTATGGTTGTCATGTGATTAGAGAGGGAGCTGGGACAGAAAGTGATGACACTGTTGAGAATGGGTCACTTTGGTGTTGATCAGAAGGTTCTGCCTTTTGCCTACCTTATCTGAAGCTGCACAGACCCAGATTTACCATGAAGAGAGCCCTAAGATGGCTCCTGTTTTGTTGTTGTGGCAGGACCTCATAGCAGCCTTCCAGTATCTGAAGGGTGCCTATAGGGATGCTGGGGAGGGACTCTTCATTAGGGGCTGTAGTGACAGGACAAGGGGTGATGGGTTAAAACTTAAACAGGGGAAATTTAGATTGGATATAAGGAAGAAATTCTTTCCTGTTAGGGTGGTGAGGCACTGGAATGGGTTGCCCAGGGAGGTTGTGAATGCTCCATCCCTGGCAGTGCTCAAGGCCAGGTTGGACGAAGCCTTGGGTGAGATGGTTTAGTGTGAGGTGTCCCTGCCATGGCAGGGGTGTTGGAACTGGATGATGTTAAGGTCCTTTCCAACCCTGACTATTCCATGACAAAGCTGTTCTCCTCTAGATAAGAACGTTTGTCTCAGTTGGAGTTCACTTCGCTGCAGAAAACCTTCAGGGACTTCAATATTCCAGAACTTTTGTGGGAGTTGGAAGAGGTCCCTCAGCAGCTTGGGAGGACCGAGGCTGCTGAGCAGGGATGCACATTCCCTTGGCCAAGCTTCCATCTCCCTTCAGCTACTTGGGATGCTCCTGAAGGAGGTCAGAGGGCTGCTATTTTGAGTGCAATCCTGTTACTTCCAGGCAAATGGGCTTTTTGTATATATAGAGCCTTCTGAAGAGCTCCTCTCACAGTACCTTATTAATAACTTGGAAGTGTCTTTACTATAGAGAGGGAATATGAATTCCATCCTGCTCATCCTAAAGCAGCTCAAATGAATTGCAAGGGAAAGAGACAAAGACGTTTCCAAGCACTGAAGAACACCTCTTCAGGTGCTGAACGTGACAGCTGTTAGCAATAGAAGGCAGTTATGGGAGGCAGAGAATTCCCTCAAACTCTTCCATTCGAGCCTGGTGGGAGCTTACCTGGTAACAGTGATCTTCAGTAGGAAAACCCTGCAGCGTTGTGCTTGCAGCTCTCAGCAGCAGCAGGTCACTCTTTATTCCCCCGAGATAATGCTCTTGTGTGTTTAGTGCTTGGGAAGTGCCTGGCAGAGCTTGGGAATAACATCAGTATAAAGCCAGCGCAGCAGAATTCCCTGTGCACATTGCATTGCTTGGTGGTCTTTGCTTGCCCAGTGTGTTGCTTGCAGGTGCTGCTGTCCAGAGGGGGGATTCCTGTTTCTGCTTGGTCATGCAGTTACCCTTGCCAAGGAAAATAGTTGAGCAAAGCATATTGTGGCCTGCAGAAACCCTGGTGGCTGTAGAGCAGAGCTCTGGGTACAATGAAGGAGTTAAAATGAGCTGTAACCATCAAGGCTGGCTTTAAGATGAGGCCCGGAAAGCTGTTTTGTTCTTGTTCCCCGTGCTGGTGTGATAATGGCAAGAGAGAAGCTGGTTTCGCTTTCTGCTCCTCTAACCCTTGCACGAGGCTGCAGCTTTGATGTTTAGCTTATAACTAAAACTGCTGCTTCAGTCGAGACGCTTGTGCCAGAGCACTTTAAAATCGATTTCTGGTCAAACTGTTGTGCAACCCAGTCTTGGTCTCAAAGGAAACGAGGCAACATCTGTTTACTCTGAGCAGTGAACTCCCTCTGATTCCCCCCCTATAGAAAACCAGGCAGACTTGCCCTGAGATGTGCTTGGTACCCGTTTCCTCAGCCCAGAGGACTTAGATGCTGTTAACTGTTGCTGCTTGTCTATGTATATCTGAGATTAGGTGGTCAAAACGAGCTCTAGTTTCTTATTACCTTCTCCCTTGGTCTTTGTGTCACAGAATCATCAGAGACTGGTTTGGATTGGAAGGGACCTTAAAGCTCACCCAGTGCCAACCTCCTGCCATGAGCAGGGACGCGTTCCACTAGACCTCCTTCCTTTGCTTTGTAGGCTCACTCTCTAAAAGCAGAGGTCAGTGTGTGGTGTGCATCCCATTAAGTCATATTTTCTCTTCCAATTTCCAAAGAGAACAGGAAAAGGGCAGAAGAAAATTGCTTCCTGGTGCGTGCAGAGCTCCTGAACGCTTCTGCTGGTTTAATGGGATTTCAGTATCATTTCTCAGTAGTGGTTTGTACTCTGTGTGGCTTGGCAGTGAGGACAGAGGGGTTTTTCCTTCTCCATCCTTCTTTTGCCAGGAGGTTGCCCTAGTAGTTGTCTGGCTCTCAGACAGGAGTGAAGTGTGTAAGGGTGAAATGCTTCCAAGGTTAATAGTTAATCCTTCACTTCCAAAGGATGAGAACCCTTGGTCTTTCCAGCCTGGTTTTGCAGTGGATCGAGGATGTGACTTTTTATCTGGCTTCATTAGCACTGTGTGGTACAAAACAGTGAAAGACTCTGAACTACCAAGCCTCCTGATTCCTTATGCCTCCAGGCATTTTGCAAGACTTCCTCAGTGATCTGAAGTGCTTTAAAGATGCTGAGCTGAGTAAATGCTGGATGTCTGAACGCTGGTGCTGACAGCGGTCCCTCAGGCCTGCTTTGGAGGCTGAAGGGAGATGCAAACAGTTGCCAGGTGGATGCAGCAGCTCTGATGTTGGTGTTCAGGATGTAGAGAAATACCAGTGCAGATGCTCTGAAGGTTTAGGCAATTGCAAGTCCTGTTACTGCCCAGGTCACAGGAGAGCTCCAAGTAGTTGGGAGTTTGTGATAACAAGGTGAGGACCAAACCCAATTAAACCACTGCAGTGATGCCTCTCTCCATCTTCATCCGCAATAAGAGAGGCAGAAGTCCAAGACCTTTTCCAGACCCACCCCAAAGGCCTATTTCTTTTTAATAGGCCTTAATGTTATTTTAGGCTTGATACCAAGCATCGCTTGGCCTTTATTCTGGATAGATGCTAGCAAATTCAGCTCTGATGAGAGAATGCATTTTGGCCTCCCTTGCTGTTTGATGCTCAGCTTTAGAGTGCCTGCCAACAGGAGTGTGTTGTTATCCCTTACTGTTGATTGTGCTAATGAGGAACGGGGCTGATTGCCTTTCTAATGGAGCTCATTACAACCAGCTTGCAAATGCAGTACCTGCAGCAGCTTTTGGCCTGCCATGGAGCTGGTGGAAGAGCTGCAGGCTGCTCACTATTCCCTGTGGATGGTGTCTGATTTGACCGCTCTCCAGGGGGTTGGAAGTGGATGAGCTTTAAGGTCCCTTCCCAAACCACTGTAGGATTCTAGGATAGAGACAGGGACTCTGGATGCTCAGGTTAAACCCCTCAGGCACACATTGCTTTCCCATTACTCAGGTCTTTGAATAGTTCAAAGCTGGCTTTTGTTTCCAATCCTTATTAATGACCAGATGATTTATTTCTGTCTGGTCAGGAGGGCTACACAAGACAAGTGTCTCTTGGCAGTATGTGGAAGTTGCTGTTACCTCCAGCATGTGGCTGACCTGTTTTCTGTAGTGTTCCTGCTGGGTCTTAGTGGATGTGGGAGCTTCTTCCCAAGGTCCCTATTGCTGCAGTGGCATGTCCTTGCTCCTGACCATGTCTTGTTACTGTACATGGTAAGGTCAGTGTAGCACAGGGTGGTGGAGGGAGATGTGGCACATCCACAGCTCCTGATGGATGCTGGTGCTGCCTTCCCCCCCATGTTGGAGGCTGAGGTCAGTGTCAGTGCTCAGACAAGCTGCTTTGTATGTGAATGGTGTCTCTGCTTGTGCTCCTGAAGCCCTGTGCTTGCCATGATGTGTGGGTGGTGGTGATTCCTGGGAATACAGGGATGTTTGGTGCTGGGAAGAGGGAAGCTGTGATGTTTGCACTTCTCTTCCCAGCAGGGAGGAAGCTGAGGACTGATTTCACTGCCTGTCAAGCACATACCACACATTAGGTGGTAAGAAAACTGATTTATCCTCCTGCCTGCTTTTAATAAGCAGTGATTGGCACCAGGGGTAGACCAGCCTTGGAAATACCTTCCTTAGGAAGGGTTTTTGCATGAAGATACAGTTTTTCCAAGCAGATCACTCTTTCCTTTCTGAAAGAAAAAGCGTATTGCCACTTTGTATTTGCCAGGACACCAATATTCTTTGTATTGGCAGAAAATTATTACTGTGCCTGTCAATAGCTCTCTTGTTTTCCCCTACATGTGGTCTGTGTTAGCATGTGCCCCTTCTGGTGGTCTGCTTCACTTGACTTTTCCCTGATTTATGTTTGCCAGGGTTATAAAGGGCATGAAGAGTCATAGATTTCTCTTTAGAACAAGCCTGGAGGTTTATGATGGTAGCTGTGCCTTCAGGAAACTATTGATTTGGGTTCCTCAGGGTTATAGCTAATACTGGTCCAAGTCCCACATGGCTCCTTTCCTTGCGATGTTCCAGTGTGAATCATGCGCCTGCTGCTGCAGAGCTCTGTTTGTTCTCCCCCTTCTTCCTCACAGCAGATCACAATGTCTGTGCAGAGCCACAGCTTTGGGGCAGCCTCTCCCAGACACCAGTTCCAAGAGGTACTTCAGAGCTTTACTTCCTTGTTTCTGTATGTGTTTTCTCTGTCTCTGCAGGGACAACAAAGTCTACCAGTGGGTAAATGCCACGTAGCAGAGGGATGCCAGTTAGATACAGGAGAACCCAGCACTGAAGCCTATCTCCATCATGTGCTCCAGAGGGGGAGGCAGGTTCCTTTCTTTGCAGTAGGAAATGCTGGGGGAATGCCAGAACCAGCAACCTATTGTACACAAAAGAGACCAAAAATAGCTTCTTGAAAGGACTTGGAGCCTGATGCGTTTACCTTCTTGATTCCCTGGAATGAATGGATGCCAGAGTGGGTGCTGTGCTGAGGGTTAACTTGTGCTGAGTGAGTCAGGGATATAGGACTTCACATGACTCATACTTGCTGACACTGAGATCAGGCTCTTTTATCAGGCTGTTGTGCTCCATGCAACCCCTGCATTCCTTCCATCACATCCCACTGGTGAGCTGAGCTTGGTTGCGATCAGAACAAAGCAGGTGGCTTTGGGAGCATGGGATGGGGATGGGAGTTTTCTGTCTTTCACCCTTTGGAGCTTCTGAACCAAAAGAGAATATCTTATAGTTAGGATATATCTTATAACAGGATGAGTTTTTGCCTTGGTGGCTCTGTCTGTGGTGGGTTTACCTGTGGCATGGATCTGTTGGAGATAAGAAGGTGCTAGTGTCAGTAAAGCACTGAAGAAGGGGTGATGGGAATGGGGCAGACAGTTTTCCCAGCTGTAGGAATTAAAACCACTTCTGCAAAACATGGAGATCTTCATAAGTGAGGCCGCTGGGTTTGTATCCATTAGACTAATTATACTGGCCTTGATCCTGCAAATGTGCTCAGGGGTGAGAATAGCAGAGGCTTTAGTGCAAATGGTGCCTGTTGTTCTAGCTGTCAGGTTTATTGCCCGAAGAAAACAACTCTTTCTCTCTTGAGCAGTGTAATTAGCATTTTCCATCACAGCTTTTGGTTCAAGTCTGGCAGGAAGTCTAAATAAAACAGCAGCCTGCTTCAAGAAAGGTGCACAAATACAGGGTTTTCTTGAATGAATTTCATGTGCCAGCATCGAATAGTTCACTGTATCTCTGTATTGGGCTGAACATTTTTGGCAGGGAGATTACTGCCTTGTTTCTATGGCAACTGAGATCATGTCATGGATACTTGGACATAAAACCCCATGTGCTCACAGCTTCGGCTCTGAGAGTGCCAGTTAAGCTGTGAGCACAGATTTCTTCCTGCATGCTTGCAGGAGTTCAGTTTCAAGCAAGCCAAGACAACTCCTTTCTCTGTGCATCTTTCTTTAGGGTGATTAAATACTTGTTTGCAAATGTTACTTGGATCTACTGGTTTCACAAATACAACAAGCTAGTGGGTATCTGGCTTTTTTCCTCTGTTCTGGTTTAGGGGAGAAAGAGCCCTCACAGACATCAGTGGGTTTTACTGTTTCTTCTCATCATGACTTGTGTAAAAAATGAGTTACGATAAATGGGCATTGCTGCTTTGGTTTTATCCCTCTGCTATCTGATTCTTTAGGTTGGGTAGAAGGCAGAAGCTCTTCCCTGTGAGGGTGCTGAGGCGCTGGCACAGGGTGCCCAGAGAAGCTGTGGCTGCCCCATCCCTGGCAGTGTTCAAGGCCAGGTTGGACACAGGGGCTTGGAGCAAGCTGCTCCAGTGGAAGGGGTCCCTGCCTGTGGCAGGGGGCTGAAACTGGATGAGCTTTAAGCTCCTTCCCAACCCAAGCCAGTCTGGGATAAGAAGCCTTCAATAACGAGATGATAAATTGAAGGAGCTCTGGGCTTGCCTACGGTGCTGGACAGGCGAATTTGCCCAAGAAAGCCCTTCAATTTAATAACTCCACGTTGGTAATAAAAGCCAGTAAAAGCTACTGCATCTGATTGTGTTCAAATGGACTTAAAGCTTCCCCTGTAAAAGAAATGGAAAAATAAAGGCAGATTCCAAGGTAACTGGAGGGATAGATTGATTCGCTCTTACTAAGGGGTTTTAATTGTTTCCTAGCTCTGCATCATGCACATAGATTTCTAACATCCACATTTGCAGTGAGTGCTCTGCCCTGCTTCTGCCTGGGAGGAGAGAGGCAGAGGGAATAGCAATGACTGTACTAACAGGAAAAAATTGGTGTGGGAGAGGTGTAGTAAGAGAACACGCACAGAAGCAGCATCAGAAACCTGGTGTTTGTTAGGGGAGGAGCAGAACTGGTGATAGACCCCCATCTCTTAGCCCTGGCTTCTCTGAAATGCTGCTTGTGCTGGCACTGTGGAACGTTCTGTTTGCAGTCTATGGTTTAACAGAGCTCAGATCTGCTCTTTGCAGAAGCACTGATTCTGGAATGAGCTTATATACTCACCAGTGATAGCCCTTGGCAAGCATCACTCGCTGTGCCTGCTTGCTCCTGCAAGCTGCTTTGCACAAAGCGTGGCTCTGATGATTATCCTTTGGGGTGGGGATCTGTCTGGCTTGGTTGCAGGACTAGTGAGGCAGCAGTGGAAACATGCAGTGCAGAAGGTGTTATCAAGGCAATGCCACAGCTGGATTAAGTAGCCTAAACCAGGGCATGTCACACTGAGGCTTAAACAAGTTATTCAGCATGCTGCTCAGCTGCTTCAATTGGTGATTTGTAGGCTGCTGGTTGCAATCTGCATAAAAGGTATAAAAATAGTGTTGATTACTGAGTCCTTTCCATAGCCTATATCTGGCATAATGTCCTATATAATCTTAACACTCCATTTCAGACAGAGAGCTAAGCAGGGAGAAGAGCTGAACCCTGACACAGCTTGGTTGTTTTCAGAGTGAAGGTGTTCAAACACACGTTAGCCCTCACTTGGGTGAGTTCTTCCAGCAGGGAAAATGTTTTCTTCCACCTCCTATCAGGCTTAAATTAAGCAAGAGATGGAGGAATGAGTCCTACACTCAATATTGACCCCTAACAGCATCCCTTTATCTTGACACATCTCTTGATCTTCGTCTTTGTACTCTGAAATAAGTGGTGATGTTTGGAGCTGTGAGGATTGAGTGTTGCATGACACCACTGAGGAGGAAATGGGATGAGGGGAGCAGTGGGATGCGTGCGCTGTTGGACCCATCCAGTGAGGCTTTGCTCCTGCTCTTGGAGACCAAAACCCTTCAGTGTCTCACTGAAATCAGGCAGTTGATGATGTGATTTACAGCCATTCCACTGCAACATCGGTGCCTTGCAATGAGTGGAGGAAACCATCAGCTGGGCTGTGGCAACTGTTAGATTAGCTTGGTTGCAACATCAAATTCCTCTGCCTCTTGAGCTATGTGGTTGCTTTCATCCTTCATGCTCTTGGCCAAGAAGGCATCAGTGCTCTTTCCCCTTCTTTTAGCCTCTGAGTGCTTTTTGAAACTTCTGATCCTCTGGGCTATAGGCAAGGAATGATTTGCACTTTGCCTTGCAATGTCAGTGCTCTGGGGAATAAAATGCAGGGATGCTGCCTTGGATCTGCTTCCTTGTTTCAGTGCTTAGGCCTTTTATCCAGGGAATAAAAGTCCTTTTAAGGCTGGGAATTGTGCATGAAATAATGGATACTTGGACTGCATTAGAGACCTGCTTGAGGTCTGGGGTTTTAGCCTATACAGGTAATGATGTCTGCCCGAAGTACCCAGCCGCTTCCTTGTCCATTTGATTTGGAGCAGTCACATAAAGTTTTCTTCTTCAGACATCTGCAACAAGAGAAGAAAAGCCCCATTTCTTAAGCAGAATCTAGAAGACCAGAGGAGAAACTGAGTTTGGGCAGGCTGGAGCTGAAGCTTTTGCTCTTACTTGGGTTGCGCACAGGGGAATTCTGCAGAGAATCCTTTTGGAGAAAGTGTTGCAATGAGAAGCTAATACAGTGCTCTGATTTCCTCAAACCTGCTGGAGAGTAGGGCCCCTGTGCTGTGCTATAGGATGCCAAACTCATGATCTTCAGGGAGTCCCTGGCAGTGCTCAAGGCCAGGTTGGACACGGGCTTGGAGCAAGCTGCTCTTGTGGAAGATTGCCCTGGCTGTGGCAGAGGTTGGAACTGGATAAGCTTTAAGGACCCTTCCAACACAAATCATTCCATTATTTCCAGTCTTTTTGCTTGCTGCCGTATGGATTTGATCTTCATGCTCCCAGCTACATGGCACTAAATCTCTCTGAGGTCTGAAGGTCCTCCAGGTCAGTTAAAACCCAACTAAAGCAAAGCCAAGCTGCACTGCTTTGCCAGCTCTCCAAACCCACATAGGGGCTGGCAGAGCTCTTTAGTTTTGCTTTCCTCTTCTCTTCCCAGCAATGGGAATGGAAATGATGAGTGCAGGGCAAGGTGGGAAGAGGTAGCACAGGATGTCACTGGTGCAGTGGCCACTGCTTTGCCCATCCCCACAAGTCATTTCTGACATGACCATTGTATTTTTAACTGCCCCCACCTGATGGTGTCTGACTGGTCTGTTTTAAGAACCTGGCCTGCTGCCATTGGTGTGTTACAGATGGGGAAATAATTCTCTTTCCCTGCCTTAAATAAGGGAGCTACTCAACTCTTGCTGCTCTAGTGAGCTGCAACGTGGTCACACCAAACCAGCCCCGGTGGCTGCTTGGTTTGGTCCCTATTTCCAAGCACAGAGCAGTGCTGCCTGGGAGCCCAAAGGGATGAAGTCTCTGTGCAGAGCTCCCAGCTTGGCTCCCTCCTTGTTTTTCCTGCTAACATGCTCTCCTTTCCGGGAGTTCTAAAATAGCCCATGGGCCGAGGCCAGCTCCTGATGCACAAGCGCTTCCCCTGGGAGCAGCGTTTTCCTTCCTTGCTGCAAGCTCTGCCACTGAAATGAGGGGGAAATGGGGAAGTTTGGGTTCATCCTCTATTTAGGAGCCGAACCGGATGAAGAATCACCACTGGAGAGGAGGCATGGGGCTGCCTGGGAGCCAGGAGGTCGCTTGTAATCCTTTCTCTACCAGTGGCCTTCTGTAACCTGCTGCCTTGCCTGTATTTATTTACCTCCTAACTACAGGCCTCTGCTCTGAGCTCAGTGCTGGAGCAGTACAAGGGGTGCAGAAGGCACGGGTGTTTCTTTCCAACACATCAGGCCCCTTCTGTGGCCAGAGGGGATGGTTGGGTGCAGGTGATAAGCCATGCTCTTCCTCTTCAGCTATTTGAGGATGGGCTTGGTGGTATTTTTAGTGTCTGCCTGTGAAGTCAGCCTTGAGCCTGTCTGCTTGGAGGCCTTCCTTTCTAATTTGGGCAGGGTTGCATACTTGGAGATCTGCCTGGGGACTGGGGACCTTGTAAGAATTCCTGCTAACAAGCCTATGTCTCCCAGGCACTTGGAGGTGCTTATTCATCAGCTGTGAGGGATCTGTACCTGTTCAGAGGGAACAGATCCTTTTCTCTGGTTGCTCCTGAGACTGATGGAGAGTGAAATCCCATCGTGTCTGTCACCTAAACCACTTGATGTTGTTTCTCATGGGTATAACCCTGTGTAATACCTGCAATATTTGCTTTCCTCATTTGTGCAGAAGCAGAATGGTGGTGTTGCATCCAATGGGCTGGTCTGAGTTCCTTCAGAGTGTACCTACTAAGGCTCTTTGTCTCTCTTTAACTTGCAGGAGTCTGAGTCTGAGAACAAGCTGGATGGAGAGACAGCATCAGACAGTGAAAGCAAATCTGAGTTTGGAGGATCCCCCCCGGTGCCAACATCAGATGACACTCCAGAGGTCCTCAACAGGGCCCTCTCCAACCTGTCCTCAAGGTACCACTCACTGAGCATCATCTCCCTCTGCTGCCAGGGTCCCTGCATGGTCACTGGGGCTGTCCTAGCCCCAGCAGCATGGTGGTGGCTGCTGGAGGCTGAAGAAGCTGCTCTCAGAAGCGCTGTGTTTCCCTCCCTGGTATGCAGGAAGGTGCCCCTGAGCCACAGGAAACAGAAGATGATGGTGACAGTGCTTGGGAGAGCAGAGCTCTCAGGGGTGCTGTGGTGGGAGAGGTCCCAAGAAGAAACTAGGAGTATTCTTTACAGGCTGCTTTGGGGAGGAAAACATCTTATTTCTGTCATGGGAGAAAGTGTCTCTGCTGGGTGTGCTGTGGGGATGGGAGAGGTTTGAGGCAGGGTGGTGGGACATAGGACCAGGTTGCCCAGAGAAGCTGTGGGTGCCCCATCCCTGGCAGTGTTCAAGGCCAGGTTAGACCTGGCTTGGAGCAAGCTGCTCTAGTGGAAGGTGTCTCTGCTCGTGGCAGCGGTTGGAACTGGATGAGCTTTAAGGTCCCTTCAACCCAAACCATTCCATGATTCTGTGATTTCATGGTCTCCTGGACAGCAGTGAGGGTGCAACACACCAGAGCACATGTGTGCTCTTGAAAAAGGGTGTAGAGATGGGTAATGGTCCCCATTTTAGTTGAACTTATCATGTAGCTTGTCCAAGGTGTGTGAAACCTGTAGCTGAGCAGGAACAGACACTCTCCCATCCCATTTCAGCGCCCTGGGAGATGCTCTGCCCCTGCATGTAGTGAGGGGGAGACTGAATTGTACTGCAGCCTCGCAGCTGCTGCAAGCAGGCCTTCAGTGGGTCGAGGCCTCTGCAGCACTGAAAGGAAACTTGGGGTTCCTAGGGCTTGTTTCCTTCCTGTGATATGCAGAGAGCAGCAGTGCTCTCCTGCTTCCTTGCTTTGGTTTGACTTTCTCTAACGTCTTCCCTTCTCTGTGGCTTAGATGGAAGAACTGGTGGGTAAGAGGCATCCTCACGCTGGCAATGATCACCTTCTTCTTCATCATCATCTACTTGGGACCCATGGTCTTAATGACAATAGTAAGTGCTTCAGAGAGATCCTGGCACTCACAGTGGTTGGGGCAAGGTTGCTGGGGTGGGCAGCTCAGAGCTGAGTATTGTAGAGGTCCTTTGTCCACTTGCTGGATTTCCTCTGTGGAGGAAGCCTGGAAGGAATCAGTGACTGCCTGCCCTGATGGGCAGCATATGGTTGCAACTGAAGCTAACACCAGGAGTTGTCAGGAACCTCCTGCAGAGGAAGGGGGAGGGAAAAGCAATGTGGGCAGCTTCCCATGTTGGATTAGGAGACTCTGCCAGACTGGCAGCAACTGCTAAAGTACCTTTTGCTGTACACATACATGGCTTTTTATCTCCCTGAGGAAAGAGGTGTTTAACCAACATGTGTGAGATCTTCTGCATGTCTTTTGTGCAGGTGATGTGTGTCCAGATCAAATGTTTCCATGAGATTATCACTATTGGCTATAATGTGTACCACTCATATGACCTGCCCTGGTTCAGGACACTCAGCTGGTGAGTAAGGGGGCTTCTGTGGCACAGTAATGCTTCAACTCCTCACAGATCTTCTGGCTGCCTCCAAACCAGAGACCCTGGGATTGCTCTGTGCTGACCAGGGTCATCTGGTAGCAGGTCTTGTCAAAGAAAAGCCCCCATAAGTCTTGAAAGAGCCTGTCTGGATAAAGGTTGTCCAGAGATTTTTGTCCCATGATCTGTGCAAGGACCAGCATTGACAGGCATGATCCTTTGGAGATGGACATGGGTGCTCAAGTGAGATGGGAGTTTTTAGGTGAACACTAGGACTTAAGGGCTGGGCAGAGGGCAGGCGCAGCGCTTTGGGGCTGCAGAGGCCTGTTGAGGAGTGCCACCTAAAGGCAGAAAGTCTTTGTGCATCAGGAGCCCAATTCCAAGTCTCTTCCCTGTGGGATCCATAGCAAGGCAGAGCTGAGTGCTGCAGCCACTGGTTCAAATGAAGGTGGGATTCCTGAACTGCAGGAAATCAAGTTCTGATGTCAATTGAAGCAAACCTGTTTGCAGTGGGCCAGAGCAATAGGAAGACCTCAGGGATCAGTCACTTTCTGTCTCTCTAGAAGCCTTTTGGGGTTCTGCTAACGAGGATCTGCATCCTTCCCAGGTACTTCCTGCTCTGTGTAAACTACTTTTTCTATGGTGAGACTGTGACAGATTATTTCTTCACCCTGGTTCAGAGGGAGGAGCCCCTGCGAATCCTCAGCAAATACCACCGCTTCATTTCTTTCACCCTCTACTTAACAGGTAGGGACCACGTTTTCTCTTGGTTCATCTTGGCTGGGCTGGAGGGGAGAAACCTCCTTGAGCTAACCTTGTCCAGAGCCTTGTGTGCAATGCAGTGTCCATAGCAAGTGAGCTCTGCTCTTCAGTGATGCTGTAACTTGGGTGCATTGTTGGAGTATCTCTTACATGAGGCTCTGTATAAGGAAACTCCATTACTCCATATGGGTCAGCCAAGCTTGATTGTTAATTGTCCAAGTATTACTTATAGGCAGTGGTATTTTGTGACCTCCAAAGTAGTTCATCTTCCCACTCCCCATTGCTGCTCCCTAAGGAGCTGTGTCATAGTGAAATAGTATTTGTTGCTGTTGAAGATGCATTCCCACCATTTGCTATCCTTCTGTCTCTCATCAGGTTTCTGCATGTTTGTTTTGAGTCTGGTGAAGAAACATTATCGCCTCCAGTTCTACATGGTAAGGTTAAATGCAGGGCCTGCCTGCCCCCACTTGGAGGCAGAAGGAATAATGTAGGCTGCTTGAAAATCCTCTGTGGAGGACTAGGTGTGTGCTGGTTGTGCATTGAAATGCTGCCTGGAAGAAAAGTTACTGTGAGCAGAGGGTAGTTTTAGGAAGCTTTCCAGTTTATTCAGCACACAGGGGTATGGCTTGGGTATCTGTCAGTCTCTTCTTATATTGTCAAAAGGCTGAGAGGTGTGGGATGAGGGTGGGCTAAAGAGTGTTTGGTCTAGCAGAAGTCTTCCCAATGAAGGTCACCTCTGGGCTTAAGCTAAAGTATGCCCATAAATTACTGCTGGTGACTTGTCAGCTCTGATGGCCCTGGGTGTTTGTTGTGGTGAAGGTGCATGCTAGACCTGCACATCTGCATGAGCTGCTCTCTGAGGTGTAGCATCTGATTGCTAGAGCATCACTGCCAGTGATGTGTATGGCAGTGTCTAGTGCTTGCTGTCTTCTCTTCCAGTTTGGATGGACCCATGTGACGTTGCTAATCGTTGTTACCCAGTCACACCTCATCATCCACAACCTGTTTGAAGGGATGATATGGTGAGTTGCTGTGTGTTCCACGTTGCTTTGTTTTCTGCAGAACACTGACCACGTTTTTTGAGTTCAAACTGTTCTACAAAAACGAATGGCCAAGGAGAAGGTGCTTTGTGTGAGGAGCTGACCTGTTCAGAGTAGAGAGACTGGGACCTCTTCAGCATAGGACTTGCTTTGAGCTACTTGAGCAGTTCAGGGAGTTCTTGTAAAGAAGCATCTGGACATTGCTGTGGGGTGCAGGGACCTATTAAGCAGCGTCAGGCCTTTGTAGATGCTTCCTTTTGATACCCACATCTAGCAAATGATGGGCAAGTGTTGCTCAGCACTTGATTTGGGGCAGTGCTGGCAGTACCATGTTAAAGCAGCACTGTGAAAGGAAGATGGCAACCTGCCACCTTACTCCAGCTGCTGTGGAGAGGGAAAGCCCCTTTGGTGGGATTACCAAACCCAGCAGGGGCAGGAACTGATTTTGGCCACTTTAAGACTTCACGTTCCTCTGTGTGTCATAACCATCCCAGGAGACTTTGGAAGCTGCCTGCTTACAGCTAAAATGCACCCTTCAGGGGTGAGGGAATCTAACAAGGCAAGTATATAACAGCATGTCATATGTGGAAAAGAAAATGGGCTTAAACCAGGCCATTTTGGCTTCTCAACCTGCTTTTTAGTCCAGAGCACTAGAGTAACGCCCAAGATTCCCTAGGAGCTTTATGTGGCTGCTCCTCACATTGCATTGCAGCAGGAGGTGTTGGTGTGATGGCACTGCAAAGCATCTTATAGAGCTTATTTGAGTCTTGGAGTTTTATCTTGGCACTTCCCAATGGTTTGATTCTTCTCCCATCCAGGTTCATTGTCCCAATTTCCTGTGTGATCTGCAATGACATCATGGCATACATGTTCGGGTTCTTCTTTGGCCGCACACCACTCATCAAGGTTTGGAACACTTTGGGGGGCAAAACACCCATTTTTGGCTTCTTTGGGTCTTAGCCCTGTGTTCCCTCATCTCCAGTTTTATGGCTGCTTGTGGGTCTGAAGCAAAGCTCTAAATTAAACTTGGTCTTTGAGGCTGTAAAGTTAAATCATAGAATCACGGAGGTGGGAAAAGACCTTTAAGGGCATCAAATCCAACCGGGAATGAATGAACCATGTCAGACCAAGATGTTGGTGTCAGCTTCTGACCAAACTTGTTGGTTGGTGGCACTGATTTGTATTGCCTCAGCAATTCCCAGGGGAGGAAGGGCTCCAGGGGTGTGTGGAGATGTATGGTCTGTAATTCCCCCCTTTCCTTTCTCTGCAGCTCTCCCCAAAGAAGACCTGGGAGGGGTTTATTGGAGGATTCTTTGCCACTGTTTTGTTTGGATTGCTGGTAAGTAGCAACCATGGAGCTTCTTCCATTGTTCTCTTCCCTTGATAGGTGTCCTGTCTAAAAACTGCAGCCCAGCTTTAAGCACTCTGGGCTCTTGCCACAGACTTCCCTTTTCCCTGGCTGACCAGGATTTGAACTGCCCATGGCTTTGTGTGGATGCTGCAGATGGAACAGCACTGCAGGAGGTTTTTAGTCCATTTTAGACCCTGTGACATGTTCATTACAGTAACTATCCATGACATTTTCTCTCTGCTGCTGTGCATCATTTCAAGGGCTGTGTAGGGAACAGAGCACTCAGAATATTCTTATCTCGTTTTACGATGATCTCTGTGTCTGCTTGGTTCTGTCCTCTCAGCCCAGGGTTTCCTGTCTCAGCGTGTCCTTATGGGGCTCCGAGCACTGCTTGTTGAGCAGATGCGCTTGCTAAATGGAAATGCTCACTCTGCCTTTAGCCAATTAGTGCTTCTCAGGAGAGTAATCTCCTTACTGAAGCTGGGAGCATGGCTCCCTCCTTGCCTTGTCCCCTTGAGTTGCCTTTTCACTTGAGATCAGCTCTGCCACATTGCTCAGGGAAATACTAATCCTGTTTTCTCTTGCCGTGTCTCTTTTCCTCTCTCCCGGAAGCTGTCCTATGTGATGTCAGGGTACCGGTGCTTCACCTGCCCTGTGGAGTTCAACAATGACACCAACAGCTTCACAGTGGACTGTGAGCCATCCGAGCTGTTCCAGCTACAGGAGTACAATATCCCTGTGGTGCTGCAGTCCGTGGTGGGCTGGGTAGGACTCTCTTTGCTTACTGGATCTTACTTATTGGGATAGGAATTCTAAGAGACCAGGGCTTTATTTTGATGGTCTTCGAAGAGACATGACGAGGGATGATGGTACAAAAGGGGGATTTTAGTGGTGCTCTGTGTTGGCTGATGGCCCAAAGAAATCATCCAGAGTCCGGTGGGACATTAAACTACTTGAAACCCAACTGACCTAAAGCCTGGAGAAAACGGAGAAAGAGGGGTAAATGCTGTTCTGATTGAAAAGCTCTCTCTGATATGATGTTCTTTCTGCAGAAGACAGTCCGGATGTACCCCTTCCAAATCCACAGCATCGCTCTGTCTACTTTTGCCTCCCTCATCGGGCCATTCGGAGGCTTCTTTGCAAGTGGATTTAAGAGGGCCTTCAAAATCAAGGTGAGGATGGTGAAGGTCCTTTCCGTTCTAGAAAGGAAAGGCTGAATGGTTGCTACCACTCTAAATAGTCTCTGTGCTCTGAGGAGTGGCAGGCTGGGCGCTTTGGGAAGGGATGGGAGGTTTGCTGGGTCACAGGGAAAATGCTGGAGCAGGATCAGGGGGTTTTAACTGAATGGGGAGGGACCTTAACATTTCAGCTGGTATTTGAAATGCTGCTTTTGTGCAGATCTTGAGCTAGAGGAAGAAAGAGCCAGTCAGGAAATTTTGCAATCTGAGGTTTCCCTTGATGTCTTGCACTCTGGCTTTATGTCTAAACAGTCTATGTTCCGTTAAGATGCCTTGAAAAGGCAAGATGGGGTTGCAAGAGATAAACATTGGCCTTCCTTGACCTTTGAGTGACAGATCCGAGTTAAGCCTTGATGCCCCTCAGGCACTGGTGGTCTTCCTAAAGGAGAGACTTTTAAAACCAGGGGGAGATTAAACAAAATATCTTCTTAATCTGGCTTTTGCCTTCTGGAGAGAATTACTGCAGGGGTGTGTGTCACACACAGAGGTACTAATTCAAGTGCAGGGCATTTGACACTGCTGAATGTGCTCTCTTCTGCTTTGCACAGGACTTTGCCAACACAATCCCAGGGCATGGAGGTATCATGGACCGCTTTGACTGTCAGTACCTGATGGCAACCTTTGTTAACGTGTACATTGCGAGCTTCATCAGGTATTTAGTGCTTTGTGGGGAAGTCTGGGGGCTCTCAAACTTAGGAGATGTACAGGCTTGTAGTTAGAATCATAGAATCACAGAATGGTTTGGGATGGAAGGGACCCTCAAAGCTCATCCTGTTCCAACCCCCTGCAATGTGCATATGGACATCTTCATCTACTTCAGAAACCACGTCCAGCCTGGCCTTGAATGTTTTCAGGGATGGGGCATCCACCACCTCTCTGGGCAACCTCTGCCGGTGTTTTACCACCCTCATTGTAAAGAATTTCTTCCTCACATCCAGCCTGAATCTCCCTCTTTTAGTTTTAAACCATCACCCCTTGTCCTATTGCAACAGGGCCTGCTAAAAAGTCTCTTCCCATCTTTCTTATAGGCCCCTTCCACAGTGGACAATGCTCTTGGAGCAGATCAGGTTTGGGGTTGAGGTTTTTGTTACAGTTCATCATCCTGTGCTTTCTGAAGCCATTTCCACACCTGAAATGGAGTTAAGCTCCTTGGGTAGACCTGGGAAAGGAACAGATATCATGGAGATTTAGCAATGTGACTCACTGCTGCTGATGCTTTTGTGTTTCAGAGGTCCCAACCCAAGCAAACTGATCCAGCAGTTCTTAACCTTGCGGCCAGACCAGCAGCTCCACATCTTCAACACACTCAAAGCACACCTTGTTGACAAGGGGATATTAGGTCGCTTGGAGGATGCATAGACAGTGGTGATTGGAACAGGACTGAAAACAGACCCACCTCCTCGAGGAAATTCCTGGCTCACCTGATCTCAGACAATAACAAGGCCTCATTTCACTGTAACTTTTCTTCCTTTCTTGTTAAATGTTTGCATTTTGGGGTGTTTTTTTTAATAATAAATTTCTATAGCTTTGGTTCAAACGAGCAAATCTTGGGTTTGTAGCTGAAGAGGAGCTCAGAAGGACTGTTGGGTGAAGTAGGAGGGTATGGCTGTCCTCGTGGGCTGGTCTTCACCTCACTGCATGTGGGCAGCGCTGAACTTCTCCTCTGAGTGTGTTTCTGCAGGGAATTACACCAGCGTTGGCCGTACGTGTGTGAAGGTGAAGCCATGCAACTCCTGTCGGGCCAGGCTGTGGCCACGATGGCAACTCTGGGATCATCCTTTCTCCAGTGGGAACTGTGAGTGCAGTGTTCATATCCCCAGACAGCCACGGTCCTGCTTGCGTGCAGTCTCCTGTAGCCTGCACGGTGAGCACGAGGCTTCCCTCATTGGAAGAGGATCTTGTTCTAATCCAGCTGTATTTCTTCTGCCCAGCCAGGCACTTGCATCTGTGTTCACTTGCTGCTGCTTGCAGTGCCTCCCCCTCCCCCTTCTGGCTGATAGTTTGGCAAATAAGAGTTTTATAACCAATTAAACCAGAAAGACTGAGGAAAAAGAGTCAAGAACCTGGTAGTTGCTTGTGGGAATGTGGGAGGTTCCAATTGCTTCAATACTGAATGGAGTAAATAAGGTTTGAAAGAACATTGAAATGCCATTGAGTAATTCCTGCCAAGTAAAGCAGGAACAACCCTTTAACTTGGTTCATTTCCCCCCATCAAATAACCTTTAAGCAACACTGAACCACACTTTGGTTGGAAACCCCACACTGGGAGATAAATCTGGGGAGCATATTCCTATTGTTCCTTCTCCTGCAGCTGCTGGTTGGGGCTCCAGCACCCCCTGGAGCTTTCAGCTGGGTATTTTGGTTTCCTTTCAGGGATCATGTCTATCACCTGTTTGTTACTTGAGTTCTAGATGTCCTGCTGCTGAGTTCATCATGGTCTATGTCGCATTTCAGTCTGGGTTCATTTACCTGCAGGCTTCTGTCCTGCTTCTCTTCCTAAACCTTGTCATAAGTAGTTTGTACTTAATAGGTATAAGTTTTATCCAAGTATTTTCCTTTATTTTGTCATACTTTTGTATTATTTAAAAATGAGAGCCCTAAAGATTGTAAACCTCTTTTTTTTGTGATTAGATAACGAAAATATCCCCCCCCTTTACACCTTTTGCAATGATCCCAAACACGAGGTGACTCTGATTTTACTTCTTTCTATAGTTTGTGCATGGGAGAGAGAAACTTCATCATATTTTAACCTGGGGAGCGAGTGTCAGGGAAAGATAATACAGAAGTACATTGCTGTTTTCAAGCATCCACCTTCCACACAGCCACCCCCTGCATATAGAGACATGCACACACTGCAAGCTAGCTAAGTATCGACAGAAAAGAAGTCACCTGGACATAGTTTGTAGCTCAGAGTCCGTATTCTGATCCTGCCATTGCTTTCCTTTCCCCTGAGTGAGCCAGAGAGCACACATGTGTAAATACATGACCAGATGCCGACGTCTCTCTTACATTCCTCCTTCCTGAGTGCTCAGCTCTGCTTCATCTCCCTCATCAGGAACCACAGGGCAGGAGGTTGTGCTCCTTTTGCTGCAGGTATTTGGGTGAAAGCAGATTGCAGGGAAGAAGGGGCTGCTTCCACAAAGTATCTTCAGCCAGTGCTGGCAGAGTTGCTGGCTTCTGGCTTCTGCTACAGGGGAGCCAGTTCAGGACTGTTTGAAGCTAGTGGTTGTACATAGAGGCTTTCCTGTTCTGGCTGTGGAGACTCTTCCCTTCCAGCCTGAGTTAGGCAGGGGTCTATTTTCTGTTGATTTAGAGGTCTCATCCCCTAATTTGGGAATTAAAGGGGAGAATTAAGGTGCTTCCATCTCCCTTTGTGCAGGGAGGATGCTTGCTCTGTATTACACAGAACCATTCGGGTTGGAAGGGACCTCTGGAGATCGTCCAGTCCAACCCTTTAGCCACCTAGAGCAGGTTACACAGGAGCACATCCAGGTGGGTTTGGAATGTCCCTGCAAAGCAGTTTGCCCTGTGGGGTCAGAGAAGCTGATGCTTTTCTGGATTCCCCAACATCTGCCAAACCCCTTTGTAAGTGCACTCTTGGGTCCTAAGTCAGTCCTCAGAAGCTGTAGTGGTGATAGGTATTACAAGAGATGCTCTTTATGTTAAGAAGTTTTTCCATATGGCTCTGCAGTCCCCTGCTCATGTTGCTTTCAGCCTTTGGTACCTCTTTAGCTGTAATTAGTGGGGCAAAAGCCTAACACAAAGCTTTCCTGCATGCTTTTGAGTGAAGCAGCATTTGGGCCTTTTGAAGGGTGCGGTGCTGGCTGTGGACACTGGAGGGCAAAGCAGTTGCATTTAGCAGCTTCCAGGGCTAGAGAGGAGCTGCAGCAGTGTTTGCATGTGGCAGCTTTAGTCTTGCTTCCTTGCCAGCAGTGCAGTGAAAGGGGGGGCTTCCGAGGCTGATTTGATCCTGAAGGGTTCATAGAAAGGGTTTAGCATCCTGCTCTGAAGTTCATAACTGAGTGGGACCAGTGCATCCATTTGAGAAGTGAAGGAGGAAGGGAGGGAGAGGAGAGGTGTGAATATTATTTGCAAGCTCTACAGCTCAACATGCTGAGAAATAGTGGTGAGCTCTGTAGTGTGTTCTCTGTTGGGGTGAGAGCCGTGGTGGCAAACCCACTTCTGTACCACTGGTGTGAGTGTATGTGGTAGCACTGCTCAGCTCTTAGCGAGAGCGCTGTCTGAAACAGCATTTGGTGGGTTCTCCCCATCAGCCCAGCCTGTGAGTGGCTTTTGTTTGCTGTAAATACCTCAAGTTAGGCGTAGAAAGTCTAGAAGAAACGCAAAGTTGATGTTACTGGCTTTGGCTGCCCCTAAAGGAGTTAATTGTGATGCCAAGGGGCATGTAGCAAGGCACATTAAGCCTTGCAGGACCTTGGTCGTGCTGCAGCTCTCACAAGCATTAGGTTTGGAGGGAGAGCCCACGCTGACACCAGGGATGTCCAGGTGAGGTGATACAGGGATGCTCCTGTGATGTTGCTCCAGCTCAGCATTGCACCATGGTTTTTGTTCTCAGTGGGCTCCACCGTCAGAGAAGCTCCTCCAGCTTGTGCCCAGCAAGAAGGGAATAACCAAGCACAGGGGGAGGTACTGTGCCAGCCAGAGTGTGTGTGCTTGGGAGGGAAGGAAGAGAAAAGCAGGATTTGGCCAATGTGAAGCCCAGCAGAGTGTCACTGCTGCTTGTGGTGTGGAGACCACCTTTTCATCAGCAGTTGTAGCAGACACAGAAGGATAAGTGTATTTGATCAAAGGGATAGAAAGCTGCTTTTGCTGGTGGGAGAAGCTGCTGTCCTGGTGAAGGGACTAAACATGATGCTGGTTTGCTGGTGGGTGATTTAGTACAGGTCAGACCGGGTTTGATGCTGCTTGGCTGGGTCTGTGAGGATGAGCACTTGGCATGATCTGATGGGAATTTGCTCTTCCAAGTCAGATAAGTTTGCAGATGGGATGCACGGCTCAGTGGAACATCTCCACCTGGTTCCTGCATTTAGGGTCATGCCCACCACTGATCAGCATATGTTAGTTAGAGATCCTTCAGGCTGATGGGCTCAGAAGTCTGCTGACACCGATCCCAAGCTGTTGCATTGGATTCTTGGTACCCTGTGCAGCTGGAAATCCCACAGCATCAGCTAATGCTTGGCAGCAGGTTGTGAAATGCCAGTTTCTCATGTTCCAAGGGCTGTGTCCTGTTTCTGATGTGTGCAGCCAGTCCCCCTGAGCATGGTTGTGATGGGATCTTGGTATCTCTTTCTTCCCCTGCCTCCTCTAACCAGCTCTGTGTAAGAGGAGGAGGGCAAAGCTGTGTGGGGAGCATCCATACGACTCATCCAGACCTTCCTGGGGACTGGAGAGCATCGTGTCCCAAAGAGCATGGTATGAAAGCTCCTGTGGTTCCTGCCCTCTGTAACCAGCCCCAGAGTTGCTTTTGTACTGCTGTAATCTTGATGTGCTCCTGTTCTCCAGCCCTGATGTGTTTCTACATCTGCTTCTTTCTCTGTGCACTGTTCTTTTGATTCATGGTTTAGCTACACCTGTAGAGTTGCCTTTCTTTACCGAATGTCCAGATGTGATATATTGTATATTTTAAAGTATTTACCCTATTTATATACTATGTGTTACTGTTAAATAAATATAAGTTCCATTATCTGTAGTGTTTTATTCAGTGCTGTGTGGGAGATGCTGAAAGCCTCTTGTCCATGTTCTGCGAAGCAGATGGGTCTGTTTTAACCTGGGCTTCCACCATTCCTTGCCCTGTAGCTCTTGTTCCTTAGGGATCTTCAGAAGAGCAAACTGGTTGTGGCAAAGACAGACATGAAAGCTGGAGATGGGCTGAGCACACAGGTCAGGTTGGATGGGGCTTGGAGCAAGCTGCTCTAGTGGAAGGTGTCCCTGCCCATGGCAGGGGGTTGGAATTGGTTCATCTTAAGGTCCTTTCCAACCCAAGCCATTCTATGACCAGACCATCCAGGCCCATCTGATCCAAGATGGTGTTGATTCAAGGGAGGTGTTGACACTGCTGCCTCCTGCAGCTGAGCCCGTTTTACCCTAAAGCTTTCATTGGGAATGTGGAAAGCTGCTGGACTTCCACCTAGCATCAGTTGCAGCTTCCTTTCAGCTGTTTCTCCTGATGTGTGTGGTTAGAGCAGCACTAGTTTTAGATCTTGTGTTATTTTGAGTAGTTTTGACTTATCAGCTAAGCCCAGCCCAACCCAGCAGTAGCCTTCTTTCTGCTTCCTGTCACACTGGGTCCCCGTATTCAGGTAACTTAATCCTCCATCAACAACCTAATGTGCTACCCTCTCTCTACAGCATTACTCCAGAGTCCCAACTCTTGTGTTGTTACACATCACCCAAGGAGGAGCGTGCAGGTTAAGTAGGAAGCTGCTGAGCAGTGCTGTGCTATGAAGCAATGAGATGCTGAGAGGTCTTGAAGGATCTGCTCGTGTTAAATCTTTCAGCAACTGCCTTGCAGTGAGTCACACACATCATCTGACACACCAGCCCCAGAGGCTATCAGCATTGCTGCTTCCATTTCAGCTGAATCATAGCTTCATAGCATGGTTTGGGGTGAAGGGACCTTAAAGCTCATCCAGTTTCAACCCCTGCTATGGGCAGGGACCCCTTCCACTAGAGCAGCTTGCTCCAAGCCCCTGTGTCCAACCTGGCCTTGAACACTGCCAGGGATGGGGCAGCCACAGCTTCTCTGGGCACCCTGTTCTGAAAGATCCCTCCTTGTTTCTCCCCATTCTGTGGCAATGTAATGAACTCACACGTTGAAAAGTACAAATTCCCAGTAGGAATCTTGGTGTGAGCTGTGTTCCAGTCCCAGAACCCACAGTAGACCTCAGCCCAGGGCTGCCTTCCTGCAAGCAGGTCTCTGCCCAGACACACCTTCCATGAGACCCTGATAGAGGAGGGATGTAAAACAACCACCCTTATGGGCTGAGATTTACCTTTTTAACGTTCCCCTGGGATATTTGGTTCAGGAGCAGGCTGCCTGGCTCAGCTGCTAAGAAAACACCCCAGTGTTGTGATGTCCTTTCCCACTGGTGGAGGCAGCAACCAGGTGCTCCACAGGGCATCTGGAAGAGCCCTCTAGGGTGTTTGTGAAGGCTTGGTTTGGGCTGAGCTGTTGTGGTGGAGCTGAAGTGCATGAGTTTGAGCTAAACTACTCACTGTTCTCTTTCTAGAGGAGGGGAAAGCGCCGCGTGACATCCTGTTCACACAGGCAGGTGGGGAAAAGCTGTTCACAACCTCTGCTGCATAAGAAAGAGACCGGGTTGAAGAGAAAGGTAGGACTGAAACACACAAGTCCCTACAGCAGGTATTAGAATCCAGAGGAAACGTGTTTAATCCAGGGCCTTCTGCTTGGGGTCGAGCAAAAAGCGAGTTAAATCAGGCAGTTTGGGTCCAGAGCAGGGTGTTGGGGTTAATGTGGTTCAAGCTTGGGCTGCTCCATTGCGCCAGCACCACTTCCCGCACCGTCACGTTCCCTATGGCCACCCAGCAGTGGAATGTGTGAGCTGGGGATCTCTGAGCTGGCTCCACTCATGCTCAAAGCAACAGATCCATTCCTCAGCTGGGATTAACCCACCCGGGCCCACCCTGGCTGTGCTGTGGCCCCGAGAGCCACATCCTCAATTCACACTGCAGCACTGAGCAAAGCCTTTGCGAGCGGCTGGGCTGCAAACCCCAGCAGGAACCAGTGGCCTCTGTCAGCCCCTGCGCTCCCCACGTCCCTGTTTCTGCTTCTGTTCAGAGCAACTTCCCCCTGCGCAGGGCCTGGGCTTCCCCAGCATGGGGGGGGAATGGGATGGAGGCCTCCATTAAGCCTTCAGGGCACGCTGCTTTCTGTTCCCTCGGGTGTTTGCGAGTGCCACGTTGCAGTTAGCCCGGGTCTCAAGAGCTGCATCCCAGTCTAATCACATTTGCAGCTGCACAGCCATCTCTTCTGTGGAAAACCAGCCCTAAATACCATTTAGGAACAGGATACACTCACTGTTGTCAGCAGGGAAAGAGGTGCTGCTCGACCTGGCGGGGTCTGTGCCCACATCCCTTGACCATCACTGCTCTGATAGCCACAGCCTTTCCTCCAAGAGCCCTTTCATCCCTATTCTGCTCCTACCAGTTACAAAGTGGGCTTAAAAGCCTTAAATCAGCCATAAGGGCTATTGAACAGCCGCAATAAGAAGCACAAAAGACACCCCTGCACCACAGGGATGCACCAGGACATCCAGAGCCGCCATCCAGTGCCATCTGGCCATGCTCTGCCCTGCTTTGCTGTGGAGCACAACACATCCCAAAGCTCTGTGTGGGGCAGTGAGCAGTTTGCTGGTGCACGGAGGAGGACATCCACTTCCTCAAATGCAAGGAGCAGAGCGCAGCCCCGGGCAGGGTGCAGGCTGGGACCACGCATCCCTGCATCCATCAAAGAAGGGAGCAGGAAAGGCAGCATCATCACCTCGGCATCATTGGGAAGGCAGAGAGGAGCTTCAGAGGAGAGCAGGGCAGGAAGGTACTTTTATGGGTTGTTCCGAGCCGCCCGCAGAGGAGGGAAGAGGAAGCACGTTGGTAAATCAACCCTTGCTGAGCTGTTGCTCTTGGTGCGGGGTCCCCATAGGACCTCAGGGCTTTGTTTCCGCCCGGCTCCTAAGCAAGGCCCCCCCCTTAAGAAACAAAAAGCCTTTCCTGGTCCGGAATGTCCCTCAAGCTGCCACGGAACTGGGATTTCAACCTCAGAATGGATGCTGCAAAAATAGGTACCGGGTTTCCTTATGCTCTTCTGTTCCTGCTTCAGCCATTCGGGGTCTGACGGGTGCTTGCGGCCAAGCCCAGCTGCAGTTCTGGCTATGGCCCTGACCCAAACCCACTTCTGGCCTCCAGCTATTTTTGGGACAGCAAATGAGGTGGTTTGCAAAGCTGTCACAGAGGGATGCCGTGCGCTGGGGCTGCCTCGGTGGGGTGGGGAACGGAGGGGCTTGGCATCACGGGGCTGCTGCCCACCCATAACCCAGGTTTGGGGGCGTCTCAACCACATGGGCTCCTTCTGCTGGTGCAAGCCTTGCAGTGTGGGCTGGAGGAAGCAATCTCGCCCTTGCTCAGGTTTCTTCTCCCACCCCAACGTCATCGGTTTCCTCTCACTGGTGGTGAAGAGCCCTCTGATGCCCATGCTGGGCTCTGTGCTGTGGGACAGCTTCACTGCCTGATTTCCTGGCTCATCTCCTGCTTCTGCTCATGGCTCCAGCATAAAACCCACTCGGGAACACCTCTGAGCCCAATGGCAGGTTCCTTGGCCAAAGCACACAGGAGAACCAAGGCCTGCTTTGGGGTCAAGCATCCCCAGTGGCGAGGATGCTGCCATTGAGGAAGGGGTGCACGAGTCCAGCCTTGTGCATGCACTGGGGCAATCTGTGCCCCTGGCACTGGCCAAAGCATGGCTGGGACACACTGACACCTTGATTTCTCCTAGCAGCAAACGGATTTGACCCTGATGCTGGTCGCTGTGCGCTGAGCTCTTCCTCCCTGTGCCTTGCAATGTCATCCTGGCTGGATTATCTTGCAAAGGGCAATTTGGTATTCCATCTGAAGCTGCTTTCATTGGGGTGGTCAAAGCTTCACCTCACACAAGGCCCCAAATGAAGAGTCCCCTTGGGCTCGGCTGTGCACAGGACGAGCCCCTGGGTCATCCAGGAGCTTTCATTCAATCCTAGAATGGTTGGGGTTGAAGGGACCTTAAAGCCCATCCAATTCCAGCCTCCTGACATAGGCAGGGACCCCTTGCACTAGAGCAGCTTGCTCCAAGCCCTGTCCAACCTGGCCTTGAGCACTGCCAGGGATGGGGGATTCAGGATGGAGCCCTCAGGCAGTGCCACCATCTGCATTCATCAGCCTGCAGGACAATAGTGGAGAAATCCCCATGTGGTTATCACAGAAGCATCCTGGATTTCTACACTGCCCATTTTTAGGATTATTAATATTGTTTTGCATGGAGGTCATGGAGCAATGGCTAAATCCTTTCTTGCTTTGGGGCTGGGAACCGGCCACTACTGTCTATAGGGCTGCAGTAGGGATGTGACTTGCTAGTGGAAAGCATCTGCACATTAGTCACCCTTGCTGGCTCCTCCTGGCTTCAGGACACTTCCCCCTCCTCACTCTGGGCCACGGCGGTGGCCCAAGCAGCTTTTGGAAGTCCCTGGGCAGCTCTTCCTCACAAAGCTCTTCAGTTCAACAAAGGAGATGCCATTTGTGATGCTCATTGCAGGAGGGTTGGACTGGATGAGCTGAAAAGGTCTTTTCCAACCCCATTGGCTCTAGGATTCTTGTGGCACTTTTGCTTTTGCAATGCCCAACATCCCTCCTGTGGGGAAGGAGCAGAGGAGATGGCAGGGAGGGCTCTTGCCCAAGGCAAGGCCTTTGATATGGATGCCACGGTGGGAATTCACACTTTGGGAGGGCTCCTCTCTGCGGAGTGCCCATGGCTGGAGGGAGAGTGAGGATGTTTTGGAGGAAACATTCAACTTCAGAGGCCGTTGCCACAGGAAACGCTTTGGGAGGCACCACATTTGCTTTTCTGCCCCACAAGGGTGGCAAGGAGGAGCCAAGCGTGGCAGGGATGTGGTGGTGAAGGAGATGATTGCAAAGGCTGGACCCCCCTTTGGTGAGAGCCAAGGGAAAAGCTGAGCTCCCAGGGCAGCTCCTCCCCATGCTGTGCATGAGCCCTGCCATAGGCACGGCTTTTGGGTAGGAAGGAGCCTGTAAACTGCTCTTTGGGCCTTAAGTGAGCCCAAGCCTCACATCCAAACCCATCTGGATGGCAGGGAGAGCTGCCTCACGCAGCAGGAGCATACATCTCTCTGTTCACACTGTGCATGGGCATGGCTAAGCCTCCAGTTGTTCTGCGAGTCTTTGGCTAATGCTAAAGAAAGGGGACCCAATGAAATGCGCACCCCTTACACAGAGGGAGAGAGAAACCTGATTTCCTGCAAGGACCAGGCAAATTAAGCTTAAGGCTGAGAGCAGGAGGAACCCCTGGGTAGCAGACTGATGGGGTGATGCCTTTCCATGGTGCAGAGCCCTGATGCAGCCGTGGCTGGCTTGGAGGGTGATTGGTATCTGCAATAAGGGGTAGTAAACCATTGCCTTTTACATAAGACATGATTTCTCTTCCCACATCTCGTGCCACTGCAATATCAGCGCTGCTGGGCTGGGCTGAGCCACGTGGGGAACGGAATTTTGGGAACACAGAGCTGGTGGATGGAGACGCATCCCTGATTTCCACCCATCAGGATGGGAGCTGCGTTATAAGAGCTTCACTTCGCACTAAGCCCTCATGGACATCAGTGCTTGGTGCAGAGCTTTCACTCTGCAAATGTGAGTGGTACAAGTGAACATCAGCATCTCTGTTGTGGTGCTGTGATGGGAGAGGGTTCGGGAAGGCATCAGAGTGCTGGATGATGGGAGAGCTGCTTTCTGCAGAACGGGGCTGGTTTGGAGCCAATCCATTTGGGATTTGCTCTTTGGTGGTGGGCTGTGCTCTCTGTGCCCTGCACCCTGCAGCATCCCTGCTCCCAACAGCTGCACATCATTCCCAGAAGCCCTCATCCCTGAGGAGCTGGCAGCAGCCACAAGACATGAAGGAACATGGTGTACGGAGAGGAGCGATGCTGCTCCCGAGTGGTTCACTGAGATTCATGCGAGCGCTTATGGGATTTGGGTAAATGCAGATGTTTTGGCAAAGAACAAAGAGGCTGCCTGGAGTTTGAGGTGCAATCTGGGAACCCCGCTTTGGTTTCTGCATCAGGGTGATTCCCAGCACCAGCATTTTTCAAGGGAAGCAGCTGGAAAATCCCGTTCTTACACCTGCATCCTCTGCAGCGGGCATCCATCCCGCAGCAGCACACACTGAGACACAAGCAGCATCCTCAGGGCACTTGGAAGGGTGACTTTGAGACCCACATCCTTGTTGGGTTTCGGGGAAGGGATCTGCATCCCGTGGCAGGTTTGAGGTGTGGAGGTGAGCTCAGAGGGCTCTACGCAAGCCTGGCTCTGAAGGACCAAGGCAAGGGTGTCTTGCTCCAGGGGGTTTCAGAAGGGGAAGCTGGGCATGATGCTGAACCTCAGAAGCAACTGGGCACTGGGTGCTTTGCAGGCTCACACTCCCTGTGGGTGTCTGTGCATCACAAGGCAGCAGTGGGTGACTTTCCTCCTGTTTTAAGCATGTCCTTTGCACTCAGGCCCAGGATTCACTGACACTCCTATCTACCACAGCTTCTGCAGCTCTGCTCTGCTGCCCAGCTCAGGCGTCTGGGGGCAGAGATATGGGCCTGCTGCAGCTTCCCCCATCCCACAGCATTGCACAACGCTTCCCTCCCAGCTCAGCCTGAGCATCCTCTGCCAGCAAATGCTGCTGGGCTCAGGGGGCCGAATCCTGCTCCATTCTCTGCACCGTGGCACTCAGCCAGGTGCCACCAGCTCTGTGTTAGCAGGGAGATGTAGGACCTCGGGAGGTGCCCTACATCTCCTCCAATGTGAGGCTGAATTCCCCTGCAGTCATTGGTTTTGCCCCATGAGCACAGATGCTAACTCTGCTCAGCTACATTGGCACAGGGGTCCTGCAGTGCTTGGTCCAGAGGCAAGAATCCCTTCTGGAAACCATCCCTCCCAAGCAGGAAACGATCCCTCTCACAGAAGCATTTAGGGATGCCACAGGCCCATGCTGCTGGTCCCTCAGTGGCCATGCAGAGAGGAGAGGATGCTCTGAATCCACACTGTACTTTGGAGACTTTCCACTCCCACTGTGTGAGAGCTGCCCATGGAAACCACGAGGCAAAGCTCTCCCATAACAAAACCACATCTTCCAAGCGGTTTCTTTCCAAGTCGGGCCAGGTCCCGGCGCTGCTGCAGGCTCTTTGGGGTGGCTGTAAGGAAAACACCCGCCCCATGAAACAACCCCTGATGGTTTCCTTCTCGCTCGCACCACAATTCCCCCCACGCAGGAAAAGGAAGCGCCCGCTCGCAGATACTGCAGCCACTTCCTTTAAACCCTGCAGCCACCCCGCTGGGTGCAGGCGGAGGGGCAGAGCCGCGCTCGCTGCTGGAGCATCCCTCAGCCCTGGGGGCCGCTGGTGCCTTGTCCCCCGCCTGTATCCCCATCAATCTCCTTCGCCGGCAGCGCGGTCCAGGAGCGTGATGAGTGGGGACGCAGCGGGTGCCGGGCCGGGAGCCCCCAGTGCTCTGCAGCGGACCCTGAAGGACGGCTGGCTCAAGAAGCAGCGCTCCATCGTCAAGAACTGGCAGCAGCGCTACTTCGTGCTCAAGGGGCAGCAGCTTTACTACTACAAGGATGAGGACGATGTCAAGCCACAGGTAGGAAGAGGATGCTGGGTTTTGCATCCCTCTCCTTGCAGCTTTGCTCATGGGGAAATGGTTTGGGATGGGGCTGGAGGAGGGTGTCATTGAAGGAGTTTTCTGCCTCTGGGCAGTACTGGAGATGAGATACCCTGGTCGGGAGCTTCATGGATGCACTTTCTTTACTGCGAGGGTGCTGAGGCACTGGAATGGGTTGCCCAAAGAAGTGGTGAATGCTCCATCCCTGGCAGTGCTCAAGGCCAGGTTGGACGAAGCCTTGGGTGCCATGGTTTAGTGTGAGGTGTCCCTGCCCATGGCAGGGGGTTGGAACTGCATGATCTTAAGGTCGTTTCCAACCCAAACCATTCCATGATTCTATGATTCTATGATTCTATCTACTTGAATTCTTCAAGTGCCTGCCGGCAGTCGGTTGATCCTCGGGGTGAAAGCACAGGACTGAGTCTGGCAGGATGCAAGTCCCATTTCTGGCTTTGCCCTGTCTCAGGGTGACTGGGAGGAACTGCCTCCCCCATTGTAAATGGGGTATAGAAACAGAAAGTGCTCTGCCCGTGACCCTGATGCACCACAGAACCCCAGCCTGGTTTGGGTTGGAAGGGACCTTAAAGCTCCTCCCGTTCCAAGCCCCTGCCACAGGCAGGGACCCCTTCCACTGGAGCAGCTTGCTCCAAGCCCCTGTGTCCAACCTGGCCTTGAGCACTGCCAGGGATGGGGCAGCCACAGCTTCTCTGGGCACCCTGTGCCAGTGCCTCAGCACCCTCACAGGGAAGAGCTTCTGCCTTATCTCCAACCTGAACTTCCCTTGTTTCAGTTTGAGCCTATCACCCCTTGTCCCATCCCTACAGTCCCTATGAAGAGCCCCTCTGCAGCATCCTTGTAGCCCCCTTCAGACACTGGAAGCTGCTCTGAGGTCTCCACACAGCTTCTCTTCTCCAGCCTGAACAGCCCCAGTGTTATCAGCCTGGCTCCATACGGGAGCTGCTGCAGCCCCTGAGCATCCCTGTGGCCTCCTCTGGACTTGCTCCCAGAGCTCACTTCAAGCCTCCCTGATCCCATCATTATTCTGATTGATCCAGCTGCAATCCAGGCTTTTGGAGCACTAAAAGTCCTCCCGCAGGAGCCCAGTGGCTTTCAGGAGGCTGAAGCTTCATGTCTATGGCAGGGCCCTGTTTCCTCTGGTGCTGACTCACCCCCACTCAGTCCCCACATGCCTCAGCCGCTCCCATCCGTCCCCTCCAGCCAGGACCGGGTTGCCCGTGCCCATTGTGATGGCTGGGGAAAGGGAGGTCCAAAAGCAATGGCTCTTTAACACTTTGCTTTTTTATTTCCCCTTCCTTTTCTTCTTTTTCTCTCCTCCTCTGCTGCAAACTTTGGGTTTGGTTTGGGGGTTTAAGTGATGCGGTGTTAAAGGAGCAGGTTTCCTGCTCCAGTGCTTTGTTCAGTGCCTTCTCCTTTGTGCTCTCTTCTTCCACTCCCATCAGGGGTTAGAAAACACATGAGAAGGGGGGAAAATAGGAAAAGAGCAAAATAACCATTCTGAGAACCCCTTCATCAGAAAAAAGTGGCACTTAGGAAGCATCCCTCAATGTCAGAGCAGTAATTCGTAGCAGATGATACACAAAGCTCACCAGCTCCTGCAACCTGCTCCTAAGAAGGGCTTTGATCCTCAATGCTTACACGGGGTAGTAATAGGCCATCTTTGCAGCTCCTGCTCTGCTTTGTCCTAGGGCTGCCTGTCCCTCCAGGGAAGCACCATCAAGGAGGTGGCCAGCAACCCAGAGGAAGGAGGGAAGTTCATCTTTGAGATCATCCCAGGTGAGGATGCTTCCCTCTGCTGCATGCTTGTGGGTCCCCCCGGAGCCATTTGGACCACTCCTTTTGCTCCCCTTTCTTCCCAGTGTCTCCCAGTGTTGAGCTGCACATGCAAACTGCCACCTTGCTTCCACTCTTCCCATGTTGGGGCTGGAGGAGGGCCCTTACCCAGCGCCCAGCTGCACTGCTCAGCAGTTTCTGTTCCCTTCTTGCAGCCCTTCAGTGAGCACACAATACAAAAGCACTGCTTCGTTTCAGAGCCAAGCAGAGACCGAGGGGGAAATTTGGAGCCGAAAGCATTTAGGAAGGAAACCCAGCAGGAGAATGTGTCTTTTCTCTTCCAATCCTCCCTATACATGATAATAAATGGTTCTTTGCAGGCTTCTCCGGAGAGCAGAGCCGGGCCGGGCAGGACACCTGCGTGCTCATGGCGAATTCCCAGTCTGAGATGGAAGAATGGGTTAAATCCATCCGGCGGGTGCTGGGGTCTACATCAGGAGGTAAAGGAGAGCAGGGACAGCTCCCGGAGAGCCTGTTTCTCCCTGCCTCATGGGCTGCAGTGCAAGGGATTCAAAGCTAGGCTCATAAACCCACTCAACTGGGCGATGGAGCTGCGATGTGACTGCATGGGCAGCGTTAAGTGAATGGCAGCCAAGCACGAAGGAAGGTTTCTGGGCTGGTTTCAAGCTCTTTTGCAAGCTTCCTCATTGAATTCTTGCCCCCAGATAACATTGCCCTTGCAAGCAACCCTGTTGGGGCTCACAAATCCTGCCTTTAACCTGCCCATGTCCTTGCTTTGCTCTCTTTGCTCAGCCCAGCCCTTCTGCCTTGGCCATGTAACCACCCTCCTCAGGCACAAGCAAGGCTTGTGGCACCAGCATCCTTGCTTCCAGCCCCTCTCTGGGGAGGCATTGGTGCCATTACAACGTTGTGGTCAGGGAGGTATAAAACAGGAGCCCACCAGACAGGAGCCCACTATAAACTTGCCCACAAAGGAAGCAGCCAAGGTCATTCCAGCCACTTTTCCTATAAGGATGAACTCCTCCAACGTGGGTGAACTCCTATAAGCAAAACCCACCGAAGGAATAGGGCTTTTAAGCTCTCTTCCAGAAGAGCACTAACCTGGATGCTCACCCTAAGCCTCTCCTCCCTCCCTCAGTGCCTTGCCCTGACTGTTTGCATGCTGTTTTATAGCCTCCATGCCCTTCAGCTCTGTCATTCAAGCACAATGGAGCTCTGGGCTCCCCTAGCTCCTGTGTGACCATAAATCACAGCCGTTCAGAGGCAGGTAGGAGCTGCCAATTGAGCTCTTTTGCTGTGGCACAGGTTAAGCATCACCTAAAGCACAACACGGTTTTGCTTTCCTCTGCAGCCCTGGTGTTTCCTGCCTCTGACTGAACCATGCTGTGCCCTGGGGGTGGCATCTGAAAGGAGCATTGCATGAGCCACAGATTCTCAAGGCATTGCCCTGCCTGGCTCTAATGTTTAATAACAACCCCACATCTGAGCCTTGCTTAAGCCTGGGGGGCTGCCAGTTTCTTCTGGCTGGGTAAAGGGACCTTTATGTGATCAAAACCATCCATTTGCAGCAGTACCAAAAAGCAGAGAAGGTGCGAAGGGTGAAGCAACAGCAAAAGCATCTCCAAAACGTGGGAGGGGATGTGCAGGGCTGGCTGCCTCCATGCACAGGATCCGGCCATGGGCACTGCATTGGAGGTACCCCCACATTAACCAGCCTGCCTGTTTGCAGTTAAAGAAGTGATTCATTCTCAGCTACCAAAGCAAAGAGAAGGGGGGAGCAGCTATTTGCTTTCCTTGTGCACAATGACAGGTTTATATTAATAGTTTAAAAGCATAAGTGAGTTATAACTGAAAATCCCCGTGATCAGGCAGGTCCTGACAAGCCCTGTGGTGCCAGATGGGTGTTTGCTTGCCTTTTCCTCCTCTGGAAGATGCACAGGAATTGTTTCAGCTTTCAGAGCATAAGGTGAACGCATCCCAGGCGCTGCTGGGCCAAAACCATGGTAGAGGACCATAGAACCCGTTACCATTGATATCCCAGAGCTCGGATTTGGCTCTTGACCATGCCCCAGGCTCCGAGGAGGAAGAGCTGGGATGCAGGCTGCTGCCTTCCCACCTTTGAGCTCTTCTGCTGTGAGTTCAGGAGGAAAAAGCCATTGCTGCAAAGAACAGGTACCGCCTGCTTCTGCTCCCTGCATGGGGGGAAAGGAGAAGGGAGGGGGAATAAAAGCCACTGAACCAGTCAGACTTCCACCTCCAAACCTCTGTTTTCCTTCTTTCTTGGTGGTCTCTGTGCTTTCTATAGCCTCCAGCTTGCTTTTTCTCCCTGTGCCATCAGCCTTCATGCTGTCCCTGCCTCCCTCTGCATCAGCATCCTGCTCCAAGGCAGGCAAATGACATGGCAGAAAACAAGGCTCACTGCTTGGTTTGAGCCAGTTTGAGAGCTGTTATTTGGAGGAGGAGCAAGGCTTCATTTTGCTAGTATTGCTTTGGAAGATGCTCTGCTTTGCCCCAGGTTGCAGCCTTCTTACAGCTCCTGTGCTATCAGAACAGCAGGTACCACTGTCGCGTTATCACCTGATGCCTTCAGCGAAGGGTTTGGGCTCCTCTGACCCCTGTCCCTTCCCCAGCGGTGTTCGGGCAGCACTTGGCAGAGACCATGGCCTACGAGCAGAGGTTTGGGCAGCACCAGGTCCCCATCCTGGTGCAGAAGTGTGCTGAGTTCATCCGGGAGCACGGCGTCAGCGAGGAGGGCATCTTCCGCCTCCCCGGCCAGGACAACCTGGTGCGGCAGCTCAGGGATGCCTTCGATGCTGGGGAAAGGCCGTCATTTGACCGGTAAGGCTGGATCCCCCCCTTTCCTGCTCATACACCTGGGGGAAAGCAGCCTGTCAACCCCCCCTGAGAGCCCAGCGGGAAACGTGGGCCCTCCATAAGGGCTTGGTAAGGGAAGAGGATCCATCAGAAACCCCTAAAACAGAATTAGAGGGTGCTGAGATTCATGGGAGTAAAGGGAAGCGTTTAGGAAGAACCTGGCTCCATAGAGCAGTTATTTGTGCAGGAGCAGCCAGAGGGAAGAGCCTACACAGCCCATCAGCTGGGGACGGAGGTTTAGAGATAGGAGAGCAAGTAAAGGACCACAAATAAGCTCAGAGAACACCCTAGTGCATGCAGTAGAAGTTATTCCTTTCCCTACCAGCCCATAGACGTGGTATTTTCCTTCTGTTGCTTACAACCACATAGAGACATGAAAGAGATTTTGGCTGCATCCTCCTGACCCCCTTCCTCTGCAGAGCTGCCTGGCCCTGCCTGTAGGTCTCAGAGAGGCTTTAGGGTGCTGTTTGCCACTGCTATCTCTGCCATGCCCTGTGTAAAAGGAGGGAAGAGAGAGAAATCCCTGGTGGACCTCTTTATAAAGCCCTCCCATGGCACCTAAAGTGAGGCTTTTGGTTTAATCCCTGCCCTGCCTTACCCCCCAGAGCTGAGGCAAGGAGTACCCAGGCTGCTGCATGTGTATGAGGATGGTTGATACTGGCTCTGGCGATGCTGGGGACCTGCCCCGTACAGGATCATGCAAGGGTTTGGGTTGGGAGGGACCTTCAGAGGTCTCAGGCATCACCTGAGCTCTGGGAGCTGCTGGCAAAATCTGGGCTGCTTGTGGGAGAGAAGGACCCAAAAGGAGCAATGGATTTAGACTGAACCAGGGGAGATTGGGATTGGGTTTATCCCGTTTTATGCAGCTTTGTTAGGGAAAAAAACCACAGGATTTTGACCTAACCCCTCCCTGCCCTGTGCAAGTGGAGCCAGGGCTGCTCTGGCAGCACAAACATCCCTACCCTTGGGTTTGCAGCTATTTCTTGCCTTGAGGGTGTTGGAGCTCTCCTGTTGTAACCTGCCCGTGGGTCATAGGAAGGTGAAGCTTGCTTGTTATACAGGGGGGTATAGAGAGGGAGTTTGGCCCTTTCCCATCACCCTGTCACTATAACCCTGAGCTAGGTGCATTGCTATGGGGATCTCGGGGTCACCATCCCTGGCAGTGTTCAAGGCCAGGTTGGACAAGCCCTTGGGTGCCATGGTTTAGTGTGAGGTGTCCCTGCCCATGGCAGGGGGTTGGAACTGGAGGACCTTAAGGTCCTTTCCAACCCTGACTATTCCATGATTCTATGAAACCATCTTCTTAGCAAGGAGAAAGGCCAATAGTGGGGTTTGCCGTGACCTGAATGCTCCACGTTTGGGTTCCCACAAGCACTCCTGGATGCCCAAGCACTGGCTGGGGAGTGTTCGACAGCTCTTGTTGCAGTACCAACAGATACCTAATGGTGTGTATTGGTAGGCCCTACAAAAACACAGCTCCGCAGTCCTCCTCTGTGGCCATGTGCATTTGTTAAACCCAGTAGGATGTAAAAAAAAACCCACCCCAAACAGTCCTAAAAATAAATGCCCTGGGAGTTTATCACAGTTCAACCACTTCAAGGTGGGTCAAAAGGGAGGCTTCTCATCTTGACAGTGTCCCCTTGACATCATGTAAACTCCATGGTATGCAAAGCTGCAAACATCTGTCCCGGCAGCACAGCTCCAGTAATTGCTGTTGATCTCCACAACCCCAGGCGAGCTCCGCATGGAGCAGCTCCTGCCAAGCCCCAGAGCCCCAGCAGGATTTGCATGCAAAGGGTTGTGAGTCTCATGTGAATGCTCCATCCCTGTTCAAGTCCAGGTTGGACAGAGCCTTGGGTGCCATGGTTTGGTGTGAGGTGTCCCTGCCCATGGCAGGGGGGTTGGAACTGGATGATCTTAAGGTCCTTTCCAACCCCAACCATTCCATGGTTCTATGATGCTCCCGGAGCAGGGCAGGGTTTGCTCTGCAGCTTGTGAGTGAGCTCTCTTGGCACTCGGCAGGGATACGGATGTTCACACCGTGGCCTCGCTGCTCAAGCTCTACCTGCGGGAGCTGCCGGAGCCGGTGGTGCCCTGGATGCAGTATGAGGATTTCCTGCTGTGCGGGCAGGCGCTGGATGCGGATGGGAGGAAGGTAAAGGTGCTCCTGTGTCCCTGAGCTGGGCGTTATAACCTGTGTCGTTCTCAGCCCGAGCTGAGGGAGGGCTCTGGGTGAGAGCAAGCAAGGCAAGAAAGGGGATTTAGGAGGGGGAAAAGTGAGGAACAAACGGGAACCGGCTTCTCCTAACTCAATGAGTTACTATATAAACCCCCTCCCCAAAATTCCACTCACGGATGCTGCTCCTGTACAGATGCCCTTGGTAGCACGAGCTCTGTGAACTGCAGGCTTCAGCCCTGTGTTTCAAGGGCAAATGTTTCTTGTAGGGTGCTTCACTTTAGGATCTTTGGGGTTAAAAGTGTCCTAAATGCTCATATATAAGGAATGCAAGAGATGAGGCATGATCTGAAGAGCTCATCACACGCCTGCTGGGCTGGAGGGGCTCCTGCTCTTCCCTTTGGTGGGCAATGGGCTGCCTCTTCTTGCTGAGCACTGTACAGAAACTTCTCTATGCCCCTTGTTCTGTTGGAGAGATGGAATTTGCAAGAGGTGAGGCCATCCAGGGATGGATGGAGCGGCCAAGAGCCATTCCCGGGCCTACATAAACCTGTGGATCTTCATAGAGCTGTTTCTTAACTTGCATTTAGGGCCATCAGGACCTCCTGAAGCAGCTGTCCCTCCTGCCCAGAGACAACTACAACCTCCTCAGCTACGTCTGCAGGTCAGTGCTCTGCACAAGGCATCAACAGCTCAGATGTGGTGTTGGGGAGCAGAAATACCATCCCAAAGGCTGAGGCTGACTCCTCTGGACATGCCCTTCTTGAGCCAAGGGTTGGTTCCCTTTGAGGCACCAGAACTGTGGTGGTTTTTCTATTGATCCCAGTAAGACCCAGCTCCAGTTTGCAGCTCTAAGGCATGTTTCTGTCCTTGGGATGTAGAGGGAAAGCTGGCTGGATGAATCAGGGTTTATAGCAGGGGTGGGTAAGGCTTCTTGCATCTTCCTTCTCTGACTGGAAGTATTTGCCTTGGGATTCTGGCAGGTTTCTACACGAAATCCAGTTGAATTCTAGTGTCAACAAGATGAGTGTGGATAACCTGGCAACAGTGATTGGAGTGAACCTCATCAGACCCAAGAGAGAGGATCCTGCCCTTATTATGAGAGGTAAAAGGCACTCCTGGAACACGTGCCATAGGAGCACCTCCTATGCTGAAATACTCGGTTACATCCACGTTTCCTACAGTAAACCCATGGATAGAAGCCAGACACATGCCTGGGCACAGGTAGTGCAGCAGGGGGGAGTGAAGCCACATGTTAGTTAGGTTATAAACTTGCTCATAGTGACCCTTAGGAATTGCATTGTGTGTTGCCTCCGTAGATTCCAAACCATTAAGGAACTTGGTGAAGTCACCTTTCTGCTGCTTGAAGCAGGAATCCCAGGGGCAAGGCCAGATGCAGCAGAGCTATGTTAAGGCCAAAGGATGCTTTGCTCTGCAGGCATCACTTGGGGATGGCAGAGATGTTCATCTGCCCACTTGTATAACTGGTAACTGCAGTTTGCTTGTTGAGGCAAAGCAGCACAATCTGGGGCTCGGTGCAGCTGAGCAGGCTCCAGTCTAGGTTGCTACATAGGCTGCTTCTGCTGTTCTGGGGGGATTTGGTTGGTTTTATGATCCTGCTTCTTGTCTTCAGCTCATTTCCAAGTGCATCTCCATTTTGGACACCAGAAAGACCATCTAGAAATGGAAGTGTTGCTGGAAGAATCATAGAATGGTTTGGGTTGGAAGGGGCCTTCAAAGCTCATCCAGTTCCAACCCCTTGCAATGAGCAGGGACATCTTCACCTCGATCAGGTTGCCAGGAACCACATCCAGCCTGGCCTTGAATGTCTCCAGGGATGGGGCATCCGCCACCTCTCTGGGCAACCTGTGCCAGGGTTTTACCACCCTCATTGTAAAGAATTTCTTCCTCACATCCAGCCTGAATCTCCCTCTTTTAGTTTATAACCATCACCTCTCATCCTATTGCAACAGACCCTGCTAAGAGTCTCTCCCCATCTTTCTTATAGGCCCCTTTTAAGAACCGAAAGGTGACTTCTCCCTGAAGTCTTCTTTTCTCCAGGCTGAACAATCCCACCTCCTCATAGAAGAGATGCTCCATCCCTCAGATCAACACCAAGCTGTCCCTTGCCTAACCTGTCGCACTGGGTTTGCTGCTCACAGAGCTCTCCTCTCTTGCAGGCACCCCACAGATCCAGAAGGTGATGACTGTGCTGATCAGCGACCATGCAAACCTCTTCCCTCCATCCAAGGATGTGCCACCCTCCCCTCCTGCCCACAACAACGACAAGAAGGCGCCCATCCTGCGCAGCTCTGTGGGCTGGGGAGCAGCTGAGGACCCCGGGGTGGTCAGGGCTGATGCACTGATCCAAAGGCAAACGGTGAGGCTGAATCCCCAAGGGAATAACGACCCATACATTAAAGAATGTGGGGTTCATTACAATGGGATCTAGCAGGCCAGCGAGCCACTGCAAACTATTAATAGGGTAAAGAGCTAGAACGGTCATCCTTGGAATATCTGCATCAGGAAGGTGATGTAGAGAAACTTCCCACTTTCCTGTGGAAAATCCACAGTTCTGGGAAAAACTCCTGGAGTTTTTCAGACGAAACCTTTTCAGTTCCTGCTGGCGAAGGGAAAACATTGAGGATTAAAGGCTTTCCTCAGAAAGAATCTCTGCAAAAAGTGGGAAACGTGGTGCGCGGCACAAGTTCTTATGGAAAACTTGTGGCCATTCCCATTGGCATGCTCAAGGGTAAGAGCTGCAGTGGCAGCTGGCTGCAGCCTGTGTCTGCTCCCAGCGCAGCACGAGCCTGTCCTAACGCCATGGGTCTGTTTTCCAGAGAGGTGACCTGAATTCCAGCACTGCTCCCGGACCGGCTGCGAGCTCGAGTGCACCCAGAGAAGAGAAAGGCCCTAAGGATACACCGGGGATGTGGAAAACACAGTCAAGGAAAAGAACTCAGACTTTACCCAACAGGAAGCCTTCCCTGGCAGCTGCTTCCGCGGGGGAGAAAGGCAGCAATGGCAGGAATGACTCATTGGAGGGCTGGAAAAGCTCCCCTGGGAGCAGCGTGCGCCCCGTGGTCCCCGAGGGACACAAGAGAACGTTGTCTCATGATCTCTTTAAGCTGCTCGACCTTCACCGGGCTTCGACCTACGATAACGTTCCCCCTTCCCAGGCAGAGAGTGGGGAAGGCAGCGGCTCCGAGAAGGAATTCCTGCCCTGCCCCAGTCCCAGCCGTGAGCCAAAGGAAAGAGCCAGTGCCACCAGCAGCCCCGAGGTGTCCAAGCCTGATGAGGAGAGCAGGGAGCTCCTGCAGAACATGGTCCTGAAGCTGGAAAGAGAGATGGAGCTACAGAAGAAAGACTACGAGGAGCAGATTAAAAGGTAACACAAGCGCAGAGGCCGGACCTGGTGACCTTAAAGGTCTTTTTCAACCTGGTTGATTCTATGATTCTGGAGAGTTTGAAGTCTTCAGCTCATGCTATTGCAATACATGAGCTCATGTGTACATGTTATTCATGAGCTCATAGCGTTGCACAGATTTATTTACCAGCAATGCTATGCATTATAGCACTGATGATAAATGGAGCATTAAGCTATCTAGAAGCCAATGCTCATGTGCTGTACTCTCATGACATAGTTGCTCATGCTCTATTACTAGCCTACAGCTCTTACGGCATCATTGTATGGCGCTGTGATGCTTCTGCAATAATCACACTGTCACAGTTCCTGTTATTACTACAGTATTGTACCAATATGCTCTCCAGAATTCAGTACGTTTTCAGTTGTAACCATCAGTGCTATATAGCTCCACATATTGTTAACATGTTATTATATACTAGGTGTATTGATTTATTGCTTTATTGCATCATGTTATAGAATATGGAACGGTTTGGGTTGGAAAGGACCTTAAGATCATCCAGTTCCAGCCCCCTGCCATGGGCCATTATGTGGCCATTGAGGGTCAGGGGATCAGGACATCACCTCTGGTTTCTTTTATTGCTGAATGACACAGAGGGCAGACTCCTTAAGAACCAGGTGGTGACTTCCCAGCACTCTTCTGCTCTCATCCTTACATGCTCCGTTTCTCTTTGCAGTCTTGAGAAGGAAAACTATGAAGTCTGGTCCAAACTGTTGAGGCTGAATCAGGACATTGAGAAGGAGAAGCAGAAATCTGAGCAACTGGAGCTGAAGTTGATGAACGTGGAGCGCTCCTGGGAGGAGATGGAGAAGAAAAACAGGATGCTTGAGGAGGAGATTAAAAACTTGGCTAAATCCACAAGCAAAAGTGATGCTAAAACCAACTAGGAGAAGGCAGCTTTGCACAGCTGCATGAGTGCATAGGAAACGCCAAGCAGGTTCAGAGCCAGGGACTTGTATTGGCCCATGTTCTGCTACTGACCATAGGCTGGGTTGGAGGAAGGAGCCCAGAAGTTACAGCGTGATTTATGCTCTGAAACAGGAAGTTTCAAACATGTTCTTTAGCTTTTTTGGGTGTTTTTTGCAACTCCTCTTTCAGCTGCTCAAGGAACCTGTAGAACAGGCCAACACTTCTTGCTGCTCAATCGGAGCATTGAGCATCCCTGCTGCCAGCCAGCTGGCTCCTTGCTGGAGGTACCTCCAGTGCTTCTGAATGGGACAAAGGCCATAAATCCTGGATCCATGGAGTTGGAAAAGCCCCAAGGTCTGGGGTGCCTGGATAATGGTCGTGAATGCTGCCAGCACCGCTGTTGGGATGCTCACGTCAACACATACAGTTGGTTATTGCTCTTATAGAGCAAGAGAAGCCCAGGCAGCCTGTGGGGTCCATTGAGAAGAGGTCTCCTACAGCATCACCTGCTCTGCTGTGCCAGACTCCTCAATATCAAGGTATAAAAGTCGCAGTGCCACAACTTGCTCTTTAGTTACGTGGCTGTTCAGTTATTTTGAATCACTGTTCCTTACAGCAGGGCTGCTGCTGAGGCTTTGGGGAGCACTTTCACACTCCCAGACACAGGGAGCAGCTTTACCTGGTATAGAAAAAAGGGCTTCTGCGTTTTCCCTGATGGACTTATTTCAAAGAACAACAGATCTGGACTTACTTCCTGCCTCTGCTTTTGGTTTCCACCATTTCATCAGCACACAACAGGATTTCCTCAGCCACTGTGGTGGAAACCTGGGCCTCGACCCTGACGATGACACTGGGGCTCTGCCTGTCGCTTGCTGCCATCAGCATAAAGACTCACCGCACCTGAAGGTCTCATGGTGCCTCTGTGGCTGTTTATAAGCTTGTTTGCCCACTGCCTTCCAGTAAGTTGCCCTTCCACAGTGCGATGATGCTGCTGAAGCTTTTGATGGAGGAAAGAAAATAACAGGAGTCTGGAAGAAAACCTTTCCCTCCCCATTTATGTCACACAAAGCCTCAGCCTAGAGCCTGTGTGGGGACAGAAATGGGAAGACCACAACAGATCTGAGGTCCCAAGCATGACGCCTCTGTGCCAAGCAGGGTGAGGTTAATGCAAAACCCTGCATTACTGCTGCTGAGGACTTGGTTTTGGTGAGAGAGAAGTGCAGCTGCAGACCTGCTTGGCAGAGCCTGCAGGGAAAAAGACTGGGGAGAGAAAGGGAACCTGGTGTGAAAAAGAGGGGAGATGGGAGCAGGAACGTGTTGTTAGGGAATAAAAGTCAATATTGGGTATATAGCCAGTCTGTATTATAGAGCCAGTAGTTAATCAGATTAAATCTGATTAGTACGTTTCAAACCTGGTCATTTGGAATCTCAGTCAGAGCACTCCTTTCTATTGGAGCAGAGGGCCTGGACCTGCTGGTGCTGAGCTCCACAGCCTTGCAGAGGGATGGGCAGCGCAGAGAAGAGCCCTAAGGAGCACAACCACTTTCAAAGATGAGCAACCCAAGCCTCCCCTTCATGTCCCATGCACTACAACTCATTTCTTGTATCCTGCAGTCTCTTTCAAGCCCCACCAACACCATTGGTGCTGCAAGTCAAAGATCCCACTGTGTACCTATGGGAGCCACATCTTCCTGTCACCCAAATCAAGAGGCATCCAAAGTGCCATCATTTCAGAGCAACTGTTCCCATTCTCACTTCTTCCTTGTGGTTGTCAGAGCTGCTCCAGGGTTTGTTTTCTGCCTCGACAAGGAGCTCATTCCTAACGTGGGGATGAGGAATCACTTAGGGAGAACAGGGGAAGCATCGTGAACATCTGGGCTGGAAATGCCACACGCTCCTTCCTGCGAAGATCAAAAGTGTGAAGAGGCAAATAATCCCTTCACAGCCGAGGGCAGTGACGTGGAGAGCCTTGGCTGGGGCTCACAAGGCGCTGTGATTAGGACAAGTGCACATGATCTTAGTATAAACTGTGCATTCCTCCCCTTCCGCTGCAGATAGGCGCAATCAGCCCTGTCAAAGCATGGCTGTTTCTGAGGAGCACAGTGACTTTGGGAAGATGTTCTGCCCATTAAAACCCGCAGTGTTTGTAGTGGTCCTCTTAAAAGATAGACTTCCCAATAGAGGTTGGGAGGGATGGGACCTCCTTAATGCATGGTGGGGAATGAACAGCCCCAGAGAGCGACACGGGCACCGTATCAGTTGGTATTGCTGTTGGGTGCTGTAAGATGAAGAGGGGTTTCCTGGTTGTTAGAAACGAGCTTATTCCAGAGGCAGAAAAGCATGGATCTGCCAGGCCAGACCTTTGGAAACTGCATCTGCAGCCCAGAGCCACACCTGGACACTGGCAATGCCCAAATCTGACTGGATTTAATGCTCTGTTGGAGACATCAGAACACGAGATGCCCAAAAGTTGACGCACGACCTATATCCCCCTGTGAAGCTTTGTGGGGAAAGGAGCAGCAGAGGAAGCCTCCCCTATTCCTGAAGCAGGGATTGCTGTTCCTCTGTGCTGCAAAGGGAATTATAAAGCCAAGGAGAGTTTGGTGGCTGCTCTTCAGCTCAGCTGGCTTTACACAGTGATTGTGGAGATCCTGGAGAGTGTGAGACTACTACTATCTTCTAACAGTGCAGCAGGTTGTCTGCCATAGAGAATAAAGAGTAAAGCCTATAGAAAGAGCCTTTTCAACCCTGTGGTGAGCACCGTAGGCTTGAAAACTGCCAAAAAGGCAGGTTTTTACCCCATTTACACCTCACACTGCACAGCTCTAGGACACAAGAGCATCCTTCAAGGTGGTGGGAGCACAGGATAACCCACAACTCATACTGAGGTTTTCTCCATCTCTTTAAATGTGATTTGGCTCTCCATATCACAGCAGTAAACCTTCAGATCTGAATGCATCTAAACCTGCTGACCCATGCATTACAGGGTGGAAACAGGGCATATTATAGGATATCATTTCAGTCTTCTCTCACCTGTTTGCATTACAATCAAAACTGTGCATTGCTCTTTGTATTTACTGCGTTCAGGTAGAATTAACTCCATTGCATCCAGGCGCTCGATAGGCGTGAGAGGCAAGGAAGGAAAACCATCTCTTCCCACATTATTCCCTTCGGATCCCGAGCCAGTCACGCTCCTGCTGACCGATCCCCTCCTGTTTTATCAAAGTTGCATTTTTGGCCTGATAGCAACGTTCCTTTTTTAGCTTGGCTACTGCATGGAATAGCACATTGGTGGGGGAGGCGAGGTGGACGTGCAGGAGCAGTGTCCAGCCAGTGCTTAGGGTGGTTTATACACAGGAAAGCAGTGAGAACATGCTGTTCTCCCCAGCAATGCAATCCATCCTTCTGTTACACCCCGAAACCAAGCTGCTTTTAGTAACACAGCCAAATAGAGACTCGGTGCATGAGTTACTCTTCACCAAGGTGGGAAGAGACAAAAGAGGTCCCCAGACTGAGCAGTCCCTGGATGCAGTCCCAATGTCCCATTTGATTTGTGTTTTCCTGCCACCTTGCTGCAGCGCAGGGATGCTGCGGAGCCGGCTGGTCTGCAGGAAAACCAGCCTGGCAAATAGGATGCTCATAAAGCAAGGACCATCGTGGGGCAGGAGGGAAGCAGGCAGGGGAGCAGGGGCAGGAGCTGCCTGAATAAGAACCCTTTTAGGGGGAATGCTCACCCATTCCAGCATAAAAACCCCGCAGGTTTAGGAATGGGGAGTTACTGAAGCAGGTAAATGCAGTGATGCTTGTGTGGTGAATACTGCAGAGAGGCTCCTGTTGGGACAGCTTCTTCCCTGGAGCACCCACGTTGGCAAAAGCTCATCACATGTGTGCTAGGTCTAGGTCCATTCTGTTCTCCTTTACAAGGGTTTTCTGAGTAGATAATTCCCATCAACACAAGTGTTCATTGGGAATGTTGTTTCTTAATAAATAAAGCTTCTAATTCCAGGTAAATCCAGCAGCCAGGTGGGCAGTGTGAGTGTGAGGGCAATTTCCATTGGTTTGGGTTGGAAGGGACCTTAAAGCTCATCCAGCTCCAACCCCTGCCACGGGCAGGGACACCTTCCACTAGAGCAGCTTGCTCCAAGCCCCTGTGTCCAACCTGGCCTTGAACATCCTATAGGGAAGCTTCACCAGGTGCCATTCATTCCCCTGCCTAACCCTGTCCAAAAGGCATCCCTGCGTGGTGCTGTCCCCAGCGCCGTCAGCAGCCACTGGTGTGGCTGGTGCAAATTTGCTTTATCACATGTAAAAACACGATGTGATATTTCAACCCTCTTAACACAATGTGCCGAGAACAGGAACTGGGAGCAGGGAATGTGCCTTTAATCTCGTCAGCTGGCCAAGATGCTCTTTGCTGCATCCAGGGAGCTATTTCCAAACGAGTGTGTTTTAGCAGCAGGGGCCAGGCTTTGGGCTCTTATTAAAGAAATGAGGATAAGCATCAGCTTGGCATCTGCTTCCTGAGCATGTGAGGGGTGAATCTTGCCTTTCCCAGAGGTGTTGCCTTGTTTCCTTCCCCATCAACCTGATAAGGGCCAGCCCAGGCTGCCATCCAGCCGGAGAGGCTCCCCCTGCTCTCTGCATGCTCTGGATGAGGTCCATGCTGGATCCCTATGGCCAGTGCAGCTTTTAAGTCTTTCCAGTGACATCTTTACGCCGTGTGTCCCATCCTAGGGCTCAGAGGAGGATTTTCCAACGCTGCCCAGCGTTCCCTTTGCATACATCTGCGTTTCTGATACTGCTAGAAATAAGGTGTTCATTTTAACCACTGAACTCAAAGGAAATGCCAACCCAAAAGGAGTCAGGAGGCCAGCCGAGCACCCCAAGGACAGTTGTTCCCAACACAACAGCTATAGGCAGCGCTGAGGAGTGAAAGGTCAATTGAAATGTCCACTCTAAGGGATGTTTCTGCTGGGAGAATGGGAATATCCTGGTCCCTTGCTGCCCTCCTCCTATCCAGTGTCAAGAAGAAGGGGACAAATCACACTTCCAGTTTGCAGAAGACCTGGGATACATGTTTAGAAGCTCATCAGCTCCATAAGACTGGATCTTTCCCCTAGCTGGCAGTGGAAGGGCATTGGCTTGGGATCAAGGGTAGCACAAGAAGGCATGGAAAAGCAGAGCAGATTAAATTGCTGTCATCCACTCTGCCCTGCTTCTGCTCACTCAAATGCAGAGATAACGGCAAGCAGGGTGGCTTTTAAAACTGAAAGGGTGGCAGAGTCTTTGTTCCATTTGTGAAGAAATCCCATACGCTGACATCCATCCCAACGTGGGGATGGGGCCTTCATGTGGTTTGCATCTAGAGTGCTTCTTAGGACACTGGTGTAGGACTGATGGTTGCTTTGGTCTTAGCTTGCACACCAACAAGTAAGGAGCCCAGGAAGAGGAGCCTGAAGCAGTTCAAGCCTTACAGGGCCTAGGCCAGTCAAGGCAAAGGAGTCAGCAGCACCATTCAAGCTGAACCAATGAGTCCTCTATCCCAATGAAAGTCAAGCCATCGAGGGCACAGATGGTTTTTTTGCCCTCAGCACAAAAACTCAACCTAAAAGTAATGAAGCCTTTGATGATATTTGTAGAACACATCCAAAGCAGAGACAGACAAAGACTTGGGAGTCCTGGACCCCAATCTCTGCTAGAAATGTGATGCTAACTCATCTCTGGGCTTGCCAGATAACCCTTCCTTTTATTAGCTTTAGTCTAAAGGTTTTAGGCCAGAAGTGCTGACAACATCGATGCTAGTGGTGAAGACGCTGGTTTCTTCCTTGAGAAGAATGATGCAAGCATGAGAGAATGCTACCAAATAGGGATAACTATGGATAGAACAGCCAAGGGCAGGTCTAGAAGTACAGTTCATTGATTAACAGGGGTGCTACCAGAGCCCTCAAAGGCTGCTGCATTCCACAGGGTGCCCAGAGAAGCTGTGGCTGCCCCATCCCTGGCAGTGTTCAAGGCCAGGTTGGACACAGGGGCTTGGAGCAAGCTGCTCTAGTGGAAGGGGTCCCTGGAACTGGATGAGCTTTAAGGTCCTTTCCAACCCAAACCAGGCTGGGATTCCATGCCTCTAAGCTTCTCTTCCTCTTGCAGCAGCAGCAGCAGGGGTTAATCAGCTCTGGGGAGCTCACTGAGGCCCTTGGATAAATACTTTGCCTGCCCTGGAGCTCATTAGCGTTGCCTGCAGTGCCCTGAGCAGTGTCCCGGAGGAATGCGTGTGGCAGCCCCTCAGGAAGGACGCGTGTCCCGCAGGCACTGCTGCTCCTGCTGCTGCTTATCTGCAGTGCACTAATTGGGGCAGGCAGAGGAAGCGCGAGACGTGCCATCAACGTTGCTGTGGCTGGTGTAAGTCCTCCATCGGCAACGGAGGGCGAAAGAACAAGAAACGATGGGAGCTGGAGAAATCCCGAGGGAAAAGGAGGGAGTTCAGCAAGGGAAGCAGCTGTGCTCGAGCGCGTCTTGCTTTCCCTGCAAGAGTGACTTCGGCTTTGGTACATCCATAAGTTGTATTTGCATGATGTCGGGATGCTCTGTGTTCTGTCTCAGCTCAAATCACTGAAACTGCTTCAACAGTTGGGTCAGCCCATTAGGTTCCTCACTGTGTGGGTTTCCAATGGATTCCCTCTCCCATTTTAACCCCTAAAGGAATTGAGGTTGGGATTTCATAGGTCTGGTGAAGAGCGAGCACGGGAAGCAATAACTGCTGAAGAGTTACAGCTTACTATTGCTTACTATTCTAACTGTAACCACAGTTGCTAGTAGAAATGGGGAAAGGGCTCATTTCCCCTATAATAAGACACTTGCTGTGCTAACAGCTCAGCTGGCTCCTGTTTCAGGCAGTAGGCTTCTCTGTGTATCAGTATCTTGAGCTGGGCACCTAAACTCTGGTAGCGATAAAGCAAAGAGAGCACATTCAGTACCGCAGGACAACGGCTTGGCTCTGCTTTCCCACTCTCCCAAGGCTTTGCCTTTGGACTTTGCCTGATTAGCCAGCGGTGACAGCTCAGGAAATGGATTCCACCAAATCTCACAACAACTGATTTAAAAAGCTCTAATCTCTGGCAGATAAGGAGTTGCTACAGCAAAGCCAACATAAACCTGAGAGCTAAGGAAGGTTGGGCTGTTGTTTAGCTGCTGTTGCTAGCGAGCTACTGTACTTGATTGCAGAGACCACCCCGTATTTAAACCTTCTCACTTAACTCAACACGTATCTTTTCAACACCATCCGAAGCTCACATCCTGGACAGCCTCAGCCACACAGGCCTGAAGGGCATTGTTTGGGGAGCTCCAGTGCTGCAATGAGCATCCCCTCAGCCTAAAGTCGCTGCAGATAGGGCAGGCAGCAGCTCCTGTGAGGTACAGAAACCCGTTCCTCTCCTTTCAGAGCCTTCATTTCCATGTCGACTGCTTTTATCCCTCTTATTTCCTTTGTTCACTTAAAAATGCAATCAAAGGTGCCTCTAAGCCCTCAAAATGCTAAGCAGGAGGTTGAGTAGTTTGCATTGTGGATGGAATCACATTGGGCATGTATCTGGCAGAGTAAAACAAGGGATCAAACTTCCTATTCCCATGGTAAGCTCACTTGCCCGGAGGAGGATGTGTTGCAGTGCACATGGAAGAGAGCTCTCCTACGTTTTCTGGTGTTCTCTGCTCTACAAAGTAGCTCAGATTGCTGGGATGATGCAGCCATCTCCTAATGGGTTTGACCAGGAATGCTGTGTGCTGAGATGGGCTTGGAAGCAGAGATTGCCACTGCTAAACATTAGCTCAACTCCTGCTTGGACTGACATCTCTGTGAGAGGCAGGAGAGTGAACTGGCATTTACCAGCATGTGGATGTCCTCAGCTGCTGCAGGAGATGTTACCAAGACTTCAGCAGGAAGAGCTGGACCCCCATTCACTATTCATCTTCTTGACAAGGGTATCAAAAGGTGGATGTTTCCCTCCACTTTTATCAGGGAAAAGAGGCAGGAATTCTAACGGCTGCTCCTTCTACTGCTTCCAACATCCTTAATGTTCCCCCAGTGCGCTGCTCCTGTGGGAATGGGGCAGGAAAATGACGTGCTTCGATTCCTGCTCCCTGGGGAATGGCTTGCAGGGATTCAAACCCAAGCTGCCCTGACTGAGCAAAAGTGGATGGAGAGGGATAGAGGGAAGAAGGAGAGCAAGGCAGGCATGAGGGGTGAAGGAAAGCAAGACAAGATGCTTAGCAGCCACATCTGTTCCCAGAATGTGGGTGCTGAGGTCAATTGGAAGCCTGCCCCTGTAGTGGGATGTGTAAATGAGATGATAACACTGATAGGCCTGCCCTTGGAGATGAATGGTGTCATGGTTTACAGAAGGAGAGTATGGGTTTGATTTTGAAGGGGTGTCTCTATCTCAATGGGCTGTGAAGGCAAAACTCAGCTTTTTCCTCTTCCTGAGATGATGATTTGAAGAAGTTCATGTGCACAGCATAGGTTTGACACTGTTTTCACTGGGGGTGCTAAGCCATAAACTCCAGTCTTCTTTGGGTTCCAGATGCATCCAACAGGACAGTCAGGGTAGACACCATTGGGGTGCCTTCCATCTGTTCCCATTTAGGCATCTAAACTGTAGGCATTCAAGTGTTGTCCCTTTACTTGTAGATAAGACAAAGGGGTCTCCTCCTTATCTGGTGTCAGTGCCAGAGACAGCTTGGGTTGGACTTTATTACCTTAAAGGTCTTTTCCAACCCGGTTGACTCTATGATTCTATGCCATGCCAAGGTGTAGCCTCAAATGTGTCCCTTTTCACACCCCAAAATCACTCCGTTACCCTGTGTATAGGAGAAAACACACCTCATTTCTCCCTTAGAGCTCAAAGCAGGAGCTTAGGGTAGGACCCAGCTCCCGATTTGTGGCTGGTTTCTGTTTTCTGCTCCATAGGCACCTCCCTGAGCACTCTACACTCCAATGCTGCCTGCGCTAGGAACACGCAGCTCTGGCCACACTGCCCAGCCCCAGCTCTCATACCCAACACTAACACACTCCATATAATAAACCTCCTCTTCCAAGGGGTGCTGATAAGGATTTCCATTTTTAGTTGAACCATTCCGCCTTTCTTTGTGGCTGTTGCAATTGAAGCAGGAGCAGAAGCTGATTCTTTGGCTTTTCCTGTAAATAGAGCGTTAATGAAGACAGATGGGTCAGCAGTATAAACAAACCTCTATCTCGAGCTAGTTTTGTCCTGGCTTTGTTTCCCAATATAGTAAGCAAAGCACCAGCACCCCGGTTCCCATCCTATTAACGGTGTTTGCACTCCAAACGTTGAACTGGCTTCTAAGGAAGTTTAAATTAACACTGGGCTGTAGTTTTTCAAACGCTTGCAGCAGATGTTCAAGTGCCAGAACTCTTCCTTTCTCTTTGCTTTTTTAACCCCCCTAAAAACCGACAGATTTTGCTGGGTTTGGCTCAACGTGGTGCACAGCAAACGCTGAATGCAACCGTAGGTGAGCCAGGCTCTGAGGATGTTAATGCAAGAGGTTTCTCTTGTTCTAGGCTGCTGCAGGTTCTGCTCTGCTCTGCTCTCTGTCTAAGAAGGGCAGTGAGGAGAAGCTGGCCATAGGTTTTGGAAGGTGGTTGCTTTGGGAGGTGGTTTTCCTAAGTGACCTCAGGTCTGGGGAGGCTGAACCTCACGCTTTTGGCTCTTTGGCTTTGAACACCCACTGGCTTCGCAAGAGGTTATGTGTCCACAGCACCCAGGAATGCTTTCTTTCTCCTCAAGGACTCTCATTTGGGCACCCCCAAAGGGTGGCACAAGCCAGCAGCAGGCACTGCCAGGGAGCTGGGTGCTGGGCTTTGCTGCCAGAACAGTGCGAGGCTCTGCCCCTTCTCCCCAGCAGCCCATCTGCAGTGGTGGCAGGAAAAGCTCTAACACTCAAAAAGGCAGGAATCTGTATCCTCAGTCAGCTCTGCAGGGTGAGCCTGGAGCCCTGGGATCACACCCAAGCAAGGGATAAAACTCCGGGGAGAAACCTGTTTGAGGAATTCTAGTCCATGTGCAGAGAGCTAAGAGATGCGGATCATTTATGGGAACCTTAGACTTGCAAGCACCTTGTGAAACCTGGGATTGGTGCTGAGGGTTTGCACAGGAGAGGATACAGCTTCAAGGGCCAAGCAAGGAGCAACACATCTTGAAGTTCATGCTCTTCTGGAGACACTGTGTGTGGTGTTGGTCTAAGAGCAGCAATGCGAGACCAAAGCTCTCCCCTCAACCCCCTTACTGATGTGTTATCCAGCTTGTCCTCTCCTTGTCTCAATTGTTTCTGCTCCCACCCCTCTTCCTGTCCCATTCACACTGCCTGGGGTTTCATATAGCAAAAAGGGGCTCATGCTTCTTATACATCTTCAGTTAGAAACAGATGAAAGCAAAAATCCAAGTGATGCTGATTTTGGTGAGATGGGGTTGGTGCCTCCTTTAGTGGCATGAAATAAACCAGAGACGGATAGCTGGGTGGTGGGTGGGTGGGTGGATGGATGGAGGCATGGATGGATGGGTGCGTGGATGGATGGGTAGATAGGTGGATGGAAGGATGGATGGATGGATGGATGGATGGATGGATGGATGGATGGATGGATGGATGGATGGAAGGATGGATGGATGGATGGATGGATGGATGGATGGATGGATGGATGGATGGATGGAAGGATGGGTGGATGGATGGATGGATGGATGGATGGATGGATGGATGGATGGATGGATGGATGGATAGATGGATGGATGGATGGATGGAAAGATGGATGGATGGATGGATGGATGGATGGAAAGATAGATACTTCTATATTTTTTCAGACCTCTCTAAAATTGGTTTGTGCTTTCAAGATTGAAGTCAAGCAACTGGTGGCATGTTGATAGAAAATAGATTAGAAATAAGAGGAAGATCAATGCATGCTACTATTTAATGTGAAAAATCATTTTCTTTAGAAATAGTCACAGTACCAATGTGGATGGATAGAAGGAAGGAAGGGAAGGAAATGAAAACATGCAGTGGGATATTTATTCCGGGACTTCTGACATTCCCAGCACTACATCTTGGCAGCACTGGCTCTTGTCACACACTCACCATGTTCTTTGTGAGTGTTATATACACATGGACAGACACTTCTGAGCTCGTGGAACCAACCTTCGTTTGCTGCTTAGGGAAAGCTCTACAAAATAACTGCTCCCATTTGGTTTTGGTGCTATTTTGCCTCATCTCTGCCATCTAACTGCAGGAACGGCCAGCAAATGTCTCTGTGTAATGAGATTCAAAGGTAAGGTAAAGGTTTGCTCATAAAGCAAGCATGCAATGTTAACAGGCATACAAAATACCGTTCACAGTAGTTCTACTCGCAGGTTATGAACAGCATAAGTGCAGCTGATTCAAGGGATGCTCCGTTTTCTCCCAGAACAGCACAATAGGGGATGTGTCATGCTTTACAGTTTTCACCCCAAACTCTGGCTGAAGTCCCCTTCAATCACCAGCAGGGTCCTTGTTTCTTTACAAAAAAGTCACTAATATTAACATAAAAATGCTCTCTGAGCCCTAATTCTAGAAAACCAGCCCTGCTGTTTTTACTGATCTTGTATAAATTCACACCTGCAGGTTTACTAACTGCTAACACTACGTGCCTACCCACCTTTGGGTGCCGTAACGCACTGTATCTGCTCCATTACACAAATCTCTGGCTTTAAGAGAGTGTGAAAGCAGCCACTCTGCTTTGCTACGTGGTCACTTGAATGGGAACAGTGATTATGGGTGATTACAGTGGGTTATTGATGATTTTTAGGGCCTCTTCAGGCAGGTTGGCACTGTTCAGGAAAGGACAGTGGTGCAAAGAGCACTCTGCTCACATCACTGCCACGGGGCCGGTCGCGGAAAAGAGATGATAAAAGGCAATGTCGGATTATCTCCCTAATGCTGGATTATCACTCCTAACAAGGTGAATGGTTTGTCTTGGCAAATGGCTTCATAAGAATCATGGATAGTTTTGAAAGGAGCTGTGTGGTCACACTTCAACCGTTGGCTGCTGCAGTTCATGTCAGCAGAGCGAAACATCACACCTCTAACGAATTCCTTTAACGTGCCATTAAGCAGAGGCTGATTGCAGTGGGGAAGGCTCTGTGACAGTGTCAGTCACCCACAGGCTGTCACAGCCATAAAGCAATACAGCCCCACAGCAATCCTGCTATCAGGAAACAGGCAGCACGAGGGGAGACTGTGGAAGTCTACAATAAACTACACCACTGACCACTTAGAGCAGTGATACCCCTGCTAGAGAACTTACATGTTGGACAAGTGCTCCAGAATGCCATTATAAATCACTGCAGTGAGTGAACCACTCCATGAGCAAGGAAGAGAACGGTTACATGGTGTTTATGAATATCTAGAGGAGGAAAATAGATCAGCAACACCCATGTCTGTGCAGCACATCTCAACAGAAAGATTCCATGTAAAACAGGATCGGTACAAGGTTTTATCCAAGTAGGATTACACACAAGCACAAAAATAAAACATTCTGTATTCTACATTATGTTACAAAGGCAGGCGGTCAATAAATAGGTCAATAAATTATGGGAAGCACAGAAGAGTATGTGTGAAAATAGGTGAAACTGGCTTTCAGTTGGTGCACGATAAAGTCATTTGTGCTCATTCCCATGAAGCGCTCGAGTGATGCTTTCAAAGAGCCTTATCTCTTCCCGGGAAGATAGCTTTGTGAGCACCAGATGCAGGGCAGGGAGCGGGCTCTGGGACAGGCTGGAGGAGTCAGCGTCACTTGCACTTCCCCAAGAATCTGACAAATTTGCAGCTTAGTATAAATAAAGTGACGGGTCTATTGTTTCTGAGCTCCGACACCTCCTTATCTCCACCGCGGGTTGCAGAAGAGCGGTGGAAACATGGCATGTGACTCCATCCTATGGAGTTTAAAGGGGGGGGATGGCAATATCTTTATGAATTAACAACGTCAGCACATACATAAAGGAAAGATCCTCTCTATCTAGCTGGCACAAAGGGGTTTCCTCTTCTAGCTAGCTCGATGCAGACTAAATGCAATCCTACTTGGCCATGTGAATTGGGTTGCGGAGCTGTATCGGATGTGGTTTGCTGGGTTGGGAAGAGGGACAGGTTTCTTAGCTGGTATAAACTGGTATAGTTTCAAGGATTCGGGAAGTGTGCTGCAGTTATTTCTGCTCTGGAGATAGGGCATGGATAATGCAGCAAAACCAGTGCTTTACACAAGCGTCTTCTGTAACAACCACACACAAGGGAATTCTGCCATTGCCTGTCAGAGCACTGCATAAACCTATGGGGCCCATTGCTCCACCAGGAAAGATGGGAAAGGGAATGGTTCCCTTCTGCTCCAGATACCAGAGCATCCCTGCCAGTCTCAATGAGATAGGGAGAGATTAAAGACGCTTAAGAAAAAAGGAGCAAAGTTTAACACCTTTTTGTCCCTTTGGGGTTTGGGAGCTTGAGAATTATTGGGACTTGGGATCTTATCCTGGGTTCAATTCCCAAACCATGTCGATGAGGTCCTTATTGACATGGGTTAGTGGTTGCCTTAGCAGTGCCTGGGGATGGATGGACTGGATGATCTTAAAGGTCTTTTCCAACCTAGTTGATTCCATGATTCTATTCTATGCCCTTTAATAGCTCTGGAAATCCCTCTCAATACCAATCAGCATTTATTAAGTACAAAAATACGTTTTTATTTCTGTGAACTTGCATGTGCCCCTTTGGCACAAGGAACCTCCCAGACAACCCAGTGATCTGCTCTATGCCCTGCCAGGAAGTGAGATGCAGCCATAACATGGACAGTGAAGAACAGCAAGAAGCAATGGAACAAAATATACATTCCCTACGGTCACAACTTGCCCATTCCCCTACCAGGAAACACACAATTATCTGTACATGCCTCATTAAATAACCTTATTAAATAGGAAATCCAAAATGTACAAATTTACAGACTGAATCATTAAATACTCCCCACTGTGCACTCCCCTCTGCTCGAGCTCCCCTCTACTATCTGCAGCCACACTCTGATACCACCATGCCTTCGTATTTGAACTTGTAGGTGACCACCCCTGCATCTAAATAGAGGATAGAGATGGGATCGAGTTTGGTGGGCACACAGCAGGCCTTGGAGGCTTTCTGGGGATTCTTCAGGTGAACCAAAGTCTGGACAATGGCGTGTTTCGTTGGCGTGACGTGCTCTGTTAAGGGGTAGGCGCACACTCCATGGCACTCGTAAGCTTCGTAGCCCGCCGGGGCGATGATCCAGGAATCCCAACCTATTTCCTTGAAATCGATGTAGAGCGGGGTCTTTTTGCAGTAGTTGCCTTTTGCGTTCCTCCGGATTCGGGCAGTGGAGTCGTAAATGATGTTGGAGCGCATCTGGAGCAGCGCTTCCTCCCCAGGCTGGCCATGGAAGTTGCCAGCCTCCAGGTTCTCCAAGTCCAGGAGCTGCTCGTGGTCTATCATCTCGTTCAGCTCTTGCTTCTCCTCTTTCTTGTCATTGCTTTGGTCATCAGAGAACACAATCAACAGGGGCACGTGCTTTGCCTCGGAGTTGATGTCGATATCGAGCTTCCCTTCTCCGTTCTGCTCCTCCCCTTCCCTGCTCTCTATATGAACCTCCAGCCGGTGCGTGGTCAACCCTGCCCTTCGCCAGCGCCTGATGGCTTCGGTCACCTCGAAGCTCTCCCACTCACTGCTCGTGCCATAGATGTGCCTGGATGCCAGTGCCATTATCTTCCTCTCTTCTCCTACCCCCAGGTGGTCATTTTCCAGCACTTCAAAAATGGTGACTTTCCGGTCGAGCCCATCATAGAGCATCTGGTCCCGTTCCACCAAGGTGTAGAGCCGCAGCTCCGCCATGGTGATCTCTTCATGGTGAGGGATGGAAACATTGAATAGAAGAGGGTACTTCCGAATTCCTGTGACACCAATAGGGTGGGAAGCCAAGTCTGGAAATGACAAAGATCAAATATTTATGAAGGGTCATAAATGCACCCAGCAACACGTGCACAGAAGTTCAGTTGCTACCTTTTGCATGGCTTGGTTTCAGCTCATTCCAGGAGAGTGGATTTTACCCTCTCCCAAAATCAGACTTGGGAAAAGGGCTGACTTCCTTTTAGCTATGCAAGGACAGCAAGATCCCAACCATGCTAGAGAGCATAAACCTGGATTTACAGGTTCTCCTTCTATCCCCCTGCCTTCCAGGCATTTCCTTGTCACCTGGAAGCATTATGGATTAAGAATGCGTCGCCTAATACTGAAATACAAACTGCTTCATGGTCGCTGCACAGCAACTATTTTAAATGGGGAAAATCATTGCTGCAGAACAGGAAGGGAAGAGGGATATGGCATGAACATGAGATGGGTGACCTATAAACCGTGCATGCAAGAGCAGCAGGCTGGATCTGTGTCTGCTCAGCATGTTTGTGCTGAGCTGTTGAAACAGCCTTCAGAAACTGAGAGGGACAAGCGCTAAGGGAGGAAAAGTTGCTTTGGAAGATGTAAAGGTTCCTGGTTAGGAAGAGCAGGCGGTGAACGTCCCGTTTGAACCACCAGTCAGCACAAATCCTGCCACAGCCTCAACGGGCTTCAAGTGAGCAGTCAAACAGCTGTACTCAACCAGGCACTTTTGCCATATAAGTGTGTAATGACTGTTTGTCCATCAGGACATCTGCCCTATCTGCACTGTTTGTTTATGCACGAGCAGTATGCGTTTCTTCACACCAGGCAGGACTCAGCTCATCATAGAGCCCTGCAATGGGTCCCCCCTTGGAAGGGACCTTAAAGCTCATCCAGCTCCAACCCCTGCCACGGGCAGGGACACCTTCCACTGGAGCAGCTTGCTCCAAGCCCCTGTGTCCAACCTGGCCTTGGGCACTGCCAGGGATGGGGCAGCCACAGCTTCTCTGTTCAACCCATCCCAGTGTCCCATCACCCTCACAGGGAAGAGCTTCTGCCTAAGGGCTCATCTCAGTCTCCCCTCAGGCAGGTTAAAGCCATTCCCCTTGGCCTGTCCCTACAGGCCCTTGGCCAAAGCCCCTCTCCAGGTTTCTAATTTCTAGGGACTGTGTATTTGCTGCTGAGTTACTGCGCTCTCTGCTTCTAACTCAGGAGACAGATCAGGGCATAGGGACTATGGTAACATGTCTGCAAATGCAAACTGTTCATCTCTGACTTCTCCAATTTTGGTATGTTTGTAGGAAAATGATGCCGTTAACACTGCAAATATTGGCCATGCTCCAGGAGTGCAGTTGACTTTAGCACATTGTCCTGCTTGAGGCACCTCTGCACTGCCATCTGTTCGTAAATGAGGGGTGATTCTGCTTTCGCTTCCCTACAAGTCAGTTGGTAAAGGTGGGAGCTGGAGATGCTTTGCACAGCACCAGGGTAGGAGCAAACCATGAGCTGAGAGGCAATGCTGTTCAAGCTTAGCTGTAATCTCCATCCTGAAGGTAATCTCTGGGGTTTCCTAGACCTTGCTATGCTACAACAAGTCTGCAATGAGTACTTATAATGACAGGGTGGAGAAATGCCTCCTGGTCATATAGATAAGCCCAAGAAGCTCACCAGAAGGCAGTGGAAAGCTACATTATGTGTAAGAAGCCAGGTGAGCGCTAGCAGGGCATGGGAAGTGTTCAGTTCTAAGTCAGGATGTGACTCTGATCTTTAGCTAGGAAATCCATAGGGTGAAGTGTCTCCTACTGCTCCCAGTGCCTCCCTGGTAGGATCAGGAAGAGAGCTCTGGAGTCCATAGGAAATGAAAGATTTCCCTTGAGACCTTTATTCAAGTTTTAAGAACTGATTAGTCCCATTTAGAATGCAGACATTACGGGCCATGGGTTAAACAAAGAGCTGATGCCAGCCGTGCAGTGTGTTACAGCTCTATAATAAGGGATTTAATGGACAATGGAAGCACCATTACTGCCAATTTTCAGCAGGCAGGTGAACAAAAATGCTCCATGGTCTGTTTCTACTGCCTTTATCATTGCAAGTGATTAATTTCCCTATCTTTAGCATGAAGTGGATGGTTCTTGGTTACGCAGACTCCGAAGACATGTAACAAACATGCACAGTCCCTTTAACCGGGTGCTCCTATGAAGCTGTCTTAACATCAGCCGTCTGTCTCACTTCACCTCTTGCTGGTTTGCATTGGAAAAGGGGAGAGAAATACTGACATGACAGAGAGTGAAGCCAAGTGATGGCTACAGCAGGGCACAGAACTGTGAACCACTGCAAAAGGTCGGTCTGTCCCTTTCCAGACCTGCAAACCTGATTTTGTCAGTGGGATGATGCCTTGTGTCACTAAACCACGCTGTAGTTTATGTTTTAGCACCTTGTACTGGACCAGTTTTATCCCATTTACTTTTTATGGCTAGTGCACAATGGGAAAAGAACGATGCACGTTCCTGCATGTCTTCATTTATACCGATGAGCAGTGACAGGTAGGGCTGTTTGGGTGAGTAACTGCTCCCCAGTGGGTGTTAAGTGCTTTGCCACCAAGCCTTTAATAGATTTCTCTGCACTGGAGAAAAGAATACATAAAGAAGGTTTAAACCACATTTAAACCAGAAGCAGGCTGCTGGTAAAGCGTGCCCAGGCCTGGCAGGAGGGCAGAGCAGAGCTTTTGGATTCTCTCCTTGCACCTCACTGCATGACTTGCACGTAGCCTCTCCTTACAGGTCATAGCTTCAAATGGCAAATGCTATAGAAAGAGTAATAACAACCTTATACTTCATTATTTAGGCTAAGAAAGGATGAGAGAAGCCCCTCAGCAGTTTGAATAGCTACGTCTGCCCCTGAGTAGTTAAACCAAATCACAGCATTCGTGTTTGCCCAGTGGGGTGATTGGTATTTGGGGTTTAGTTGGAACACATCATTAACATAAAACCTGTATTGCTGCAAATAGGTATTGACAAACTGGAGTGTTAGCACTGAAACATTCTCTTGCCCTCATTGAGCTGAGAGGAAATGATGAAGCAGAAACAAGTCACAATCAGGCTTCCTTTTCTTGTAATAGGAAATATTCGACTCTCCCAAAGTAAAACCTAAGGGTTATCCAAAGTTCTGCTTCACGTGTTTCTATGTATCTGTGCTCAGATGCCAAAGGAAGATGTTACAAATCCCATGAGGATCAATAGTGAGGATATTAATAGAAACCTGTACTTGGTTAAGCTCATAATAGGAAAATACTGCACCTTTGAACAGTGTGTAAAACCATTTCTTAGGAAAATATTGCACCTGTAAATGGTGTGTCAAACCATTTCTTGCCTTAGTTTCGAACGTTATTTAAAGTATTCATTTGATATCATGTAATTGCAAACGATGCGTATCACTATGGGGATAATGGAACTGATGCCCTTGCATTATATCTGGTGCTGCCCAAACATTAAACAAACACCTTCCTCCAAAACCTTTCAGTCCCAAAAGTGAAGGATAAGGGATCTATGACACTAGGAGTGGGATCTGGTAACCCTGGTGCCTATTCCCAATGCCACCCTCATTGAAAGGCCTTTTTCCCCCTAATACGGTTCACGTTCCGTGCCCGGTGAACATATTTCACACCGACTATAAAGATGCTCTTTTCTATTTCCTTCTCCTAGAGATTGCACATTTCTTACCTTCGTTTTTGAAGCTCCTAATGATGTTGGCGGAGGGCATGGACGTCCTGTCAGTGGCAAACCTGTTGTACAGCTCGAGCATGTACTCTGGAGGATCCACCTTGGCCGATTCGTGCAGGGGAATGTCAGAGAGGTTCAAGGTCTTCAGGAACTCGTTCTTCATGTTCTGAAGCAGCGTGTTGAAATCAACGCCATCCTGCTCGGAGAGGATCTCGTCGAAAAGGGGCACGTCTTCCTCCAAGGAAGAGTGCTCCAAGCTCAGGATGGGACTGCAAGAGGCAAGGTGAACCAAGAGACAGAGGGCAGCCCACAGCCGGGGGACTAGAGAATCCATGGCTTCTCTGGAGCCTCCAACCGCACTCAACAAGCTCTAGCTCTCGTGCGGGCTAAGTGGCGGTTTTATCCCCTGTGCTCGTGTCACGACGGGATGACAAGTTTGGAAGCTCTTGTCTTGAAGCTTGTGATCCGTCCTGCCTGTCTCCCCCTTCCCCCTCCCCAAAAGCAGGTCTCGGTAATTGGATATGGCTTGCTCTCTCTGTGGTCGCCCTGCCTCTCTTATCTCGGGCCGTGTAAGCTGTCCACCAGATTTGTTGCTATCTCGCAATCCCCTTTCCCTTAATGAGGGTTTTGTAAACATTCTGCGCTAGGACACGCCGAGATAGGACAAGTTTCTTCTCGGAGAGGAGCTGCCCTTTCTCCCTGCCTCTGGGAGCCGGCTGCCGAACACCAACAGCTCCCATCCACGCGCGTTTTGAGCTCAGTTCTGTAGAGTCTCCATCTTAACGCACCAATTTCATGCAGTCGCTCCTTGAAGGTAACAACTCTGCCCTTTAAAAACCCATCTCCTAACTATTCCATGTTTCTATGATTTCAGAGCCAAGTCCTTACATTACGCTTACAGAAGTAAGGAAAAGCTCCGTTCCTCTTTGCCCGTACATAGGGAGAGGAGCTCTAGGTGCCACCACAATACTGGAGGTACAAGGCCCTGAATGCAGAGGAGCAAGGAGAGTTTCTCACATCACAACTATAAAGCTTTGCAATGGCTTTGCTGGAAAGAGCCCATTGAAGAGACATCAAATGCCAGCCAGGAGCATGGCCTGTAAAGCTGGGACTTCATTTTCCGTTATACAGGCACCATACACTGCACTGGCACCACGGTTTAGTGCTAAAGGATTTGTTAGCTCTTTTGCAGGGTTTATTTTTGCTATAAACCACTCTTCCCTGAGCTGAAGGTCAGCACCAGCTGGATGCGAGGGCTCAGTGCTGAGTGCCGTACAGATGCTCATAAACACAGAGAGAGCTGGAGCATTTGCAGTGGGTTCAGAAACTCCTTCCTTCTTCATCTGTGCGACTTGGCAGCTTGCAGTTATCCCTGATTTCACCTCTTTGGCAGTGCTGTGAGTATCTAAAAGCCCTTGAAAATACACAAAGGCCATAGGACTACTCTGACTTCACCTTCACATCAGTTCAAATAGCTCAGAGTTTCAACAGGGAAGTGATATTGCCAAAAAGATGTGCTACAATTCTTTAGTGGGCCCTTTTGCTTTGGTATGGAGATGTCCACAAGATGGGAGCACTGTGCATGCAAACATGTGTCTGGTTCTTGTATAACATGGTCCATTCCAGTGTTCTGGATCTACATAGAGGTTTTTGAATGCACCCTTGTTTTGGCAGCAGGGCCAGAGCTCAGCCTTTTCCATTATGGCTAAGCACATCCCTAGATTTGTTACTCCATCTGTGCAATTTTCTTCCCTTTTCAATAGCCCAAGTCTATCAGTGGCACAAAGGGACACAGATCCATCTAACTTAATGAGAATGATACCCAAGCCATGGTTTAAATTCATCCTCTATTTTTTGTCTTAAATAGCAATATCTTTGTGAGAATTCATGTATTGTTGCCATGGAGCCAGACATTGGCATGGCCTTTTAGTTGTTTTATTCAACTTTTCTTCTTCTGAGCATGGGGAGCTTGACAACAGAAGCCAAGTACTTTATCAAGGTCCCTGTTATCGATACACCACATTAGAAATAGATATTTGAGCTTAAGAAGATTAATTCAGACCTCACTGTGGAGTTCATGGTTATCTGTGCAAGTTTATCTATAAATCCTTCTGAAAGGCTCATCTTGGAATATTGTGGCATTCCAGAGCTAAGCACAGAAAACTTGGGGAAATTCTGGAATCAAGTTCAGGTCACTTCTGTTCATTAACTTGAAAAGAAAAGCAAGAGCTTCTTTTGGTGGTGATTCATCACCTGACTATGCAGAGCTAAGGTCCTTACGCCATAGGAAGTGAGATTAACATTATAACCATGAGAAAAGGCTTAGCCTTAACTCTTTCATGTAGTGTAATACTGGCTGCTATAAGGGAAAGTCTTCAGGATGGCTTGTCCCTTCCAGCTGTGGAGGTAGGAGATTTGTCATGAGAGCAATAATACCTGGAGAAGTGGTTTCCTTTGCTTAATGCTCAAATATCCATTCCAGAATGCTCTGGTTTCATGTATCTAAATGCAGATGAGGTTAAATGAAAGGGAGAAGCACATTGGAAAAGATACTGCTTGCTGGAGGGCAGGACATGCTGGAGCTTCTCAGGACTCACAGACATGGCCTTATCCTCAAGTCCTTGCTCATACCAGGTTTTCTTTCTCAGACAAGTACCAATAATGTCTTGTACAGGCAAGAGCTCACCAATATGCCTTGCAGAGCTGGCAAGCACTGGGATCTATGGCATTACATGGCTCCTCTCTGAGATTTTGGGGGTTTCTATGAGATTCAGAGCTGATGGGTTTGAATTTAAAAGGATTCCTTCAGCATTTGTGAGGCTCTGAGGTTTCTAGACGAGTCTCCTCTCACTGTGAGTGCACCGGCCCTTGATCAGACACTGAGTAAAACTCACCTCTGTGTTAACCTAGATGAACAGCTCTAGAGCCAGAGGAGCTTTTCATGTTCACTCCACTTTCCTGGCACTTAAAACTTAGCCTGCTGGGTGCGAACCAACAGCATTCCTGCTCCAGCAGTGACATACACAGCCCCAACGCTGCCTTGGAGCAGAGACTGGGCTCAGTGTGACCCCTCTAAGCTCTGCTACATCCAGATAGACTCTCTATGAATCTGTAATTTCACACCCTGCAGATATCAGTATGTAAAAAGTAGGATGTGTGCAGGAGTCCAACATGAATTTCCTACCCCACAAACGTCGTCTTGATCCAGAGGCTCATTAGGAACACTATTCCTGCTCAGACATTCCAACTGTCTTTGCATTTCCGCTCTCATTTTGATAACTCCTTGAACAATAGCATCCTGCAGGGCCACGCAGCCTCTGGGTTATACACAGCCCCAGTTCTGCTCAGTGCTCTAATTTACTCCATTCAGACCCTGCTGGGACCTGGCCCGATGAGGAATACCCATAGAGTACATCTGCTACAGAAGGAGCTTCCTGCTTCCTTAGGTTGGAGATTGATGAATTTCACACACATATTCCCCCCACCTAAATTTAATTGTTTCACAGAAGGGTTTTATTTCATGTCACTGAAATGCAGAGATTTGTCCTTTTATTCACACGCACAGTAAGTATCCGAGAAAGGAAACTGCTCTCAACAAATCTATGTTAAATGCATTACCTGAGGTAGCTGGAGAGGGAATATTAAGAAGCATCATTTTAATTCTTCTTAAATCTGTAGCATAAAGAGTGAGCCCATTCCCTTAGCGATGCACGAGTCAGGCAGAGCTGTACACAGGGCTCTTGGCTCTCAGTCCTAGGAAGTTTGTGCTCATTTCCCCTGTTAACCTGCAGCTGTATGTGGTGGAACAGAACTAATGAGAGCCTAAACCTTTGCACTGAACCTGCCAGTGGTTGGGAACAACACTCAGCACCTACAGAGCACTGTTTAATGGGTGTTTCACCCTCCCTGTCAGAGCTGGAGGTGGCACTACAGGTTGGATGCTCTCCATTCTTACACCATGGCAAGGACCGGAGGGGGAAAATCAGCTCAGAGAGCAAAGTGGGGCCTTTCCTACCGCCAGCACTAAGCAGATGGGGCAGGACCATGAGTGCAGCAGCTCCTGGGAACAGAAAGGGTCAGTCCTGAAGCTGGTGGGGCTCCAAAATAGCCTCTAATCTCAGGCACCCCACAACTTCCTCCAAGCCGATGCCTCCACGGCTTCTTCTGTCAAGAGGCAGCAGAAGAGCACAGGTTGGAGCAGGAATGTGTGAAGCAAGCTTGGTGCTGAAAGGCTGGGAAGCAAAGCAGGGCTTTATGAAGTGTCAAGGTCGACGATATACAAGATGGAAAGGGTGTGATGCTCCTCTGGGTGAGAGGAAACGGGGAGAAGGAATGCGAAGGGATTTGGAAGCATCCTCACCCTTCCTTAGCCTGGCTTTTGGGATGGAGGAACACCTGCTTTCACTAACACCCAGACTGGGATGGTGAACCTTTTCCAGGAGGAAATGCCTCAGCTTCCTGAACATGAATGGAAAGGAAGTTTGCCAGTTAGTTATAATGTCACGTATAAACTCAGGTGGAGCTTGGTTCGTGTACACCTTCACTGATTTAATTGAGATTTTAATGTTAGATTGTTATCACATCTTGGGCTTTTCTTATATCACAAAAAAGGTTTCTTTTTTATATGATCCTTTCTTCCTCCCCTTTTCCTCTGGTTGTTTTTGATGGATTCTGTTTAAAGAACCTCTCAGAAACACCACTGAGGAACCGCAAAGAGGTAAAGGTAGAGGAAAACGGAATTGTTCTTGGCTTAAATACAGAACCATTACCCAAAAGACAATATTCCTTGAAAATATATTCAAATAATAAGTAATCTATTGGAGGGGGAAATGATATCAGGATTTTGCCTGTCCTGCTCATTTCTATGTGAATATAAGGATCACAGGTAAAACTGTGGCTGGAAAGCGAAGGGAAGAGCATTTCATTTCGAATGTCACTGAGGAAGGACCCACACCAGGGGCTTTGGGGCACATTTCTCATCGATCTTCAAGCTGCAGCTCCAAATCCTCATGCTTAGGGCAGGTGAGACTGAAGGAAAGAGAAGAAAATCTATCAAATGACCTGCTCAAGGTAGCAGAGGACACGATAGCAGGGCCAGCAATCGCACTTCGATGCCCAGAACTCAAGATGCAGTGTCCTGCTTCACCACAAGAAACTATCCTATATCCTAGCCCATACCCTGTATCATATCTGATATTTGCATTATAGCACAAGGGAAGTTTTGTTTCTGTGCTAATCCTTTGAGAAAGAAAATGTCAAGCTTGAGGCTTTTCTATCTGAGACAGAGAGCTGTCACTCAGCCACAAGAGTGCCTTTGCCCATAAATAACATTAATAATGAAGAAAAGGATGTGTTCTAATGGAAGAACAGGAGCACCTTTAGTGATGTCAATCAGCGCTCAAACCCACTGAGATCAGTCTGAAATAAGCCCATATTTTTCCACTGTAAGGAGGTATCAGACATCTGTACCACAGCACTTGGATTGAACCTTAACATTTGGATTCAATCTCAACATTCCGATTGAATCTCAGCATTCCAATTGAATCTCAGCATTCCAATTGGATTGACATCAACACATCCTGTCGAGAAATCGTTAACTTCACAGTGGGCAGACCTGAAACCCCCTTCAAAAGCTGTGTAAATGGTTCAGTTCAAGGCTGCTCTCTAATCAGGACACCACAGGCGTATGTGCCATTCCAGGGAGGAAGGGGAGTGCTGGAGCTCCAGCACAGCATGTGACCTCCGGTTTTCCACGATCCAGGTTTGAAATTCCTACAAAACTGCCCCACAATGGTCCCTGTCGGGAGATAGCTGTGGCATGAGGTAGCTGTTGGGTGCGAGATGGGAGATAAAGAAGAGTGTGACACTGACAGTGTGATGAGCTTGCAATGGAATAACTAAAATTAGTTTCCATTCCTGCATCTGCCCGAGTCCTTATTCCCATATGCCTCTGCTCATGGCTGCTCTGGCTTGCCTGTCCATAAATGGGCTGTTCCCAGCAGCTCTGCTCTGATTTCAGATGGCAATGGAAAAGGGAAAGATAGGATTTAAAGTAAGAGCGGTGCGAGAGAAGAGCGGCGATGCATTGCGACCTGCGTGGCTGAGGAAAGGAAATGGGGAGAAGAAGGAAAGTCTCTGTGCAGCCACAAGGGCAGGGAACTACTTACACTGTGTGCTACAACCTCCTCCTGAGCCAGAGACAGCACTGAGATGCGCAGCAATAGCTTTATATGGGAAAGCCCCAGCACATCTTCTTCGTCCGCTATTTCCAGGCAAGTGGAAAGGATGGGGTCACGCTGACAAGCAGAACACCAAAACTCCCTGCACTGATCCTGGCGATTCCCTTTCCTCTCTCCTTTTCTCCTACTGAGGTGGCAGAAGCTCCAAGGGTACAGGAAAGGAGTGCATCTGCACTTGTGCAACCTGGTCTGAGCTGCGAGTCAATGGCCACGCGGCGGTACCGATGTGTAAGGATAAGCAGGGATTTTGAAGCCAACACGAAGCCTGAGAGACTGAAAGAGAAAGAAAAGAGCTGGAAATCGCTGGACATTGCCTTCCTGTCAGTGTCCTGTCATCCCTGTGCATCAAATTCACTGCAAGCTCACGGCCTCACTGTCCCTGTGTGCTCCTTTCCCACGTAGTTATTGGGAAGAGCTTGTAGTGTGACTGGGCTGCTGCTTGCTTCTGCGTATTCCAGCATTTAACCTGTGTCTTTTCCTTCTAGGCCTCAAAGTGAATTAACACAGGCAATAGACACATTTGCATTAAGCACAGGTGTTTCCAGAAGAGCTAAATAGCTAAATATTGGCTCATATCATTGATAGGATGGAAGGTGTCTCAAGAAACCTCTTGGTTTGCCTCCACAACCATTATCTCGGTACATGCCCCTGTGCAGACAGAGGCCTGAATAGTAAAAGGCCATTTCAAAACCAGTATCCCTAAAGGTCACATCGTTTATTAACTCAATCTGGCCATACAAACCTGGTGAGACATGGTCAAAATCAACCCATTGCTATCGGAGACCTCGGCATAGACGCGACCGCACTGCAGGGCTAATGAACAGTAGCGTAGGCACGCTGCTTCCCCCCCCTCCCCTCCCAGGAGCTGGACTCTGCAGCCTCCTTATCACATAGGGAAAGGTCAAGAGAAAGTTTGAATTTGACATCTCTGGAATTCCTTCTCTCCCCATGTAGTTATCCCGTGGAGCTCCGGGATTCCTGCGGGTGTTCAACCCCTCGGAGCAGCTTCAGTGACACTGACAAAAGCAAGGCAGGAATATAAAGCTTCACAGCACCCTCCAGCATCGTTCCTCTTCCTCTGTCAGCTCTGGGTCCAAGTGGGCTGGTTGAGGAAGATCATTCTTTCCCTTAATGAGCTCCATTTAAATGCTCCCACACAACACAACAAATGGGAATGGTTACTAAATGTATCTCGCCATTGATTTTTAGGGTGGATTCTCAGTCTTGAGCAATGGGTTGGAAGAAAACGGGCTCTTTCACCAGGAATTATCCTATTGATGATCCTGAGCAAGGACTTGAAATGGTTCCATTGAAAACCTGACTGATGGAGCAGCGTTAGTCAATGTCTCAGCACGAGATGGTGATTGCAAAGGCAAACAGCTTGTAGCCACAGAAAGGGGAGAAATCAGACAGGCAGGTCTAATACCTGCTGTTCATTTGGTGTTAGGGTTGGGATCAAAAGGGGAAAGCAAATTGCATGTAATAGTAGAAATTCAGTGAAAATGCTGCTTAAGCACAGCCTTAAAAGTGCAAAGATTTAAATGTAATACATTGCAATGTCTGTAACGATGCTTGCAATTAGACTGGGTAAATGAGGGTTGTCAGCCTCATGCATGCTTGCCATGCAACTGAATATCAATCTTGTCTTTTCCATGTATCTGTATCTATATACATACACTTAAGGGGAGCTATATAGAACTCCTCATCAATTTTTGGCTTTTCATTCAGAATCGGGTCTGGTCCTCTTAGCCTGCAGCCCTGTTTAAGGATGCTTAGAACACTGGTTACCAATGACAAGAGGCAGGGAAATGAGAGCTGAGGGGTAACAGCTCTATTCAAATACCTTTCCAGCCAGGAAAGTCACCCCATTGATACACACATTGATTAGCTGCCACATCACTCAGAGGTTTAGTGTATGTATACATGCTCTATTTACACTGCATTAACACTTGTGAGGCTCAGGAGCATGAAAATACATCTTAATTGGAGGCTTTTGCATCAATCTCCCACTCTTTAGACTCTAGCAGTGCCAGCTCTACCGTTCTTGGTGCGTTGTTCTCTCCTTCACAGCTGTTTAACATCTGTAAGCTATGCAGAGCTATTGCCCTATCTGAAGGATCCCATCCCTTTGGAAGTTCCTCACTTTTTAACTAGCACCCCCCCACATTTGGGATTGGGGGTGTGGGGTGGGGTGTCTGTAACATGCTTTAGATCATGCTGCACATCTCCCAGCTCTCCCCCAGAGCAGCTTGGCAGATAGGAGTGTCCTGTGAAGCGTGGATGGCAGCTTATCTCATTGAGAGCATGGAACAAGCCTCTCGCAGGCCCTGGTGTTAAAGGGCTCGACTTATCTGGAATGAGTGGCAGAGTGCCCTGGCTCAGCTCTCAGTATGTCGCACCCAGGGGGGACATTGCTTAATGTGCTGCTGTCAAACACCTCCCGGTGCGCTCAGGGCAAACTGCGGCGTCAGAGAGCTTCCTTAGGTGAAAACAGCCTCTGCTTCCCATCACAGGGAATGGAAAAGGTGGTTGGCTCGAGCCTTGATGTCCCTATGCATTTCTAAATGCTTAACAGTCCTTACGTGACCATCTGTAGGATGGGGCCAGCAGGAGAGAGGGGAAACTCCCAGCAGCTGGCACGGTGACTACTGGGATACGTATGGGAAGGGTGGATGGACCGTGTCCTACCTGGGAAGTGCCAGGCAGGATTAAGAGCCTGCAAACAGGCCTTGGCTACCTTTGTAGTCTGGGCTGCCCTGGGAGCTGCCTAAGGAACCCCCTCAGAAAGACTCATTGTCCTGCTTTACCCCTCTGCCCTCCTCTGTATCCGCACATCAGCTCCCACCTGCGCACCAGCAATTACAGTGATGCTTTCTCCACTCTGAGCATAGCCACGAAAGCATCTGCTTTATGCTACATCTGCTTTTCCATCCAACAAGAACGGGCTGGAGCAACCTGAGGCCCCCATTCAGAGGGCCTGAATCACCTTCCTCTCATTATAGACACCCTCAAAAGATGAAGTGAGATGAGAACTGCCAAATCACCTGAGCCTGGCTGCCTCGTACTGAGCTGAGAGAAAGAGCAAAGAAAAGAACTTGCAGAATAGGGAGAAAGATGCTAAAACCAGCAAAGGATGTGGCCACGATGGGTGCTAAGAGCAGCAGGACCTGCCTGCAAGGCTCCCCTTCCAAACCCCCCCAACCCAAATGAGGAGCCAAGAGCACATCATTCCTTGGTGGGTTATTCCTGCCTGAGGGAGGAGCCTGGCTAAGCAGGACTGGCAGAGGCAGATGAAGCTGGTTTGGTTTCCCATGGTGGCAATGGGATTGTGATAAGGAGAGATAAGAGGAGCACAGGAGAGCTGGGGCTCCCCCCCTTAGCTGTGCTCATGGGCAGTGAGTGATGGCTGTTTGTCAGATGGATCATTCAGGTGTTGCTGCATCCCTTGTCCGAAAGGGAAGAGGTTTCACTCATTCATGCATCTTTGCTATTCATGCTCTTAAAGCCCTTTGAAACCTTTGGTGAGTGGCTCATTCGATAATGGAATTGTACATTACAGATTAAAAACGACAGATACGAAGGGGTTGAAAGAGAGTTCAGTTCGGCACACAAGTGGGGCATCATTCCACGTGAGAACAAACACCCCCCTGCTTTGGGAATGCGAGAGAAACCATTCTAATCCTCCGCATCCTGGCTCCTCTTTTACATCCTGGGGACAGGTCTCGGGTTGACAGAGCTTCGTGTCATAGCATGAATGTTCACCTCACAGCAGCCTTCCAGTGTCTGAAGGGGGCTATAGGGATGCTGGGGAGGGACTCTTCATTAGGGACTGTAGTGACAGGACAAGGGGTAATGGATTAAAACTGAAACAGTGGAAGTTTAGATTGGATCTAAGGAGGAAATTCTTTCCTGTTCGGGTGGTGAGGCACTGGAATGGGTTGCCCAGGGAGGTTGTGAATGCTCCATCCCTGGTGGTGTTCAAGGCCAGGTTGGACAGAGCCGTGGGTGAGACGGTTTAGTGTGAGGTGTCCCTGCCCAGTGCAGGGGGGTTGGAACTGGATGAACTTAAGGTCATGATGTATTTGAAGACTCCTCTTGGGCAACCTCTTTGTTTCACCCATGTGATGTGGTGACTTACAATGAAATCTGTGGTGGCAGCTTGGGATGGTGAGAAGGATGCCTCTGACCTCCATGAGATCAATGGAGAATGGGCTTCCATCACTCTTGTGTAGCAAGTCTATTGGGAAAGACCCTTCCAGCCTTATGGACAGCCATCAGCTTGGGCAGGCTGCTTCCATTCCCCAAAGGGGCAGATTCATTCCACAGTAGTAGCCTGTGTAGCCCCTTTGTGTTTCCTCTAGGTTGTCCTAAGCATTAGACAATCAGCTAATATTGGTGGTAGCCTTTAATTCATGAACTCCGTTGTTTTAACCACAGGGGTACATTGCAACGAGGCTGTTCTCACGGAATGCCTGCTTCATCATGAAGACAAACAGGGAAGACATCCCAGAGCTGGAAGAAATCGGACGCCAGGCCTTTGAGAGACAGGTAACTACAGTAAACCCATGCAGGAAAGGCTGCTGTCAGAGTTGTGTGCTGTGACATTAGGGACTGGAGTGACAGGACAAGGGGCAATGGGTTCAAACTTAAACAGGGGAAGTTTAGATTGGATCTAAGGAGGAAATTCTTTCCTGTGAGGGTGGTGAGGCACTGGAATGGGTTGCCCAGGGAGGTTGTGAATGCTCCATCCCTGGCAGTGTTCAAGGCCAGGTTGGACAGAGCCTTGGGTGAGATGGTTTAGTGTGAGGTGTCCCTGCCCATGGCAGGGGGTTGGAACTGGATGATCTTAAGGTCCTTTCCAACCCTGACTATTCTATGATTCTATGTATATTAGGTTTGAGTTATGGTTTGCTCCTACCCGGTGTTTTTACCAGCCCGATAACAGCGAGATCCCACTCAACAGCATCCCCCCCGGCTCAGGCTGCAGCGAGGACCCAGTGCGGAGGTTACTGGAGCCGTTTGCCATCTGGTGGTGGATGAAACCACAGCTCCGTGGCAAGCACTGGGTTACAGGCCTTGGAAAACCTGTACAGCCAAGGTTTTCCTTGGTTTGAACAAGGAACTGCTCAAACCCCAGCTCATCTTCCTCCAGAAAATAACCTCCTATCCGAGTGCTTAAGAAAGCCCTTCCCTTTTGCATCCTCTTTTCTTCATGCTCATGGATCTCAGTGCTCAAGCACAGCTCCTGGGTGCTTAGAGACACACTCAAGAGGCAGGGTTTTGTCTTCTAAACTCAAGGCAATGTGTTTCCTCCTCCTCGTTGTTAGTACTAAAAGGTGGGAAGCCCTAGACCAGCAGACACTCTTTCCCATTATGGCCTTGCCAGCCCAGTGCACACAATTCTTGTTTCAAGCACAGGTGTGATTCTCCAGTTTGGCTTCATTTTGTCTCCTCTAATGGGAATCCTTGCTCTAAGGGACACTTTGCTGTTATCAATAGCTGCTCCCTTTCATGACCTGCTGCAAGCTGGAGAACTTGTTTTCCTGTACCAGACAAGATACCTGCAGAAGCAGCCTCATCCAAACGCTATTGCTCACCAGGGTCAGAGTTTCCATGTTGAGCTCTGATTTTAAACCTACTACAGCTGCCAGAGGTGTCATACCCCGACCTTGGTACACAGTCTTGTACACTGGGAAACTTGGGGGGGGGAGGATTCTCCATCAATGGATTTGATGATAAACTGGTGTCCTTGGCAGTGAGGGACCACAGAGGCTTCCTGCCCACTGATACGTGTGAGGATCCAGAAAGGTTAACTGCAGCAGAGCTGGAGATGTGACTGGAATGTGTGCTAATTCTGCCCTCCCCAGATGCTTGAGCTGTTTTAGCTGCCTGTCACTGTGCATCCGATGATACCATTGCTGGGATGCCAGGAATGCCTTGAAACACCTTTTAGAAAGCTGGGAGCAAATAACCAGCGTTATTCTGATATCCCACCCTGGGGTTAAACACTGGTTTAACTTACAACAGCTGTCAGTGCACATGCACTGGCTCCTTTCTTCACTGCTGTGATTGGAGCTGTGTTCCAGCCCTTGGAGGATCACCACAGCCCTGCCCCTCTCCTGATGCACACACACCAGTTGCTGTGCTGTTTCCAAGGTGTTAATCTTACACTTAAGGCTCATAAAGCCTCACCTTATCCCCTCTGCACATTAACCTTGGGCAGTTATTAGGATAAGGGCTTTGCTTTGTTGACCCTGAACATAACTCTCCCTCTCCCTTTGTTTCTGCAACAGTCGCTGGCTGCTCTCCACTTGGGAAGTGGCTGCAAATCCTCCCATGGAAGTCAGTGGGAATATTCCATCCATTCCAGTGGGAGATCTCATGGAGCACAAGGTAAAAAGATCCTTTCCAATAGATGACCTGTAAAGCTACCGATACCTAATGAGCTCTATGGCACCAGGTGCTTCATACTATATACAACATCTCAGGTAACTGGGGAATGAAATGGAAGCTCTATAGCTCCTGAAGGAACATGAACATTCAGTGCAGACCCTTTGCTGACAGGCAAAGATGTGAAGATTGACAACGTTTTCAGATTACAGGTATTTAAGGCAAGAGATGGACCATATCTTCAGGAGCACTTCCCTTTACTGGAGTGACAATATCCACCACCTCACCAGGTAAGAAGAGATTCCTTATAGTCTAAGACAGGTATGTAAAACACATGGTAAACCGTGGTACAGCCAGCAGAGAGTGAACACAGCAGGAAATAGCAGTGACAAACCACAGTATCAAATGGAGAACAGGCCACCCTCTGAAAAACAGAGGAAGAAGAACACGGGCATAGGGACCATGTGGAATATGGTTCTTCCTGTGCTTCCTCTTCTTTGTGTGAGCTGTACCCCAAAAGACGCAGCACATCACAACAGATGTGCCTTCAGGGTGCTCCATCCACAGCAGGTCCCTGTATGTGTGCAGCTCGGCATTGGAATGCCATGGGAGTGGATGGAAGCATTGCTAATCGAACAATAAACAACTGTACTGCTGGCAGGCCTGGCTGATACAGTGAGATTGGGAGCTAGAGTAAAAGCTAGGGACTATCTTCTTCCATGCTTGAGTACACGAAGGGCAGAAACATTACCTCCCAGCTCAAACAAAACTAAAGGGCACATAGGAGGTGCTGAGGCTTGTTTCAGTTGCTCTTCGTAGAGCTGTTTGCTCTGTCTCGGGTGCAAACCCACTGAGCTTGTGACACTGCCCTCAAAATTAACAGGCAGTCAACACTGAAAGCTTATGGGGGAGATGTCCATGCAAACAAAACATCTAAGAGCTCAAGTCCGCTTCTCATTTCGATGGAATTCAAACTGCAGCAAAGGATCTATGGGGCTGAGGAGCTGCACTGAGTTCCTGCCCCCTTCCATGACAGCAGTCAAACCACATAGAGTAAGCTTATGCTTTGGTTTCCCATTGATAGCATCAAGGCAGCAAAGTCAACCCCCCGTGATTCCACTTGCCAAGCAGTGCTCTGAAGGCTTTGAGGTGTTTCACAGCCACCGAGCACCAGCCAAGAGCATCACAACTACAGCTCCTGGTTTTGTTTCCCCATCAGTGAGCTCCCTTTCCAAACACGACTCAGGCAGATCTCCTGCATCCTGCAGTCCCACACGAGTATTCCTGCTTTTAATCACCAAAGTGTGACTCTCCACAAGCATTCCTTGGAACCCCAGGAACCCGCAGCCTGCTGTGAATCCAACCTGAAGGAACGGTTTCACCGTGTCGTAAAATGCTCCTTTAATAAAGAGCAGATGATTTTAACCAGGAGTTTTATGTGAAAATAACAAAGTGCAGACCTGGGGCCAGTTTCCTCCCTAGGAATCATAGAATCATGGAATCATAGAATAGTCAGGGTTGGAAAGGACCTTAAGATCATCAAATTCCAACCCCCCTGCACTGGGCAGGGACACCTCACACTAAACCATGGCACCCAGGGCTCTGTCCAACCTGGCCTTGAACACTGCCAGGGATGGAGCATTCACAACCTCCCTGGGCAACCCATTCCAGTGCCTCACCACCCTAACAGGAAAGAATTTCCTCCTTAGATCCAATCTAAACTTCCCCTGTTTAAGTTTTAACCCGTTACCCCTTGTCCTGTCACTACAGTCCCTAATGAAGAGTCCCTCCCCAGCATCCCTATAGCCCCCCTTCAGACACTGGAAGCTGCTCTGAGGTCTCCTCCAGCCTTCTCTTCTCCAGGCTGAACAGCCCCAACTTTCTCAGCCTGTCTTCATATAGGAGGTGCTCCAGCCCCTGATCATCCTCGTGTTCTCCTCTGGACTTGTTCCAACAGTTCCTTTGAAGGCTCCAAGAAACTGAGTCTTTAAACCCAAACTCCTTCCAAGCACCATGGAAAGGATGTGTCAATGGGACCATTCCCTGAGCTCTACCAGCAGAGCCTCAGCTTGCCCTGTGATCAGCTCCTGACACAAACTACTCCTTAATGTATGTGGAGCAAGTGGGCACAGCTCTGTGTACACTGGCGTTGTGTGAAGGGATAATGTCATTCTGTGTCATAAGCTTTTTAGGATGGGGACGTTCTCCTCTATGCGGGTGTGAAAAGGGCCTGAACAAGCAGCTCCCTGACCCATTACTCCCTTCCACACTGCTGCACATGGTCACTGGCTGCAGCTCTCAAGCTTCTTTGCACGTGTTGGTAACCTGGCTCTGCTCCATCCCTTTGCCTCTATTGACATTTGCTATCCCCCCTACAGCAATAAGGTGAGTCAGCACCTGAAGGAGCTGGGTGCTGATTCCAAAGGGAAGTTCTCCACTGGAAACAACTATCCCAGGACTGTTTCTTCGTTGACATGAAGCGTATCCAATGCCCAGGTCGTGTTGCAGCCTGAGCATAGGAATGCACCAAAGGGAACCTGCTCTAGTAGAAGGTGTCCCAGCCTGTGGAACTGAATGATGTTAAGGTCCCTTCCAACCCAAACCATTCCATGTTTCACTGAAGACAACAGACAAAGCACTTTAATTACTGCATTATCTTTATTTGTATATCAGAGGCTTGCCCAGCTTTGGGTAGGCAAGTTGAGTCTAACACCCTGTTTTGTTCCAATTGGAGGATGTGGCTACCATCACAAAAGCATGCGAAGAAACAAGGTGTTTCCGTGCAGCAGAATTGCCAGGATGGAGACTAATTGATTCTTTCACAGATCTTCATGCCCAGAATGCTTGGAATTCCAGCACTGGCACAGCCATTGACATTATCTCGTGCTAAAAGGAACAAGAAAATGAAGATATTGAGTGACAAGATCCCTGTATCCAGTGAGGAAAAGTCTGCCTACCACACAGATTCAATCCCCAATGATGGTTCTGTTTGAGGCTTCTGTTGGTCTCGATGGATATTGTGTAAAGTGTTTATGGTGTAGCTCAAAGGGAGGAAATGTCTGTACAGATTTACATCACCTTTGTGCTCCACCTTTCCCATAACCTGCATACAGCAGGCAGCATATAGCATCCAGTACATTCCATGTGGGACTATTGTATTGCTGGGGCATCAACCGGGTACAGCTGCCACACAGTGGCTCCTTCTCACCCCAGGCAAACCACTTTGGAACAGGATTTCAGACATAAGCATCCCAGAGCCTTCCCCTTTCAATCCTATTGTGTAGTTTACCCCTCCTCTCTAAAGCAGAACAACATATTCCTGCCCCAAAGGTATCATTTGGACTTAGTTTGGAAGGACAGAAAGGTGGTTATGAACTGTAACAGGAACATCACGTTCTCATCTTGGAACTTACGGCTGGTGCTTTCAAGCTGGTAGAGAGGCAGACCCGCGCAGAGCTGCTCAATGGGTCTCCCATAGACAAGCCAGTCCCTGGCACGGCCAAACATGGAATTGCCAGGTTGGAACTGTACCCACACATTGTTTGGAGAGTACACTTTTCTCATAGCCTGAAAGGAAAGCGTTAGACACCATCAGCAATGTAGCTTTGGGTTCGTTCTACGGCCCCAAATCTAAAATCCCCTTCCTTTGCCTCACACAAAGCAGTAGCAAAAGAAGCTACATACTTTTAGAGGAAAAGAAGTATTTTCAATCTCATCAGGAGCAATATCACTAGATATTAACTGCCAAGATAGCAAAATGGAGCTGCATTGCTGCCACAACAAGCTCTGCTAGTAAGTTTTGCTGTAAATGTGCTGTCCTGTAGCATCAGACAGTTCAGAACCCAAGGGAAAACCAGTCTAAACTGCTTCCCAGGGCAGGGGATGTTGCAGTTTTAGTCCCAGTGCCAAGTCACTACAAAACCCTGTATGGGCCTGCCAAGATTGCTCATCACCTGAAAAGAATGTTCTACCTGACATTGCCTTCCAGTTCCATCTTGTCAGATCGCCTTCATCATCTTGGGAATGGAAAAGCCATTCCTAAGGACAGCTGCTCTGAAAGGCAGAGCAAGGGGCTGCTGTCATAGAATGGTTTGGGTTGGAAAGGACCTTAAGGTCATCCAGTTCCAACCCCCCTGCCATGGGCAGGGACACCTCACACTAAACCATCTCACCCAAGGCTTTATCCAACCTGGCCTTGAACACCGCCAGGGATGGAGCATTCACAACCTCCCTGGGCAACCCATTCCAGTGCCTCACCACCCTAACAGCAAAGAATTTCCTCCTTAGATACAGTCTAAACTTCCCCTGCATAAGTTTGAACCCATTGCCCCTTGTCCTGTCACTCCAGTCCCTAATGTCACAGCACACAACTCTGACAGCAGCCTTTCCTGCATGGGTTTACTGTAGTTACCTGTCTCTCAAAGGCCTGGCGTCCGATTTCTTCCAGCTCTGGGATGTCTTCCCTGTTTATCTTCATGATGAAGCAGGCATTCCGTGAGAACAGCCTCGTTGCAATGTACCCCTGTGGTTAAAACAACGGAGTTCATGAATTAAAGGCTACCACCAATATTAGCTGATTGTCTAATGCTTTAGGACAACCTAGAGGAAACACAAAGGGGCTACACAGGCTACTACTGTGGAATGAATCTGCCCCTTTGGGGAATGGAAGCAGCCTGCCCAAGCTGATGGCTGTCCATAAGGCTGGAAGGATCTTTCCCAATAGACTTGCTACACAAGAGTGATGGAAGCCCATTCTCCATTGATCTCATGGAGGTCAGAGGCATCCTTCTCACCATCCCAAGCTGCCACCGCAGATTTCATTGTAAGTCACCACATCACATGGGTGAAACAAAGAGGTGGCCCAAGAGGAGTCTTCAAATAAATCATGTTTCAGGACAACTTATGATGAGAGTGCTCTAAAATCATTTCTGAGCTTAAAAACTCAAGTCAAGGCAGATTCTTAGATTTACTTACGTGTGAGTAGTCAAAAATGGTATCAGAGGAGTACATGCCAGAACGGACATGGACATCAGCAATCCTGTTCTCATTGTCGATAGTCATCGTCCCAGTGACATAGCCATTCTCAGGTTCTTGCAGGACAAAGGTCTTGGGTAAAACACACAAAATCATTGCTCATCGTCTGCTTGCAGCTTTTAAAGGGGCAATAAACCCAAGTCCCAACTCTTTATGTAAACAGTAAATCCCTTCACAACCCTATGGCAGTCTCAGGAGGCTCTTGAGGTTGAGACTAATTGTGCATGAGTGTGTCAGAGTGAGAAAGGAGGGGACAGGCTCCCGCTGCAGGCTCAGGAACAACACCACAGGGCATCCCAGTCCCTGTGTGTACTAGCAGGAGACTGCTGCAACTTCATCCAAGGGCATCTACACCCCAACACATTTCTTGTTACCATGCACTGGCATAGAGCTGCCTCTTTGGCTTATATGATTGCAAATGCTATTTTTCTCTACGCTTGGCCATAAGCACCCTGTGCTTTTCCTCCTATTATCTTCCCCCCCTGCCCAGGACCCAATACATGTTAAATGAGTACATGCACTACAAGGCTTCTCATTCTACTTACGTCCAGTGCCGAAGTCTGAGTCCAGAAGACCCCCAGCAGGACGAGGACTGCAGCCTGTGAGAGGAACACATCAGACAGTGCCGTAAAAAACCCCAGTTCAGGAAGAGAGGGAAGCAGCATCAGTTTGCAAAATCCCCCACTTCACACATGTATTAGCTGAAAACAAGTCTTCAGTTCTTACTATTAAGCTCTCTTTTGCCTGCAACTGGTAAAGCAGAATGATAACAACTCAAAGTCCCTCCTCGATGCCGTGTTTCTTCTTGATTTGCCTTCATAACCACAGCTGTGAAATCACAACTAAATCCCCCTTCTGAATTACAACTGAGTTCTGCACAAATGATGCTTCAAAGGGATCACTGTGCCCCCAGAGATGCAAGTTCCCCATGAAACAACCCAAGGAAACAACCCACAGATCCCATTAACCCCAACACTGTACCACATACTTGAGCATCATCTTCTCTATCCTTTTGCTTTCAGAAAGGAGGAACATTTTCTAACACAAGCTCAGAAATGAATATACTCACAAGCCCGTTCATTTTCCTCCAGATAAGACCAAGAGGCTGCAGAAAGGAAGAATGCAGGAAAAGCCCAGAGACCTTCAACTTTTATATCTTGCTGGAGGTGTGGGAAACACTTGACAGGAGTTTTCTTGACCAAGTCCATATCTACATGCCAAACTATGGCAAAGCTCATATCTGAATTTTGGGCTGGCACAGATAACCTGACCCCGATATGATAAAAGCACTCAGGAAGTCAGCTTTTATGAAATGAATCACTCTGCCAATGCCATTATTCAGTGGTTTAAACTTCAGAGGAGTTCCCACTCTTGGTGGTTCCATTGTTTTACATATTTAACAGGATATCGTCTAGAATGAAACGGCATCAGGAATAACTCTGCTATTCATTCCTACCAACTGCATTTCGTCTTCTGGAATATAACCCCTAACAGTCTGCAGGCAAATCCACCTATGTCATGGTGGCCTGCTCATGAACAGAGTAATTCATCAGTCATTTCTTCCATCCAATATACCCATGAGCTCTTGACAGGGAGTGCTGCTTGGGTTTGACTGGTTACCATGATGGATATAACACAGGCATCAAAATCAGTGATGGAAGCAGGAATAACAACTGTCCTGCACAAGACACTGCAGGTAACTTTCAGCCTCCTCAGCATACATGGACCTTCAGAGGATGTGCAGTTCACACAAGGCCACAAACCCAAAGGAGCAGGATGGGGATTCCTCCTTTAAAGCTACCTCTGTTTTCTGTATGTAATCCAAGTGCCAATCATCAGGGACTGTAGGGATAGGACAAAGGGTGATGGGTTTAAAGTGAAACAGAGGAAGTTCGGGTTGGAGATAAGGCAGAAGCTCTTCCCTGTGAGGGTGCTGAGGCGCTGGCACAGGGTGCCCAGAGAAGCTGTGGCTGCCCCATCCCTGGCAGTGTTCAAGGCCAGGTTGGACACAGGGGCTTGGAGCAAGCTGCTCCAGTGGAAGGGGTCCCTGCCCGTGGCAGGGGTTGGAGCTGGGTGAGCTTTAAAGTCCCTTCCAACCCAAACCATTCCATGATTCTATGAGTATTCCTCTATGACTATGACCTTGCCTGGCTCCTCCTCAGCTGTGACTCCACACCAGCCCATGCTGGAACGTTGACAAATCACACTCTGCTTTCTATTAGCATCTCATAAATGAGGCCCATTCCCTTCTAAGAAAACAAGAACTCAGCCTAAGAGCCAACATAGCTCTGTAATCTCAACCACTGGAAGAAAAGGTGAGAGAGATTGCGTGGAATCTCTCTCAGCAAACAGGCCTCAACAAAAAACAAAGGAAATTGCACACATTTGCTTTATTGCACAAAAAAAAATGGTACCTCAAGTGTAACAAAGCTGTGCTGATAAGCAGGTATCAGAATGCACATAAACAGATATAAACTGAGAAGCACTGCTAGACTGATTAGATTAGACTGCCTGAAAGCTGGCTCTGCCCCTTCTGCTCAACAGATTCTTTGTTCCTGACATTACAGATATGTCAGAAACACTCAGATTTCAGCAGCCAAAGGAGCCTTTCGGAGCAGGGATCTAAGAGGGTTCGGGTGCCACAAGCGAAACCAAAAAGCTTGAGTAAGTTGAAGTAAAGCTTAAATAACTTCATGTACTCTTTTCTTCTGAAAAACACCCAAGATCGAGCTTCTGCATTTTAGGCACAGGTGAGAGCAAGGCAACTTGTGAAACCCTCAGCTATTTCATGAAGGACAATTACAGCAGCCACCATCTCCTGATTTCCACCTCCCCCTGCACTGACTGGGCTGTGCTGCTCTGATCAGACAAGGCCAACAAGGAAAGATTAATTCCTTAATTAGCATTATTGCAAGAGACAACCACTGCCAGATGCTACAGGCAAAGCCTGCGTACACTGCCAATAGGGAAGCCTTGCTTTTTGGAGGCTTCCCCCCTCTGTCCCCTACCTCCCAATAATGCACCTGAAATCAGTGCGCAGGCACTCAGGGGCAACGTTATCCATGACAATGCGAGAGTCATGGAATCATGGAATCAACCAGGTTGGAAAAGAGCTTTAAGCTCATCAAGTCCAACCATTCCCAGCACTGCCAAGGCCACCACTGACCCATGGCACTGAGGCCTCGTCTCCACGCTGTGTGAACACTTGCAGGGACGGTGACTGAGCCCTGCCCTGGGCAGCCTGTTCCAATGCCTGAGCACCCTCTGGGCAAGGAATTTTTCCTCAGCTCCATCTAAACCTGCCCTGGGGCAGCTTGAGGCCGTTTCCTCTTGTCCTATGGCTTGTTGGGAGAAGAGATTGACCCCACATTACTACAACCTGCTGTCAGGCAGTAGTGTAGAGTGATAAGGTTGCCCCTAAGCCTTCTCTTCTCCTTCAGCTGTTCCTCATAAGACTTATTCACCAGCTCCATTCCCTTCCTCTGCAGCAGTAGGACAAGGGGTGATGGGTTCAAACTGAAACAAGGGAAGTTCAGGTTGGATATAAGGCAGAAGCTCTTCCCTGTGAGGGTGCTGAGGCACTGGCACAGGGTGCCCAGAGAAGCTGTGGCTGCCCCATCCCTGGCAGTGTTCAAGGCCAGGTTGGACACAGGGGCTTGGAGCAAACTGCTCTAGTGGAAGGGGTCCCTGCCCCTGGCAGGGGTTGGAGCTGGGTGAGCTTTAAAGTCCCTTCCAACCCAAACCATTCCATGGTTCTATGACTCCATGAAATGAAAAGGATAATTGTCCAACTGCAGTTCAAGCCTGATTACCACGCAGAAATTCCAAGGTAGATGGATTCAATCATCATCAGCTCTCCTGGTGCCTTTTTTTTCCCAGCTCCTTTTGGTAAATATGTACTTTATCAGGGAGGGAGCAGGTAGTGGGAGGAAGGGGAAGAACGAAGCAACACCTCAAAAAATCAACACCATTCTCTCTGCTTCCATTAGCAGAATGCCACGCACGAGATAAAGATGGGGTGACACAGCCTAGAGAAAAACTGGGTGGCACAAGGACAGGTGAAGCAGAATGAAGTTAGAAACTAATTCAAGCTTCGAGGCTGAATGCAGGAATGATTTCAGCAGTTGTGCCTGTGTTAGACAGCAACATGTAGAAAACCAGGTAGAAATGTGTGTGCACGGAAGGAAACAGGAGCTGCAGTAAAGGTTTAAAGCCAGAGCAGCTCTTCGCCTTAGGAGTCCCCTGCACAGTGGTGCAAGAGGTTTGTACAGAAACAGAATGTCTTGAGCAGAGCTTTAAAACTGGGAGAGACAAACTTGTACTGGAACAAGAACAGGGTCTTATACAGTAAAAGCAGCCCTCCCTGCCCTGTTTCCTGGCTCCTACTGCTGCCATTAGTTTTGTAAGCTATTCCTAACGTCAAATGTGTGTGTTTGCCGTACAAACCACTCAGGAGTTGATGGAAGGATTGGAGGTGCAGGCTTCCAAGTATGACACATCACTGTAATGGCCAAATTGGCTGCGGTTGTTGGAAGAAATGGGCAAAAGTGCTTTCCAACTGATTGCTAACGACACCACAGGGATTAGCATTCCACAGTTTGGTCTCAAAATGCCTTTCTTGAGAACTAGTCCATCAATCAAATATCCAGAGGCTACGAGAGGGTTTCGTGACATGCAAAATAAGGCTTCTCTGTGCATTTCGGGTCTTGGAAGCTAAGGATGTACCTGTCTCCATTTGGCATCCCCCTATCAGTCCGATTCGAAGACCCATAAATCTTTTCCCTTAGGAATTTATTACTTTCATTCATCATATTTTAGCTGCAAAGTGGGTGCAAACTAGATGGAAAGCAGAGGTCTCTGCTCACAGTGCTGGCAGAGCACAACACCTCCACTGCACTCATGTAGCCTGACCAAGGCACCAGCCAGCAGCAGAATGACAAGAGCATGGCCCTGACTGGTGTAAATGAGAATTGGGCCTCACCTTCTCAAGTACAATAAGATTCTGTGGCTTTTCCAGTAAGAGCTTCGCTAAAGATCCTCAGCTCAGTTCAGAGACTTGGGTTTATAATGACATTGAGTCCCCATTGTGCCATTCTGGTGATGAAAAGGGCAGCTGAAGTGTGTAAACCCACACTGCCCCACAGCACAGTGCATGGTCAGTGTACAGAGGTACCGAGAGAGCTGCTATTGAATAAGAGTAGGTACTTCTGGAGTAGGTAAATAGCATCTCTGAAAGTGCTTCTTCTGTAACAGGCACAAAGAAACAAATCCATGTTATCTGAGGTGATACACATATATATAATCTTAGTTTATTATTTCCTTTAAAACAATAGTGACATAAAATGCTCATTGTTACTGCTCCTCCCTTCCTCATCTCTTGTTGCCCCTAGCTTATGGGCCCTTTCTGGCATTAGCCCTTAGTCTGTAATCAGGTCCTGTTCTCATGAAGAGGCTCTGTGAAGACACAGAGGCTGCACCCAAAGACTGACAAGCAGATCCGAACAGAGCGAGCTCAGACAGGTAACAAAAGAACTTGGTAATTCCTAGGATTTAGAGTAACCTCATGGTTTCCAGGGACTGGCTTAACATTTGACACAGCGAGGTTAGCACCTCCGTTGATATGAAAGCTGGTATCAGCTATAGATACAATATCAGGCTGAGTCCTTCACCTGATGTTTTGCCTCCTGTCCTTTGGAGACACAAATCATCACTGCAAATTTCATTAGGCATCTGTTCTCCAGTTCCTGTTTTTTTTCCCCATTTAAAAGTTACTATGACCCACACTGAACCGACCGTGACAAGGCTCCTTTCACCTTCCTGCACATAATGAACTCCCTGAGGTTGGTATCAAACCTCCTCTTATCAGAGCACTTCCCCAGGAAGCCCGGCGCGACTCTGTGAACACAGGGCACGTGCCAATAGGGTAAAGCCCGTGGAAGGTTTAACTTTGGGCTATTACTGTATAAAAAGAGTACACATGCATTGCCAGCAGCTCTCACCTCGCCTACCACCAAAATGAAGGTCACTGTAAGTATCTGCATCACTTTCTCATGAAATGGGTAAGGATGGATGGCTTTATTCTGAGTCTTTCTTGGTGCCGAACTGACTCGCACTGATTTGTGCAGGGGCTGCAGAGGGATAACGCCAAACGGGTTGGGATAGCAGGGGTGGGATGTCACTTTTGGCAGGGATTTCACGCCATGTGCCCACTGAAACGTGAAGGAGAGAAGTGCTCTGTTACAAGGGCAATATTCTCTCATTCACAACTCAGGTGCAAGTCAGTCTCAGCAAGTTTGATAAAGTTAGGGCATGGCTACAGGGTAGGGGAAGCACCATGGGACATGAAAGACTCCAAGTGCTTGACTCTGAAGCCAGGATGTTTACAGCAGGATAAATCCCAAACTGTAAGGGAGAAATACTCTGAGTCACACTTGGATTCTTCTCATTAAAATCCTCCTTTGAAGGAGATGGAGTTTGTGACTAACTCAATGTTGGAGGGATTGTCTCCAAGAGGATTGTTCACAATAATTATCACCAAAGAATGTATCATCATAAGGGTATTAAATCTCTCAAAAAGGTATCAGCAGCGGTTTTGACAAATCTGAGCAAAAAGCATGTGAGTCACTGAAACTACAGTACTTTACAAGTGGGTAAGAACGTGCTTAACCCTTCATTTTCTGTAACAGAAATGATTGTTCTACCCTTACATGATTAGTCCTGTATTCAGAGGCATGAGATCTATTATATTCAAACCCCATTTCTGCTGTGTTCTGAGTACAGAGCTGTGCTGTGCACCCAGATTCCAACCCTTCGCAATAGGTGCACATGGACCTTTCATGCATCTGCTCCAGGTCTGAAAGCTAAAGCTCAAGGTGAATGGTTCACTCCTAAAAGAGAGCATTTCAGCCCTCTTTCTGCAAGGAGTTCGCTGAACTGGGGCTGGATGTGTTTTACAGCCCTCTATTGAAATGATGCTCTTACCTGTGCAAAGTATGCTACTGAGGGTAAGAGAATTTATCATTAGCAAAAGGAGTCGTCTGTATATTCAAATACCCTTCAGCCAGACCCCACTTCAGATACATGCGAGCAGGTACACAAAGGCAAACTGGAAGTCAAAATGCTTTTACGACAGCAAACAACCTGATGCCAGATGTCCATTCCCAATGTCAAAGTGCTGTGATTTTCGAATGTTCATTTCAGATCGTGATTGCTTCTCTCCTTGGGGTTTTCCTGGCTCCAGCTCTTGCTAACAGGGTAAGTATGGAGCTAGCTGTGACCATACACTGCTGCCACAAGAACTAGTGGCTTTTAGATGTTTCTGAAAGAGAGAGTGTATGTTAAAGTCTGATGCTTAGCAGGAAACCGCATTGTTTTGATACCAAATAAGATATTTGGTATAAAAACATATGCTATGGAAGTGGTTGATATATTGAGGGGAAGCAAGGCAGTTGCTAGGCGTGAACTCAAAGTCTGTCTTGAAATAAGCGTAAGCATAGAACCCCAAATATTAGCATGTGACCACAAAATACAGTGAAATGCTGTAAAGAACCCACTGCCTGCACGTTCCTGCTGCCGAAAGGACAACAGGGAATTCTTTTGCTTTCCTTGGAATTTTTTCTTGCACGCTTGACTCTGAGCATCCAGCTTAAAGAACATTCCCCAGTGGGACAGTGAAGCAAGTGTTTCACACATCTCTATGGGGGGAATAGAGCAGCAGTGTTAAAGCTTGGCTGCCTTTGTAAGGTGGCTGCAGACACGTGGAAACCAGGGCTAGATAAAGCCTGAATGTCAGGCTTGACACAACAGTTCTCAGGACAGAAAATACTTCCCCTTTAATGGGATCTCTAAGAGCAACCGCTTCCCGAAACGTGGCTACGGGAGCTATGGCTTTGAGTGAACAGCTCCCGGGACCCCACCGTCCTCAATCCTCATCTCCTTTCATCTGTTCCCAAACCCAGAAAGGCGAGAGAAACCTCAAGGGGCACCGTGGTGTGAGCTTGTTCTATGACACAGGGGACAACATCTACCCAGAGGACTCTGACCCTTGGAAATCAGTCTGGGATGTGAAGACGGTGAGTGAGTGCCCCCATGGTGCAAACCCCATGGGAAACAGCAAAAAGGTGTGTCTGAAACACCTGAGCTTCCATAAGACTTCACAAGGTTCTATAGGAGATGCTTCAAAACGTTCTCACTGAACCACCCGAGTGCTTCTGCTGCGCTGATGTTTGTAGCAGTGAATCCCTGCACCCGACTGCAGCAGTGTAAAACCTCATACACACGGTGGTAGGGAGAAAGCAATTTACCCATTACCAGTCCTCAATGGCACATTTACCTAGGCAATATCATTGAAAAAGCACTGTTTTCCTTCGTTGGGATTATTTTTACTGTATGAAGCTTTATTTCTTCTTCAAATCAGTGCTTCTCTCTGGCAATCCTCTTTCACTGTATATTGCTTGCAACAAAAAAGCTCTTTCTTTCCTTTCCATAGGGCTATGTTGCCACCAAGGTATTGTCAAAACACACCTGCATCATCTCGAAAATGGACGAGAGTTTCCTGTTTGATAACAGGTTTCCTGAGCCACCTCTAGGCAACCAGGTAGGAGGGTGAATGAAAGCAGTGAGAAAGCTGAGCAGTGACCTATGAAAAGCCCTTGTTCCCTACACACAGAGCAGGAAAGGCTCCAAGGACCAAAGGCAAGCTTCTCAGCAAAGCTGAACTGAAGGTTCAGTCGTGTCAAACGATGCACTTCAAGAACCCCTCATCCATATTCAAAGCTGTGCAGAGAGACTCAGCTCCATCCTTGCCATCTCTAAATGCTGTTGTCTGGGTTTGTCTCTTTGCTGCTCAGGGATCTGACCCTCGCCAGCTTCCACCCAGAGAGAATCGCTTCCTCATCTCAAGAGACAGGCTCCAAAGCTTGCGCCCATATGGAAAACGCATTCAAGCCCTGTGCAGAGGGATTCCCTCTTACCTGGCTTACCCAGCTGCTGGTCAGTATGCACTAACAGGGTTTGTACACCAAAACAACGAGCAGCGAGGTTACAAATAGGGAATGAAGTGCAAGCTCCTTGTTGAACTCCTGTGGTTTTCTATGGCTTCTTATGCACCGGGGAATGAATACCTAAGGAAGAGCAACAGATTTGTCATCCTTGTGCACGTAACCTGGAGACCAGGCTTTGGGCTCTGGCTGCTAACACAAGGCTCAATCGTTTCGGCAGCTTCCTGCACATACAATACCTCCTTACCACGGGTCCTGCCCCAGCACAGCTTTGAGGTTCAAACCCCAATATACAGCTTAGATTTGTCTAAAAAGATGGCGCTAACCATTGCTCGTGGTGTAAGTTGAGAGAGATGCAGCTCACTTATTCTCTCAGTGCAAATCTGATCAGTTTTCCCTTTTCTTTCAGGCTCAAACTTCATTACGGAAGAGACTTCATGCTTCAAAGTTAGTGTTAATGAGCGGCCTTTCCATTACTGTCATTAATTCCTGAAGAATTAGACCAGCATCCGCATGAACAGGATTTTCCTCCCCGATAACCCGCTCTTGATCACATTTTCAATCATTCATCTGTCTCCTCTGCTCCTGTATCTCAGTAAAATTTATCATCACCCTACAGTGGTCTGTGCTCTGTTTTTACAAACCCTTTCAGAAATAGAAGCAATTCCCAAGACAAGTTGCTAAAGTAGTGTTCCGACAGAACCCCAATGTGGCCATTTCAACCTCATCCCGTATCATTCCCAGTGAGATTTCACATGCTGCCTTAAGCAATTATTAATCAGAGTAAAAGCAAATGGTGCTAAGCAATTACAAAGAGACAGATGCTCTATTGCTCTGATCAACCCAGAATAAGAGAATAAGTGTATGAAATGCAACTTGGAGCTGCATTTGGAGCTGAATACAGAAGGTACTTAATGTTTTATAGGTATTTCACACAGGAAGCATGAAAGCATCCCTTCACCAAGTAAAAGTTGGACATTTGAACAACTCAAAATGCAGTTAGGCCCAAACTAAGGTTTCTTCACCTAAGGCAATCACTTCAGTAACTCTGTCTAGAAAATACCACATCTTCACCTCTTCCCTCCTTGCTCAGAGGCCCTCTTATTGGATTGAAAGCAATTCCTTTAAGAGACCCTTTACCCATTGAGGAACAGTCAAGAGTTGCTCTATATAAAACACGTAGCAGCCTGTTATGTTGAGGAAATGTTTGGGAGAGTCTTTAAGAGTTAACTGACATCAACACCAAAGCAAAACTCCAAAGAAAAGCAAGAATCCCACTGCAGCATTCAACAAAAGCTCCTATCCAATGTGCCTGAGGTCTCTGGAGAGAATCTCCTCTTCTTTTCCAACCTTAGACTGCCTTTCCCCAAGATAATCCAGGCACCCTCTTCACTTATCCCATGGCATGTCATAGAATCATTGAATCATAGAATGGTTTGGGTTGGAAAGGACCTTAAGATCATCCAGTTCCAACCCCCCTGCCATGGGCAGGGACACCTCACACTAAACCATGGCACCCAAGGCTCTGTCCAACCTGGCCTTGAACACTGCCAGGGATGGAGCATTCACAACCTCCCTGGGCAACCCATTCCAGTGCCTCACCACCCTCACAGGAAAGAATTTCCTCCTTAGATCCAATCTAAACTTCCCCTGTTTCAGTTTGAGCCCATTACTCCTTGTCCTATCACTACAGTCCCTGTCACTGGGAAATGTCTTTCTGGAGCCCTTGAAGACTATGGGCCAGGCTCTGTAACAGATGATGATTTAAAGGTGCTCAAGGTGGCAGGGATCTGACCTGAGCAGGGTCTGTGGTACCCTGCAGGCAAACAGAGGTAACTCTCCATCAGGCTCACTCAGGTCTCCTTGATAGGGAATACCAGGACACTGATGCCTGCTCCAATGGGCTCTTGTTTAAGGCCAAAATTGCCCTAAACATTAAACATAATTGCCTTAAAATTGCCTTAATCATTAAACGTAATGTATCTGCAGCAAGGTTCAGTTTCTTACAAAGGTACTTTAACTTGATGCAGAGTCCTATTCTTACTATAACACTACACATTGTGATGCTTAATACTACTCCAAGCTTTTTTCATTCCATGGAAAGCTTAACTTAACCATGTGCCTTACAGTAAAATCTCACACCTTGCAGAAAACACCCAATTACTACTGACCCAATGAAGGGAAGGAGTTGCTTTTTCCACATCCAAGGAATTTTTATTGTTTTCTATAGTAACACCCCCCATTTGTCTTATTTTTTTTAATAACATGCTGAATTTCAGTTAAAAAAAAAGCAAGTTTTCAACCTTTACAGGCTTTTTCCCTGCCATGGGCAGCACACAAAATGACACTGAGCAACTTGCCTTAAACCCTGAGTATTTCATGACCTCCCTGAGTGATCCCCTCCTTCAGTATTTGTATCCCTAAGGAAAACAGTGGGAGACAAGGTGAATAAAATGATGGTTGCCAAACAAAGAGACACCCAAAGACTTGCACATCCATGGAATATTCCAGCTTGAACTGCCTATGGATTGCAAAACGTTGTTCGATGTTGTGTTTGGGCCATGGATTTCCTTGGGTGCTGCGGTTACATGGGTAGCACACAGTACATTTTGGCTCTTATTTATTTGTCTAGTTCAAGGCTTTGGGGTTTTTACCCCTTAGGTTATCTCTGGTCTTGAGTTTGATGTTAATTTTCAAAAGCCATTAGCTAGAAGGTTACTAGAAGACATGTTTGATTTTCCACTGCAAATGGTTTCTTACCCGGTAATTATCAGGTCCCAGTTTGCAGAAGCACAATCCCCATATTCATGAGGGAGTTCGAGCAGGAAACCATGTTCAGCAACATGCAAACAGGGATACAAATGGCAAAATCATTGTATTTCAACATTTAAGCCTTCCACACCTGATTCTGGAAACTATATAAATTCACATCACTCATTCTGCCTGCACTAGCGTCAGCTCTGCGGTCAAGATGAAACTCACTGTAAGTACGCATGCTTCTTTTCCTTCCTATAAACTCAAATTGATTCAAAGCCATCGTGTTTATCTCTCCAAAGTGCATGTGCCTATCTAGAGCAAAAAGGTATTCTCTGGAGGGCATTTTCTCTTCCAGAGTGAGCAACTCAGGCCCCATCAATCTCCTCAGGTGAAGGGGTAAGGATCTGCAGGAAGCCTAAAATCCATGGCCATTTTTATCAGTGCTTTTGCAGGACTGGAGCAATGCCCTAATGGGTCAAGCACGTTCTTGTAATGCTCCAGAAGAAGGAATTTAAATCCCTTCTCTTCACTGTAGTGAAATATCTGGATATTATTGCACAGTGTCAGAAGCAGCTGCAGATTCACCTCTTCAAGAAGGAGCTTTTTCCATGTCTATTTTGCATTACTCAAGGGGAAAGCAAGGGCTATCGTAATTCCAGTATGCCAGCCCAAAAAGATCCGGGTTACGCTTAAACACCACATTAGGAGTTAGGATTCTCAGGACCAGATTTGTCAGCCAGACCTGCAGTAACACTTTGGTTTCCCATTTCCATTTCAGATTGTGACTGCCGTCCTTCTTGGAGTCTTGTTGACTCCAACCCTTGCTGAAGACGTGAGTACAGGGATCAAATGCCACATCCATTGATGTTGTTTCTATGTTCCCTTGCATTTTCTTTGCTTCTTTCCCCATCCTTTTGGAGGAAATGAGCCTAAAACATCTTTGTATATAAAACTCTTAAACCCAGCAGATGACCATTGTAAGATATAGGAATTACTCATGGAACTATTCCAGAATGCCACAGCCTTAATTCTCTGTCATGTTGGAAACACTGTGGTCACTCCAGGTGCTCCCTGTGGGCAGCATTGCTTCTATTGTAGCAGTGATTTGGGGACATAATAGACTGATTTGGAAGTCTTACAGTGTTGTTTAATTCTGTTTGGTAGTTTCCGAATCCAGAAGGAGGAAACCAAATTGCTGTTGAAGGAGGCTACCAAATGCTGAACCTCAACAACGAAAGGCACGTGGCAACTATTGAGCAGAGGAGCACCCGTGGCTCATGGAAAACCATCTGGAACTATGAGAACGTGAGTGGCAATTGCTTTATCAGAAGATGTCCTGTAGAGCTGACCAGAATACAGGACTTCTTTCTTTGATCTTCACATTTTGAGTTTTGGAGTGGAAATTACCGGCATTTATGACTTTAATACAGACTTTATTCCAATCCTAATTACTGAAAAACTGAATTCTAGTTGTCGATACCTTTCTTTTCCAGGGCTTTATTGCAACCAAAGTGCTGCCCGACAGATCTTGCTTCATCTCCACCATGAACAGAGAAGAGTTCCCTGGGTTCGACACGCTTCGCAGCCTGACTGAAGAGAACAGGGTAAAGAGTAGCTACGTGTGGAGTTGCACAACAGTGCAAAGCAAACAGATGACAGAGATATCACCACTTGCAAAAAGCTTTTTATCCAACAGTTACTTAAAACCCATTTAGATCACACCATTGATTATGAAGCTGTATCCATTTCAGTGACACTTTACATTAACCTTTGACAGGTTAGAATGCCCGCGTTCAGATGCTCGCAGTGGAGGGCTTGCATGTTTTAGTGATGGTTTAAAAAGCAGGCAATCTTTTGATATTGTTTTATGTTTGGAGGCTTTTGGCTTGGTGCTCATTATAACCTCACATTCTTTGCAGGCTAAAAAGGGTTTTAAGCAACTGGAGTTGAGAAAGAACAAATAACCCAGTAATGAGGAAAAAAGGTTAAGATTCAAGCTTTCAGAGCCTTTTCAAAGCATCGCATTAGCATGAGTTCTGTCATCAGGATTAGCACAGGCATTTAAAAACCCACCTCAGCATTCAGCATAGGAGCCTTTTGCACTCACTGGCTTCCCTGGAAGTCTGAGAGCTGAGTCCTTAGGAGAATCCTGGCTTTTAAGGGCAAGAAGGCAGGGTGGGGAAGAAAAAGGGGAGAGTTGTCCAAGTACAGGCTTGAGCAAAACCATCTGCCTTTAGCTGTAGCTCCAGGCTTGCTCGTACTAAAGTGCATCTCTGTACTTGCTTGTACTAAAGCTCATCTCAGCACCTTGCTTACCAGCAAGAGGAAGCACATTGGGGTGGGCTTTCAAATCCCACCATCATTTCGAAAGCCTACGTCCATCCCAGTCACCCCTTACACTACGTGTGTCTTTACCCTGGAATCATCAAGCTGTTTCTTAACTGTGCTTTTTCTTGGCTGAGGTTTTCACAGGTAGAAGGATTTTATTCTTCTGAACAGGAATGTAGCTTGGGAATTTGCCATGGGGGTGGTTTTCCCATAGGAAAAGAGTAGGTGCATCATTCCCCCCACACACACACACTCTGCTTTCTCTGAGGAACTTTAGGTGTGCAGGTTGCTAAGAAACAGCTTAAATTAGGAAACCTTCAATGGCATTAATTATTTTGGAATGGCAATACCTAAAAATAGCTCTGAGTCATTTCAATAGGAAATGGCATTTTCATTCCAGAGCGTTGCTTTGCAGATGCTATTGTTCAGACCTCTATGTTCCTTTAGGGCACAAGAGAGCATCTCTGGGTTCAGCAGCCATTCCTCCATGTTAATGGCATGAACCAGAACAGGAGTCCACAATGCTAAGTCATCATTCCAGAAACAGGAATACACATAGCATTAAATGCACTGACCTTGCTGAATGATGTTATTTGATGCCTAGATCCTGGAAGGCAAAGAAGAACCCAGAAGGGAGGTCACATTCATCGTCAAGGAACCTGTTGAGGACCTCAACTCCTATGGCCCAGACATCTCCAGTATGTGCAGCGGACTCACAAGCTACACGGCTCATGAAGTTCAGGGTGAGTGCAGGCAAACGAATGATGTCTCTATGCAGGCTTTTGTTTGGTTTTCCTTGGGGAATAACACACATGCTGCTGTTCCAACTGGAGATGGACACAAATCAGTGTCTCCGCAGATCCGGGTTGGAAGAGTGCTGAGCCACAACCTCCATAATGATCTGATCCAAACCCTTGCTACTCCTTTAGTAAAGCTTAAGATGGGTTAAGTTTTGGCTCAGAATTTTGCAGCTTTAATGCCAATGCAGAGAAAAAGGGTGGTCCAAAGAAGTGCTCTCCTTCAGGCTGCTGCTGAGTTTTCCAAGGAATCCCACCAAATCCTTGTGTTTCACAATACTAACCCAAGTTGCTCCATTCCCTGTAGGTTTTTTAAGGTATGGAATGATCCCATTACCTGGGAGTTAACAACTTCATATGATTCTCTGGTAACAAGAAAGAATGACAGGGCCTCATAACCAGCACAACCATATAATGCACGGATAGTATAGGGTGTACCAGTGTCCCTTTGTACTGCAAATCCCAAAGAATAATAAATAGCGTATCTTTGATCACTCCTTTCTTTGGTAAAGATCCAGCTGTGTTTGGTGACTACATTTGGTGGTACATGGAAGGAATTTCTAGTGCAGCAATGAGTAAAAGCATGGCTCAGAGCAATAAAGATACACCGATGTAGAGCTCCAGCTATTGCTATGGAGACCCATCTACATCAGCTGTCTTGCTGTAAGGCCATGACCATATTTTGATCACTTGCAACAGGATTTCTTGTACTGTGGGGAAACAAGAAGTTCTTTTCAATTACATAGGAAGGAACTGAGTTTTACTCCTAGGAGTTAATCCTGGAGCACCAGCAGAGTACTCAGAGCCTTACTGCAAGCTGATTGCAGACCCTGTCATGAGAAAGATGCTCTGCAGATCAGGCCGAGGATGGTGCATTCTGACACAGCAGCATTTCCACCTGCTCACTGCTTGCTTTGCTGCTTGAGATGGATTAAGTCAACTAAAAATGAGTGCAGTGTGCCAGGTATCAGGGGCTGGCGGTGAGCACCCATCTTCAGTATTAGCACATGGTATTCTGTTTCCTTGTTCTTATAGGACCCCAAGACACTTACAATGAAGGATCTTGCACTACACTTGATGTCATGCGTGCTGTGGAGCTTAAATACTGCCGTGGCTATGACAATGTGTGAAAATCTTGCCTTTCTTGAACCAAGATGCTCGAGAGCTGCTACACAAAACTGACCCCGAAACTGTTCATCCCCGGCATCTCTTCCGAGAGTGTTGTTCTTGATGATTCAGATGCTGAAACGGATCAACTGGTGACCATATCTTTCAATTAAAGGTCTTTAGCATGGGTTAACTCTGGCTACTTTCTCATTTCTATGCCCTTTATCAGCTGTGGGCACACCCAGAAAGCAATACTTTGATTACATCTCTCCTACCCCTGCCGAGCCCTTAGAGGTGGGCAAGTGTCAGCCTATGTACATTACAAATAAGGCATGCAGAGTTCAGACTTTCCCTTTCCAGACTCTTCATTCACATGGCATGAAAGCAGAAAGGGGAACAACACAAGGAATTTGCCTTTTTTAGTGGAAGAGGAGTCTATTTGTAGGATTTAGAGCTGTCCTGTTCCTAGATTCTCAGTTCTTTCCTATGGAAAGACTGTGGCTAGTGGCACTCAGGTACAGGGTTTTTTTGTACAAAACTTCAAAGATGATTTCCTCTGTTCCATCAAAATGCTTTGGGTTTTCCAGGTGACTGCAAATCTGTCTGAAAGAAGGATACCAGCCATGCAGCATCCCTCTGCTGCCATTACACTGGTCCCTAGAGGCTTTGCTCTGCAGGACACAGAGTCCACTTAGGCACATCTCGGGGAGAAGCATCTGAATGATGGGTTAGCATCTGAATGTGTGGGTTAGCACACATCAGGCCTAGCAGAGGAGAGAGACAGACAGCAGTTTGTTATGGCTGATCACTTTCCTTTCTGGAATCACCCAAGTTCCTTTAGCTCCTTCCCACACCATCCTCTCCCAGCAGATGGACACATTGGCTTCACTCTGCTGGGCTGAGAGCTCTGCAGAGCAAATACAGCAGGAGCAGTCTCACTATAGCTCCTCCAGCCTGCTCCATCCTCCAGCACTGCAGAAGATGGCTGTAGCCCAGCAGGTGACATTCAATGGCAGAGAGCCGTGCATAGCACGTGGGCACCAAGTCAGCTCTCATACACACTGCTTTGGGGTTTTCAAAAGCCACCTCCACCTGATATACCCCTATGCATTTTGCCCTATAAAAGAAGTGCTGTATTAAAGACAACAGACAATGCTCAATCAAAGGAGACTTTTAAGCATGATTAGGAGAAGATGATTAGGGTGAAGAGGGGAAAGAGTTCCATTTATCACTGCAGTCCAGACTCCAGTTTGGAGCATGTGTCAGTGCAATTAAGCCTCTTCCAATGAAAGTCTTCAAAGAGGATCAGGATCAGTTAAGATACAACATCTTGCCTTGTAGATGAATGGTCACCTCCTCCATGATTATAACACTTTGAAAGGGGCAGGTCAGACGCTGCAGGTCCAACAGTCCCTGCAGTAACAGGAAAAATAAATCCTTGGTTTTAAATCCCATAGGATTGGGTGAATTGCAGTCAGTAAATCCAAATCCTTCATCCTGCACAGCTCTGCTCCCTCCTGCTGGCATCCGTGCTTATCCTTAGCCTGAAACCCAACCGCAGGAGACCCTGCTATTCATTTAAACCAACAGTGCTTCAGCAGTGCTGCTTGTGTGCTCATTGCTCATAGATGCATGTTTCTACATAACCAGTGTTACCTTAGACTGAATTGCTTCAGATACATGCAATTTAAGGTCTCCAGGGTGCTAATTACTGCTCAATATCTACTCAACTGCTAATAATTACTGATAATCACTGTCCAAATACCTGAGCAAATGGAGCAGTTAGAAAGGGCCCTCTGATAACCTGGGCTGAACCTTGCCTGGCTGTAAGTGAACGTAAAAAAACCCCTTGCAGAGGTGCTGCAAGGATGCTCCGGCCTTGGCAAAGTGCTTGGGATTGGTTAAAGGCAAACACAAGCAATACACACTCAACACTGAGTAGAGGAGGGAAGGCTTTGAGAAGCGTGTAGCTTTATTACACAGCACTGTGCCTACAGCTCTAACCAAAGCTCATCTGACTGCACCCCTTGCTCCTAGGCAGAGATTGAAACCCAAGACCTGGAAAGCAATGCTGTGGCCTTCTTAGGTTATGGTAAAATTATTCCCTACCCCATGTTTTCTCCTGATTGGTACATTACAAGCGATGGGTTTTCAACTGTTCACAGACTACTGCTCTTTGGGAGGGAGTTATGTACATACACAGAGTGAAAAAGCTGCTGCAACAAACTGATCACCAGGGGAATAAGGCAGCACAGCTTTACATGCTGCAGCAGAGGGAAGTGAAATCAAAGCAGGGCAGAGTCAGATAAAAGTAAGAGACAAATGAATTTTGGAATTGGGGGGTGGAACTGGATGATTGGGGGTTGGAACTGGGTGATCTTAAGGTCCTTTCCAACCCTAACTATTCTATGATTCTATGAATTCTGGATCCCTTGAAAACTTGGAGCAATCCAGGGAAGGAAAAAAGCTTCCTTGGCCACTGGGTGACAGCCTCGAGTTGTACGTTGTGCAATTGAAATGGGAGCTCAACAGCCAAAGCCTGTTGTCCTACACCGTGTAGATCACAATAGCTCTGCTGGGTGCATTACACAACCTGAGGATACAGGCGGTGAATTTAAGGACATGTCTACACTGACAATAGGGAAATAGCTCCTGTGCAGTGATAATATGTTTGTGACAATAACACTGGGCACTGCAGGCAATTTGTTATTGCTGGATTACCCATGCAGATGCTGTAACAGCTTCCTGAAGGGCCATGAAAACTAGGGAACAGAAGCCATTACACAGGTCAGACTTTGCGAGGCAAAGGTTGTCCCCCCATCAAAGACACCCAAGTGAGCACTCACAGAACCTACAGGACACTGTCAGGGCCTACACCTCCCCTGTCAGGCACCCCACAGGTACCCCAAACTGACAGAGCTGCCTTCTGCCATGCTGTGGGTTTCAGAAAAGGCCCCATAGGACACATAGCAGTGACTAGATGATCACAGAATGGTTTGGGTTGGAAGGGACCTTAAAGCTCATCCAGTTCCAACCTCCTGCCACGGGCAGGGACACCTTCCACTAGAGCAGCTTGCTCTAAACCCAATCCAAGCTGACCTTGACCTATTCATACACTGAGGGCATCAGCTGGAGCTTAACTGTTAACTGCTGTGTGCAGTCAGATCCCTTATTGCTCACCCCTCCCGGAGCTGTTGGTCCTTTAAATCTCAGATGTTGCCTGTGTGAGAAACAAAGCCGTCACCACACATCCCTGCATGGTCGTTGTTATGCTCGCCCCTAAAGCTGGCCCGTAGGTGCCTGGTGCGCTCGGGATGCTCAAGCCCGAGCTCCCACCACGAGGTGGCATTCTCAGAGTTCTTTTTCCCTCCTGAAAACCAAACCTCCCCATCCTTCCTAATAACAACAATAATCGAGGATGGGGGGGAGAACACCCTCAAACCCTGCCTGTGCTGCCTGGAGCGTGTGACAAAGCCGGGTTTTGCCAGAAGGCTGCTGCTCCTTTTGCACAGCGCTGGTGCCGCTCCGAGGGAGGCTCCAGCCCCTTTAAGTAAAACAAAGTGGAATCCAGCATTGTGCATCTTGAAACCTGAGACCCAGGACCAGGAGTGCGAGGGGGAACAACGGGAAAGCCTCGCCATTCCCGAGGACAACTGCCGCGAGTGGAGCTTTAAGGGATAAAAGACGCTTTTAAGAGGGCGGTGGATGGCTTTTGTGCAGAGACCTGCGAAATAAAGGAGCCCGGGAAGAAGAGAGTTCTTTTTCTCCTCCTCTCTGGATACAATGGCCATTGCAAAGCGAAGCATCTTGAGATCCGGCTTCAAATGGCTCTTCCTTGCAACGTTTATGCTGGCCTGCGATGGACAAGGTGGAAAGCGAGAGAACGGGGGTCCTGCCTGTTACGGGGGATTTGATTTGTACTTCATTCTAGACAAGTAAGTGAGTTCTACTTTGTTTGCAAGGAAATCTTTCTCCTCTGCATGCACTGGGACGGCATATACCGATCCCGAGGAGTTTCCCTTGGATTCGGGTTTGTGGAAGTCACTGTGTCCCCTGGGGACCTGCCAGACTCCCAGTTGCTGCTCTGGGCTTTGGGTTTGTTGCTTGGGTCGGTCTGGTTTATAATGCCATTGGACTCCGTAAATCAGATTGTTTTCAGTGTTGCTGGGGCTGGTAACGAAGCTTTGTTGAGTGCTTGAAAGAGTGGTTGGGAAAAGGGCAGCTCCATGGTGCCCTCGGGTTTCCCGATGGCCAGAGGAGGTTGAGGCGCTCCTGGAAGTGGGTGCTATCGTTGCAGGCGTTACTTCTATAGCTGAAAAGGTGGAGGCAGTGCTCCTGCCTGGAGGTCTGATCCTGTTCCACTTGCTCCCGAGCTCCGTACACTCTTCCCTAACCTCTAAAGCAGCAACTTTCAGGTAACAACTGGCTCTGAGAGTCGACTTCTTCCCTTTGAAAGGGTCTGGCTTTGGCCATTGTGATGGAAAACAGCCCTATTTAAAGAGACCTTTATTTGCTCTGCTGAGTCACATTCTCTTTGTTTCCTGTTAATCAATTGCATATTCTGACTGTTTAACTGTTTATACCGAAGATAACTTCCTACCTCGCTTTTTTCATCACCGGTTCTGATGGCACCATCTTCTTGGCACTGGCAAGTTTGCCTCTTTACAGGCCCTCACATTCCAGATGGAGCAATATGGAATAGAAATGTGCTGAGCTTTGGAAAGCCAATACAGCAACGGACAAAAAGAAAGACTAGGCCAGTACTAGCTACAGTGATCCTCCTCATTTTCTGGATTAAGAAGAGTTCTTTTTCACCAGGGGATTGGGAATACTGGAGAATGTCTATGCCAGAGCCATGGTACTGACATTATTAACCATGAGTTTCAGACACAGGAAAGTAGTTGCAAGCTGCCAAAGCACTCATTCTGATCCTCTGGAGTGTCTTGCAGTAGCTCCCACATTCCCTTAGTATAAAAGACTTGGAATTCCATCACGCTTTGTTACAAAATACTGGGTAAAAAGTCAAGCCGAGACAGTGGCTATTGAAACGTGCCGCTTGTCCTAAGGCTTTGAGTCTTATTGCTCTCTTCACCGGCAAGATCTAAGTGCCTGGTGCATTGTGTTGCTTTGGCTGCTCAGCCATTAGCTGGAATACTCCCATTGCTCCACATCAACAAACAAAGCCAGAGCATGGCTCGTCCTTCAACTGCTGTTTCTCTGGCACTTGAAGCAGGATTGGAGGCTCTCTCACATCTGATGGATGTCTGTGTTACACCTGGGAGCCCATGCAGTTTTAACGGGCACTGATTTCCAGAGCTGGGCAGTCCTCTTTCTAAAAGCCATCACTTTCTAGCCTTGCTTAAGGGGTTATTTGGGTGGAAATAGGAGGCTTGGCACAAGCTTTAAAGCAGGCAGGCTTACCCCAGTGTATGCATCCAGGTATCCAGCAAACAATCCTGCCTTGAGAATTGCAGGTTTTCCATTTCTGGTGCAGAAATGAACAGGAACTGATGCAAAAGTTTCCTTGTCTCTAATGGGATTTGGAGGAGAGTTACAGTGCTTAAGTTACTCATGAGAACAATATGCCACGGGCCTGGTTGTTCAGCCTGTGAGGAGGCTGATGGGGACTTTCTGTGGTGGAATAGGTTATCCCATATCCTTTACCTTTAAACCTCTGTCGTTCCTCAAGGCTCAGCTGAAGTTCTAAACAACCTGAGCGCTCTTTAGCCTGGGTTTTGCACCTTCCAGTTGTCTAGAGGCTGATTTCAGAAGTCCTGGATGCAGTGAGGTGATGCCTATAGAGGCCTTCAGGCAAACTATGAAGTAATAGGCTCAGGGCTCACTTTGAAATAGCTCTAAAAGTGACTCAAAACGATTAAAAGTGATAGAGGGCACTGGGGCAGGAGAGACTGAGCTTCCCAGGCATGAAACGTGAGTCTGGGTGGTGGATGAAAGCCATTTAAAGCATTGAGCAACCTACTTGCTGGGATTGAAGGAGTAATAAAAACAACAAACACAGCCCTGGAAGCCACCAGCGCTGGAGCCCTTCTGCCTCAGGGATTTAGTGACTCCTCAAGTCCATGTAGTGCCCTGTGCATGTGCTGCTGCAGGATGTGCTCCAGCTGCTGCGCTGGGCTCGGTCCTTGGCCCAGCACTGGCTCTTGAAGCACATCTGGCTGCAGGAAGCTCTCTCAATGTGAATGTGTAACCCATGGGGAAGGGGCACGTGTAATGGGCTGTCCTCATACAGGGATGCTCTAACTTCCTGCAATGCTCTCCCTAAGCAAACTTGCTGGTCCAAGCAACCTGGGTTTCCTCTGGCTGTCTGCAGGCAGCTGGAGATGGGACTCCCTCCTCAGGGGGGCTGAATCCAATCTCCCATTTCTTATGGTCACGAAGGAGAAGCAAATCCAGGATTCAGCTGTTCAGGAGTAATCCCGTTAAGCTCTGCAGCCTGTGTCAAACACCAGCAGAGCTTGAATGATGCCAGACAGGCTTGTCTGGGGACAGTAGCCTCCTGTGTGCACTTGAATGTCTGTTATCACTTCCAAGAGCTCTCACCCAGCTTAGGTAGCAGCAGAGGAGCTTCTCACACTGTAACCATGGGACCTCAGCCTGGCAGAGTTATGCTCCAGAAGGGATGCAAAGACACCCCAGAGGATGCAGTTTTGCTGAAGGAGCTGTCTTCCCGTGGGTTAAGACTGGATGAATCCATTTCTCTTGTGCTTTGGCTGCAGAAAAAGCAAAGGGAGGTAGGGCTACAACTCAACTGGGTGCTATTTGGAGTGCAGTTGTATGCTATTGAGGTTACACACGGGATCTAGTCCCACAGGGTGCTGAGCATCTCGCAGTGGAGGCTGTACCAAGATGCTGTGGAAGGTGAGGCTGGCTTACCTTGGGAGAATTGCTGAGAGCTGGTCCTAGATGGCACAGCCACAGCCTTTTGTGTTCCTGTGCTGCTGAGGGGCTTCATGAGGCTCCCATAGACCCAAGGTAGCAAAACAGAGGGCAGAAGATGGTGCAGCCTGGATGCAAGATAAGATACGGGCCTTTGTGAAGAAGGAAGAGGCTGATAAAACCCAAACATTTGGGGTTTGCTGACGCTGATATTGCAGAAACATCATCCATGCAAGTCATTAATGAAGATATGACCCAGCCCTGGGTGTCCATTGCTGTCACCCTCTAACTCAGTGGACCATTTAGAGGCAGCTCCCAGATGAATTTAGCTGCAGGTAGGGAGGAAGGAATAGCAATGAGGATGTGTTCTCAGTAAGCTGTGGCTGTATCCACTCCATGTCAGAGGTGCTCCTTCCTGTGCTCTTGCCTACCGTGGGCATTTATATCCATGTGCAGAAAACTCACATGTGTGAAGGAAAACTTGGCTCTGAAAGATCCTTGGCCAGATGAAGCGAGTAATCCAAGTTTCCTATGATCCCTTCATTGCTCAGCCAGACAGCTGACCTGGATTTAACCACTTGTATTGAAGTGAAACTCCTGCTCTAGGGAGGCTATTGGTTGGGGTTTGAGTCTAGCTTGAGTAGCTGGAGTTACTGGGACTTAAGTGGGACTAAGTCCAGATTTACACTCAGTGTAGAAAGCCATAGGGGCCAGGGTGGGATGGAGAGCAGACAGACATGGCATCATCAGACATGGAAGCTGACCTGTGTGAACTGCTTCTGGTCCTAGTGACTCTTCCTATGGGAAATGTGAGCCCTCGGCAGAGCTAACCCCAGGACCCTTACAGAACAGAGTGATATTCCACCTGCTCGAACCTGAAGAAATACAAGCCTTTAGTAGGTAATGGTAAAATCGAGTGTCTGCAGAAAGAGATTCAAACTCATTCCTGATCTTCATTGACCCAGTCAGTGATTTCTTGGCTGTTTTCCTGGATTCACAGCCCGATTCCAGAGCAACATTTGCGTTGTGTTTGGATGGTGGCCATTGCAAGCATAGGGAGGCTGAGGGCTCAGGGTGCTAGCAGGGCAGGGTGGAGAAGCCTGCTCATTCTTGTATCTCCTTGCTTGTTGCCTGAAGGAGTGAATGAACTCCCAGTGCTGTGGGCAGCAATTGCAAGGAGCTGAGTGACTCTGTGAAATCCCTGCCTGTCAGGACCTGTGGATATGATTTTAGCCAGTGGGGAATCTAAGGCTGGTAAAGGGAAGGGCAGGAGGTGCCTTCCACCCAGGGCCACGTGTGTGCCTGCAGCACTCCGCACTGTATCCACTGCTTGAGATGTAAATCCACTCATGGTTACTTGTCCATCAGTTGTGTTTTGATGTGTCCGTTGACAGTCAGTAAGAGAAGAAAGCTCTTGGGCTGCAGCTGGGCTTAGAGGCTCATCCAGCTCTGAACTGCACCTCCCAACCCAGTTTGACAGCATCTCTTAGGAGCCGTTGAGTGTGGCACAGCACAGCAGTGTTTCCTCAAAGAATCAAACATCTTTGTGTTATTTAGTGTCTCTGAATTGCTCCTGAAGTATTTGGAAAGACAAAGAACACTTCTTTGCCTCATTTGTGTTCTTTTTAAAGAGCTCAGTAAAAAGATGCTGCAAAACTGCTTGGGTCAATGCCACCTCTGACTGCTCTGAGGCTTCTTGAAGTGAGCCCAAAGCTGTGTGAGTATAAGGAGAACTTGGATCAACATCAGTCTCTGATTTGGGTGTCTTTATGTATCTATATCAGCTGCAGGGCACAGAACTGTTGTGAAGTCTTTGTGGAAGAGTTTGTGGGCTTGATTCTGTTTCCTTCTGGTTTGTGAATTAAAGAAAAGCATGAGGACTCTGAGAAGGTGCAATGAGAGGCTTGGGAATGAGCAGTCTAAACAGTGCAAGACACCGTAAGGAGTTTGGGTTGCTGCAGCTTTGGGTTCTGGAGCATCCTGTCACAGTGAGCAGGAGAAAAGCACCTGCAGGAGGGCAGGGTTTAGTCAGTCTGGAAGCACGGAGCCATGTGGAGTGTCAATCTCAGCCTTGCATGGAGTCGAGATGTGCAAAATGCCAGCACAGTTGACCACAGAACATCTCATTCTCTTGTCAAAGCCATAATGGTTTACTTAGTCTTAATTTCCATTTACTGGGTTTTTCTCTCCAGCAGGAGAATTTGGCATCCTCATGATGAGCCTCTTCTTACATTGCACGTTTCTAGCATCAAGCATTCAGCTGCAAAGTGCTGGCTCGCTGATCATCGTGTTCCTCTCTGGGAATATGAAGAGATAATGATTTTAAATTTGGCTTTTATTATCTCAGAGTTAGGCTTTAGAAATCCTTGTCCCACTCTGAGCTCTTGGCCTGCTTTAAGAGAGGCTTTACAAGCGACGAGTGTCTTCTATCGCAGGGCTTCTGAGTAACACAGTGAGTGACTGAGCCAATGGTGCTTTTGTGAACTCTCTGCTGACTGCAGGAAGGTTAGTTGTATTGCTTTTATCTATTTTAGGTCAAGTGAAGACTTTAAAAAGCCTGCAGTGTGTTTCAGAAGATGATTTATGTATTGGAGGAGTATTTCTTTCTAAATGCAGACCTGGGCATTTATAGCCATACCCTTGGGCTTGACTAGATGGCTGCAGGTAGACTGCAAGTTATAGATGGAAACCTTGCTGTGCTAGAAGGAGTTGTTATGGTCAGCAAAGTGTGAGCCTTCATTTTGGTCCCCTTCTATAGCTTGTTCTGGTAGAGGTGAGGAGCAAATGGGCTGTAGACTATTCCAATTGTCCCACTTCAGTGCCTTTGGAACTGAAAGCAGGAACCATCCTCCTTTTGTGGGGTAGAGAGGGTATGTTTTGATGATGGTAGCAATGGTTATATCAGCCCTTCAAATAGGTGCTCACCATTCTTGAACTTCAGGTTGTTCCTTTTGTGTGCCAAGAGATGTTTGGGAAGGTTCCATGGAAAAAGAGCTGTAACTTCAGATAGAGGGAGTTTTGATCCAGAGGGCATAAAGATGGGACTGTTGATGGGAAACCAGGGTGAGGATGCTGGAGGGGAAGGAGGTGCAGCAGGAGCTGAAGCTTACTGTGTGAAGAACTAAAAGCACTGCTTACCCAACCACTGAAGCCCAGCAGAGCAACAGTTACAGAGACAAACACTTGAGGAGGATGTGCTATTGACGTGTTGACTGGCACAGCCCTGAACTGAGCTCTTGGGTTCAGCTTTATCCTGGCAAATGGTTTCTGACTTCCCAGAGCCATGGAAAACGACAGGGTTTTATGTGACAACCCACATACTTGATGCCTGCATCTCATTCCAGCTGCCCTGCTGCAATAGTCATTCTATGGGATGATCAACTTCAGTTCAAAGGGGAAGAAATAACCATCCTTTTACAGGCTGATGGAGCTTCTAGGGCAGTGTCTGGTTGCAAGGAGGGGTCAGCCGCAGGGGCTGAAAGCTGAGTTTCCCCATAGCATGAAGTGTAGTGTGGTTGTCCTACCTGCTGGCTGGAAGGGTGGTTTGGGTATACTTGTGAAAGGGTCTCGGTTCCATGTGTCTGAAAAAGGATGGTTCAGAAGATGTGTGAAACTTCAATGAGGTGTCCTTTTACGAGAGGCAGATATATGGTCCAAAGCAACGTACACGTTTCATTGGAGGAGGTAGTAACTGGTTTATGGTTAGTAAAGCCTTGGCTTCATGTGTCTTCTGGAGACCTATGTAACCACTGCTATAAAGCCATAGAATCATAGAACAGCCTGAATCTCCCTCTTTAGTTTAAAACCATCCCCCCTCCTCCTGTCACAACAGGCCCTGCTAAAAGTCTCTCCCCATCTTTCTTACAGGTCCCTTTTAAGAACTGAAAGGCCACAATAAGTGTTTCCCTTTATGCCTCACCATGTAATGACAATAAATACTTACTTCCCAGGTCAGTTCTCAGAACTGTTTGGGCTATGTGGCGTTGGTGGGACTGCAGTGCCTGTCTCAGAGTTATTCCATACACCTGAGAGGGACTTGCACCTGGGACTGAGCTTTGTGTGTCTCTGATCTCTCAGGTTGGGTGCAGTGGGAGTTAGTTTTGTGTTTGAGAGCAAGTCCCTTTCATCTGTTACAAGAGCCCAGTTTTCCCACTGTCTGTGTGGTTTAAAGAGTTTATCAAGGCTCGGTGTTGCTTTGGTCCTCCCTGATACACGTTTGTATAGAGAACAAGTAATGATTTCAAGTCCTGGTCTGATGAAAGGAAGGAGAGCCAAGAAGCAATGCAGCACTGTTAACCTTTGTCTATGATCAGGTCTCCTCTGCAATCTGTCCCTTACAGTCACAGGAGTGCCTCTGAGGTTAAAGAGGTGCATTTGCTATGAGTCCTTTGTGCAGTGAGTGATGGAGAGTTCATTGTTCTCCCAGATGGACCATGTGCCTTTGTACCTGTGCAAGGGCTCCCATTGCATATCACTGGAGGTTGTCTTTGCACATATTTGGGTCATATAGAGAAAGAAGAGCTTAAGGTACCATGGGCTGAGGTTTGCACTGAAGGGTTGCAAATGGGGAGAATAACATCTCAAATGCTCATCTCTTCTTCCTCAGGCTGCAGTTCAATGGGTTTCTGTCAGAACTTTGGTTGTTATTTCCTTATAAACGTTGTTAGTTGTATCCAATGAATTAAACAAGTGATGACACATTGATTTCCCAGCTCCAGGAAGGTGTTTTTTTTTCCCCCCAATATTAATATTCCGGTGTTCACAAAAGTGTTGATTCCAGAAGGGGCATTTAGTGCTGAAAGATTCTAATTAACCTGATTCTCTCCTGGTTCTTACAACATAAAGAACAATCCAATCCCATTGTGGTCCATGGCTTGTCCTCCTTTAGCTGAGGGGTGCAAGGATTAGGTACAGCACTTGAGATGTGGTTGAAGGTGTTTCACTTTCCCTGCTCTCCAGCCCAGTGGAAGCACTAGAGAAGGTTCCTAAACTGTTTTTCCAACTTCATTTGGTCTCTAAATACACTTGAGCTAAAAGCTGTGTGTAATGGGGGCCTATAGGGATGCTGGGGAGGGACTCTTCATTAGGGACTGTAGGGATAGGACAAGGGGTAACGGGTTAAAACTGAAGCAGGGCAAGTTTAGGTTGGATCTAAGGAAGAAGTTCTTTATTGTAAGGGTGGTGAGGCACTGGAATGGGTTGCCCAGGGAGGTTGTGAATGCTCCATCCCTGGCAGTGTTCAAGGCCAGGTTGGACAGAGCCTTGGGTGAGATGGTTTAGTGTGAGACATCCTTGCCCATGGCAGGGGGTTGGAACTGGATGATCTTAAGGTCCTTTCCAACCCAAACCATTCTGTGACTCTATGAATGGTGTGAGATGGTGGAGTTAATCTAAACCACAGCGGAGAGAGCCAGGTCTTCACTCACATAGGCTTTGTGAGCTTAAGGTCATGCTAAAGGTCTGTGCAACTGCTGTGTGTTATTGTCAAGTGTAGCCCCAACCACTTGCCCCAATGGGAATCATTCTGCTCTTCAAAGCTAAGCCTGAAATGGCATTGCCAGTTTGAGATCTCTCTAAAGGCACGACATGGACAGTGTTAAACAAGACAGCAACTGCCTCTCTGGGCAATGTGCAAGGAGCCATCAGGCGGTAGCAGCCGTTACACTGATATCTCCTGTCCTGTTTCCCCAGGTCGGGAAGTGTCCTGCACCACTGGAATGAAATCTATCATTTTGTGGAGCATTTGGCCCACAAGTTCATCAGGTAAGAAGTGGGGCCATGCTCTTATCATGGATAGCACCAGGGAACACAGAGGAGCTCCTCTTGCTTCCTCACTGACGGCATTCACACAGAAATAAGAGCAGATAAGCCAGTTGTTCCCATTTTCCCTGCCTGACTCCCATGGATCAGATGATGGGGATGGAATCCTCTTGGCTGGCTACAACCCGAGTACAGCAGCCTGGGTCTGCAGGGACAGGCGTGAGGCTGTAGCTTTCAGGCACTGAATGACTTGAGGCTGGATGAGAAATCCAGTGGGTGGGATGTGTTGTGGTAAACACCATCAGCCTGCTTTTGTCTCCATGGTGACCCTGGGATGTGCTGGAGCTTTTCTTGCTTCAGCAAGCGTGATGCAAGAGCTATTTACATCTTCCTGATGGTTTGCCTTGACTAGGAAGGCCCAGGGCAAAGCATCTTTCATCCCGTTGAACGAGTCTTGATAGCCCTCAGAGCATCCTGCGTGTTTGGTGTTAAGCTCTGGGCCTTCAAAATAACTCTCCTTTTCCTCTCCTTCTCCAGCCCTCAGCTGAGGATGTCCTTCATTGTGTTTTCAACGAGAGGGACCATTCTAATGAGGTTAACAGAAGACAGGTAAGAAGAGGTTTAAGGCGCACAGCAGCTTTTCTGTCCTTGTAGCTTCCTTCCCTTTCCTTGCTCAGTGGTTTCCAGGGCTGTGAGCAGTGTTGGGACACCTTTGTGCCTCTCAGTTTCATAGTCTGAATCACCAGCCCATTTTCCCATGACAGAGGGCCTAAGGTATGTTATAGATAGCCGTGCTCAGGTTACATTGCAAGGGGGGATAGTTTTGGCAGTGACAGTTTGAGTGCCATATTCCTGAAGCATGTAGATCCCCAAGTTAATCCCAGTAAAACCTATGGGATGGGTTTTCTTTCTTCTCTGACTTCAAGGAGAGCTGCATGAGCTCCTTTAATCACTCCTGCTTCCTCTGCTAACTTCATTGCCACGTGGAGAAGAATATATGGAACACATGTGAAGCCTCTCTAAGCCAGCATGTGTTCTATATATTGGATGTCTAGGAAATGGCATACCAGAGCAGCTGCTATAGAGGAATGAAGAAGGAGCTGGCAGCCTTCCTAAAGAGCAGTCCACATACATACCAGCCTTGAATATGTCATTAAAGCCAGGCAGCCCAAGCAGCTCCTGCCACTTACTGCAACTCAAAGTGTAAAGAGAATGACCCTTGTCTAACTTGATGCCAAAGGAAAACCAGTTCTCTGCTTCTTCCTGCTCAGTGCAAGGGTCTCTGGTGTGTTCAGGCTGGAAGTGATGACACTGAAGTGTTTCCCATGTGGAAATGTATTTCATATTCATCCAGAAATGCTGATGGGAACAGGATATTGGTATGCTATTAATCTAAAAGCGATTGACTGCAGAGCTGCTGGGTTTTACTGGGGGACTGACAAACAAGCTGTGGGCTTCGTGCTGGTCCTTTAGTTAACATGGGCCTTTCTGAAGCAGGAAGCTGGAGTAGTGGCAAGCAGCAGTAGTGGCATCTGAATGTGGAGATTGAGGGTGCTCAGCATCCCTTGGGAAAACCTCAGTGCATCTCTTGGCATTGCAGTGATGTATCTTAAAGGTCTTTGCTGGGTGTTTTGCAGAAGAGTTCTGATGGCAAGAAGTGCTCTGGATTCTATGTTCATCTTTGGCTGGGTATGTGCATAGGTAGCTGAATAGAGGAAATATTGCCCCTACCCACCTTTAATACACAGCTCGGGGTCTGGCTAGTTTGAGATATCACAGGTACAGAATAGGTTCCTGATAGCTTGATAACCCATTGCAACCAGATACTCTTTCCCCTGTGGGAGTTACTGCTCTATAGGGTGGATAATGTCAATGAGCTGCTGCAATCAGCCTCACAAACATGAGAGGGAGGATGTGAACACACAGATTGGGTTTGCTGGAGTTTGGGGACAAAACTGGCTTCTGGCATTCAGTGCTGCAGCATCAGTGGTCCTCCAAGCACTGACTTAACCCATTGCCCATGAAGCTTGTATAGTTTGCTCAGAACCCTTTATCTTGGTATTGAAGACGTGTGGCGTGTTCTTTGCTTCAGAGTTTGATGTCTGCAACTCAGTGGACCAGCAAATGGGTGCCCACCCCATTGAGCCTGCAATTACCTGTCATTTTCCTGGCAATCCTAAAGAAATGAAAGCATTCCCTGGATTGTAATAAACTACTGGGAAAGGCTTTAATTCTTCAGCTTGGTCTGAGCAGGGGCTGAAGGTGTGATGTTCAAATAAACCAGAGTTGGAGGCTGGTTTGGGGTTGGTGGCATTTGTATAGTCGGGAAGTGAGCCATGGGCAAGTCTTGTGCTCCAGGGGCTTGTCCAGGGTGACACAGGGAATACTAGAAAGAAATGCATGGAACCTGACCTTGGGGATGCTGTGGGAACCCTGGGAGCACCACTGCTGTTTTCCACCTCCTTAGGAAGGCATCTACTGAGACATTACCTTAGCCTGGATAACTGGATAAGCACTGAGCTAACTCCTTTTCCCCCCTCTCATGCTCTGCCATGCATGCCTCCTGTGCCTGGATCCCAGCTCCTGATACGTGTGATCTGCCTTCATTCCAGGGAACAGATCCGCCAAGGGCTGGAAGAGCTGCAGAAAGTCCTCCCGGGAGGCGACACGTACATGCATGAGGGATTTGAAAGGGTAACCACATGCATGCCCAGTGCCTCTCAGCTGTGTCCGGGTGCTCCTTGGGATCTGGTTAATGGTCCTCTGGGAGGGGAGTGGGGCTGTTCCCCTTTCCTAGGTACAACAGGTACACTGAAGTGTTGGCATTCAGTGCTGGAACTGGCACAAGGGATCTGCAGACCCTGCTCCTTAGCTTCTCTTATTGCCTCCATCCTTTATGGGGAAGCTGCCTTTTCAGAAGGCTTTGGCATTGCAGTCCCTACAGAACCGTGGTCAGGAGGAGTGGAATGTCTAGAGTCCTGCATGGGGGCTGTTAGTAGGCTTCATAGAGCTGGGTGAGGGCTAAGGCCATGGTTCTAACTTGGTGGCCAAGTAATGCTGCACAGAAGTGACTGCCTGTTCTTACCTTCTCCTTCAGAGTCATTTAACAAGCTCAGAGTTTCTTTAAACCTGAGCTCCTGGCCCCCATCTCCCACTCCACTACATATGGGAGGACTGGGGATCTGGCTGCCTATTGGAAGGACACAACAGAAAGTCAACTGATCTGACAGAGATGCTGGCTCCCAACCAGGGGTCCAAAACCCAACCCCAGAGCTTGGTGACTTCAGAAACTCTCCAGGAGGAGTCCAAAAAAGAGAAAGAGATTTAAATTCTGAGTAGTGATGAAATCCCTAAGCCAGGAATGTTCAGAGTGAACCACTGTGATTTAGAACTGATGCACACTGAAGCGTTTGCCCTTCTACCATGCGCAGTGCCCTTGTGCATAGACCAAGTGACATATTGTAGACAATATCTTTCTGAGGTTGGTTTGTTTGCAATCAGAGGAGTTGAATCTAGAGCTGCTGGGGAATATTTGGACCTAGGATGCTTCCTAAGGAGGGAGGTGAATGGGATTTTCCCATAGCAGAATAGCAGGAGACTGTATTATTGTTGGCCAAGGGCCTTAGGGTTGGTTTGACTATAGGCAAGAAACTTGCTCTGTGAAGCAGCTACCTCTGAAAGCAGAGGCTATGTGCAGGCCTGGCATCCTCACTGCCATCTTCTCCTTCTTTCTGGTGCATGTGTGCCCACAAAGTATTATCATTCCTTTATTGCTAATAATATTCTGATTTAATTTCAGGCAAGTGAACAGATTTACTATGAAAATGTTCATGGTGAGAGACTTTCTTGATACATTGATTATTGTTTTTTCTCTTTCTGACTGATGAATACAGTTGAAATGCAGCTTTACTGTGGGAGAGGTGGGGGTGGCTCCTGTTCCTACAGGAATATTGCTATTTAAGGTAGTTGTTCCTGAAAAGGAACAGTTGGAGCTTTAAGGATCCAGAGCTGGAATGAATGTGTGTCAGGCCAAAAGCAAGAAGCCAGCTAAGTGAAGGTACCTACTCTTACCCAGTATGGTACTTTATGTTGCTCTTTGTGCTTGAGGACTCAGGTAACCATTTCTTCTTCCTTCTGAAACATGAGTTTGGGGAGATGCTGGCAGGTAAAAGTGGTTTTGTTATGAGCAGTTATGAAACCCAGTTTGAAGTGCAGACAACTGCAGGAAGGTTTGGTCTGTCCTTCCTTGCAATTAACATAGAAAGCCTGAACTAGAGCTATAAAGGTTTCTTCTTGGAAAGCAAAAGATAGGCAAGCAGATGGTTCAGTACAAAGCCAGTGCTAAGGGTTTTGCAGGGCCATTCAGGAATCAGATGCAGTAGAGACTAAGTCCACAGAGCTTTGGGACTCACCTGACTGCAGCAGGATGGAATAGGTAGCTCAAACAATTCAATTTGGGGTTGATAATGCTTTTAAATGCTGACGTATAGAGTACAAGTAAACAGATGGCCATTATATGCAAGAAGCAGTGGACAACTGGGTCCTCAAGACTGAATGCTGGCCTGTGTGTTTGTCCTTGCTTCACTCTAAGAAGTGTTTCTATCACCTGCAGTGGGTCCAGAGGCTCCTGCAGTAGTCAGTGGATGGAGAAAGGCACCTCTGGAGGCCATAAGTTGGCACAAGAAGTGTTTGATTTCCTGTTTCCTACAGAAAGAGCCTGGCACTTGACCCTATGTGTTGCTCATTGCTTGTCAAGTGCTCAACTTCCCATTGCTTCATTACCACCTTATTTATCATTGGGGATTTCTAAGTGGCCCCAGGACAAGTAGGGATCAGATCTCTGCTCCCAGCTCCTTGTTGGGATGTTTCATCTCTTCAGCAACAGTTTGTAAAGGCACAGGAAAACCGCAGAGATGGTTTCAGGGGTGTAAAGGTTGATGATTTACACACCTGGATGCGTTCAGCCTTTACCTTTCCATGGCAGTGTTTGTGCAGAGGTACCTACAGAGCTCCCTCCGATCCGTAGCAGGACTGTTGTCCGAAATGGGAACTGATTCTGGTGTAACCTAACACACCTTGAAAACCCCAAGCTGTAATCAATGCAAAAGGGAGGCTGCAAGGTTTCGCTGCTGAAATCAGTTGCATAGGAGTGTTGAGGATTTTAGGCCATTTTCCCATTTATCTGTTAAAATCCCGAGTCAGCTTTTTATCACAAGCTGAAAAAAACATCATCTCTGGATTTATTGAATTGACAGCATCGATAAAATCAGGGAATAACTAGCAATAACTAGGAACGCTTTGCATTGGGGTTTGATGGCTGCAGTCTAATCTACTGGTCTGCAAGAGCGCAATAGTTATGCGGGTGTCAATTAAAACTCATTGGCACATCAAAGGAGGGCGGTATAAAACTGATACTGAAGGCAGGTGAGTGAAAGAGCATGCAGCAATTCATGGCTAGTAAGGACATGGGCTTGGTGGCCACTTGGTGGCCCTTTCAGTGCACTAGGAAGTCACTAGCAGGATGCTTTCTATGGTAGCGTAACAAATACTACTCACACCCAAGGGACTAAGGAAGTTTGTGTCTTTAGGTTACAGAACTGCAAGTGTCATCATTGCACTGACAGATGGAGAGCTCCATGAAGACCTGTTTTTCTACTCTGAGAGGGAGGTAAGTGTCTTACATGTTCTTAGCCAGAGCAATGTCTGGGCTTGCTGCTTGGAAGGCAGAAATGAAGGGAAACCTTTTCTCTAGCGCCACAACTTCACCTCGGTGCTCCTTAGATGGGAATGTTGCATTCGGTTTGGAGAGGAGCAGTCAGGGAGCAGAACGCAGATCCTGATCTTGGCTCTTACACCGGGAGTTGCTTCAGTTCTTTGGGTTTAAGCTGCTAGCTGTAAAACTGGAATGATGCTTTTCTCATAGAGCACTTTGCTATGGAACAACTTGAACTACTACGGTGTTCTGATGTAATGTGCCTCGCTGCCATCGCTCCTGGGAATGGGATTTTGGTGTAAGTGCCCCTGTTCTAATGAAATGTGATTAAACCACTTCATACTCATGCAAGCAAGGGCGTTCACAACAGTTGCTTTCTGAATGGTAAATGCACCTTCACCTGCCTAGCAATGAAATAGCCTGGCTTGCTCTTCGCAACTACATGATGCAGACCTGTCAGAAACCTGCTCCCATCCCATTTGCATCCGGATCATCCTCCTTTCCTTGTTTCAGGCTAACCGCTCGCGCGACCTGGGAGCAACAGTGTATTGCGTCGGTGTGAAAGACTTCAATGAGACCCAGGTAAATGATGCCTCCTCTTTCCCTGCAGAGCTGCGTGTTGAACACGTCCAGTGCTCCTCAAGTGGTCTCTTGGTCGGGCTGTTGGGTTTAAGCCCCTTTCTCTCTCTATATCCCTATGTGGAGGACTGTCCCTCTGCATGTCACTGTGACTCTTCCTAACAGTGAGAAAATCAGAGGTAAAGACAACCAGAGAGCAGCAAATCAGCCTGGCTGCAGCTGTAGGCAGGAGGAGGTTGTGAGGACTGGTTTTTCCCCATCAACTTGAGATGTTGCTGTAGGACGCTTCAGTTCCAGTCCAGCTTTTCTTCCCTGGGAAAACTATGCTATAAAAAGCAAGCAGCTTTATTAGTGACATCAAGACTTTAGTGGTTTCCTATTTGATAGCCTGACTTCTCAATTTACCGTATGAATGTTGGTGTGTCCATGAGTTGTGTTCACACCAAGTGCAACGGTTGGCATTGTTTTTCTAGCATGAGTGAGACACTTGTACAGCCCCTAAGTGCTGGACTAGCTCTGGAATAGAGCTCTTCCAGGCTCACAGCGGTTCAAGGAGGAGTCAAACCAAATCTGGTTTATAACAACCTCCTTTGACTCAAAACCAGGGTAAGCCATAGAAAAGCAAAGAGGGCATAAAAGGGGCAAAGAGACTGGATCTGAAGAGCAGACCTCAAAGCCATTTTGGTGCTGAAGAAACCAACTGGAATTAGATGGCACTGCCTGAATTGCCCAAGAAGAAAGACTATGGGGAATGAGTTGAGGAACCTGCAAACATCCTGCTTTACAGAAGCTGCTGTATCCCAGCCACAGCAAAGCTGCAGGGGAAGGCTGCCTGGAGCATTCCTCTGGATGCAAAACCAGGAGCTGGCACTTTGGTGCTTTGCTTGAGAAGAGGGAGCCAGAGGGATTGATGGAGGAATGTGTGGCTGCCTCCCCTTTGCAGCGCACAGGAAACGCCAGGAGCCTGCTGGGTTGCTGTTACTTCTGCCATGGGAGGGAATTACTATAACAAACCTTGGCCTGGCAGGTCCAGACCTTGGTTCTGCTCCAGCAGATGCATGGAGACCTCATTACTTCTCTTTCTGCTTAACCCTTAGCATGCTACTCACAAGTGAACCTGCATGTAGCTCTTCACTGCTAATGTCCTGGCTCTCCTCATCTTACCACCCCTTCCTTGTCGTGTAGGTTTCCAGATGCTCTTTTGCTACCTTCTTCCCTCCACTTGGAAAATACCTTCTGTTAGGTCCCTGCTCTCTTCTTCTTGGCTCTAATGGTTGCACCTTGACAAACAGTCAAACCTGTCCTGGCAGGAAAGGTGAACCAGGCCTCTATCTCCAGACAGGGTATGGTTTGCATTAGTCTTCTCTTTATGGGAAAACACTTTGCTCAGTTCCCTGGTTTAAATGGTGTGTGCTGAAGTGTTTGCTGCAGTAGTGGCCTGTCAGGTTGATGCTGGGGCTGTTCTGGTTGGGGCGTCACTGTGCTGGCTGGTGGCAGTCAGGTGGGAGATGGGTTTTGCACTAAAGACCATCAGGCTCTGGGTATTGGTAAAACCCACTTTGTTTGTCATCAGAGCTAAGAGAAGCCTTTTCTGATGCCTGATACAGAGCTTTCTAAACTCAATCAGGCTAAAGAGAAGCTTTTCAATGCCTGACAAAGCTACAACACACCAGCACAGATACCTGGGGTATTTGGGGGTTTGCCTTGCCAGTGGCTGGGTCTGGAGAGGCCTCACTTTGCTGCCTGCTGGCTCATTCACCTCATTCTTTGCATTTCTCTTTGATTCCCTTTCCCCACCGTGTCAGCTGGCCAGAATTGCCGACAGCAGAGACCACGTCTTCCCAGTGAACGATGGCTTCGAAGCCCTTCAGGGCATCATAGACTCTGTAAGTATTTGGGCTCCTGTATCTGCATGTTAGTCTGGCTTGCATAGTTAAGGGTTTAGCTTTCCCATGTTCACAAGGACTTGCTGACTGCTAGTAAATCACTTGCACATGCCAAAGAAACTCACCTTTATCTGTATTAATATTGCTGCTTCCAGGTTGAGTTTATCAATAGGTCCCAATAAAGGGACCCCTGAGCCCAAATGTTATCTTTGTGGGCAGTAACTGACTGAATGGGCTTAGGCACAAGGGGACAGATCATCAAATAGCTGCACAGCCCAGGACAGCAGGGATCTGTTAGAGCACCTCCTGTATGAAGGATGAGAGCACTCTTTGGTTTCCCTGCTCGGTCAGCATCCTTCTGTCCTGATGGTTGTGCTGCATTGCTCATCTCCTGAGCCAAAATCCCCCAAACTCTGCTTTCTACGCTCAGCCTCCTGACACATGGGTATTAACAGCAGGGGGTTGGAGCTAGGTGAGCTTTAAGATCACTTCCAACCCAACCCATTCTAGGATTCCATGATTGCCGCAAGCTGAAAACAACAGGAAGAACTGAAGTGATATTCTATGATTCTATGATTTATGAAATGTTGCTTTGCCATGAAAACCGGATATGTGTAATGGGATAACCTGTGAGCATTTGATAGATGAAGCAGAAGAAACGTGGGGATGCTTTTCTGTGCTCATCCTGAGCGAGCTGCTCAGACTTGGTCACCATTCCCAGCCCTGCCAAGGCCACCACTGACCCATGGCACTGGGGATGTGTGAACACTTGCAGGGACGGTGACTGCAGCCCTGCCCTGGGCAGCCTGTTCCAATGCCTGAGCACCCTCTGGGCAAGGAATTGTTCCTCAGCTCCATCTAAACCTGCCCTGGGGCAGCTTGAGGCCGTTTCCTCTTGTCCCATCCCTTGGTCCTTGGGAGCAGAGCCCAGCCCCTCCTGGCTCCATCTTCCTGTCAGGCAGTTGGGAAAGTCAAGGGGAAGGGATTTGGGGTCTGGGCACCTGAAGAGCAAGTCACCAGCTCCAGCCTCTTCCCTTGGGTAGCTGCCTTACCCATCTCAAGCACAGGATGAACCCCCAGGCTTAACCCTATATTGTTTCTCATTACTTTTAGCAGCTTATGATCACGCCTTCTACTTCTTCCTTACCTTAAATGCATCTTTAAAAAGGACTTAAATAGATTTATCTTGCTGAGCTCATGCAGATATCATTGGGCAGGAAACACTTCATAAACAATTCCTGTTTGTAACTGGTAAGAGCCATGGTTATGTAGTAATTAACCAGATGTGATAATGAGTACCCAGCCTCAGCCTGCAGGTCCCTCACACTAACAGTGATGGGGCAGTGACCTTCTATTGAACTTCAGCATCCTGTCGGCTAACCAGAATTCCCAAATTTGGTGGAAAAAACCTTCACAAGAAATATGCAGCTGCTGTGTGAGCTTATTGTCTGCCTGCTTGTGGAGCGGAATTCCAGATGGGAGCTTCCAGCATCCAGGAAATGGGTTTGGGAATCTGAGCTCCTCACTAAGCATGCACTGCTCAGGACAGTGGGATGCTTCCACACCATGGGTGATGCCTTTCTTGCCTGGGTGCCAAAGCAAGCTGCAGTTACTTCCTGAGTGAATCAGAGCTGTTGTGGCTCTCCCTATGGAAGTGAGGATATGGAGTCTGCTCTCCCTTGTGTCCCCTTGGAGTAGTGCTCAGCTGAGGGATTGCATCCCCACTCCTGCGTGTCATTTCCCTTTCCTGGGGAGCCAGGCTATAGTGAATGAAGTGCATCTTTAGCCCACACAAGGCTGTGCAGCCCCTAGGAAACAGGAGAAGGGATGAAATCCTCCTTGTTGAATGCATTGAAGTCCTTTCTGAATGTGTTTGTGATGAGGAAGAGACATGAAGGAATTCTTGTGCAATAACCACCGTTGCCTGATTTTCACCTTAGGGTGGGTGCTCCAATGGTTGGAGCATTGGAAGCTTATTCTAAAGCAAAGTACATATTGCAGTGAGCACTGTAAAAAGCTTTTTTATAGTCGTGGAAATGGATTGGGTTGGGCTGGAAGGGAGCTCTGCACCATCATAGCCACCTGCTATTGCACCCTGTGTCCAAGCTGGCTTACAGCATATGTGTGTGCAAAGGGTTGAATGCAAGCCATGAATTTCAAGCTCAATCATGTCAGGTTTTGCTTGATTGTTCAAAGAACGGATGTATTGATGGTATTTTTCATGCATTTGTTCTCATTTGTCTGCTTCTCTTCCATTTCATTGTGACATGAAGGAGAAGAAATCATTATTAACATGTTTGCGGGTGCTGAGGAAGAGGGGAAGGGAATCTAAGGGAGAATTGGTGGAAATGTGAAAAGCTTCTCTTCTTAAAGGAGATGTTTTTCAGTGGAATGGAAAAATGCTGGAAAAACCTCAAGTCTTGGTTGTGCTCGTTAGTCCTGGAACTTTGGTTGAATACTGCTGGTATTTCAGAGGAGCAGAACCTGGAATGAGCAAGGGCAGGGGGTGGCAGAGGACTGACGGGAGATGGAGGGATGGGTAACTATGGATGGGTACTTTGGAAGTGTTCTTACAGCCCTCTTTATTCTTCTGCCTTTCAAATTCTTCTGGTGCTTTTCAGCTCTGGTCTCAACTGTTGACTTTCTCTCTTTTTCCACTTGACAGTTCCTGTATAACCTTGTTCCTGCAAATCCTCCCTCCTCGCTTGTTCGGCTGCCAGCAGCTCCAGCAGCCCTGCTTCCTTCAGTCCCTTGGTACTCCTTCCATCTCTCCCCACCCTGCTTCTGAGTAAATCAAACCCTTCTTTAAAAGTAGAAAATAACTAAATCACGGCTCTGTCTGCACCGCCTGCAATCAGGTATTTGAGTCTGATTGATTCAAGAGCTGTGATTGCGGAGAAATCAGAGATTATCTTTTCCTCACTGAACTGATGCTGTTGGTTGCTGCTCTTTCCTTACAGATGTTTCAATTTAAAGTTGGGAAAATACTTTCGGTGTTGGATTTGAGTCATGATGCTTGGCTGACATTTACTTGCCTCTTGGAGCTGACCTAAATCTTGCTTAGCATTGCCTCGTCTGGGGGCTGCTCAGCCCAGCACTGAACATCACAGCTCTTGGTTGTTGCTCTCACAGGGGCTTATAGACACTGGCACCAGTTTGCTGAGTGGGACCAGTGAAGAGCTGGACTTGGTGTTCAGTGCAGGGGAAAGGCTGCTGCATGCAAACAGCTTGAGCCATTCTAGCACCATGTGGGAATAGAGAGTACCCAGCTCCAGAGTGCCTGCAAGCACCATGCCAGGCCTGATGCTGAAGTACTTGTGTAAATCACTGTCGACATGTGACATGGTTAAGGGCAGTGCCAACCCTACCATGACATACAGCTCAATATGAGTTTGGCTTTAGCAAAGAGCAATTGTCCGTACACCTTGATTTGAAATCTTTGAGGATGCACTCGGGTATGCTCTCATAGGTCAGGTTAACACCTGATGAAGTTGGAGCCCCTACGCTGAGGTGTGGGAAGTGGCTATGCAGCTATTCATAGGATGTTTGAATGCAAACAGCTCAGCTTAAACCTGTGCTGTTTTATTTGGAGTTCTGGGCTCCAGAATCATTTAGGAGAGGGAGGTGTGACTGCAAAGGTAGGGCAATGGCACTGCCTCACTAACCCTTCAGTGTGCACTTGACTTGCTGAGGATCATAGTCTGCAGAGTAGCTCTTACCACAGACAAACACCAATATGTACTGGGATCCTGGAGAGCATCTGCTGCCTTCCTCCATAGCAGGAGCTTGCTGTGGAAGAGAAGTGACACGTGGCTGGTGGGTTAAAGTGTCACTAAGGTGGCATAATTGTGGCACGAATGCGAAGTGCAATGTCGAGTTAAGCATTTGCATGAGAACAAGCGCTCACGCTTTGCTGCGTGCTGCTATAGAACAAGTCCAAGAGACTTCCTGACATGTTGCCTGTTTTTTAGATCCTGAAGAAATCCTGTATAGAAATCCTGGCAGCAGAACCTTCCAGCATATGTGCAGGGGGTAAGTATCTGCTGAGCCCTAGTGGTCATGTTGCCTAAAACACACTTTGGGTCTATAGAATCATAGAATAGTTTGGGTTGGAAAGGACCTTAAGATCATCCAGTTCCAACACCCCTGCACTGGGCAGGGACACCTCACACTAAACCATCTCACCCAAGGCTTCATCCAACCTGGCCTTGAACACCACCAGGGATGGAGCATTCACAACCTCCCTGGGCAACCCATTCCAGTGCCTCACCACCCTAACAGGAAAGAATTTCCTCCTTAGATCCAATCTAAACTTCCCCTGTTTCAGTTTGAACCCGTTACCCCTTGTCCTGTCACTACAGTCCCTGATGAAGAGTCCCTCCCCAGCATCCCTATAGCCCCCTTTAGATACTGGAAGCTGCTCTGAGGTCTCCACGCAGCTTCTCTTCTCCAGGCTGAACAGCCCCAACTTCCTCAGCCTGTCTTCATACGGGAGCTGCTCCAGTCCCCTGAGCATCTTCGTGGCCTCCTCTGGACTTGTTCCAACAGCTCCATGTCCTTTTCATGTTGCGGACACCAGAACTGCAAACAATACTCCATCTCCGATTGCTGGCGAGTGCAAAAGGAACCCATCAACCGGTGCTAAATCTGCTGCTTTTCTTGGTGCAAAGGCTTGAATTTGACAGTTTTGCTCAGTGTGTTTCAGGCAAACCAGTCTGTCTCGTTCAGCCCGTGCTGCATCTGCTCCTTTCAGTCTCAAGCAGAGACAGGATCCCCGTGGTTAATCAGACATCCCCGACGCGCTGCTTTTCCACTGGGCTTGAGCTCATTCCCCAGCAGTTGAGGCTCCTGTGATTTCTCTTAGGCATTCATCAGCCCCCACACTCCAGAACAGAGCTTGTCTCCCCCGTCCTTCCCAAGTGCTCTCACACAATGGGCCTGTGAGGCAGCAGCAGCTTCCCTGGCTGGGAGTGCTGGGATGATTTGCAACTTGGCTGTAAAGTGGGACCTGGAGGGGATCCCAGATTCCAGAGCAGAGCTGCTTTTCTTGACAAGTACAGTGTGCGAGTCCTTCGGGGAGATGAAAGATGCTGGGGGCTGTGAAGTGCAAAGGGAAAGCTTTGAGTCTGCAGAAACTCGGTTCCTTCTTGCTCCTGGGAACCATCAAACCAAGGGCAGTGTTGGATGCGCTGTGGTCGCTCCTGCATTGTCTCGGGAGGCGAAACCTTGTGTGTTCAAGCCACAGCCACCAGCCAAACATCAGTGGGGATTATCGGAGTGCCTCTCCAAGATGGTAATTCCCACAACAGGAATTGCGGGGGCTGCTTCCTTCGATGGGTTTGTAGTCCTCGTGTCCAGAGCTTGTCTGGGTCTGTGGCCCTGCTTCAACGTCTGAAAGCGATGCTTCCTTGCGAGGCAGTCGTACTGCTGGTGGTGGCAGGAAGCTTGTAAAGCTTCCCCAGTGTTAGGTTCAAGGAGCTGGGATAACAAGGGATAGGAGGGCGCTGTCAGACTTGTGAGGAGGTGATCTCATTGCTCAGGAATGCTTGCTCCAGAAAGGACCGCGCAGTTCAGTGCTCAGGTGTAGGGGACCATCCTTGATGCCTTCTGCATTAGACCTTGTGGAGCGGATATGGAGAAGCAGCAAAGAGGAAGACTTAGGGAAATGCCCACACTCTGGTTTGTCCAGGCACCAGGAAGCTGATGGAATGAAATCCCCTGTAACTGCATGGAAACGAGCCCCATCAAGGACTCCTGGTCATGGTACAGGCTCACAGGGCAGGATGCGGCCAAACTCATGGCAACTGCTACAAGACTGAGTTACCTAAAGCTGCCCTTGAACCTCCCCAGGTGATCTGTCACTGGGAGATGGTTTTCCTTTCTGTGGAAAGATACTTTTACCTTTCTTCACCCAAACCTTCCTGCTATTTAAAATGCCAGCCTGGGGAGGGGGAAGCTCAGTGTTGCTGAAGCTCAATGTTCTCAGTTCAAATGCATCTGTTGTGTGTTATTGCCTGTTGCTAAAGGTTGAGTTTGGGCAGGGAGGGAGTGGAAGGTCCGTTCTTTACTATGTTTAAACTTAAAACTTATTAAACTGCATATTTCAGCTGAGGAGACCAAGTGAAAACTGGTGACGTAGACACCTTGTCTAGATGACCACTCTTTGCCTCTCCATGGATCAATAACGCACTGTCTCTCTTGCTCCAGAGTCGTTCCAGGTGGTTGTGAGAGGGAACGGATTTCGACATGCCCGCAACGTTGACAGGGTGCTCTGCAGCTTCAGGATCAACGACACCCTTACCCTCAGTGAGTGCTTTGGATCTGTGGTTTGTCTGATCCTGCGCTTGGAAAACGTGCTGGATCTTCAAGTGTGTTGGCTGTGAAGGGAGCAATTGTACGGGATGAGGAGCTATGGTGGTGGTGTGTGCTGTGACTGACAGCAAGGATGTGACTAGGTGAGCTTGAGCAGCGGAGGGGACAGGTACAGAAGATGAGAAACTTGCCTGTAAAGAGCATCTCTGTGTGTCCTGTTGGGTTAAGTACGAAGTGAGGTCAGGTCTGTTGGGTTGGAGCAGCTCTGCTCTGGAGCCAGGCTGGGAGAGCTGGGCTGGGGCAGCCTGGACAAGAGAAGGCTCCTGAAGGGGAGACCTGAGAGCAGCTCCAGTGCCTGAAGGGGCTGCAGGAAACCTGGAGAGGGGCTTTGGACAAGGGCCTGAAGGGACAGGCCAAGGGGAATGGCTTTAACCTGCTAGAGGGGAGACTGAGATGAGCTTTAAGGTTCCTTCCAACCCAAACCATTCCATGATTCAATGGTTACCTATATTTGGTGGTATTTAGCAGGTCTGCTCATGCAGCTTAATTAAACACTGCTGCTGGAAGCTACAGTGGAGCAGTGGTTAAGGAACTGATGTGCTTCTGTGGAGGCAGCTTGGAAAGAAGTTTCCTCTACAGAGGAACCAAAGTAAGAGAAGCAAACTAGACCCCGAGTGTCTGTTCCCTCTGTGAGGTATATGAGATCCATTTAGCTGGAAGAACTCACATCCCTGTTGCTCTCATCTGGCACGTTTGCAAACCCACACAGGAAACCAGATAGCATAACTCATAGCTAACACAACCATGACAGCAGAATTCATCTTGTCTAACACAATCTATTCTGAAGCTGCCTGATCACTTTGGAGGTGGTGCTGATGCTTCAGTATGAAATAGATGCATGAAGTAGTTAAAGCGTGGAAGTCAAATGGCTCAATGTTGGATTTGCTCATGCTTCGAGCATCTGTAACTTGCTCTTTGGAGCAGGCAGCAGTTTGCTAAGGCTGTTTGTCCTATGAGGAATGTCACTGAGCATTCAGGGCAGGTATAGGACAGTGAGTGTGTGTGGTTTGTCCTGAACAGCTCTGTCACTGTTACAGTGGCCTCCTCTGCACTGGTTTGGCTCTGGAATTGCCAATGGTGATGTCCCTAAGCAGGAAGCCTGGCTGCCCGTGGCTTGTGTTTGCTCCATAACATCAGACCCAAACCTGACACGTGGCCAGAACTCCTTCAGTCTGGATCATGGCCACATTGAGGTGTTGAACCAGAGTTCAGATCCAAAGTTCTGTTTGGATCACAGGGGAAACCTGCCCTCCTCTCTCCACCTGGAAGGAAGGTTCCAATGGGAATGGAATTGCTGTTTGGATATTTAGGAGTTGCTTTTTGTCTGAAGTACTCTACTGCTCCTGCTTCCGAGATGGGAGAGCTGAAGGTAGCTGCTCCAAGTGAGCTGCCTGCAGACACTTCTTCCTTCATTTCTGCCTCCGTATCCACCCAATAATTGTCCTTATTATGGCCCCCTATTCACTGAGCCTGAATGGAAGTAGCTCCTCCTCCTGCTTTGTGAGGTAGGGAGGTGATGCTGGTCTTTTCCTCCATTTCTCTCCTATGTAAACTCATTTCAACACTTGATTTCCTGATCCACTTTCTCCTCAAGAGAAGACTTCTTGCTCCCTTGTCACTGGTGTGACAGGTTCTTCTGCTACCTGAGGCTAAAAGATGCTCTTGCATCCCAATTCCTCCTCAGCTCCGCTTCCTCCGAGCTGGCTGGCTCTGCAGCAAGCCTTTCATTCCTGGAAACATCCAGAGTTAGGAATGTCATCCATCAGCTTTCCACTCAGTCTATGGAGACACAAAAGCATCCAGTGCTGCCAATGGGAGGAGCTGTTTGCGAGGGTTACCTCACTCCCAAACACTGTGACCTGGTGGTGGTGAGGAGGAAGACTCTTTCCTTGCTTTGTGTGTGCTGCTGATGCTTGTCTGGCTGTGATTTATTCTGCTGTCTCTCCCCATATATTCATAGTAGTTTTGGGGAAGGATCAGCTTCTTTTAGTGCAACCCATGGGTGCTTTTTAGTTGAAGCTGTCTTCCTGTATCCACAAAATGACTGTGGAAAGCAAGGAGACGGGCCAAATGTTTCCTGCCCTCTGACCTGGTGCATCCATTGCGTCCTGCACTGATGCATCAAAGTGAGCTCATTCTCCTTGGCGCTGATCCGTTTTGCTCAGCTCCAGGCTGATCCCTAGGCAGTGACCTGGAAGCAGGAGGCCACAAACTGAGGTTCGGAGTCCAAACCATTCCCTGGTTGAGGGAACTCAACGGTTGCTCAGCAAAGCCAAGTCTCTCTGGGTGGGAACAGCTCTCTTCAGCTGCTCTGTGTGAGAACGTGTCTTTGCTTTACAGGAGCCCGCAGATCCATCCTGTGCTCTCTGTTTGCACTGGAGCTGCAAGCAGCTCACCCTAAGAGTTAACTGAGCAAGAGCTTAGTGCAAACCATGTGGGGTTTGGCTTGCTCAGCTGGTTTTGTTTGCTTGGAACCTCTCAGCCACTGATTGTATCAGGGAGGGAGTTATTGTTAAAGATAACACTGAGCCAACAGATCCCGAAGCCTTCAGTTATCCCAGATGAGATGTCAACCGACACAGCAAGGACTTGCTGAGGTCAAGGGCATGAGCTAATAGGGTTTTATTGGGGTTATAAGTGGCAGGTGAAGAAGAGAGCATCACTCATAACGCTATGGGGTAAAACAGCTGTAGAAGCCATGAAGAGCACTTGGCTGAGCGGAGCTGTAACCAGATGCATGTTCAAGAGCAGCGTGTTTCTGCCAGCGCAGGACCTGGGAGAATTGCTTTCAGGCTGCACAGAGTTAAAAGTAATTACCCAGAGCAGTGACTTACAGTGCTCAAATGGCTTTGTCTGCTCAGGCCGGGCAGGAGCCAGCAGGGATAGTTCTGGGCATGGAGATGGGCTCTGCCCTGTGCTAAAGCCGAAGGGTTGGTGGGGATCAGCTCCACTGCAGAGTGGAGGGGAAATGGGGCAAAGACAGTGAGAGGAGGACCCCCAAAACGGCATCCCAAAACTGACCAGCAAATGCCTTGTGTTTTCAAAGCCTTGCTCCGTTCTCCCTGCCTTTTTCCTGGCAGCACAGCACTTCCCTGGTGATACCTTTTTCACTGTCTCACAGCCTGCTCACTCGTCGCACAGGAATGGTTTACTCTGCAGTCCCACTCTTTAATCCCCCATTGATTGCATCACTTTAACCCTCCCCTCAATCTTTTCCTTTCTTATGGTAGCTTTGCCCTCTTTCACCTATGGTACTAGAGGATGTCCATCACTGCATACAAGCCCCATCAGGTGTTCTGGGGAGGAGTGTGGCCTTTATGAAGGACACAACCAATGCTTCTATTTCTCCTAGGTGAAAACATACACCAAGGTGAGCTTGGCATCATGTTTTGAAGGGTGGCCCAAGTCATTGCTTGACAGAGAATATGAACACAGAAGAAACAGTCATGCTTCCCTCAAATGCTCTCCTGACCATCAAGAATTGCTTTTAAAGCAGGATTCCTATTGAACCCATCAGAGAAAGAGAATCCTTCCATATCCATCCTCTCCATCCGGAGACTGTTATGAATGCGATATCATTGCCATGTGCAGATCTGCTCTTCCCCCCATCCCCTAACTCTGCTCTCAATGGCTTTGGCATTCAAAGCTCATGTGTGTCTACACAAAGCAGAGCAATTACAACATGATCTCAATGTGGTTTTCATTACAGCATTAACAAAACATCTCTTCTTTACGCGTCAGTCTTGCAGTTGCTTTAGCTCAGAGAGTGATCCAGTGTCTTCCTACATTCCTATCTCCCCACAAAATGGTTTGAAATGAAAACTTTGCTTGCAGAGCTGTCATAAGGAGTGGCGAGGATGAACAGAGGTTGGGCTTTGGTGGCTGGTGAAGGGGATTATAGAGGTATATTTTGTCTCATCTTGGGTGACAGAAGCATTTGGGCTCTATGATTCGATGATTCTGAGCGTGTACTGGTCTGATGGAGCAGAGCCTTCTCCCCTGCAGAAGACATCCTGAGAGCACTGCCTGAGATATACTTTAGTTGAATTGAAATCATAAAGAGAGGGATAACAGAAGGAAGTTGTTAGCCTGAGAGATGGGAAGTTTGGCAAACGGCTTTTGCATCCTCTTTGGGACTAAACTATTGCTGATATGGTGGGTCCGACAACCAGCACTGTGAGAAGACTCTGTGTCCCCCTGTAAGGATCTTTACAGTCAGTTCTCAGTGTGCCACGTTGTTCTGGGGTGGACCAGTAACCAAAGAAAAGGCTGTTAAATAGCTTGGTTATATGGCCAAAAGAAAGTCCTGCTGGCCTGGTCACCTTCTTTGGGGTGTTGCACCTCTCCTTCATTGGGGTTTGTTCTTCTGTGTTAAAACTTAATGCATATATTGAGGCTTTTATTATTATGGTTGGGAAGTACTCCAAGTGCTGGCTTGCCAAAAGGTTACACCCTGCTAATGGTGAAAGAAACTATTCCCTGATGCTGGAATAATAGATTTTGCAGGCTGCAGATAGTTGTTAAAGGTGCAGGACTGCTGGGTAGTGAGTTACAGGAATGTGAGCAGGAGCAAGGACCTTGTTGAAAGGGGACTCATGGAAAACAGATGGATCTTTGTGTGGTTTTTTTCTGTTTCTTCCCTATATCCAACCTGAACTCCCCCTGTTTCAGTTTGAACCCATCACCCCTTGTCCTATCCCTACAGTCCCTATGAAGAGCCCCTCTCCAGCATCCTTGTAGCCCCCTTCACACACTGGAAGCTGCCCTGAGGTCTCCACGCAGCTTCTCTTCTCCAGGCTGAACAGCCCCAATGTTCTCAGCCTGGCTCCATACAGGAGCTGCTCCAGCCCCTGAGCATCCTCATGGCCTCCTCTGGACTCTCTCCATCAGCTCCATGTCCTTATGCTGGAACTGCACACAGTGCTGCAAGTGGGGTCTCATGAGATCAGGGTCATCTCCTTTGACGCGCTGCTCTCACTCCCAGTATATGGGCTGCATCAAGCAAGTAAGATGCCCAAGCTCTGCGCATGACTGGCATCTGAGCTGTGCTTCAGGCCTGGGCACCTTGTCTATAGCATTGCTGATAGATACAGACATTGCCAGTGGAGATAGACATACACAGTGGGATTTCTTCCCGGTTACCCAGCAGCAATCGCTTCCTGGGCAGCAGGGACATGGAGTGGAGCGCTCCCCTCCCAGCCCTCCGTAGCTCTCCCACTCATGTTGTCAGCTGAGCGGAGGCCAAACCACAGAATTCCCATTCTGGCCGGGGATCTGGAGGTTGGGAGCGTTCAGCTCCATCTCTTCCTGCACCAGGCTGCAGCGAGCTCCTTCGGCAGCAAAGAGAAGCGGCGTTTCACCCGCGCATCCCGCAGACAGGGATGTCGGGGCAGATGAGGAGTGCTGGTTTGGTTGGGTTCCCCATGTAAGTTTTCCAGGAAGGAGTCAGACGGCTGGAGTTATGCAAACCAAATGGATCCTCTTTTGTTTAGAGCAAGGGAAAAGGATCTCTCATTTTTGTGGAGACACACAGACATTCTCCAAGCAGAATCGTCTCTCCCTGTAGCCAGCCGTGAGCTCCCTCCTGGGACCCGGCTCTGACAGACTGGAGAGAGAGAGGCACAACTTCCATGCAAGTTGGGGGTGGGAGTAGAGAGAAAGAGAAACAAAAAGCTCATGGCATTGAAGCGGACGGCCTGGTGAAATCAAACTGACTTTGTTTTAGTGAATGCTGGCACGGGGAATTCTGTGGCCTTTGCTGCCAGTGTTAGTGAAGGAGAAAACAAGACATCGGTCTTCATTCTCTTGGCGTGTGTGTGCTGAGACAATGCCATATATTGAGGGGACTTAATGATATCTTCATAAATCAGGGTGAGAAGAGATCCAGGGCCTGACTCACCGCCACTGCACTGCTCTTGCTTGTGCAAGGTGGGGAAAGCTGCTGGTTTGGTTGGGTAACTCCACTGCAAAACAGAGTGTGTATGGGACGCAAGCTCAGCATCAATCCAGTGCCTGTGCTGCTGGCTGTGGGAAGTGTGGGATGTGCATCGTGTGCTTTAAGTGCCTCTTGTCTGTCTGCCTCTCTATTAATGAGGAAGTAATCCAGATAGCATGGGGTTGGCAAAGGAATACCCTGTGTTAAATACATCTGCTCACAGTGTTTAATGGAAATGACTGTGTGCGTTCTTACTATAGAGCTGAGTTGGAAGGGACCTTAAAGCCCATCCAGTTCCAACCCCTGCCACAGGCAGGGACCCCTTCCACTGGAGCAGCTTGCTCCAAGCCCCTGTGTCCAACCTGGCCTTGAACACTGCCAGGGATGGGGCAGCCACAGCTTCTCTGGGCACCCTGTGCCAGCGCCTCAGCACCCTCACAGGGAAGAGCTTCTGCCTTTACCCCTTACACAGTGCTTGATCCTATTTATGCATCCAGAGTGAGGGAAAACATTAATTAAGCTTGGTCTTGAAGGCCTGTATTGCTGATCTGGTAATAAACCCCAGTATCTTTATTTTCCAGATGAGAAGCCTTTCGTAGTGGAAGATACCTACTTACTGTGCCCAGCGCCTGTGCTGCGAGAAGTTGGCATGTATGTGTTTCACTTTCCAGTGGGAGAATGAGTCTCTGTCCCCTCACTTTAACCTGTTCCTGACTTATTCCTTGTGGTTTGGCTCTTTTTCAGGGAAGCAGCTCTCCAAGTCAGCATGAACGATGGTCTGAGCTTCATCTCCAGCTCCGTCATCATCTCCAGCACACACTGTGTAAGGTTTGATTCATGCGCCTACAAAGATTCAGTAGGATGGTGGGACTTAGCAGCAGGTGTTTTACACTGGTGTTGGGTATTGTGGGAGCCTGGTGTGCAAAAGAGCTGTTTCTCTCTTTGAAAGGTGAGCTTGTGAGCGTGCTGATGTGACATCTTGTGTATCGTGTGTGCCATAGCGTGGCAAAGCTCTTGAGTCTTCAGTACGCACCATGGACTCTGCTGTAGGATGCAGACCAGAACAGGACCAGCAGCCACTGGTCTGGAGGTGCCTGTATCTGCACAAGAAGCATGTCTGTGGGCTTTGGTAGCTAGTCTGGCTCCTCTTACAGCAATGTGCTGCTGCTGTGGAAGGTGTATGGGTGTTGTAATCACAGCCTTTGTCTGGACACCAGTGTGGACCAAAAGATGGTGAGGTTCTGCACTGCAGTAGCTGGTTTATGGCTTGTAGCAGGGAATTGCTGCGTTCAGTCTCTGGTGCAACCAGGCAGAGGATGATGAAACCATTTGGTTTGAAGCTGCTGCTTATTTTAAGTCATGTCTATGAGGAATAAAGCATCAAATGACTTGTGCCGAAGGAGGAATTCACTTTGAGTTCAGAGCAGTGCTTTGTGCTTCAGTGTATACAGCTTTATCCATCTGTGAGCAGACTGAGCTGTTCTGGGAATGGTTGGGAGGCTGCTTTACTTCTTCTGTGTGCTTTTGGGAAGCCAGAGGAGTCTCACCAGCAAATCTGTCCATGGGTTGCTGTACTCCCTGCCCAGTGAAGGCACATTGTGCTTTATACATGGCAAGTGAAAGGCTGGGATACATGGGTTACCAGCAGCCTGCTGCGCTCTACAATGGCTGATGCACAAGAGGAGAAAAGTCTTTTGTGTCCCTTGATCTTGCTGCTTGCTCAGCAAGGACCAGATTGTGTGGAAACAGAGCTTACAGGAGGGGTTATATTGCAAACCATACAACGACTTCCTTATGCCTTTAAAGGAGGGAATTAGTTCTATTAGTTAATCTTTTGGTTCGAGTTCTCTTTGCTCACTGGCATTTGGGTATTGTCAGCAGATTGCAGGCATATTTTGCTGTGTTTTGCTCGTATGAAGCAAGACCTGGGATAGAGTTCTTAGAGACAAGTTATCCCTTCCTGATAGGCTTCCTGCTGGGGCTGGAATGATTATTTCTAGGTTATAGGAGGTGAAATATCCGTTCCTTTGTTATTGTTTTAATTGCTGTTAAGGAACCTTCTTTTGCCTGTGCTTCACGGCAGTGCCTACCCCTCTGATGCCTCCAGCCTATGAAACTGGATTTGTAGCGCATCCGAGCAGCCAGAGTTCAAATCCAGCTTCACTACTGATGCTGCTTCTCCTGGGTGCATTAAGTGATGCTACTTGAATATCTGTCAGCTCCGAATTAGACCTCCCTGCCTGGGCACTGGCTGAGGTTTTGGGGTTCTGCTTTGTTCCAAGGGGTCCTACGTAAGCTAAAACAGGTTTGGAGCTCTAAAATCCGGGCCCTTTGGAATCCACTCGCCTGGACTGTGGGTGTCTGTTGTGCTTTGAGGGGCTCCTCGTTTTCCCTGGCTTTCTGCTTCCTGAAATGTGGGAAGCTTCAGGGATTGCAGCCCCCCAGCAGTGCAAGGACTGTCGGAAGTTAACCTGCATGGGTTCTGCTGTGTTCTGCCTCTGCTCAACTGCTCGTGCCTTCCAGGACCTGAGTACAGGCATGACTGTATGTGCTTTACTGTGTTCTTTCTATGGGATTCAAGGAATTGGTGCCTTGGGTTCCCAAAATAACATTGCCAGAAGGGCTTAGCTGTCGCTCTCTAAGCGAGCCTCCAGGCTTTCCTGTCCCCACTGCAGTTCCTTCCCTCTGCTGAAAGGGAATGGACCTTCTTCACTCAACAAAAGAAAGGAGGAGTGGGAGAGGCTCGGAAAGATCCCTTTATTGCAGAGGACCTTTCAGTGTTTCCATCGCCAAGCCCATTTGCAGCCACATAACGGTGATCCCTGATGGATCAGGTGGAGTGAAATCTCCATTTAAAGAGTCCACATTCAGTCCCTGTCAAGGCCAAGTATGAACCAGTCCACAGGAGGCCTCTGGGGGTTGGATTTGTTGCTCTTCTGCAGCTTTTTCAATGGGGTTTTTAGAGGCAAGGGAGTTGGTCACACACAAGGGGCCCTTTGAAATCCCATGGGATGAGTACCACAGCTGTGCAACTCCACGGGCAGGCTGTATCTGGCGCATCAAGAAGCATCATGAGAACAAAGCTCGACTCCCTGATCTCATGCAGGGGCGAAGGTGAGGTTAAAGGTGGAGTTGAGTTGTCTGCCAATGGGAAAAAGCATTGATTGTGGAATCACATGGAATGGGCAGCCTTTGCCTCCAAGGGCAAAAGAAAGCAAGGAAGGAGATAGAACCAGGTTAGTAAAGGAGATGCATTGGGCAGAGCACTGGTTTTATGGGATGCTGGAACGCAGATGAAGCTCTAGCTCAGGGCAGGGTGATGTTCCATGTAAACATCCAGCTCACTTGTACCCTCCCTATGCATGGCCAGTATGATTTGTCCCTCGAAGGCTTTGCTGACTGCATAGCCCAGACTGGGGATTAGTGAGTGGCTTCTGGTAAAGCTGCTGTGACTGTAAATCAGGGGCTGCAGACAGCACCTTAATCCTGCTCCCCACTAACTTACTTATTGCCCAGTTAAATGAAGATAGGGCTGTCCTGAGTGTAATTTAGGGTGTTGTTTGGCCTGGGCTGTGTGACCACTGGCAGCAACCCCAACAGAGCAGGGGAATGGCTGGAATGAGTGTTGTTAAGGTTTGGAGACAGCCTGCTGTTTATATAAGGGGGATCAGATGCCAGCATCTCCACTACGACAAAGCTCAGCTGGCTGGAAGTATGTGATGACTTTGTCTCTTGGCTTCCTTGTCTTGTGGTTTAATCCCACACAACCACTCACTGTAGTGATAGGACAAGGGGTGATGGGTTTAAACTGAAACGGGGGAAGTTCAGGCTGGAGATAAAGAAGAAGCTCTTTACTGTGAGGGTGCTGAGGCACTGGAATGGGTTGCCTAAGGAAGTGGTAAATGCTGCATCCCTGGCAGTGTTCAAGGCCAGGTTGGACAGAGACTTGGGTGCCATGGTTTAATGTGAGGTGTCCTTGCCCATGGCAAGGGGCTGGAACTGGATGATCTTAAGGTCCTTTCCAACCCAAACCAGTCTGGGATTCTGTGGGGGAGAGAATCTGAAGGGTGAAAGTGAGAAAATTCATGGGTGGAGATAAAGAGAGTTTACCAGGTAAAGCAAAAGCTGCACACAAGCAAAGCAAGGAGTTAATGCACCACTTCCATGGTCAGAATATGATATCATCATTATGATTAATGATGGGTTTAAAAAGCAGTTTCATCTCACTGCTGGAGTCGGGACTTTTGATAGCTGAAGGCACCAAGAACTAGAGCTCACTCTGCTAAACACAACCCCTCCTCTTGTTGTAACAGCAATAACATAAGGCCCAGGGCCAGAAGTGCAATGGGCACTGAGCAGCCTCAGCTTCCACTAGTGCTAAGACTAAGTGCAACTAATTCTTCCTCACCTATTAGTCTCAGCATAGCCCCAGTTTGGTGTGTGAAGTTGCCCCACATCAGCCTTTAGTGCTCTGAGCCCAGTGTGCATTGCTATCACCCACACGAGCTAATGCCTGCAGAGTGTGTGCTGCCATGGTGTCTGCTTGAAGGAGCAGCAAGTGATGGCTGGTGGAATTGGGAAGCCCTTAACAAGGGGGTTACTCCTGTTCCCATGCTGGGAGTTCAAAGAACTAGAAGAAGGCAGAAGTAAATCAATGGTGGGTATGGATTTGTCCCCCTGCAGATGTGCCCGGGGCAGGTTTCACACCGAGTGTGCTCAGGAAAAGGGATGTCCAATAGAGGACACATGAAGGCAGCGTGTGGAGGCAGGAAGCGAGTCCCACTCTGCTGCTGCCAAGTTCTGCAGTTCAAAAAGAGCATCTCGGAGAGGAGCCAGGATGAGAACTAAAATAAGGCTTTGTTCATCCTCTCAACTGGCCCCAGAAGAGGAAAACCCACTGCTGACCTCTGGCACTGGTAGCTCCCAGCCTCAGAACTGGAAGGGACAGCGTAGAGCAGGTCCTCCTGGGCAGCTCCCGATGGGAATAGCAGGGGTATCACTCAGTGATGTTCCTGCACTCCCTGTATCACCGAGTGAGAAACACACAGTGCTTCTCCTCAAGGAGGAGAGATGATGGAGGTACCCACGTGTGGGCGGGGGGAAGGTTTCTGTGGCAGGATATTAGACCTGCTTTGCACTAGCATTGATTGAAACTCATCTTTATTCGCCACGTTCACAATGGATGTCTTCTTGGGTCATGCCGTGTTCCTTCAGGAGGAGGGCTTGGGGAATGGTGCTTGTAAAAAGGAGCATCTTCCAGCTGGAAAGGGGAAGTTCTTCCCTGTAGGGGTGCTGAGGTGCTGGCACAGGCTGCCCAGAGAAGCTGCAGCTGCCCCAAGGCCAACACAAGTTGTTTTCTTGGGCTGAATTGAGCCTGTTGTCAGTGTCGAGCACAGCTCCGTGCATTATTCCATGGTTCAGCGTTTCCATGAACATTCTTGTTCCAAATTTTGATTAAAAGGAACAGAAAGGAATGAAACCAGACGTTCCAAAGGCTTCAGCCCTTCTTCAGCAGCTGTAACCCTGGGAGGAAGATTCAACGTGTCAGGGGAACCTCCGCAAGCTCTTTGGGCAGGCGCTTTTCCTTGTTTCTGATTCAGTTTGGTTAAGTGGCAGTTTCCAGCTAAGCATAGTTCTAGCTGCATAAAACTATAGATAGTGCACAGGATGATAGCTAAGTTCTAGCAGAAGATGATCAAATAAAGATAAAACAACCCAAAAGCAGAGTTTAGGCCACTTTGGGTTATTAAGTGCGAGGCTGCACCTCAAACCCTGTGCTCAGCTCTGGGCCCCTCACTACAAGATAGACATTGAGGTGCTGGAGGGGGGGACAGAGAAGGGCAATGGTGCTGGTGCAGGGCCTGGAGCACAGGGGTGATGGGGAACGGCTGAGGGAGCTGGGGGGTTCAGATGGAGAAGGCTCAGGGGGGATCGCTCCCTATAATTCTCCAGTTAGATGTCATGGTTTGCTGCTTTGAAGCTATGGTTGATCCCAGCAAACACAGTTTGGGTTTGTCTGAAGTAGTTTGATGATCGTTCAAATATGGGAAAAGGAATGAATCCACCTAGAATGACCTGGGGGGGTGGGGAGGGTTTGCTATGTGAAGATGTTCAGCTGTTTGCTGAAGCATTGAATCTCAGCAGGTTCCACTTTGCGGGTGATGGATATGAGTTCATGTTGTCTGTCTGGAGGAGCAGCATCCCATGCACAGCTCTGTCTTCTCAATGAGCTTTTGTTTCATGTTAGGGTCCACATTCCATTGCCAGAGATGTTCTGGGTGAATTCATCTCCCGTGTGGACTACATCTGTTGTTTCCAAGTGTCAAAGACCAGGTTGTCTTGATCCAAGTCTCCAGGAATTCCTTCTACACCAGAAAAGAGTTTGGAAGATGCTCTCAACCAGATTGGGGTTTTTCCATTACAATTCCCATTATGGCATGATGGGAGAGCATCTGGCCACCAAATTGCAGTGATGTGGAACTAGATGATCCTAAGGTCCTTTTTTCAACCCTAACCATTCTGTGATACTATGACTCATGCAGGCACCCAGTTTTCCCATCCTCCAGGTCAGTCTGCCCTTGAATGTCCTTTATCTGGCACATTGGGATCTTGACACTTGGGTGGGGGTTTTACATGTCTGGCTCTTACATCAACCCGTCTCCAACAGGCTTAAGTCAGGACTGTCTGCTTGCTTAGCTTGGAGGAGGTTGAGGTTGGGTAGGAGTAGCACAGGGAAGTTGGCATGTGAGCCAAGAACATCTGGTTTGGGTGAAGAAATAACCCACACTGGGGTTTGATTGCTGCATGGAGCTGGCTTGTGCAGCAGTTTGTGGTGTTAACGCGTCGGAGAGCTGCTAATGCCTTTTTAAATGGGGAAGCATCCCACTTAGAGAGGAAATGATCTTCTAGAGTTAATGGCTTGTGCTGTGAAAACCCCTGTGTCTTGTGTGATAGGGTGTGCGTTCAATCCTCTTGAAGGGCTCATAGAAACATAGAATGGTTTGGGTTGGAAAGGACCTTAAGATCATCCAGTTCCAACACCCCTGCACTGGGCAGGGACACCTCACACTAAACCATCTTACCTAAGGCTCTGTCCAAACTGGTCTTGAACACCACCAGGGATGGAGCATTCACAACCTCCCTGGGCAACCCATTCCAGTGCCTCACCACCCTCACAGCAAAGAATTTCCTCCTTAGATCCAATCTAAACTTCCCCTGTTTCAGTTTGAACCCGTTACCCCTTGTCCTGTCACTACAGTCCCTGATGAAGAGTCCTTCCCCAGCATCCCTATAGCCCCCTTTAGATACTGGAAGCTGCTCTGAGGTCTCCACGCAGCTTCTCTTCTCCAGGCTGAACAGCCCCAACTTGCTCAGCCTGTCTTCATACAGGAGCTGCTCCAGTCCCCTGAGCATCCTTGTGGCCTCCTCTGGACTTGTTCCAACAGTTCCATGTCCTTTTTATGTTGAGGACAACAGAACTGCACACAATGCTCCAAGTGAGGTCTCACGAGAGCAGAGCAGAGGGGCAGGATCACCTCCTTCAACCTGCTGGTCATGCTCCTTTCCAAGGCAGAGCTGCCTTGACAGCACTGCTCAGAGGAGCAGGATGACCTGAGCTGTGGACACATGGACAGCTCACGTCGTGCTTTCTGTTGGGAGTGAATTCTAGCACTGCTTTTAGTTTATACTGCAAGAGGGGAACAGGGTTACAGAGAAAGGAGAATGCTTTAATTGCAATGAAACACTGTGGTGTGAGCTCCCTTATCAATCTGTTCCTTTCACTCTTCACAATACTCTGAGGAATTGCAGTAATCTTGATCTGAAGTGCGAGGATCACAAGGTCAAGACTAAACCTGTAACTCTGGGCAGTGAACTTGAGCTCTCAGCCTCTTTGCCATGGGGAGCGGGTGCCCCATTGGATGCTTGAGGAAGGAGGAAAACTGCATTTGGTCTGAAGGGTAAACGGAGTATGGCAGTGGCCTCTGGGCACGTACTTGCCTGGAAGTAGGATGCATGGGATGCATGGAGTGTTAGTGCTGCTCACACGCTCTCTGTGTTTCTCTTCCAGTCAGACGGGACCATCCTGGCTATTGCCTTGTTGATCCTCTTCCTCCTGCTGGCCTTGGTTCTCCTCTGGTGGTTCTGGCCCCTTTGCTGCACCGTGGTAAGTGACAGGAACCCTTAACACAAACCAGCAGTTCAGTGATGCCTGAGTGTAAGAAACGAGTGGGAAGGAGGCAAAGCTTTCCAGTAAGGAAGAGCACAGGACTGGTCACTGAACAAGGCAGTGTTTCTTCCATCGCTGGCACTGATTGTGCTTCTATTTCATTTGCCTGACCTTTGGATTGTACCCATAAAACAGCGCTGTTGCTGACATGCAGACCTTGTTGGGAGCCTTTTAGTCTTATTATTGGTTGTGGAAGAGATGACACAGTGAAGCTCTGCTTTTGCTTTGGGTCATGTTTGTGCTGCAAATACAGAGCACGAATCAGGGATGCACAAACGGCAGCAGAACTGGAGCCTGGTTTTGGTGACTGGCTCTGTGTAATGTCCCAGACGCCTCTTTTAAAGCTGCCCAAACCAGCTCCAGTGTGTGGGTCACTGCCATTAATCCTGATTTTAGATGACTTACCCAGTGCTGTAAATGTGCACCACGTTGTACCAAAGCTATGGTCCATTGGTGAGAGCTCTGAAGCCACAAACTGGAGGAGCAGTCACAGTGGAGGATAAGCTTCTGTGTTGAGATGTTCTCTATCCAGAAATAGGATGGAAATCTCCAATAAAAATGGAATTGTTTTATTCAGAACAATAAAAAACTGCGCTCTAAAAATGGGCAAAGGATCAGCAGTGTGGGAGGTGGCTCAGAGCCATTGGTCTCAACTAAGTGGCACCATCCCAGAGTCTTTGTTGGCACATCTGCATAGGAGGCAATGGAGATGTGCCCTGTGCAGATGCTTACAGTGGGATGTGGTGGAGAGCTGAAGTGGCAGAAAGGAAAGGCTCGAGGTGGTGGTGCTCTTTGAAGGTTCTGTTGCAGGAGGAAGATGAAGCTGATAAGAAAAGGACCCAAAGAAAAGCAGCAGGAGCAAAGGGAGTATGGAGCTGTGCCTAGGGAGGGTACTGTGGGTCGGCTGCATATAAAGTGATATAAAGATGGTCAGGGAACAGTGTTTAAGTGTGAGAAATACAGATAAGCAAAGTGAGTGCAGCAGAGATAGGGAGCCTCTTGTCCACATGAATCCTTATAAGCTTAATGTCTTCCAGATTTAAATGTTGTACTTAGAAACCCTGTTGTAGATAAAAGCTTTTCCTCACCCTCTCTCCTCCTTTACCTCCCACATTCCCTCTTAGTAAGGTCTTCAAGTGGGGGCCCATCTCACTGATAGGTTCCAAATGTGAGTCCGACGCATGCTGGAAGGGTTTTAATTCAAGAGCCTGCAGGAAGCCTCTTCCATCTCTCCGGGATGGCAGTCTGGGATGTTTGGCAGCAGATCAGCATCTAAAATACCCCCTGTTGTGTTGCTTACCCAAAGAGCAAAAACCAAAGGCATCCGCATAGGAGTACCCAGCCTGTTTGGCTTAGGGCAGGGAGAAGGAGAGCAGAGCAGTGCTAACTTGCTGCTTTGGGAATGGCCCATTAAGGAATGCAGTGTTGTCAGAAGCACAGAGTGAACTAGGGGCAGAGGAACTGGCTTGCACAACAGACAAGGGAGGCAGGCAAGGAGTAACCTCCAGTAACCAAACCGCAGCCCCAGAGACACTGTGGGGATTGAAGCCCAGAGATGCTTCAGAGAGAAACTCTTTCCTTACCGAGTATAAAGCTGTTTCTGAGTGACAAGCACGTTTCTAAACCCTGCAGTTCCTCTTGGCATGCTTTTTGATTAAATGGGAATCATTATCATCCAGCACTTCTTCAGGAAAGACACCAAGCCAGCTCCATCCCTGGAGTAAATGGACTGAAGTCAATAGACTTACTCTGGAGATTCAGCTGGAGCCCAGTTTCTCCTTGGCATGCATCCATAAAGGAATGCTGTTTCCAAATGTATCCAAGTTTATTGGCCTCAGAAGGATTCTGGGATGAAGGCTGGAATTTACCACTCTGTTTTACAGTAGATGCAGTTGTTGCTGAGTGCATCAGAACAATAACAAGGTCTTTGCTGGGCCTTGGTACCAGCACAGGCAAATTTCCCTTGGTACCTGTGGATATTACAAAGCCAGGAGCCAGGCACTGACCTTTCCAAAGGCTTCAAGGATGGTTATCCAAAACCAACAGAAAGCAAAGCAAATGGACATCCCCAGCACTGTTATCCCAGGAGAAAGAGGGCAAACACAAAGCCATCTGTAACAGGGTGACCCCACTTTCCCTGAGCAGAACATATCTGCAAGACACCAAATGCCACATCCTGGCCTCGTTGATGCTTGTGGGCATTTTGCTGTTGCCTCCTGTTCCTCCTCCTTCCTGAACACAGCGTAATCTGAGCAATCATAGTCAGAACTGTGTGTGCAAGAGGCTCTTTAGGTGCCCAGGGATGGAATTGGTCTGGGTAGGAGGCCAACATAAGGTTTAGGTTTCATATTGATGTAACCCAAATAGATTTGAATGGAAACAGAAGCCAAATAGATAATAAGCATCCAAAACTGTCTTAACATGGATTTTATAGGCACAGTGTTAGATTGGCTTGGAAATGGAGCTGGTTGAAGTGTTTGGCTTGTGCAGTGAAGGCACAGTTAATACAATAGTTGGAAGGACTGAATGTGCTGGAACACTTTCCCTGTCCCAATAGACAGCACACAGCGAGCAAGTGTCTCCCATGGACACTTGGAGGTGCCAGGTCCAGATCTGTGCTTGAGCCACACTTTGCACAGGAGCAGGATCTGCCTGATCTACCCCTGCAGCCCTGATCCAGCTCTGGGGCAGCAGCACAAGAGGGACGTGGAGCTGTTGGAGCAGGTCCAGAGGAGGCCATGGAGATGCTGCGAGGGCTGGAGCAGCTCTGCTCTGGAGCCAGGCTGAGAGAGCTGGGCTGGGGCAGCCTGGAGAAGAGAAGGCTCCTGAAGGGGAGACCTGAGAGCAGCTCCAGTGCCTGAAGGGGCTGCAGGAAACCTGGAGAGGGGCTTTGGGATATAAGGATATAGGGACAGGCCAAGGGGAATGGCTTTAACCTGCCAGAGGGGAGGTTTGGATGATGTGGTGCCTGCAACCAACCTCGTCCAGGGGATAAAATGCAGAGGATATGAGGATATGCAGCTGTGACTGGGACACAAAGCATTTTAGGCACAAGAAGCTGGCGTTGTTAATGGCCCACTTAGCCTGTATCTGCACCATCTTACTCCTTTGTACACTGCAGCTTTTCAAATCCAGGGGTGGGGTAAGCGCATAGGAGAGGTGTTGGCATGGGAGCACCTAACACCATTTTTAAATCAAAGCTGTTTTCTGGAAGGCAGCGTGGAAGAACCCAGCAATTTGCTTGGCTCTGCCTGGAAACAGAAAGCTGGATGGGGAAAAACGCAGAAAATATATATTAAAACCATATGAAAACCACGGCTAAACTGGAGGAAGAGGAGGGGAGGAAATGCACCGGCTCTACAGCAACCCTGAAGAGTCATAACCTTACATGGAGCCTGTTGGCTTGATGGAGATGACTTACAACAGTCCATGTATCCCGATTCCCAACCGCTCCCAGTTTTCCTGCAGTTACATGATTTTCATAGACTCCCTTCCCATCCTCGCAAGGAAGAAGTTCTGCCCTATATCCAACATCAACTCCCCATGTTTGGGACGTGGTAGCACTGTTACTGTAGGTTTAAAGTGGTGGAAAAGAAGAGAACCTGCCTTTGCAATTGCAGCACACAGATGGCAGCAAGAGGATGAAGACAGTGTCATTCTTCATCCAGAGTCCCCACACAGCTCACTGCTCCTCAGCCTCCTGTCAGTTGGATCACAATGGGTTAAATATGGATATCATAGAATCATAGAACAGTTAGGGTTGGAAAGGATCATGCTCTATAAGTGGCTGCCTTTAAGCAGGCTAGCATGGAGCCTGATAATAGCATAACAAAGGCGTTTGGCTTGGGCTAATACCATCATCTCCACGGCAGCCCAGGTAGAGAAGTGGGTTAGTAGAACAGCACCAGGCATTAACTGGGGTGCTTTGACATGCTGTGTGATGGCTCATTACCAAAGACTTGAAGCCAAATTCTCCATCTGGGGTGTCTAAACTAAAGCATCTTCATGGAGATCATTTGAAGGGCAGCAAGGTACCATTTGCCTTTGGAGGATATGCCTAGACTACAGGTTCCTAAACCACTTCACTTGCTACTGCATTTCCTTAAGGCCAGATCCAAAAGCCAATTGCATGAATCTGGACCAGGTTCAGCACCCTTTGTTCCAGACCACAACAGATACTTAATGTGAGGGAGGCCCTGTTGCTCTTTGCCCTTGTGCTGCATGAGAAGTAATTCACTCAATAAAGATGACTTCTTCCTTTGGTTTTTAACCTGGTCTCCTCTCACCTCTTCCAAAGGAAGTTGGCTCAGTCCAGCTCAGGAGAAAGAGATCTTTAGGACATGGTTTTAACCAGGAAATTCACTGGGAATCAGAGAGTGAGAGCAAGGAATTCTGCATGTAGGTGAAAGTAGTGATGATGTTTTCCTTTAGTCCAGAAAATGAATGTTATTCACATGGGTTTCCAAAGAAAGTGGGTCAGACACTTGGAGCAAACCCCATGGATTGTGGCCCTGTTCGTCTGTGGCAGTGAAACAGCCTAGGGAAAGGAATGGCCTTTGCAGATGCATTCCCTGGAGAGCTGCCTGTCAGCCCCATGCCAACTGTCCCAGGTTAGTGCAATGGAAGGGTTTTTCCTCTGTGATGCCGTGTCTTCAATATGGGGATGATTTTGACGTGCCCTGTGATGTACTGAATGTGGTTTGTGCTTGTCAGCTTCCAAAGGGTGTTTTGGGGTGAAACAGTCTCTTCTTCTAGTTCTGATGAGTTAAAATTGGCATTCCTGGCTGTGCTCCAGGCTGACCAGAGCAGTTAACTTCAAAGGATGAGTTAGCTTTCCTGTTGGATTCCATGGACCTCTTGCTCGTGCGGCTGGGAAGAAGAATGGGTTGGACTGCAGGTGGAACAGGGACAGGCTCCTGCGTGTATTGCTTTACCCTGCTTGAGGTATAGACTAAACCTCCAAGGCTTTCATGGGGACTTAGAAGACATGGCAGATATAAACCAAGTAAAAAGCAATCGTTCTTTTCCCCAGCTCATAACTGAAGTATGAGTCTGTCAGAGGACTTAGCAGAGGTCAGACCTATAAATACGGGAGGGGAGGGGAGAGAAAAAGGATGAGTCAGATGGGTCAGAGTTACTGCTATAAAAAACCCCAACCCCTGTTTATTGGGATAACACAAATACAGATTCTGTGTTCTCCGGAAGAATGAAGGTAACTGAGGACAAAGGATCTGCTCAGTTGACTGCCTCCTCCCTTACCAAGTTTTGATCGTGATTAGAGGCTAAGTAAGTCCTTTATTTCTGATTTTGGACTGTTTTCTCATCAGCCTTCATTGTAAATGATGCTCTGTTCCATCTTCAAACAGATGCACTTCACTGACAAGAAACATATTGCCCCTATTTATCGTATTAAACTCTGGGGACAGTTACTCGAGTATGCGCTTGCTGGACACTGTAAACTGGTGGAGATTTCTGCTCTCCCAACATGGAAAACATCCTGGACACATTCCTGGATTCAGCATGTGCTCTCTTCTGCTTGAATGGCTACAGAAATGTCAGGGCAATAGCCAGCCAGTCCTTTCCAGTGCTTTGGAACGTGCAGGAGGTGGCTGATAGAGTTCCTCTGCTTGGTTATCCATCGCAAGCATCCGCTTCTCTGTGCCACCAGTGTGGGACAGCCAGCAGAGCCCTGTGTCTATCACAGGCATGGTGACATCTGTGAGGAAAGGCAAAGAATTCCTTTACCATCCTGAACTGCTGGCAACTGCTCTCCAAGTTCCTTCCTCTGCCAAGGAAAGCCGATGGCCACCTCTCCATCCCACAGGAAGCAAAGCACCGGTGTAGGCAGTGGTGGAGTCACCATCCCTGCAGACGAGACCCTCAGTGCCATGGGTTGGTGGTGGCCTTGGCAGTGCTGGGGAATGGTGGAACTCAATGAGCTTAAAGCTCTTTTCCATTCCATGGTTTCACAGCACGGTGATGCTGTAGGAACCCTCAGGTGCTCCTCACCCAGTGAGAAAGCGGAGCTGCTGAATGATCCCCTTTTTTCCTCTCTCAAACACAGGGGCAGGAGCTCCGGTTGCAGCAGCCATCCCAGGACTGGCCTGGGGTTATCCAAACACTTGCAGTGCACATGCACAAACACAGCAGCCTTGCCAAGCTGAGCTGGCCCCAATGTCTTGCTTGGCCACGGGTGTTCCCAGCCGATTGCATTCCACAGACCCACATGTGGCAATGGGGAAGGTGAGAGGTGCTGCCCAGGATGAAGCGCGGTGGCCAGAGCCAACTGGTCCTCACTGGGACCTGCAATGGGGTCCCTTCAATGGCCTTTTCCCTCTTGTACCTGAGTCGTTGTTCCTATCTGTGCAAAGTGAGCAGGGGTGAGGGCCTAGGACATTTCTCACACTCTGCTCACTTGTGGGAGATGGCACCAAGGTCCCGTGTGCTTCACCGCCTTCAGAATCAGGCTCCGTGCGTATACAGCTGTAAGGATGCAAAGGGAGAAGGAGAGGGGTTGTGCTCTTTGCAGACTAAAAGCCTTTCCAGACCTGGGCAGAGAGACAGAAAATACATTTCTGTAAGGTCTGAACTTGAGACTAACCTCTCCCCATCTTCGGACCTGTCCAAGCGAACCCATCCAAGTTGGCAGCGTACGGGGTGCTCCATTGCTCTTAGAAAGGAATAGCACTGAAAAATGGAAGGAATCTCTTTTATTATCTTTCTTCTTTTGTTTTCCCTTTTCCCTCTTGAGCCAGAATAGGGAAAGCTCGATCTGTTCATGAAATCACTTGGTTTGTGTGTATGTGCATGCATATGTTATGAGAAGGAATGAAAATCATGACAAACACAGCCACCTCTTCATTTCCAAGTTCCAGAGTTCCTAGTGATTCTGGCTGAGAAGCTGTGTTTGGATGCTGAGCTGGACCAAATGTGCTGGATGGATCATCCTGAGGTTTCATGCCAATGCAAATGAGAACATTTACTCTGAAACCTATCACGTTCCACCAGAACAGGCGAATGAGGCCACTTCCAGTAGGTGTACTTTGGATCAGGCATCTGATGTTTCTCAGCATCCAATGGGTTTAAATGAAGGGGTTGGGTTCAAAAGGAGGTCTGCTGATAAGTGCCATCCCTTACACTGACCAAAACAAGTCTGAAAACGTGGCTAGGAAAATGTGCTGTGTATTTTGGAGCATTGTATGTGCTGTGTCAGTATATATCGTGTCAGGAGGCATAGAAAATATTATGTTGTCTCCATCCAAGAATGCCAGAGAGGGGCTCTTTATGAGGGACTGTAGCAATAAGACAAGGGGTGATGGGTTCAAACTGAAATACAAGTTCAGGCTGGAGATAAGGAAGAAGTTCTTTACTGTGAGGGTGCTGAGGCGCTGGCACAGGGTGCCCAGAGAAGCTGTGGCTGCCCCATCCCTGGCAGTGTTCAAGGCCAGGTTGGACACAGGGGCTTGGAGCAAGCTGCTCTAGTGGAAGGGGTCCCTGCCCGTGGCAGGGGGTGGAGCTGGATGAGCTTTAAGCTCCCTTCCAACCCAAACCAATCTGTGATTCTACCTCTAACCGAGGAGTTTTGAGTAAACCCTGCTGGTACCCATGGTTTCCTTCCCACAGAGCAGGAGCCTGATGCAGACAACCCTTCATCATTTGCTTTCCAGCAGGAAAAAGAGCCACTGTACCTGGAGCTTCAAGCACAAGCTGGGAATTGCAGAGTAGACAGGGAGTGATGGATGCTTTACCAGTCAGCCTGAGCTCCTCTGGGCATCACCCTAATGGCACAGCCAGACCTCGGTTGCGCTGTGCCTGATGAGCAGGGCAGCGGATGCACCCACCACGCTCCTATCCAATGTCATTTCATGCTTCCACATGTGCTTTGTGCTTCTGTGCCTATAAATAGAGACTCTGTGTCCATTCCTGATGCACCACAGCTCTTTAGCACTGCACCCATCACTGCTGTGGGCTGAGATGCAAAGGCCTGACCCAGCCTTGGTATCTTCCATAGCCAGAGGCGCATGCTCTTCATTAATGGCCACATTGCATGACTGGGGCTTTGCAGAGGGAAATAAAACCAGTGAGCTCATCAGAGAGGAAAAACACGAGTGAAAGGAGCTGTGTAAATATTTATCTCTTCAGGGCCTTTAATGTGACTGTCATTTTCCCCTTCTGCATTTGAGCAGCCGCATTGTTAGTGTTTGGCACTGTGAGGTTTGGGTTGGTAGGGTCAGTTTTAAGCCTACCCATGTGTAGTCTATGCCCATGAAGCCTTTACACCTAATACCCACTCCTGGTTGGAGCTGAGGACACTCAGTGCCATCTCCACAGGCTCCCAGCATCCTGACAGCATCTGCTTCCTGGCCTGGGGTGCAAAGAAAGAGCTGCTCATGCAGATGGACTGCAAACAAGGGAGGAAGATCCACCCCTGGGGCAATCACTGCTGCTTGGGCTGGGTTCAGTGGCTGTGCATTGGGGTGCATCTTGTGTAAGGGAGGGACATTTGATGTGCCTGCATGCAACTGCTTTCCCTTTGGAAGGCTTTTTGTTGCTCTTGGAGTGGAGGGTTGTGGAAACAGCCAAGTGCCTGCTGAGCCCTCGATGCAAACTTTTTGCATGAAATAATAGCCTCACGCCCATAGAAACTTCAATTGTTTCTATGGAAAATATCCTGGACCACTGTAAAACCTCACCCTGCTTGCTTTATTCCAACCCCTGGGACAGCCTCAAATCTGTACATATATATATGTCTATCTTCTCAGCTTATGAGAGTGAACTGCGTTAGCCTGATAATGTGAAAAGCATTCTGCAGGAGAGCATGGCACAGCCTCTGGAATGCAGAAGGGCCTCGGAGACGGAGTCTGGGGGGGTTATTGCTGCTTTGCAGTGTCTCCAGGGCATTTCAAGTCATCCTGGTTTCACTTGCCAGTCATTGTTGAGGCCATTTGAGGCAGGGTTTGAGCAGCAGCCGGAAGAAGGAGACAGTGATTTGATGTGGGTGTTTGGGTGAAACGGTGCCTACGGCTCCTGCTGGGATCAGGAGGCTGGAAGATGAAGGGTGTGGGACTGAATTTGCTGTTAGCCCACACAGAGCAGGGGTCACATAGCAAGTGCTGTGAGTCTGGAGCTGTGACTGGGAGATGTCTCCATGGCAGGGCTCTGGGATGCCTCCAGTCTCCCCTCTTGCTCTCAGTGCCTGACACCAGCAGCACACAGAGCCCCGTGACTGAGCTCAGGGATGTTCACAGCCGTGGCTGCTGGTGCTTTCTCTTTGGGGTTGGTTTTGGTGACGTTTGAATCGTGCTAAAGAGCGAAGGAAGAATTTACTGTTCTGTTTCTCTTTGATCCTTCCAGATCATCAAAGAGCCCCCACCTCCTCCTGCAGAAGACAGCGAGGTGAGTAACACCATCAGCCTCATTTCCTTAGTGTTTGGGACAAGGCTTTGCTCAGACTCCTCATGAGAGGCTGGGATCATTTAAACCTTTGTGCTCAGCTCTGTAGCCTTAAAGCCAACAGTGATTTAGCTAAGCTACAGGCTTTGTAATTGATGTCTACCACGTGTTTCACTCTGCTCGCTTTGCTTGCTATAGAGATAGAGATGTGTGTGTTTAGGAGTGACTGTAGATGAGGAATACAAGCACCTCCATTGAGCAGGTAGGGAAGGACAGCCACTACTTGGTACTGCAGGAATGACTGTAGATGTACAATACAAGTACCTCCATTGAGCAGGTAGGCAATACTTCCACTTGGTACTGCAGAGTTAGGCTGTGATTCACAGAAAGGACAACCCTTAAGTCTACGTTGTTGAAGTTATGGAACCCAAACATGTGCTCACCTGCTTGGGAAGGCACAGCAATGATTTTGGTGGTTTAGCATCTAAAACAACTCTTGGCAGCGGAGTGGAAACTCACGATGCTGATCCCTTGGACCACAGTTGCTGTGGGTAAAGGCAGCCCCAGGGTCTCTGCAATGTGTCTGAAGACAGTGGGCAGGCGTAAAACCATCCTGGCCTCCGAAGAGCTGCAGAGAGGCAAGTTTTACTAGAGAGAAACAGTGAAGCAGCATTAAACCCATCTCAGTTCTGCTTGTGCTCTTTAGGTCAATCTAACAACAAATGGCTTAAAGCTGTGTCACCAGTGCTCAGGTCTAATGTAGATTCTGCCCAGAAACATCCTCACTTCTTGATCTGCCTCTTCCTGTGGCCTCCTGCTTCCAGCACATGATGAGTCTCCTCTTCACTTCCACTGTTTTGCATGTGGGATTTCACTGCAGGTCCCTGGGCTGAGTTGCATTGATGTCAGTGGGAGCTTTTCCATTGACTCCACTGGGCTTTGGATCAGTTCCTCTTAACTATGCAAGTAAAAGAAGACTTAGACCTCTGCTCAGAGGGATTTGGTTGCTTCCCTTGCTTTTTGCATATGGAGACAAATTCATTGCCTGCTTCAGCTTGCAAGTGGAAAAGCTGGAATGATCCTCAACGTCTGCCCTTAGTGTCTGTGCCAAGGCAGGCAAACACCCTCAAAACTCAGCCCATACGCAATGCTCCATATGGAATCCAACCCAGATTCTGCTGCAGAGGAATAGCTCGGGCATCTGGAGCCCAGGCCAGCGCTAGAACCTGTCTTAGTGCCACTCATCCCCTTCAGCCCAGGCCAGAAGGAAACCTCCAAACCTGAGCATTCCTGGACCTGAGGGAGGTTTGCATTTGGATCCAGTGCTCCCCATGCCTCTCTTTTGGGCTGTTTTCCAAGGTAGCCATTCCTCTTCGGGCTGTGTCTCAATCCACCAGCATTGCTAGCTTCTGTGCTCTGAATGGAGAGGAAAACACGACCCCAGAGCTGCACATGCTCCGCTGTGCATCACACACGCCTCCAAGCCAAGGGATCCAAGTGCTGAAGCTAATTAAACTGCATCCCTTTGGAATGCTGGCCAAGGGCTGCAAGGGGAAATTACAGCTCTGTGCTAAGAGGGCAGGAGCGTTTCAAGTAGAAGGAAGCCTTTTATCAGAGCAGTAAGTGCTGCACAAGCAAACCAGTTGCAGCACACCGGTTATGTTTGCCTCGGGTTACGTTGAATTAAGCTGGTGTGAAGGTATTTCTGGGCATGGTCTATGTGTGCAGCTCCCCAAATGCCTTAGCCAAAAGTCATCTGCTTCACAGCTTTCCTTTAGCAATGGGTTTCATAGGATCATAGAATGGTTTGGGTTGGAAAGGACCTTAAGATCATCCAGTTCCAACACCCCTGCACTGGGCAGGGACACCTCACACTAAACCATGGCACCCAAGGCTCTGTCCAACCTGGCCTTGAACACTGCCAGGGATGGAGCATTCACAACCTCCCTGGGCAGCCCATTCCAGTGCCTCACCACCCTAACAGTAAAGAACTTCTTCCTTAGATCCAATCTAAACTTGCCCTGTTTCAGTTTGAACCCGTTACCCCTTGTCCTGTCACTTCGGTCCCTAACGAAGAGTCCCTCCCCAGCATCCCTATAGGCCCCTAATGGATTTGCCATTGGCTTTTCATCTGGGACTCGCCTGATCTTGTGGGAACATGGGGCAAATCCTCCTTGTTTCAAAGCAGAATGCAGTTCTGCTTGCTCACTGCCTTGCTCCCCATAGGTGGTGGCCTAACTGCAGAGCAGGCTTTGGTTGTACCCAGAATCAGGCCCTGCACAGTGCCTGAAGAATGGCATTAACTCATAACCATTCTCCACCTGCTTCCTTGTTCATACAAGGGGAGTTCTATTTTAGCTTATTCTTACTGTTTTAGGACCCTGGAATGGGGAGCTTCGGTTATAACAACATCACCAACATTGGAGGGACTGGTCTGATGGCAGGATTCCACATGTGCTTTCTACCAGAGCACATCCCCTCAGCTCAATCCAATCATAGCATCACAGCATGATTTGGGTTGGAAAGGGCCATAAGATCACCCAGGAGCTCCTGCCCATGCCAGGGGTATTCGAAGCAGATGATCTTAAGGTCCTTTCCAACCCCAACTGCCTGATCTCCAGCATAAGGAGTGCTAATCCCTTCAGCAGCAGCATGACACCTGCACTAAGATCATTTGTCTTTCACATCTCCCCAAAATCTTGGCAAAGAAAGAAAGAGAAGAGGAATTCTTGCCTCAGCAGGGCTGGGAGCTGAGGCCCATATGTCCTTGCACTGCAAGGAGAATGCATTATAGTGGAACAGTGCAAGGAAAGGAGCGTTGCTGTCAAAGCTGCCAGAGGTCTTATGGAGCTTTAAAGGTCTTTTGAGACCTCCTGGAGTCACGTTCACTGTTGGTGAAGGAAACCATTATTGGATAGAGACTTCCAACGGGTTCATTCAGGAATTGTGACTGTTGTGAACTCACCTCCCCAGCGCAGGATGCTGGGGAGGGAAGCCCAGATGGTTTCACTTACAGCCAGGAAGGACTGAGTTAATGCCAATGGGAAGAGGTGGATGCCTGCAGGAGCCGGTGAGCACCTTTGTGGCCTGAGGTTAGTCATTGCTGGTGGATCAAACCCACATTCCTTTACCTCCAGTGAATCGGAAGGCTTCTGCTAGCTGCGTTGGAGGAAGACACGATTGCTTTTATTCCTGTGTCCCTTCACTTTCAAGACTGGGCTTATTGGAGCAAGTCCTCCTCAACTCCAACCAGTTTCCAACCAGAAGCTTGCCATGAAGCTGAAGCTGGTTCTCACTATAGCAAACCATCTTCTGCATGAGAAACCCCAACCTGCAGCGCTCTGCAGCATCTGGCACCTTCCTGGGCACTACTGACCCATGCCAGAGTCTGCTGCTAGTCACAACAGACTCTATCTACAGTCAGAGGGCAAAGCTAGGCAGGAGATCTAAGGAAGTGACCAGAGCCTCATCACTCAGACCTGTTTTTTCCCTGCTGCTCTGTCACCCAAGCAACGGAGTCACCCTTAACATGGCCCCAGAGCCAAGCCACCAACCAGCCTGAAACTGGGTAATTCCTCTGTCTGTTGGCATCTTGCCCACATGCACCGAAGCAAACACACACAGAGAAAGGAGCATTCAGCAGCACAGACGTGAGATGCTGGAGGTGGTTATCACTGTCATGGGAGGCAGCATGAACAGGAAGAAGTGAACTCACTGCAGAGCAGCTGTTGTTAAGTCAATACATGAAACCACCCGTCATAGAACCACAGCTTGGTTTGGGTTGGGAGGTTAATCTCCCCTCGGGCAGGTTAAAGCCATTCCCCTTGGCCTGCCCCTACAGGCCCTTGCCCAAAGCCCCTCTCCAGGTTTCCTGCAGCCTCTTTAGGCACTGGAGCTGCTCTAAGGTCTCCCCTTAAGGAGCCTCCTCTTCTGTGAGGACATCCCACACGTTCAGCTTGAATCACTTTGATCTCTGTGAACTCACCTCTGAACATTCATGAGGCCAGAGAATGGCTAAAATGGGGTTATCTGCTCCTCTTGCTGCTTGCACCCCCACTTCTTGGTGTTTATGGATCTTTTCCCAACTGCTTTCCTCTCCCTTCCTAAAAAGCCTTGCTGGGGAGACAGCAAAACAAGCTCCAGAGAAAGGATCTGGAATGTTTTGTAGACACAGGAAATTCATTCTGTTATTCCTGAAGCAAAGCCAGGTCACAGTGGTGTGCCAGCTCCTTCCCTCCCCTCTGCTCCCCTTTCACAGGGAGTTGGGGAAGTATGGGAGGAGGAGAAATGAACCTTTCAAGGCGTTTAGAATAGCATCATTGGGGATGCTATTGGCAACAGATGAGGTGTAGGTGTGACACCATGAAGGAGTGGAGTTTCATAGCTAGATTCACATGTAATATCTAGGCAGGCCCAAGCAAACTGCCGGTGCTGGGCTGTGGAAGCTGGGTTTGATCACATTGGAGATGCAGTGGGAGCACCTGGGTTAATTCCTTTGACGTTATGAGACTTTATTTCATCTTCAGGTAGCTCAGCATCTGAGCAATGGAGGGGCGATAGCTCAACTTCCTTTCTTCTTCATCAGAGCATCTTCAGCCTGCTCCTTAGTAGAGCACCAGCAGAACATCCTCCCTCGGATGCTCGTGTGACCTGGCACTGCTTTCTGCTGGTAGTTTGCAGGCTTGGACCAGGGAGAGGCAGGGATACGAGGAACCCAAAGCGATGAGCGGATGCAGTTGGGATTCAGATGCCTGGCACAGAGCAACAAGGAAAACCTTCCACCGCAGAGAGGAAGCTCTGGAGAGCCAAGCAAGGTGTCTTTAAAGGGTACCAGCACCTTGGCATCGGGGATGAGATTTAGACCAGATGATGGGATTTAGAACTGAGCCTGGTGTTTGGAGAACAAGGAGGCAGAGATGAGCCAGAAGCCTCGAGAGCAGCGCATTCACCTCCCTCTTTCCTACGCTGTAGTTAGATGGTAATGTCTCTTCCCCAAAGGAATGACTGTCTTGTCGTGTCCGAGCTCTTTGTAAGTGCTAAACCCTGACAGCATCCAGGCAACTGTGAAAGCAATTAGAAGGGTGGGGAGAGGGGGAAGTATTCCAAGCTTTTTATTTTCATATCTGGCCAGATTCAGTTTGGGTCTCACCCCGAGTGGTTCAGATCTCCCCAGTGGAGCCTGAATTATCCCTGTGTTACCCACAGATGAGGTTCTCTCAGGTCAGGGTCAAAGTATAGAGCATGGAGATAAACAGAGACCTTTGTTTTCTGAACCCAGCAGATCTGGAGCTGGAGCTCTTGACTGGGAACTGCGGCTCTGTCCTGCTTCTTCTGCTTCTTTAAGAGAAACTCTAGCTCCATCTAAAGCAGATTTTAGGGGTGGAAAGATGCCAAGTTCTGCACAGTCACTTTCCAGCATCCTTAAATGCACTTGAATTTTCCGGGGCTGGTTTTTATACTACTGCTGCTGGGTCAGAGCTGAGGATCCTTTTGCAGTTCTCCCTCAGGCAAAAACCCCATTGTAGTGAAATGTAGCAAAATATGGGCAAAACCGAGCCAGGACGCGAGAATTCAGCCCTGGTTCATTGGCTCAGCCCTTGGGAATGGGGCAGAGAAGCTGTGGCTGCCCCATCCCTGGCAGTGCTCAAGGCCAGGTTGGACACAGGGGCTTGGAGCAAGCTGCTCTAGTGGAAGGGGTCCCTGCCCGTGGCAGGGGTTGGAGCTGGGTGAGCTTTAAGGTCCCCTCAACACAAACTAGGCTGGGATGCTGTGATTCCTTCACATTTCCCTGCTGCCTCTCTACTCCCTGACCCCGCATTCCCAATGTCTTCCCTTCCGATGCTCACGTGCGCTGCGAGCGCGTTTGCCAAGCGTGTAGGACATCACTGGTGGGGTTTTCTTCCTTTTTGCTGGTGTTGCAAAACCTCCCGTTGCCTTCAGAGCACGTAAACAGCCTCCTCCTGAAGGCAGCTTGTGACTCCTTTGTTTTCCATGTGTCCAGGGCTGCTTTTCTGTGCGTGTGCTCTTTCGGTTGTTGTTCTGGCAGGAGGCTCCTATCTCCCATTCAAGTGACTCGCACGGGGCTTTTAAGGGCTTGTGGGGAAGATTTCCTAAACCTTGGTATTTCCTGTTGTGAGAAGTCCGGTCTGTGCTGAGCTGCACAGAGAGGAAGGGAATCGCTGAAGGAAAATATGTGCATGGCTTTGATTCCTGCTTCTTAAAGAAGTCCTCATGGAAAACTTCATGCAGAGATATCAAGTTCTTGGGTTGCAGCAAAGGAGCCTCAGCAGCTCTAAGCAGAGGGAGAGAAAGGGCTCAGCTGGCAGGGAGAAGAACCTGGGTGTTTATGGCCCAATTGTTCACCCTTCCTTTCGAGCAGGATGCGTTTTGCACTCACTTGATGCGTATTCTGCAGAAACAGAAATGCTTTTGTTTGATGTGAGTTTGTCTTGGGTCTTCCCCCCCCCCCCCCCTTTTCCAGTTTTCCTTCCATTCCCAAGTATTTTTGGCTTTTTGGATTTTGGAGGTTTGCCAAATCCCGGTGAAAAATTGAAGAAAGTGGGGGAAAAAAAGAAAGGAGCATTTTTCATTTCTCTCCCCGTTTTCACAGGAAATACTTCACGTTTCTGATGAACTCTGCGTTTCTGCTTTGCCAGCTCATGGCCTCAACTGCAGGAATTAAAGGCAAAGGCACTGCTATAGGTCAGGGAATGTATGGAGCTGCTCTATAGTGCAACAAAGAGTGTAGAATATATAGAATCCTACATAGAATATATAGAGAGTAGAATATATAGAATCCATCACCAGGACTTTAGATAGGCTCCTAAAGGAGATATTCTTGATCTCTTCGTTTGGCTGTGTGTGAATGTCATCGTGAAGGTCCTGAGCACGTTGAACTCTGTGCATGGTGATTGGTTTCTGCCTGCACTATGCAGGGGTGAACCACATCCAAACCTGTACACCAGGTACATCACGTTCACGCTTGGCTTTCTGCTGCCATAAGCCATGACCCTCCCTGGAGCCCCATGGACTTCCATGGGCAGCCTCTTTAGCAGAGCTCATTCTTCTAAGAGCTCTTTCCATCCTTATAACTCTTCCATGAGACTTTTCCATCCTATTACCCTTGTCCATCTCATCTCAAAACGTTTCATCTCCCTGTGGGACATCCGCATTGGGGTTGTTTCCAAGTGTACTCCTAATTTGCCTTCACTCAGGAGGAAATTTGCCTTGATTCCTTGTTTTTCCCCTTCCTTCTGTCAAATCTGAATGACCATAGGATGGTTTCACTGGAGGTTCCTCCCCATGGGGAACCATGGTGCAGGGCAGAAGCTCGTCTCTCCCCAGCCACAGGCACAAGCAAAGGGATGGCAAGGAGGAGGCAAGCCCCTGCTATCACCACTCATGGCTTGCACATCACCCAGCGTGCACCCCAAAGACCCCAGCTCTTGAGCTGTGCTGAGTAAGGGTTTGGTGCCTGCTTCAATGGGTTTGCAGCTCAGAGACAATTTACTGCCCTGGATTAAAGGATGATGAAAGACAGAGTCTCCTTAAGAAACACAAAACAAAGAGGGGGGTGTGTGAGTGCAAGGATCACGTTGGGGCTGGAGCTGGAGCTGGGCTGGACCTTTCAAGTGGTGGGTGTTTATGTCATGAAGCATTTTCTCTTCATGAGTGTACATCCTCCAGAGAATAACCACCAGTGGAGACCAGAACCTTGCCTGGCCTGGTTCTAGCAGGCTCAGAGGACCACATAGCCTCTGGCTGTTTATTCCTTTCCATCTCTAGTCATGCTTCCCAACAGTGTAATCCCTTCCTTCTGTTTTGTAGGAGGAAGATGATGATGGCCTTCCGAAAAAGAAATGGCCAACAGTAGATGCCTCTTACTATGGTGGACGTGGAGTTGGTGGCATCAAACGAATGGAGGTAATTAGATACCAGTTTGTGTATCCAGAGACCTTACTGGTGTGCTATCCCCTTGCAATTACCCAGCAAGAAACTCAGGAGACAGGCAGGCACAAACCCCTTTAAGCTTTTCTTTGCACATCTGAGCCCAGGTTATTTTTCATAGAGGGATATTTGGGAGCCAAACGTAGATTCCTCAAGTTTGGGACCGTCTTCTTTTCTTTAGTACAGTAGGATTCATAGCATCGCTTTTCGCCTCCCATTTGGACACTGGGAAAGTATGGCCAAGGGATGTAGCAGCCACTCTTGTAACGTGCCCTGCTGCATCTTCTCAGGTGCGCTGGGGAGAAAAGGGCTCCACGGAAGAAGGTGCCAAGTTAGAGAAAGCCAAGAATGCCAGGGTGAAGATGCCAGAGCAGGAATACGAGTTCCCTGAACCCAGGAACCTGGCGAACAACATGCGCAGGCCTTCATCTCCTCGGAAGTGGTACTCCCCCATCAAGGTAAGCCCAGCCTTGTGCAGCACGGGGTGTTTCTATGCAGTCTTAAGTGGTTTAAGGCTAAGATATAGAACTGACCACAAACCTGTGATCTCGAGATGCTGATGTGCATGAGGGAGTCCCTCTGGACATGTGCCTAGGGAGGGACTATAGGAAGGAGCTACATGGGGCAATGGGTATTTCTTACCAGGTTGGTGAGGTTTGGGGGTTGCGTTGCTTGCTTGGAGCAGAACAGGATCCTGAGCACTTCTGGTGGTGCAGCTAAGTTCAATGAAGTTCTTACACATCGACTGCACCTCCCTTTAGTCCACACTGCATATACCTCGAGATGGAGGGAATAAAGAGCATCCCTGGCAGTGTTCAAGGCCAGGTTGGACACAGGGGCTTGGAGCACCCTGCTCTAGTGGAAGGGGTCCCTGGTTGGAACTGGAAGAGCTTTAAGCTCCCTTCCAACCAAACCCATTCTGGGATAATATGAATTCATATCCAAGTGCAAACCTCACACCCCTGGAGCTTGGATCTCACTTCGAAGTGGAGATGCTGGTTAATGCCTTAGAAACCATTAACAGGCAATTTATCTGCAAGTAGTCCGCAAAGAGGGTGTAGCATACAGAGTAAAGCTTTTGGTGTGCAGAGCTCACCTTAAACTTTATGCTGGGGCACGAGAAAGTGCCTCACTGCTGGAAAAGAGAGGGTTTATTCTCCTGTGTTCTTCCTCCCCAGCAGCATCTCTAGTCAGGCACGCTCTGATAGCCAGGTTATTGCAGTGCGGATAGGCTACCTCGCAGTACACCCAGGTTTCCCTGTGTTGTAGCTGGTTACTGATCAGCTCCAAGCAGTGCCCATAGGGATTCCTAAGTCAGTCACATGTTTTGGCTCGCCTCAGTCATTGATCTTGCAGCTGGGTCAAATCCAGCAATGGGAATGGCAAGGATGCACAGGGGAGGAAGAGTGGTTTCCGGAGGATACGGAAATGTGAGCCTCTGAGAACCTGCTCCAGTGCCTTCTCTCTTTTCCCCCTTAAAGATTATCATCTACTAAACAGAGCTGACCAAGGAGTCATCTCAGTGGTGTCATAATGACTTCAACATGTGCTCATGGAGGTTTTTCATTCCCACATTGGGCCAGGTTCGAGAGTCAGTGTTTGCAGCTTGGAGTGGGAGCGCGCTAAGCACCATCCCGTATAGCTGCTCCCTTGTTCCTAAAGGCATCTCCTCCCCCTTTTGCAGCGGTGTGAAGCATTTGTAACGCACACTTTGTCCCACCTGGGGGTTTTTTCACTCCTACTCTGTGCTCATGGAAATGACCTCATGGAGCTGAGAGACACAGCTCAGTGCCTGTTGCACGCCGCAGTCAGAAGGGCTCACAGCACACAGAGCTATACCTCAGTCCACCAAGGAGCTGCCAGAAACACTGATTTGAGCCCTGCAATCCACACGGGTACAACTACCTGAGATCATCAGCTGAGAGCTGGCTCCTTTCCCATAGAAGATAGTGCTGAGTTCCTCCCCTCTTCCTGCACCGGGTCATGCTGTTGGATTGCAGCCTCAGGAGAGCTCATTTGCAGAGGTTATTCTGCTCTGAACAGTTCATGGCAGATCTGTCTCCCAGCTGGAAGTTCCCTCGTGTCCAAGAGAGGCTTGGGGAAAAGATTCAATGCATTTAGGGTTCAAGTTCAGTTCTGCCTCTGCTAGGAACGGCTTTGGCTTTGTAACACTCATAAGGAAGCTTACAAATATCAGGAGTATCTCATGGGTGATATTCCCAATTCCTTCAGTAATATCTCCTATCCACCATTCAGATTGCATGCAGTCCCAGTCCAAGAGCCCTTATCCAAATACTCCCGTAACCCTGCAGTGTTCCACATCCGGGCAGGATTTAACAGCCTGTGGACAAGAATGTACCTAATTATTAATTGCCACCACCCCCCCATTGAACTGCACCCAAAAGGCAGGGGATGCAGATGGGATAAAGCAGCCAGCACTTTCCCCATCAGATCCGGAGGGGATCATTCCTAGGAAGCAGGGGTCCTGCAGGTCCTCTCGGTAAGGAAGCAGCAAAGGCCATCAGCACTCGTGGCAGAAGCTCTTGCCCTGAAGATGTGAGCACGTGGAGAGGAACCTGCACTGTGTTATATGGGGAAGCTCAGCAGTCATCAGGCAGAGGGAGGTGGGGGGGCCTTTGGGACTGCAGTCCCAGCCAAGGCAGGACCATGAGCTTGAATCCATCCTGTATCTATGGCTTATAGCTATATAGATGTATAGATATATACCTATTTATCAGAGGCTCCCACCACTCCTAGGGGGGAGCAGTTCACAGGCTGCCTGACCTCACCCATAGGAAATGCCTCCTGAGAGCTTCGATTTGCCCTCATCCCCGTGCTCCAAGTGCACTGCTAGGAGCAGATGTTGACTTTCCACCCTCTCCACTGAACTGGTTGGAAGACCTCTTTGGAAGGGAGATAAACACATATGTAATAGGTTACTTAAATGAGAGGAAGAAGGCAGAGAATTAGATCTCAGGAGCAGGGAACCAGAGTAGCTTGGATCTGACAAAGAGCCAGGAAATTCACATTCTGGGGCCACTTGCAGGCCTCCTTTTCCCCATGCAGCACAAGTGCCAGCCTTTACTTAGAGCGTTCTGCCTTTTGCCAGGTTATGTGATGGAGTTTTACTTCCCTCTCTTTGTTACTCTTCCCAGAGTAACTTCTATAATGTAAGTAGAGAGCTGAGAGTGGGGAGAAGGCTGTTTGAAATGCTCCACAGATTTATTTGCTCCCAAGCGTGGCTGCTGACACCGAACAGATTGTGGTTGTTGTTACTGGTATGATTCTGATTTGCTGCTGTTACTTCTTAGCACGGTGCCAACGGATGATCCTGCTTTAAAAATACTATTGCAACAGACTGTAAAGTCAGTGCAAACAATCCAAGTCCTAAGGAGCTTGCCAAATCCTCCCTTCATCCTACAGAGGAAGGGGCAGCACAAAACATAGGTGCAAATGATGTCTAAAAACCAACGCAGAAAGGACCACAAGCTGCTCATCCCCTAAAGCTCACATGCAGGACCTGCCTCCAGGCTGATGTTGAAGCAGCAACTGATGCTCTCAGAAAGAAACCTCAGGTGAATCCTCAAGCATTTACAAAGCCTTGTGTCCCTGGCCCATTTGCTAACCTTCTCCCTCCTGTCTCTCTTTACAAAGCTGCCATGCACAGCTTCCTACCTAGAAGAGGCCCAAGGGCAGCCACTGCTTCAGGAAGAGGATGCATTCATCATGATAAAGCAATGGCTGAAACTGTGCCCTCCTCCATTTGTCCTCTGCCCTGATTGTTCTTTCTGGACTTCATTCCCAGTAGGACTCAAAGCTTTCTTTGCTTCCAGACCTTTTTTTTCCCCCCAAGGGACCAATTGCAAAGGAGTTCCTAAACAGAGACATCAGAGCATGGAGGTGTTCGTATTCCCAAGTGAATGCATTGCCAATCGCATTGCTTCAGCCAACATAATCTTTTCCATGATGCACTCTCCCTTTCCTCCACCAAGATGTCCCAGACAGAGCCTGAAGCTCCATTCAGACTCCCAAAGATGGAGCTTTTCCCAAGAAATCTTGGTAGGCTCTTGGAAACTAGGGCTGGAGAGTAAAAAAAGGGCTTTTTTGTTCCATGGAAAGTTGTATTTTTCCCTTTGGTTTCCTAAAGGAGAAATGGCAGCAAAAGGTATTTAGTTCTTAAGTTGTCAGAGGTGACAGGAGATCAAGAGCTTGAACCAGCTCTCATGTAAGGAGAAAGATGGATTGGGATGGACAGGGGTGGCTTCCCTCAGGTCTGAGGGGTTGTGCTGTCCAAGAAGAGGCTGACAGAGGAGTTGCTTGCTTCTTCCTTTGAGGATTACACTTTCCTGGCTCTCACCTTGGAAGTCTTTCCCCCAGTATCCTATGGAAATACCTCTATGCAGTCATTCTGCGTGTGTGTCTCCACCCGTGTATCCCTCCAAATCCCAAACAAGCTTTGAACCATTGGCTCAACGCACTGGTTGAGGAATACAGGTCTCAAAGAGGATTACACTCCCAATGGCTTCTTGAAAAGGGGAAAGAAACACTCTGTCCCCACGACAGAAGGAGTGCACAGTGAATGCATTGAGTCTTTAGATACCGGAGAACCAGGGTCACAGAAGGATCTCACCAATCTACATCACCCCTCTGCCAGTTTAAAGCCATTCCCCTATTACCTTTGGGGGGTTTCAGAATACATAAAGACCCACGGATGCTGTTGGCTCTCAGCCATCCTGCTTATTGCTCCCTTAAAGCCTCTTCCTTTTCACCTGCAGCATTCACAGGTTCCTGTGAGGGAAAGCATCGACTCCAGCAGCTTGTACGAGCCCAGGCAATGGCTGAGTATCAAACACGTAGGTCTGAGCTGTGTACCTCGCACTTGTCCTTGCTCCCAAGATAACACCGTGTTCCTTTGGATTGCAGGGGAAGCTGGATGCTCTCTGGGTCCTGCTGCGGAAGGGTTACGACCGTGTGTCTGTGATGCGCCCACAGCCAGGAGACAAGGTACCGTGCCTTAGATAACACAGACTTGGATGAGTCTTGCTTGGATAACATAGCTGCAGCCAAGTAAGACATCCTTCTAAGGAACAGTAGGCAATATTCCTGCATATTTTCATTGATTAAATTCATATCCTGGAATAAAACTCTCAATGTACGTGAATGCTGCATAAATTCAAACTTTCTGGGCACTTGCACAAGGCAAAGTTTGCAGAACGGGGTTTGCTGTGTGAGAGGGAGGAAGTATTCCCATCCGTTGCTAGTAAAAACTGGCTTCATGCAAACTTCCATCCATTCATGTACGCTGATTGTGGGTGGAAACAGAAGCCATTGAAGAGAACAGGCTAATGCCACCTTACAGGAATGATGCTGTCTGTGGCAGCAGGACACTAAAGGGCTGCAGCTCATCTCCAAGGTAGCAATCGCCTCCTCTTCAGAGGTATTAAACATCAGGGGGCTTCCTGATCAATACCAGGACAGTTCCTGCTGTCCCTGAGCGCTGAAGTGACCAACACACACCCAGGGGTTGTGTGTTCAAGGCACACAATGGGGGTGAATTGAAATCCCTCTGGCAGCCATAAGACATCCCCTGACTCCCTGCAATTTAGATGCCCTCACCCCCGTATCCCAGAGCTGTTCCCAAACCCCAGTTTTTGATATCTTTAAGGATGGAGATTCAGAGGTTTAATTATTTATTTCTTTATTATTTATTTCTTTATTATTTAGTTATCTATTATTTAGTTCTTTATTATTTATTTCTTTATTATTTAGTTATTTATTATTTAGTTATTTATTATTTAATATTACTATTCCTTCAGAGGGGAGACTTGCTAAAATGTCTTTGCTGAGTGTGATGGTGATGTCTGGGAGAGAAGCTCTCATAGCACAGACTGCCACTGCTTGATGATTCCCCCCAGGAATCTGGGACTGAAGAATGCCTGTGGTGTCAATCACTGTTTTCACTCGACCAGCTGAGATTACTCACATGAAAGATGCCACTGGGGAAAACCCAGAGCTGCTCAACTGAAGCTGACTGAGTGAAGAGCAATTTCACAGTGCTCAAGGCCAGGTTGGACACAGGGGCTTGGAGCAAGCTGCTCCAGTGGAAGTTGTCCCTACCCATGGCAGGGAGTTGGAACTGGATGAGCTTTAAGGTCCCTTCCAACCCAAAGCATTCCAGGGTTCTATGATTAGTGCCACAGACAGCAGGCTCCATCCCTTTCTGGTGCTGTACCTCTCAGACATGTGATTCTGTGTCCTGCAGCATAAGCAATAGCAGCATTAGCCCCTCCAGGTGTTACATGATCCAGCCCCAGACTAAACCAATCTCTTTATGACTCTGTTGTGCTATAAAGGATCTCTGCAAGCATCGTTCTGTGTGAAAGAGAAGCTGGCTGCACGTGCACCCAGGTTTATAGCTGCTAAAATCCCTCTTGCTGTCCCATAACCCGCTGCAGATGCTGGGGCACCCTCCTGTGTAGATGGGAAGCGCTGCTCACACTTGCTGCTCTTACAACACACGTTTGCCTTCGTGTCAACCAAACTCTGAGCCTGTTTGGCTTTGGCTAAGCACGGGTGACCCTCTTGCTGCTTTAAATCACTGCCAGGCTCGAAGCGAGCCGTTCATGTTCATCCCTTTCCAGCAGTGGCAGTGCTGGTAAGGTGATGTCACCCCGACAGCAGAGGCAAACCCAACATGAGTAAAGCATGGACAAGGCTTCCATCAGCTTACACAGCTGAAGGGGCAGGATTAGGCAGGGCTTTCAATTCCCTTGCTCAGCAAAATGAGGGGGGTTTGTTCCCCTCCTTCAGACCTAAAGAAGAACCTGGCTTTCAAGCACTGGCTTCAGCTTTGCTCTTTCTGAGCCATCTCCCACCTTGCTGCAGATGTTCCCCATGATTTGGGTGCTAGATTTAGCCTGTCCAACCTCGCTGTCCCCTTTGCAGACACCAAGTGATTGTGCTGCAGCTGGGCTGCAGCTGGGCCTTGGGAGCCAAAGCAGTCAAAAAGAGAAGCAGAAAGTTGCCCCTCACTAAATACAGAGAGACCCCAAGCCCTGTTTGATCCCTGATCCCTGCCACGCTCCCTCCATCCATCTCTGTGCCGCTGCTCCTCAAAGAGGATTGTAAATGGATGCCCAAACCTTAGGCTCCAAAGGAAGGCTGCCTGATTCAGCCTTCCAGGCTGGTGGCCTCTCCCCAAATCAGCAAACATCAAATATTAGCTGGTAAAACACATTAGTGCTTTGGTGGGAGTGGAAATCCAGTGGGAGGTCGGTGCTGAATGATGGGGGTGGCAGCATGGACACATCTGGCATGCAGAATGAGGCCGTTTGGCCTGGATTTAGTTATTCCTGCTGGAGGAGATGCTAAAGGACAGCAGTGCAGAGGACATTCACACCCAGGCAGCCCTGCACATTCACACACAGCCACTGAGACGCTCCCCAGCCCATGTGCTCCTGGTGTAGGGTTTGCCAGCAGGATAGAGCTGTAACAGTTGTTTTGGCAGTGGTGAGCTCAGCTCTAAATTCCTGTGGCTTCTCCATGTGATTCCTAATAGCTCCTTTGGACCAGGGACACAGCAAGGACAGGCTTGATCCTCACCAGGCTGCAAAACCTTCAGTGGCGATGCTGCAGGCTTTCATAGCTGTCCATTGGCAAGTCTGGATTTGATCCTGTTCTATTGGGAAGCGAAGGTAAAGGGGTGCTCTGCCCAGCTTGGCAGCAAAGGGGCCCGTCAGAGCAGGTATGGACAACCCCAAGCCTTTAAAGTGGAGGCCCAGATGGTCAAGACCACGCTCTCATGCCCACATTGCCAGCGACACACAGGCTGGAGCAGCCCTTCCAGCATGGATGAGCCCTGGGAATGAGAGAAGCAGGGACCAGCAAAGCATCTTAGAGGAACCAGCAGGCTCAAATGGAGCCAGCTGCTTAAGAACCCACCACATGGTGCATTGTGAGGCTGGGTAAATAGTCAGACCCTGGGATTTATACACAGGGGGCTTTGACCATAAGATATGCCTGCAAGCTACAAAAGGAGCTGTTTCAGAAGCAATTTGTACCCCTTCCCTTCTCTTTCCTGAAGAAAAGAAGGCAGCACTTTTCAGACTCACTGGTGTCGAATGGGCACCTTAATTCACTCACTGGTCAACATACCAGATAAGCAATCACTGAAAGGCATCTCTGTTTGCTTTGGAGCCTGCAGAGGACTTGGACGTAGTCCCAGGGTTACATCATTTTCATATAGAAGCAATCCCTTGCTATAATCAGTTACTTTATCCCTTGCCAGCACATGAGCTGAGCTGTTCAGAAAGATCCCTTGGAACACAGATCCAGCTTCAAACACTGGCTCGACTAATGAATGCTGTTTGTCTGCTGGAGCCCACGCAGCCTCCCAGGTACCATCCACACTGTCAAGAAGGATGTCCTGAAAGTCCCCTTTAGTCTCTAACAGGACACTGGTTCAAGGGCAATGACTGATGTTTGCAATCTATATACATTGCAGTGGATAATGTGGGTATTGAAGCTGCCTGACCCCAAAGAATCTCTTTGTCTCTTGTCTGTTCTTGCCCTGAAACCTTGAATCAAGGTTGAGATGCCTTGCACGAGAGCTGCAAAGGGTACAGATGTAGAAATACATGTAAAGAAGCACAATATAGAGCTGTTGGAGTGAGGCCATGGAGATGCTGCGAGGGCTGGAGCAGCTCTGCTCTGGAGCCAGGCTGAGAGAGCTGGGCTGGGGCAGCCTGGAGAAGAGAAGGCTCCTGAAGGGGAGACCTGAGAGCAGCTCCAGTGCCTAAAGGGGCTCAAGGAAACCTTGGTCTGCTTTGTTGAAGGCTTTTAAAGATGCCTCTTTTCTCCCGAAGCAGAAGGGAAGGAGAGGGATGCTCAGGCCCTGTTTTGAAGGGCACGAGAGAGGCTGAGATGCACTAAAAGGCTGTGGAAACTCTTTTTTCTTTGGAGTCAAACCTGGCAGTGGCCTGAGGTTACCAACAGGCACAGATGGTTCCAATAAGGGGAGGAAGTCAGAGTCACATGGGATTCCTGTGGTCTCCTCGCATTCCCAGGAGCCTAGGTTTGCATTCTTGTCAGCGTTAATGGGGTTATTTTTACATCTGAACCATCATCACGTTGGGGTGATGTAAAAATATATCTCTTTTTTCGATCACCTTATCGCTATGAGAATGGACCAAGGCAATAACTAAGCCCAGGAGCCAAATAATCACATTGTCTTCAAAGCTGAAGCTGCATTTCCTTGGAAAACATTGTTGTGTCAGGAATTGATGAGATTATCCAAATGTGTTCCAGGCTCAGGCTTGGCCAGGAGCTCGCAATCTGGGAGCAAATGATGTTTTCATCGTTATTGCATTGCAAGAATTGTGTTTCCATTTTGTGTTTGTCAAGGGAAATATAGGAATAGGTGGTACAAATGTGGAGAAGAAGTAGCACAAAACCACATGTAGTTACGTGGAAAGAGGTAACCTACCTCAAGTAACGGATCCCAGAATCCCAGCCTGGTTTGGGTTGGAAGGGACCTTAAAGCTCATCCAGTTCCAACCTTCACCCAATTCCATCTTCCACTGGAGCAGCTTGCTCCAAGCCCCATCCAACCTGGCCTTGAACACTGCCAGGGATGGGGCAGCCACAGCTTCCTTGTGCAACCCGGGATGAAGATGCAGGGAAAGGAGCTTTCTCCAGACCTTGTTGAGTTTTGCATGTTGCTGGTGCAATGATGCGAGCTCAGCTCTCAGATCTCGGTGATACAGTTCGGGTACAGATTGTGGTCAGCTGTGACAAGAGGATGAGGCTATGAAGTACATGAACGTGTCCCCATTACAGTGATCCCAGTGGTTCTTTCTCACTATGAAAGGAAGAACGCGTGTGTATGTGCATGTGCTGACATAAAAACTTGCTCTGAATATAACCAGAACAGGCAGAGGATGAAATAAGCCAAATTCACAGCCAAAGAGCATGAATCTTCCTGACAGAAAAGTGCTGTTTGTGAACCCAAGCTCCCAAAGCTCCCTCTGCCCCTCAATGTCCTACTCATGCTTTAATATCCCAGTGCAATGCCCAAACCTCAAATTAACTGGATTTCAGGCTTCACTGGGGATGTTTTGTGCGGCTGAAACCCGAGTTCAGATACACTGATACCTGACGACCCAGAGTTCAGACCACTCTGGGTTATACCAGCCCACCCTAATGACCCCTTTCACGAAGGGCTCGATCCTGCCAAGCAAGGACATGAAAGCATCCCCAAAGCCTTAATTGTTTGTTCATAGCTGGGTACTGAGGAGCAACTTCTGCCACACAGACCTCCGGTGAGGTCACTGAAGTCATGAAATCAGTTGCGTTGTGGAGTAGCCAAGATGTAACAGGGCACAGGCTGGGTATTCCTATGGCATTAGTGGGTATTACTGATGAAGCGTGACCAGCACAAAGCTCGGGGGCAAAATCTGCCACCCTGGGAAGTCCCCTGGATCCTCTCTTGTTTGAAATTAGGAGCTTGTTTTATAGATAAGGAAATGCAGCTTTCAAGTGTCTGATTTCGTACCACGCACCACGAATAGAAACCTCCTGAACCATGGCAAGGGGGTTGGAACTGGATGATCTTAAGGTCCTTTCCAACCCAAACCATTCTGTGAGTCTATGAAACCAGGAGGTACAACTGCAAATCCCCCTGCCGTAAATACTGGACCACATTCCCTTCTCCCACCTGGGAATAAAACCCTTTATGTTGAATCCCAAGTCACCCCACGCACAACTACACATTGCTACGTTGCTCCTTGCTCGATGATTCTTTCTTCTGCAGACTCAAAAGCACACAGGCACTAGTAAGGAGCTGTTGTTTAAGCCATATTTCAGTATAAGCTTGAAGATAAGAGCATCTCTCCTATGAATAGAGATTGCAGGAGCTGGGCCTGGTTTAGTCTGGAGAAGAGCAGACTGATAGGGGATCCCATCAGTGCAGATCAGTGCCTCCAAGGCGGGTGCCAGGAGGATGGGGACAGACTCTTCCCAGTGTGCCCAGTGACAGGACAAGGAGCAATGGCCATAAACTAAAACACAACAAGTGTCACCTCAACACGAGCAAGAACTTCTTTACATTGAGGGTGTCAGAGCCCTGGCACAGGCTGCCCAGGGGGTTGTGGAGTCTCCCTCTCTGGAGCCATCCCAAACCCACCATGGACACGTTCCTGTGTGCCCTGCTCTGGCAGGGGTTGCACTGGGTGATCTCCAGAGGGACCTTCTAACACGAATGGTTCTGGGGTTCCTGGTGATGGGCTGCAGTGCTTGAGACCCAAATTGCAACCTTTCCACACACCCCAGTGCAGCGTGGTTTTCCATTAATAGCCATGGAAAAGTTCACCTAAACATTAGCTGTTCTTCCTGGAACTAACAGCTCCAAAGCCAAAAGCCCAGTGATCCCCTCCTCAGCCTGCAGCTGGCTCCTGCACTGCTGGAGCTCTGCTTGGGAAGCAGGGAGCAGAGAGCTCATCGGGGAGCATCCCACTCCTATCTCTACCCAGGCAACGTTTCCCCTGGCCAGAATGACAAGTTTATGCCTTTAGCATTGAGGGTCAGAGATTTGCCTCAGAAGCCAAGGCAAAGCCAGCAAACAGGGATTGCAGGGATGGGAATTGCTGCCCACTAAATAAGACAGAGCTTTGAGCTCCGGCTTGGAGCAAGCTGCTCTAGTGGAAGGTGTCCCTGCCCGTGGCAGGGGTTGGAACTGGGTGAGCTTTAAGGTCCCTTCCAACCCAACCCAGGCTGGGATTCCATGATTCTCTGAGCTGTGCCCTATACCATGCCCTGTCTTTGCCCAAACACAAATTGCACCCAGAGCAATCCCCACCGGGATCACTGATGCCTGCAGGCTGCATGATCCCCCTGGCTCTTTCTTGCTCTCCAGAGGGATGTTTTTCCCTGACCCTCATTAATTGTTCCCGTTCTTGCTGCCAAAAGAACCTGTTTCATGTTTGATTCCATGCTTTCTCTTCCCCTCATGCCCCGTCAGTTTGCTGTACAAGCAGCAGAGGAGCGATCCCAGCCCTGCACGAGGCAGTGTCTCTGCCGTGTCCCTCCTCATTTCTCCAAGTCTAGCTCCCTCTTTCCAGAAAGACAATGGGAAAAATGAGCAGATCTTCCTGGAAATGACACCCATCCCACAGCATCCACCAGCCAAAAGCAGCTCCTGCTAAAGCCATCAGCTCTGTTTGCTGACACACAAATGCCCGCTCCTCACCGAAGGAGCCGCGCTCCCAAACTCCGGCACGAGCCAAAGGTTGAGGCTCTGAAGCTCATTCCCACGCTGAGATTTGGCAAGGTTGAAGCCGATATCATCTTGTTCCATGTCCTGGAGGAGTTGGCTCTATGGGTCAGCGCTGCAGAATGTGGTTAGAGATGACAGCAAGAAGCAGAGGTGGCAGAGCAATGGGCAGGATCTGGGTTGCAGCAGAGCAATGGGCAGGATCCGGGCTATGGCAGGTTTGAAGAGCCAGGCGTGGATGAGAAGTTATGAGTAAGCTTATGAGTAAGACCTGAAGGGGAGGTTGAATTGGCAGAACCCTCTTTGTACCGTGGAGCCCTCAGATGCACGGTATATACATCTATATATGTACGTATATAGACATATAACACACATGCATATATATAGAGGTATATGAAAGCTTTAGTCATAAGCCAACATGACTGAGCTGATACTCTAAATAAACTCTTACTTATTCCATATTCCATGGAGGTTCTGCTAAAGCTGCAGTCCTTCATGGTGTTCAGTTTCCTCTTGGGCTGCTGGACTAGAACAGGACCATATAACTACAAATACAACCCCTTGCTTCAACATCTGAACAGACCAGCCCATAGGAAGGCATCGAAGAACATTAGGATATTGCTTCTTTTTACCTTTCTGGCTTTAGGATGCTTGTCTGCACTGCAGGAAACTGCCTCTGCTATAAGTGGAGCTCAATGGCCGTGTGCAAGACTCCTTGTCACCAAGTTGGTTAACGTGGTTATCACTTACCTGGGGCAAACCCCACCTCCTCACTGGCTTCAGAAGGAAACACCATTTTGTACTGCTCTGTTCCTGGGAATTAGAGAGTCAAATCCAGCACTGAGTCCCAACAGAATGCCTGCATCTTGCTCCAGACTTTATCACCCTGCAGCACTTTCCACAAGGTTTTGCCTTCTTTTAAGGTAAAACCATAACAGTCCATAGTTTTCAGGTAACAGACCAGGTTATTAGAGCCAGGTTGGAGTGATGATCTCATTGCTGGACATCTTCCTCATATTTTGGGGATAAAACAGGTCAAGCCTCCAATTTCTTACTTATTCAGTGGCCAAGGTGGCAGGAATGCCTTGGGAATGGCTTATGAGCTCTGTGTAATGAGGCACAGATGGGAATGGTTCTGTTGCAGTGATGCTGTATCAGGCAGTGAGGCAGTGTGAATGGCTGTTTGGTGACTCAGGCGTAGGGAGGTAGCTGTATCACTGGTGATGTGCTCTTTCCACCATGCTCCACGCACACTGAGCTCGCAGAGACCTGGCTGACAAAGCCCAGGAGCCACTCTACAGCCCCCCAGTGCTGTCTCCAGGCACTCCTGTGTGATTTAAAAGCAGCCCAGGCCTTGCAGACAGGGAGATCTCAAGCTCATGGAAGCCACCTGGGATGCAGGGCGGGTTACCTTGATGGGATTCAGAGCAGCAAAACCCATTGGGGACCCAACCAGTGCTGATCCCAAATGCTAACGCATTGGTGGGAAGCAGATACTGATGATTCTCACCCTGGTCCTTTCCCAGGAGCACCTTTATCCAGGCACAAAGGGACACATGAAGCACTCAAAGCAAGGACCGCTTTCATGGGAGGGCATCCCCACCACGTTGGCTGCTGCAGTGTTTCTCTGTGCCACTCGGCTCTTGCAGGCTGTGCACAGGCACAGGGCCAGGTTACTGCCTCCATCCATGCTCCTCATCATCATCACCCTCTCAGATGTTCGTGGGAGCTTCATCCCTGGACTGGGCTCAACTCGAGCACCCGGGATCCTTGGGAAGGAGGGCTTGGAGCGTTTAGCATTGGTTGCTCTCATCCATGTATGTGCTTTGCTTGCAAAGCAGCTACAGTTTGTAAATCACCTCTTTGCAGACACCAGCGGTAACTGTGAAGGTATTGAGTAGATTTCATGTTTGCCTCTTATTCATTTGGCCAGTCCCTCCCAAAAGCTTTTATTTGAGTCAGAATCAGGTACCAAATCACAGCTTTTTGTCTCTTTCTTTCCATTTCTCTTTCTCTTCATTCCTGGGTTTCTTGTTTCTTTCTCATACCAAGATGGTATCCCAGGATGTTGTTTATGGAAGGTTTGCATTACCCATACATTAAGGACCATATCTTTTCCAGTGCCTCTTTTTAAACCCCAGCACTGCAGAGCAGCTGACCCAGGCAGCAAAGGAAATAGGAGGAGATAGATAGGGAATGGCATGCTTGAGCTGAGCAAAAGGCAACTCCATCCTGGTTTAAGGGGAAGAAGGTTTGAACTCTGAAGCTGGACCCATGTAATGCACAAGGGAATGGGGAAGAGGCATCTGTGCTGTGCTAGCCCTGGGTTAGGTCTGGCTCTCATGTCTGCTCTCCAGTGCTTTCAGTCATCTCGTCTGCATCTAAGCATCTAATTCTGCTCAGATTCCAGGCCAACTCCTTGTTAAACCTTGTCCACAAAGCCCATGTTTAAGCAGTTACCAAGTGGAGACTGAAAAAGAGCTCTAATTCCAAAGCAACCCTATTACTGGAGAAAAGGAGTTACCATCAGCCATGGGTATGAGCAGCCATTCATGAGCAGAGGCTCACCAGGTCGTAGCTGACTGCAGACCCTAGTGTAAACCCCATGCAGCTATACACTGGTAGGAATTGTTAATACCTTGTTTATGGCAATGGCACTGCTTTTAGTCCCCAAGCCCCAGACCCAGTGATTTCAAAGCCTCACTGCATCCTCTTGACTGCTCTAAGGGCGGTGCTCAGTTCCATTTGGATCAGCAGCACCATAACCTCACTCCCAGAGCATCCAGACAGAGCATCCCTCCACACAAAAACAATTGCAACTTCTTGTTCTCTGGCTGGGAGTCCTGGACTGCTGCTTTCTGTGCGGGTTCAGTTGATTCTCAGCATAAATAAAGGCAACAAACCCCGTGCAAGGCACGATCTGAAACGCCTGAATTTGCATCGCAGGAGACGTGGCACTGGAACAAGGAAAACATTCCTGGGGTAGGGGAGGGGGGCTGAGTGGAATTGGTTCATCTTGGTGCAGACTTCCCCTCGCTCAGCAGGTCTGCCCCACAGGGTTTGCTTAAAACCACAGCCAAGTGCATTAAAATGATGTTGAAGCAGAGACACCGCAAAGAACGAACAGAACCCGGGGCACTGGGAGCTGACACTGATGCGGATAGATGGATGGATGGATGGATGGATGGATGGATGGATGGATGGATGGATGGATGGATGGATGGATGGATGCATGGATGGATGCATGGATGGATGGATGGATGGATGGATGGATGGGTGGATGCATGGATGGATGGATGGATGGATGGATGGATGGATGGATGGATGCATGCATGGATGGATGGATGGATGGATGGATGTTCTGAGGGTGCCCAGAGAAGTGGTGAATGCCCCATCCCTGGCAGTGCTCAAGGCCAGGTTGGACACAGGGGCTTGGAGCAAGCTGCTCCAGTGGAAGGGGTCCCTGCCCGTGGCAAGGATTGGGACTGGATGAGCTTTAAGGTCTCTTCCAACCCAAACCAGTCTGGGATGCTGTGATTTATTTCAGGCCCCCTCAGCCTGTGAGCTGGTGCCCAGCTTTGGGCAGCACCAGGCGCTGGGATGCTGCGGAGGGATTTGCCCACCCTGGTATCTCATTTTGTGTTGGCATTTTGTCCTATGGAAGGGATGGAGACCGTGTCCCCACTGCACCCACGCTACCACACGGTGCACGGGCAGCGCTCAAGCCTCTTCCCCCTTTCCCCTCTAATTGTCCTGCTGTCAGGACAAGCCTTAACTGAGTTAATCCTCAAGGAGGGCATTACCATGGGTGCATTCCTGTCCTTTAGTGAGTCCCTGCTCTGCCCTGCAGTCTGATTCCTTGAGGAGAGCTGGAGTTGAAACCAGAGGCTCTTCCTGCTGACAGGAAGCCGGGGCTGAGCCATGCTGATGCTCTCCTCTCCAACGTGATGCAGCTCTGAGATCCTGGTTTCCCTAAGCTGCCCTTTGCTTGCACTCAGCTGCTCGCACAGACGTTCCTTCACATCCACACTGTGATGCTAGGACTGGCAGAGCTCTCAGAGAGGAGCTGCCTGCATCACTCCATGTGTCAGCCCCTTCCACGCCGGCTCCTCTCATCCCTGTCAAATCCTTCTCCTTTCTACCACCATCTCCCTTAGCTCACTGCGGGTCCCTCTTCACAGAGGGAGGAGGTACAGAGCCGTGCCTGATGTTGTTACCCCGACAGATCTACTCCATCCTGCACAGGATGCTCCATTTGGCAGTTTTCCACCAGGCAAAACATTTACTGTGGGAGAGGAAAGAGGAGAACAGAAAATAAGCTCTCACTGAGGGATCCAAAAGCAAAGCATGGGCTCAGAATGATGGGATGATTTCATATCTGAAAGAATGAAGCCACGATGCAGTAGTGCTGATCCTGACAGGCGGGTATTTACAGTGGGATCGGTTGCAGGTGGAACTTAGAAGGGGAAAAAAGAACTCAGAGGGCAAAGGTTTTGTTTTAAAATGGACAACAAACTGTAGCTTAGCACCAAAGAGCAGCAGTTTATTGGCTTCCCATGAGCAAGGCACCCTGGTGAAGAATGGAGCAAGAAACCCAACTCAGTTAAAGAAATCTCCACTTTTGCCTGGTAAATGGTTCAAAATCAGACCCAAAAACCAGGTATTTGAAGGAGAGGGAGGCTCCCAAGGTGCAAAGTCCAGATCCATGCTGGTGGGTGTTTAAGACCAAGGTTTGGCAAGAGGCATCTGGGTCGGGCTGACTCAGATGCCAGCTCTGAAGAGCAGGAGCAGGACAAGAGCTGGCTCTTACCAGTTCCTGCAGCTTCAGTGTGAGGTATTTGATGATCCCAGGGTCAGAAAACTGTATGGGAGGATTTCACCCTCCTCTATAAGAGCTGTGGTTGGGGTTTAACCTCTTGGATTTACTCTTACAACATCCATCTCTGAGGAGATGAACAAGGTGCACAACTGGTACCAGGGATGCAGGTGGCTCACCTGGGATGCTGTTGCCTCCATCACTGATCTCCCACTTTGGAGATGAACAAGGTGCACAACTGGTACCAGGGATGCAGGTGTCTCACCTGGGATGTTGTTGCCTCCACCACTCATCTCCCACTTTGGAGATGAACAAGGTGCACAACTGGTACCAGGGATGCAGGTGTCTCACCTGGGATGCTGTTGCCTCCATCACTGATCTCCCACTTTGGAGATGAACAAGGTGCACAACTGGTACCAGGGATGCAGGTCTCTCACTTGGGATGCTGTTGCCTCCACCACTCATCTCCCACTTTGGAGATGAACAAGGTGCACAACTGGTACCAGGGATGCAGGTGTCTCACCTGGGATGTTGTTGCCTCCACCACTCATCTCCCACTCTGGAGATGAACAAGGTGCACAACTGGTACCAGGGATGCAGGTCTCTCACTTGGGATGTTGTTGCCTCCATCACTGATCTCCCACTTTGGAGATGAACAAGGTGCACAACTGGTACCAGGGATGCAGGTGTCTCACCTGGGATGTTGTTGCCTCCATCACTGATCTCCCACTTTGGAGATGAACAAGGTGCACAACTGGTACCAGGGATGCAGGTCTCTCACCTGGGATGTTGTTGCCTCCATCACTGATCTCCCACTTTGGAGATGAACAAGGTGCACAGCTGGTACCAGGGATGCAGGTGTCTCACCTGGGATGCTGTTGCCTCCATCACTGATCTCCCACTTTGGAGATGAACAAGGTGCACAGCTGGTACCAGGGATGCAGGTCTCTCACCTGGGATGCTGTTGCCTCCATCACTGATCTTTCATTTTCTTCTCTCTCCTTTTAGGGCCGCTGCATCAACTTCACCAGAGTGAAGAACACAGAGGCCCCCCCCAAATACCCTCTCAACAATGCGTACCCCCCGTCATCCCCCCCCCCAGCACCCATCTACACCCCCCCACCCCCAGCACCCATCTACACCCCCCCTCCACCCAGCTCCCCCACCCCACACACCCCATCCCCCTCCTCCACGCTCCCCCCACTCCCCCCACCCCCCCAAGCCCCCCCACCCAACAGGGCCCCCCCTCCATCCCGGCCCCCCCCTCGCCCTGCAGTCTAAGTGGGGGGGGTTCAGCCTTGCTCCCACCTCTTCCACAAGCATCCGAGGGGCTTTTTCAGCAGTACTGTACCACATCCATTGGCTGGGGGGGTGGGGGGGTGGGAGGGGGGGTAGAGGAGGCTGGATTGGGTTTGGAAGGGGTGACTTTGGGGTTGTCTTTGTCCTTTAGATTTCTGTTATTGTTCAAACCCCCTGTGCATCAGTGCCACCAAACTACCAAGTAAGAGCAGCCAAGAGACTGCAGGAACAAGGCAAGTAACTTGAGTCCCATTGCAGCAAGGCTCTTCCCCCTTCTTTGTCCCCAACGCTTCCCATGGCCATTCCAGGACATATTGGAAACAAAGAGGAATGGAAAACTACAGCAAACTCTCCAGAAAGGCCAATTCTCCCTAGGGGACAACTGCAAGAGACTCTTCCAAGTGCAGCCATCCCAGGTAGCTACTGCACAAGGGCATCGGGACAAGACCCAAGGTATGAGAGAAAGCTGCTCCCATCCCAGCTGCCAAGCGGGTGATGACAACAGCAGGCCTGCAAGTCCAGGAACCTGGTAAATCCAAGGAGAACTGTTCCCATGGACCACGGGAAGGCGGCGTCATCTCGGAGGGTCTGGATGGGAGAAGGGGTAGGTCTCTGGATCCGCGTATGTCGGCATGTGGAAGAGCAGGTGAATGCGAACGGAGCGCCACTAGGGAATGGCAGGGGAAATACACCAGGTGGAACGGCACGAGGCTTGGACCCCATCCCCTGAGGACAAGGAATAACTGGTAACAGGTCGGCCTCCAGCGCTCCCAGCGGGACAGAGGAGCTCCTGGCAACGGAGGAAGGGAATCTGGGAAAGGTATGGTTGAGGAAGAGTCTTTGCATTCAGTTTAGGCTGATACTGGCTACTGAGTTAAGGGCTCTGCCATGCAGCGGTGCCATTCAATGCTGCTTGCCAAAGGAAAGTTCCTGATGTAAGGGGTGCATCCATCTCCCTGCACCCATTCCGCTCGGGCTCCTTGCTGCTGTCAGTTTGAAGGGGTTCCCACTGATGTGTTTGGTTTTCCTGTAAATTGCATCCTTTCACCACAACGTTTCCATGTGGATTGCTGGGTTCTGTTTTCCTTTCCGGAATAAGCAGCAGGCGCCTTCCAACCTCGTAGCGAAGGAGATGCAGAGCGCTTCCTCCCTCTCCTCAGCTCCCAACACCATCACTCCCAGTAGCTGTGGTTGCTAAGGCAAAACTCAACCCATTGGACATGCAGGATGGGAATCAACCTTCCAAGGAATGCACTGGCTGCATTTCTCCATGCTTTCTCCTCGCCTCCCCGGGCCCCCCACCCTATTCCACAACGTTTGCACACACTCACGTGGCTGTTCTCCTATAGCACAACCTGCCTTTGTGACAAATAGAAGTAGGTTTGATCACTCGAGCCAGAGCTCTGGCTCCCTGTTGACCATCAGGATCAGTTCTCACAACGTGACTCTTTCCATGGAAGTTGGTAACCCACCTTGTAGCTGCAGTGCTACGAATGTCCAAGGGTTCTCACAAGCATGTATGTTTGTAGCAGATAAAGAAATGCTTTGCCAAGTGCTTCCTTCAGCGCTGTTGGAAATAAACAGGAATTCTAGCTTTTTTAGGGGGAAAAAAGGGAAAAAATACTCAAGGAGGAAAGGGAAGAGACAAAAAATGACCCTTCTGGTCCCCATTCATTTATTCATGTTTGTGAATGACCCCTTATGGTGAGACTCGGAGCCAGTCTGACTGTCATTCACCAGCCTTCCCCACCGCTAGGTCACAGCATCTATCAGATGGGATAAACGCATCCATCTGCTACATCCATGATGCTGGATCTGAAGACGCAACCTCCAGCCAAGGCTGTTGTGCAGAAAGGCTGCTTAATTCACCCCTAACCCTGTTCTGTCTGCAGGCAGCACAGAGCAGCCCCAATCAGGAGCAAACCCAACAGTTCTACTCGCTGTTGTCAGATGCACCAGCTACAGCCCATAGGTAGCTCAAGTCAACCTCGCGCTTGGCACATGGGAATGGGATGCTTCAAACACCCAGACACACGTTTGGTTGGACTCCCTCTTGGGATGGATGGGATCTAGTTCAATAGGTGCTTGATCTGGGTTCAGAAAGAAAGAGGTAAGAACTGGGAATGGTGTGATAAGGATCAATGGATAGGTCTCTGAACAGATCCTCGTGTTTCAAGAGAGTTTGGGAAGGAAATTGATTTTCAACAGGATGGCATTGGGATTTCATTTGGTTTAAGGGTCACTTCGCCAGCAAATCCAAACCTACTGCTGGGGGAAGCCCCACAGCAGTGTATATCCATTCCTAAGGCTCACTTTCTTGCAGATGTACATAGGAATCCTCGTTTTCCCCAACCTAAAGGGAAAAAAAGCCCCTCCAGTATCAAAGAAGCAAACTCCAACCCAGATGAGGCCAGGGAAATCATCACTGCCCACTCACGACGAAACACCAAACTCCAAATTCTTTGTTGTACATATTGTTACCGCGTGCTTACCATATGTTAGATGGAAGCATTCCCTATCCGAGTGCGGATAAAAAGACCATTGTTCAAGTTGTAGTAAATTATTATGAAGCCAATGACATTTCATGGCACGTTATTGTACCAAGCTGTGCTTGTTGTATTTTGTTCTTTACGGTTGTATTGCTTTGTTTTCTATCAATGTACAAATATCTCCTGTAGTGACGAATACCTGTGGGACATAGCATTAACTGAAGCACGACAGCTCCTGCCTGCACGCTCCCTTGATCCATTGGCATTGCTTTTCCCCGTGGATCCAGGGCGGGATGTGGCCGGAGCATGGACACCAAAGCAGAGCACCCAACCCGTTGGTGAACTGCTTTTGGTGCATCCTTTCCAACGTTCGCAGACAAAACTGGAGCGCGTTTGGTGGTCCTTGGTCTTGCGTTTAGGATCAACCTCAATGTGGCTGCTTAAAAGGCTTCCCCAAAGCACCGCATGCGCTCTTAAAGATCCATGCTGGTCCCTAAGGATCGATTTAGGGATTCATTTAGAGATAAACATAAGGTGATCAAGCCTAAAACTTGGTCCTGACTTTAAATCAGCCTCCACTGCCGAGTGATGCTATGTAACCCAGGTTGAACCAGCTGGTGCGCCATACACCGCCCTATGGTACCCTATGTATTCTCTGGCTATAAAACCTTCCTCGAAACACATTACCCAGGCTATCAATCCTCACTAGCCAGTTCTTAAGTAAACCTTCCCTATAGATCAAAGGGAGCTGAGGGGCACCACATCTGCTCCCAATCTCCCAGGGCTTCCCTGTTCACTGCTCCTCCATGGGCTGGTCTAGACAGCCGTAAGCAGACGTCTGATGGCATTAAATAAACCCTTGTTCCATTCTGCTCCGGAGCCCTCCCTTTGATTGCTGCCTTGTTCCTCCTCCGTGCAAACCTTCCCTTGGTGTCCTGCAGCCTCAAAGGGCTCGGCAGCTGCCTTTGACAGGTTCAGAGCATGGGGTTTAATGGCTAAAATGCTCCAGATGGCTGCTGGCTGCGTCTCAACGCGGTCACCCACAGGAATGGGGCAGGCAACTGAATTCACCCTCTGCTCCTCAGTGTGTGAAGGCAGCTCCTGCCCCTGGGGAAAGGGGGCTTCTGGCAAGGTCTGAGGGTAACCAATTGGTGCCGTGGCCTTTATGTGGTGCTGGTGCAGCAAAGGAGGAGAAAGAAGCCTCTGCTGTGATGGGGAATCAGGGCTCGTGGGTTGGGCCAGCGCTGTGCAATGATGCTCTGCTCCCTCTGTTTGCTGCATGTGTCATTTGTTAAATGCAGTCATTACTCTTGCTGCCCTTGATGTTATTATTAAAGAACTACACCGATCCGTGATGGGCTCCCTGTGGTTCATTGCCTGGGCAAAGGGAACGAGGCAGGAGGCAGGAGAATCCTGGTCAATGGGTTTGATCCTGGCTTTCCATCATCCTGGAGAGCTGCAGCGCGGTGCTGTGCTTCCCAGTATCCCAGAGACCTGGCACAGGAGCTGTTTAGAATGGGATGGGACACAACCTCCTCACTGTCACCCAGGGCCTCACCTCCTCGTTCACACATTCACCTCCTTTAACAGAGCATAACAGTGAGTACAAGGAGCTCAGCACCTTGCCTTACAGTCACACTTGCTCGTAGTCCTTTCTGCACTTAACTCACACTAACTCATGGTTGGAGCATCTTATTCTACAAGGGAGGTTAACAGAGCATGAAGAGGTTCAGCCTCAACACCCTGCCCTTTCCCGGCAGGGCACGCAAGGCTGTGGGCTCCCTCGGGAAGCAGGAGCCAGCTCTTTCCTCAGCACATCAGCTCAGCCTGCATCCTGCTTGATGTCTGGTTGACACCAGGCTTGCGTCTCATAGGGAAGCCACAGGAGTCAGCAGGGCCTGCTCGGGTAAAAGGTGCTCTTTACATGGGGACAAGCAAAGCAAATCACAGCTGCTGGAGCTCAGGTGACTGGATACCGGGTTACAAAGCCAGCTCCCTCCTGTTAACAGTCAGAACGTGGCCGTTTGCTGCCTCATGAGGTGTTTGCCCACATTCCCATGGGATTTATGGATCTGGACTCACGCTGCTGTCGCTCTTACACAGGGTTTGTGCTCTGCTCCCAGCTCTGCTGTCCCTCAGGGTGTCCTTTGTGCCCATCGCCCTCCTAGGGAAGAACTGCTCAATGGCACAAGTGCCTGCATTGCATGAGCTGAGAGGAGAAGGGATTTGTGCCTGGTGGCGGCGCTGGCAGTGCCGGAGCATCCTGGCCCTCGCTGGTCCATAGGGATGAGGGCTGCGGGGTTTGCCCTTTTCTTTGTACCTCTTAGGGGTGATTTCTTACTGAAAGCATCTGGCTCCCCCAGGCACCGGTGAGGCCAAGGGCTGGACCACCCAGGCCACCGGCCCCATCCACAGGGGCACGTGTCTACACTCCCACAACACAGCACTAAGTAAATAAGAAACAGCCCAGGAAGCGAGGGGCGGAAAGGAAGGCACAAAGTGCCAGGGCACCCATGGACTGGGCAGCACCAACAGGGATCGTGAGCGGAACAGGGGCAGGGATGCCCTTGGCGGCATCGCTCTGGGCTTAGCAAAGGTCATGAGAACAGAAGGACTTGGGGGGGTGGTCAATGAGAAGCTCCCCATGAGCCAGCTTGAGCCCAGAACCCCCCCCATGAGCTGGGCTGCACCCGCAGAGCGTAAGGGAGGGGATCCAGCCCCTCTGCTGCGTGAAGGGGAGACCTGAGAGCAGCTCCAGTGCCTGAAGGGGCTGCAGGAAACCTGGAGAGGGGCTTGGGACAAGGGCCTGTAGGGACAGGCCAAGGGGAATGGCTTGAACCTGCCCGAGGGGAGACTGAGATGAGCTCTGAGGCAGAAGCTCTTCCCTGTGAGGGTGCTGAGGCGCTGGCACAGGGTGCCCAGAGAAGCTGTGGCTGCCCCATCCCTGGCAGTGTTCAAGGCCAGGTTGGACACAGGGGCTTGGAGCAAGCTGCTCCAGTGGAAGGGGTCCCTGCCCGTGGCAGGGGTTGCAGCTGGAGGAGCTTTAAGCTCCCTTCCAACCCAAACCATGCCAGGTACAGGCTGGGGATTCCACTCAAAGCAGCAACGGTTTAAGCCCTCAAAACCATCACTGAACAGGAACAGAAGGGGACGAAGGGGGGGGTCATGAGCTTGGCTTCGTCTCTTGGCCTGCAGAAGCCAGGAAGGGAAGGATCCACCCAAGCAAATCCGATCTCTGCAGCAAGGATGCTCCAGGTTTGGCACCTGCTTTAAAACTCAAGACCTCTTTGAAGACTTTTATTGTTTAAAACCTAAAACCAAAGCAAGAACCGCAGTGCAAAACGCAACCAGCAACTGGAGTAACCCGGGGCTGTCTCTTGGAGGGGCTCTATGCCTTATTCAGTGCAAAACACGGGACCTGAGTGATGCTCAGCGCTGCCCGTGGTGCGGGCAGAGGAGGTGGCACCCTTGGGTGCTGCAGCTCACCCTCTCCTTCCCCCGGAGGCTCCAGCAGTGGCTCGGGCAGAGGTGATGCTCAGTCTCGGGAGGCAGCAATGCGGTCCACCTGCAAGAAGGACAGGCCATAAAGAGAACAGAACAGCCCTCGGGGCAGGAGCTGCGGCCGCGATCCCGCACCGGAATGGGAGCCGGCATCCAGGTCCATCCTGTCAGCCACGGGGGTGAACAGCCCTGGAATAGGGGTACCTGCTTTCTGTGGTGCTTAACAAAGGAGGACTTCGTGTGTCTGCACTTAATGGGATGGCTCCCTGTAACTGGGATACTACAGGGATACTCAGCGTGATGGGGGCTAATCCTTGCTCCCAAGGGGGATATGCTCAGCTCTGATTCTCTTTTCCTGCACCTCTGGGATGTGGTGGAGGTTTGTGCATCCCTGTGCACCCTGGGGGGAGTTGGGTGTTGGTGAATCATGGAATCCCAGCTTGGTTTAGGGTTGGAAGGGACCTTAAAGCTCCTCCAGCTCCAACCCCTGTCACAGGCAGGGACCCCTTCCACTGGAGCAGCTTGCTCCAAGCCCCTGTGTCCAACCTGGCCTTGAGCAATGGGCACCCTCACAGGGAAGAGCTTTTGCCTCATCTCCAACCTGAACATCCCCTGTTTCAGTCTGAACCCATCACCCGTTGTCCTATCCCTACAGTCCCTGATGAAGAGCCCCTCTGCAGCATCCTTGTAGCCCCCTTCAGACACTGGAAGCTGCTCTGAGGTCTCCACGCAGCTTCTCTTCTCCAGCCCCAGTGTTCTCAGCCTGGCTCCATACGGGCGCTGCTCCTGTATCTGTGCTTTGGGAACGCCGGGATACAGTCAAAACAGCCTGGGTTGTGACCTCCCAAACTCCATTGGGGAAGGCAGGAACCAGGATTGACCACACCAGTGTCAGCCACAGCCCCTGTGAGGTCGGGAGCTGCTGTGGGTCCCCCAGGACCCCTCTCTTTAGGCTTTTCTACCCATTTCCACCCTGGAAGCAGCATCCTCTCGGCTCCATGGGCTGAGCAGCAGCTGTAGCTCTTCATCTGCTCATCCAGCCATAGTGTAACAGCAGCTGCTTCCCTTTGGAACAGGACTTCAGGTCGTGCTTTCCACAGCCACTGAAACAAGCAAGGCAAAGAGCGCAGCATTCCCAGGCGGGTGAGTCCCATCCCAGCTCGTTTCCCTGCTTGTTCCTACTGATGGGAGCAGTGTTCCTGAGTGTTTCCACGGTGTTAAAGCCCAGGTTCTTGCTGAGGTTCTTGTTAACCCCTGTGCTAACATCAAGCACCCACATCTGCTCAGGAACAGCTCCTCTTGGAGCTGAGTATGTCCAATTGTTCTGCTGCAGCTGGTGCTGGTGCATCAATTGGTCCTTCATTGCTTTTCCATGCAGGCATTGACCCCAGGACCACAGAGACAGGAACAGGAGGGTGAAGTGATGAGGTACAGGGTGCTCCTCGGGCAGATGTGATGGATTTTAAGCTGTTCCAGGGTTAGGAGTGGGTTTGAGCTCTCCTGCTCATCAGGAGCCGTGGTCCTCATTCCAGTGGCATCAAGGGACTCACAATGTCCTTCCCTGGATGCAGCAGTGCCTGGGGGGGGGAAACAACTGCCCCTGTTCTCTGCCTCCTTCCCCTTTGTATCAACACAAACACACTGAGGATGCTCGATCCCATGTGCTCTCCATCCTACATCCCAGCATCCTCCCAGCAGGAGCCGCAGCATCACTTCAGCACAGCCCAGGTCTGGGCTTCATGCAGGGCCATTTCCTGCTCCACAAGGTCTTTGGTCACCCTCCACTTCCACCCATCCCACCTGTGGTCCTGGGGTGCCTCGGGATGCTCGGGAGCACCCGGGAGCCTCCTTATCCCTGTGCTTGGAGCCGTGCTGGGCTGTGAGTGCCTCCAGCGTGTCTGGGCTGGAGGCAGCGGCGGTCGGGATCCAGTGTTGGATTGGAGCTGCCCAGCAGCGTGTTTGTTTGAGCTCGTTTCCATAGGGATTTGTAAGGACCATGGGAACAGAGTTGATCTGACCTAAACAACAAGGAATGAGGCTGAGGAGGGGGGAAAGGGGCCCAGCATGTCTGCTTTGTGGGTCTGATTCTCTTAGGCTGGGTAAGCTCTGCAGGACCATCTTGGCAAGTCCATGGGCTTTCTTCTCCTCCTTTTGTTATTGAAGGCCTGCAGTTCATTCCAGCCATGATAAATGCATGGAAATGAGTCAGAAATTAACTCTTCTTAAGCACACGGGGCAGCTTTTGGGTCAGGCTTGAAGCAGCTCAGAAACCCTTTTGTGCTTGAGCAAGCAGAAAGAGCACAGCTTGCTCCCGACACCCGCGTAGGCACCAGTTCTGTTGCGGTACTAAAGGCACAGGCATTGAGCCTTAAAGAGGAGCCTCGTGGCCTTTTAGCTGCATAGGAAAGGTGTAGGTGAGAAGAGCGAGTCCATTTTATCCAGGGAAACAAATGAGGGTGTTTGGTATCAAGGCCAGAGGGGGATGGAATCTCAGACACTGCTTGGTCACTGCCGTTATCCAGGCCTGGCTTAGCCATGAGCCATCCCGCAGCTGCTGCCTCGCAATGGGCACTATGGGCTCCCCATGGGCTCATCCTCCTCTGCTGGCTCAGCACCCAAACCCCTTCTCCAAACCTGGACTTCAACACTTGTGGAATACAGGGAATGTTCTCGTGGCTGTGCTGTGATTTTGTATTGTAGAGAAGTGGGAGTTAAATGAGTGAAGGTGCAGAAGGCAACACCAACTGCTCTGCCTTAGGGGCTTCCTTCTTGGCTACGAGTGGATAATCATGGCTTGGAATCAGAGTCTGTATTTCAGATAGGACAAAGAGCCTGGGTTTGCTCTCTGAAATGGGGGTTTCCTATTCCTAAGTGGGGTTCAACTGAAGACCAGCAGCTCTGTTTGTTTCATGTAGGGCACTTGATTTTATTCAAAGGGTGAGATACAAAAAAAGGAAGCAAAAAAAAGACAAAACCCAACTTATAAAACACTACAGACAAAGGAAAAGACATCTTCTGCATACAGCACACGACAGGAAACAAGGTACAGACTGGTCCCCACTAACCAAGCCAGCTGGATTATGTACAAGCAGAGGCAGAGAGAGCTAGAAGGGAAGAGATGGGAGTATTTGCCACTTCAAATGTCTGTTTACACAAACTGAATGGAAGGCAAAGAGGTTTCTTTCCTTTTATTCAAGCCAAACACTTCCTTGTTGCTTCTTCTTCCCGTTCCTGATGCAGAGGAGGAACTCCACGCTTGGAGGCAAGTTTGGTACATCCAGGTAGGATCTAAAACCAGCCACAGCTAAACACGGATGGGCTGCTTCGGGACCTCAGTCCAGTCCCTCCCTTCATCCACACACCGAGTGCCTACTCACGGATGGGGTCAAGGGCTGCCAGTGGCAGCTCCAGAGGGGAAAAGCCCAACTTCACACTCGTGTTGGGTTTCTTTATGCCTTTAGAGGCCTCAATCTGCAGCAGTGTTTAGGCCAGGTTTAAGGCTCCAAACTGAGCATCATTACCTGCTGTGTCCATGAGCTCCCTCCCACTTGACTGGGAAATGGTCTGTGCGAAGCTCTTTCATACAGGGGGGTGTCCAGCTCTGGGGCTGGAAGAGCATCCCTGTGTTAGTGGTACCTAAATCCCCTTCAAGTCAGACCAGGCTAAAAGGAAATGGCATTTGCTGTGGCACTGCTGCATCTTCCAGGGACACGGCTGCCCAAGGGCAGGTTTGGGCTCTCGGTAGGAACGTGCACACAGGCAGTACTTATTCATCCAACAACCTGAGGACAGAACTATCCCTAGCCCTTCCTCAGGAGGGAAAAACCTCCCTGACGGAGCCTATTCCCTGTACAACTTAATCATTGGTGTGGAATAGCCTTAGAGCAGGGTGGACTTGGTTTGAGATCTGCTGGGCAGAAACAGCACGTGCAGAGCTGAAGGTTCTCTGGTCTGGTGAGTAAAACCCCTTAAGACCTACAGGCACGTGCTTCTCTTTAAGCTTCTGTTGAGGCAGATGAGGAGAACGGCTCCTTAAACAGAGATAAACTGCCAAAAGCAGCTGCTGTTTCAAATGCAAAGGCCTTTATCCGTGTTTACCTGTGGCTCAATTTTAGGGATGGGGCTATTGAACTTTCAACCACCTCAGTTAGGAAGGAGGGAATTTTACTGGCTCAGTAAGCAAAACATTCATCCTGGAGAGCAGAAGACTGCCTAGCTGTTAATAAATACCACGAGACACCCTAAAGAGTTGCCTAAGGAGAAGAGAAACATCATCTGTTCATCACAATGCATCACACCGAGACGAGATCAGGTAAAGGGAAGCCAAAGGGAGTCCTCTATCCACTCGCACCTCCCAGCCACGCCAACGACGAGCAGTGAGATGCTGAACCATGCCCTACCAGGCTCAGCAGAGGAGTTCTTCGTGGCAAGTGTGCTCCGTGACACTCTTTGCTGTTAAACCTTACACCGAGTAGTGACTAAACCTCTGTCCTGGCAGGTGGGTTTAGGAGCTTCAGGCCTTGTGGTGGTGACCTGGAGGATGCAGGGGGTGAATGCTACTTTCCTTCTGACAGGGAGGAACCTGGCGTGGGTTTTAATGCCTTAAGTTACAAAGAAGAAGGGTTTGTCTATCCCAGCAGAAAGCCAAACAGCTCAGCACTACCTGTCCAGTTACACCGACGGGAGGGCGGACACGTCTAGCTCAGACCCCTGCTCTTTGGTCCTCGTTGTGTACAACTTACTCATGGAACAGCCTGGATTATCCAACTACTGAACAGCAACTTGTATGGGAACAGGGATGTCAAGCATCCTGGTTGTGAGGAGACTTGGGAACCTAGTGGACAGTCACCTGTACAAGGCTTGAGAAAAGCAAAGCTGGCTGCTTCTGTTCTGAGGGGAACAGGAGAAAAAGGGCTTAAATAATCCCTTTGCAGGGTTCTTTTGCATGAGACCCCCCTTTCCTAATGGGAACAGAGGAGGTGACACTGCAAGTCCTTGTGCTGGGGGGGAAACTGCCTGTTCCAGCCCCCTGCCCAACACATCTCACACAAGCTGAATGAGAGGAGAAGAGGAACTGTCTTCACTGTGTTAGCACTGGACACATGCTGGCTTTTCCTTAAGGACAAGCATCATCTCCAGCTGAAGCAGGGAAGTCACTGGTCATGTTTAAGCAGAGGCATGTAACTGGCCTAGTCAGTGTACAAATAAGCTGCAGGATTTACCACTTTGTTCTTAACCAGACACTGGCAGCACAGTGTGCTTGTAGATGAATAGCCTGAATTTGGTGTATGAATAAACACACATAGAACGGTGGAGAAGCTGCTTCCAGCATCTCACACAGAATAAAACTAAGCCTTGAGCTGACACCGAGCTGAAGCTCAACAGTTGCTGTGGTTTCTACATAAACCACAACTGCTACGGACACAGGGGTCCCCTGTGCAGGCAGAACCAGGTTTTAAGGGGCAGTGGCAGTGTTAGAGCCATTCCTCAGGGGCAGTGAGTGATGTGGAACCCTCACCAGCACAGGGCAAGCGTCACGTCACACCTTGTAGGCTTTTGCTTTCTATAGGGTGTTCTAAAGCCAATTCAGAACCCATCAAGCTGGTAGGAAAGCCACCTTTTTGCATGAGGGGAACTACATGGCTGACTGCCCTTTAATGGCCTTGGAAAAGTCAGTGTCGAGTCCTGAAGGTGGATTTTGTGTGTCATTGTTGATTCTCTGCAAGCTTATGAAACTATCACCAAGGTCTGCATTTCTGCTGTGTCTGTAGAGCCTTTCCTAGCCTTTAAACCAGCTGAATTGGACACAAGTCACAACCCAGAACCTGTTTTCATTACAGCACTGGGGCTAAGGCAGCGAGCCTCAGGAAGGGAACTCCAGTGCCCTCTCTGCTGCAGATACAAGGCAGAAACTCTCTCCTACACATTCTGACTAGTCAGTGACCTACAGCAGCACAAGGCTGGGTCCTCAGGACGTGTTATAGTGCCACAGTGCTCAGTTCAAGGCGGGGGATCCTCAACACAGGCAGACTTGTACTTAAAAAAGCCCAAACCAGCAGCAATGAGACGCCAGCACAGACTGAGCACTGCTGGTTTTCCTTCTTCTCCCACTTGGAGCCTCCACACCAGGCTGGCCACAGCTTCCATTTCTACTCGAAGGCGTGAGTTCCACTGTCTTCACAGGCACAACTACAGGTCTACACTGGTGTTACACGGGGCTGTGGCCCACCGAGTCCACACGATTGTCACTGGCAAAGTATTTGGCACACATAAAATCCTGCTGAAGCCACGCTGCTTTCTTAGCACATGAACTTAGGAGGCTGTGACAGGTCAGTTGAACTCCCTTTTGTACATGAGGCAGAAATTTACCCCCCCCATGGTATCTGTTAAACTATCTGCACAAGCATGGCCAGTAGCAGCTCTTGTTCCCGTTGGATACTCTGGTACCCTGGTTCACTGCCTGAGAGCACGACAGGTAACATGTTCCATGGCGTCTCATCAACAACTGGAGTGAGCCACAGTGGATAAGAAACAATGACATTGCTGTAAAGGGGAGGCCCCTTCCCTAGAAGGCTCAGTCATCTTTAAAGAAGACCACTGAACATCGTTCATGGAAGTCTATAGTTCAAAAAACCCCAAAGCTATTGACATAGCACGTGGAATCAATCTGACAATCACTAATGTAATGGAATTATGGTGATCTTATACACAAACAACGATTTACCAAAATAAGATTTACCTAGGGGACTTTAAAATCGAGTTATTTTGGTACCAAAAAGAAGTCTTTCATTTAATCCCCCTTTTGCCCCTATGATTCAGATGATCTTTCACTCTACAGTTACGGACTTGGCCAGATTTCTTGGAAAATCAACCTGCAGAGAGGGAGGAGAAAGAACACGCTCGTGAGTATTCACACACTTTCTGTTTGGGTATAACCGTAACGTGTGGAACGGTTGTTCTCTGTTTAAACAGAAGATTTGAACATATTTGCATGTTTAGGACAATCTGTGCAGGAAAAGTCCATAAACCTCATTGTCACGACTCCACTGTTGAGAGCTAAGGAGTGAGTCCCTTTACTCGGCATTGCTACAGTGCTCACGTGATAAAAGGTCACTGTGATACAAGGCAGAGGCCAGTGCCTGTATAAAGATCAAACCCCTGACACAAGCAGACTCTGTCACACATCCTCCTGTGTCCTGTCACCTTCCTTTCAGCTCCCTGCAGCCACTGTGTGCTCACACCGGAGAACAGCCACGGGTCCAAACCCCAAGTGCACAAACTCAGCCCAGGGCACTAGAGAACCTTCCAGTCCTGTTTGGAACGCCAGCTCCATGTAACCTGCCCTCCCCACAGCTCCAGCAGTTATACAGACACCCCCCAGACTTCCAACATCTCCCAGCACATCTCTTCCAAACCTGCAGCAAACACGAGCACAGAAGGGAAGGAATGCTGTACTTACATCATATCCTCTGAGAACTGCAAGGTGGAAAGCCAGGAGCTGAAGGGGGATAACGCTCAGGATCCCCTGCAGACAGTCCACTGAATGGGGAACTTTGATTGTTCTTTTATTGTTCTTAATGGTCTCGATGTCTTCCTTATCACAAATCACAACGGGTCGCCCCTGCAACAAAGGGAAACGTTGGAGAAAAACAGGTCTGGAAGGTTTTTACTTCTGTTCAGAGCACCAGTAGCAAGAACTCAGTTTAGAACAAAACAGCTCAGCATCCCATGGGCATCCCTGTAGCGTGTTTTAAGGGGCAAACAAACTACATGAGGCTTCTGCCCAGAGTATCTACTGAGCTCCCGTTTCAGTTGGTGGTACCAAGGTAAATAGTCTGGGTGCTCTTTAAACTGCTTCGATATTAAAAGCACCGTTTGTGGTGCACTGTGCACTTGTGCAGGTTACTCACTTGCCGTGCAATGACCTGCTGCAGAGCATTCTGGCACTTGGCATACGTGTGGTCTCTCATGATGATCATGATAACGGGCATGAGTTTGTCCACCAGCGCGAGAGGGCCGTGCTTCAGCTCCCCTGCCAGGATCCCTTCCGAGTGCATGTAGGTGATTTCTTTGATTTTCTGAAGGGAGAATACATAATTCATGAACCTTTGGACAAAACCTTGTGATTTTGGTTTAACTGTCTCTGTGGTGTCTTCCACTTTCTCTGTATTACGGTAAAAACATGTTCTGGATCTGGGGAGAGCCAGAACATCAACAAGGGAGCCTGAAAGCCCACATCAGAGCAGCGCATCTGGGCTGAGCTGCTCTCAGCCCATCCACACTTCAGTTCTAGCACCAAGCCCACCACAGGCCTTATGATTTGGCAACATATTGATCATCACAGCCTTGAACTGGGCAGGCAAAGACAAAGAGGATGCGTTTGCATGTCAGTGGGTGACAGGACAACAGCAACCTCCTCCAAAAGTCACTGCAGTAAGAATAATTGGGTACAGAAAGTACATGCCTGGTTTTGGACACTGAGCATGGCTGGAAATGCCACCCCAGCAGTTCATAGGGTGGTTTTATCCTGCTCCAGTGAAGCATTCCCAGTGTGAATGTGGAAAATACACCTTTCAACCCACTGTAGCCTATGGCTATTCCCTGACTGGGGTCTCAGCAGCGATATGCTGTGTTTTAGCTGTTTGGCTCCTTGGGTCAGCCAACATGCAGTAGCTGTTGGCTGCTTTAAAACAGCTTGTAGCCACATGTAGTTTCCTGCATTTCCATGGAAATCTGAAGTCCCCAGCTAAGTGTGTTTGAGCCAGCTTTAAAGCAAGAAATCTCTTACCAAAGCTCCCTCGAGACATGTAGCATAATGGTAGCCACGTCCCATGATGAGAACTGACTTCTGATGGTATAGCTCCGTGGCCAGCTTCTGGATCTCATCATCCATGCTCAGCACTTCTTTAATTAAGTCTAGGAGGAAAGAGAGGAATTAGCTGTGCATGTTTATGTGCCTGTGCCTCTCATGCTACAAATGCTCTTTATTCTTCATATCCAGAGAGCAGTAACTTGCACACAGACTGGACTCAGTGTTTTAATAGTCCAGTTTAGTGGTTTGAAGACATCAGAGAGAACACAGGAGCCAAAATTATTGCTAATGGTCACCCTGCACTCATCTGATCCCCTTGGTCTTTCAAAACAAGGCTCAGGCCTTGCTGAAGCTCATCTGTGCTGCTGAGTTTCACTTGGTGAGACACAATCAGTGCAGCAGTTTCCTACCTGGCAGCCCCTTTAGCCCACGCATGATTTCCTTGCGCCTCTCCTGCATCGAGATTCTGTCATCACACATCATCAGAGCAAACATCACCAAGGAGACAAACTGGCTGGTGTAGGCCTAGGAAGGGGAGGAGAGAGAGAAAACACATCACTACAACAAGTAACCCAGTGGTTGCCACCTGCTGTGTGAAATCCTTAGACTAGCTGTTGGCTTTATCCTTCCTATGGTACCAAAAAGCAGCTTTCAGTCCAGTTAAGTAGCCAAGATGAACACGAAACTCACAGGGAAATCTCACTGGAGCAAATCTTAAATGGAGGCATGAAATGGCACTGGGGCAAATCTTAAATGGAGGCATGAAATGGCACTGCCTCCTCATGCTCCAAGAGATGAAGATACAACGAGCAAAATGGTATATTTCTAAGATTCCTATCAAATCCTATTTTGTGACCTGGCCTGTGTCCTTCTCTACTGCAAATAAATGCTGACAGCATTGAAGCTGGGCAGAGCCATGGACTGGAGATGTACAGTGAAGCCCAACAGCACTGGAAGGTTTCTGGACCCCATTTGAGGAACACAAAGGCACTGACATGGTCATTTCCCACCCCTCTTCTTTAGTGAGTGGTGCCATTGACTTTGGGGGATAAGCAGCTGCACAGGCAAGTGAAATCAGTGCTCAAGTTGAGGCAACTGTGTTCACCAAACCAGAGGCACAGCATCACACAGCTGCTGCAAAGGCCTTATAACACAAATGTCCTGACAGTGATCAAACTTTCATGCTGCTATACCAGGGGAGACTTAAACAGCTCGGAAGGAATCTAGAAGAGCTTCAGTTGTGCTGACTATAGCAGAGTCTGACAGGGACCATGAGTACTTAGTTCAGGTGCAGTTGATGGTTACAGAAGCAAATGGCACCAAATAGTCCCTAACAATGCTTGGCTTGTTCATAATGTGCTCTCAAAATGAAGTTCTGGAGAACCTTAGGGCAGAATCTTTTCAAGTTCATGTTTCACATACACACAATGATGGTAACTCCCCACATCACCACAGAGAAAATGCCATTTCCCCTTATCTCCAAACTGCAGTGATGGCTGCATGAGACAAGCCAGGGACAAACAACTCGTTCAAGAGTTTCTTGTAAGAGACTCATGAAGTTTCCATGATCAAATTCCCCAATGAACTATTAAATGTGGCTTTTGGCTGCATTTATGTAACAGATTGACATCATCTCGCCTCTAAATATAACTAAATCAAAGCAGATTTCACCAGGCAGCAGCACTTCATCAAAATGAAATGCAGCAAAGCAAGTTTATACTGTATCATGTGTAGCAGATGCATCAACCACATGATAATTCCATTGGGTGGACATACATACTGGTAAAACACCATTCCCCCAGTACAAAAAGTATAGTTTTAGTATCACACTTTCTTTAGTAAAGCAGTGCCGTTAAGGGCACTTACATGAGGTCAGAGTTTCCATAACCTTGTCTTTTAATATCCTTTTTCATCTTTAGACCTTAAACTGAGTTTGCACCTTAAGACAAACGATGGCAAAGAGGAGAGAAGTGCTCAAGGCCAGGCTGGATGGGGCTTGGGGCAAGATGCTCTAGTGGAAGGTGTCCCTGCCTGTGGCAGGGGTTGGAACTGGATGAGCTTTAAGGTCTCTTCAGCCCAAATCCATTGATTATCAACACTTTAGGAAGGAGCTTCATTAATCAGTGGGGTCTGTACACTTGTGACTGACCTTGGTACTGGCAACACCGATCTCTGGTCCTGCATTGATGTGGACGCCGCAGTCTGTCTCCCGTGATATGGAGCTGCCAACTGTGTTGGTTATTCCTACAGTTAAGGCTCCTCTTTCTTTGCAGTACCGAAGACCCATCAGAGTATCTGCTGTCTCACCTGGGAAGACAAGTATGGACAATGCTGTGGGTCAGTACCAGTTACTGCTCTCACTGCAGATGTAAACCACAGTCATTTCCCAGCTTGAACCTTAGAGGTTTGTATTTGCCTGCAAGTCGGAGGAGCCAGTAGTTGTGTTTTACCCTAAAGAGATGACAGTGAAATCTAGAAAATACAAAACCCAACAGTGTTTGGTGTAGGTAAAAGTCAGGATTCTGCAGTGATTAAAAAACAGCAGCAAAAGGCAGTCTCCAAGTGCTGTTCCTTTCACAGAAACAACTTTCTTCCTATTCCTGGTTAATAAAGACTCACCTGGGGCAGGCTGCGGTGGGGGGAAATGTGCTGGGGATACCTGGACATCACCCAGCTGAAGCGGCTGCCATGGCACTAAGTTACAACCACCTCTTCATCCTCCCACCACCCTACTGCCACTGGAACTCATGGAACATCAGCTGCCACACGACAGCACCACCACATGAGCTTGTGGAGTCTGTTATCAAAGAGGTTATGTCTGAAACTCATCATTCCTGTTCCAAATGGCACTATGCAAACACAGGCTGAGGTCCAGCTTCACTTAATGTGTTGATTCAAAAACTAGATATAAAGGCAGCAGAAGAAGTTGGTTTAAAGAACATGATGGGAGGACAGGGCAAAAAAACCTTGTGCTGAGGATGCAGCAGCCCTGGCTGTGAGCTGAGCTCCAGAGATGGGACTAGAAACAGAAGCCACTGTGAATTCCATCTGGTGTTACCAGTGTGCTGTTGTCCTAAAAGGACACACCTCTCCTGAGCACTCCTGCATGCCTGAGGTGACAACAGAGAGCAAGGCCCCCAAGGTTAGCTTGGTACACGTCTCCTTCAGCACACCCCTGTGTGAGAACTGCTTGGTGTGCTGCATCCCCAAGAGCACGTCATGCAGGGGGGGGAATCTAAGGCAAGAGGAACAGATTTATGGGTGGGGGCAACTGGAGTGATCTGAACTCAGAATTTACTTTGGGTTTGTGTTGTGTGATGACCAGGCTCAGGTTCCTGGAATACCTTTGTCAGCTGCCACATCCAGCACCTCAGGGGAAAGCTACATCCCTGCTGTGCCTCAAAGCGGAAGCAGAAGCACCCCCACGTGTAGTCAGAAACCCAGGGGGGTAAACTTTACCACGAGGCTCCCCACAAAGGGGATATTCTGAATTACTGGGATACCAAGAATGCAACACTGCTACCAAAATAGAATTCTAACTATGGAGAATAAGGAAGGAATAGTTCTGGTGTCAAAGGTGAAGAACAGTTATGAAAACCCATAATGGCAAATGCAACTAAGAGGAAAAACAATACTGTAGTTTTGTATTGCAATTGTCCTTGAAAGTATTCTGAATATGATACACATTGCTTTTTTCTTTAGTGCTTAAGTGTGTCTTTATCTCATATTCCATTCCAAGGTCGTATTTTTTGATGCTTGTGGGTATTCCATTTCTTTCATGGCTCCAGTCCACCACAGGGCTCAGTATTTGGTAGTGCTTTAACCAGAGAACTACAGCTACTGAAAAGACACCATCGAGCTGCCTTTACCAGAGCTCAAGAGAATGGTGATTGATGGAATACCTCCTCACAGAGAAGGGAAACAAAACTGCTGTTACCATATGTAGGACCCAGCTAAACAAAATCCTGCTCCAGCGTGCAGAGGGACGGGAGGAGAACCACTCTGTTTCTTCCCTGTCTCCAGTACCTGCGTGCCAATTGTCTCACACACATCCCATGTGCAACCCCCCAGGCAGGCACAAGAATTTGGCCCTAAAACCTTTTCCCTCTCAAGTTCACATTTACAGGGAAGAGGGGAGGCAGTGGCAGGGGGGTCAAGTGAGACCCTACCTGACTGGCTGAGGAAAAAGCAAACATCATCTCTGAAGACAGGAGTGTTTCTATCCAAGAAGTCGCTGGCCAGCTCCACCATAACAGGTAATTCAGTCAGTTCTTCCAGAACCTGGCGGGTCTGGTAAAAGGAGATGTAAGAAAGTGACATATTACATCATGTGTAAAAAAAAAATGAGTGTTTTGAGCACCAAAAAAAAGCCTTCTGGTTGCCACACACTGGAAAATATTACTATCAAAATAGCCTGTGAAAACAAGTGCTGAGCTGCACTTTAATTACCCACAGTCAAGTCGCACAACCACCCCCGTGCAAAGTGACCCTGCTCCTGGCACCACACAGAGCCTGTGAGGCCAATTCCTCCCTCACATATAGACTGGTCTTAAATAGAATCATAGAATAGTTAGGGTTGGAAAGGACCTTAAGATCATCTAATTCCAACCCCCCTGCCATGGGCAGGGACCCTCACCCAATTCCATGTCAGCTTCCCACAATCCAAGCCCTAAGGAAGGCAAAGCCTATCCCTTCCCCATGGAGAGGGGCTCAGCAGCTCTTCCCCACCAAGTAATTCCTGGAAAAACCAGCCCCAGGTGAGGATCTGAAGCTGGTGGGATGCTGTCCACCAAGAACTGATGCATCAGATCTTGTTTTGCTTTGTATTTTTGCAGTTCACAGCTTTGGCATACTCCAAACTACAGAAGTAGTGCAGCACGGTGCTCTGACACTTAAGAGGACAATTAAAACTGTCCTCCTGGCATAACTGCAGTTTATTAATGTGCTTTTGCTTAAAATAAATATATTCAGTATGCCCTCCAGAGAACAATCAACCAAAAAACAAACTGTGCAAAACATTTATTCCAAAACTCCATCAAATCAGTCTCACCTGGTTTAGAATAATACAAACTCAAACTGGCCTCCAGACCCAATGTGTCGTGGTGGAAGAGTTGATTCTGGTTCACTATATGTGTTTGAGAATTAGGGTACCTAGTACACACCTCATACATATTTCACTTCCATAGACATTTCCTTGATCTGTTTCCCTTAACATCTGTGCTTCTTTCTCTTCTCCATCACTTACCTACTGCTACCTATATATTATAAAATAGAGGGTGTCCTTCTATCAGGCTATGACTGGTATTGCTGAAGAACTCTGCAACTCTTTGCTGGCCCTTGTAAACCCATGAACATCACTGTGTTCTGCAGCACATCTGAGAGAAGCTCAAGGATTCCTCTGTGAAGCTGCAGAGGGCTTTTAATTGCAATATTATGGGCTGCCAAGCTACAGTCTGGAAAGGCTCCATCTACAGCCATTGCGTTTTAACCAACCATGAGGTCAATCCCACACTGGTGGCTGACACAGCCAGAGCTGCTTCTGTCTGGTACAAAGTGAAACCTCTCCTCTGAGCTGGGCAAGCACAGTGATGCCTCTGAGCAGGAGCCATTGCCGTCTCTGTAAATAGCAGAGGAGGAAATCCTCCCCTGCTGCAGCATTTGCAGCCTGCTCTTGTTTGTCTCCTCCCTTGCCAACTGTCTCCTACGACAGAGCAGGTTTGGGGTTTTAAAGCAATAAAGTCCTAGGCAACATCTTCAGAAGTTCTTCAGCTTTTCTTTTCTCCTGCTGTTGCTGGGGAACTGAAAGCCTGCTGTATGCAGCTTTCAAAAGGGTCTCCACTCAGCAGGGTGGACTTGCTCAATCTTAACCTGAATCATAGAACGGTTTGGGTTGGAAAGGACCTTAAGATCTTCCAGTTCCAACCCCCCTGCCATGGGCAAGGACACCTCACATTAGACCATGTCACCCAAGGCTCTGTCCAACCTGGCCTTGAGCACTGCCAGGGATGGAGCATTCACCACTTCTCTGGGCACCCTGTGCCAGCGCCTCAGCACCCTCACAGTAAAGAACTTCTTTATCTCCAATCTGAACTTCCTCTGTTTAAGTTTAAACCCATCACCCCTTGTCCTACCCCTGCAGTCCCTGATGAATCAATCCTTAACCTGCCTGACACACACAACACTGCCTGCAGCTCAGGACTGGCCACTCACCGCAACCCCAGCGTGGTAACTCGTGCCACAGGCAATGAGGATTAAGCGACGACACCTCTGAATCTCCTTGATGTGATCCTTCAACCCACCAAGGTTTACTGCAAGCAAGATTCAGAGAGACCGTTAGGGTGACCAGGTAGCACCAGTGCTGACACAGAGCCTGTCACCATCCCCATCAACCACTTGCCAAAAAGCCATCCCCAAAGGCAATCTTGCCACCAGTAATTCTGGAAGCGCTCCCTGGGAGACAGGCACATCATCTTACACCAGCATGTTTTAATCTCCCATGTCATCACCCACTTCCTCCTCCGTAACTACTGGATACTGAGCCCTACATCTCAATTACCAGTGTAGTCATCAAAGTTGACCCTTCCTCTCATCGTATTAACGACAGATTCTGGCTGTTCAAATATTTCCTTCTGCATAAACGAGCTGAAGTTACCTATGAAAGAAAGAAAGAAACAAAATCTCCTTGTAATCTACATTTTTCCTGTGTACATAGGGAAAAGCTTGAACCAGAGCCACTGTTGGGCCAGCGACCAGTCAGGAATCATTAAGCTGATGCTTCTTGTTCTGCCAAAGCATCTGCTTACGGGGGAAGCTAGACTGAAGTTACTAGGATGTGTCAGTCAAGGGTCAGATCTGCAACTGCAAGCCTGTTAGGGATCCATATTGGAAAAATGGATGCCTCCAAGCAGGAGGCAAAGCTCTCTGCCCCCCAGTTCTCTCCTTTATGGTGTTATGTTAGCAGCTAGAATCACAGAATGGTTTAAGCTGGAAGTGACCTTCAAGATCATCTCGTTCCAACCCCCTGCCATGGCACAGACTGCTTATTCATAATGAAGTTGAAGAAATGTACTGCTTCCCCCCTTACTTTGGTATATGAAATAAGCACAGCAATCTGTGCTTCCATTTTCATCTGTTCTACATAAGGTGAGCCCTAAATCTCAATTACCAGTGTAGTCATCAAAGTTGACCCTTCCTCTCATTGTATTAACTTCAGATTCTGCCTGCAAGAGCTACCTTACTATTGGAAGTGTCCAAGGCCAGGTCCCAGCAGATGCAATAGAGGGAAGTCCCAGATGAATGAACTTTGTTCACCAGGAGGGCAATAAAGCACTGGAACAAGGGCTCAGCAGGCCGGGGGATTTCTGTCCTTGGCAATACCCCAAACCCGACTTGAACAAGCACCATTAACACTCTGACCTACTTGGCCCTGCTTTTAAACCACGGACTCGCCCAAGGGACCTCCAGAGGCCTCTTCCAACCTGATTCATTCTGTGACTCCAGGGAGGACCCGTGCATCTCCACAGGTGACAGCCAAAGGACTTTACCCTTCATAATCTGCTGAAGCTCCATCTGCAGGGTTTGGACAGCCCGCCCAGGGTGGTCGCCTGCCGTGCGCTTAATACGATGGATGGAAAGCCGGCCGTCGACCACAGCAGCTACATCATCATCCTCCAGGAAAATCACTCTGTTGGTATGCTCAATGACAGCACTACGAAAGCACACACCACTTGCCATAAGACACTGTTTCTCACAGGCAGATGAGGGCTGCAGCCCCATTTCTAATCCAACCTACAGCTTTTGAGGCTAAAAAGTTGCTCACGTCAATGGAATTTCTGTTAAAAGAAGGCAGGTTCTGTAAAGTACATTTCCACACTGCCAATATAACTGGATTTTTTCCACCTAACTCATTATTCTGCTTTAAGAAGAAACTAGGAACTCCTCGGACAAAGCAGCACGTGTAGCACTGGGATCTGACTGTTAGGAGGTAGCAAGCAGGCAGAAACTTGCTGTAGCACACTGGGGTGCTTGACTGCAGATGGAGGTTCCTTTCTTGCCTTTTGCAGTGAGAAGCCACTGTTCCTGCCTGCACCTCACTGTCCCACTCTGTAAAACTGGGGACAGCTCACCCACCTCTTAAAGTCCTCAGAGATCAGTGTAGAAGCACTCGGAGGATGAGGTACTATCAAACACCTTTCCCTGCCTGCAGTTTACCTGGGGAATGCCAATGTTGGAATCCATCTTCAGCCAGGGTTTAGGGTGTACTCTCACAGCTGATGAAGGTAAGCTGCTCTAAAACCCATCAGCTCCCTGGTTTACTAAGTTCTGCTCTGACCTTGGGCAAGTCACTGAAAAGCTGTTTAAAATCAGAACCCATCAGTGTGTCCTGAGACCCTCCCAAATGCTCCGAGTAGAGCTGCAGAAGTCACGCAGGGCAGTGCTTTCACGTTCCTGAGCATGTCCCCAATGTAGAGAAACCCAAAAGCTCTGGTAAGAGCTGCCCAATTAGCCTTCATTCTCTCCATTGGGATTAAAATCAGCCACCTTTGATGCTAAAGGAATTGCACACATGAAGAGATCCCTGGGGAATCAGCAGTTTGGATCTGGGCTGTTCATTCAGTCAGTGCTCTCTCAGGTTTCCTATCATTCACCTCAGAAATGTTATCAACAGATGTGCTTGACGAAGGGTAATGCCATTGTGGGGTGAGCCTTCATTCCTTTAACAGAAACCCTCATCTAATCCCCCTCTGTCTCTGTCAGGGCTGTGGTAACGGGTTCACATTTGTGAAGTAACAGCCCCGTACACAGAGTTTACGTTACCCAGGACAAAACCACAGCCACCCCTTTGCCTGTTCAAAGCCTTACCTTTAAACAGGGTATTTTTACACACACTAAAAGGCTCTGCAGCACATTACCTAGCATCAGAAGCAAAGTAGTACTCCACAGCTTTCTCCTCCACAGGGAAAAGGCAGGTGGTGCTGTCCACACGAGACAGGTTGCAGCTTCCCTTCTTGTCCTTCCCTAGAAGACATAAAGGTCAGGGACCGCACGTGCCGACACACCGGAACGCGGCTGCAGCATCAGTGTCACCACAGGCCCCAGGAGTACCAACATGAAGCAGTATTTAACTGAGCAGCAGAGCAGCACCCGCCTTAGGGGGCCCCTTCCCAGTTGGCTTGCAAGGCTCTGGATGTGCTTTTGAATTCAGCCTGCAATGTAACGTTAGCAGGGAGCTTAAGTAGAGAGGAAAATGTGAGTGAAAGCTCATGTGTAGCTCTGCTGGGAGAGGATTCAAGCTGCTTTAGAAGCAGTCACATTTACTGAGGGTTTCCTGATCCAATCTGCCCTGTTTCATCATTCCCAGTTTCTCCTGTGCTCCTGCTGCACTCCCTTTCCTGAGGCTGTGGGAAACGGAGCAGGGTTGCTCTTTCTTTGTCAGTTATCTCTCAGAGCTGCTGCCTGAGCAACTACGGGGTTCCAGTGAGCACATGTAACCCAAACTGAGTTTTGTCCGGTGAAGCTAATGCTTCCCAGCTCAGGAAATCCATGATTAAGTACCTGGTGGTGTTCCTGAGCTACCAAACACAACCACTGCATTCCGATCCAAAAAGCTGGCAAAGCACTGTGAGTCCTATGCCGTTGCCAGGGATGGAAATAGGTGGACACAGAACTGAGAGTCAGCTTAGTAGAAAGCCTTTAAAGAAGGGCAGTGGTTGAGCAGGGATCCTTTCTGAGGTATTCCAGCAATTCCCTCTAATCCTCCATATACTTTTTGGTGGCAAAGCCCATCAGGAATGCAGGTGAGGACCAGGACACTTACTGCTCTGCACTCACCTTGGACAGAATGAGCTGGTTGTCGTGCAGGGCACGGTAAGAGGTGAGAGGGATTGTGCAAAATGTGACTATTGCCAAAGAATAACACCACTAAAGTGCCTGTTATATTTATTCCTGAAGCTCTCGTGTTGTGTTTCACCCACCGGACACCAATCTGATTCAGGGACGTAAGCAGAGCTCATGAGGTTTGGATTTATCCTTCTGTAGAGGAAAACTACTGCTTTCATGTTGATACTCCTTAAGGAAGAAGATTCCACTCAACCAAGAATTTAGAGCCTTCCAGTTCAGTACATGAGGGAAACAGCTCCTTTATTGTTGAGTTGAGGCAGGAAAGGCTGATTGGCAGTGAGAAAGGACAGAGCTCCCCCCCCAGCAGCACCCCACCTTGATCAGAACATGCAAATTTGGTTCTCAGATCAGCACTTTGCCCTGCACTGGCTTTATTATGTTGCATTGCTTTCCTGTATTGTGGCTCCTACCTGGAACGTGTGGTTACTGTGCACGTGCACTACAGATCTATCTGACCAAGAAGGGGTTGAGAAGTTCCAGTGAGTATTATCAGCCAATTGCAGTTGTCACCCATGGGTTTGTTCACAAATTGTCCATTTCTCTATAGGTAACCTGCATCTTTGCTCTGCAGCACCTACCTCCTATTGACTACAATTTGGAAGCAACACAGCCTTCAGCTTTCATTCTTTCCCTTTCAAATTAAAGGCTGGAGGAGACATCATGGAGACTTCACACAGGTAGGGTAAAAAATGGGTGAGGGAGTCTCAGTTGTTCAGAAAAGCCTCTGAAAGCTGAGGGACTTTGGTTCTTAAAGCCCCCAGGACTTATGGTCAACCTGCCTTAATGCTTTACACTGACTGAAGAGGGAAAAAAGAAACAAAGCCTCACCTAATGGATGCTGGAGAGGGGCTCTTCATCAGGGACTGTAGCAATGGGACAAGGGGTGATGGGTTCAGACTGAAACGGGGAGTTCAGGTTGGAGACAAGGCAGAAGCTCTTCCCTGTGAGGGTGCTGAGGCGCTGGCACAGGGTGCCCAGAGAAGCTGTGGCTGCCCCATCCCTGGCAGTGTTCAAGGCCAGGCTGGACACAGGGGCTTGGAGCAAGCTGCTCCAGTGGAAGGGGTCCCTGCCCGTGGCAGGGGTTGGAGCTGGGTGAGCTTTAAGGTCCTTTCCAACCCAAACCATTCTATGATTCTAATGTTTGGGTTCAGGTAAAGCAGCTCCCAGTGGAGCAAACACACTGTTCCCTTTGAACAACCTGAGGTTTGTTTCTCCTCCAGCAACAGTGCACAGATTTCACTCCCAAGGCCATGGGCTGCTGAGGGGGGCATCACAATTACTTCTTAAACCAAGAATCAGTTCCTTTCCTCTTACAGAAGAGCACTCTCCTGCTTCAGATGTGAACTTGGTTCATCGCATCACACTTGATGGGTTTAGCCTTTAAAGGAACTGAAGTAGTTAATGTGCATTAAAAGTGGTTCACCCTAATAAATGAGCAAAGGGAAGGAAGTCCCAGCCTCAGGGCAACCTTAATGCTTCTACCAGGAGCTGCAACTCACACTCCTGCTACAACCAGGAGGGAGGATGCAGCTCTTTGACAATCTAACCCAAACTATCCTACAATTCTATGACCATTAGCAGCCTCCTAACAGGGTTTCCACTCTCTTAAGGGTAGAGGGTTTAAGGCAATTGACTGTTTCCTTCTATAATCAGAGCAGCAGGGAGCACACAGCACGAGCTGCACCAAGGCACCAATTGTGCACACATGCTGAGAGTTGTGTCAGAAGATTTGAAATGGGATGGGTGGACTCATGGGTGGATTGGTTTCATCGATCCAGAAGAAATTCCCACACATTTCACTGCATGGAAAGCAATAACCACATAGTAAAGACACAGTGCATATTTGTCTCATTCGTGATTGCTTTCCTAAGGAGCCGGAGGGTTTGTCTGAAATTTGGGAGTATTAAATTGTCTCTCGTAGGCACCTTCCTCCATTTTTATGGATATTCCATCAAAAGAATGATCCATAGATTGCACAGCTGAAAGTGTAATTGGGGGAAAAGAAACTGTCAAACACCAAACTGGAGAGCATCAGTGAAAAAATACATACATACAATTGAGGATATCCAACCCAGAGCAACCACAGCACAGCTTACTGGTGCCCAGAGAACCAGGCCAGTGACTGTATGGGTTCAGCCTTCTCTGACAACAGGAAATTATGGGGTCATTTAAAAGAGGAGGGAAAGGACAAATAATTCTTAAGGCACTTGTCATTTTCGAGGGGGCACCCACATGTCTGCAGTGCTTACACACGTGTGGAAGATGGAGGGACAATGAGCCACACACACGGTACCAGCGTTCTGCTTGTTAAAAGTCACACTGGGGATAGGGGAAAGGTTTGTGACAGTGGAAAGCTGGCACAGCACAGACATTTCTGGTCTTGAAAGCAGCCAGGCTTCTGAATGCCAACATGCCACACACAAAACATGAACCCTGGCAGTGTTCAAGGCCAAGCTAGAGGGAGCCTTGGGTGGCACAGTCTAGGGTGAGTTGTCCCTGCCCATGGCAGGGGGTTGGAGCTGGATGACCTTAAGGTCCTTTCCAACCCCAACCATTCTGTGATCTAAGTTTAACGAAACTGTTACCTTTACTATCCTATTTTACTCTATTCTGCCACATTAAGATGTGTTTTCTTTGCAACCACTGAACATTAAAGCTTTGATTACACAATAGAGACTAACTTGAGTACACGGTGGTTAAAACTGACTTAAAAACACCCCAAAATCTCATTTTTGTAATGGTTTCATTTGCAGATGAAAGTTTGAACGAGTTAATATGTATTCCAATGCCTGTGAAACCCTGTGCTGCCGTGACTGGAGACAGGCTCCAGGGATGCTCCCACTTACCCGTCCGGTAGAGGATGGGGATGTGGTCGGTGGAGAGCTTGTGCTCGCTGCGCACCCCGATAAGCAGGGGGCTGCCTCGCCTGCAGGAAGACACAGAGTTAGAGCCCAAGGTGCCCCAAGATTCATCTGACCCAATGGAGCCACTGTTCTACAGCACAGCACTGAAATGGGCTGAAGAAGAGCAAGCTCCTTCCATAAAAGCACTCCTTTATGCCATATAGGGATGCAACATGGATGTTCTTTCCCAAAGCAATACCCACCTGGTCCCAACTGCTTGACCAGGATAATGAACACTTTTGAAGACAAGGGCGAAAGCACCTTCCTGGAACAAGAGAAACACAAACTGTTCATCCCATCCTTACAGAGGCAAAGAGCAGGTAAAAGCAGTACCAGAACTTTGGGGTGTCTGCTCAGGTCTGGTGCCAATGGGTGAGACACCATGATCTGCCAGCACAATACATCCCTGGTCTTGGCTGCCACACCTCCTGTGTGAGACCTCACTTGCAGTACTGTGCACGGTTCCAGGGTCCCCAACATAAGGATGCAGAGTTGCTGGAGCAAGCCCTGAGGAAGCCACGAGGATGCTCGGGCCCAGAGCAGCTCCCGTATGGAGCCAGGCTGAGAACATCGGGGCTGTTCAGCCTGGAGAAGAGAAGCTGCGTGGAGAGCTCAGAGCAGCTTCCAGTGTCTGAAGGGGGCTACAAGGATGCTGGGGAGGGGCTCTTCATAGGGACTGTAGGGATGGGACAAGGGGTGATGGGTTCAGACTGAAACAAGGGAAGATCAGGTTGGAGATAAGGCAGAAGTGATTTATGTGAGGGTGCTGAGGCGCTGGCACAGGGTGCCCAGAGAAGCTGTGGCTGCCCCATCCCTGGCAGTGTTCAAGGCCAGGTTGGACACAGGGGCTTGGAGCAAGCTGCTCTAGTGGAAGGGGTCCCTGCCCGGGGATGGATCCTTGCAGATGGGTCCTGTTCCTGAGCACCACTCAGCAACAAGGGGAGCCACACGCTAGGCAGTGCGGTTCCCACAAGGGGTCAGCATCTCTTCCAGATGGAGGCTGCAGGGAAAATCCGAGATCCAGACTTCTTTTCACTGCACTTAACTCCCACTCCATCCCACGTCAGCTCGCACCCCCTGCCCATTCACCCCACAACCCACCAGGGACCCGCTGCCTCAAGATACTTCTATGCCCCAAAACGTGGCCATTTCTCTCCCAGGGAATGAATCATGTTAAAGAAAACCCAACATATGCCTTGGATGAACTGTTGGAGGTAGGAAAGACAAAACCACACCATAACATGTGCCGTAGCATGACCTATGTGCAGCCTGACAGGGTCACATTGGCCACCTCACCCTGGGCAACACTGGAAGGCTGCGTGGAGACCTCACAGCAGCCTTCCAGTATCTGAAGGGGGGCTATAGGGATGCTGGGGAGGGACTCTCCATTAGGGACTGTAGTGATAGGACAAGGGGTAACGGGTTAAAACTGAAACAGGGGAAGTTTAGACTGGAGATAAGAAGGAAATTCTTTTCTGTTAGGGTGGTGAGGCACTGGAATGGGTTGCCCAGGGAGGTTGTGAATGCTCCATCCCTGGCGGTGTTCAAGGCCAGGTTGGACAGAGCTTTGGGTGAGATGGTTTAGTGTGAGGTGTCCCTGCCCACGGCAGGGGTTTGGAACTGGATGATCTTAGGGTCCTTTCCAACACGAACCATTCTATGATCCTATTTTCTGTGTCCCCCCTGCTCCCAGCATTACCAGCTGCTGGATGACCCTCTCCACCAGGGTGGTGAAGCTGATGTCGTCGCTGTCGCGGTTGTCGTACATGTACTTGACCAGCTTGGCGATGCTCTCCGTGTCCGTCTCCGACTCGAAGTCGTAGCCCTTGCTCTCCTGCAGCGACAGCACACGCAGGTCACAGCCCGCTGCCCCCTTCCCACCCTGCTCCTCCTGCCTGCCTTGGCTCATTTGCTTCTCCTTCCCTTTCCCTCACATTGTTCCCAATCTTCCTTTCTACTAGTTTTTCCTTCTTTCCTTTTATTTCTCCTTTCCTCCCCACCCTTAGCTTTTCTTCCCTTGCTTTCTCCTTCCATATGGCATTTCTTCCTTCCTTTTATTCCCTTTTTTCATCCTTCCCTCCTGCTTTTCCCTTTCTTCTTTCCTATTTTCCTCCTCCTTATTCTTCTCTTCCTTCTCTCCTTCTCGCTTTTCCTTGTCTTTCCCCCTCCATTTCTTCTTCCTTTTCCCTCCTGACTTTTCCCTTTATTTCCTGCCTTTCCTCTTCTGCCTTCTTCTTTCCTGCCTTTCCCTTTCTCTTCCTTCCCTCTCTCCCTTTCCCTTGGACTCCTTTTCCTGCCTCCCATTTCCTGCCTTCTTCCTTACCCTTTCCTTTCTCATTTTCCTTCCTTCTTCCCTTCATCTCTTTGTCCTCCTTTCCACTTCCTTTCCCTTTCATCCCTTCCCCTCCGTATTTACCTCCTTTCCCTTCTCCCAGCCTCCCACTCCACGAGTGTGAGTACAGGGGTGAGCGTGAGGATCCGAGTGCAAGTGGAGGAGTGAGTACACAAAGGGGGTGTGAGTGCACACACGACAGTGCAAAAGGGAGAGGAGTACAGGAGTAAGTGTATGAGGAAGGAGCGAGCGGGAGACATGAGTGGGGAGTGTGAATGGGGGCATGAGGGATCAACGGGGAGTGCGAGTTGGGGACTGTGAGTAGGGCAGTGAGTGTGAATGTGAGAGTATGAGTGGGGGAATGCAGTGGGAGGGGAGGAATGGGAGTGGGAGTGACTGGAGAAGTGTGAGTGAGGACAGGAAGGGAAGGATGCAAGTGTGAGAATGTACTCAGAGCATGAGAGCGTAGTGGAGGAGTGAGTGGAGGAGTGAGTGTGAGTGCAAACACATGAGGGGGGAACATGAGTGGAGGAGTGAACGTGAGCGGAGGAGTGGGACAAGCGAGGGTGAGCATACAAGTGGGGGAGTGGGTAAGTGTGGGAGCACAAGGGAGCCAGGGGGTGAGTGTCACACACGCAGTGTCACTCACCAGGAACTTGCGCAGGTCCTTGTAGTTGGTGATGATGCCGTTGTGGATGACAATGAACTCTGGGAATGGAGGAAAGGCCCTGCTCAGCCCCGGCACCAGTCCCCACCGGGCAGAGCAGAGGAGTTTCAGCCCCTGGTGCCATCCCTTTTGCTGCCCCATTTGGCCGGGCTGGTAAAGGCAGGAGGTAGCAATGACCCAGGCAGGACAAGGGTTACTGAGGTCCTGCCATGGTGCTGGAGCCACTCGAGCACTCAGCAGCTGCCACACAACCTCTGGGCACTGATCCTGGCCCTCCCTGGGACTGGTTATGGCTGCAAAGATCCCATGGCCAGAAACTGAGCCCAAACCCCTCCAGCTTCCCAGTAACTCGCAGCACAGCCTGAATAAACCCACTGCCCTGTGACACACTGGGCATCAGAAGCTCTTCCAGATGAGGGGCTTTGGACAAGGACCTGTAGGGATAGGACAAGGGGGAAGCTGGGGCTGCCCCATCCCTGGCAGTGCTCAAGGCCAGGTTGGACACAGGGGTTTGGAGCAAGCTGCTCTAGTGGAAGGTGTCCCTGCCCGTGGCAGGGGTTGGAGCTGGATGAGCTTTAAAGTCCCTTCCAACCCAAACCATTCCATGATTCTATGATGTTCCAAGACCTGCCAGTGCCTCAAGCACCCACTCACCATTGTTTTTATCCGAGCGCTGTGGGTGGCTGTTGATGGGGCTGGGCTCGCCATGGGTGGCCCAGCGGGTATGGGCGATTCCAAGGTGCACGTCAAACTCAATATCAAGGTCCATGTCCTGTTGCTCTGTGGCAGAAGTAGAGGTTTTTAGTCCCATGGGGGTGTCCCCATGCCAAAGTCAAGGTGGGAGTCACACCAGAACAGCAATGCTGATAGGGAAACAGTCTCCTTACACAAAGATTAGAGCTACCCACCTCCCCTTTGGATAAGAGCCCGCTGCACCTGGAAGGACACTGGCACACGATAAGGAAGGGAAGTTATAACACAGCAGCTGTCAAATGCAAACTAGAGGCTGTGATTCCTCTGAAGAGCTTCTTCCCATGCCCTTCCCAGCGCTCACACGAACTCCCCATCCAACAACCTTCATGCTGTGCAGAGATTTAACAGACTTCTAAGAGCACTCCTCTTTTCTTCCCAAGCTCCAGGTCTCTGATAACTATCTCCCAGTAATCCCCTTTCCCCAGCATAAGGAGTCTTTTGTTTGGGGGGTTTTTAGGTGTTTTCTAAAACAAATTCCAGGTCTACCTGACTTTAACAGGATGTGATTCATTTGTCTTGTGAAATCAGGATTTATCTGTAACTTCGTGCCAATGCCCACAGGATCATTGGGTTCTTCACAGCACATGCACTTTATACACAATTTATTTGGAAACCCAGTTTCCTGGGCAAAGCAGATGATCTTCAAATCATGAAGGAGATGAGAGGGCATTCCAAGGCAAAGAATGGAAGGGAGATACGTACTGTGAACCTCTTCGTCCAGAGCCTTCACTTTCCCCTTCTGTTTGATAAGCTGGATTTTGCAGGCATTAGCTTCCCAGTCTTTGTCGTTTCCACCATCGATTCCCACACCTAAACATCACCACAGGATATGAAGAGGAAACGTGAGTTACAGAAAGTGTGGTTTACATAAATACTGTCCATATTTTTCTCTGCATTGCCCTTCCTCCCCATAGCTGAACCTCCAAAGAAAGGCAAGAAATCCCTTTGATAAGCCCCGAGTTTTCCCTTTGTCACCTCATGGCTATTTTTAAAGCATCAGATTCTGGGCATCAAGGATACTCCTAGAAACATATATAGTGAAAGGGAATCCCAACCTCTGCCACACGATCAGAGGCACTTCCAACGTGTGTTGCAGTAGAAACCATTCACAAACACGCCATGGAAATCCCTGTTTAGAAGTTAAGATTCAAACCAGGATGAGTGCTGCTCGGAGAGCGTTACCTGCGGAATCATAGCCTCTGTACTCCAGGCGCTGCAGCCCTTTGATAAGGGTCTCCAGGATCTCCCGCCTCGTCCGGGGAACATGGTAGTTCAGGTAAGCAAAGATTCCTGCATGGGGGAAAAGAGCACAGGCTTACAACAGAGTCACACCTGAGAGAGCCCTGCACGTGGTGTCTGCCGAGGAGGAGCGCTGTGGCATAGCTCTGAGAGGCCTCGGCACTGAAAAGCCTTGCCTGAAGGTACCACCACGCTCACAGCACTTCCTGACCCCACCTGAGGCCCGGTGGAGGATGTTAGTGACATCCCCAACCCTGAAGAGACCAGAGAATGGTTTGGGTTGGAAAGGAGCTTAAGACCATCTGGTTCCAACCCCCTGCCATGGGCAGGGACACCTTCCACTAGAGCAGCTTGCTCCAAGCCCGTGTCCAACCTGGCCTTGAACACTGCCAGGGATGGGGCAGCCACAGCTTCTCTGGGCACCCTGTGCCAGCGCCTCAGCACCCTCACAGGGAAGAGCTTCTGCCTTATCTCCAACCTGATCTTCCCTTGTTTCAGTCTGAACCCATCACCCCTTGTCCTACTGCTACAGTCCCTGATGAAGAGCCCCTTTCCAGCATCCTCGTAGCCCCTTCAGACACTGGAAGACCATCCAAGTCCAACCCTCCCTTGACTACTGACTCCAGATGAGAAAGCCAAAGTTCACCAGCACTGAGCTTTGCATGCTGAAGAACCATCTCCAAAAGGAATTCTTCCTCAAATAACTTTCCCCAACTTCCTCCCACAGACTCACTAAGAAAAACCCCCATTTCCCTCATGCAAACTAACACCCTCAAACTAATGGAGCTATTTTGCCTGTAGGTTGCAAAGGAAGATAAGTCGTTGCTTCTATTTTTAAGCAGTGATGGGACACACAAATTCCTAGAATCCTAATGCCAACTACAGCTCTATTTCAGAAAGATTTCCTTTGGTGCCATCATCAAGCAGCAGCATGAGAAGACATTTAAGTGGATGCTGGAAATAATACTGGAAATCTACCATTTCACCCTAATATTTTAAAGGGGAAAAGTATCCATGTGGAATAAAAGCAGAAGAGGTTTCACACAAACATGGAAGTTGAGGGGAAAAGAGTTCAGACCCACACACAAAGTCCTTTTAAAGGCATCCTGAACCTCTGCTTTGTTCCTGGTGGTGCTGCCATGCTCTTACATTTTGTGGTTTGGAATGAAACTAAACAATTCTAAGCTTCTGATGCCTTCACTTATGGTATAAGTGGAAATACGGGCCACTTGGGGTAGCACCAAATACCACACAGCAAAGCCCCTCCAGTTCTTCTGCACTTACTTCTTTCCATGCTGCTAGAAAAATCAGATGCTCATTCTATTGTTCCTCTTTCTCAAACCACGCAGTCAGATGAAGGGAAAAACACCCAAAACCTGAGCTTTTCCCTGGGTTTCTTTAGCTTCTGCCTTCATTTCCCCCAAAGCCTTTTCTCATCACCACTTGCAAGACCACCAGGACCGAGCTTACGAACATCTGCACCACTTCCATCCCTCCTGACATCCCAACCACGCATAGAGCTTGGCTGCTGCCACCTCCCATGGCCCTCATTCAACCTGAATGTTGTTTCCAGGAACTCCCCAGCAGGGTGAGGTCCTTCTCCACAAACCTTTCAATTCACAGCTCCAACCCAGCCGCTGGCCGCAGTTACCAACCTCTGCTGCACAGCACAAATCTCCTTTGAAGGATACTTCCAATGAGCAAACCCTCCTCTCCCCACCCTTCTGGCACAAAGAAGGTTTCCAATTTGAGCTACTTAGTTCAGTCTGTTTCTAAAACCTCCATTCTTCAGGCAAACAGCAGCCTCCCTGTTTACAAGTGAGCTGACTCCAAATAGCTGTCATCCAGGCCAAAGGATGTGCATCTCACCTACATCCCGGATGCCTCAAGTCCTTTAAATGACTTTCAGGTCTTACAGCAGGAGTACCAAGCAGATTGCTTTGGTAGCAGGCAGCTGGAAAAGTCCCTCTCCTATTTACCAGACACCTCCCAGACACCCAATGCAGCTCATCATACATATAAATAACAAGTGTGTAAGACCAAGCAGGGAAAACAAGCACAGGAGAGGTCTATAAAAAGGCAGGCTGGGTTCCAGCAGTCCTGGACATGTCCCTTCACATCACCTACCATGGCATCCAAGGTACAGCTACTTCAGAAGGCACAAGTATAACCAGCACGAGTAACTGTGAACCGCAAATGTTGCTTATATTTAGCTAAATAATGCCAGAGTTGGAACCTCTCCCTGCATTTGATTTATACACTAAGGGTCTCATTCCCACTCTTTTTGACAGTGCTGGGTCCATCAAAGAGCTCTCCAGAGGCACCAACAGCCTCTGCAGCTATCCCACTGAGGCATAACCCATCCTACTCAGGCACATGGATACCTAGTGAGTTATTCCACTACCAGGACACACCACCAAAGACCATTCAAGTGGGAAACGCTCTTTGGAGTGAATGGGGACCGATGACCAGCATGAAGGTGCTCTGGATGTTGAACATCAGGCTGGCCACAGGAAAATAGCTCCTGGAAACCTTTCCAGTGAACAGCAGTAGCACAAGAGCCTCATTTAGATGGGATACTAGGAACAATTCCTTGCCCAAAGGGTGCTCAGGCATTGGAACAGGCTGCCCAGGGCAGGGATGCAGTCACCGTCCCTGCAAGTGTTCACACACTGTGGAGATGATGCCCTCAGTGCCATGGGTTAGTGGTGGCCTTGGCAGTGCTGGGAATGGTTGGACTTGATGATGTTAAAGGGCTTTTCCAACCTGGTTGATTCTATGGGAGCACAGAAGCACACCAAAATGCCATGGACTGAGCAGGAACAAAGTGGGAACCAATGTCCTCCAGGAAGGGATGGCTCAGCTGGAATGAGCCCCAACAACAGCGCTGTTAAACACCTACTTGTGCTCTAAATACACTGCAAACATGTAGCTAGAAAGGAGCCAACTTGGCATTTGTCTCGGTTATTAACAATTATTACTGTTATTAATTTGAACAAATTATTAATTACAGCACAATTATATTAAGATTATTCATCAGAATATGAAACTAAGACTAAGAATGACACAACCTCCCCAAACCAAGGAATTCATTGCTTCAGAAAAGAGAGACTACATCAGGAATCCAACTAAATAATATGCAAATACAGTATTAACACTTCAAATTAACACACACTTAACAAAGATGACCAAGTAAACACTGGGAGGTTCAGGTTAGAGTCAGTTCAGTGATTAGATGGTGAGAGGAAAATAGCTGGAGTGATAATGGAGATGCCACAGGGAAAACCAAAGCAAAAGAACTCATAAACAGGAAGGCAAGTGAGACAAGAGGGTTCAGAACTCATCTTAGGGAAAACAAGTCTTAAATAAATAGAATAATAGGGAAAAGTAAAAAAGTAGGATAGCAGGGAAAAATAATACATAATGAAAGTAAAAAATGGGACAAAAGGCTGCTGAAAACGAGCACAACTTTTCCTAAACACACAACTTCCTAACCCACAAGCTAAAACCAACTACTTGAAGGCTTCTCACCCATTTATGACACTTGTTGATGCTGAAGTATGTGTAAATACCAGTTTCATTTACTGGAAAGACTTTCAAATGCATTTAATCTTCCCCTTTTCAAGCAAGCCACACCAAAGTGACTCTGATAGCCAGAGAAAGCTTCAATGCACATTTAGCAACCAGCTTTCTATTGGGTTATTCACGACTCTATAAGCAGTCACATTTGTCATCACTCCCATTTTTAAGTACAATTCCATTGCCCTCAACACAAGCTGAGCAAAGAAAGACCCAAAGCATCAAACACTTGTTGTGCTTCACTGACCCGAGCGGTAGTTTGTAAAATCACTTGGTTCTCCCAACAGCCACCAACAGGGGCTCTGTAGGTAAAATACTCCTCTGGAGTTAGACGTCAAGCCCTTGGTCTCACCTGGGTAAATGTGCAGTAAAGAAGGTGGCTGTGCTGAGTCAAAGGGCTCTCAGGTGATCCAGCCCTGCATGATGCAAAACTAGGTCAAGAAGGAACCTGTTTCTACTCCAGAGCTGAACAAAGGGTTGTTCTTCATCCAGCTACAAAGCACAGCCCTCTCCGAGGTGTAATGTGGCACACAGCAACTCTACCTTGCAGTTTAAACTATGCAAGACCTTTCCTCCACACACCAGAGACAGGTTGTGTGTGTAACTCACAACGTTAAAGCCCTGTTTGCTCCATCCCTGCGTTTACATTCATCTCAACCTACAGCATTCCAAAGATGAAGAGGTACCAACCATGAGAGCTGCCTGAAGGCTTCCATCGGGAGCACTCTTGACATAAGAGCACCAATTTTGCTGTCAAAGTCATTTAAATCACAACAGTCAATGGAAACATGTTGCTCTGGATGACATTCCAATGCAACTCTAGCAGGTTTTCCATCAGGGTCCCCATCTGGTGCAGCACCAAGCAGAACACTCCTGAAACTGGGAACCTCAGGTCCCTATAAAGCAGACCTGAAAAGAGGAGTTTCAGTTTCAGCTCAACTTACATGTTTTAGACACTACACCAGCTGGTCCATCACAGCCCTGAGCAGCCTTCATAAGCCTCCACTAAAACCGGCTCTTCTGCAACATCCCATGTCCAATAAAGGGATATTAAGCTAAAATTAGGGATAAAGCCTTCTATGGCCCTCAGTGCCATGGGTTAGTGGTGGACTTGGTAGTCCTGGGGGAATGGCTGGACTCAATCTTAAAGGTCTTTTCCAACCTGGTTGAGTCCGTGACTCAACAATGAGTGGTTTACAGCAGTAACACCACACCTGCCCTCTGGAAGAAGCCAGAAAGAGGAAGTATCACAGAAAATCAGGATGTGTGAGTGACATTTAATGACACTTCCTTGCCAAGCCTTGAGCTGGCACTGTTTGAGGTGAAATCCATGCTTTGTGAAACAAAATCCCAACCTTTGAGCTTCATCCTGGTCCAGCACTGTTTGTCATTGTGAATTCCCAAGCTGGACTAAGGCAGCAGCAAGCATACTATAGGAATTTCTAGGCTCAGAAAACACAATAACCCCATCTGGAATACACTCACATACTTCAGGACTCAACTCTCATATATATTCAGGACACTCATATACTTCAGGACTGGAACAGCAGTCACGCTTTACAAGATAATAAAACATCTCAACCAGTAACTTGACACAGGACTTTGCACATAAGGACTCAAAACTCTTATTCAAAGCATGTCAGCTTATCATTCAATTCTTGATTAATACAGCCCACCGTGGCAAGAAGTTCTACGTAGATTTCTCTAAAGTGAAATACCTTGAACAATGAACTAGGGGACATAAAACCTTTCCTTTCTTGCGGGTTCATCTTAAAAACCTGGTGAACCACCAGCAGAACAGGCACTGAGCTGCTTGTGAAGCTCAACTCTGTCTTAGAAGCCATTCTTAATGTCCAAGCACAAAACTCAGACCTTCTTAATGACAGCTACAGGAAGCATTCCCTACGACGAGGTGACACACCTGAACAAAGAGCATTTTTACCAAGTGGACATTCAGAGTTTCTATTGTTGGCAATCACCAAAAATACTTTTTCTGAGAACTTCATTTTCCTGTGAGCTTTTTGGTGCACATGTTCCCTCATTCCACAGTAAGATAACAGGCAAATGGTATTAATCACCACTTCCAGGTAAGAAGAAATGATCTCCTCCAGTGCCTTGAAGACACAGTTACTCAGGAATAGCTTCACCTAATCCTTTCCCTACAGAAGCAGAAGAGCCTTGGGGCTAGGCTTCGAGATGGATTTACAGATTCCTTTATACCACACCATCTACTGCTCAAACCATCACAACAGACGATGTTATCAGGGCATCCACTTGGCAATTTCAAAGAATCCTTTATCCTCGTGATCATTATTAGGCCTCAAGTCTGCAACAAATTAGATGCAGGTTACTAAATACCACATACATAATACATGTTATAGACCGGGGGAAGCAATAAACACATTTTCCTTCTAGCTACAGCAGGGGAGACACCAGCAAACAGCAAGTTCTCACAGATACTCATCATAGCTCAGAGCAAAGTCCCAGATTGATGCTTAAAACCTGCTGGAGGAGTCTCCTCTTCGTTGGTGCTCTGCACTTTGGAGAAGCGGACACTGTGCCAACCCCTGCGTAATGAAATAAGCCTCATTCCACATGGTTTGAAGGAGCACGAGGTCAAAAGCAAGCAGATGTCATTGTTGTGTCTGCTAGCTGTGTATGGGAGAGTCGATGCTCAATTCATCAAGTCTGCATTGGTAAAAAGCAGAGCAGGAAAACATCCCCTCCATGGAGAGCCACACCTGTCCCCTGGATGCTGCTTTCACTGCCCATGCACACACCTCTCTCCCCAGTTAAAAAGGGCAGAATTGTTCCTGCCTGGAGTAAGCAACCAGTGCATCAGTCCTAAGGCCTCATTCTGGGCAAGAGCCATCACTCTGCTTCACAGAGGAGCATACACCCAGGTGTACAAATGGCATTTCGGCAGTCCCCACTGCTGTGCTGGAAACCCAAGTCTTCAAGCCCATTTTTATCTCCAGCAATAGCTGGTAACACAAGACCTGAATTCTACAATCACTTTTTGTCCTTAAGAATGGTCAGGGCAGGTTTACTTATTTACAGAACAGTCTGGCTACCTTGAAAAACCTGTTTTCCAAACTATTTCATGGATGCCATTGAACTGGTTTGGTGCATCCAACCTAAAGCACACCCAATTTATACCTAGCTAGGTCTTCAAATTGCAAGACATGCCAAGAGCAAAACCTATTTTCCACTCATGTTATCAAAACCAATCCCCCCAGGTTGCTGCAGGCACCAAGGAACCAAACTGTGAGGCTACTTTCCTTTACCTGTCAAGCAGGAAGAGCACATCAGATCACAGGACTTTGTAAGGTCACGCACGCATAAAACATGAACATCAGATTATCTTACATTGAAAACTTTGTGTTGGTAATTCCAGTCTTGAAGCTGTCACAGGGAGAACTCAGGTAACAGTAACAGCATTGTCATCTTTTCTTAATGAAGCAAAACACTCATTCAGTAACTGACTTTCTACCCAAAATGGATAAAAATCCAAACGTGGATGGCGCACCCATCAGACAGCACAGCAAGATAAAGCAACATATATCCTTACAATGAAGGTACAGAAATGTTGTCTGAGGGCTCCTACAAGCAAGCAGGCTTGCACAGCTAACACTACACTGCTCACAGCATGAGACATCAGGGCCCTCTACTCCAAGATGCAGACTGCTGTCACGTCAGTGAGGAGCAACATAAAGTGCAAGTACTCTGAGTACCTACAAGCCAGCTCTGCCTATTTATGACACTTGCAGGATGAGCTCGAAGGGCAACACCTCTGTTTGTTCACCTTGTTCCATCGCTGGAGTCTTCTGCTGCTGGATGGAAGGAGCCCAAATTGCCACTGCAGTCGATGCTTCCAAAGAAAAGCTGAGACCACCGGTGATTGTCCTGTGCTCCCAGATGGAGCTCGAAGGCAGCAGCAGAGCTCACTGCGTTCCTGTGCTTCTGCCAACTGCTCTTAACCACAAGTCACAAGAGTTCATGTGGTAGCACCCTCTGCCTCCAAACAGCTCCCCTCCTGTTTCCTACAGAACCTGAACTGTCTCCAGCCATGCACTTCCTGCGCTCCGAAGCTCCTCAGTTTCCAAGGCTCATTTTTCTGCATGAAGGTGCTTGGTTAATGCTCTCCTCTTCTTGTTTTTCACCGCACGATGTATTTCTGGCTCCCAGAACAAAACTCAATGATCCTTAATGCCTTCCCTACTGCTTCGTAAAACATTCCAATATCCAAGGAGAACTTTGCTTGTATCAATAAGGGAAGAAGCACGTTTAATCCTGAACACAACGAGGAACTACCCACAGCATTGTCAGGGCTTCTCGTGTAAGACAAAGAGAATACTGTTAATATTGCACATTTCAAAGGCCAGACCTCAACTAAGGCAAGCACAAGGCCCCAAAACCATCCCTATCCTTGCAGCAAGCTATTTATAACAATAATTACCCCTTCCAGTCTTAGCTTTGCTCCGCTTTGTACCTTTAACAAAAATTAACATAGTGTTAAACACAAATATGAATTCCCGACTGCCTCTTCATAACGCTCCACAGACTCGAGAGGCTGAAGGTGATACTGGTTCCATCTCCCCAAAACAATGAAAGGAACGGCAATTTGCTCAGTGTAAACCCCACAACCTTACTTAGAGCAGCATTTTAATTACAAACATAACAACACGGGGGAAAGAAAGAGAAGGAAATGGGGAAAAACAACAAAGAAGAGTCAACAGGTCAAAGCTGCATGAATTTCCATGGAAAGACATGAAAACGTGGTAGAAGGAAGAGAAAGGAAAAATCCCATCCCTGTGTCCAACAGATGAGGCGGAGACATTGCACTAATACAGCAAACAGGAGGGGAAAGTACCAAAGTGACTCTTAAGGCATCTGCTCAACCGAGGGAAGCCCTGTTGGGGGTCAAGCAGCCTGGTGTGAGCTGGGGCAGAACCCCACAAGGGACATTTCCACATCGCGTTTACCTGCCTGCCTCACAACCTACACCGAGTAAACTTGAACTGACGTACGAGCATCCACGGCACAAGTTTTAACGCCTAAAAAACCATACCCAGGAACCACACTTTCCACCTAGAAGCGCCTGTTCTGATACAACCACATTCGGAAAGGCTGCCGGTGAAACCCACGTCCCCTTTCCATACCGTGCATATCAGTGACGTTCACCGGGGCTTGGGCTCCCGTGTCGCTTGGCTGCTTTGAGAACTAGAACCCACAAAGCCACCCACCACCATCCCCAGCACCGCTGAACCAGACCCAGACCCAGACCCACGGCCACCACCGAGCGCCCGCAAGGCTCCCGCACCGACGGAGCAGCGCTGCCTTTTGTACGCGCCGGCCTCAACCGCACGCAATTTGGGGACAATTCGCCTTTTTGAGTTATTATCCCGTTGCAAGACGCCTCCCCCCGGGGGAAACGGACGCGGCCGGTGGACAACATCGATGACACCCCCAGATAACGGCGCTCAGGGCCCTTAGCGCTATAACCGAGGCAACGCAGACGCGGCCGGCGCCTTCCTTCCGCCGGGGCTGCCCCGGGAGCCGCGGGCACGGCCCCGCAGGGACAGGGACAGGGACAAGGACCGGGACCGGGACCGCTCCCCGCACACCCATCCAGGCCGCGCCGCCCGCCCGGCCCTTACCGCACATGGTCCGCCCCGTTCCGCGGCCGCGCCGGCTCTGCGCGCCGGGCCCCCGCCGCCCTCCCTCCCTCCTTCCTTCGGCGGAGGGGTCCAGGGCGCAAGCCCGCAGCCCGGCCCGCTATTGGGCATCGCTGCCCGCCCCGCCCCGGTCTCGGCCCGGCCCCCGGGACGTGGCAGCCGGACCTGCGGCCCCGTACGGGCGGAGGAGGCAGCGCTGTGCCCCGTTAACACCGCCCAGGAGCGGTTCCGACCGCGGTTACCCCCAGCCCAGGCTCCGGTGGGGAGCAACCATTGGGCTCCTGCACCCCAACTCCCCCCTGGGCTGTTCCAATCAGTTTCTACTCCAACTGTGCTATAGCAGCAGGGACCCGGAAAATACAGAAACCATCGAGATGAGCCTGCAAAGCAAACGGGGATGGGCGTGTTTGACAAAGGAGAGGCTCACCGGCTTGGTTGTGCTATGGGCAATTGCCACGGTCCAATAGTGATGGGAAAACTAGCTAAAAGCCTAAGGCTATAAATGAGGGCAATCCCTTCGGAAAAATGCTGTTTGCTCAAATTTGACTTCAGAAAAACGGTGTTGACTTTGACTTAAGAAAAATGCTGTTCACTTAACTTTATCTTGACGCTATAAAAGCCAACAGATAACCAAGGGAGGGAGCTGAGAGCCTTATGGCAGCGGAAACTGGTCTCCCACATGAGAGGGAAACTACTAATCCACAGAAAGGGGATCACCAGAAATACACACAACATACTCTGGCACAGAAATACCTCTTCCTCTGCACTGGCTGCTGTTCCAGTTCTCTTTGTTACCCATCTACCAGGCACACCCAAGGCTCCTGCTGGTTCATTCCTGTATCAGGGTTTCTATGCAGCAGCTCCTGTTCATCACTTCTTACCACAACCAGAACATCTACCTAACATAAACTACAGCATTAGCATAAGGCAAATGGAAAGGTTCTGACCCTACTTCTAAACAAGGGGTGCCCAGACCTGAGGGAGCACGGACAGGCCAGCCAAACACTCCCAAAACACACAGTTCACATCAGCAAACACCAAACCTCAGCGGTTAAACCTATGCTATACTTGATGCTATAGAAAGGAATGCCTCAAACTGAAGCTCACCCATCCACACGCACTGATCTGGTGCGGATGCCACAGAAGCTTACACACACAGATATTTAGCTCCATGTGTTTACTCTGGAAGTGTCCATTGCTTATTTTTCCCCTATAAAAAGCCAGTATTTATCCCCTCCATAAGGTGCTACTTCATTCTGAGGTCTGCTGCACACACAATACATGGTTTTACTAGCACATGTAGTTCACACAGATGTAGATGTGACACTTGGTACCAATGGAGAAAGGTGAAAACAATTCTCTCTCACATGTAAGCCTTTTAAAATGAACAAAAAGGGAAGAGGAGTCATGGTTGGGGAAGAAAAATAAACACCCATTTCCTTCAATATAACTCATATAAATAGAATTTCTGGATGAACTCCTGCATTTTAGACAGACTGCAGACGATCACCTCAGAGGAGGATGTTTTGCGACCCCTGATACACCACACTGTGCAGATTAACATCAGGGAACATGAGCAATGCCCAGGTTGGAAGTACCTGTTCCAAAGCTGCTGTCAGCGAAGGCTGGGGCTGTGGGTGCTTCACTCCGTGCACTACAGCATCACAAGTGTCTTACAGACACACAGGCTAAATCCTCCCTCCTAGGAGCATGGAATGAGTCACTTCCTGACAAAAAGCACATGTCCACCTGCAAACAGTTTCAAGATGATGAGTTTAGATAGCTGTCATCATCTCTTCCTGTAAGAGAGAGTGCTAGAACATCGCTCCGGAGACAGGAGTGGATTTGCTCTGTCCCACAGGAGTGAAAAACAAACAGGCTGAATGGCTGACTGCAGTCTTGCACTTATCTAAGCCACAGCAAAAATACCAAGGTTCTTTTTCTTCCCCTCCTTTAAAACCCACCAGAGTCATTTCAGGCAGTCATTACTATTTTAAATGTTCTGACTGCATTTTATAGAATTTCCCCCTGCTGACCTGAGTGTTAAAGTACAGCTAAAAAGCCCTTTCTGTGTTAGGGCTGCAAGAACATCATGTTATATGCCCGTCTGCAGACACCTAAGCTAAACCACTGCACAGTCTTTCCAATATTCCCATTTGCCTTGGTGTCTGTGAATGGGGAAGGTGTTTTGGGAGACCAGAGGAGACAGGACACCTCTCCCTAGCAGGGCTTCTTTCCATGACAAAGCTGTTCCAGAGCTTAGGAGGTTGACACAGAAACTCCTCTTGATTGAGGATGATTCATACTGTGCTACTGCAGTATGAGAGTTTACGGTTTGCAGCATTAGAGCATGGTTAACATGCTGTGAATACAGTTGGGTTTTGGTTTGTTCCCCAGGTGAGAACTGGGACTTAAGCCCCTTCGTCTGCTTTCCTTTACCCAGACTTGGAGCATTTCCCCATTGCTTTATGCTGCAGAAATAAAACTGCTGCCCTTAAGAGCTCACTTTAGATGACAGAACAGAGAAGAGGATAGGATGTGAGTATTACGTGCTTTTCTGTCCGCAACAGAGCTTGAGAACACACAGGATATATGCTGGACATGGAAGCTCTTCAGTCTCAAGATCACAAGATGCTTAATCTTCAGCCTCATTACACACAAGCTTAATCTGGTCCTATCTGTACAAATCAAAACCCCATTAAAAACAAGACTGGAAATACAACAGTGGCAGAACTGGATCCTTACTGTACCTGGAGGAGATTAGTACTGCTTAATTAGAGAATACAGACAACATCTTTAAGAGAGATGTTTTATTTAACACACAAACCAGCTACTTTGCTGTTTAAGTTTTGGCTTTGATAATGCATTAAATCGACAAATTGGGCCTCAAAAGCTCTATTTTTGAGAAACCAGAAACATTACACGCTGTTCTATGATTTCCTGACAAAGGAGAACGTGGCAATAATGTTTGCACAAGTTCTCTTTTGGGTAGTCTGAGCCTGCCTGGAGGGGAATTTTGTCATCTGTATACTTGCAGGATCAGGCACTGCATTACTTCGTAACAGGGTAAAGAAAACACAGTGATTTCAAACCCCTTTTGAAATCATCAGTGGGTCATTTCAGTGACAGCAGGTTATCACTCCCCAGGAAAGCTGCAGAAATATTTTGCTAAAGTATTTATTTTCAAGTTTTGAACCAGTAATATGAAGTTTATGGTGAGATATAAGGAAGAAGCTCTTCCCTGTGAGGGTGCTGAGGCGCAGTGTTCAAGGCCAGGTTGGACACAGGGGCTCGGAGCAAGCTGCTCTAGAGGAAGGTGTCCCTTGCCTGTGGCAGAGGGTTGGAACCAGATGATCTGTAGGCTCTTTCCAACCTGAACCATTCCATGATTCTATGAAGTTTATGGCTAGCATAAGCTGATCTGCACATTACAGAAAAGTTTCTCCACTGACAAACCAACCCCGATTAGGGACTCGGTGGAATTAGACTGGCAAGGAGTGAAAGAGGGGGACATCCTGGGAGCTTGCACACAAGGAATATGACTGTAACCAGAAGCCACATAACAACTGCAAACTCAGCTCAACTGTGGCAGCAGAGAGAAGGAGTACTTCCACAGCAAAGCAGCTGGTAAAGCCAGGCACCAGGAAGAAATTAAGTCCTACACATTCAAGTAAACAGAGGTATTTGCAAAGCCCGATTTACGTATTTTCCATTGCAGAACAATAAATACTTCTCATCCCATGGTCTCTAAAAGCAGAACGTGTTTTGCTGTGCCACGTCTTCACTTGCTCAGCCAGGGCAGCCAAGTTACACACATGCTGCACTCTCTGGCACAGCAGAAGGAGCAAACAGGGCATAGGTAAACACACTCATTTTCTTTGCTAGCCTACAAATGTAATTTGTGCCCTTAAGCACCACACATTCATCTTGATGTTGGAGCATTACGTTAAGAAACCATCTTTTGCAAGCTTAAACAGACCACTAATGGTGGCTGAACAATTTTACTGCTAAATAAGCTAATTAGTCTCTCCACTTACTAAACCTGATAAGGATCTCGATCTTCTAACATTTACTTTAAAAGATACAATTTTTATAACAAAACACATTTTGTCTGCCTGTTGCTATTTGCACAGGGGTAGCAAGTGACTAGGTAACTTTCCACAAGTGATGGCAACATCACATCCTCTAGAACAAACACTTGAGGTTTTGGGTTACTTTTCACACACACAAAAATCCTATGGAAAGCTTTTTAGTAAGACTGGTTCAAATGAACATTCCTGAACTCCCCAGTTACAGAGCAAGGGCAGACAGCCCTGGTGAGCCCCATAAGGAGGTTTGGGGGAATAAACATGTAATATTTCTATTGCACAAAAAAAAAGTCAGACAAGAAACTTTACTTTGGCCTTTCAGTCTTGATTTTTATATGAAAGAACATAGGAAAGACACATCATTTTTAAAGCCCATCATTTCTTGCTTAAGACATAGTACAAAGTAGAGCAAAAGGTTTCTTTTTTGAACGCAGGGCATTTAATAACTTAGTGGACAAATTGCTTAAACTGAGGATACATTTTCACAGATGTAAGAGTGAAACAGAAGGCAAATTTGGTTGTTCCTCAGCACAAGGATAGTTTACGTACACCAAGAGGTAACTGCGTGTTTGGCCACAGAGGATGCCAGCTCACGTAGAATTTGCTTCTTTCTCCACGTCATCATCGTCGTCAACAACCTGAAATCAGATCCAGAAGTAGTTTAGTTAAATAGCTTAAACTCTCAGTCCTGTCAGATTGCAGAGAATTTATTACACTAAATCCTTGCTGGACGCAAGGGGAACAGCAGTTATTCTACACCACAGAATGACAATGGTCACGTGAAGAAGGTAAGAAACACTGGCTATCAATAACACAGGGAGGAAATGTGGCTAAAGATTAATTCCAGAAGGAATGATGTAAAAGGAGCTGGTGAAGTTATTCCAGAGGCCACCAGAACAATCACTACAGGGTATCAGATTTTTCATGAGAAACCAAAAGACTCTTCAGTCTTCCCTTATAGGAAAGAACTTGTTCCATATATCTAACCTGAACTTCCCCTGTTTCAGTCTGAACCCATCACCCCTTGTCCTATCCCTACAGTCCCTGATGAAGAGTCCCTCCCCATCATCCTTGTAGGCCCCTTCAGACACTGGAAGTTGCTCTGAGGTCTCCACACAGCTTCTCTTCTCCAGGCTGAACAGCCCCAATGTTCTCAGCCTGTCTTCCTATGGGAGGTGCTCCAGCCTCTGATCATCCTCATGGCCTCCTCTGGACTTGCTCCAAGAAGTCCCCAGCACATATTGGTGCTCGGGGCTGCACAGGACAATGCAGAGTTCTGTATCTTTAGCTAAGATACAGCTTCTGACTGGGAAAAACTGCATCTAAAAATCCCCTACTTTTGCTTAAATGCTAGAAAGGGACAAAGACCTTTTCCATTTGAAAGCACACAGCTATTACCTCTGACCAACCCACCTGTTCCACGCCTTCTACTTCAGGGATGTAGAACTGGAGCATGTTCTGTATCCCGTTCTTGAGGGTGATGATGGAACTGGGACAGCTGGTACATGAACCCTGCAACTTCAGCTGCACAATCCCATCCTCAAAGCCTTTATAAATAACATCACCACCATCTTCTTGCACTGTCGGCCTGGTGGAACACGATACTCAATTTAAAGCAAGTATAGCTGAAGTATGTTTCCTTCCAGAAATCTGTAGTAAAGCTAAATTTAATACACACAAAGAACTGCCAAGACATAGTAACTATAGCCCTTTTTCTCTGAAACCACCCGATTCAATGTCCAACAACTCATACTTTGCTGGACCCTCACTGCTGTTTTACCACAAAACATTAAGCAAAACATATTGGCAGCAGCATACAAAGGAATCACTGAAATTCTAAGGCTGAGGGCAAGCACCTCAGAGTTGAGCTTGATTCATATATCTGCAAAGACATATGGGTTTGCCTTAAGGCCCTCCCCACACATAATTCTGACTGCCTCATTTATGTGCCAAATACAACAGGGGTGTGTCCTACCACACCATGTATGTGCATCTGTTACCTGAGCAGGGACAGTGATAAGAAGTCCTTAAATGCTTCCATAAATAAATCCACCATTCACCAGAGTTTACACAGGACAGGAAAAAGCTCCAACTAGGAAAGCTTAATCCTGCTAGCAGGTGAAGAAACCAGCATCTGAGAATACATCCCAGTATTCTGCAGCAAGGGCTCCTTTTGCAAGCCACAAATGCCCAGCACTGTAACTGTAGTCTCACAGGAACATTTCTCCAGACCAAGCTAAAACCATCAGGTTACTCTAACAGAAGCTCTTTATGCTGCTTTTCAAAGTCACTCTTTGAGAGCTACACTCCTAAGAGAATAATCTATACATCTACACATTTATTAACAACTCACCATAGAAATTATCTCCATTCCAGAAAGCCAAAAACTAAAAATACCTTTCAGAGCTATATTCCCTCCATCCTGCACTTTCTGACAACTTCTTTGCACATATTATTGATCAACTAAATAATAAATGCTTTGTGTGTACCACTGGTGTATACACAGCTTCTGTAAACTATCCTGCTCTCGAGTGAAGTAAGAGACACTACTGCTAATGCTCTCATCAACAGCTTCTTGGTCCATTGAGGGGACAGGCAGAAGGAAGTGAAAGAAAAAAGGTGGGGAAAAGCAGAAATTTGGGCACAAATTCTGTGACCTTATGAAAGAGGAAATCCAGGCCTAACACAGAATCATAGAATAGTTAGGGTTGGAAAGGACATATCTGAGGGAGCTTAACCAACCACATACCCAGCAGGAGCAGGGCCTCCTGGATGAGGCTTTAATAAGACAGTATACAGTATTTATATGACATATATAAAGCTTTATACGACGGTATACTTGGGATACATGTTTCAACACTTGGTACGTATGTTTGGGAAAAGAGCTCCAGCTTATTCCTGCTTTTCTCCTCTCTCCTTGCAGGAACATTAACCAATACCATGTGTCAGCTGTGGGACAACCACGTTTTGACATTCATAGCACTTTAAATGCAGCAGAATTAAATAAAAAGCCCAAGTTTGCCATAAATTCTGGAAAAATTAAAACTGAATTCCACGATTTTGACGCACATAAAACTTCCTGCCTCCTGTAATTTGTGTGCTGGGGAAGAAGTCACCAACAAGTATCAACATGAGAAACATCAGACATTTTCCCCTGCATCTAAAATGTCAAGCTGCTTACTCCTTTCAGTTCACTTTGGAAGGCAATTAATGAGCATAAAAACACCCTTCGGGTACACATCATGATCCACGGCCCCCATGAGACTTCATTAGTTACCACCAGTCTCTAAATTCAAGACATGTTAAAACACCAACTAAACTGCAACAGAATGCATGGACAAAAATCCACTGAAACCCAGACAGTAAAGGAAAACCACTTGTAAATTCTCCTTTAGAGTACTATACAAGAATATAAACTAGTTTGGAATACTTGGAAGGGAAGGACATGTACAATTAAGACAGAGACTAATACAACAGAGGAAAACAAATACCCTAATAGCAAAGACTGTACTGTTTTCACTGTTTAAAAGTAAGACAGGTTAAACCAATGGACCTGCTCAAATGCATTACAGAGGGTAAGGCTATACACTGCTCTAAAGTCACTGAGCAATAAGGACTCTGTTCCACACACAGTTTGCTTAAACAGGGAAACTAGACAGAAAGCTTCCAACCAGAGGAAACAGCACTCTCAACTCTGGCACGTTGCACTTTAACTGGATACTGGACCATGAAATCACAAATACCCGGAGAAAAACACATTGCTGCCTAAATAAATCCAATCCCCAAGACTAATTCACTCCATCTCGCAGTAATATTCCCAGTTTACCTTATTCTTGTATCCAGCAGTTCTTTAATCATCAGTACAACTTCATCATCATCTTCTGATGCACCTTGGGAAAGGCAAAAAGTGCAAATCAGGACTTGGAGAGAATTCTGATGATTACTAATACTGTATATCCATAATGGCAGAACGGGAGAGCATAAAACCCATCACTGAGGTGACTGAAACCAAAAGGTGTATGTCTCAATTTAGAGCAGCTTCTTCTGCATTGTCCTTATTTACATCCCAAGCCTCCACCAACAAAACCCAGTATCAGTTCAGAGTTCTCAGCAGGCAAAGGCCTAAACAGACAAGTAGCCCCACCTTTTAAAGGAAGTAACAACTAACATTCAGTAAGGATTAATGGATCAAGGCAGGGCCCTCAAAAGGTTTTAGCACCAAGAAAACAAAGCAGGAGAAGAATTATGACCATGTCTGGCTTTAGCAGTTCCGGATGCCATTTTGAGCTCAGTGTTAGTCTCACAGAAGCATTTTTAGGACAAATTTTCCAAATAAAACAAAGCCTATGTGCATACTGAAATTCAATCCAGACATAAGAGAGGAACTCAATAGCCATAACCTTCCTTAAAACACTGGGAAAATTGCTTAAGTTGTTAAGTTGCAAATGAGAAAATAAATAGCAAAATACTGCCCCTGAGCTAAATATTAAGTTAGTTTCAGTTCCTCTCATTATGGTTTGGAAAAGACTTCTTACAATTTCTTGTTCATTTGAGAACATAAACCTACCATTAAGCTTGGGCACTCTTTTTGATTTAAGGAGGGAAATAAAACCCTTTGTTGGTGCCCATACAAGAAGGGTCTGCCACAAAACCCCCCAGCTTTCTAAAGCCTCAAAAGTATTTCACACACAGGAAGTGTATATGAGGAACACGCAGAGGCTCTTCTGGATAAACTAAAAACATAAACTAAACCCAATCCCTCTTCCTGAGGAGTCTGATTTACCTGTATCTGCCCTAGGTGCCTCGTCAGTGACTACAGGTAAGCCAGAGGCAAAGAAATCCATTATAGTTGCATAAATATCTGGTTTGAGTAAGTTCCAATCCAGGTCTTCGCTATCCTGTGAGAATCAGGTGAAGAAAGAAAGAAAGAGTAAAACCAGAGTATCATCCTCCTAATACCAAATTAGGCAGAGATTCTTCTTATGTTAAAGATATCATGGGTTCTCACACTCAATGCATGGATTTGATTTCATAGTTTTGTCAGGTCCAGGTACAGCTCAGTAAGACTCAACTTACAACGGTCAATAGAAAGGTTTCCTTGTTTGCAAGACAAGTGCTATCAGAGCATTAACTGAAGAGGTGAAACTCTCCTAAATACATTATTTAACACATATTTCTACCCAACCATTTCAGAGACTTGAGATTGTCTGGTCCCATTTCGAGCCAAATTAACATTCCCTGACTTAGCCTGTGCGCTTCCCACAGTGAGAGGATACCTGCAGGGTTACTGCCACCACCTTATCTCTGTTGACATGAGCTCCGCACCTTGTGCAAACACAGCGAGCACTGAATCCATCCCCATCATGCAGCCATTCACTTGGAAGCCTTCTGGAGGTCAACCAGTCCCAATTCCGGTTTGACACAGAGCCAGCTTCCAAGCTACCATGTTGCACAGGGCCTCATGCTGACCATTTCCAAGATCAAGGAAACCTAATCCAGTGCTCATACACACTTTATCACGTTTTTTTGCCTTTATACTAAAGGCAATTCCCTTTATGCTGCTTGTGAACATGGCCTCTGATGCTTTCATGACACACACCCAGGAGTCTGACTGGATCTTCCCTATGGCCATTTATTAAGACAGCTGGATCTCAGCTCATCTTTCAGCACATCCAAACCTCTGCTCTGCTTACCTTGGTGATCGTGATGAAGTCTGGTCCAAAGAAAACACTTTTAACTCCTTCAATTCTGAATAACTGTCTGTTAAGAAAACAGAAACCCAAACCAACACACATTTCAGCAAACTCCAGAAGATTTAATCTGTCAGAGAAAAAACGTTCTAGAATATACCTCTAGACAAAAACAAGCACTAAAGCCAGAGCCATTAGGAGAAACAGTTACTTCACCTACAGCTTAGTAAGAGCCAGGAAATCCTGCTGTGAACCAGTGTATGGAGTAAGACTGAACATATCTCTTACAGGATCTGTGTTACTCTCCCAACAGTTCTTTGAAGGCAAAATCATATTCTGTATAAAAAGCTGTTTGTTCAGCATCAAACCCTGTAGGTACCTACTGTTTCAGAGAGGACTAGTGCAAATATAAGGAATGGTCCTGAGATTAAAGTTATTCAAAGTAACTGAGCTCAAAAAAATCTCCCTTCAATTCTGTTGCCATTAAATAAAAGGATTAGTGCCAAGCAGTCCACAAGGCTTTAACACCCAACTCACTTTGTGAGCAGCCTTCAACAGTTTTAGTCATTCAGTTAGTAAAGGCTTAAGATTCATATTCAATTGCTTCAGAGGGCCCCATACAGCATCCAACAACCAGGTCATAAATTAGCACACAGCCAGAGCTTACAGGGGAGGCAAGAGCAGATGTTTGACAATGAAGTGCAAAAAGCAGAATGAGAATGCAAAAGCCGATTTCCACAAATGGTTAAGTAAACCCCAACAAATTCATCCACAAAATAAAGAAATGATGCTACTCCTGAAAAGGCATTTTTGTAACTCTGTGTGTGTGTGTGTGTGTGTGTGTGTGTGTGTGTGTGAAATCTCCTGTAAAACATCAAAAACGCAATGAAGGAATTGGAAATCTCATCACAAAGGTATGTGCGATGAAAAGAGATTTCACAATAGCCATCTGAAAGCATTTCTACACACGAAACAGTTACACGTGCTCTGGGCTTTTACATCACTAAATCAACTGCATTTTAAGTTACTCAAACAATGACATTATGCAAGTGCACCATATCACCCTGGATCAACCAAAATGATACTCCCCCCTTCATTCCCCTTCAGGAAGCTTTTAATACTTCTTTGGAAAATGAATATCCCCTATTAAAATAAATGAGTATTCCATTTATAAAAAACATAATCTGGGGTTTAAGGATATAGACAGTTTTTTCCCCATTAACCTGCACGATACACATAACCAAGCTGGTTTGCCAGGGTACACATTCTACCACATACATCCTCTTTAATGAAAATGCTTATTTGCAGGTACATGACAACAAAAAGCTCCTTTCTGACAGTCGACAGCACCCTGCAGCCTGATGTACTTTGGTATTATCACACCCTACAGCTTCAGCATCCCATCAACACATGACGTCCTCACAACCCTTTCACACTGTATTTCTTTAATTAGCAGAGCTTGGCTCATAAAGATCCTGTTTGCACAAACAACTCTACGAGAGTTGGAATCATCAGAGCTGCGTGTTTGATAACTCTACAGTTCCTGGAGAGTGCCATGTGAAAAAGCTTCTACTTTTGCATATAATTCTTCCAGCATATAAAGATGACTTAAACTGGGATCTCCAGAGGTAACCTACTGCAGCACCTCTCGGTCTCGGGCTCAAACTGAAGCCCTTCCACCCATATAATGGATAAGGGTTCTTTTCAGAGGCAAATGTGAAAGCAATGATACAAAAGGGATGATTCCAAGTATTTCCAGAGAGACTTGTGAGGGTCTGTTTCCCAACTGTGAGAAGTTGCATGATTTCCAAGTAACTACTTGAATTAAGAGTGTTCTGATGGGAATGATTTTGTGAACACAGGGCCAGAGGTCTCACTGTTCAAGAATGCTGATTTATGATACCACTCAACCCAGTTACATGAACTACAGCATGATGATAGAGAAATGGGGAGTACAGACACAAGAGAAGGACTCCTTTAGCAACAACAATCCTCCCAGCTTTAAATTTATGCACAAGGAAAGCAGCATTGAAAACTGAAATCCAACCAAGCTGCTCCTGAGTATAAGGAGCAGAATGAGCTTAAAAACATCAGTTGTCACCACACAGCCCATAGTGACACCCCCCCCCCCCCATTTAATAATACCTTGCTAAAGGTGAGCAAAATGCTGCAGCTGGATTGGAAAACTCCATAGTCCTTGACCCCAGCACTTCCTTCCCAGGAATAAACTTCAAACTGTTTGGATTCGGTGTGTCCTGAGTTTGAATAAACATCCCTCTTACTGGAAATTAAAGCAAACAAACAAAACAAAAAGCAGAAAGAAGAAAAACAGTGTAATCAAACCTAAGTAGCTTCAATGAAGTCTTCAGCAAGACCAACTGAGGGAGATGGCTGTGCTATAGCAAACAGCAGCAGTGATAGTTTAAAGCACAATGCAGTGGGTCCCACAAAAGCTTTCAGACACAAAGACTGATAAACACAAGAACATCATCTCATGGCAAACAAGATGATAAACGGAAGCTTGTCTTTGCTCCTTTTGCTGGCTTTTTATTTACTAAAAGCCATCCTACTGCAACAGCAGGAAGCCAGTCCCATCCTCCCTTCCTACTGAAGGCCAAGAGACACAACCTTCACATCTGTTGTGTTCACGTTTCTTAATTTTATGATGCTCAAATCATAAAGCAGCATTATCTTTCAGCATTATCATTCCCTCTTGAAAGCATAGTCAGTTTTACAAACCCTCTCTTGAAGATACACAGGATTTATGGGGTTTGGGCTTCACCTCATTTTCCAGCACCATAAAAAAGAAAACCAAGTGCAACAACAGTTACAGTGAACCACCCCTGCCTATACTTTCCACAGTGAAAAACTACTCTAAGCGGTCAGTTATCCTCCAGAAGCTGAACTGACCAAACAACTCAACATAAAATTACTTACAATTCACTGGCAAAGATGTTTAAAAGATCCATTTTTACTGAAGTTCCTTTTGTGGAGTGGGTATGTCATTGCAACAGCTGAATGTAAATAACCTGGTCTTGACTGAAAGTTAATACTCTACATTTAATGGTCTACATTTAATAGTGTATTTTCCTGCAGATGTGTCCACTCAGCATATTCCTAATGTCCCACTGAAGCTGAACACCAGTTAGAGACAGTCTCTTGACTTCTTTCTAGTTCTCCTCCTTCCTAACTCTCCCTGCACATCAAAGAACAAAAGATATACAAACATTCAGGGAATAAAAATGCATTTTAAGCCAAAAAATCTCTAGGAACTAATATCTATAAACAAACACTAGTTGAGAAACAAACTCAACTCAAAACCCATGCAACAGGGACTTAGAGCAGCAAACAGAGCTGACATTTTGCTCGTGACTCTTTAGTATTAGATGACAAATGACACTACTTACAGATTGCCAAATTGTTACTGTATATGTCTGTCATGGTAACAACCCATTTGACTTCAACATGCACAGTGGCAAAGCACACACACACACACACACACACATTTTCTAGCAGTGATGCTCTTAGTTTTAACATGGAAAGAATAATCCCAATGGAGCAAGCAACCAGTCAGCTTTATCCACAGGGATGGAAGAAGTACTCACCTTCCAAACCGAGCTGGCATCCAAAATCACATCCAGTGTTAACAGTGTAGTTTGTTAATGACCAACAATGGGGGATTTGGATGGTGTAAACTGAGTACAGTGCTCAGTTTTTGAAAGCAATGGGTCACATTATTCACCTACCATCTCTAACACCCTGAAACACAAATGGCTGCTAAAAGGTATCTGTGTGGGGGCCTCTGTATTTAGAAGTGACTTCTGCAGTTGAGGATGTGCCTTCCTAAGACCAGGTTTTTCAATCATGAACCAACCTGGAATCAAGCTCTGTGCACAGCTGTGAAAATAACTCATTTGGAATTTATTATTGCATACTTGGTAACTGTCTGCATTTACATCAAACATCTGCAGTGCTTCCTTCAACCCTCTGTGGAACACTCAGTGCATGCCCGTGCATGCGCCTAGAGCATCAGCCTAGCATCAGCTCAAAGTAAGAGGAAGATACCAGAGGCCACTGTTAGGATACTTGCAGAAGCAGGTAAAATACTACATCTGCTTGTCAGAGTCTGCCTGTTGAGTAAAACCGCAGGAGGAAAAATGGTGCTGGGGCTGATAAGACAGGACTTGTCTGCAACCAAAACCAGAAAGAACCTTCTGCCTGAGCAGACTCATGTGAATTAGATTTCCACTTGTGACTAATGCCACGCAACAGCACCTGCAGAACATGTCTCAGGCTCTTCCTACTGCAACATTAGCGATCGGTTGCTAAATCTCTCAGGCAGGTGCAAACCCAGTGTTTTTACTGCATGGCAAATTTCAGACTATTGTTAATTTTTCTGAGCATCAGAGCCTATCCCCAAAACTGGCAGGACCAGCAAAGTCAATCTGAAACACTGCTTTTTCAGGGTAATACCAGGTTGCAGGCAATCTTAGTGAAGCATGCCTAGACAGGGGGAAATGAAAACAAGAGAGTATTGCAGGTTTAGGAATGAAAAGCTTTGCCCCCATCCTTGCCAGGTTCTAGCTGGACAGCCAGCAGTTTTATCTGGCAGAGCTCAGGAGCTGAAGCTGGACAGAAGGCAACACAAAGTCTTTCACAACAGATACACTAAGAAATTAAATTAAAAAGGGCAGCAAAGCCCAAATAACATTTTGCACTAACAAAGCCCCTCATAAGCCTTGGCAGCTGAATGACATAGAACAAACATGCATAATCCAGCACAAAGTGAGCCGTCCAAACCTCTCCAAGCTCCAAATGCACTAAAACTGCATTAAAAACCACGTAGGAAATGTGACACCACTCGGCTTTCAGAAGGAATAACAAACTGTCATTACTGCCACAAGACACAAAGCCACAGTACATTCATCTCTTCATTTTTAACTAGTATTTACCTGCATTATGCCACACTGCAGGTGGAAGAAATGGTTTCTTCTGCACAAGCTGGTGGAAACACTGTTGAGGTGTCAAATTGTGATCTTTCACCATCATACGACAGAACCTAGAGGAAAAGAATTTTACTAACAATCCCCAAATTGCACCACCTCACAGAGCGCTTCGCATTGCTTCTCTCCTGGATAATGTAGCAGGCTGGATCACAAGAGACACAGCCACCCAAAACATTAACCTAGACTCCTTCAGTCACTAAAGCCAGGCAAATCACCTTACTTACTTGTGACAGAAGAGGATAAACATCCTAAAGAAACCCTCTGTCATCTTCTTGACAGTAGCCAGTGCCTAGAAACGTAGCTTGGACTAAACACCTGATTTTCAGAAGACTACAGACAGCTGAGATGAATCCAGCCTCAAGCACCTGAGGCTAAATCAAGGCTGGAATTCAATCCTATATTCTGTGGGTTTAGCTGGTCAAAGATAAGGGTCTCCTATGGGACTCTCAGAAGCTACAGGACAAGCTAAAGAGTTAATGCAATGGCTACCCTTACACTAACAACTGACATAAGAAAAACATAGCAGGACACTTGGATAAGAAATAAAACCCCTCTTAGCTACTCACACCAAGCCATACCTCACCCCTGTCCACCTCTATGTACTTCCTCCCTTGGAGGAATAAAGAAACTCAGTACATTCCTGTACAAGTATTGCTCCAGAATTAAACCAGACCAGTGAAAAAGAGGCCCTGCTCCATGCTGGCCATTAGCAGCCAAAACAGGAGTGGCTTCATCTGCTCAGATGGGGTTAAAAAGGGGAAGAGCAGAGAGGAGAAAAACTGTAAGAGAAAAAGGAAGGTGGAGTGATGGAGTAACAGGCCTAACTGTCAGCATTAAGGTATCTCAGAGCTAAGTGACAATCAGAAATGAACCAAAATCCACCTCATTTCACAGATACCACATACTGAGGACTCATTACTTCTGGTTTCTCTCCTCCTTTTGGAATACAGGGGAGGGAAAGCAGGTAAACTAAACACATTAGAGTAACAGGGGCTGGTAAGAGAGGCAGCAAGCACAAGCACAACACCAGGTCCAGATTCCTCAAACATGGGAACAGGAGGAAAGCTGTCAGGAATGTATCTCTTTACTGTGAGTGAAGGCACATGAACCCAGAAGAGGTCTGAATCATGTTATCCGCTTACTTTTGTGGTCTTGAGCAGGTAGAGAGGCCACAATGGGAAGCGAGGAAGGGCCCCCAAGTTCTCCTTTCCCCCTTAGGTTTGGGGAATAAACACGAGTCCGTTTCACACCAGATGTGCCCACAACTATGCTGCCCTTTGATTTGCCCCTTATTACAGTCTCTAGCACTTGTGGGGGGGGGGAATTTCGCCTTACTCCTTGGCCCTAAGGACACATACACGAAGGGGAAGTTCACTGCATGATCCTATGGGGGCGAATGACTCCCTGCAGCACGGCCCTGAGCCCTGTGAGGGGAATTCCGCCCCATTACTCACACCTTTGTGCGTAGGAGCCCAGCAGTCCCTCAGGAGAAGGCCCTCAGCACCTGCGTGGCGGGGGGGGGAGAATTAACCCCTCGCTGTTAGAATGGTGTAGAGAGAAAAAACAGAGTCCCCGTCTGTAACGAGGGCAGGGAGGAAATAACCTCACCCTCGTCCACCCTGCCGCGGCGCGGAAGGGACGCGGAAGAGCGAACGCGGCCTGCGGGCTCGCGGTGCCGCTCGCTGCGACGACGCGGCCGCCCCGAGCCGTGTGGGGAGAGGAGCGAGAGGGGACCCCATCGAGGATGGGAGGGGGGGGAAATAAACCCGGGTTTCCTCCTCCGGGCCGGGGCAGCGCGGTCACCTACCGGGAGCCCAGCCCCGCAGCCGCGCCGAGCCACCGCGCGGCCGCCATCTTGGCTCTCCTCAGCGCCGCTCCCGCCTGCCCTGAGGCGCGGCGGCGGCCCCTGGCGGCGGCGGCGGGAGCGGGGCCTTGCCCTGCGGCTCTGCACCTTCACGGTCCGACAGAAATTAACGTTTTTAGCCCTCAAACCACCACTTTTTCCCCTTCTTTTTTAATATTTCCTATCGCTGCGGCGCATTCCAGAGCGATGAAGCCCCACTGACCGCATCCCAAACGCTGGCATCGCTTTGGCGCGCTCTGGAAGCAGCAGGGTTACCACACGCAGCGCGGAGCCGGGCTCACCGCAGGTAACACACAAAAAGATGCTTTTTCCCTCTCCCCAAATCTCACAAACCAACAAAAAACCTCCCAGACACGGCTGTTTTGGGAAAACTAAAGGTGTGTTTGCTTTGATTAGGAGATAGAAGCTCTTGCTTTTGCAGTGCAGCAGCTGCCAGCGCTCAGGGCTGTTGCACAAGAGGATGAAGAACTGAGCAAGATGAAGAAACTCCCCCTTAATATGATTAATCTTGCCAATTTTCGACCAAAAAGTCCCTTAAATTAAGCCAGTCACAGCTTATTCGATTCAAATTAACTAATTTCATCTAAAATTAACTACCGTCATCCAAAAACGCAGCCAAGTTCCAGCCGTTCCTTGCTGGATCCGCTGCTCCGCTCACGTCCAACACGTTTCCCCTTGCCTTTGCCAAAGCCTGTTCTTGGATCCCCCCCTGTGTTCCCCCACAGCTCGGCACGGATCCCCTTTGGAATGAGCTCCGGCTGCCCCTCCTCTGGGTGTGCTCAATCCATAGCTCTGGATTGAGCCCCATCCGGCTCCATGGCATTGAGCTGGATGTGAAGGTCTCTCCCAGTGGTAAAGGGGGAAATCCACTCCTAAAAGATCTTAAGGCGTTAGGATCAGTTTGACTTCCCAACTGGCAGATAAAACACATTAGGTTCAATACCTCGTTGGGAAGAATTCCTTGTATCCAGGATTAACTGTTGTGCATGGGGAGGGGAGAAGGAATGCACAGCGGAGACGCATTGCAACCAGATACAGCTTTAATAGAACGCACATAGGTTTACAACTCCAACAGCTCTCCATAAGGATGATCAGGAACGCGGACGATCACCCCCGGAATGTGAACGTGACTCCATGGAATCTGCGAGCCAGATCCGGGTACTTCCAAGGACTAACCTTGATAACAGCGAACGGGACACGATGCCTTTGTCACAGCGGGGACCATGGATGCTTCCAGCTCCAGGAGGAAGCAAGGGAGATGCTTGCACTGTAGCGTGGAGTAGCTGCCTCCTACATCAGAGCAAGCCCCTGCCCGCCTCCCCACTGCTAGAGGAGGGACTGGGAATGGTGGAGCATCAACACCCCTCTGATAGGGGAGTATTTATAGGGGTGGTTGAGGGTATTTACCCTACCTACAATGGAAGCTATAGGCTGTGGCTTATCTTAGAAACACAGCTGGCCAGGTTTCAGGAATGTGTGTCAGAGCTGGAACAAGATTTCATTGCCAAGATGTAATTGCTGTAAAAACGCTTTGGAGTCTCCGGGTGCATTGAAAGGCCTTGATTCAACACCATGGGAATAAAAGAACCCAGCAAAAACCCCACAAGGATTCAATTCCCCAACGCAAGTCTTTGGTGGAAGCTGAGTTAAAGGTAACCGGTTACCGCTTTGGAGTGATGGAGGGTTCAGCCATTAACCACATCTCGCTCAGCCTTGCTTTAAGCGCCACTGAAGAGAGGGCTGACACTGGTTTGCTGTTCCAAGCTCCCCATCACCGCGTGCTCCATGCAGAGCGTGCATCACAGACGGAGCGGGTCCTGGCTCCAAAAGGACTTCAGGTTGTAAACTTCACACTGTGTGTGACCCGAGCGGAGCTGAACGGGAGGGAGAGGCGTGGGGCAAGCCCCACCAATACTGCAGCAGGTTAACAGCAGGGTGGCTGGTCCCCTTATGAGCTGTCTGACCCCCATGGCAGTGAGGCACACAGAGCCAAGCCAACCAGAGGTTCAGAAGCATAGAATCATAGTTCACTTTTCACAGGCAGAAACTGATGAAGCACTTCAAAGAGAGGCTCCAGATGCGTAAGGACCAGTCCCTTTGCCAGCATGAGTGTAAGATTGTCCCAGGGCTGGGGCCCTCTGACCACGCCTGAAGACCAGGGCAGTTAACAACGTACTAGAGCTTTAAAATCAAGACATGACACCAATGGTTTGTTCAGCAAGATGGCCTCAAAGCGCTGCAGGGAGGCTGGACTAATCTGGGCTCAGCAGTAGCAGTCATTTTGCTCCTTCTCAGTAGCTGGTGCAGCCTGAGAGCAACACTGATAACACTGATGCTTTGATGCGCTGCTCAGTAACGTTTACTCTGATCAAGGACTTTTAGTCCCATGCTCTGCCAGGGAGGAGGGGAAATTGGGAGGAAGCAGAGACAGGAGCCCTGACCCAAACTACCCAAAGAGGTATTCCATACCACAGCATATCATGCCCAGTATATAAACCGGGGGCAGTTACCCGGAAGGACTAGATCACTGCTCGGTCAGGCTGGGTATCAGTCAGTGGGTGGTGAGCGGTTGTATTCTCTTCCCTTGTTGTTCCCTTATCATTATTATTATAGGTGGCAGAATTGTGTTATACCTTAGTTACTGGACTGTTCGTATCTCAACTCATGGGATTTACATTCTTTCCATTCTCCTCCCCATCCCTCCAGGAGCAGAGGCATGGGAGTAAGCGAGTGGCTGCGTGGTTCTGAGTTACCAATCTGATTAAGATTGTGTGGCAAAGGAAGCAACTCCCATTATTCTTCCACATTCATTAAAACCAGTAAGCTCCAGAGAGCATGGAAATCACATTTCCATTTACAACGCATCACGCTGAAGCTGCAGCACTGGTAGTACGAGATGAGGAGGAAACCAGGTTGGAAATGAGATTGAGATCAACAGGCACTGAAATTCAGTTTTCTGCCCAGAACCAAAAGTCCCATCACTTTACAGGTCACACGCAGAGACACAAACCAGCTGCCTCCACCCCCCAGAAGAGCTTTCAGACCACTTAAGCACCGGATATATGCTGGCTTTTGGGGCAGGGTTTGCTTGCTCTTTGTGTAAAGTGCTTGAAGAACATAAAAGCTGCCAAACCTGGAGATTCAGCCTGCCCCGAGGTGAAGCAGGGCTGCAGCAAGCCCGCACACCCCGCTGGGCCTTGCTGGGTTCTCCCTTCCACCCTTGGCTGGCAGGGCAGGAGAAGGGAGGGCTGAAGAACCCACAGCTCATCTCCACCTTGCCACCAAGGGGCAAGGGATCCGAGTATGAAGGGGAGCAGGATGCTGCTCCTCCAGCATCAGCTAAGGGAGGCCTGGACGTGGAATCGAAGGACGTTTCACAGAATTACCCAAACGCAGGTTTTCAAGTCAAAAAGCAGGAAGGAGAACCTGGATCCAGTTTGCAGAGGTAATGCCTTGAACCCACCTCTTCTTTACACGTGGGCCTGACCTCCCTTCCAGCAGCTTCCCAAGCCCATTCAACAGCTCGAGGCCAAGTTCAGCCCCATGACACAAGTTGTGTCCTCACACTCACTGTCCTTAGTACCCCTTGAATTCACAGTCTGCATCTCGCGCGGATCCAATCCAGCAACAAGCGACTTGGGGTGTGCATCGTGCGTGTATTTAGAACAGAAACAACCGCCTGCCGGGCATAGATTGAAACAGAAAGCAACAACAGAACACAAGCAACAACAGCCTCAGCATTGCTGAAGGAACATCTCCGGGGAAATCCAGGGAATTCTTTACAGTACTTCTCAAGGCGTGGTGACAGAGGACACAAAACCCACCAGTGTGCATCAATATTACTTCACTCCCAGTGTAGCAGAGCAGAATTGGACCTGACCTGGGCTCAGCAAGTCGCTGAGCAAGCCCCCCTGCTTCCAAGTGTTCTCCCTCCCCATCCCAGGGCTGCAAGGGCTCAGCCCAAACTTCTTCCTCTCCCTTCCAGGCGATCCCCGCGCCAGGCACGTCCAGCAGAACATCTGGCTCATCTCTTGCAATTGGAGACGGTTTGGAGGGGACGGAGTTTGGGGAGGGGAACGGAAACCTGGAGCAGTTGGTAACTCCTCTTTGCACATGCTTTGCTAGTCAGCTCCTGGCATGCAGGGTTTTTCCATCCCTCCTCCCCTTACACTGCTGGGTTAGGAGTCAACCCTGCACTGCGCAGTGCTCTGCTTTGTTCCAGCAGCCTTCACTTCTAGCTTCAATATGCCTGTTGCATTCCTCTAGGGCTTATTATTTGAACAAAGCTCTGTACTAGAGGTGGTATCAGGGGGGTCTCTTCCCTGCCAAACTAGACTGAAGTCTATTTTGAGCTGCAGAAGCTCTCCCCAGTGGGCCTCCAGTGAGTTAGGAGCAGCTGTACCTGATCCTCCCATCTCTTCCAGGGACAGTACTCAGTACAATCCCATCAGAGAGCAGGCAGGGCAGGGCAGGGACCTGCTCTCCATCCTGATCTCACCAAGCCACCCATTGCTCGTGGGAGACCCCCAAAGGCGAGATATGTCCTTACCCTCAGTGCAGGGCTCAGCTCACACCGTAATGAACAAACTCCCTTGGAAAATGGCCACCACGAGGCTTTTAAGAGGCTTGGCCAGATACCACAGAAGCCAAAGGGGATGTTTTCCATAGAAGACAAGTCCTTCAGATTAAACCCACCAAAATCTTCCCTTGGGAGACATTCTGCAGCACCAACACCTCTCAGGGGAAGGATGATTGCACTGCAAAGATCCATCCACGACTGGGAGCCCAAAGAGTCCCTACACCTGGATCTTTGGGAGCCACTCCACACTTAAATAGCCTCTGAGGGCCAGAGGTTGCAGATCTGAGACAACTGCAACCAGGCATTTTGCAGAATCAGGCTGGGAGGTTTCACTCTTATCCCTGTCCTACATCAGTGGAAGGAGAGGGGAGCACAGTCTGCTTGCTTTCTGCCCATCAGGGCTGCTTTTCCTCCAAACACTGTACTGGGATTCCCTACCTCAATGACTGAACAACCAATAAGAAGTTACCTTTCTCCTTGGGAACAGGGTAGAACACACAGTATTTCGGAAGCAGAGCAAACATTCCCAATGGAGCGTGGATGGATTTTGCTTAGGTTCATCCTTTATCACCAGGAAAACAGAAGGCAGAGTTCACACACAGAGGGGAGGTTCTCTATAGCTCAGTCTAACCGGATTGCAGCCAGCACTGAAGTGACCACATGAGGTATGGAGCTCAGGACAGCCAGGGAGGTGTTTGCACACTCAGCTTTCCAGTAAGGCTTCTGTTTAATACTGTAAAACTGCTGCCCAGCTCCCTCCTGCAACACCACCATCAGCAGATCCCTGTGCTGGCGTAAACCAGGCAGGGAGTACGCACATGAACTGAAAGAAATGGCTCTAACACAGCCCTGGTGCCACCGCCTCCTGCATGGCATCACCTATGGATGCACACGACAGACTCTGGAGCTTGGCTGCCAGGTTTGCCATCGCGGCCAAGCAGCAGGAATATACAACATTGCTGTCTTGCACTGATAGGAAAGAGGGACGAAGTCACAAAAACCCTTTAACCTGTGAAATCACTTCCTTTCCAGAGCACTAGCAAGTCCCGCTTGACTTGCTCTGTAATCCATAAACTTTTTCATTCATCTTGTAATGCATTTTCCCAGCCAGGACCAGAACATATGGAATATTACTGGTTTGGGAAAGCATCTAAACAATAAACGGAGAGGACGACAATGAGAGGAGGAAGGTAAGAAGCAATTGAAAAGGATATGAAGATCCTGAGAGCCAGGTTTGAGGCTAACATAACTTAAAATGGTTCAGCTATATAGCACTGCAAATAGAGTTCTGACCCAAAAATAATAATTATTTTTATATATATATTGCTATATCATTCATTTCAACTAAGAGGTTCAAGGTCCTGTGGGAGGTGGCCCTAGGGAAGCACACCTCCCAGCTCACAGCAGATTAAGGCTTTTGCTTTCCTGCTTTGGAAGGAAAGGGTGCTGCAGCAAAGGGATCCCCGCCGGGCAGCTCCGTAGTCCTGGAAGACAGAGGGACAACAGAGACAGATCCTGCTATCGCCTGTCTGTTGGCCTGGGAAACCACTTTGTAAGCAGCGATGGGCTTCACGTCAAGCCCCGGCCCATCTTCCGGGCTGTAGTGACGGGAGTATTTGGACAGGGCTTGTGGACGGAAAGGCTTGGTAGCCACGGAGCCCAGCACGGCCTCCTGCGGCAGCGCGGCTCCTCCCGGGCTCCTCTCGCCCGCAGTGCCACCCTGCTCCGGCGGCACAGAGCCTTTAGCAGGGATGTGCTCCTGGGGCTCTGCGGCTCTGATGGAAGAGGGATGAAGGCTTCCTGGCTGATGAAAGCCAGCAGAGGCATACTGAGCTCTCGCCGTGGCTGTGGACCCACACATTGCGGAGTCCAGGCTTGGGATCCCGGGGTTAGCTCGGTGCTGGCCATCGCCTCCCTGACCCAGGAGGATGGGAGGTGTGAATGACTCTTTAGATGTACTATGGGAAGTCAGCTCTTCCACGCTTTTCTTTTTAGTGAAAGGGGCTCTCAGAAACACGTCTGCTTCTTCGGGATGCCTCAGAGCCATGTTCCCCTTGGAGATAAAAGGAGCTTTGGTAAAGACATCCACCTCATCAGGCACTTTCCTCATGCTTCGGAAAGGAGCCGTGGCAAAGACATCCGGCTCATTAAAAACCTCCCCGGTGTGTGACTGGAAGGCAGGGAACAGCGACTCCCCTGCTCTAGGCTGGGAGTGGGGATCTTCTTTGGAGGCCTCATGCCTTTCCCTGGGCACAGACTGCAGGAACCCTGGGCACAACTTGCAGGTTTCCTCCTCCTCTTCCGAATCCATCAGCAACGGCCTGGACCCGCTGCAATCCAGAATGTCCCCTTCATGGTCTGTCCCCTCTCCTTCACTGCTGTAGAAGGAGCTGTTGCTTGAAGGACCATCTCTTGCCAAGTAGTCTGACTCCGAGTTGTGCTGCGTTTTCACCTCCCGCATCTCACACCGACCCTTGTACGGAGCAAGTCCATCACTGCCAGAAGGTCCTTTACAGGGCTCAAGAGCTACCACTGGGAATAGGGCTGGATCCCTCTGCAGACCTAAAAACGCAAGAGAAGAGTGTTACTCAACAAGCTCCATCTCCTCAGTCGTACATAAGAAGGGTACTTGTTACACAAGAAACACCATGCTGTTCAGAGTTAAACCACCATCATGCATGGAAAATGGGAAGGAGAAGGAGGGTAAATGAAAGAACATACAAGGGAAGGGACTGAAGACACATGAAGTGACACAGCTCAGCACCGCTCACAACCCGGAAAGAGATGGAAAATGTCTGACACACAGATGGACAACCCCAGCACCCCCTCAGCACCATTCCACAAGGTTTTTTTCTCTGCCACCCACGACAGCGACCACCACAGGAGAGGTTTTCACTTTATAATGTGCTGCTGGAGCGGGGCTGCAGCAAGCAGCCAAGTTCTGCCACCTCATTCTGTACTGGTGCTTACTGACTGCCCTACAAGCAGACGTACTGCTTGGCATAGCCTCTGTTGCTGTGAGCCATCCCACGGGTACATGGAATTACACTCAGGTAGGTAAAACACACAGGGATGGATCCCTGCAACCTGCTAAAGTAACATACACAGTTCAAAGGATGAAGGTCAGCCTGTAGCTTTTAATAAACCCTGCTAACTACAGCAGCATTCTTTAAATCACTGCAAGGCATATGATCTTCAACACTCCATACCACGGCTTCGAATCGAGCATCTAACATAACCCTAACAACCTGGCTGGCTTCTGTGTCAGTGTAACAAGACAGGGTGGGGAGAGGCTTCCTGTTCTGGGCTCCTCCAGGTAGAAGAGCCCAAGATGGGGTTGGCTTTGCCTTACGACTCGCACAGACAGAACACAAGATATCTTACCTTCAGAGAACTACTGGCAGGTTAGGAGTGTGTCATTGGGCTCTTGTTAGCAAGGGGATAGGAAAGAGGCATGTGATAAAGCAGCAGTGTGACTCGCAGGAAGAATGAGGAGGGTAATGATGGTATCTAATGGATGAGTGAGGTACTAACCAATACACCCTGCTACGACAAGAGAGCATCACCCGGTGAATCATTCCCATTTACAGCTTCTCCATCACCTCCACAGCAAGTCAACCCCTTCTCACAAGTAAAGACACAGCAGTCAGTCATTAGGCATCAAAACCAGTATTTATTGGGAAACTCTTCACTGGGATACATTGCACTGCTACAGAAAGACAGTGTAGAGACAGGAACATTCCAGAAGCGACCCTACAAAAATACTATCGCTCTTTCCTGAAGCGAACGGTGCGAGCAGCACTTTAAAGCCCAGATGCTAACCTCAGCCCACAGGAGCAGTACGTGTGTGGCGGGGTTTCCTTCCAGGAGGCTGGTTATGCATTTACCAGGTGTTATCAGGAGGGTTGGAGCGCACAGGTTGAAGCAGAGCAAAACCAGTGGCCGCATCAAGCAACCGCCTCGGAATGCCCCGGTTCTCACGGAAACACCGCGTGCAGGAACACAAGGGAAGGAACAAGGCATTCATCATGGGGAACCTGGACGCAGACCAGTGCCCCTCGGTGCACAAAACCAGTACAAACCAGTCAGTTGAGCTGAATTCTTCTGTTTAAAGAGCTCCTTGCGTTAGTAGTTGCCTACGTTTGTGTAAGCGACGACACTTAGGGCAAGAGGAGGGTTGACACGGTATGAGCCTGTTTGTGTAGGGCAGAGCAGCACGCGTCTGACCTTGTGTAACAGGCAGAACACTGCCTTTGGAAAAGTGACTTTTCCCGATGCTTTCTTTGCCCATCCGAGTGAGGAGGGAAGCGGTTTTCCTCCTCACTGAGCCCAGAACTGGTGGCTGGGAGGAGAAAATGAAGTGATGCTTCAGTGGGAGCTCCTTCTGGCCTCCAGGGCTGAGCTGGTTTCAGAGCTGCCAGGCAACACAGCAGGAAGAGAAATGGCCACAGGAACAGCAACACGCACTGGGAAGCATGGGGATCTACTGACAAGAGAGGAGGACCAGCTATAATCCACGCTCTATTTTCCTGATGCTGAAGGAGGAAGACCCGGCTTCCAGACACCATCCCACAGCATCTGACCTCAGGCACTTTTTCCTTCCCACGTTCTTGGGGTCCCATCTGCTTCCTTTGGCAGAAAGCAAAGGGACAGGCCCAGAAGGAGCTGCAGCAGCCTCGCTACAAGAAGACATCCCCATGCCAGCATTTTCCTTTGGCTAACATCTGGGAGCATGCCTGGGCAGTGCCTTAGACACCTCCTCTTACATGTTAAAGGTCTGAGCTACGCTTAAGACACCAAACTATGCAATCCCCCAGATCCCTTTGCGTAAAGGTCAGGTTAGAGCTAATGAGACACAATCAGTGCACTCCCACAAGCAGCCACAGCTACAGGCTTTGCAGAGGAGGCTTCAGAGGACAGGGAAGTGGAATCAGCCAGCGCTGAGGGATGCTGCCGAGGTCTGAGCTCAGAGAACCTGGGATGGTTCCACACAAGAAGGGTACGTTTGTTCTGCACAGCACAGAAAGGCTCACTCCAGGGGCTGCTAAAGGACAAGCCCTGTGAGACAGCGCCTGTCTGTGTGCAGCCCTGCCCCTCCTCTGCCTGCCTGCACTCCCACTGACACCATGCAAGAGGCCTGAGGAGAGCCAGGCAGATGGTTTGCCTGAACGGACACACAAAGAGATGCCTCTTCTGCAGAGGCAGCGCTTCCTAACACCTGCCTAGGCCAAGATGGACACAGGCAACAGGCAGCTGCCTCTTTCGTGTCCGTCCCACCCACACTCCTCCTCCTCTGGGCTTCAGGATCTGTGCGTGACTTCATGGAGAAGCATCCCTTAGGTTCTGAATGAAACCAGGTTTTAACACACACACACACACACACACACACACACACACACACACACACTCCTTTACAGCATCAAGTCTTCATCGAGCTTCAGCTTACAGCTCTGGTCCTGCCCTACCCCTGTGCCCATCAGTCCCGATTCCAGGTTCAGAGATAAGTACTAAAGAAACCCCCCTCCAGGCAGGGAGAACCTGAGCATTAAAACCACTTATCACCTGGTAATGCCCCATCAGATAGCATTTACAAGACCATTTACCCCTGAGTTACAGCACTAACACATGGAGTTCCCCCATCTTCTAAGGAAAACCATGCCCTGAAGAGGCCAAGTACTGGAATAACTGACAGGAATGCTGTAAAACGATTACTCTTCCCATGATGGGGCTGCAGGAGGCAGAGCAGCCACTGGGACGATGAGCTCATTGCTGGAGCTGAGCCCAGAACAAGAAAGGGGAGATGGAGACATTCTTAGAGCCTAAAGCTGCTCTTCCACCTGATTTCAGCCAGCCAAAGTCAGGGAGGTCTCAACAGGCAGGAACAGGGATCTAAAACTCAGCACCACCACCAGCACGCAGGATCACTGCTTTGGCATTTGAAAAGGGTCAAAGGACTCCTCATGCCTTTGCTCCTGAAACGCTGGAGTTCCTCCTTGCATTCCCATTCCTGGAAGCAACAAACCTCAAGACAAAGCGGCCCCGTACAACGCCCTGAGAACACCAAAGCTCAGCATCACCATGACTGCGTCATCCAGGGAGCAGAATGAAGCGTTAGTACCCCCCGTTGGTACTGTGCACAAGCCCCGTGTTCCATCCACAAGAACACAAGGTGAGTTTCTAGGGGTTAAGCCTCGAGAAAGGGCAGGAGCACGAGTCTCACGTTGGTACCATCCTTCCAACCACCCGAGGCACAAGGAGATCCCATGCTGTGCAGAGAGCCCGTGCTTCGGTGCATTGGCATGGCTGTCCCAGAGCACAGCTCCTGCCAGGGTGAGAAATGAACACAAAGAAAACCCCTTCCCACCCCATCCCCTGGTTCCTGCTGGGTGCTGCAGTTCTGATGGGCAGTGCCCATCACCTCAGCAAGGAGAAGTCACAGGAACTGGTCTCACTCCTTCATCTGAGCACTCCATCCCAGTACATTCACACCGACCATTCCCAACGCTGCTCCCTGCGAGCTCCTGACCTAGGAAACGTAATGGCTAAAAAGGGGAATGCCGTGCTCCATGCAGACACACACATACACTGCAGCACACCACGTGCATGATGACCTTCTGCAGTCAGAGGCCCGCATGCTCCACATTGGTGTTTGCTTGGACACCCAAAACCTGCTGAACTCTGGCCTGAATCGCATCTAAACCTCTACTGTAGTAAGTGTTTCTTTCTTTTCCAAGCCATTTTGAAGGCAGGAGGTTTGGAAAGTCTCTGGAGGCAACATCCTGCAAGCTTTCAGGCTGAAGGATGCCATCCTCATTCATATGCCATCATTCACAAGAAGCCCCCTCTAAAAAGAACTTTGCTCTGCACACATTCACTCCAGCTGCCATTCGCTTTGGTAAGTGGCCTGTGAGAGGCTGAAGTTCCAGATACTCCATGCAGTAGTGTGCTTGCAGCTCTCGTACCTACAACTCCTACCAGGAGGATCCATCTGAACAGGTAATGCCAAGAACCCCACCACAAGCTCCAGCCCATTAGGGCAGGAAGGAGAATCTGCTGTGTTCCTTACCACCACCAACCCTGCGACCCTCACAAGGGGACACAAACATCTCCCATAGCTTCCAAGAAGGCTCCAACCATCACTATGAGCCTTATTCTGGCACCACTTTGGGACTGCACCCAATGGCTCCCAGGCAGGCAAGTTCACTTTGTCCCTTCGCAGCAGCAGCCTCCACATCCAGCAGCACACCAGCACCTATAGGGCAGGCACGGGGTTTGGAGAGCTTAAAACGAATCCCAAATCTCCACTCATTGCATCTCTCATTTTCCATTCATTCCACAAGTCCTTTGGGATGAGGGAGGTCAAGATAACAGACACCTCTCAAATGCAAGCTTCCACTGTACCATTTCCCACCCAGCTCCAGGAACAGCTACTGGAAAGAGCAATAAAATAACCATTCACATCTGCTTATTTAATAGCATTATTCACAACCCAGTGCATTTAGAGTTCGTTCCAGAACAACTCCCTTGAACAAGTGCCATTAGATTTAAAACCTTAAACATTCTTTAAAAGTACTTTAATTCACAGAAATCTTTGTTTCTAATATACAGTAGATGGTTACTTTGTAAAATCCATTCTCTTTTCATATAATCTCAGTATCTGACTATACAATAACTTTCTATCTATAACATCTTCATGGGTTCCAGTCCAGCTCGCCTGTGCTTTAGGAATATAAACCCAAAAAAATAATGAGGTTTCTATCCACAATTGGACTAAGGTCATTTCCAACAGTTCTCATGTAAAGCTTCTCTTGGGAAGTGCAGTATACACAGGGAATGATACAACACACTTCAGCAATACTTTTATTAGTAAGGTTGGAAAAAGAAGAGGAATGGAGAGCGGACACCATCCATGGTGGTTCTATGTACAGGATTTGTTCAACTAAGTGTCGGGGTGGGGAAGAGCAGAGAGGCTGGAGAGAGGAAAGGAGGAGTCACGAGCTTGGATTTCTTTCCTTCTTAGCAAGAGGTCAGTACATACAGGTTTCAGTCGTTCCTACTTTCGCACATGGGAAACTGCACTTAGTACTAATACAGCTACGTACACATACACAAGGTTAGCAGGAAGCTAGGAAGTATTCCACTACAGAGGAAGAGTCCTTCCGTTCAGAAAGAGCTTTCAAATACAAGATAGGAATCCCAGCCTTCAGGACCAGAAGCCAGTGAAACCCAGGTTAGTGTATCCAGCTGATGGACCAACTAAGCGTGGGAAGGGAAAAGAAAAGGTAAAACCCCATCGAGTCGTAGCAGCACTGAACTTCAAACCGCCCGAACCAAGTGCATGCTTGTTCCACACAGACTGAGGAGTGAAGTCCACGGTAATCTTTGTCTACTGAAACAAATGTGTTCCATACTCAACTGGTTTGCACTATATGCAGGTACAAAGATAACGGGGAACCCAGAACAGATACCAGATGCTGGACTAAAACCAGGGTTAAAAATAGACAAATGACCGGAGGACGATTTGATTCATACACAATTTACAGGTGGGTGGGTGGGTGGGGGGGGGGGAATCTGCTTTTTTCTTCCAGTCTAACACAGGAAAGAAGTCACAGGGAATACATCTGCTGCTGCCACAACGCCCTTCTCATCCAAATGAGGGTCAACAAAACGCACGTCACAGCCATACTCACATGGAGTTGGTTCACAAACCTTCCAAGAGCTCCCCTGGGGTCATTGCTGCAGCTTTAACAATCAGGTTTGGGTGCGGTTTTCCCCTCCCCAAGGAAGCGTGGTTCATTCACAAGCAGGGTTGTTAAAGAGCTGGGGGCAGTCGAGAAAGCTCTCTTCAATGCACCATCACCAGAGGTACTTCAGAGGAAGGAACTGTACCTCCTCCATGGGTAACTGAGAAACCTCAGCTCTCCTAACCCGTGTTGTGCAGGAGAGGGACACCCCCCCGCCCATTCAGCAGAACACAGGAACAAACCAAAACCCAAACCCCAAAGCTTTAAACACAGCAGTTCATGCCCTACTCTAAGGAGAAAGGAGTCTGTGGATCGCACATCAGCTCCAGTTCTCTAATTCATGTAGTGAGGCTTTCCATGGTGCTATGTGGACATCTCAGCAGGGTGGCTAAGGATGGTGCTCCCTTTACACACAGGCTATAGAGACACGTGCAGAAGGAACCGTAACAGGCTTTGACCAGCTTTAGAGAGGATGGGGCTACCTGGAGACCTGAGCCAGACTCTTTCCCAGGGCCCGGGGAGGGGACAGGGGCAAAGGTGGGTGAGTGGCTCCTGGCAGCAGATTTGGTTTCCTTTGAAGGGAGGAGAAAACGAAAGCAACCAAAGCAGCAAAACCAAAAAGGCCAAAAGAACCACGCGCGAAGGGAACTCTTCTGGAACTGAAAACGGAGGGTTAGGTACGTTACAGAAACTGCGTCTGCTACTGTGTCACTGCTACAGGTCTATGAGCTGATCCACCAGCAGCAAAGACCTGGCTATGTTGGGAAGACTGGACTCAGAGCTTCCACTGTTGTTTCTAGAATGCCCACCTGAAAGTGTGAGAGATAGGAATTCAGTAGTGAACAGGACACGCACACACGACAGTTTCAGATGTTCAAGATCAAGCAAGCAAGACAAAAGTCAAAGCAAACCAGCAAATTTGCTCAAGCTCTTCTCATTGCTTGTATCACATCAACAGCATTCCCCTGCTCGCTCCTCCACCCGCTTCCCACCACCCCAACCTAACTGGCTTGCATGGCAAAACATCACAGCAGCAATCGTTTCCTCTTCCCAAGGCTTGCATCTAAGCTGCAGAATTCTGTCCTTGCTAAAGGATCTATCAAGTGAATACAACTGCAGAACCTATAGAAAGGACTATTAAAGGTTTTATATCTACAGAAAGGACTATTAAAGGTTTTAAATCTATAGGAAGGACTATTAAAGGTTTTAAGTCTATAGAAAGGGCTATTAAAGGTTTTAAATCTTGGCATTCAGTTGCTGTTTGAAGAGCATCTTTAAGTTGGCGACCACTGCAAGGAGAGTGGAGCTATCAGGTGGCTTTCTCTAACTGGTACTTTGATACTGAAGGGGAGATGCTCCTCTTTATTCAAGGTATATATATGCCTTGTACATATACCAAGGTATATATGGCCCAGCTTTGGTAGAAATCTCTTTCAGCAGGGTTTCTACCTGATGAGTGTCAGTCTTTGCAAGCTAGCGGTGGAAGCAGAGCAGGGGTATAGCACATTCCTGCTGCAAACAAAAAGGGGCCTTAGGGAAGTCAATGAACTTCTACAATCCAACTTAAAAACCCATCCAAACCAAAGACAGAATCAACACAGGATCAAAAGGGAGCCTTGGAGTTTGGCTTTAAACCAGCATTAGCATGACCCAAACCTTTCAACTGCAGAGACCTATCTGACTGATGGGACAGGAAAAAGGCTGCCTGCTTCTGTCCCTGCAAGAGCCAGGAGATGCAGCACTGTTATCTGTTGTAAGGGAACAGCGCTGCTCATATTAACCCTAAGTAAGGCTGAAACTGGTTGCAAAGATCACACGAGTGTGATCCAGGTCACGGGAATGCTGTGACAGGAGAAACTTCCCAGCCTGCGGCCTAAGGACCCTGCTTAAAAGCTCTTCAAAGGAAGGGGGTGGCATCTACCAAACCTCTTGCACCCGGCTCCCACAAATGCCTTTGAAAGGCATCAGCATTCCCTTTCAGCAGGAGTCTGAGTGGTATAAAGGGTTATCATCATCTCCCTTCCTTGTGCCTCATGCCAACTTAGCTTAGAAGTCAAAGGGCTTCCTTCCACTGGCTTGAACAGTAGCTAAGGCATAGGAGAACCCAGTTCTCTGCTGTGCTTTAGCCACAGAGGTATCTGTGCCCTGCCTGGCCTCATGGGCTCTAAAGGTGCTCCCATGTCCATTGTCTTTTTGGGCATGCAGTCTTCTCACAGAGTATGGAGAAGTTTCAAGGCCAGTGTACATCAGGGAAGACTAAGCTCATTAAACACTGCAGTGCTGGTCTCTTACAGCTGATGATTTGAACTAGCTCATACGTGCTGCAGCACCACTGCCCCACAACTGATTTACAGCCATTGCTTTCCTTTTCCCTACCCTTTTCACCCCCATGGCCTGGCTTACCTTGTGAATTTTTGGATATCAACACTGGAATTGGGTCAAACTCATCTTCTGTCACCTTTTCAGAGCCCTCAGGAGCATCAAAGCCTGATATCAGGTTAGTATCTTCTGCAGCGTAAAGGAGAAACAGAGGTAAAGAAGCAAAGACAGCAGAAAAGGCTGGTTAGAATGGCTGAAAAGTGTTAGAGCATCTTTTGTGTTTTCAGAGGCAGGGTTTAGAAGCAGGAGTTTCACTGAAAAGGTGAATAAAGCTGGTAAGCCTTTGGGAAACAAGGTAAAGAGTAAGAGAGACAATACACAAGTGGAAGGCAGGCAAACCAAAAGCAAGCCAAGTCATGAGAACCACAATAAAACGTGGCTAATCTGAAGGCTTAGCCATTGCCACAGCTCAAAGCTGTGGTAAAAGCCCAGGGCTTAAGCTCCTTAGGTCTGAAGGTGTTCTCCATCATCATCCAGTGGCTGGCAGGTATTAGGACAGCTTGAGAGCAGTCTGGCTACCAGCCCTCATAGAGTCATTGAATAGGTAGGGTTGGAAGGGAACTTAAGGTCACCCAGTTCCAACCCCCATGCACAAGGAGAAGGAAAGGACTGGAGGGGGGAAAGAACCAAAGAAGAGAACCACCACAGAAGGAACTCCAGTCATCTCCATGAGACAAAAGCCCTGAGCTTTCAGCTGGGGTGATAAAGCAAGCAGTGCAACGTGCAGTCAGATTTCAAGCGCCTGAAGACATCACTAGAGAGGGTTTAAAGGCCCCAGGAGCAGCCCTGACACATCAATTCCATTGATCTCAAACCACGTCAGCTGCAGTGAGACACTTGGTAGGAGGCACTTTCAACCAGCTCCACAGTAGCTGAGACATTTATCTGCCTTATCAGGCAATTACACACCTTCAGAGGCTCTTGCTGTGCATCACTGCTTATTACACCTTAGACACCTAAAATACCTGCCAAAATCTGGTCCTCAATCGCTACATGAAAGCCAAGCTGATGGCTTCTAAGGAACAAGCAGATTGCTGTTTGACTCCCATCAAGAATAAAAGCTCTTTACCTAAAGCTGACAAATCTGATAACAGATTTTAGGTGAGATGAAGGAAGAAACCACCTGTGGTAATACCCTGTCCTCTGAAGGATGAGACCCAGAGAAACACCCCACACATCTGAGGGGAGCCTGGCCTGTGAGGTGTCAAAACCACAGAGATGCTTCATCAACACAGAGCCTCTTCTTGCCATCACTCTGGCTCTTCTCAACCTACCTGGGAGCCTTTGCAAGCCTCCTACTGCCATTTCCCTCCCTTTAACCACACAATAGCTCACAGCCCTGCAGTTTGCTGTACAAGAAGCTACTGAAGGGGCACTGCTCAGCTGTGGACTATAAGGGAAGAACAGGCTGATGAGTGGCCTTGCTTGGGTAAAACTCCTCCAAAAGCCTTTGAGCTCTCCTCAGGGACTGAACCTCACCAGAAGGAGAATTCTCCCTTCTCCCATACCTACAGCCTGTGCTGCACTTGGGAGATGCAATGAGGAGGAGCCTAGTGAAGGACACAGCACATTGTGGCTGCTCTTTCATGTCCTCCTGGTCCCACCATAACTTGCAGCATTGCAGTGCCACAGGCTGGCTATGCCCATGGACAGCAGCATCTGCCTCAGAGCTATCCTCAAAGCCAGGACTGCACACAGAAGCAAACAGGAAGGGACTGAGAGGGATGTACAGTGAATGATGACACCCAGAGCTGGGCTGGAAAACAAGCCAGAAATGAGATTTGGGAAGGTTTTAAAGTCTCAATTTTCCCCAGGAAACGCGAGTCCTCCTCATCCCAGAGGGAACAGCAGAGCAACCCAGGGGGTCCATTCATTCCTTGTCCCACCCATGGTGTCTGGGCTTTGCTGTGCTCCACACACGGAGGAATAACTGCTCCACGTACATGCCAAGCCATTTACTCAAAGTGTATTACAGCAAGGAGCAATTACAGCAAGTGCTTGTTTAAACCCAAAAGCTCTGTGAAGAAAGCACAAGCTCATTTTGAAGTGCATATCAAGTGTAAGAATGGATTCCAGACTGGTTTTCCAGCGAGTCCTCCGAGCACAGATCATTCTCTGTTGCTATAGGGATACTCACCAAGTGAGCTAAGCAAAACCCAGCATCGAGGGGCACTCAGCAGTCAACATCTGTGCTATGGGCCTCTGTTGAAGGCAGTAAATAGCACAGAAGTCCTGGTCTTCCTCCCACCCAGGTGGATGTGTAGCACCCCCATAGTCACTACAAGCCTGGCTTTATGGCAGTCACCCACTAACACCTGGCGTTGTCCCCACTGCGCCCAACTGCTTTAGCCCATAGTAGGCAGGTGCTATGTGGAGTTAGGACCCAGCTTCCCAGGGCCCTCTACTCGTGTTAGTGGAAAGAGCAGAGAGCTCCGGTCACTGCAGTGTTCCCAGAGCTGCCCTCGAGCTCAAACACTGCAAGAGCTGATCTGCAGCTCTTGGGATGGGCCACACAGGGGTTGCTTCTCTTCTCCAGCTCTGCTTTCTTGGGTTACTATAAAGCTGTTCCACTTCTCAGCTGGGTATTGCACTTACAGGCCTGCTTTCACCCCTGCTGTGAGGCTGAAGTTTGACTCAAGAGCCTTCTCCTGCTAGCCTCTGAAAAGGAAAACAGCTTCGAGATCTGGAAGAGCTCAGTCCCATGCCTCACATGCTAACAAACCCCTTTAGTGTCACAAACCCCTGTCACTGGTACAGATGGGTGTCAGGCTCCCTTCCAGAATGAATAATGCAGCCCCAAAATCAGGTCTTAAACACCATGTACAAAGAGCAAAACCAGAGGGCATTCACTTATGAACCTGAAGAAGGGCTACATACAAAAGCCTGCCCTTTAAACCTATTGTATCCCTTCTGCTGCATCCTTGCTTCATGGAAACCTTGTCTTTACAGTCAAGCTGAATGCTTTCATTTATCCTTTTCCCTTAGTACTTCAATGTGCAGTCCAAGTTTAACCAGCTTGGGAAGGAAACAAAGCAATGGCTTGGGGAAAAAGAAAAACCACCACCATGGATGAGAGCATCTGATTGTGTGAACTGGGAGCAGCTACAGAGCACGTCCCAGGACCGGGAGGTGTGAAGAGACAAAGGGACAGTTTTACCTTTGTGAGGTTGAGGTGCGAAAGCTACCGGAGCAAACTCATCCACGAGGTCAGCAGCAGGGTTAGAAAGCAGAGAACAGTCAAGCAGAGAGTCTTCCCCAGTGAGAGAGTCTGAATCCACGTTAGCATCCACAAGGTAGCATTAAACAGGACACAAACACTGTTAAGCTCATGTTCCCACATCCCTTTTCCCAGTACCATTTGTTGTGGTGGGAACACTCCCTGCTGCTCTGCAGTGAGGGCAGGGGGACTCCCAACACCTTCAGGAACAAGTAACACACTCCCTGGGTCTCACTGCCCTCTAAAGCCCAGGACACAACCACAAGATCCCACACAAGTGACACGTTAAAGTAGGGGCAGCAAAGGGGAGTTTGGGAAGGGAAGAGAGATGAAGGGCAAAACTCTGGCAAAAAAAGTGAATGTGCAGCCTATTTCATAGGAGATCTCTGAGAAGATGGACCTCAAGTCCACCTGCAGCCAAAGCAGGCAGATTCCAGACTGGTTTGGGGTGGAAAGGGCCTTAAAGCTCACCCAGTTCCAACCCCTGCGCCACAGGCAGCAACCCCTTCCACTAGAGCAGCTCGCTCCAAGCCCCTGTGTCAAACCTGGCCTTGAACACTGCCAGGGATGGGGCAGCCACAGCTTCTCGGGGCACCCTGTGCCAGCGCCTCAGCACCCTCACAGGGAAGAGCTTCTGCCTTAGATCTAACCTGAACTCCCCCTGTTTCAGTCTGAACCCATCACCCCTTGTCCTATCCCTACAGTCCCTGATGAAGAGCCCCTCTGCAGCATCCTTGTAGCCTCCTTCAGACACTGGAAGCTGCTCTGAGCTCTCCACGCAGCTTCTCTTCTCCAGGCTGAACAGCCCCAATGTTCTCAGCCTGGCTCCATACAGGAGCTGCTCCATCCCCTTTATCATCTTGGTGCCTTTCTCCTGACTTGCTCCAATTCCATGGCCTTCCCAGGAACAAAGGGATAGGAACCGTTTCCTACGGTGTCCCAGTCCAGCAGAAAAGCCAGTGACTGCTCCAGCACTTCATTGGAGCAATACTCCAGCACCTACAGCTCTGTAGTGGTGGGCTGAAGGAGCCCAGTGCTCTTGTACAGGGAGACACAAGCAACCCTGACCTCCGAGGAACCACACAGCATCTGCTTCCAAGACACAGAAGCAAGCCCAGTTTCCCCTGGTGGGCAAAGCAGCAGGAGAAGGGGTGCTTATGTGACTCCCACAGCCCACAGGGGTACGACACAACCCTGTGCCCCCAACCAACACCCTCCTGCCTCACCAACCTGTTCTGTTGGAGGCCACCGACTCGGTCTGCGAGACGAGGCGCTGGGGCAGCGGAGCCTCCAGGCCTGGAATGAGACTCTCCACGGCTACGTCAGCTTTTCCTTTCCACACGTGGGGAGCAGCAGAGCAGAGGAGAAGCCAGAGGTCAGTTTGCAAGAGGCAGCATTAGGAGGAATTAAGGCAGCAGCTGTCTGAATGCTTTAGTGACCCTTGAACACATGGCAGCTACGCTGGCAGCAACACCAGGCTGAAGTTAGACCGATGCTAATGCAATCCTGAAGGAGGACTCGGACACATCAGTGTCTGAAGGCCTGAGGCTGGGTAAATAACTAGATCTTTAGCCAGCACAAGGGAAACATCGACCTTTAAAGTGTCCCCCTGCATTAGAAGTAACAGATCACTCAAATTCCCACTGCAGAACCCTTAATGTAGTCCCAGTTAAGCTTGGCAAAAGCCAAGCTGTGGCATCTTTCTGTCCCATTTTGAGCAGAGCACCCTACAGAGAGGTGGTGAAGACTTGGAACTCAGTATCTGGGGGAGAACACGAGTCCCCAGCATCATTTAATGCTGGTGTCCATTCCGTGGATCCAAACTGAGTTATTTATAGAGGCTGCATAGAAAGGGAAGGGGTAACTGCCACGGTCATACCTGTCTGGGTCTCCTCCTCGAGGACCAACATCAAGGTAATGACCAATGAACAAGGATGCCCTCAAATGCTAGGACCAGAAACGGTCTGATTGCTCAGCCTAGGAGAGATTCATGACTATTTCTGCTTGCATAGCAGTGTGTGTGATTTGCAGGGTCATTATCTAAGGGTATTCAGACAACTGCCAAAGACTGCAGAAGGGAGAAGAAGAAAGAACAGGACCCATTTCCCACCTTCCTATTCAGAGCTACAGAGGTTGCAACCAGCTAACCAGGGGACATGGCTGGGACCCAAACCCACAACAGGAGCCGATTGCAACTGACTGCAGCTTGCAATTGTCAGCCTTTAGTACATCAGACAAGTAGATAAAAAACATGATTCTGAAACATATATGAAGCCTGTTGGGTCTGGGCACATTGATTCCCAGCATATGCCCCAGGCCAAAGGCAATGCTCCCTCGTCACCCTGCTGAGGGCCGATGGAGACATGGACCATGGTTCCACACTGAGCCTTTAGCAGAAACAGAGGAGTTCTTGTTATCTCCTTCAGTCAGCTTTTAACTTTCTTCTACTGTGAGCAGGCAAACACTGCAGGCACAACCATGGTTGCTGTGCCACATCAGTAAGCTTAGAGTTTAAATGTAAACACCAAGTCTTTGCTGTTCTCACAGAGAACAGGCACATCTGGTTTTGAATCATGGAATGGTTTGGGTTGGAAGGGACCTTAAAGCTCATCCAGCTCCAACCCCTGCCACGGGCAGGGACCCCTTCCACTGGAGCAGCTTGCTCCAAGCCCCTGTGTCCAACCTGGCCTTGAGCACTGCCAGGGATGGGGCAGCCACAGCTTCTCTGGGCACCCTGTGCCAGCGCCTCAGCACCCTCACATCATCCATAGCTTCCCATCGCATTGAGTTTCCCCAACAGCAGCAGCTGTTTTGGGAGCCCAGTGGGGTCAACAGGCAGAGGCAGCATGCAGGACAAGACATGCTGTGTAAGACAGAGGGGAGGGGGCACCCTGGGTTTCTCTTTACCATTCACAGCATCTGAGGTGCTACCGAAGGGGTCAGCGAGAGGCAGGATATCAGGGAGCAGAAGCGCAGTCTCAGGAGATTTGAGTCCCTCAATCAGTTTTTCTGGGTTACAGCAGGAAAAGGAGGAAAGCAGCAGAGAAAGAAAAGCAAACAGAAGAGACAACGTTAATCAGGAGCTCAGTTCAGGGCCTCAGAGTCCAGCGTGGCAGCCTCCGAAGAGCATCCGCACAGTGTTGTGGGCAAATACACTATCACTGAGAGATGGTAGAGGGCAGCTCCTCACTCACCATGGTCTTCTAAGACAGCTGAGGATATCCTCATCCACTGTGCACTGCTCTCCCTAAGGAGCCTATTCATTTGCTCAAGAATGGAATACTCACAGCTTCAGCAAAGGCAGGAATCACGGAGACACTGAAGTGCCAGACACTGGAACCTGCCCTTGGGTTAAACAGCTCTTTAGGTACCAATTCATTATGTCAATGATCAGGTTTCAAATCAGACGCATCATTCTCAGCAGCACAACTCTCTGTGGTTCCCATTATCCCTCACACAAAGAAATGCAGAGAGCCCAGGCAAAAAGCTCATCTCAGTTATTAATCTGGTGGATGAGTGATTTCACCATCAAACTAAGCAGGTTTCCAGGACCCAGATGAATGATTCAGCTTTCCCAAGGGATTCTTCACAAAGGAAGGAGATAAAGGACGTTCTGAGGGCTTGCTAGAAGGAATCACCTTCAGCAGAACACCTCTGATAAACTGTGCTCCACATGGACACACTCAACTTGTGGAAACGGTGCATTTGCAACCCAAGGTTAGAAGGAGCTGTGGCCCTGGCCCTCCTTTACAAAGCTTTTACATCCATGGTTTGTGTTGGGAGCTCAAAGGCTGGTGGTGTTATTTATTATCCACGTGGCTCTCAACAACTCAGGCTCTGGAATCCTGCTCTATAAAAGACAATGCTGAGAAAGCCAAAGAAGAGCTTAAACTGAACTGTTCCATACATGGCAATGCCATCCATCTCTTTTATTGCCCTATGTAAGTAATAACACAGCCTTGTGGCTTTGGAGCTACTTAGTCAAAGCAGCACAACTTCTACTCCCCATGGAATACCTCACAAGCCACTAAAGCAACCAGGAGGGGAAGGAAATCTAACAAGCAAGCCAAGAGGCAGCTGTTGTATCATTAAGGGCCTGAAGAAGGTCAACTGAAAGGAAAAACCTGATGTACTTGAATGTACTTGCACCCTTGGATGTGCTTGCAGCCTCCCCACCTCAATGAGGAATACACAGTATTAAAGGTTGCATTTGCCAAAGAAAAGGCACCCTAACTGCATCCCATTGGATGAACAAGAAGGCCGGGAGCAGGGGGTTGGGAACAAAAAGCAGTCTTAATGCTATCAAAAAGGGGACTAAGAGGATGGAATTGCTTAAAGGGTGTTGGGAAAGCACAACACAACACAGGAGAGAGGCCTGGTGACAACAAGGAACATGCTCAACTCCTTTGCCCATAAGTGAAGCAGTAGGTAACAGGCATTCAGCCAGGTACCAGTTAATCCAGAGAGCCAGGCACAAGACATAACTGCAGCAGGACCTACGGACTGCCTCAGAGTTGAGCAGTTTCAGGCTGGGTTTGGCTCCTACTTTGAGATGAAGTTTGTCAGCAGTTAAGTGACACATGGGACATGGCGAGTGCATTCCCATTTCAGGCCTAAGATAATCCTTTCAGAGCAGTCTGCAGTCAGAGCACACCTGCACTAACCATCCCTTTTACAATCCCATTGCCAAGTGTCTCCCTCCTTCCACCTTACCTTTCCAAACAGCTTCCTCCTTTCCCATTACTGCAGAGTCTCCATTTAACACAGTGGATCTGCCTCTTGGTCAGGTACTAGACTGTTGCCTATTGAGCTGAGCCACATTATGAACATGCAGAAACTGAGACCAAACAGGGTGTTCCTTCTTCCCTACATGTTAGTTTTAAACCCTGGCCCCTGGGCTCAACTGGTTTTATGCAACGCTTTAGGCTGTCAGTGGTTCTTTGTGTTATCTTGCCTCACGAGACCTCCTTGCTTGTTTCCCCCCATTGTAGGTGCTGTTACTGGCAGTCACCTCAACACCCAGTGCATGATTCAAGGAACTTTATCCCTTTTGAGTGAGGCTGGGAAGTCCAACAAGAACAAGGTGTCAGGATGGATGGGAAAGGAAAGACCAAAAGCAGCAGAAAAAAAATCAGAGGCCTCAAGTCTGTTTTGAGGCTTAGCAATTCATTCCCCTGCTTTGCTTTGTGCTGCATCTTCTATCAACCTGAGGATGAAGAGGTACAGGAACAGCAGTTGCTTTAAGTAGTGGGGAAACTCACGTTCAACTAAGAGCAAAGGAGAAGTTAATGAAGGCCCTGTGAAATCCATGGCCCCACATTAGTTAGCAGGAACACCTCTACAACAGCTAGGACTGGTCTCTTTGGCATGACACAGTTATTAAACACACACATGTATGTGTCTTCTGAAGCCACATCAGACACTCAGGTCCAAGAACCCAGCGTGCCTCTGCAGTGGCAAATAAACCCAGCTCTTGAGCCCCTGCTTCACCACTGCTCCAGTGACCGAAGCAGTGACTCAAGGAGGGCATCTTCTGCACGCTGGGCACGAGTATCAGCTGCAGTTCAGCTCCACGGGGCCCTAGAAGGAAAAGCCTTCTCCCTCATGATACTGAGCTGCAGTTTGGGTTCTGCTACCAAGGGAAGTCTCCAGCAGAAGTTTAACTTGTCATTTCCAAGGGAAAAGCTGCTTCACCTGCAAGTGAAGTCATGGCTGAGATGGTGAGCAGGCACCAATGCTAAGTAACCTGTATGAGTAAGGAATACAGCAGTGCAAGGCGAGGGAAAACTGGGATAAGTAGTCTCATTTCTGGTACCTGTACTAACCCTACAGTTCCAAGTCAAGTACAGGTGAAGTGATCTTCAACTGCAGAGCAGACAGAGGAATTTATACTGTCAGAGTCCTTCTGCCTCAAACCCAACGGACAGATCCTGATTATTCCTACAGAGACAAATGCACAAGGCCAAGAAAACGTAACCCAATATAAAGGTATTTCTATCAGAGAGCTCCTGAAGGGCTTTACATGAACTCCAGGTGCTTTAACCGATACCTGTGCTCCCACATGAGGCTGCCTCTTGGAGACATCCTCTCCCCCAGGCTTTGGGGGTCACAGGGGAAGAAAGCTCGGCTCTGGTTCAGGACTGAGCTGACCATTGGGTTTTCTACTTTTCCCATTCTCAGGCCTGACAGGATAGCAGCAGCCTCTCCATGGCTTTGCACCAGTGAGTAAGGACAGGGGCTGAGTAAGCAAGAGTCAACAGCACTCCTTAAGAAGGTGTCTGAGCTTACCAGTGTGCAGGGGGTGGATTAAAAAGTGCCCCATCAGCCCTTCCCAGAGCTAAAGCCCAGGCAAATACTGCAGCCTTTGGACAAGTGTTTCACGTTCTTGTGATGTTCCAGTTCCTCCCAGTAAGAAACGAGTGATTATTGCCTCTCAGAGCCACAGTAAGCAAAACCCACTGCAGAGAAAGCAACGTGAGAGCCTACAGCTAACAGCTCTCACAGGCAGCCCCAAACCAGAGATGCTGGTAGCTTCGGAGACTGCAAAACCAAATCACTTCCTCCTGGAATGAAAGCAAGAGCCTTTCCTCTGATTGGCACCAGCATAAGAAGGAGGTAATGCCATTTCCCATCAGCAGAATTAACTCTGATTTATACCACAGGACCAGCAGGCAGGTTCAAACCCCATGCGTAGGGTGGGAAGCACAGCTCTGGACAATACAGGGAGAAACTCCTGACCTTTTCCTTCAGATCCCTTCTTTTCTAACACATGCAACAGTGTGATTTGGGGGATTTTAAATCAGTTTGCACAGACTTTGCCTCTGCAAAGCCTCAGCTGGCATGCTGCATTTATACTGGGCAATAGTGATTTGTCAAGCAGCAAAGTATCTGCAGGAAGCATTTTAAGAAGGACTAGAGTTATGAAAACCTATAAACCAAGAGACAAGGGTGGCAAATGGGGTTTGAGTCAGAGCAGGACATTAGAAAGAAGAAAGACTCCTGAAACACTCGAAGTTAAAAAGGGAACAGAGGGCAAAGCTCTGCCCTCAGCTGTAACACAGCCAACAGCCAAGACGCAACACCTCAAAGCCAAAGGAGATGCCACCAGCCAGGCACAGCACACAGCAAGAACGTTACTCACTCGTGTACTGGGGAGGAAGAGCAAAAAGAAAGGCAGCTCAATAGAGCACACAGCAGAGGTCTTTTCTTCGGATGTCAACTGAGGAAGAAAGACAAGGGTGTGAAACTCCTGCCAAGTCCAGTGTGCTGTGAGTGGGAGGGCAAGTCACCAAGGTGGGCAGGGATTAGTCATTCTGCCTATTGATTAGCCAAGGACCAAAGAGTAAAGGAGGCCCTGCATGCTACGCAGCAGCAGAGCACCTGGACTCATCAAAGGAAGGCACTGGACTTTCATTTTCCTAATGGAGTTCTTGTGACTTGGGATTGTTTCTTATACAGCAGAAGGAGGAAGAGAAGGATAACAAACAGGAGGAGTTGGCATGCTTTAAATACCCATCACTTTGCAGCACCGCAGAGAGTAACAGGACAGCATTTAACAGATGAGACTCAATCTTAGGTTATCTCTTCAGATCTCAATATCCTTTTGGATCAAACCAAAACCCCGAACAGAAATGATACTACTTGCACTTCTTTCGCTGGGATTCCTGTAGCCCATTGGCTTTGTTCCTCCAACTCATCCGTATTGTACTCTCAGTTAACAACATGGCAACAAGTTCAAGTTCCTATATGAGTAGCTCTCCTTTTGCCTCTTCCCAACTCCAGATGTAAACTCAGATCCTTACACATCCATAAGTGCTTGTGTGTATCTGCAATTACTTCATCTCAGTGTGTCACAGAATCCCAGACTGGTTTGGGCTGAAGGGACCTTAAACTGTCCCTTTTCAACCCCCTGCCCATGGCAGGGCGTTGGAGCTGGATGATCTTGGTTTGAATCTGCACTGCAAGATACCTACTCCCTTAGCCCTTTGATGAGCATCCTCTCAGACTAACACCAAAATGCATCAGACCGTGAACATCTGAAGCAAATAAAAAGGCAAGAATCATCCTTAAGTGTTATTCAAAAGCTTTAGAGAACTCCAACATGACAATGACTCTATAATAAGCAACACTGTTTGCTTTCCCATCAGAAACGAGAACCAGCGTGGGCTCAGATGGCACAGGGGTGCTTTCTTGGCCTGTGTTTCCTTCCCCAGCTCTATCTGTGTGTTTACTTAGCTGTGCCAGACATGGAACATCTCTTGTCTCACTTTCTGTTACGGTCAGGACAATGCCACAGAGGGCTCTTGGTGGTGCTGTTCCTCAGACAAACAACTCCACTAAAGACACATTTGTCCCTCAGCTGCAGTTAAGCTGCTGAATTACTGCAGGGAGTAAATGGTCGTGTCAATGCACAAAGAAGGATCCATTCTCCTTTGAGGAGGGCTATCAAAGATGGGCTCATTGTGCAACGATGGCACCGTAGTCGGTTCTGATGCAGGGAGGCCCCCAGTACAACCACAGGGACTCAGCCTGTGCAATCCACAGCACGAGGGAGTTTGTCCTCCAGCCAGAGCCATGGGGGAGCAGAGCTGCTGTTTCTCAGCTCTCACACCTCAGTGCTGCTGCTCCACAGCTTCTCCATGCTTGCTCTGCTGCCAAGGACCCACTCCCACCACCTCATCTCTGCCTCTTCTGCAGAGAGGAGAGGAGAGAATGAGCTGGGTTAGGGTTAGGATTAGGGAAGGTCACGTATCTGGAACTAGAGTGAGGAGGAGACACGTCCCTCCCATCCCAACCAACCCTCAAGCCACTGGAAAGGAGTGGGCTTGGCAGCATCTCAGAGGGCATCTCACTCACCTTGGTTATCTCAACACATGTTTCTAGACTAAGAGGATCTAAACCCTTTCTTGACCCTACTGATGACTGCAGCATTCCAATTTCAGTGGTTAACAGGGGACATGGGCTAAAAGCACAAGTATTCACACACTGGGGCAAACCTCCCATTAAACCCTCCTGCAAAGCAGGCTTAAAACCCCAGATTTGGGACTATTCAGAGAGTGAAACCTCAATGACAAAGGGAAAGAGCAGTCTTGAAGCTTCATAACTCAGTTTAGTTTCAGGTCTCTTAAATACCTTGTGCAGGGTTTAGCAGTTAAATCCTCACTTTAACCCTAAAGCAAGGTTTAGGGTTAAATTGTCCTGAATTCATAGCAATAGACATGAAGCAGCCACATGTAACAGGAAAATCACCATTCCCCATTCTGATTTATCAGCAGTGGAGCCTGCAATAAGCTTCTTAAGAAGAACTTGGCTCCCTTTCCTGCACACGCACAAGGAAAAATGTCTGCAGCAGGAATATTTCATTCTCCCTTATTTTAACAGATGTTTTGCCATATTTTTTACATCCCTCTTGCCAGCTCCTCCTCCTAGTTACAATTCTATTAAGACTTGCAGCCATTATATGCAGGAGAAGGAGGAATATATTGAAAACCATTCTACTTCCTCTTGATTATTGGCCAGAGCTGGTATTTCTGCCTTCTATGGGTGCTGTTACCTCTTCTCCAGAAGCACTTGATGAGAAACATGGTACCCACAACAAATGAAAACCCATCTCCTCTAGGACACTGAGCATCTCCAGTGCTGTGACCCACACGAACGCTCTGATAGAGCCAGCACTCCAGTTTGCCTTTACTGACCACACGGATCCCAACCTGTGATCTTGCTAAAGCAAGCAGCCCTACTTAGAATCATGGAATGGGTTGGGTTGGAAGGGACCTTAAAGCTCCTCCAGCTCCAACCCCTGCCACGGGCAGGGACCCCTTCCACAGGAGCAGCTTGCTCCAAGCCCCTGTGTCCAACCTGGCCTTGAGCACTGCCAGGGATGGGGCAGCCACAGCTTCTCTGGGCACCCTGTGCCAGCGCCTCAGCACCCTCACAGGGAAGAGCTTCTGCCTAAGAGCTCATCTCAGTCTCCCCTCTGGCAGGTTAAAGCCATTTCCCTTGGCCTGTCCCTACAGGCCCTTGCCTAAAGCCCCTCTCCAGGTTTCCTGCAGCCCCTTTAGGCACTGGAGCCGCTCTCAGGTCTCCCCTTCAGGAGCCTTCTCTTCTCCAGGCTGACCCAGCCCAGCTCTCTCAGCCTGGCTCCAGCCCTTGCAGCAGCTCCGTGGCCTCCTTAGAGCCACATGTGTTGGCTGCAGCTCCACAGCTCCTCCATTCTGCAGGGGGCTGCCTGCGGATGCACCCCATGGGTGTTTCCTGTGTTTCAGGCATCATTCCCTTGTTTCTCCTGAACCTGTAACAGGAAGGCTCACGCGTCCTGAGCATCCTGAGGAAAGGTGGGAAAGCCCAAGGAGGTCCCTGGCCACCATGCAGACAATGCCACCTGCACCCTCAGGTGCTAGCAAAGGGAACAAGTTCATAGCATAAGCAGATAAGAAAGCTGAGCCCTCAGCAGCCCCTCAGCTGCCACAGGTTTAGAGCTGACAACACGGGCTCTGTATGACAAATAGGGAAAATACCAGATAAAAGCCTTCCTTATGCCTGCACTGAAAGCCTTCCCTAACAACACTCCTCTTGTGAGCACGGGGTGAAGGCTCACGCTCGCTCCTCAAAGGGTTGCGCGTGCTCCCAGTCTATAAACCAGACGTGCAATGGTTTCAAAGCAATGAGATTCACTGTCAGGGCTTGAGAAGAAATGAACATATTCCGAACAGAAAGCAAGTATCCAGGCAGGAGCTCTTCCCTGTGAGGGTGCTGAGGCGCTGGCACAGGGTGCCCAGAGAAGCTGTGGCTGCCCCATCCCTGGCAGTGCTCAAGGCCAGGTTGGACACAGGGGCTTGGAGCAAGCTGCTCTAGTGGAAGGTGTCCCTGCCCGTGGCAGGGGGCTAGGACTGGATGAGCTTTAAGGTCCCTTCCAACCCAAACCAGGCTGGGATTCTGTGATTTAGAACTCGCAAAGAAATTGAGCTGCTTCTGCACACGACAAAGGCATCCTGGAAGCGTGCAACCAGAGATGCTGCTGTACCAAGAGACTGAAGGCAATCCCAGCTCTACTCAAAGGATGCCTTTCACATGCAAGTCAGCACATTGCTCTCCTCCAAGACCTCTCTGCTTGCCGTGGGGATGCTTCTGCCCAGGTAACATAGACACAGGGAAACAAAGATGACTCTGTTCTGTGTGACAGACACACAGATTGAAACCCCACGTCCATTCTGTTGAATTCACAAGCACAGATAGCTCCCTCCCAAGCTAAGGAGAGATCTCTGGCCCTTGAAAACATTTAGGAGCATCTGGCCTCAAGTTTTATATATATAAACCAGAGACATCTTTGCAGCAAGCCAACAAAGCCACATCTACATACACCACAAAACCTGCAGAGTGGTTATTGGTACCCAAGGGCAGCGTTGAAAGAAGCCACTGCAGAGGAACTGCCCCTGCTATGAAGAACTCTACAGCTCCTGCAGCCCAGGGTCCAACCGCTGCTTCATATGGTTGTGCTGTACCAAATGCAATAGGCAATAAGGAAAGCAACCACCTCAGCGTGCATCTGTCTGCATTGAGCACACTGCCAGAGCTGACAGACTTCATGTCAGGAAAACCAATGCTTCCAATGGTATTTGGGAGGAAGAAGAGCATGCAGGGACCTATCTGCCTTCTGTAAGCTTGTTTCACACAGGAGATGGGCTGGTCAAGTGCTGTAAGTTCTGTTTCTTCTCTTAACCTGCAGAATTTATGAGTAAAATCCCTGCGGAAGCAAACCACGTTTCTCGTGCTCTTTGAGCACCCACCAGAAGGAAGCAAGCTCCACAGTTAGGGAAAGAAACAGATACTTCTTTTTTTAACCCCAAATTGCTTAACTGTTCACGGAGAGATGCCACCTTTGCAAGCACAGCTTGAAGGCTGGTGTCCTCCACCAGTGAGCCACAGCTTGAGAGAAGGACAAGGGCAAGAGCTGTAACCAGCACTTGTCCTCTGGGGCTAGCGGCCAACAAGGGACCCGAAACATACATTGACAGGAGGAACTCCAAGGAAAAAAACCAACATTCCCATATTCCAAACCCCACCAGCTCCAAGGCACTTACATAATCTTGTGCTAAAAAGTGCTGGCAGAGATGCGTGCATAGGAAAGGCTCTGAAGCAGCACCGCAAAGCAAATGGAAATAGCTACCAACTGCACCAGAGGCTTTTGCCAAATGAGGAAATGTTCCATGTTAAACTCGTGCATCCGCAAGAGACCCTGGAAGCCAAAGAAACACTGACTCTAATGGCAAAGAAAAGAGGAGCAATAATAAAAACTACCCTTTCAAACCTGGAGCCTGATCTGAGCACAGCTTAGGTCAGAACAGGCAAATACCCAGGCGTTATTTTTGCCTTTGAATACTGAGCCTTTCAAGACACCAACACTGTTGGCATTAGAAACAAGGTGATAACCCTACAATCTGCCATGAAAACGAAGGGCTCTGCACTGCTCCCACTGATGAAAGCCTTACACACCACTACAGCTTGTCGATGCCCAGCACTCCTGGCTGAGGCCCAGGATTTCAAGTGTGCCTAGAAATAGAAGCAGATTAAGCATACAAAACAAAGACCACGAATGTGTGTGTCCCCCCCCCCCATAAAGTCAGTTCCAGTTACCTGGCGTGTCGGATAATGGGAGAGGAATGAAAGGATCAGGCACAGTCAGAAGAGAAGGGCTAGTGTCCAAGCTCAGAATGTCTTTCGTTTTCTCAGCTGGTACACAGGAAAAGGCAGAGTGAAACAGAGCAGAGAAACAAGGAGAAAGCATTGAGCAAAACCTCAGTGTCAGAGTGCAGGCTGTGGCCTGACAAGAACACACACACTCAGAACCAGTTTGTGTTGCCAGGGAAAGGAAAGCAAGAGGGAAAACCCAACAACCCCAAACAGCTATTACCATGTAGCTTTCCAACACAGCTGAACTCACAGACCTCTAAACATTCCTTGAAAGGGCAGTACTATTCCCTCACTTTACAGCAGGACAGAAGGTGAAATGCTTTCACAAAGGCCACACAGCAGCCCCACGCTGGGCCTCTTTGTCAGCAATATACAGCATCTTGCATCAGACAAGCTGTATCTACCAGCAAAGAGAAAGAAAAGGGCTAGAACCACCTAGTGCCAAAATACCTCCCAGAAACCTTCCTATGAGAGAGCTACTAAAAGAATCAAACATGCTACAGCACCCAGAAAGCCCAGAACATGCAGATGCTTCTCAGGCACATTACAGCTGGATCTGGAGCTGCTGCAACTCAACATCACTCCACAAAGGCTGATGGAACATCATAAACTGAGCACAGGACACTCCCGCATCATGGACTTCAACTCCTTCATTATTAGGTAAGAGCCAACAACACCAAGCTCAGTTATAAGCTCCTCTAAATCTCTTTTTATAAATAGAAATAAGCACAAATGGATTTGTCGCTTCCTTAGGGCTCCTGGAAGCAGGTTTCCAACAGTGAGAAGTGATGCTGAAGATGTAGAACCAAGCAGCAGCGCTCACTCAGCTTCTCAGCATGGAAGGGGCTGCTCATGGCAAAACCCTGGCACCAAAGGAGACACCAGATGAGGTCACACATACAGAAGCCTCTGTATAAAAGTCTCTTAGACCAGCCAAGGACTTGTGGCCTCTGGACCCAGACAGCAGAGCCAGGGCAAAACTTGCCTTCACCATCTAACATGTCAGTTATGAGACCCACTGTGCTCTTCCCTGCTCACTCCTGGCTCTGCAATTCCTGCAGCAGAGACATTATCATCCCTGCTCCTCTCCTCCTTCATACAGCCAAAGAGCTGCAGGCAAGGGATACCTTCCAGCATGTCTGTCCTGTGGCTCAGAGTCCAATTCCCTTATTGCACACTCCATATTTCACTTTTAATTAATGACTTACTTTTAATTAACACTTTTAATTATGAGCTGCATGGAGCTGCAACACATTAAGAGTTTTTCTTGTGAATTTAAGGGGCTCACTTGGTTTCCTCCCTCACCAAAAGCCTCACCTCTACCTGCAGGCAGTGCCTCCTCTCTGTGCTACCCAACTGTGAGAAGCACACGTCATTCCTACCTTGCCTTCTCCACTGAAACACCAACCCTATCCTAGAACTCTCAAAGCCAAGGCCCAGCTCTATTTCGATCAGTTTTGCCATCCTTTCAAAGAGGCTATGACAAAAAGTTGCTGTTTTCCTGCAGTGCTTCTGCAGAGCATCGTCCTCTAGGTCACATCCACACACTCACCTGGTCCAGGAGTGAAGGAAGAGCCACCAAATGCATCTGGCTGGGCCGCAGATGAAGCCGGCTGGAAACCTGGGATCAAGTTCTCTGTGGAGCTGCCCATCTTCTCTGGAGCTTTCCCTGAAATGCCAGATGCACATTTAGGGATAAAACTTCCATTGCGAAGGTTGGGTCCTTCCCTAGACTTTTCATGATGCTACTGCAGGATGTGGCTTTAAGCCCCTTCCTGCAAACCCCAACTCACAGATTAAGCAGAGTTTAAACTGCAGCTCCTACACCAACTGATCAAGGCTGCTTTGGGAGGGGTTAATACCTCTGCCTTTGAGGATCATGCTCATTTAACTGCAATGGCTCAGCAAAGAGGACAAGGACTGAGAAGGATTTAGCTCTTACAGGCACAGAGGACCGTGATAATATGGGAAAAGCCCAGCAGCATTTGCCCAACAGCATCATCATTCCATGCCATCTTCTGTTCTGAGGGCAGGCGGGTATAAAAGGATCTCCATGAACCTACCATCACCCAGCTTTGCAAAGTCCTTGTTCAGCAGCTCCTCAGCTGTGAGTTTGGAGAAGTTATCATCATCAAATGGATTCCACGTGGAGACATCGGGCGGGTTATAGACATTCTGCTGTGAGGTCCTTGGGGAACCCGAGGGTGTGGTGGAAGCAGATCTGGATGTGATCATCCCAACCAAACAACAGACATTAATAACCCATCTGAAACCCTCTGGCCAGCACTAGGTGCTGGTCCAAGCTACTACATTACAATTACTTCCTACTTAAAACACAAATCATTGTACTTGCATGCTCAGGGACCTGGGACCTGCTACCCTCGCCTATTCTTAACGTGGTTGTGCATCCTGGAGTCGAGGATTAAAACCAGGATCAGCAGCACCCCATTTGAAACAACTCCCTGCAATGCCCTCATGGAGACTTCCTGCCTGTAGACACTGTGAGAGGGAGCTAGTGAGTATCCCAGGGGAGTGCTGATGTCAAGCAGCAAGCACAAAGCATGCACCAGGGCTACTGGTGGAAGAGCTGAAACAGCAGTAGCTTCTGTAATCCAGAGTGCAGGCCCTGTCTGCTTTGCTTTTAGTAAGCATGGAAGCACTCAGGACTTCTGCCCTTGGGGAAGCTTTTCAGGCACTTTGTGCCAAGCCCTAAACTTCTGGTCTTCAGAAGGCAAAGACTCATTTAGAGTCTTTGGCAGTTTGCTGCCTACCTTCATCTTTACGCCTAGGGAGCCTCAAGAACCTCATTTTCCCCCTCCCTCCATACCCTTTGACACCAGGTGACCAAGCACCTACTTGGACTTGTTGAGACTGGCCTCAGCAGCAGCTGCCTGCAGGAGCTGGGTGGACTTGCTGGCTGGAACCCCGAACACCGCGCTGTGGGTCACGTCGCTCAGAATCCTCCTGTGGCCTGCACGCTGGGTCTTAGGGGAGGATGGAGGGGTGAGAGACCCCAGCTTCTGCCCCTGCACTGCTGGAGGGGGGGTCGTCTGAGGCTTTTGTTGTGGCCTCATTTGTGCCTGCATCTAGGAGAGAAAGGGCAGTAATATGTCCCTGTTCATGAAGAGCAGGCACGATGAAAACACAGCTCCGTGCTGAAGGATCTGAGCTTCAAGTCGTGGATTGGGAATAGTCAGGAGGGGAACAAACACACAAAGAACTGGGGACAAGGAGGAATTCAATTCACTGATGCACAGAATTCCAGTATTGCTACAACTGCACAAGCAGAGGCTTTCTCCTCGTTCTATGGAAGGCAAAGCCTCTGTTAGTGCTTGGTGTTAAAGACTGCCTGGTCTCAGGAGCTTGAACACAGATGAAGAGGCTGAGATCCAGGGCAGAGGTAACATCAGTTCAGAGTGTGCAGGACTCCTGTTGTAGGGACACAAGGAGTGAAGAGCAGCGCTTCTTCCAGCAGATAATGTGTGACTGGGGTCAAATCCCTAAAGGGGATACAGGGTTTGTGCAGAAATCTTGTGCAAGAAGCTTTCTTTTAGGGGAAACCCCCTCCAAGGACCACAGGAGCATCATTTGTCATTAAAACAATGGAGGAGAAACCCAGGCACGTTTGGTTTGGGTGGTTTTAAGTCAAGATAGCCAGCTACAAACCCTTTGGAAACTCCTCACACTGATCTTCTTCCATTCCCTCAGTCTTATGTTAAACTCACATCCCTTTAAGTACTTGAAATACCGTTTGGTAGTGATAAATAACAGCATCCCTTACTTACAGCTGTGTGAGTTTCCAGACTCTGCAGTGAGATAGCATGGCTGGATTTAAAGCAGGAAAACTGGAATGCAAAGAGCTGTGCACAACACCTCCACTGCCTGGGCACTCCCTCTATCCCCCCTGACCATATCCAACCAGGGAAAACAGAGGAAATACTTAGGAATACCTAAGAGGGCAATGAGAGTTATATCCCCAGCGTGGTACTTAAGCACAGTGGGGCAAGGCAAACAAGTGGTTAGCTGCCTTGCTTTTCATTTAGCATCCTGTCAATTCACTGAGGAGCAAGCTGACCTGCCTGCTCCTGATGCACCCACCTTGCATCTCGCTATATAGGTCACTGCAGAACAGTACATTTGGTGCTGAGAAATCAAAGGGCAGTGCCAAAAACCACCCCAGAAATGAACACAGAGCTGATTAAGCTGAAGTCTCACAACGTGAAAAGGTCCTGATGGGTCCTGGCTTGATACCTTCTGCTCAAAGGCTCTGCAGAGACCATGTTTCACAATCACTTTTTAAATGAGCCCATCACTGCTTTTGCTCTCCTGCCTGCTGCAGGAGTGGAAGAGAGTCCAGATGCATCCATTCAGAGCAGCCTTCCAGGGGAAGAAGGCTAACTCTCCATCTACCTGATGGAATAAAACTAAGGCCATTTTTTGTGCTAGTGAATCACAGCAAAGCCCTTTAGAGATGCTCTTCATTATCATGTGCCCTGGGTTCAGCATTTCTCCTCTGAAAGGACCAGGATCATAATGGGCCTCATCCAAAACCTGCCTGCATGCACTGAAAATCTCCCACCACCTTTAAGGAACTGACTTGCCCCAGGTCATTCAGAACAGCAACAAGCCCAGGAACACAACAGCTCCAAGGCTGTCACCTCCCCTAAGCACCAGATTAGCACTGAGAATTACTATAAAACAAAGGGGTGAATGTGACAGCCTTGAGACACATTGGAGGGTAAAATGATGCTTCCCCAGTATTGCACAGGTCACTGGATTATGGACTTTATCAGTCAAATTAGTCCCTGATGTTACTTCAAAGGAAACATACTTGAGATTCATCAGATCCTGAATACCTGGCAAGTCATGCACAAGCAATGACCCCTTAGTTTGGACTCGAGCTCTGTGCTCCTGAAGTGGTTCCTTATTAATTACTGCTTGCTGTGGTACAGCACGGTAACAGGCAGCTTCCCGTCACTGGTGCCTGCACATGCTTTCTGCCCAACCCACAACTAGAGTTAGGGCCATCCCTTTGCACTTCCAAAACCTGGGATTATGCAGGAATGAAAGGAAAATGCCCAGCTTCCTCCCATATGCACTGCAGAGACACTTTGGCAGCGGGGATCCTGCCCTCTGGCGCAGCTCCCTGCCTTTACCACTGCGGGCAGCTACTTCCCTGGAGCAGACAGAGATTTGCCATTAAGTAAAGAGCATTTATTTTGGATGCACGTTCACATGATTAAAATGGAGGATTTGCTTCTTTACTTTTAGGTTTTGAGAGAGGTGTTCTGAAAAGGCTCCTTTCCACAGCATTCATTTTGGAACAAAGTTATCCCAGCGTCAGAAACAGCCAGGAAAGGCTGTTGCACCTCCTTCTGCATCAGAGCCCTTAATACGGGACGGAAGATAGCCAAACAAGCAGCAACATAGAATCCCAGACTGGTTTGAGTTGGAAAGGGCCTTAAATCACCTTCCACTACAGCAGGCTGCTCCAAGACCCTCTGTCCAACCTGGCCTTGAACACTGGCAGGGATGGGGCAGCCACAGCTTCTCTGGGCACCCTGTGCCAGCGCCTCAGTACCCTCACAGTAAAGAACTTCCTTACATCTAACGTAAACCTTCTCTGTTCCCTGTTTAAACCCATCACCCCTTGTCCTATCCCTAGAGTCCCTGATGAAGAGTCCCTCTCCAGCAACCTTGTAACCCCCTTCAGACACTGGAAGCTGCTCTGAGGTCTCCACGCAGCTTCTCTTCTCCAGGCTGAACAGCCCCAGTGTTCTCATTCTGGCTCCATACAGGAGGTGCTCCAGTCCCTGAGCATCCTCGTGGCCTCCCCTGGACTTGCTCCAACAGCTCCATGTCCTTCTTACACTGGGGACATAAACAGTGTTGTTCTGTTGCCTAATGCCCATCATGATGCATTAAGTACAAATAACTTCTAGAAGTTTACTGCATGCCTTCTAAGGCAGCATGACAGGGGAGGGGTAGGGGAAAGCTGCATTAAGCAGCTATATCTCATCTGCTTTCTGGTCATCATCTACTCATCTTCTTCCTATGCACACAGAGCACAACTCCCATATGCAGCATCCTGTTGCAAAGAGTAGTGCAACCAACTGCACAGGTGCCTGAGGTAGCAAGGTTTGCGCTGACATCTGCCACCCAGACACTATGGACAGCACACTAGGGACCAGCAGGCCCCAGAGCACCCATTACCTGGGCTCTGTGGGTCAGAAAAGCCCTGCTGAGCTGCTCCTGGGCTGTAGGACCTGGCAGGAGAACACTCACCAGCAACTCCGAACGCCTTCCCACAAGGCTCTTACCACTTGCTCCTGTGGCTGTGCTGGCTGGGCCACACTCTGCTGGGGCTGGGGCTGCGGCGGGGCTGGGGCTTGCTGCTTCTGCTGACCTGCTGCTCCTGCTGTCTTCTGCTGCATTGCTGCCTGCTGGGCCATCATCTGCTGCTGCTGCTGTTGCTGCTGCTGCTGGTAATAGTTCTGCATGAGCTGCTGCTGTGCCGGCGCTCCTTGCTGCATCACTGGGAACTGGGAAACAAGCAGTGGTTGAGCTGCTTGGTGAGCAACTGGGCACTGGGGTACCATCACCCCAACTTGGGGCCAGCCACAGGAATGGTTACAGGCACTGCAAGTGGTGGAGCAGTCACAGGCTGGGATGGCTTGGAGGCCAAATGTGTGGTGGGAAGTGGCCTTCTGATCTAAGGACAGATGCTGAGTTACACCCATAAGGGGCTCCCTCAGCACAGACTCTCCTGTGGTCCCAAACTCCTTTCTTCACTTTTATCAATTCTACACCTTTCCCCAGGATAAGAAGATTTACCATGCCTTTGCTTCTACTGTTAAATATGCTTTAGCAGGGATTTCTGCTGCTATAAACACCTATAAACAGCATGCAAGTCTGTCATCTACACCCACCCCATCTAACACATCATGCGTCCACAGGCCTCCTTATCACTGCTGGCTACCACAAACCCAGACCTGAATCTTACAATTCAGAAGACATGCCAGGCTCCTTGTATCACAAGAGCAGAAGAGAAATTGCACCCTTCTGTTCATCAGCTGAACATTGACCTCAAGACTCTGAAACAGTTGGAGCTGTAAAATCTTCACTGCCTATTTCATGTCTGTATGTGACTAAACTATCTCAAGGCCTTTTAACATTAACAGTTAAAAATACCACCCTTGTGTAGCAAAAAAATCTCACTAGAGAACTGCAGACACACTGGAAAATGTCCAAAACCTGCCCTTTCTCCCCCCAAAACCAGAGGGCTTGCCCTAAATGCAAAAATGCAACCTCACAGGCCTCTAGCACAGTAAGCATGTGACAAACACAGCTGCGCCCATTTACCTGCTGCGCCTGCATCATCTGCTGCTGCTGCTGGTAATAGGCAGCCTGTTGTTGTTGCTGCTGCTGCTGCTGCAGGAGCTGCTGCTTCAAGAAAAGCTGCTGCTGATGCTGAGGTGTGGCTTGTGGCTGAGTAGAGGGGACCTGGGGCTGTGCCTGCGGGGCTTGCTGCGGAGCCGGTGCTTGCTTGGCTTGGGGCTGTGCTGGAGCCTGTTGAGGTGCTGCTTTTTGCTGGGGAACACTTGCAGGGAGCGAGGGCTGAGCACTGCCCAGGGCAGCAGGGCCTGCAACTGGTGGGGAGGGAGAAACAAGACAGCTCAGTTAGATCAAGGTGTACCACAGCCCTGTGGTACCACACAGGGAGCACCACCTCACCTTGCGGCTGAATGGCTGCTGGAACCGTGGGTCTCTTCCTAGGTGTCAGGGCTGGCTGAATGGGCAGAATTCCAGGGTTGGGTTGTGTCTGTCCTGCTTTAGGTCTCTGGCGGGGTGCTATGGAAGTTTCTGTTGTAGGGATGGGATCTGTCAGCCTAGAAGGTAAGGAATGAAAGGAAGAGTGGGAAAAGCACAGTCTTTGTTAGCCTGATAGCTGCTGCATGCAACACACACTAGAGGCTTGAAACACGTGACTGATGCTGGTGACATCCAGACACACACACTGACTCTTTCCAGAAAGCTGCAAGCACAGTAAAACTGAACAGATGCATCTCCAACAATTGATCTAACACCGTCCTTTCGACTTCCTTTGACCAACTGTGGCATCTTCTCCTGTTGTGATGGCTGGAAGCTGTTAAAACCACTCATTCAAATACTTGATACAACATCTTGTTTAAATCCACTTAGAGTTCTGGATGAGCAAAGGAAGGGCATCACAAATCAGATTAGGAGCAGCTGGCACCTTTGGGCAGAGTTATCTAAATTGGCATCTTTGGAAGTACCTTTAGTCCATCTGCCCCAGAATAGGTCACTGCGCCTCTTCTGATCTCTGCTCAGCATTCACTGAGCAATTCACTCCAACAATGCACACAACAGAGCCAAGCAGCCAGACACCCCCCTGCCCTTCTGTGCATTGCTCATTAGGTCTCAAGTTGTTCTACTAACGTGGAAGTAGCTGCACTCAGTTACAAAACCAAACAAAGCAGACTCCTGGGACTGACAGGCAGGAGGAGAGATTCCCTGCTCCAGAGTGAAGGAAGCTGCTGGGTTTGCAGAGCCTGCTGCTGCACTGCTCACTTTGCAGGAAAACAAGGGGCAAGTTTTGCCCAAGAGAATTTCCAAGTCTCAATCACAGTATCATAAGCAGAGCAGCAGCATCAGGAGAGGATTAAAACCACAGCAGTACAGTGGTTTCCCCACTAACTGGGTTCTTCAGATGGATGGAGCCTCCTTGGGCTTTCGTGTGTGTCCCCTGGAAGATATTATAGGGCTCTTGCAGAAATCACAGCAATTTCATCCAGTAAGTACTGGGTTTTATCATCTACCAAGGGTCAAATTCTAACAGCAACAGTCCGTGATGCAGTTTCTCAGCAGACTCCTGTTCTCTGGGCCAATTCCAAGCCCAGTGCAGGCCAGCTGCAGTCTGCCTCCTGACTTTGCTCTCAGGTACTCCGGATGGATGACACACTACATTCATTTAAGTGCATGAACCTCAAGTGCTGCTGTCAAGCAGTGTCTCCAGTACAAAAAGCTAAGCTGTTGAGTCATGCTGAGTATCACCCAAGTCCTCCCCATGCAGAAAGATTTCCTTTAATATCTGCATTTTCTGCCTTTCAGGTCAATGGGATCAATAGTTATTTATGTCACTGAAGCAGAACCCTCAGGACTGCAGTGTAGATGTAAGCCCCCAAGGAAGCAGCTAAATATACCAGGCACCTTTCCTAAAAGCAGAAGGACAACAGGCACTAAAAAGGTCTGAGCATAATGCAGATGTGGTTACCTGGCCTTGGGTTGACTCTTCTTTGCAGCAGCTTCACTTGCTTTAACCGGGTCTGGGAGTTTAGTGGGGATTGGCGAGTTCTGCAGATCCCAAAAGCACCACATTTAGTGTGAAAATAGAATCAGAAACCATTTGCACAATGAAACAGGCAGATTGGGGGATCCCCAAAGCAACTATTCCTCATGCTGGACAAAGGACAAAACCCCTCAATGTTAATGTCATGTAGAAACAGGAGTATGGGAGAGTCTTTACAAGGGAAGAATACAGTTCAGCTTTCTGACCACTTCCTACATGTGGACAGAAAGCTTCATAGCACAACCTGAGGACAAGAGCAACAATACTTACTAATACTACTGTAAAAAATACAGGTAGAATAGTGCCATAACACCATAAGAAAATACCTGTCCACCCTGTTTTTCAGTTGAAGCCTATAAAGATACACTAAGATGGTGGTGGAGGGTCTGGTGTAGTTCAAATGGAAGCAGACACAACCTGCTATGTCTAAACCCAACTGCAGCACAAATTACACACGCAATGATGAATGTGCCTGGAAATCCAATCAGCTGCACAAGCATGGCCTAATTTTCCATGCTCACATGCACAGGATCTCTTGCTTGACCTCACGCTGGTAACTGGGTGAAGAGGTAAATCAGGGACAGAAATACACAACACAGGAAACAAAATCCTGATTCCTGCCCTTATTCCTCCCCAGAAATATGCCAAAATCCCAAATGGCTTTGCTAGTTGAAAAAGAAAGACCCTCCTAATGTCAGAGCTTGGCAGAATCCAGCTGAATACTCAATATTCAGCAAATGCCACCCCCAGTCTCCTCCCACAAAGCCCTGCATCAATCCACTCCTTTGCCACTCACCTGGACGTTCTGGACTGGACATTCCTTCTTTGCCAGTTTGAATGCAAAGTAGGAGACCTGATAAATATCAGGTCTCTTATCAGGGTCTGGTTCAAGCATATACCCTTTAAGAGATAGAGATGCTAACATCAGAGCAACAGAACAGACAGGTTCACAAGCCATTTGTGGCAGCGTATCAAGAATAGAGATAAGGAAGAGAGGTGGAATATGTCCCATCCCTGAAAACATTCAAGGTCATACTGGAGGGGGCTCTGAGCAACCTGATCTAGTTAAAGATGGCTCTGTCCATGCGTACCCATCCACCACACCACATAAGCAAAGAAAATACCAGGCTGCTCTGCAAACACATCCAAGTCTGTATTAGTCAAGATTGTGGCTAGGCAAAGAAAAATAAACTCAAATGCTGTGCTGGAAACAAGAGAGCTGCCCCAGCTTTGCCAAGAGCAGCGCATTGTCCCCTTCGTTCCACATTCACTCCAGTCAGTGCCTTATTTATAAATCATTTCAGTTCTGTTTCTCAGTTCACAGAAGATGAATTCTTATCACTCGTCTTAAGTCACTGTGGGTCCTTTCAGTTCCTTATCCAAATAGATTTATTACTGGGGAAATATGTTTTGACATCAATAGGGTTATTGTGCAAGTTCCTGTGGGACTCCTAAACCAAACGGTTCTCTGTTTTCCTGCCTTTCCAGAGCTCACGACAGCCTGGCCAAACAGCAACCTCTGTCACAACCATCTGTCAAAGAGTGATCCCATAGCTACCAAAAGATCACTTTAACCACCCTTGTGTGCAAGGAAGTGTCTTAAAAGAAGAGAAACACCAAGAGTTTCACTGTAGGGGCAGGAGATGCAAGAACAGAAGACCTGAGTTGTGCAGAAGGGGACCAGAACTCACGGATGAGGCAGTGCATGTCTTGTGAGTGCCGGGAGTTATCTGGAATGGTGAAGTTGCCATCACAGATCGCCACCTGACTCTCTCCAAAGGGCAAGGTGAAGTAACACAGCTTGTACAGCAAACAGCCGAGGGCCTGAAGAGACAGAACAGAGCAAAGGGTTTAAACTGGGAACGGTAAAATTCAAACACCCTCGTGGATAAGAGGAGAAGTCTCCAGCTCCTTCTGCTGCATGGGTCCCACATGGCACCCACTACATTTTAACATCCCTGTGATGCACTTGGAAACAAGCACAGTTACACACGTAGGTAAACACATGAAAAGCTCTCCCATCTCCAGGCTGAGACACCGTAACCTGGGGGACTGTGCAAGCAGCATCACACAGAGAGCTCCAAATACCACTATATAGCGCAATCATTCACATCATGAAACAGGCAAAGCCTGTTTCTGCCCATGCTGGGAGGAAAAGGCAAAGCAATAGCAAAAATAAATGGTACCCATCATCCTTAATACGTTTGTTTCTGACACAGAAAGATCCAAACTGTGCTCAAGCTGAAGTTCAACCTTTCAACCATTATAAAGGTGTTGCAGGGAGAGCCACACGCGTACGGCTGCAGGCTTCTAGCTTCTGTCACCCTGCCCTCTATCCCTGTGCTGCTTCTGACAGCAAGAACCACCACCTATTGCAAAAGAAAAGCCATGTTTTGCACAAAAGGCTAATTCTAAAACCCTCCCACCACTTCAGAGGGGAGAGGGGGAAGCATTTCCCCATCCTAAGCAACTCAGCAGCAGCTTCTATCTTTTGTCATAGGATGTCACAATCCAGCTGCACTCCGGTTTAAAATAACCTTGATAAGATTTAAGGAGAGGGACGTTTCCAGCAGGACAAGCACTGCAACAGCCTTGAAGTCGAGGCCCCACTGTGCAGAGCACCACAGGCTGGTTTGGAAACACTCAGTGGGTTACTGGAACAAAATTCCTTCCATGTCAGGAAGGGGAGAGCCTTTGGGTCTCCTCCCTTCCATGTTATCATGGGAAGGAGGGTGAATCCTAGTACCTTTGAGACCTGGCAATCTTTCCATGCTGTTCTAGCTGCGAGTCCCTCTCCAGCCCTCTAACCATAAGAGGAGTGACCCAGCACTGGTACAGAGCCTGGCCCTACAAACCTCCTGCTGAACCCTGCAGAGCAAGAGCCCCACAGGAGCTGCTGCTTTCCTGCCTCCAAGCTCAGCTCAAGAGAGGACAGAGGACTCTTCCCAGCAAGTTTCCCTCTTGTATATGCAGATGCAGAGCTATAGAGGAGACATTAAACCTCTGCTTATACTGCTCCTGCCTTGTTACTTCCTAGCTCAAGGCCTCCTAAACCCTACAAACACGCTCTGAATTTAAACACCTCCCATGTGCTGACTCGCCACTGCACTACAAACAGCACAGACTTCTTTTCACCTCCAACCCAACTAAAGGGAAGCCTTCCATCCTTCACCAGCTTAGCCAGGAATGGATTACACCCCAGTTGCATTTTGCTCTCAACATGAAAAGCACAGGGCAAGACTGCATTGATCATTAGAAACAGCAGTGCAAAATGCTTGGTCTTTGGCCAGGTTTGAGAAAGTAACTGCGTGACACTAGCCAGGATAAGCATACTATTGCTCCTGGGGGAAGGTCTGTTTTCTACTCAATTCTAACCAGTGACTTTGCTTTCACATGCTTGCAAAGCAACTCAGGCACAAGTAGTCACAGCCCTCTGCATTTCCTGTTTCAATTCCTGCTATGGCATCAGGTTTGCACTGTTCAGCCCCGGGATTTCATTCATCTCCAAATTAAAACCACACTGCAAGTAGCATGCAAAGAAGCACGCATGTTTTATCCACAAGGCATCCTACTCAGCAGTTAACTGCTGGGAAACATCAAGCAGAGAAACTCTGTACTCAGAAACTGCCCAGCCTCTTAAGGAAACTGGGTTAGCCCCAGCCAGAAAGCTACCCCATCATTATGGTAATGAAAACAAGCTGCAGTCTGGTTGTATGACGGTAAGTGGGTTTGATACGTACCCATATGTCTGCTTTTGTAGTAATAAGTTTGCCACTGTACAGGTTGACCATTTCTGGTGCTCTGTAGGACAATGTAGTGTACCTGCAGGAGAAAAGTCTATCAGTGAGTTGGGAATGGCTGGAAGATGCACTTGCACTGTGTCACATTTCCAAACGATTCAAAATTCACTCTTTCCCTATTCATTTTAAGGAAAGGGATAGTAAAGATGATCATCTACTGGAGAAATCTTTTAACAACAGCATCTGCTGCATCCCTCTAAGAATAAAACACCAAGCACTGCAAACTGCCCTGTGGAACCAAAGCAGAGACCAAGATCCTGCCTAAAGCGAGCAATTCACTCCTAAATCTGTGCAGTCATTTTAAGAACTAGAACAGAAATATCCAAGGATTCAGAGTATTAAACAAGGTCAGCAGCCAAATGTCCTCTGCAATGTCCTCACTGCTGGGGCTTTGGCCAAGTGAATTACAAAGATTGTAACTGGATATGTGGCTCCTAATAAATAGGCTTCCATACCCAGAGCCCTGCTCAGAGTCATTGTACACAAGGGAAAGGTTATTCTGCATCACAAATATAGGTAGAATCTGCCTCTTTTTAACACACAGAAAAGCTGGAAGCTGCACCACAGCTGAAGAGACTCCTATGAGAAGATTTCCTACCATTTCTGCTGTGGCACCTCGCATGCTCTTTACCTTGATCACAAGAAAGCATTGCTAAAGGCAAAGTTTCTATAGGCTTGTTAATAAGTGTACAAGCCTATAGAAAAGGGCTCCAAAGGGGCTGCAAAGCCAGACTAGCAGCTTCAGCCAAAGAAGCCTAGGAAACCTATGGAGGTGGAACTGAATTCTAACAAAAAGGAGGCATTTGTTCTTTTCTAACCAGAACATCGTATTAACAGAACTGGAACGTCTGCAGCAGTGATGTTATACAACTAAAGCAAGACAAAGGACCCAGACAGTGCCCCATTCCTCACTTATGTCCTACTGAACTGCCACCTAAGGCCCCTTTTCAAAAGCATCAGGGTGCACCTAGTTGCTATCATACAGCTAGTTGTGCATGCAGCAAGAGAAAGAGCCAGATGAAACACTTCAAGGATCTTAGGAGCTGAGGAGTCAGGCCATGAGTTCCCTTAGTCACTGCAAGGATTTATGCTTGTGGAGGACAGGGATTCTGTCATCTGCTGTATCACAGTCCAAAGAAGCCAAGATAGAGGAAGGACAGAGACAGACCTCATACATAACAGAACAGGTCACTACCTCCTCAACGTGGGCAACCTCTCTGCAGTAATGCCTCAGTCTTTCAGGTCCAAAGCAATTACATCAAGCTCAGTTTATTGTTTCACCTTCCCACAGGCACTTACCTGCAACAAATACAAACTGTGTCTGAGCTGCAAAGGAAAAGCACACTTACTTTTTGATCTCCTCCTCTACTGCATTCACCCCTTCTGTTTGAGGGTTCTGGAATTTGTTAGTAGCACTGCCAAAGTCACACAGGACATAGTGGCCACGGTCGTGCAGCAGGATGTTTTCAACCTACAAGCATCACAAATAGAGAAACAGATAAAAACTCATTCATGTTCTTCAGATGAGCTTTTAGTGCCTGAAGACATAGCAGGTATGTCTGACATAAAAGCATAACATGACAGCAAAGGAAACAGGCATCAAAACTCTGTCACATCTCCTGAAATAGAAGTCAAATCATGGAAGCATAGTTGTACCTAGGAACTGTCTTCCCTCTGCCACCTCTCCCTTCTCCTTTCACAAGCACATTACCTTGCCTCTGCTAAAACCACCATGTGCTGCTGAAGAGATGAGCCCCTTCTTTGAAGTAGTGTTTGGAATGAGACAACTGAAACACATGCTGAAAGCAACACCTGGGAGAGCTGGAAGTCAGGAAATCAAGCCAGCAGTCACTGCCTTTCCCCTAAATACTCACACAGCAACAGAAGTCCAGCTTGCACCCACCTAGGAAAGCTGTCTAAATGGTTCAACACTGACCTAAGATGTGGAAAAACCTAGGTTCAGTCTTTGCTTTGGCAGAGCACGCCTGTATTCCAGCTCCTCACCTGCACAGTGGCATGCCCAAGATGCTCTCTCAAGGGAATACACCCAGGTTTGAACGTATTTCTCTTCAATCAATGTCAAATGCTCAGATACAGCCATGAGATCAAACACATTGCTCAGCCATCTCCCCAAACCCACCCCAGAACTGTGGACTAACAAAAGCCTTTGGAAGCAGAGCTCCCCAACAAGGCTGATCTTTACAAGAAGGAAAGAAAAAGAAGGAGTCAGCATTTTAAGCACCAGAAAATGCAGCCAAAGCAGAACAGCTGAGGGGGGAAAGGCTGGCTTGAAACCAAGGGTTAAACAACACCGCTTCCCCCTCCAGCACCCATCTGCTTTGGATAAAGCACCACGCACAGATGTTCTCCCCAGATCAACACTGACAGTGTTATTCCCTATTCCCTGCAAACACTTCCAGAAGAGCCCTTCCACTTTATCTGGCTGAGAAGTCTGAGGTGACTCCTCAGTCACTTGCCAGCACTGCTGAACGCTTGCAACTCCAGCTGCAGTCTTTGATGTGCCCAATGTCAGATTTTCATGCCTCCAAAAAACACCTTTAAGGGAAACCATGAGTGTGCAGCTTCTGCCTTTACTCTATGACACAAATGATTTCCTTTGCTGAAACCTGAAGTCGTAAGAAAACTCTTGGGGTTGTTCAGCTGGAGAAGAGAAGACATGCAAAGAACTCAGAGCAGCTTCCAATGTCTGAAGGGAGCTACAAGGATGCTGGAGGGGGGCTCTTCAGGGACTGTAGGGATAGGACAAGGGGTGATGGGTTCAGACTGAAACAGGGGGAGTTCAGGTTGGAGATAAGGCAGAAGCTCTTCCCTGTGAGGGTGCTGAGGCGCTGGCACAGGGTGCCCAGAGAAGCTGTGGCTGCCCCATCCCTGGCAGTGTTCAAGGCCAGGTTGGACACAGGGGCTTGGAGCAAGCTGCTCCAGTGGAAGGGGTCCCTGCCTGTGGCAGGGGTTGGAGCTGGATGAACTTTGAGGTTCCTACAACCCAAACCAGGCTGGGGTTCTATAAGACTGTACAGACACACACTGGTGAGGGATAAAGAATAAAGCTGCCTTTAATTAGCAAAATCAACACTTATCTTCTCATGAGAGCAACAGCTTCTAAGGCCAGTGCTCCTAAGCTCACATGGTGATGTGGGTGGGATGCACAACCCAGGTACACTCTCAGCTTGCCCTCCTGCACCTTCCAGTCTCTAAAGAGACGTTTCAACATCCCTTTCTCCTGTGACACCATCCACTATTTGCTTCTGAAAGCTTATTTACTACTTCATAGCCAAGAAACGAATGCAATGTGACATCTAAGAGCACTGCCTGATTTTGGCACAGCCATACGCTTAACATGGTCGATACAAGGGTTTACCAATCGAGGACTCAAGAATTTTACATATCACACTCTGCACACAGATCCAGGCAAACACATTCCAGGCAGAAGCTTGTTGGTGGCATCAGGGCAAGACTTGGCATTACAAAGCAGGGTGATGGAAGGCAGCGAGATAAGAGCAGCACAGCGTGACTCTCTTATCACACCACAGAGAAGAGCAACACTGGGAAACGCTGCTGCTGCAATGAAAGCAGAAGAAACTAAATCCTTAACAGGAGAGCACAAGTTTCTTACTTCAGAAAGCAGAGAAAGGGAAACAAAAAGCTCTTTTGATCAACAGCATCCTCTGGGTTGACTGATGGAGTATTTTGATAGAGTATTTTGGTGTATCCTGCTGGGTGACTATTACAAGACAATCAGGCACTCATCCACAAGCCACTCCTGGAACAAGATGGGATCAGAATAGAAGCAGCCCAGGTAAAGTGGGAGATGTCTCACTGTGGAAAGCTCCGAGCTGTAGAAACCAAAGCTGGCTTGAAGCTGGTGCTATTAACACCGTGAGGTACAGGGTGTGAGACTGGAAAGGTTAAATATAAACCAAGTTATGCCAACAACTGCCACCAGGTAGAGAGGAGCTGAGTAAATAGTTATGAGCAGGGACAGATTGATTTTGTGCTCCCCCCACTTCGCTAACCCCCCTTTTCTGGGGCCTGACAGTCATAGTTTCTCTTAACAGATTCCAGCTTCAAAGCTGAGGCTGCACAGCCAGGGTAATATTAACACACAGCCAGAAGAAGATCTGGCCATTTGCTCTCCACTATTGTAAAGAAACAGGAATTCTTACTCCGGGGAAGGCTCTGCAGCAGCAATAGCCTGTGAACCCTGAGAGCAAGGAAAATACCCAAAAGGACAAGCAAAGGTAACCACACAAAGCAAGCCTGTAGGCTTACAGGGCTTCTCTAGGGGTCCTAACTAGCGCTGAGGCAGCACATGAGGGGCTTCTCAATGTCTAGGGAAAAAGCAGCATCAATATACACCTGGTTCTGTGGCAATCAAAGCACATGGGAACAAGCATCACCCCCTGTACTGCACATCATGCAGCTCTAAGCACACAGGGACAGGCTGACACAGCTCCTCAGGGGTAGCCATCAGCACTGCCTTCTGACAAGGGCCTGTAAGGGACAGGCCAAGGGGAATGGCTTTAACCTGCCAGAGGGGAGACTGAGATGAGCTCTGAGGCAGAAGCTCTTCCCTGTGAGGGTGCTGAGGCGCTGGCACAGGGTGCCCAGAGAAGCTGTGGCTGCCCCATCCCTGGCAGTGTTCAAGGTTGGACACAGGGGCTTGGAGCAAGCTGCTCCAGTGGAAGGAGTCCCTGCCTGTGGCAGGGGTTGGAGCTGGATGAGCTTTAAAGTCCCTTCCAACCCAAACCAGTCTAGGGTTCTATGATCAGGAAAGAAAACCTTAACAAACACCCTAGGATCACACAGTGTATTTTTCATGGCTGTTATTTGCAGTGAGTTGTCCATGTTTGCTTATAGGCAAGCTGCTCAAAGGTGTTGTCCCCAGCTGCTGGTTACATACCACCAGTTGGAGACTGGGCCAACAAGAGGTTGTTCTGCTTCAGGCAAAGCCTGTTGGGTTAATTCAGAATCACAGCTACAGGCCACTGAAGCTAATCCAGCTGCACTGAAAGGGCTCAGAGATTATTCACACCATCCCTTCTGCTGGCAGAGCTTTCTGAGCAGGAACCTCCAGCATTAGAGCAACATCAAAGAGCTGGAAGGCAAAAAAATCCCCCAGTCCCCAAAGTCAACATCTTCACTCTTCAACAGGGTTGTGTTCACCCACCAAAATACCTACCTGATGATGCCCTTCCTTACACTCGGGACCTGTACAAAGCTTTGCTGGCCCTAATGTCTCTCTTGGAATTACAGCTCCTTCTTGGTGTTTGAGTTTGAACTCAAAGTGAAAACATATCTAAACCATTCATTCTGTGTTAGCACTTGGATTCCCAATCGTGGCAGGAGCTGCAGAGGCCATCCCAACAGAAATAACACAACAGTCAAGTGGGAAACGTGCCACAAAACAGAGAAAAGCCAACTCTCTTTCCTTGGGCACAGCTTACCAAGAGCCAGGCCTTGCAGAGGCTTTACTGATCTCAGCACACAGCAGTGGGCTGGACACTAGACCATAACAGCCCCTTTCAATTGCAGCTCAGTGTAGAAAGCAGCACTCAAGATCAACTCATTAACCCACCACAGATGTCCCAGAATTCATTCACGTGCCACACAATGAGTTTGTTCCTTATGAACAGCAGAAGGTAACAGCAGGGTTAATATCATCTGAACACGTCCCTGTTCCTAAGCCTCATGAAACACGTTAAATCACACCAACTCCTGAGGATTTCCCCAACCCCCCTGCAATACCTGGCTTTCGTTGGCACATGTGGGGTCTTTGGCTCCTATAACCAACAGCACAAAGCAAACATCTGTTGAGGGCTCGGAAAGCAGAGCCTGACCTACAAAGCACATCTGAATTTCAAATGCACACAGGAGCCTCCTTCGTGGCTGAATGTGTTATTCAGGCATTTTATGAGCAGCTTGAGAAGAAAGGGAACATCTTTCCGTTTGTTTGATGATAGGCATGGGATTTTTCCAAAGCAATCCCCTCTGTGCCCAGCTAAGCACACAAGAGCTTTACAATGCACTGTCATGGTCAACAGAGAGTTAGAGGCCACTTTCAAAAGCTTCTGACGCCTCTTGCCCCACAGCCAACATCTCTGGAGGGATCCTTTTAATGTGGGTCCAGGGAACAAATTTACAGCCTGCTTTTTGCTCCCTACCTTCTATCACCATTTCTGTTTCAGGTGTAGAAAGTCCCCCTGAATAATTCATCCACTACTTTCATCTGTGCAAACCAGAACTATTCACCAACATTTGTGTGCTTTAAGGAGATCTCTAGATGGCAAACATATGGTAAGGAGCAATGAGAGGCTCATCTCTGTTTTTATCTTCCAATACAGAGAGATATTTATGCCTGTTTTTCCTCACTGCTAACAACAGAAGCACAGCACCAGCGTTCCAAGCCTGTCTGCCGTGGCGTAGGCAGCAGACAGACACGTGGAGGAGGATGCCCACTCCCTGCTGTACCAGTGGAACCCACAACTCACCTTCAAATCCCTGTGGATTATGGGTGTTTTACACTGGTGCAACCTGGCTACGGCCTCGCAGGTGTCACAGAAGATCTGCAGGACCTCGGCCTCCGTGAAGCCCGTCTGCAGGCGCTGGTTCATGAGGTTCACCACCTGACCCCCTGAGCACAAACAGCACCAAGAGTCAGAGCAGGGATGGGGCTGGAACAAGGGAAAACTGCAAGCAAAGCAAAGCAAAGCAAAGCGAGGGCTGGCCTGGTCTAAGCCCCAGCCCTAGCAGACATCACTTGTCTTTGTCTGCTCCCCACACTGTGGCTGTACAGTCAGTTCAAACACCAAATTCACACCAAACCTTCCCCAGAGGCTTCTTAATCCTCTTGTGCTGTTCTCATTTCCTCATCTAAACCGAGGGGGGGTCTGCATATCTGCCAGGGGGTGTTGCATCTCATCTTGTCTTCGAACAAGAGCACCAAGTTAGCTTCTAAGGCCCGCAGCCACCTGGCTGTGTTAACACTCCGATGTGATTCTAAGCCACATCTTTCCCTTTCTTCTTCAAAAGAAGACTTCTTTTTGGCAGACTAGAGAAATAAAGGCCGAATATGGGGCACGCACAGTCCAAAGAGTAGTTTGCCACATATAAGCAAGAGGAGGGGGAAAGTGAGCTACTAAAATCTCCCATACACAATCAAGAGGCTTGGCTAAAGTCATAGATTGGCAAAGCAAACTTAAAATCCATCTGGAACAAGGGAAACTCTGCACAAACCAAAGCAAGTTTTCATGAATGAGTCCTGAATTTGCCTCAGCTTTCAGGTTTTGTTGCTGTCAAGGCCTTTCCAAAACAGTCCAATTCTTCCCCTCTCAAAGCACCCTATATACACAGGGGAAAAAATCTCCTTTCTGAACCTTTGGCAACGCAAAACTGCATCATTTCACATCACAAGTGCCAGAAAAAAGTCATTTGCATGGGACAAAGGGAAAGCTCAGCCTAATAAACATTACAGCTGCGAACATTTCCCACTCCAAGCGAGTGCAGTTCTGCACACAAAGACACTGATTTGGTTTGGAAGCTGTTGGACACAAAAGGGAAAAACCAGCATGCAACAGCAATTCCTGTGCTTCAGTCTGAATGCTGGAGACAGAGGCAGATGTGTGCTGAGCAGAGCATCTGGCAAAAGCAAACCATGTGGGAATCATGGAATCAACCAGGCTGGAAAAGACCTTTAAGCTCATCCAGTCCAACCACTCTCCAGCACTGCCAAGGGCACCACTAACCCATGGCACTGAGGGCCTTGTCTACAAGGAACAACCACCTTACAGCTCTCCACCTTTCAGATGGAAGGGAGCACCTTAGAAACACACATTTTAGGTCACTGTGGCACAGAGGGGAGGCTGATGCAGCTGCAGGGGTGCATTCCTCCACCATGAGCTCTGCAACCTGGAGCAGAGTAAGGATTTACCAGCATTGCCCAGGCCTGTTTCTTACAGCTCTCCTTGTGATATTTAGGTTTAGGCCTGCAGAGAGCTTAGGTAATGATTCCTTCAGCAAAACTCCACATAAGGCTCTTCCTTTTACCAGCAAACAATGCAGTTAATCAAGATTCCTGCATCAAAATGAAGCAGCAAAGAGGTCATGGCAGAACACAAAGCTCTACCAGACACGCTTAAAGGCATTTTAGCATCTAGTTGTTCATGCTACAATGCACCTGGCTTGTGCATGGTGCCACGGATGCCTATTTCCATCAGCTGCAACCATCCAAAAGCAGCCACAGACCTGTGAAGTCACCTGGCCAAACACTGGTTTTGCTTAACACTATTCCTGTGAGCGGCATTGGAACACGGTATTTTCCAAACACCACATCCTAGCCACAGCAGATCAAAGCTTTAGGACATCTGGAAAAGCCTGGAAGAGCCTGCCTGGCTAGAGACAGCCAAGCAAAAAGGTCAGAGGTAAGAGGAATACTTCTTGGCTTCATGTTATCTGTTTCGTGCTTCTTCCAGAACAATCCTAAGTCAGGCTGAAGTGGAAAAAAGCTTGCAATCTGATATAAAGTGAAGGAGAATTTCATTCCACAGCCTGGCAGCTTTGTAACAGCCACTTCCTGTGTGGATCAGCCTATGGAAAATAGCACTATATATATTTAAGGGTTGTCCTTCACAACAGAAAGGATCTAGGACCACCCTGGGCAGGGGCAAAGGCATTACAAACCCCATCAGCAGAGTCAACATCGCCTCATCTCCACCCCCGGTTTTAGCTTTGCTTTGCACAGCAGCTCCTTGGGAGCCAAGGAAGGGCCAGGCCTAGGAAGAGGTTTGGTTTTGTTACAGGAAGACGCTGTGCAAGTTTCCTGTAAGCACTGAAAAGGGGCAAATCCCCAAGGAACACCACTCACCTCGGCAGAAGTCCATCAGGATGAGCACTTCCCACACGTCCCCGCTGCTCACGGAGTTTATACTGGAGTCAATGTATCCCACAATGTTCTTGTGGCCAGACAGATCCCGCTGTAAGACAGATAAATTCAAAGCCCAAGCCAGCCATGTAGAGTGAGCAACCTTTCTACCTGGCTCCTCTATACTGCCCAGCTTTCCCAGCTCTTCAGGACAGGCACAACTCTGGATTAACCATCATATGCAACTTAAACCTGAGGTCTGTCACTACCTATTCTCCTTCCAGAAGGATCTGAGGCAAACAGCAGAGAAACAGCCACTCTGCTGAACTAACTCATCCAAGGATCACTCCGGATCTTTGCATGCTCCCTTAGATGGCTCAGGCCAAGCCACGTGGAGCTGCTCCTCTTTCCCGCTCCAGGAGAACAAGGAAGGTGTTTGTGGTGGGGATGTGGACATGTTGGGCTTGCTGTTCTCATTGCCTTCCATTCCTCTGCTGGTGAACAGGATCTTAGATCTTCAAATACTCCAAAACCCCATTAGGGTAATAAACCTTAACTTTGGTTTTAGAAGAACCTTCAGTAATTCAATGGATCAAAGCACAGGTTCTCAGACCAATGACTTATCCATGACACACGCAGGGAAAAGTCATTTCTTTGGGATATCTCCTTCACACACATTCAGGCTCACCAGTGAAAGATTCTGCTGGCCATGTTCTGCTCTAGCACTGTAGAGTTAAAGTTAAGGTAATTCTTTATTGCACAGAAGCTAGGAAAGAAGGATATATTCCCTTTGAGTTATATATACTGGTTTCTTCAAGACAAAGGTAAGTGCATCTGATGGAATTCAGCATGGAAGCAAGTGGACCTGCCAAGTGAGAAGGATACTCCTCACCCTCACCTTCCAGGTTAGCCACACATTCCCCATCTCACATGAAGGAGACAGCAGCAAGCAAAACCTAAGTAAAGAAGCTTTGTGAGCACAGCTCAAGGCTTTGATGTAAGATCTAATCTCAACTTTTCCCACACAGCATCAGCCACAGTGACAACAAACCATGCCCACAAGCTCCGCTGCGCTATCGCCCAACTTCAGAAGTTAACTTTAAAGGTATTAACCTGATTTAAAGCTACTTCAAAACACAACCCCAGAACTGCTACAGGTAAGAGCTTCTGCTCTGAAGATCCTCTACCCCAAATCTACACCTTGTGTTGTAAATGAGCAGAACCAGGATCTTCGATTCAATTCCCTGCCTCACAGCTGCTCTAAGTGCTCATCAGGATCTTTGAATACAGCTTCAAAGGGGGCACTTTCCATGTTTACCAGGCTCCAAACAAGGCTAAGCAAATCTATGGGGATCATCTCAATTTCTTCTTTATTTAGAGATGCTAAGTTTAAAACAACTATTAAAAATAGCTATAACTCCTTTTATCCAATAATCTAGAGACGCATCTCAGTGCTTATTATAAATACCTCCCTGTTTCACGAGGCCAGGCAGCAGCCACCCCACAAACACTGTTTTAATCTATCAACCTCATCAATACAGAGATAACCATCCCAACCCCAAAGACAGGAGCTATCATGACACAAACTGATCTCAGGATGGAGGTCTCTCATTCATGCACTGATTGGAGTTCAGAGATGGTACACCAGCATCATCAGCCTTTTCTGATGAAGTCTAAGAGGGTGAAGACTTTAGCCCTGACCTGAGGATTGTTAGACTGAAGTTTAACATCCCTTCTCAGCTCACCTCTTCAGCTCTTCCTTTTCCCAGTAAGTCATGGGGTTGACACATGGGGTTTTTCCTCCCCTCGTTGTCCTGAAATTCCCTCTCCTTTTTCACCTTCCATGTTTTTATTGTCCACTGAAACCACGTCCATTTTAAATAGGTCAATAAGAGCTTCCCACATAGCTGCTAACTCCAGGAGTTAGGTCTTTCCAAAAGCAAGCCAATTCTGCTATGAAAACACACTGTTTGGGACAAGCTGCTACACAGACCACGGGCAGAATGTGACCAGGCTCTGACAGCACCCCACACCCAGTTTGGGTGATGACTTACCATGATCTGGATCTCCCTTTTGCAGACCTGCAGGTCGTACTCGTTGTTGACGTACATCCTCTTGAGGGCACATTTCATCCCATTGTTGGTCCTCACCAGAAACACTATTGCAAATCCACCTGGGGAAGACACAAACCCTCCTGTTTGTTAGCAAAGAAACCTCCTGGTCCTTGCCTCCAACTCTGCCCCTATCTCCAGAAGAGGGAGGACGCTCAGCAGCCACCAACCAAGCACCTTCCCATGTCCTTAGCTCCCACTCTTCCTAAATGATTATTTCTGGGAACTGAGAGGAATCCAAGGGGGAAAACCTTGAACTAATGGAAGCAAAGCTCACATTTAACATCACCCTAAACCCAAGCAATTACACTGGTTACTTGTCCTGCCAGACACTGCTCCATTAATTCCCATTATGAAGAAGAAAGATGAAGTATAAACAGCAGCATTGCCTTGGACAGAAACCAGAGGCACAGATCCCCCACTGAATCACCAAAGGCCCGTACTTAAAAGGCTCCCCAACTTTGGGAGCAAAGTCACAGTACAAAGCTGGTTTGAGCAAGAAGCATTAGAAACCATCTCGCACCCATGGTTTGATGGCAGGGCTTTTAAGAAAGGCCAGAAGAACAAATCTCAAACCCTAGCCAACCACAATTCATTCTGTGGGCATTACTGGTAGCAATGTCAGGACTCCCGGGATGCTGGACTTGTTCAGGATGAAAGCTTTTCGTATGACAGCAATGCATCAAAATCTCAGGGTTTTAGGCCTGGATAGACAGAGGAAAAGCTGATGGAGGCACCTGGCTCCAGAGACCCAAACACATCCAAAGAGCCTCATGTACCCAGGAAGTGCTGCACAACAACACTGTCGATGCCGCAACCTAAAAGCACTTCATTTGTTCTCCGTTACCTTATATTACAGCACATATTTCTTTGATGCTTAAGGACTTCTAAAGTCCCACTACACCAAAAGCTGCAGTTACAGACTGTAAAGAGCCAGTCACACCCCAAAGAATTCCCACTTTAAAAGTCTGAGCCCTTTGGAGCATCCCATTCTGCTGCCAGAAACCATCAGGTAACAACACATACAGGGTTATATATTGGACATGGTTGTACATAATTATTAGGAAGGGTTATTTAGCACTTAAATCATGTCAAATGGAACAAGCGAGAAAGCTGCATTTGGGTAAAATTGAGTGTTTAAATAGGTTTAATTTGACAACTCCAGTCTTGCAGCAACCGGTGCTTATAAGCTGTTCACAAATCAACCACCAGAGCCTAAAGGCCCATTGAAGCTTTTACTAAAACTGGGATTTCTTTTTACCAAGAAAAGATTGGAAAAAAGCAAACAACCAGACAACACTGCTGTGCTCAAAGGACAGCCCTCCCCATCCCTTAGCACACAGCTCTACAGCATTCCATTAGAGCCAAAACGATCACAGGAGCTCCAGATGCAGATCCCATGCCTGTCAGTACCAGAGCTCTAAACTAAAGAATCTCTTAGCATACAAACCCCTTAGTTTTACACATCATAGTTGGCCATAGGAAGCAGACCATGTTTGCCAAGGAAGCCCCACCGGCTTTAAGGAACAGAATTAACTCATAGCAGCCCCAGAGAAGTTGCAAAAGGATGCAACAGAGAGAGTAAGAAGAAAGAAAAACAGGAGGGGGTTTCTTGCAGTCTCAGTTATCATCAAAACTGGGCAAGCACAACACTCTTTTCACTCTTTCTTTCATTGGAAGGGGTGCAGTTCCCTTCTCAGGGCTCCTCCTGCCAGGCCTGGAAGCCAGCAGGACACTGTACCTCTGTTTACACCACTCAGCAGAAGGAAACAGGAGCTGAGCAGCACAAAGAGCAATTCAACTTCCTTGAAACAGCAGATCCACTAGATTTAAGGCTCTCCTTCTTCAGCTGAAGTGGGACCAGTACCCAAGACCAACTGCTCATGTCTCATTAGCAAAGTGTTGAGCAAGGCGCTTCTCCTCTAGTCTGGATGCTGGGCTGATGAACAAAGTCACTATTGGCAGTGCTCAAGGCCAGGCTGGACAGGGCTCAGAGCAAGCTGCTCCAGTGGAAGGGGTCCCTGCCCATGGCAGAGGTTGGAACTGGATGAGCTTTAAGGTCCCTTCCAACCCAAACCAGTCTGGGATTCCACAGTCTCCAAAACAGAAGCAGGAGCCAAATCCTTCAGGTGGAAGAGGATGCCTGCAACATTTGTACAGTTGTCACAATAGGAAAGTCATGGGAAAATTACATAAAATCATAGAATAGTTAGGGTTGGAAAGGACCTTAAGATCATGCAGTTCCAACCCCCTGCCATGGGCAGGGACATCTCACACTAAGCCATCTCACCCAAGGCTCTGTCCAGCCTGGCCTTCCTTGTGTCCTTCTCTCCCTTACCTTTAACTCCTGCAGACTTCACCTGACAACACCACACACAGAAGCGCTGCAAAATCATTCAACTTCTTTTGTCTGCAAATACACCTACCCATTTGATTACTTCATTATTGAACTCCCACTGGCTGCAGATTAAAACATGACAACTTTGCTGCTCGTAAAAGCAGCACTGCAGGGAAAACAAGCATTGATTTCATCAGGGTGCACACAGCAGTTGTCACACAGCGACCTACAGTAAGCGCCTGCCTTTGGAGAAGCAAAATTTGATGATCCACATCCACTCAAAAGAGGGTGCAAAGCCCCACTATCCTGTCAAACTGCCCATGGCACGGGGGTTGGAACTGGATGATCTTAAGGTCCTTTCCAACCTTAACTATTCTATGATTCTATGTGTCACCCGGTCTGATTGTCTCAGTTAAACAGAGCACAATATTCCTTGCAAACTCCATTTACTGAGCCCGGTAACCTGTACCCAGAAAGGCACAACACAATCCCAGACTGGTTTGTGTTGGAAGGGAGCTTAAAGCTCCTCTAGCTCCAACCCCTGCCATGGGCAGGGACACCTTCCACTAGAGCAGCTTGCTCCAAGCCCCTGTGTCCAACCTGGCCTTGAGCACTGCCAGGGATGGGGCAGCCACAGCTTCTCTGGGCACCCTGTGCCAGCGCCTCAGCACCCTCACAGGGAAGAGCTTCTGCCTTATCTCCAACCTGAACTCCCCCTGTTTCAGTCTGAACCCATCACCCCTTGTTCTATCTCTCCAGTCCCTGATGAAGAGCCCCTCTCCAGCATCCTTGTGGCCCCCTTCAGACACTGGAAGCTGCTCTGAGGTCTCCACACAGCTTCCCTTCTCAAGAGTGCCTCACTCCCCTCAGGTCGCATCATTCCACATTTCAATCAGAGGAAGTGTGAAAAATACCACCTTCATTTGAATTTCTCTGCATTTATTACACTTCCACTGCTAATTGGCTTCAGTTTTGCTGCAGAGAACAGGACTGCAGACAGTAAAACAGCAGGAGGATGAGGGAAAGGGATAGAGAAAGAGCTCGAAGAACAGCAGCTTCTTGCCACACTCCTCATACACAAATGGCTCTAGAAAGCTCTGGTGGCTTTTCATAGCACCAAGCTGAAACTAAAACACTTACTTTAGCTTTTAACTCTCTTGTGAGAGCTGCTCCCCACTGGTTAACCCCTCCTCGCACACCACCTAATGACAACATCACCACCTCCTCAGCCCCAAGGGCTGCTTTCAGCTTCCAGAGCCTCAGACCACAACCAATTTCTCCCTCATTATTCCAGTCCAACCCTCAACTTTCCAAATCCGGGCAAAGTTGAAAGGAACCAGATCAAAAGCAAATAGACAACAATTACACTGAAACGCTGCCAGATGCACATTACAAGACCATTTACTTCTATTCTCAGTGAGCAGCAAGCAAGGCAACCCTTCCAAGAGGCACAGGCTGCCAGCTCTAATGCTCTATGCCAGCCCCAGTACAATAGACACGCCAGGATTTGGGTAACTCCAATCCAACCAAGGTCAAGAGTTGCCTCAAGTGAAGTCAGATATAATTGTGCTACATGCAGCCAAGGAGGGTGGGTCACACAAGGCAGAGCTTGGAAGCATGAACTGGGAACATCCTCTTTGCTGGTCGAGCCTTCTTCCCAGTACATGTATGGAAAGCAGAAGTCAAGAGATGAGTCCAGGCTTTAGATGCAATGGAGCAAATAAATCCACAGTGGCAGGGGGTTTGGAAGTGGATTATTTAAGGTCCTTTCCAACCCAAACCATTCTGTGAGTGTATGATTACAATCAGCTCAGAGCCAGCAACAGCCATGGGTCTCCTGGGAAAGAGCACTGCCTTTAGCTCTCAGGAATGCATCTACCTCTACAACAGCATAACAACACTTACCCTACCACACACTTCTGCACTGGCTGTTGGTCTTGCTGAGCAGCTTCAGGATAAGCTGAGAATAAAAGGAGGTTCCAGTGATGGTCAGTGAATGCCAGAGCCATTTTCCATGCAGGCTCCTGGCAGCGGGCTGGCCAGCTTCCAGTGCTGGGAGTTGTATCCTCAGCCCTTCTGTAATTTCAGCAGGATGCAGAACTCTCCACAGCCGGGTGAGCACTTCTAAAGGAGGTAAAAGCAGCTGCACATGATCCCCTCTCCTACCTCTGAGCAAGGGAAGAAGATAGCACCCTGCTGCACTCAAGTGCCTGGAGTCCTCCTGCAGCCAGCACCACCCACCTGCAGGCAGGCACAAGATGATGCTTCCAAACAAGCTGCATTGATGCTGCGGTGAGGAAGTTCACAGAGAAATGGGTTGCTCCTTCCATCACCCTTTAGTGAGGACCTCTTCCAGAGCTGCCTTTCACTGCAGAACATATGTTAGCTAAGGTCAGTGGGTGCTGCAGCACCTTCATCCCCGATGGATGCTGCCCACCTTCATCCTTGGATGAACACAGCTGCCCTCCCACGCATCCCGGGTCTTCCAGAGCAACAAATCCACCTTGTCCTGGGATGGCACCATTAGTGGTGGTGGTAAGGAGCCATCAGAAATAGCTTGTCCTGAGAACCCCCTTCCTGCCCACACTGTTACTGTATCTTCACCATCACTTACTCTTGCTCTTTGAGCTGCATTTAAGTCCTGCTCCAGAGCTTCAAGCACATCCTATCGGGTAAGTATTTAAACACAGAGAAGGAAACAAGATATATTTGTGCCTGCAGAGAACAGGCCCCCATAAGAAAAATACAAGCCTGTTTTGTTCATGCTGAGTCAAAATAAACCAAGCTCAAGCAGAAACAGTGCTTGAAGCACCAGCTCAGACTTCACCCACATTAATCACAGTCCAGAAGAGGACCGGCTGGACCCTGCCCTATACACACAGAGTAAAGCAGGTTGGATTTCACAGGATCTGCAGGACCAAAGGCCTTTTCACAGCCACCAGTGTCCTCAAAACACCTGCACTTTGTGTGTTACCCTGCTGCGCTGATCCACCACCCTCTACAGGAGACAGCAGGTACACTGACAAACCAGAACCAGCATCTCCCTTTAAAATCCACACTGGAAGTACCTCCCAGAGACCTGAAGTGCTCTTTGCAGAGGTGGGAATGAGACAGGATGATCTTCCAGCTGCATGCTTGAGCTCTGCAATCACAGCTACAAAAACATCTCCACTGCTTGGATGGGTCTCCTCCCTGCAAACACTGCCTTAGATCCCATCGCTCTTTCCACCTCCCCAAGGCTATGTTGAATAACCCAAAAGCAGCCCAGGTTTGAGGAGGAGGAATTACTCCCCTTATCAGCTAAGTTATTCAAATCATTGGGCTTCAAAGGGCCAAGTGCCAAGTCATCAATTCCCACTTAAAAGAAACCAGAAAAATCACTTCTTCAGTTTGGATTGGCTCCACACCCCTCTACAAACAACCAAACATTATCAGGAGTTCCCAGAGTTCCTGATAAACCTTCTGGATGCCACGAAAAACTCCATTCTTCAGGGGTGAAATTCCTTCCCGAGCTGGACAAACAATGCATGTGCTTTCCCACCAGATCCTTTCCAGCTTTCTGTGGCTCAGTTCTATCTCCTCCACCTTGAAGCTGAGGGACAGCCAAGTGCTTTTTAGATGCCCCAACAACTGCCCCAGGAACACTGAGCCCCAGCCAACAGGGCATTTTAAGCTCCAGCTGCACACTAGCACCAGGCACAAAGCCACTCCTCAGTTGCACCACTGGAATACTTCCTGAGCCTTATCCATCAAGAATGATGTCATGCTTTGCCTTATCTCCCAAGCTACAAGGACTTCTGTAGCATTTACTTTTCCTAAGTACAAGGGGCAGCCTCATTCGGCTTTTTATTCCCCACCCTTCCCAAGTCAGGATGCTGTGATCCAGTTACAGGAAAACCATTATCTGTTCCCTTGCATGGGGTGTTTGCAGCTCACCATTCCCAAAACAGACTTCCCAGCTCTTATTTCTCCCCACAGTCATAGCCACAACCAGCCAATACAGACACTGAACGTTACCCATCACTGAGCATCATCTCTTCGCAACACCAGCACCATTTTCACTGGGATGCTGTGCTGTGAAAGCCATCCTGCACCTCTGACACCTCTCTCCAGCTGGCATAACATGACACTGAACAAAAAATAAGGTTTTCCCGAGCTGTATATACACCATAATCATCCCTTCCAACCCAAACCATTCTAGAATATGATTCTGGATGATAAAGCGCCAACATATCAGGGCATGGTCCTTTATGCTCCATCCCTGGCAGTGTTCAAGGCCAGGCTGGACAGAGCCTTGGATGACATGGTTTAGTGTGAAGTGTCCCTGGCCATGGCAGGGGCTGGAACTGGATGAACTTAAGGTCCTTTCCAACCCGAACTATGATTCTATTCTATGCTTTCAAAGGACAGAGATGGCTTCAGCAAACCTCAACTCTGGAGTCACCTATTCTCCATCACAAAGAAAGAAGGCCAAGGAAAGCACTTTGGGTGAGGTTAAGCAATACAATAATGTGGTGTTATTCTAGCTAACAGCCAAGTGCAGCTAGTGCTAGCACTGGGCTCTGCAAACAGGAGGGAAAAGCATCCACACGTGCCAGTGCTTCTCTCCCACAGCTCTGAGCATCAGTTCCCAACAAAGGTGAAGGAACAGCCCAGTCTCAGCATTCCCCACATATAAACCAAGGATGGACAAGTGACCTATCTGTAGGACAGACAAAAACCACCAATGTGCCTTGGGATTTGCTCCTTGGACCACACTGGGGCCGTTGAGATCTTCACAACAGCTCCCTGTAACAGCCAGAAAGTGCCATTGCACACCTCAACGTCAGTCTTGCTGTTCAGAGGATCCTTGCCTAGCAGCTCTTATAAAACACACCACACTCAGTCCCAAGAACCCAGCAACCTCCCTCAGTGACCATGTCTCCTGGATTACCCTCCCCACAGGCAAATATTTGCTGGTTAACTTTTATACAGGCTTTTTCTTTGAATTATAACTCCCCTAGTCAGCTCTGGTGGGCATTAGGATTACAGGGCTATTTCTGTTGCTATTAATCTGCACTAATATATTCTTTCTGCTATCTTTTATTCCCCTCTTCCATTGCAGGGTATTACTGCAGCATAACTGCTAAAAACCACAGGATTCCAAATCCCATTTTTCCCCTTTTGACGAAACTTCTCCATCACTTCAGAGCTCTGTGTTTCCAGGCCAGGATATTTCACCCCAAAGTAAGTTTTCTGTTCTAATATTACCCCTTTTATTACCAAACACTCCCAGAAACTGGGATCAGTATTGTGAAGTGTTCTGCTTTGATGTCTAACAAGGAATTGGAACCGTCAGGATCATTGCACGCTGATTTTTTTCCGCCTTATGAAGCACCTACAACAGCTTTAGACAAAGATGTCAGCATTAACACCTTTAAAGAAAAATATAGCAACTCCCTCAAGATTTGCTTTTTCAAGTGGTTGGAGGTTTAATTAAGAGACACAGTAATGAGGCAGACTTTGCATTAGGGCTGTAACACCCAAGATCACAGCCCTATCAAAGACAACGCTGGTACCATCTATTTACCCAGGTCAACCTGGAACGTTAACTCTGCTCCCACTTCCTTGAGGTGAAGCTTGTCACAAGCACAAGCAATTTGCAAGTAAATCCTCTGTTCTTTACATCATGGTCTTCAAAAGGGTGCTGCTAGGGTAGGAAAACCTGCAGTTAACAGAAAAGGCAAAGAAGAAAGCTGCCCAAAGACCATGTGGGTCAGTAGGACAGCACACTGCTCACAGCAGCATGAAGCAAAGGCCCTCTTCACACAGCTCATGTCCCTGGGCTCTGCAGCCTGCCTCCAGAAAGCAAATCTCTGCTGCAAAGGCACCAGAAAAGACCCTTCAAACCACAGCATCTCATAGTAAAGATATAGCTAGATAGAGATAGATATATAAAGATACAGCAAATCAACCTAACAGGATGGGACTACAGGTTTACCCTCTCACTACATTTAGGGTATGGTACCACACATTCCCAACAGGAAGAAACCCTTTTGGAAGCTTCCCAGGTATCACAAAGGGCTCTGACTGTTGCCAAGAATCCAGTCTTAAAGTGAACATTAGCTCTGCTCCCCACCAGCTTGCTTTGGCCTGGTGAAAGATTAACCCCTGAGGAAGTCAAAGAGCATTTCCTACATGCTCTGCTTTTTAGAAGGCAGCAGAGCAGCTCTATAAAGCCTGGATGCAAAGGGGACTTCAGCCTTACCCCAGTGAAGACACCAGCCTCGCTGCAGTTAAACTGGTAACTGCAGGACCGCTACCATTCCTTTTCAATGGTCATCCCAAAAAGCAAGTGCTTTGGGTCTTCACACTTAGGTCTCCCTCCCAGTGGCTTTACAGCTTTGTGACTAACATCCCAAATCTGCACAACATAAAGAGAGGATTTTCTTCTTGACCCAGTGGCGTTGAATGGACATAGGTGGAGGATGAAAAACAGCAGACAGAGGGAGGCTTTCTCCAGCCTCATTTCACCCTCTCCAGACAGCAAGAAGAGGCTGGTACGCAACACAGGGCTGCCCCGGTGTAAAACCATGGCCCTGTCACCACGTCACTGCCTGCCACAGGATTTCACCTGACTCAGCCCCTTGCTTACAGGCAGGACTCACAATGCCCTCAGTCACTGCTGACTGTCTAACCTCTTCTTTAACTATACTCACACATCCCGCACATGCTCTTGGAGCACTTTATTCCTGGGTCACTGTTGCAGTCAGGAAGCCTCACCAAACCCTCCCTGACCTGATCTCAACCCCAGATTCTTACCCTCCGCACCAGACACCAAGTCACTGCCATCCTGCAGAGCTGGAGCTATGCTGTCCAGGGTGTCATTTCCAGGTTACCTAGCACAAAAAGGCTGAAAAGACTTGAAGCCAGTGAGGGTTGTAACCAATCTGCTCCTTTGAGTTTGTATTTTACTGGTTGATTACTACACGTCGGAGTGTTCATCGTCACGCTTGGGGTTTGGGATTTAACTAATGCCTATGACTCACTCTGCCACCCGACTCCATAATCCTCTGGTTACATTAGGCTATTTCCATGTTGTTTTATACTGGTAGAAGCAAAGATTATTCCCCCTCAAGCTGCACGCTCAGGAATCACACAGCTTGTCCTAGAGGCACAGGCTTGCATCACGTCTCTGGAGTACATGGAAATAACTGGTGAAACATGGGACACAGTGCACCCACAGCAGAACAAGCTGCAGAAGCAGGAAGGCCTGAAAATGGTTTTAGCACACCCAAGTTGCCCTAACTCCAAGCAGAGCACGTGTTCATGTGTGTATAAACGTGTGATAGAAACCACGGAGTCCAGCTCTGAGCAAGAACATAACAAAAGCCTTCATGCCCTGCCAAGAGGCTCTGCAACTGGGCAAAGCAGATAGGATAATGCTAAACTAAACAGGCCTGCTCTCAGCCCAGACTTTCTGACTCAAAGGAAATAACAAGCTTTACTTAGTTGGGTTTGGGGTTATTGTTTTAAGCTAGAGCTTAAGAGTGCCAAGTTTAAGGGACTACTTCAATCTAAAAGGCCCTGACCAGCATCTCTTAGGCTAAGCTAAGCTCTACATAGCAGGAATACAAACCACTGGTCTCTGCAGGGTAGAAAGCAGGGTCTCTGTGCAATACGGCAGGGGTTCTCTTTCAGCTCTAGGGCTCTAAAACACAAAGATAAAGTCCTTATAGTCCATGCAGGACTTATGGCTATGAAGGAAATGAGGCCACACAAACCAAAGTACCAGGTTTCCTTTCATGCACTGGGAAGCTCCCCATGCTCATTTCCAAGAGCTCTCAGTTACCATATTCACCTGTGGCTGTAGGAGCAAATCAGAGCTTCAGAAATGTGGGGAAAGCAGAGAGCACCTCGATAAAGCATAAAGCACACTCAGGATTTCAAGGCAGGAAACCTGAAGCAGGCACAAATAACAGGAGAATCAGCTGAAACCTGCATCTCCCCACATGAGATACTAAGCTGATGGAAAACTCAGCTAAGCAGGTATATTTGCCACAAGATCAGGAATTTAATAGTGATCCTATTTGAAAGGAGATTATAGCAGTGACACAACTGTAAAGAGTCAACAGAGCTCTGAGTTAAACTGAACTTACAGGAAATGCAGCTTCTCATTTGCTAAGTATTTCTAGTGATACTTTAACTAAAGAAACCAGACAAGGAACATGGGCATAGGCTGTGGGTCAAGGTGTGCAAGAACAGCATCCTCCTGGCCAGCACAAGCTCTTCAAGAACATGCAACATTGCTGAGCAGCAGCTCCATCGCATCACCCACAGCCTTCCCTCCTGCAGAACAAACACACACACAACTGCTTCCTCCCAGCAAAGGCTGCAGCTGCATGGGTTGCATCCTACTGCCAGAGGAAAGCAGTGTTAGGAAATCAAGGAATGGTTTGGGTTGGAAGGGACCTTAAAGCTCACCCAGCTCCAACCCCTGCCACGGGCAGGGACACCTTCCACTAGAGCAGCTTGCTCCAAGCCCCTGTGTCCAACCTGGCCTTGAACACTGCCAGGGATGGGGCAGCCACAGCTTCTCTGGGCACCCTGTGCCAGTGCCTCAGCACCCTCACAGTAAAGAACTTCTGCCTTATCTCCAATCTGAACTTCCCCTGTTTCAGTTTGAACCCTTCACCCCTTGTCCTATCCCTACAGTCCCTGATGAAGAGCCCCTCTCCAGCATCCAAAGGCAGGGTCTGCATTCACCTGGTTCACATCAACACCAGTTCAGAGCAGAACAGGTCACAAACTCACATTAATCCTCTGCTTCACACAGCCTGTGGCAGAGAGAATGCCACATGCAGCCCTACAGTTCCAGAGGTCTCCAGGTTTAGGTGTCAGGCTCCACACTCCTGCACCACTAACCATTATGAGCAACAAGAAACTTTCCACTCAGCTCACATTTGAGCTGGAAAGAATTGGGTCTTCATAAGGTAAATTTGCATGTCTGCAAGCAAATCACATGAGCAATTTGATTGTAGGAGCAATCTGGTTTCCAGGTTCTACTGGCTTAAAAGAAGCTTCATGCTGAGCAAGTTCCCTGCGCACGGAAAGCCCAGCATCCGTGGCAGCTTTGTGCTGGGTACCAAATGCATCTCAAATCACAACCAGTGTAGGGGGAAGAAGGGGAAGAATAAAAGGAAATAAAACCCAGACAGCTATAAAGATACCTCTGGAGTCATGTGCATCCCTTGACAACACTCCCAGAGGCAAAGCTCTGCATCCAATACTGCGAAACAGTGCAAGGTGTGCAGGCAAAGCCCTGCTCTTTAGGGCTCCCAGCTCCAGCCCTGCTTAAGCTCTAGTCTTTAAACGTAATAAAACATCCAGCATACGTGACAGAGCAAAGGAATTCTCCCCCAGGTAAAGCAAAGGCTCTCGTAGAGCTCGTGGGTCAGGTTCTCAGCATGAGTAAAGCAGGGACACTGATAGCCCTACAGATTTACCATAGCTGAGAATCCTAATGTGATTAGCCAATATTACCAACATAACTTAGCAACACTGCTGCAATATCTAGGCCATGACAAGAGAGATTTAGATTTAGAGGCTCCACCCTCTTCAGGGTGCTTTTCCAATAGGCAGGATGGCACAGTTAACATTAGTGGGGCCTAAACTGGGCGAAAGAACACGGCCAGAAACATCCCCCACCGCAGAACAGTGGCTCAGGCTTTACCCCTCCCAACTGGAGGAGAGCAGGACTGGTTGGCTGAGGATTACTGTGGGGTTTGGGGGTGAATATTTCATTTGTTGGCCATGATGCTCACAACCACAAACAGCCACTGAATCCCAGAGCCATTCCGGTTGGAAGGGCCCTCTGGATCACCCAGTGCAACCTCCTGCCAGTACAGGGGCACCCAGAAACGTGTCCATGACAGATTTGGGATGGCTCCAGAGAGGGAGACTCCACAACCCTTGGACAGCCTGTGCCAGGGCTCTGACACCCTCAATGTAAAGAAGTTCTTGCTCGTGTTGAGGTGACACTTGTTGTGTTTTAGTTTATGGCCATTGCTCCTTGTCCTGTCACTGGGCACCACTGGGAAGAGTCTGTCCCCATCCTCCTGGCACTCACCTTTGAGCTATTGATCTACATTGATGGGATCCCCTCATATTTATACAGTCCCAGGCATTTTGCCTGCATTGATAACATGGAGAAAGCTCAACTGCCTCTTCCTTCCTTCTGTGGGGTTTATATAGGTCTGGTTTAAAGCTGTTTCGCTTTATCTCTTTGCGTTTTCCAGGACCCTGTCTCATTACAGGTCTTTAAGAGCCACTCTCCTCCCCTAGATGATACTTCAACACCTAACAGCTTCCATGGAGAAAGTCAAAAAGGAAGCTATAAATTGTAATAGAGCAGAGAAATAAGGGGGGGCAAATAAATGAAATTAATCTCTGTCATGCAACAGCATATTAGAAGCCTAAAATCAATGAGCAAGACTCATCCTGTGCATTAACACTGCATTCCATTTTCAGAAGCTCTAGTTCAAGGGCAGCAATAGCTTGGTCACACTACTCCATCCTCCAAGCACACAGTCAGAACACAGCCTGAGCACCTTCATTTAGGGGGATTAAAGTCTCACAGTACTCGGGACAGCAAGATCATAGCAAACAGCAGCTCACTGAAGGCTGCGGAGCTGTACTGGCCTTCCCAGCAGGTTCAGATGTTCACGTGGGTAGGTTCGCCAGGCATGTGCTCTGCTTTACAGGCTTGTGCATCCACTCAAATTCCTCCCTGTCAGGCAGGCTTGGAAACCCAAAGCTGATAAAGCAGTGCTTTATTACTATGCAGCAAGATACACTGCCTCCAAGCAGATTATTTGGCAAAGCAGAGTGAGTCCCTCTCTCCTGTGACAATTTTAGTCCTTGAACTTCCACTGTAAGACTGGAAAAAAAGGAAGAGTAATTACTGGGTCATGAATAACTCACAGCTTCAAAAAATACCATTCGTTTAGTTATCAGTCAGCCCTCTCCAAAGCACATTTCAGCTGCCATTATTCCAAGCAGCTGCTAATAGCATCTGAGACCTTGTTCATCTCCAAGTGAAATCAGCAGTGCCATAAACATGCTACGGAGCATGACTGTTCTGAGTGAACATGACTGGAAGTGCAACGCCAGCAAGAAGCTGCAGCTGAAAAGCTTCAGTGGAAAGGCGAGGAAGGGTGAATCACACTGACAGGAGAGGAGAGAAAACACAGGACTAGCTGAGCAGAGAGCAGGGTGTAAGTGGAAGTGCAAAGGAGAAAGCAAGACTAAGGTGGCTGGGCTGGGACTGGTTTTAATGGGACTTGCTTGCAAAGGCCAGCCAGGGTGGGTTTATGGAGACCTCAAGTGCTACGGTAACAGCAAACTCCATTTGGGAAGCAGTTATGCAAGGATCCAAAGAGAGCTCATGGCAACAGCCAAGGAAGACATGAAGGAATTCTGATTACTATGGTAGCACTCAGACATCCCTGAGCAAAGCAGGATGGAAAACACAAGAGAAGCCCTAATACATACTTATGGTGTAGGCAAAGCTCAGGTTTGCAGGTGACATGATACTGTATGAGCTTCACTAGAGTGTACGTAGGCTTGTTTCAAACAAGGCTCTTCTGCTTAAACCCAGGTTTCAGCCTTTACAGGTCTCCCAGCTGCATACTTGAGCCACAGAAGTGACATCTCACTGACTAACAGGAAAACACACATTAAGGACTACATCACATTCCTCTAGAAGAGTATATGCTGATTGAAGCCTGAAGACAGCCATGAACTTTCCAGCTTCTCACAGCACAGAGACAACTATCCCACCAGGCAGCTCTCAGGGGATTCAGTAACACTGGGTACAGCCAGGAGCACGCAGCAGTCATCGTTCAGCACAGGGAAAAAGTAAAACTAAATAAATATTACAAGAAAATTAAGCCCTACATGAAACAGGCTTTGATTCTTTCCACATGTATGCAGGAGAGGAAGGAGAGAGATCATAGAATGGTTTGGATTAGAAGAGACCTTAAAGCTCATGCAGTTCCAACCCCCTGCCACGGGCAGGGACACCTTCCACTGGAGCAGCTTGCTCCAAGCCCCTGTGTCCAACCTGGCCTTGAACACTGCCAGGGATGGAGCAGCCGCAGCTTCTCTGGGCACCCTGTGCCAGCACCTCAGCACCCTCATAGTGAAGAGCTTCTGCCTTATATCCAATCTGAATGTCCCCCATTTCAGTTTGAACCCATCACCCCTTGTCCTATCGCTACAGTCCCTGATGAAGGGTCCCTCTCCAGGATCCTTGCAGGCCTCTTTCAGACGCTGGAAGCTGCTATGGATAGGCATATGCCTGTCTGTTCATTTGTCAGATGGAAAGGGCTGCGGGGATCCAGAACCTGCACTTTTGTGCCCAGTACTCACAAGCACCATAATTATCATGGATTTAATTCATCAGCTCAAATGAACTTCCAGAATTGCTGGAGAACCCCAACTGACGTACAGGATATTGATAGATGTATTTCGAGGCTGCTTGGTAGCAGAAAAAGTTTTGAAGGTAGAATTACCTGAAACTCCTGGCATTGGCTGCAACGGGGCTTCCCAGCTGGAAGTCTCAGCCTGGATGATGATTCAGTGGTAACTGGTGATGTATTTCTTCTTAATCTCTGTTCTCTATGCAGTAATGATTTGATGCATTGCTAACATTCTTTAGTACTCTACCTATATACCTATATCACTGATTTGCTTTAACGTACTTATTCACTATATAGAGATATTTACCTAGTTCACATCAGTGTGCTTGCTTAATAAACTGCATATTATACAGCTAGCATGTGGTCACTTTGTGGCGTACCCAGTCTGTCAGTACAACATGAATGCTGGGTGAGGAAGGACTTTGTGTGTCTCCTGGGGGCTGTGAATAACAGCAGCACTGTAGAAGATACCGTGTGCTAATGATCAGCTGTAAGAGTACAGCTGCTTGTGTCTTTCTGAATGTGTTTCCTAAGGCAGCAGCACAGGAGCACATGTTGGGGCCAAACACAAGCGTTGAGCCTCAGCAGTCACTGGCAAGAGCAGCCAGGCACCTCCCAGGAGCATGGGCATCTTTGGTCTGTGTTTGCATGGTGTGACACAGGGCCCTAGACCACGATAAAAGTTCCTCAGTACTATGGTGACATGAATATTAATGACACTGTGGTTAAAACACCAGACAAGGACCTATCTGCATTTAATACAAAGCTTCACCACCGCTTTCCTCCGTAGCCCTTATCAAATCACTGCATCTTCCTGGGCTTCAGTTTCTCAGTTGTGAAATATCTTGATAAGCCTTTATTCCACCATCTGTTTGTCTGCTCTGCAGAGAGGGGAAGGGAACAGCCATGGGCAGAACCACAGGTTGCACAGGACACATAGGACACAGGGGTCTTCATGTTCACTGAGAGCAGAGGCTGCACAACAGCTCAAACTACAACCAGTAATCGGGCGTAGAAACAAAAGGGTAAACTCATAGTCACTTATCTAAGTGCATCTTCTAACTCCAAAGCAACAGGTAAGGGCCAAAAGAAGGGCTCTGACTTTCAGCAGAGCTTTTCTTGCCAGTCTGACTCATGTCTGCAGTACCTCTTGCCTTTTCTCTCTACCATGCCCAATCCACACATCAGTGCTCTGGGATGCATTTCATTTCCTTGCAAACATAACCAGCACAAACAGAACATCTGAACCAGCATGATCTCACCAGCTGGTAACTGGGACTGGATTCTTGTGTCATCTTACATTCACTTACATTGTGAAAGGGCTGTAGTGAATACGCAGCCACCAAAGAGCTTAAGTTAGAACACATTCAACTTTGCAAGCAGCACTTGCTGAAATCCCCAGGGACCATTCAGTGCACACCAGCTACAGTCCACATCAGCTGCCCTCCAACACGGTCACGGGCATCCTGCTGACACTGCAAGGGGGAAATGAGGCATAGAGATGGTCCATGAGCATAGCAGGCACCTCTCAAGTGTGTAAGTTGCCTAACAGGGCATCTGCGGGACTCCAGTCAAAGCAACAGGATCCTACAAAGAGGAAACCCTTCCATCCCAATCACTGAGCCATCCTCATCTCTGCCTACCTCCTACCCTTACCCCATGCCTCTCCCCACAGAGACATGGCACTGCCTCTTCCCTCCAGCCAACGTTTCCTGCCTGTCAGTGCTCAATCCCAGAGGGGTGGTTATTCCTTGTTACCCACCTAATCTCTACACATCACCCTTATGCTGGCCTAACAAGAGATGCTACGATACCCAGGAGGAAAAGCAGGTATGTCAGCACACAGCACATGAACATACACACACACACAGATCCTTCTCTTAAAAGGATATTACTTTCTTTACGAATTTTACCCTATCTTTCACGCCACTAATCAGTTACATACCCCCTGGGATCACTGACCATCAGAGCAGAACCCAAGGGCCAAGAGCAGCCACAAACATCTCCTTGGGACCACGCTGCAGTTCTAAGGCAGGGATTTCCTATTGCTCCAGCTCACCCCTCCAAAGCAGCAACTCAACACTGGAGGGAAGGTCTTTATTTCTGAAGCACTTTCCAGTTAGAAGCAGTTAATGACAGGTAACTAGGGTATCACTGACTTAGCAGGTAGGTTGCACAGAGAAGGCACATAAAGCAACTGGTCTGTGCTACAGTGCTCCTCTCACATCAACACTGTTATTGGTGTTCATTTTAAACCACTTTGAATGTTGGACTTTGATATCACTCACTCTCACAACATCCAAATAGCTTCTATCTACATCCAGGACAGCAGTGAAGTCACAAACACAGGTGTACCCCATGAAACCAAGGGCTTCTCTTGCCTGCTACAGCACTTGGAAGAGAAAGAGCTGTTCAGGGAAAGCCCACACAAACCAGGCCACATCACGCTTCTCCTGGAGCATCCTGTACTTGGGAGACAAGCTCTGGGTTTATTTTACTGCTGCCATTAGAGCTGTGCAGCAAAAACACACGTCAACCTTGCAAGCATCATTCAGGTTACAGAAGTAAAGGAGAGACATGCTATCATCTGGTAACAGATGTGCACTTAAACAACTTCAGAAGACCAAGCATTCTACTATTACACCCTTGAGAACAGCATGCCAGATTGCTTTTTAAGTTCACACAGGCACATTTTGGGGTCAGTCCCCTATTACAGCCCTACCAACACCAAATAAGAAGTAAGACCAGCATATTCCTACCACTGAATGAAAAAAGATCAGATCTACCTGTCATCATCGCAGCTTCCAGCTCAGCTCTGGGGTAGATGTATATGCATGCAAAGTCTGGCTTGGGGAACTCAGCTGCTGATGGCTTCTTGTATTTTTAATCTATGAGATCACCCATCCCTGGTACACGATTTGTTTCTGCAAGATCATGAAGCAAACCAGATGCTATGAGCATCTTGTTCCTAAAGATGTCTTTAATGCACTCTTGTGACACAGGGCCCAAGGTCCTGGTGTCAGCATAGGTTGTGCCACCCAGCAAGTGTAGATGTATGCCCAAATCACACGTATGCCAAGAGCAACCCCACTGAAAACACAGAGGCAACACTGGAGAGAGAACACCAACTGCAATTAAAGCACTCAAGCTGGAAGGCCAGAGATCAATTCTGCACTTGGCCACACATACTCTTCACCTTCATATCTCAGTATATTATTTCCCAGCAGCCCTAAAAGGAACAGAAGGACATTTCCACCGACTGTGCCAGGGCTCAGATACTCTGGCAACAGGGTAGTGAGAGCTCCTCACATTAGAGGAGCTGCAGCAGCTCTCCTCTGCTTTCATTCTATGGCATCATACTGAGGCACCTTCACTTTGTTTAGTGGCACCTCCTACAAAAGGAGAAAAGGAAATGCTAAAGCCCACAAATGAGAAAGAATTATCCTGCAACTGTGTTTCACTTAAGCCTTTCCAAACCTTTTCCTTGCGCTTGTAAACCTCTGTCCGTATCGCTCCTACATTCAGGAAAGTACAACAGCCAGTACCTGGTTTAAGGAGGTGTTATTCCAGTATGGTATCCAGAGGGTATCCTGTGCTTCCCTTCATCCTTTCCTGGAAACAACTGGTTTGGTTACCTCTTGTTACCAAAAGAGAACTCCTCCATAAACTCAGTTTGCTTATGGCATGTTTTTCCTCAGAGAGTTCCCATCTCCTTCCACATGTGAAACACGAGTAAACACTTACTTAGTACAAAGAAAGGTAAATTGGTTGCGACTTCTCAGAGCAGCAGTGAGTCCTGCGGCTGCTGTTCCAACAAGCACAGCCTCAGTCTGTCCAAATCACTATTTGCACTGGGAAAAGCCACCTTCCAAGGAAGCAGCTTCCAGCTGCAATGCGAGTGTGCAGCACCTAGTCAGTCCTGCCCTTATTAGCCATGATTAATGCAGGTGGGTGAACTTGGAAAGCAGCAAGTGCTAACCCCAAAGTGGATTCCAGCTTGTCTTCAGCACATTTATAACTTACCACCTGCTCTCTGCAACTGCTGACAAGCTCCTGCGCAAAGGGGAGAAGGGCCACAACACAATGAGAACATGCACTGCCATGAGGTTTTCCTTAGATCCAAAGTGTCACTGCGGCAGTTGCAACCAGAGGTAACCTGTTCATGCATCACCACTAGGACGCTCTGCAAGACCAGTGTTGGAGAGTTAAACCCTGTCGTCTCCCCAGTCAGAATCCTAAACCTAAGCTTTTTTACACTAAGGAACTGGCAACTTCCTAAGGCTGCTGCAGGACTGCTTGAATCAGGAACTATTTTGTTTTAACATGGAAAGCTCCTTCCTGGGAGAACAACTGCAGAAGTCTCATCTCCCCATGACTGCAGAGGGCAATCCCTGCCATTAAATATACTGATGAAGTATATTTAAGTATACCTAAAGAGAAACGAGCCACCCCCATGTACAATCCCAGACCCATTTTCTGACATGTTGCATAAAGCTTAGAAGGGAGGCTAGATGATACGAGTCTCTACACTATACAACTTCTTACACAGTTAAATCCATTAACACCTTCCTTTCCTTCCTGGCTACATCCAGGGACACGGCACATGCTCTAACCCAGCAAAATCTGTGCTGCTAAAGGCACCAAAGCGCATGGGGCACCTCAACATTTAACTCACTGGGGATCCTTCACCAGTTTGCCTGGCTTGTACACTCAAGAAACCAGACTACCACACCACAGAGGAGCCAGTATCCTACCCAGCAGTGAAGAGCACACATGCCCTGCCTCACAAGGTACGCAGGAAAAGCTAAATTAAAAGAATCCCACATCCCATTCCAAGAGGAGAAATAGTTTAATTCCTAACCCAAATGGCACTGGCCAGCTGCTTAGCAGCTGGTACTTGGCAGAAGCCAGAAGTGACAAAATGAACTTCAAAGTGATGCCTTCAACCCAACCACACTGGAACTGGGGTGAGCCCTCTGCAATTAAGCCCAACCACACATTCAGGCAGCCCAGGGGACCACCTTCCCCCTTCAGTACAGGTTGTGCATGACCAGGCTCTTGATGACACCTCCCCACAGAGCCCATCCTTTCAGCACAGAGTAAAACATACAGCTGCCAAATTGAAGCTGATTTTTACACTGGTTTCTAAGGCCCACTATTGAACGCTTTGAAGTGGACATTAGCCAGCAGCACACACAAGGCATGTATCTGAAACACATTCTGACAGTTACTAAACTGAATCCCCTAACTTATATATTTTAAGGGGAAAAGACTACAAGTAGCACATTCAGAAGGATACTACTAAGGGAAAAAGTGACTTTTCACAGAGCTGAAGAAACAGCCTGCATCTTTTGCTGGGAATACACCATGACTAACAAAATCCCAGCTCAAACACGCACCCCATCAATGCTTTTGTACCTTGGAGCAATTCAGCACTCTCACCTTATTGCAAGTACAGAGGGTAACACAAAGCATGTATCCCAAAAACTGGATATTGGGGCAATCCCATTGGATTGAGGCATCCAATCGGATCACACTGGTTGGGTTTCTTTTCACAAATGAAACAGTAAGATCGCAGCCTGACTCTCCTCCACACTCAAATACCTCCTGGGCATTCACCTCAGCTCCCTGAAGCACCAGGCACCTTCCAAATGGGAACTCGAGCACCCTTAGAGTTCCAGTATGGATGATGCCACTGCCTTTAACCCTGACCTTGCAAAACTCCAAGGCCAGCAGTGCTGGCTTCCCACAGCACGTAATCCTCATGCACACTTTGAGGGGAATTTCTCCAGGGTTCTGCTATTATATGGATCAGAGCAAGACATCTACAAAGCCTCAACTAAGACTCATTTACTGCAATATACTTGTAAAAAGGCACTGATTCATCAGTATAACATCACCACAGACAACCAACCATTCAAGTTCCTGATGTATTATTCCCATCCACTTCCTCCCTGCCCAGGAAAGCAAGTATCCAGACAACTATTTTTAAGGGGGTGTGGAGCTGTACCTAACCGCAGCAGATATTTTGGGGGATCACGTGGAGACATTTGCCATCTGGCTCTGTGACTGCATCAAGAGCTCCCATCCTGGGCCAGGGAACGCTCATCCTCAGCAGGGTTGCTCAGCAGAATTGAGAGGGACCAGTCGCAGCTTGACTGAGAGATGTAAATCCCAACACTTTAACTCCAAAAGCTCTGGTTCAAGCAGTTCCTTGGGCCTGCAACTCAAATCTCCCCCACAGTATCCATCATTTCAGTCTCTTTTACATCTCATTTCTTTTCTAGGCTCACATGATTTGGTGGTCCTGGGGTAACAGTTGGATTCGGTGATCTTAAAGGTCTTTTCCAACCTAGTTGATTCTATGCTGCAGCAAAACACAGGCCTCTTCTCTCCCTTCTAAAGCAACAGAGAAGACAGATGTCTCTTTCCCAGACAGGATATTCCTCCTCCACCAAAGTGCTTCCCAGGAGACTTTTCCTTTTAGCAGAAATAGCCAAGACTTCACAAGTTGCCTTTTTAACACTGCTGAAGCACCAAAATTCACTGCAGACACAAGGAAGCTTTCCAGCCAAGGACTGGGACATCAGTAACCAGGGACCAGGTTGCCTGAGAACCCCTCAGGTCTCCAGCTGAGTCAGTGGAAAAATGCTGTTTACCAGCACCTGGGGAGCACACAGAGCTACACCCAAAGACCAGAAGCGTGCAAAGCTGCTTTTGACCCACGCTGCCTCCCCAGATGACCTACCTTTTGACAAAGGAAATGGTATTTCACCCCTCTGTTCCCATCAACCTGCAAACCTACAAGCCACCTTGTTCCTGTCCCCTTGGAGACTTCATTCAGCGCACAGAATGCTTTTGGACTGCCCACACCAGGAGTCCAAGTGTGAGGAAAACACCTGCATAGCACATTTCAGCAAGAGAACTTCTTTTGCCTTGTAATGCAGCCAGGAAGAGAACACAGCACCCTTTTTACAGGCCTGTCGCTCCTCGCTTGGCTTGTGCGTGCAGATGTAATAGTTGTAACCCACCCTAAGCCATGCTTCATCCCAAAGGCTGGCCAAGAAAGCAGGAATCATAAGGAAAAGCCCTCAACAAGCAGCAGCTCCTCTGGGACAGCAAGGTATAGAGGGGAAGCACGTCTCCTGTGCAACCTGTGCTTTTGCAGCTGTAGCTTAGGGCTGTGGAGCAGAGAGCCCAGTGACACACGGGCTTGCTTCCCAGTGCTGTCAGCACCAAGGCAGAACCTGCCAGCACATTATTCATCAGCAAAGAAAGCCTCTGGTTCCCCATGTTACCAGGATGAGGCCAACGTGAGTTAAAGAAGACTGTGACAGCTTCTCAGGTTGAGCTCGTGTAGTTCTTAAGCCTCTAAGGCCTTGGAAATATCAGCCAAGGCAAACCTATATTGCAAATTTCAAGTCAAGATGGAAAAGATCACAATAGTTACTAGCTGGAGGCCTGGTGTTGGGGCTCCTCTCAGCTCAGCACGCAGAACATGTCAGAAACCATGCCTGGAAGATGGTCACAGCTCTATTTTCTTCTGCACTGTGGTGGCTCGTTACAAACCTGAAGGCACACAGCGTACACAGAGTCCCTTTCCCATTTTAGGGCTTTTTCTCTGCAGAAGCCTACACAGGTCCTCCCACTCCGCTCTCACAAGCAGCTACCCCCTCCCTCACACTTACACCAGCAAAACATAACACTGTTTTGACTGGAATTGCAAAGGAGATGGACCAGGAGGTGGCCAACATCTCTCTGAAGGTCAAGGCTAAGGTTAGCAGCCAAATTCATGCAGAAGGTTCCTTATACCCCAAGCAGATGAAATGGGAAATGATAGTTACAGCAGCAGTGCTGGCTGCAGTTTAAAAGATACCACCACCAGCTTGCTGCACTGCAAGGACTGGACACGCAAAGAGTTTTATAAGCCCTATTGCTCATTTTTAGTCCTTTAATTGCTTGATTTTGACACCTCCTCCAAAAAAAGCCCAAATACACCCCAAAACCCCCCAGACAATTGGGATTACTGCAGAACCCCACACAAATGGAATCCCTCAGCCCAAATCACGGGCAGCTCTACTCAGCCTACCTACATGCATGACATTATCTACAAGGAATTTACTCCAGTGCTTTATTCCTCTCTGCTCACGGCAGGAAAGGAGGCTGAAGAAAGTTAGAATGAAGGCCACTGCTTGCGTTATTTTACAGCAGTGAAACATTTGCCATTTGATTTGGTGTAGGGAAGGTGGGAAAGAACTTCTGAAATCCCCTCAGTTTCTAAAGCACTTTAAATAAACGCCAGCAAACCCACACTGGGTTTCCATATGGGAAGCCCACAAACGTCAGCTTGCAGGTGCCACTTCTGTCAAGGACAATACAATATATGGGGAGCTAGGGATAGAGGGGGAGGCGGAATGCCCAGGAAAGGCCAAAGCCTCCCGTTCCCAGCTCTGTGGAAGCAGAGGCCCTGGGGTCTTACCTTCCGCCAGCACCTCGTCCACCGTCACCTGGTGCCGGCCGATGCTGAACACCCTCCCGATGTACCCGCTGCCCGGGCCGCCGCTGCCACCGCCGCCGCCGCTGGTGCCCGATCCAGGGCCAGAGCCACCCTGCTCCCGACGCGAGTCGAAAAACTTCTTCATGTCTCAGGAGGCAGCAGCCGCCTGCGTGCGCGGGGCGATGCTGCTCTGCCGGTCCCAAACCCCCTTCCCCCGCTTCCTGCCGCCGGGCGAAGACGGGGGTCCGGGGCCGAGCGGGGTGTGAGGGATTCACCCCTGCGAAAGCACAACGCGGAGAACGGGAAGGGGTTGGCAGCTACCCCCACAGCGCGGCCTGGGCCGCCGCAGCCCCCTCAGCGGAGGCCCGAGTGACAGGGCCCCTGACACGGCCCCCGCCCGGTATCTCTGTGCGGGCGGGGGGGGGTGACCCCATGCACCCCGCAGCGGCGCCCAGGGCCGGCCTAGCCGCAGCCCCAGCGGCTGCCCGCGGCGGGTCACGGCGGGGGCCGCCTGCCGGCAGGGCCCGGGGCCCGCATCGCTGCCTGGCGGCCACTGAGCCCGTCAAGGACCGACCCCGCCGCCCGCCGGCCCCATCCGACCAGGAAATGGGCTGTCACAGGAAGTCCCGGCTGCCGCCGGCAGCGCCGCCCCCTCGCTTCTCGGCCGAGCCCGGGGGACCCGGCCCGGCCCCGTCACCCCCGGTGGCCGCTCCCGCCGGCGGAGCCCCCGCTGCCCGGTAGCGCGGCTCCCGCCCCACAGCGCGGCGGGGGGGGGGGGGGGGTGGAAGCGCCCTTTGGCAGGGGAGGGTGGCGGAGTAGGCGGAATGGCGGCAGCGGCTGGCCGCGCGGCACCATGGGAGCTGTAGTTCGCAGTCGCAAAGCTATAGTGGCAGTGGGAGGCGGTGGTACCGGGGGGAGGACTACAACTCCCATAGTGCAGCGCGGCGCTGCCAGGGCGGGGAAGAGGACGGGGCGCGGGCGGGGGGCGATGTGTGGTGGGGCCGTGAGGGGTGACCCCGGTACCGGGAGCTCTCCTCAGTGTGCCCGGCCGCGATGGGGACCCCGGCCGGTCCAGCGGCATCAAGGGATGCCCGGGGGGGCATTTCCTCCCTTCGGCGTGAGGGATGGGCGTTAAAATCCTGTCAGCGAGGAGCCGCGGCCCGTGTTGACGCCTCGCCTGGTGACGGTTATTTACATGTATTTTACAGACAGTGCGCCTAAACTTAATAATGATGATGATAATAGCAATAATAATAGCCCCCCTGTGGTGATATCTCAGGGCCTGGGTTGTCTTCGCACAGGCCCTTCAAAATGCCAGGTTTGAGAACCTCAAATTAAGCATAAACAGGATCCCGAGCCCTCTACACCCTTTGAGGACTTTAAGCCTCGCAGTTGGGTGTGTAAAGCCTCAAATTTACCCTAAATTACATCTTTCTCCACCTCACGGAGCTGACAGCAAGATGTTCACAAGCAGCCTAAAGCCTTTGGGTCAAGCCTCAGAGCAGTTTAGTTTGAATCTGATGGAATTTTACTTTAAATGCCTCTTTTTTCCCCTCAGAAGTGAGGAGATTTTTCCAGCCAACAGCATCCGCAGCAGCTGGCTCATTCCTGCTGGGAACGCCAGAGCTGGGATTCCAAACAGAAACGTTCAAATGGGGGGGGGGGGGGGAACTAGTTTTCCCAGCCTACACCCCAATGCATAGAACCCTGAGAAGCAGCTGACTGCCACAGGAGTGCCTCCAGGACAGGACTGCTCCTTCCTCCCCTCGGACTGGGGCAGAAGAGGAAACCAGAGCACGCTCATCCTTTCCCTGTGAGTGTTATTTCCTGTATCATGGCAATAGCTACAGCCATCCTGCTGACAAGCTCCTGTCCCAGGCGGATAGGAAAGGCAGGCCCTGCTTTCTGTGGGATAGCAGAAATGTTTACCCTTGTCCCTACATTTCTCTTGGGCACAGGCTTCCTGCAATGCCAACAGACTGGATCATCGTGTTGGAAACAGACCCAGTTGTCCCCATCTCCCTCCCCATTTGGAGGCTTTTAAGAGGCATGTGGTTCTCTGAATAGGCAAAATAGCTGGTGGTAATAATCTTGAGCATGTTAGATGTGCAGATGCAGAACTGCATTGCTATACAGTTGCTTTTCTGCTGAGCCACTGTGCCTCTTCATCACAGTTAATGCTACAGCTCTTATCATCATCGTTCTCAGCCGCTCTTGTACACAAGGCTCCACAAACCCACCCTGCAGACCTCAAAGTCCTCTTTGACCACCATCCTTCACCCACAGTTTGTAATGGGCTGCAGAGTGGCTTCTATCTGCACCTCATTCCCAAGTGTCATATACATGGCACCCTACATCCACATAGCTACAACTGCAGTCATCTCAGCCAGCTAACACAGCCCTTTCTCATTTAATCTTCATTAAAGCTTGCTCAGCTGTGTTTTGGGGCTGTGTGATGAGGTGCCAGTGGTCAATACAGAAGGTTCACTTGCCCTTCAGATTAAATATTAAGTGGGTAAAGGCCCAGTTGCTTCTATAGCCTTTCTTTTTTAATTACTCTAACCTGTGAAAGCTCCTTAGGGATCTGTTAAGGCTGAGGTAAAACACCCAGTGCAAAATGAGAGTCCAGTAATCAGTGATTTCTGGGGACTCTGCAGAACTGAATGATTTCCAAGGAAATTGAGCATCTGAGTACAGTACAGGGAAATGACTCATTTCCAACTAAAGGAGATAAAGCCTACTGCTGTGCAGACAGCTTGCAGATGCATTGCTGAACATCTAAACTAGGCACTGAGAAGTACTTTTAAATGTACCTGGGAGTGCTAAACTGTAATGCAGATGAGTGTCAGACCCACACACAACTAATGTTCTCTCCAAAGGCACATAGTGACCATTCTGAGGAGCAAAAGCACAGCAGAAGCTGATCATCAGTTGCAGATTATACTCTTTATTCCAGAAGGCTGCACTGCTGCAATCCCAGTGACCTTCACAGGGATCAGAGAACTGACCCTGAAAGCTTTAAGTGAAAAAGCTAACCAGTGACTGCAGGAGAGACATGGTCTGGTACTCCTGTGTTAGCCTGGAGCAAATCCGTTGTGCTCACAGACAGATTTGTCCTACTGCAGAGAGAAACCTGACAACCCTGAACACCAAATCTTATCTGTTAGAATCCCATGATGCTGGATTTAAAACATTCAAGTCCTGATGATGTGGTCAGCAGAGGTGTTTGCATGCATATCGTCTCCCTGATCCCTCTATACTGCTAGTAAAACGCATTCAAATCCCCAGGAAGCAGCACATGAATCCAGCTGCATCCCTACCCATCAAACTTTCCAGACAGCTCAGCGTTTTCTAAATAAAACCAGACCTTTGGAAAGGTTTCAGGCTCTCAACCTAAAAGCAAGGGCACAGTGACCCCTCCCGAACAGTTTGGGAAGCGGCAACAAGGTAGGAAACAGCCTGCACAAGCTTCCTCTGCTTGATTACACAGAACTACTCACGGGCAACAAAGCAATGCTTGTGTTTTCCTGTAGTCAATGCATAAGAATAAAATCTTCTCATTCAGTTATTCTTACCTTGATAAGCATTTCCCCTTCACCACATATATTTACTGCAAACGTTTCTGTCAAGCTTCTCACCAGCTAAACAGTAATAGAGCCACAATTTTATCCCATGAATTTCTTTTACTTGCATAGCAATGACCCACAAACACTGTTAGCATAACCAGAAAAGCCATCACTTTTCTTTACTACCCTCAAGAAAAGGTCAACTCTCAAGCATACCACCACACAGTCAGTAACTCAGCTGGCTTCCAAGCTCTGCAGAGACAAAAAGGCTCCAAAACATATAGCTGTATGTTACCTGCTTAAAAACTTCCACTTGTTACACGCTCCTGATTACCCTTTTATGTAAGGCATACTCACTATACCCAGCAATGGCTCCACTTCCTACAGCCAGAAGCCCTCCTCTTCCATCAGTAGGAATAGTGCATGCCCTATGTATAAATATAGAAGGCACACATGGAACTAATTGCCATCTGATTGTTGCAGGCTCATGCATGTTTGATGCAATGCTACACACAGCCTGGATTGAGACTGAGCACCAAGTCAACAAGAGCCATGCTTCTAGAGGAGCATGACTGTGCACTACAAAGAGATGCTCTTGTTTAAAGTAAGTTATTGTTACATTAAGAGAAATTTGCAGCTTGGATTGTCACTGAGAAGGGATTTGTCAGCTGTGTTTCAAGTGTCAGGGTCCTGAATGTACCCTTAGGCTCTCATTGCCCCAAGCAGGCTCACCTGGGCCTCTACCCACCACCACTCATCAGCTATCACCTCTATTTAAGCACAGGCACAAGATAATCATTCTCTTTAGAACAGTTGTAGGGGTGCTTTTGGTTTTGCTAGTAAAGCTCTGGACTTGTATGTAAGTAGTGTTGCTCATTGGTGTTTAAAAGATGGCTTCCCAAGTAGGCTGTGGACTTGTTGTCTTGGTCTGCCTCATGGTTACTGAGTGGTTGATGAAGCTGGTTATTGCTCCTGACTATCTTTAGGCATGGTAGGACTGGATCCTATTTGCAGGCTTATCCACAATGCTAGCAGCATCCTTTGCTCCTAGCTTGTTTTCTCTTGTGCAGCAGCGCTGCTTGTTTTGCTTTCTAAGCACTAGGTTCCTTATGTTAAGACCATAGACTCCCAGGCTGGTTTTGTTGGAAGGGACCTTAAAGCTCATCCCATTCCAACTCCCTGCCATGGGCAGGGACACCTTCCACTAGAGCAGCTTGCGCCAAGCCCCTGTGTCCAACCTGGCCTTGAACACTGCCAGGGATGGGGCAGCCACAGCTTCTCTGAGTGCCCTGTGCCAGTGCCTCGGCACCCTCACAGGGAAGAATTTCTGCCTTAGATCTAACCTGAACTTCCCCTGTATATGTTTAAGATGCTTAATATGTCTTCTTCTCTTGAAGTTGTCGTCAGCTGTCATGAGCTTCTACTGTATTTCCATCAAGGAATGAATACACACGTGCCTTAGAAGTCCCACTGAGCTGGGCAGTCACAGCCCTGTTTCCCTCCCTGAGGGCTGTGTTAAAGCCAAATTACAGAGCAGCCAAGAAAGATAAAGCTACATAGAAGCAGATATTAATTAAGGAGAAAAAAATGAAAGCTACTCATTTCCTCTTCAGATCTGTATGTATGCTAATTAAAGCAAACATTCATTAAGCTCATTAAATGGAATTTAGGTTTGATAATGCATTTAAGGCTGCTGGAAGCAATGGTGTAGTGGTTCATAGCCTGCAGCTTTGGGGAAGGACAGTTTAGGTTGTACCACAGGGGCATTGGGAGTTTCCCTTACTGAATGTCTCCCCATGGAGCTGGCAAATATCCTAAGGCTTGGGGTTTAAGTAATATCACTTAGTCTTGATTTATTTGAGGCAAAATTAATATATTTGTACAAACTGTAATGTAAATGCAATTACAGTAGTCTAGTCTTGTCCTTAATGTACATAGGCTATACTGTGATAAGCAGTGTTATCTGGATTGCACTGCATCCACACTGGGTGATGCCTTCCCAGCAAGGATTGGGAATGGCTTATTAAGACTAGGCAACCTTAGATCCTGTGAAGACTTCTGTCTTAAGGCCACAGTCTGTGCTTAATCTCTGCTGTGGGTGTTTTCCCCCGTTCAGTTTGAACAGTGGAAGGTGAGCCAACACAACTAGGATCAAGAGCAAGTGGCAACTTGTATGGCTGCGAGTTGTTCTGAAGGCAAAAGTGTCACCTACAAATGCTTAACCTTCTTCACAAGCCCACTACAGAGATGCTCACTGACTCCAGCCCCTCTTTGGATGGCATTCATTAACACAAGCAGCTGATGAGGCTGTCAGACAACCACTGGCCCAGGACTGTTTGTGCTCCCTGTTGTTTATAGCTTTAGTTAATAAAAGAAAACAGCAGACTGGGCTCGTGGCCAAGTGCAGCCTGAAGTTTCTCTGTGAGAGGAAGGCAGAGTGTGTGGGCACTTCTGAGATGGTGGCAGCACAGCATATGCTGTGGGACAGCAGTGTGGAAAGCGCTGAGTGTGGTAGCACCCCAGACGCTGTTATAGCTGTCACTTATAAATGGCAATAGCACCTAGGAGCTCCTCTCCTCGCCTGCAGAACATGCAAGCAGCCCTGTCTTAAAAAGTCTTGTGATTGAAGCACACTTGAAGTGGGGAGTTTGATTTGTGGCTCTTCCATACAGCTGCTCATTCCTGTCTCACCATACACCTCATTCTGAGGTGTGTAGATCATTGTGTCTATGCAGGCTCTTGTTTTAAAGCCATGTTAGGTTAAAGGGATTTTCTCAGATCAGTTCTGCTCCCCTGTTCCTTGCTCCCCCCCTTCCTTATGTGACATGTGTGTTTATGTAATCAGCCTGGATCTATGCAAAGAGCCCTTAACTTGCATGGCAGAACTGGCTCAGGCCATTGTGAAGCTCTCTCTGAATTGCTACAAGGTGGAGTGCTACACATTCCCCTCATAACAACGCCTCTCATGGTCATGGTAAGTGATGAAGAGCTAAGAACACTTTCATTTCTTACATGAATTGGACTATTTAAGTTTTACCACCTCAAATCAAGAGTGCTTACCTAGTTCTGGGAGTGTGTATGTCACCTTCCTTCCTCTCTTTGTGTTAAAGGGCTTCACTTGAGAACAAAAGCTTCAGGATGGCTGTTCCTAGGGTCTTTGCCAAAACACCACTGTTTCTACACCGAGGCTACCTCTGACATGTGGAAATGGATATTTCACCTTATACAGTGCTGAACTGGAGGTAAGGAGTCAAAAGTACCCCTAAGTCTTTGCAGTGAGTCCTAATATCTGCAGTTAACTTTGAATAACCTGATACCAATATGCAGAAGGTGAGAATTCTTTACTCTCTTACAACCACAAGAAAATTGGTCCTTTAGAAAAGCCAGTGCTGGTTTTCAGCCTCCACCCTAACCTTGGCTACCCTGCTATGGAAACAGCAGAGCTACAGCATCGCTGCACAGCACCAACAACACTTGCGCAACAGTTGAACAACCCCATTTTCAGGGGCTGCTTATTGCAATCTGCTGGTACTTGGGTATAAAAATGAACATTCCCTTATGAATTTCCTGAGAACACCTGCACGATCCCCAAAGGTCCAAATTCTGGCCATCCGTAAACCTGTGGGAGATTGGCTGATGACTTCATTAGTGCCAGGATTTGGACCTCAGTGACTGAGGTGAGGCTGTTTCTCTAAAGCTAAAGGCAGGTATCTGCTAATCAGATTTCCCCTTCCAGCACCAGGCTCTGCTGCTCTGTGAGGTGCAGATTTGAAAGGGTAGGTCCTCAGGGCAAAAACACAAATGCTACCGTTTTTCAGGAGATTCAGCTCTGTTCTCATTGTGGGACCTAAAATAAAAACCTCCTTCCTACCAGGCTGTTTGAGCTCAATTTTTTTACCCATTACACACATCCCTGTCTTTCTGTGACCTTTAATTTCTATTATGTCATTTGTAGAGCTGGGAGAACAGTAGGATGGAGAGGGAATACAGAGCAGGTATGCAACCACGGAAAGTCTGGAGTTTTGGAGACCTTTATAATAAGGGGGCTTAAAATAATCAATGGGACAAACAGGAGTTATCAGTGAAATGTGCTTTGTCACTTGCTACACTGATAAGAGCTATGGGCTTGTCCATTACTGTTGATGTAAGGACAGCAAAGCTGTGTTAGTGCTTCACGCTGGAGATATTTAAGGATAGCCGTAACCTTTTCATCCTTTAAGAGATGAAGAGACATGCTGAAAGCTGAGCAGACCTTAGATAAAGGGCTCCTGGAGGGCCAAAGCTTTGTCTCCTGAATCTTATATAGGAAATTTCTCCTACAGTAACAGCCCTTTGCCTTCCTGAAGGGAGCAGCTCATGGAGAAAGTTACAACAGGGTTCAGACAAACACTGCCCTACATCCCTCATCCTTCCATCCACTTTCCAGAGCAGTTCAGCAACTCTCAGCATGGTCAGAAGCTTTTGTACTTTGGTTTGGGCTTTTTTTAACTCTCTTCTGTCTGAGTAATTGTGATGATATGAGTTGGATGGCTATGGAGACAGCAACCATAACCAGCCAAGGTTATAGGGAACTCAGGTGTGTGTTGGGTCAGGATCTGGCTTCTGAATGGACTACATTTACATGACTAATTCCAGATGGCCAAAAGCATCCACACACTTTATCTTCAAACATTCTTCTCTACTTGGAGCCTCTCCCAAAGGGAAAGCAAAGGCTGAATTATCCAAATCACAAATGGCAGGATTGGGGCAATATATAAAGGATAAATACAGAAATGCTGACTAACTTCTGGTCTTAACTAATTACTGTTGGATATAAATACTTACTGTTGCATGTACCAATGCTGCAGTGTCACAGCCATCCAGTCTTTGGGTTGAAGAGGCTGGAAAGCAGCAGAAGGAAGCTTTGAAAATACACAGGCTAAAAAAAAAAACCCCAGGCAACATAAGATGGAGAAACAGCAGTTCTGGTGGTGGGTTAAAATGAGGGGTATGGGCTCAGAGCAGGAGACAGCTGACGTGAGAGGAAGGGCTGAGAATGGAAACTTTAACAGATGTAGGAAAGAGCAGAGCTTCTCCTTAGTGACTGTTGATAACATGCACTAATCCACACTGGATCCTGCACAGGGTGAAGTGCCAAGTTGTGTAAGGAAAAGGAATCTGCAATGGAAAAGGAGAGTGCTTGTGGCTTCAGCCTTGTTTTGCCCATTCCCCTCTGCTCAGTGACCCCCTGCAGCAGCAGGGAGGGAGTAGATGCTCTTGGTGGCCTCTGTGGGGTTGTTTTTGGGAGCTGAGCTGCAGTGAGAGCTATAATAAGGCAGCTCACAGACATGCTCACAGGAGCACAGCCTGCATTCATCCCAGCTGCTAAATTTAGGTCTCTTCCAGCAAAAGAGCATGTGCAAAGAGGCACAGGGATGATTATAACTTGTACGAGTGAAAAAATGAACCTGAGAGGGTTGATTTACCCATTATAGTAACTGTACTTCTGGCATCAGAGGAGACCAAAGTCCCTGGGGATACACACAAGGAAGATACGTATCATTGCAATGTTGATTTCCCTCCTTCAGCCTCATGATCTTGTCCATGGCTGTGTCACGTGAGGGTAAAACTGAAGTCCTTTTGCCTCCAGTGTTTTGACATGAGGGTGGTGCAATTTATTGAGGCAAAAGTAATAAGCTGTATGAAAATAATCATTCTTCCAGAAATCACGGCTGTTTGTTGCTCAGTTCTTAGACAAGGGGGAAAGGATGCTGAAGACCTGAGGAGGTGCTGTGGCAGGAAAGGAGGCACAATACAGGTAAGAAATCCCCACAAACTACATGTAGGAATGAGCAGAACTTCTTGCTCAGGGCTGTTTCTGCCTCTTGCTGTGTTCCATGCTGTCGTCCCCCTCAATCCCCCCTTTGGGGTGCCCTGTTACAGGCAGCACAGTGAGACATCAGATGCTGCCTGTGCGCTGGAAGGGATTTTGGAAGCCATCCCAGGCTGCCAGGCCAGCTTTTACTTGCAAAGACCACTGTGTAACCCCAATAGTGCGTTTCCTAAAGGTGTGTGATGCTCCCTAAGGAATCTCTCCCTGCTCTGGGTCACAAGCGCTTGGGTAAGGGCAGAGGAGGGCAGCAGAGCTGGATTGACTTCCCATCGGGAGGGAGGAGTTCCTCTCTGCTCCAGGGCGGGGACATCGCCATCCAGGATAAGCCCCGAGCACAGCTCTCCCATCCCTGCCAAGGCAGCCGCTGGGGACATCAGGTGAGTGCCAAACCAAGCGGGGGTCCCCTCTGGCATGGGGAAGGGGTTGCACGGCGAGAGGTGCCTGGGAAGGTGCCAAACTGGTCCCTGTCTGCCAGACGGCAGCGGCTGAAGTGCGGCTGTGCCGGAGCGAGAGCCCTTGGCTGGGTGGGTGCCCATCAGGGTCATGATGCCAAGGCATTGGGGCAGCCCTAAAGGACACAAGTGTGGGGTGAGGAAGGACTTCCTTTGGGAAGGAGGAAAATGGCTGACTCTTTCCAGGCACAGGTTTTGCTTCCTATGTCTGCCGTGCCCAAGCTGGCACGTCATCCTCGCTGGAGAGTGGAGGGCATGGCAGAGGGTTGTGAAATGGCTTTGGGTGGGTGCACAGGCTGAAGCGAGGAGAACAAGGCTCTGTTACCTCACTGTTGTGTTTGTATTCCTTATGAGGGCAGTGGCCAGGCAGAGGTCACGGTGTGGGAGGTGCTGGGATATTTTGGCTGGCTCGGGGCTTGCCAGCAGAAGGGGGATCCTTTCCTGAGCTGCAAACTGGGCTGGGATCAGAGCCACTCACCGTGCTATGAGCCCCAGACCTACCCCGGGGCACTTTGCTGAAGCACAGCCAGCTGTGGAGGGAGCAGGCTGTATCCACACGCTGGAAACCACTGGTGGTGACAGAGCCATGGAAAAGCTGATCAGGCACAGGGTGTGGGGCTGTGTTCCAGTAGGCGAATGAAAGAACTAGCCAAACAAGTCCAGTGTTTGCCTTGCAAGGGGATGGGTCCCAAAACAGTGGTTTTCCACTCCAGGTCCTAGGTGTAGGACTGGAAACATGTCTGTGGGCTTTTAGAAGAGATCAATGTGCAGCTTATAACTGCTTGGTTAGCTGATAAAGGCTGCCAGGAAACAAGTCATCCATAGGAAAGATTTGAATAATGGGAGGGAAGCCTCATACACCTGCACTCTGGCATCTGGGCACAGTGTTCTGAGCCTGCTCTAAGCCAGGTTTACCTTACTTAGTGCATCCTTCCCCCTCTCTCCTGGATCCAAGAGCTTCTGTTAGCCTTCGCACAAATACATGGAGTGGGTGGCTGGGAACTGCCTGACCATTAACTCACCCAACAAAGGTGGGAAGGGTCACACAGTAACAGGAAGGCTGGATGCTCCCTTATCATATACCAGGGAAAATGGAAATCATTCCCTGATGAAGATCTGAGGCCAGGATGAAAATTTGCACTGATTTTCATCATCTCAAGACCCTATAAATAGGGATCCTAAGAGGGAGTCCCTTTGAGCTCTCCTGGACCCAGTTATCTCCCTCTGAGTGGGGCACCTCTCGGAGCCCCCAGACTCTCCAAGTTTAGGAAATAGGGGGATCATCCACCTAGGCTATTCCTACTGCTCACTGACACCCAACCCTGCTGAGCTAGCTGATGTATGTTGTTAGTATAGGACAAGTATTGTGCTATATTTAACATTTATATGTCTATATATATCCATTTATCTCCGTCTTAGTGTGTTAGTTTAGATACTTGTGAGTGCATGTACATTAGGTTCAATATGCAAGTGTTGTTAGAAATCCTGTGATTCATTTAACTATAGAAACTGCTGCTAAATGACATTTAATATGCTTTAAACATAAACCCTTGTCCAGGTCTGGGACTAAGTCTGGATTCACCTCTGAGAGGAGGTTTAGGAAGCAGAGTGGTCTAATCTGAACCTCATGACTCAACGGGGGGGGGGGGTCTCCCTTATTCCTTTGTATTTTCAGTTTCTATACACATTTCAATTAAATTCTGTATAAGTCACTTCAGTCCTGCATAAATCATTGCCAGTTCTGACACAATCTCTTTTTTGTTTCTAACAGAGTGAACCTTGCCATTGAATTCTGTTGAATCACACATTTATCAATTTCTATTAAAATTCCTTCTCTTAGTATCTCTGACAGTGATTCCTTGAGCAACCTTAAACCCTTTGGTTTCCTGACGTGTATCAGCAAGCTCAGGCCTTTATTCTGGGCTGAAGCAAATAACATGAGGACAGGGATTAGCCAGGACACCTTAGCACTTGCGAGCTGCCTCTCTGCATGCATAGTTTAACTGTTCAAAACACAGTTAAGTGTTCCTATCCTGAAGCTGGCTTTCCCTATTTGAACCATGTTAAGCTGCAGAGTGCTGACAAATCTGGCTTTGTGTTCTTTATATGATGCTGAAGCTGGATGAAGAATTGGACTCTTACAGTCAATACAGTCAATATTCTGTTGTGATTTGATATTGCAGGCCTATATGCAGCACACCCATCCTTTCCTCATGTGTTGGTTTGAACCAGCTCATTTGGACACAGGAATTTTCTGCCTCCCACCCCTTTTTCCTTGTTTATTGACCTTTCTTTTCCTTCTAAGCCACTAAGCCAGGCTGTCAAATATTCCTGCTCCTGTGTACAAGCCAACTGAGTGGTAAAACTGCATCAGAAGCACATATGTGAAATTCAAAGCCATTACTTAGTGTCTGGCTAAAGCAAACCAAGTTGGGTTTGTACTTCTGTAAAGATTAGAGAAGAGCAAAGATGAGTTTTCCGTGGTCTAGATCAGGTTTTGACTGCTGAAATCTGTCAGCAAAGGAAAGAAAACAACACTAATAACACTAATAACTTTCCATATGTCGTCTGATTGCACTGGGTGGAATAAAGATGACCTAGAAAGCACTTGGGAGTGCCTGTGTGTAACACATCCATGGCAAATGTCACACTGAGCTGACCTGCCTAAACTGCACCCTCCCAGTGTGTTCTGGATTTGTAAGAGTCATGTGAGCTCTTACTCCTGCTCTTGCACAACTGTCTGGGCTCATTGATACCAGCTCTTAAGCACCACGAGCAGGATTAAGGGGAGGTGTCATCAGCCACTGGCATCACCCTTAATGGGAGGAGCTCAGTTCATGCTGGGCTGAATTGGAGTTGGAGGGAAGTGAACCTTGTCCTAGTACTGTTAACCAACCAGGGATGTGAGGAAGATACTCTGGGGGTGTTCATGTGTAGGCCCTGTGCATGAAAGCCAAATCCTAAGCGGAAAAGACAACCCTGGGGAGATGGCAAGAAAGGGTTTGTCTCTCTTTTGAGGTCAGTTAAAGCTGCAGCCTACAAGGAATTACACGTTGCACCAAGCTGAGCAAGGGCTGAATGCAGCAGATTTTAAGCAAGACGGAAAATAGTTCTCCCATCCCACTCCTCAAGTGAAGGTATCCTTTGCATGCTCATCTACACCTTGATGCTGTCTCCAGCTCCCAGGGAGTGTGTGTAGAGGCTGTCAGGACACCCTCACCCTAATTCACCCTTAACCTGATGAGGTCGAAGCCGTGTATTTTGGAGGCCATGGGGATTGAAGCTTTTTGCTCCCAAGGCAATGTTATCTGCTTCTCCTTGTAGCCTCAGCCAGGCTGTCACACCAGTGATAGAAATGTCTTAGATCACTAGTGCTGGTCATCTGCCTGTGCACCACATCCTCCCTTCAGACAGGGCTGGTATCCTGGCACTGATGTTGCAAGCAGCCTCTGTTCGGTACAAAGAAGGACTGGAAACACAGGGATGCTGCTGGGAACACAGGGAAATGAGCTGGTTACTGAACCAGCCCCATTAGCTGGCGAGAGAAGGTATATCCTATTAATTATTTGCTAGAAAACTAACACTCCTTTTTTATTACAGTTGTCAACTGCCTGGAGACTCAGACAGTAACAGCCTGACCCCATCTGAGAGCCATGGTGAGTGTGTGTGTTGTGTACCATGCTGTGCCAAGCAGTTGCTCTCATCAGATAAAACATGGGGAGTGTAGCTCAGATAAGCTCACAACAGGAAGAACACTATCACTGTTCCTTTATGGGGGGACGTTTATCACTTCTCTCTGCTTCCTTATTCTAGAGGAGAATGACCCACACAATTGGGCTTTTCCTGTTTGGGAGTTAATGGAAAATCCAATCAGATATTAATGCATGAATTTCTCCCGATAGAGTTCCTGGGTATATTATTGTTTCCAGGTTCAAGCTGCAAGGTAGCCATTTATAGGGTAGTTATCCCTGTTTCAGAAAGCCTACCCTACAGGAATATTAAGCAGTGTTTTGCAGATGGTTTTCCTGGGAATATTAAGAGCTTTGGAAGAGACAATGTAGTCCCACAGAAATGGCACTGGACAGGGGGCAGGAGAAACCTGTTTGTGAACCACTGTTTTGAGTAAAACACTGTGCTTCCTGGCACCTGATGGTACAGAATGATGTTTTCTCTTGGAGAAGTCAGGAATAGGGCTTTGATGGGAACAGCTTCATCTATGATTTACATGGAAAACTACCGGCAATAAGCCCCAGCCAGACTGAACAGAGATGTCAGGCTGTTTGCCATTGTCTCACTGGAAATCAGATACTCTGTAGGCAGCAAATGAAGTTGTGTCCCTGCAGCTTATTTCTTATGTGGCTGGGAGGTCCCTCTAGAACTCTTTTTAGGAATCCCAGTATAAAATCAGTCAGGTTTTATCAGTCAACTTTAACCAGAAAAAGGGGGGTTTTAATTCAGCTCTATTATGCGTATGTCTCCCTTTGAGTCTGTTTTTCATATTTCCTGTCCTGTGGGTTTAGGCAACAGTCAAGGGGGTCTCAAGTTTCAGTGCTGAGCAAGAAGCACAGGCTCTAAGGAAGGCTATGAAGGGATTTGGTAAGTTGGTCTCCATCCACTATTAAACCTCTGTTTTTCCCCAGGCATTGGGAATGTTTTGTCTGGTGGTTTGTTAAAGGGGAAGTCCAGCCATTGTCATTGCCCCATGAGGGCACTGAAAGGAATTGAGTGGCTTAAACCCAACTGGAAATCCAAGGCATGGCCACGAAACCATCCTTAGTCAGGCTCTTGTCTCTCCTGTGGTGTGGCACTGCCATGCTGGTGGCTGGGTTGAAGCACTTCTGAACACTGATCTAGGCCCCAGTGCTGTTGAAAACCAGTTGTGTGAGGAACAGAAGATGTTGAAAACCAGGTTGTTTGAGGAACAGAAGATACTGAGAACCAGGTTGTGTAAGGAATGGAAGATTAGGGCTAATGGCACACTCTGGACAAGATCAGATCATGCATCTGGTTCTTGTGCAAGCAGCTTGACTGGTTTGCATTGCTTTCTTCCAGGCACAGACGAAGATGCCATCATTGACACCTTGACCAAACTAAACATTTCCCAGCGTCAGCAAGTTCTGATCACGTATAAAAGCACTATTGGCAGGGTAGGTGGTCTTCAGAGATGTGTGTCTGTGGCTTTACCTGGGAGATGCAGGCATTCTGGGGTAATACCACTTGGGTGAAATGAGAACAACATCCTAATTTCCACAGCAGTAAGGTCAGCACAAGCTTTCCCTGGCCAGGTTTGGTTTGGCCTTGTTCTCTTCAGAGCAGTCGTTCCAGTGAGTGCTGGAGCATGAAGAAAAGTGGTGAATGAGTTTGTTCTGTTCTCAGAAGCTGTTTCTCCCAACTCATTTCCCCTCTCTCCATCTTCTAGGATCTGATTGATGACTTGAAGTCTGAGCTGAGTGGGAACTTTGAAAGGGTCATTGTTGGTATGATGACTCCTGCCATCATGTACGACGTGCATGAACTGAGGAGGGCTATCAAGGTTTGGGATTCTCCCTTTTCTGTCACCTTTTCTAGTCAGTTTAGTATGATAGGCCATAATTATACATTTAGCATTAATTTATTAGTATTAACTGCTATATAATTAGAAAAGTATCCTAATGCTCGTGGATCTTGTCTTTGCAACTCCCCAGGGAGCAGGAACAGATGAAGGTTGTCTGATTGAAATCCTGGCTTCTCGCTCCAATGAAGATATTCGGCGCATTAATGAGAACTACCAACTTGGTACGTGGTGCACACTGCAAACCAGCACCATACTGACTGAGAGTCACTGGTGTGCATGCATGCACGTGTGTAGAGGGAGAAAGGTCTGATAGCCTTTAGATGTGACAAATGAGCCAGTACAGCTATTGCCATTTGTCCAGAGAGAATGCCTGAGTTCAACAAGTGTCAGCAGCAGCACTGCTAAAGCCTCAAGGGTTAGAATTTCACCCAGAAATTGAATTGGCATAAATAAAATGGGATGGAGCAGGGCAGGGATTGTCCCCCTGTGCTGAGCACTGGTGCGGCTGCGCCTTGAATCCTGTGTTCAGCTCTGGGCCCCTCACTACAACAGAGAGACATTGAGGTTCTGGAGCTGGGCCAGAGAAGGGCAATGGAGCTCGTGCAGGGCCTGGAGCACAAGTGTGATGGGGAACAGGTGAGGGACCTGGGGGGGTTCAGTTTGGAGAAGAGAAGGCTCAGTGGGGACCTTATTGCTCCCTACAACTGCCTGACAGGAGGATGGAGCCAGGAGGTGGGGTTTGGTTTCTTCTCTCAAGTAAGAAGAGACAGGACAAGTGCTGGGTTAATGGTTGAACTTGATCTTAAAGCTCTTTTCCAACCTAAACGATTCTATGGTTCCATGATGTTTAGGGCCATGAGCAGATTGATATACTTACCACAGCTGGCAAATGCTGTGGACAAACACTGTCCAGGTGGTGGACCTGTTCCTAACAGATGTCATCTGTGTGTGCTCTTGCTAGAGTATGGCCGTACCCTTGAGGAGGACATTGTCTCTGACACATCTTCCATGTTTCGAAGAGTCCTCGTGTCCCTCTCGACTGTAAGTCCCAGCTAAGGGAAGCAGGGAATCTTGCTGTTGCTGATGAGCATGCCTCTCATTTCAGTGAGGAGGTGTTTCAGAGTGGCTTGTATTTCACTTATCTTGCTTTTCACCTCAGCTGTGTTTCACACATGGCTATTCCCTGCAGTGCTCTGAGTATGCATTAATGCTCTTCATAAAATGGGCCAGTTGGAGTGTATTGCTGCTCATTTCAGAAGTACAAATCACATCTGAGCCAGACTTTGTTGTATCGTTCCATTTTAAGGATCCCATTAAGCATCTCCAGTAACTTGTTCTGAATGGGGGATTTGCAGGATTTGCTTCCATTAGTTGCTCTGGTGAAGTGAGTTTTTCACCCTTCTGTCTCTGCAGGGCAACAGAGATGAGGGAACCTATGTGGATGATGCCCTTGCTCAACAAGATGCTCAGGTGTGTAGCAACTTGCCTCCTCGCAAGAACTGCCTGTTCTTGTACATGTGGTGTGTGATGAACTCCTGCTTTTCCTAGACCTCACGCTTTTCAAGGTAGAACAGTAAACCTGAAGCATCCACAGCAGTGCCCAAGGTGGAGACCTGGGCTCTGTTCTCAGTTTTGACCCTTAGAGAAGCTGCTTTGCTGTTCTGACTCAGCTGATGAAATGGGGATAATGGTTCTAAGCTCCTGTGCAACTCTGTGGTGAGAGGTCTCTACACAGGCTGGGGTTTTGGGAGGGGAGGTGGCACTTCCATTGAGAGATGCTGTGCTTGGTTAGTAGTTGTTGGAAAAGATCTGTGCTCTGGACAAGCTTCAGGCCAGCAGTGCTCAAGCACCAAGGACCTCCTCTGACAAGGTCATCTGCTTAGTGCACGAGGGAAAGGCTGTGGATGTTGTCTACCTTGACTTTAGTCAAGCCTTTGACACTGCTTTCCAGAGCATTCTGCTGGAGAAACTGACTGCTCATAGCTTGGATGGGTGTGCTGGTCACTGGGTAAACTGGCCTAGGGACATGGTTTAGTGGAGGACTTGGCAGTGTCAGGTTAATGGTCTTTCTGGTCTCGTCGATTAGCCTTACTTTGTCTATTCTTAATGTCTTCAAGTGCCTGTATGAAGCTGGGGAGCAGAAATGGGGAACAGATGAGGTACAATTCATGGCCATCCTCTGTACACGGAACAGAAACCACCTACTGAGAGGTAGGATTCTCTGCAGTGTCCTGGATGTTTTTCCTTGTTTGAGGAAGATACTTTATACTTATTCACAAACTGATTGTGAACAGCAGGTATCCTAGAGCCCAGGTGTGTTCAATTCTTTAAGACCATTTTATTCCCTCCTGAGACAAAAAAGGGACTGGAGAAAACTATTGGTACAACCTGCCTCAGCCTATGAAGTGTAGATGTTGAAGTGTGACTTCCTTTGGGGCAGAGCATTTAAACTGCCATCACTAACTAGCAGTTCTGTAGAATGCTAGCAGCCGTGGTAGGCCAATTAGCAAGACTTGATTAATTAAAATGAGTTATTTCTGTGGGTCAAGCCCTGATTTAGCTTACGATGTTACAGTAATGGTACAATGCTCAGACTGAGTATGAGGAGCTTGATCTTACAAAGTGATCCTCAATGGTTTACACACTGTATGCCCTGCAGCTCTTTTTGTCACTCACTCTTCCTCCTAGTTTTTGATGCCTACAGACGAATTGCTAATAAGGACATAACAGAGAGCATTAAATCTGAGATGTCAGGAGACCTGGAAGATGCTTTGTTGGCTGTGGGTGAGTTCCCTGCTTTTAAACTTTGGCTACAAAGTACTTAAGCAATCAGAGATGTTGTATCTTGCCCTGGCTGGCTGCTTACACAGCTTCACAAGGCAGATCCATCTGGGGGCTTTTTGCAATCCACAGTGTTTTAATCTTTGCAAATACAATTGGGCAAGAAAATCCTGTGCTTTATGACATTGTTTGCTTTCCCAAGTGAAGCTTTGGTAGCTGACATTTGCTGTCAGGAAGCATTAAAGCCTTGAAGAAAATACTACTGTACACTGGGCACGGAGACATCAATTTATAACAGGTCACTATGGATGTCTGCATTGTACTTGCTGTTTGTTGGCCTTGAATTGAATCTTTACAGAATAAACACCTGCACTGAGAAAGCACTGTAAAGGTTTGGAAGATCCTCTCCTTCTGTTTTTATTGGTATTAATTCTCTTGTTCTCATTCCCTTACAGTGAAGTGCATACGGAATAAACCTGCATATTTTGCTGAAAGACTGTATAAATCCATGAAGGTAAAGAGCTTTTGGTGTCAGGTTATTTTCCCTTCCCTTTGCCTTTCCTTGCTTGAGTCAGTAGCATCACAACAATCATGAGCTGCTAGTGAGTCACTCCATCAATGCAAAGATGCTCTAACTAGGAACAGGTCCCACAGAAGACCAAGTGATAAAACCTTTGTGTTTGTGACTGACTTATCCAAAATGCTCTGTACTTAGTTGTAAAGTTGGTTTGTTTCTTTAGGGCTTGGGAACAGATGACAACACGCTGATCCGGGTGATGGTGTCCCGCTCGGAAATAGATATGCTGGATATCAGAAGGGAATTCCTGACCATGTATGGGAAATCCCTCTACTCCTTCATTAAGGTGAGCTTTCCAGTGTTGGAAACAAGGAGCTGGATTTGCTAAGCAGCTTGAAGGAGACAGGTCCCTGCCTGACATCTATTGGGTGTTTCAGAGGAGGTGGAATTAAGGAGACTTTACATTTATGTACTGAAAATGTTCCTGAATGTTCTTAAATTGCCAAAGAGGACACAAACCCTACAACAGTCATATGTGCTGGGAAGAACCCAGCCTTGCATGGAGATGTAAAACCTAACCACGTTCCTTTTTCCTTCTCTTTCCAGGGAGACTGCTCAGGAGACTATAGGAAAGTGCTGCTCAGGCTCTGTGGTGGGGAGGATTAAAGGATGCCTGGTTACTGTCTGGGTGATGGGAAGTAACTGATCCTAAGGATTTCTTTCTTTGAATTTTTTCCCAAATACCCTATTAATTGCAATGAGCATTGACTTGGGTTAATGTTCTGGTTAGATAATGGCCATTCCAGTTGACCCTTTCGATGTGCTTTTATGCTTGGAACACCCATTTGCCTACTACTTGGGCTAATAAAGCCCATCTTAAACAGAATGCTGTAACCCTACATATGAAAGCTAAATCATTTCCTGACAAGCTGTCCCTTTGCTACTGCAAAACTTATCAACTGAGGCAAACTTGGATGCAGGATGTGAGAGGCAAAATGAACCTCACTAATGGAGAGTGCAGAATGCTTCAGTTCTTGCAAGATAATTAAACCACAACTCAATCATCTAAAATACAAGCATGTTTAGGTGTTAACTTGCCCTGTTAGTGTGGAGCATTATGCACTTAATGTATATATTGCCTATAGATCTGTAGGAAAGGAAGATGTCACAGGTGACATCAGAGGAATCTCTTGCTGCCCTGGTTATGCAGCAGCCCCATGTTCTTGGCCTGTCTTCCTTGGTATAAATCATGAGGGTTCTGTTACAGACCCTTCCTCTGGATAAAGTGGTGCCATTAGAATGGTGCCTTTTAAGGACCAGCCTGTCCTCAGAAACCCCATCAGCACTCCCTGGTGCCTTAGAGGAGGTGCCTTGTCCTGGCTGGAGCCCTGTGTGATGCTGTTCTTAGAGGGTGCCGGTTTGTATCTCCAGGCCAACCTCTGGAAGAGGCTTTTCCCTCAGCCCCTACGAACCTGCCTGTTAAGCTGAGCATTGTTTTCACTACAAAAATGTGCTGCTTGTTTGGCTTAGCAACTCAAATAGCTCTTAAATAACCCCATTCTGAAGGCATCAGACAGTGGTTGGAATTCAAAGGTACTGATACAGCCTTACACCCAATTTGGACACTCATTTTCTTCTAACCTAGGCTACTGTTGGCTTGAGTAGGAGACACTGCTGTGGCCTCAGCTAAAATCCTTTTCTTCCTTTCTGTGCTGCAACTGGAGACACATTCCTTAGGTTTGGTGAGAATGGAGGCAGAGCTTCTTCCAATGGAACTTTGCCCAGTGCCACTGAAGCTCAGTGAAAGAATTGTCTTACCCAGTGCTTACTCAGATGCACTCAGGCTTGGGTTTGTGTTTAAATGCCTTATGTTACGTTGCTGACTTTTTAATAATGAATAAATGATTTGTTTCCAGAGCTACTGCTGGGACTGTGCACGCTGGGGAGGTGATGAGGAAGTAACCACAGCCATCTCATTCTCAACAACTTCCGTGCTCTGCAGGCACTTTCTTAGCCTCAAGCTGTGCTGGGGGAGGCTTAGGCTGGATATTGGGAACAATTTCTTCACCAAAGGGGTGGTCAGGTGTTGGAACAGGCTGGATCCATGGGCTGTGGGCAGTGGGATGAGGTTCCACAAGGCAAAGGGGGCCGGGTCCTGCGCTTGGGTCACAACAACCCCATGGGGAACGCTCCAGGCTTGGGGAATTGCTGCTGGGAACGGCTCATGGGGAAGGAGCTGGGGGTGCTGATTGATGGAGCTGAACACGAGGAGCTTGTGCCCAGGCAGCCCCAGCATCCTGGCCCGGATCAGCACCAGTGCGGCAGCAGGGCCAGGGCAGGGATTGTGCCCCTGGTGAGGCCGCACCTCAAATCCTGTGTTCAGCTCTGGGGCCCTCACTGCAACAGAGACATTGAGGTGTGGAGCGGGGCCAGAGAAGGGCAATGGGGCTGGAGCAGGGCCTGGAGCACAGGGGTGATGGGGTCCGGCTGAGGGAGCTGGGGGGGGTCAGGCGCTAACGGGTCAGCGGGGGCCGCGGCACCGCCGCACCCGGCGCTTTCCAGGCCCGCTCCCAGCCCCGGTGCTGCCCTCAGCCCCGCCCCGCGCAGGCGCAGAGCCGCCAACAGCCTCGGTGGAGGCTCCGCTGCTCCTCAGCGGGCCGCGGCCATGGGCTCGCTGCTGAGCCGGGGCCTGCGGCGGCGGCGGCGGCACCGGGAGCGGCTCCCCCCCGGTGATGAGGAGCCCGGGGATAGCGGCGGCCGCGGCAGCAAGAGGGGCCGCGGGGACAGCGACTGCGACGACGAACGGCTCCACAGCGGCCGCCGCAGGTCGGGGCTTGGGGCGGGGAGCGGCCTCTGAGGGGGCTGCGGGCCTCGGTCAGGGCCGGGCTGGGTGCTTTGTGCTCGGGGTTGTTCATGGGTGCGCGTTTGCGGCTGTGTACAGGAAGAAGTTCAAAAGCACGTCCGAGTACATTTACCTGACGCTGTTTCTGAACGGCGAGAACAGCGACATCAAAATCCGTGCCCTGGGAGAGGAGTGGAACTTGCACAAGATATATCTGTGCCAGGTGAGCGGCCTGCTTCCCCGCGATGGGAGCTGTGCAAAGTGATGTCGGGTGAATGTTAAGTGTGACTTGAGGTAGTTTTGTTTCCTTGACAGGAGGTGGGAGTGAGCGGGGTCAGGCTCTGCTCCCACAGAACAAGGGATGGGACAAGAGGAAACGGCCTCAAGCTGCACCAGGGCAGGTTTAGATGGAGCTGAGGAACAATTCCTTGCCCAGAGGGTGCTCAGGCATTGGAACAGGCTGCCCAGGGCAGGGCTGCAGTCACCGTCCCTGCAAGTGTTCACACACCCTCAGTGCCATGGTCAGTGGTGGCCTTGGCAGTGCTGGGTTAATGGTTGGACTTGATCTTAAAGCTCTTTTCCAAGCTGGTTGATTCCATGATGTTTTGAACTTTGGAAAGGCATTTGTGTGTAGCCAAAGATTGAGCAGGGGCAGCTAGCTCTGAACAGAACAGTGTTTGCCCATGGCAGACACAGCTTTAGGGGTCTTTAATTGGCTTTAGTTGTGATTTTGCCTCTCCCTACCAAAGGGAAGGTGTAAGCCGTTGGACAGCCTTGCCTTGTGCAGCATAAAATAAGTCGGTTGCTGTTTCCACTTGTGTCTGTCACTGGAATGATGTGAGTACAGCGGCAATGTCTTTGGAGGTTAAATAACTCTGTGAATTACTCTGGATGAAGTGATGACGACTCTTACTGTGGTCTGAATGTTTCGGTGCCCCTCATCTCCCGCGTTACTGCATTGAGGTTGCTAAATGACAATAAGCATTTACTTGCTGCTCTTCCTATTGATGGCAGATCAACAGATAGAACAGATTCTCCAGAAATGGAGGATTTCCTTTTACTGATGCTCTTCAGTAAAATGATCATTCCTCATGAAACTGAGGGGTTGATCTACGTGGCAAAGCTAATACAGCCTCATGAGCGTTGATTGGTAAGATGGATGAGGCCCTGCCTTTGAGAGTAGGTTTGACTGTCATCATAGGTAGGGGATATGCTGAAGGTATAGAAGTATTTCCATCATCAGGTAAAATCAAAGTTGGATTGCATGTGACTTGCTGCCCTGAGGTGAAATGCTGAGGTAAGAGGTCAGGGAAGGTGGTGCTGTACAAATAGGATTTATTCATCTCTCAGGTGAAGTTTGATGGGTGATAGCCTCATAATGGGCACATCTGCTGCTGAGAAGGAGAATCATGACTCCTAGTAGAACAGTATGTTTCACTTCATTTGGTTGGAAACTGGCTAATTCTAGTTTTATGTGCCTTACCCTTTAGAATAAAAGGTCTCTCTACATCGGTGCTGCATGTGTATGAGTCCTTGGTATGAGTCTGCAACCTTGTGCCTTTCTATGTCTTGCATGCTTTCCTTTCTACCCCCCAATACCCAAACTGGCATTCCCTAATGCCTGCAGGATTTGTTGTCCACCAGTAACATTAAGGACTTAGTTCTTGGACTAATTATATCCCTAATGGTGGTGTGATTTGAAGAAAAAGAGCTTATGTGGCTTTTCTGGCCCTTTAAAGCTCTTTACTTACTGTGATTACAGACATAGAGTACAAATCTTCTCTGCACGTTTTCACATTCAGAAACAGAGCAAACACAATTCATCCTTTCTCAAGTATGTCAGAACGTTGGAGCTTGTGGAAAGTTCCCTTAATGCATTTTTGATCTGCATAAAGTTAAATATTAACCAGTTTTCATGCCTTGTGCTGCTTTAACAGCTTTAATTGGAATGAATTCTCTTAATTGAGTTCTTCTCTTGTCTTCCCTTGTAGTCAGGCTACTTTTCCAGCATGTTCAGTGGATCTTGGAAAGAATCCAGCATGAACACCATAGAACTGGAGATTCCTGACCAAAATATTGATGTAGAAGGTGAGTGGGAACCTTTTATTCAAAGAAAACTCTGGAGCTAGAGGTTAAGTTGAACCTGGCAAAAATAACTGCAAATACATGCTTTATTTTTTAAGGATAACTTTGAAACTGGTAAATAAGAAACTGGGGAGAATGAGTGCTGTGCTCATTCAGGTTTGAGCTGAACTGGGGTCACCAACAGAGTTGAATTCATTTCTGTACCTCCAAGCTGGGAGGAGCAACCACTTGTTTTGTTGTTTTGGCATCAGTGCTCTTGAGATCAGCTCTTGTGGCGACCCAAGTTTGAGGGTGAATCCCATCTTCCTCTGTCTGGTCTTGAAAAGCTCAATCAGGGTGAGTGGACAGAATGTTTTGCTGTGGTTCCAATCACCATGGGGCAAGAAAGCAGTGTTTTTCAGAGGAGTAGCAGAGGCACTTGTAACATCGCAGGAATGTCTCAACGTTCTGCTAGTGTCTGGCTTCAGAGAAGGATCTTGAGGTTTAACTTCTTTTTATCTGGTTTTACTGCTCTCTTCATTGCTCCATGATGTGACTCTGTGGCTGGTTTAAGACGAGTATTTTGTTTAAGTAGTGAAAGGACAGGACAAGAGGAGTGGCTTTAACCTGACAGAGGGGAGACTGAGATGTTCTTCCCTTGAGGGTGCTGAGGTGCTGGCACAGGGTGCCCAGAGAAGCTGTGGCTGCCCCATCCCTGGCAGTGCTCAAGGCCAGGTTGGACACAGGGGCTTGGAGCAAGCTGCTCTAGTGGAAGGGGTCCCTGCCTGTTGCAGGGGGTTGGAACCGAATGATCTTCAGGTCCTTTCCAACCCCAACCAGGCTGGGATTCTGTATTTAATTGCTTAACACCAAGTTTGTTTTCTGTTTCATGTGTGTTTGGGCTGGTAAAGACTCACTTTATATCCAGAGGCAAATAAGATTGTAGAGAATGGGTGCACACAAGTGGTCTGGTTACCTTGAAGGATTCTTTTAGTTAACCTGTGCTCAATGTCCTACCTTTGTTTGATGCCTGTGCTCTTTTCAGCTCTACAGGTGGCTTTTGGCTCACTGTACAGAGATGAAGTGTTAATAAAACCCAGTCAAGTAGTTGCAGTTTCAGCAGCAGCCTGCATGCTGCAGCTGGTGAGTGATAAATATGCAACATTTTAATGCTTGTTTCTCAGATAAACAGTTGATAATGCACGTGGATGTGTGTACTGCTTCACCCAGAGAAATGAATCATCTTTTCAGACCAAGCAGGGGAAAAACCCCAAACATAATGCAGTGGTTTGATTACAAATGCTGTGACAAAGATCCTGTTGTAGTATTAAGTGCTGCTCTGGGAATCTATCTAGCAGTAGATTAAAACGTGTTTTAACAGCTCATTTGTTCTGCCCTGAAGGTGTTCATTAAGCTTGTCTTTCACATGGTGTATTCTTGAGAAAAATCTCTATTTCTGAGGAATGTTGGCTTAGTATTTTGGGTACTGGTCCCTGTAGCATGTGTGGCTTTTGTAACTGTTGAGGCATGGAAATCTGTATGAACTGCCCAATCTTTGACACTTCCTGTTGGGAAATGTAAACTTTGCATTGTTTTTCCTCCCCTGCAGGATGGCTTAATCCAGCAGTGTGGTGAAACAATGAAGGAAACCATTAATGCCCAAACTGTGTGTGGTTATTATAAGGCAGCGGAGACATACGGCTTAGACTCGGTGAAGAAAAAGTAAGACTTGATTTCTCCAAGCTGCTTTGTCCATTGCTATTTTAAAGTGTGAATTTACAGTCAGGAGGATGACACCCAAGTTAACTGTTACTGGTTTAAAGCTCTCTGACTTGGGCTTTGCTTGTCCTATTTGGTTTTCCAGTTTCTACTAGAATCGATAACCTTAAAATTGTAGATGAGCATAGATGGATTGGCTTTCGCTGTGAATAAATGGATTACTGAAGTATATTAGGCTTCAGTGTAACAGTGAAATAATGCTTCTGATCATTGACTGTTCTCTCACAAAGCTGCTTTAACGTGCACAACCTAAGCTTAGCTTTATTTAAATAGGGTGGATAACTACACACTGGGGAGCAGAATGCTGAGGTCAGTCCTAACTGCTTCCTTCTGCTGTGAATTCCTATGTTCTCAGACCTTTTTGTGGCATTATTAGGACTTTGAATTTTGCTTTCATTCTACCCTGAGAGAAACTAAATGCAACTTTTGAGAGTTTTAGAAAAAGTTGGAAAAATTGATGGTAAACTTCATGGGTTTTAAATACTTTGTCATGTTTTTATGCCCTCCTGCCTGGGGGTTATGTGGTACATAGCTAGGCTGCGTGAGCCTGAGCAGCTCTTGCAGGAATGTTGACATATGTAATTAAAAATGCAGGTCCTAACTCCTTCTTTTTAATGTAGGTGCCTTGAATGGCTCTTGAATAACATGATGATTCACCAGAGTGTGGAACTCTTCAAAGGAATCAGGTATGGAGGCTTCAGTTAACTTCCAGTCATGAAGTACAATTCCTTCCAAAGTATACAGCTCACTACAAATAACTTCTTAGGCTGTTGGTGGTTGCTTGTCACCTAGCTAGCTCGCTTGGTTTTGTCTAGATTGTCTCATAGAACTCTTATGATTTTATGATCTTACTTGCTTGTTTTCAGCATAAACCTCATGAAACAGCTGGTCAGCTCTTCAAACCTCTTTGTAATGCAGGTGGAGATGGATGTGTACACCATGCTCAAAAAGGTACTGTGCAAAAGTGTCAGAATCTTTGTAGGAATGAATGCATGATGAAAGTGTCCCTTCAACACCACTTGTGTTCCTTACTTGAGAGCTTCAATTCGCTCACTAGAGGCTGTTTGTTTTACCTAGTGGATGTTCCTTCAGCTCGTGCCTTCTTGGAATGGGTCTTTGAAGCATCTCTTAGGCGAAGCTGATGCCTGGTTTGCTGAGCGTAGGAAAGGTAGGAGTAATTGCCATGGCCTTGGATTGGGGAAGATGTGGGTTTGGAGTGAAATAGGTCTTCCTCCACTTGCAGGCTTTCTCTGTTTTCTCTGGGAAGGCTTGTCCCTGCCAGCACTGCCCAGCATCAGATTCTCAACAGCAATAGCTTTTTCACTGCTTTGTCCACATGTTTTCACGTGAGCAGAGATAGTCGCTGGTTTTGCTTTGTTGCTCTTGTTGTTGTTCCATTAGATTAACCTTTTGTTGCCTTCTCACTAGAAGGCACTAATGGAATTCAGAAAGGGAAAAGTTTGCTTTAACATTGCTGAAAGGATTTGGATGCAAGTGGTTTCGTCATTTCAGCTGCAGAAGGTGGTTTGCCTGTTCATAATAACTTTCTCTGTTCAATGGCTTAAAACTCAATCTCAAATACAAATAGGGTCTGGAAAACAAACTGTAATACAGGTGCTGTGTCTTGCAGATTTTGACAGTGACATTGCATTCCTGGAATCAGAAGAGGGGAATCAGTTCCTGTCAGTGTTCACACACTTGAGGTTACAGCATATCATCAGTGACTTGGCATCGGCCAGAATTCTTGAGAGAGATTCCCTCATACCCTCAGGTTAGTGAATGCTGGGCACTGGTGAGGCTGCACTTCAGATCCTGTGTTCAGCTCTGGGCCCCTCACTACAACAGAGACATTGAGGTGCTGGAGCAGGGCCAGAGAAGGGCACCAGAGCTGGTGCAGGAGCACAAGTGTGGTGGGGAATGGCTGAGGGACCTGGGGTTTTAGTCTGGAGAAGGCTCAGTGGGGACCTGATCACTCCCTACAACTGCCTGACAGGAGGATGGAGCCAGGAGGGGCTGGGCTCTGCTCCCAAGGAACAAGGGATGGGACAAGAGGAAACAGCCTCAAGCTGCACCAGGGCAGGTTTAGATGGAGCTGAGGAACAATTCCTTCCCCAGAGGGTGCTCAGGCATTGGAACAGGCTGCCCAGGGCAGGGCTGCAGTCACCGTCCCTTGCAAGTGTTCACACACCATGGAGATGAGGCCCTTAGTGCCATGCATTAGTGGTGGCCTTGCCAGTGCTGGGTTAATGGTTGGAGTTGATCTTAAACATCTTTTCCAACTTAAAGGAGCCTATAAATGTCATTTCACACTGTTACAGATTACTGCTATTAACATCACATTATCACTGAACAATAAAAGTCCCCATTCTCAGCTGGCTGCTGAAGTCTGAGTTCACAGAGCAGCTTTGTTCTCTGCTCAGAAGCTGTGTAAGCCCAGCTGCTGAGAGATGAGTAAGTCTGGAAGTGAGCTACCAAGTTGGGCTCTCACTTGAAAATGTTTTCCTTCTATCATTCATGTCTTTTGTCATGGAAACCTGCCCTTTTTTCTCTTTCTGTTTTGGGGTTTCTGTGGGTTTGGTTTTTTTCCCCTCCCCTCCCCTGAGTTAGCTATGCTCTGTGTAACAGGGTTTGGACTTCCCATGTTCTGCCTTTGAATGTGGTTCCTGATATCCTTGCTCCATATTTCCCTCTGTTCATTGTTCCTATATCATAATTGAATCTTGGTGCTGAATTTTGCATCTTGACTCTGGCAGGTTTTGTTCCTGGCTCTCGTGTACTTTGGTTGACTTTAAGCACATCTCTCTGCACTGTAACTGTCCATTCACCTGTGTCTCAGTGATGTCTCCTTATAGGTGCAATTCCCAAATGTAAATTAAGACTGCTTTTATTAGCTGTTTATCATTCTTGACATCTGTGTTCTTGTCCATACGTGTAGCCTTGGGGTGTCCCTTTGGCCATACATTAATACTTAACCTATCTTTGAGTTCCACTGCTGTCTCCCTGTAAAATGAAAATGGTTTTTCTTCATCTCATACTGGCTTTTTCCTTCATGCTGCCATGGATGTCAGCACGATGGTGATACAATGCTAAACCAGACTTGTCAGGGTGTTTCTTGTGAAGCCTGCTCAGGTTGTTAGATGCTGTTGAAACACTTTCCTGACTGTTAACATGACACAGTGAGCATCACAGATTTGCCTTTCTTGTACTGCTGTATCCTGTCTCTGCTAGAAATAATGGTTTAGTTGCTCTTTGGAGATGAATGAATAACCTGGAGCAGCTCTCTCTCACACTTTGAAGCTGAATTACAGCTCTTGATGATGGGGATAAGATCCTTTCCTCACCAGAATTCTGTCTCCTGAGTGAAGGGGAACAATTTCTGCTGCTTAAATGTACTGGTTTTCCATGCTTTGGTTTAAATTAACACCTTAACGGATGGAGAAGAGACTCTTCTGCACTAGTTCTGACACAGTGAAGTACAAAGGAACTGGGTTATTCTACGCTCAAAATGTCTGTTGAAATGCGTTCTCTGAACAGTAGGTGGAGGCCTAGCATTAGACACCGCATCCAGCCCGGGTGAAGTGTGTGTGAGCAGCCTGCGCCGTTATTGCCAGTAGATGGGGCAGGTTTTGTCCTCAAGCAAGTGACAGTATTTGAGGTGATGCCTAAAAACCCCGGCAGAGCAGATCTGATTTTTGCTATGTGGTATTTTACATGCTTAAGTGATGTATAAACTGAATACAATCCACCTTACTTAAGATTTAGATTGGTACGGATCATAATCCAAGTGCAAATGCATCTTCATTCTGTAATAAACCAGAAGATAACTTGGTGGGAATGATTCTTTTAGAGCCTAATTTACTGATGAGACAGGAGAATTGTGGATTATTTCCTGTTGAGGAGGAATAGTTGAAGGGAATGGTGTAATTATTCATTTCTTTTATACCCTGTGCGTACACAGGACCTGCAGGAGGCAACTGAGTGTTCTTGTTTGAATAGGAAAGATGTAAGAGACAGAAATGTGTCTGTCTGAAAGCCAGGTGTGCATTGTTCTGTTTTACTTGGTAACTTCTCAGTGTTTCCTAAGCAGTATTTTCTCTCTTAATGTTTGCAAATTAACAGTTGAAATATGCTGCATGAAACAGAAATAGAGAAGATCCTTTCCTCCATTCTCTATTCTTTACCTGTGTAGTTTTCCTTAGTTCATTTTTTATACTTGTGCTTTGGTTAATTCCCATTTTGGCCCTTTCACAGTCTGAATCTTAGCAATTAGTCAGTTGTCAAGTTTGCATCTGGGTCTTCTAAGACAATCTCACTTCTTCTCCCTTCTATCATATTCATCAACAACCTCTTGTTTTTGTGGGAGCTGTGGTTCTCACTGTCCCTCTCATCCATTCCTCCATAGAGTTTGTTCTGGAACATGACCTTGCATACTTGCCCCCTTGCTTGCCCAAGAAGGACTTGCTGTGCTTTTGCTGGCCTGTCATTCCTTTTGTATAACTGACTTTAAGTTATGAGGTTTTGTTCTGCTTTATCCCTTGGTTACAACTGTTACATTAATACAGCCAATAAAATCTTCATGGTGCTGTCAGAGGAGGATGTGATTTATCTTTATTCCTGGTAGGAGACAATTTCTGTTTGTTTCCACCATATCCATTATAAGTCACTGTTTTCTCTATTTCTGTTTTCTTCTTGTTTAGCTCAGGCAGAATTCTGCTGAGGATTCAGAAAACAGCCTCTTTTCCCAGGGGCTTTTAACAAGGTCCTTGGCTTAACAGAGCTTTGCTCACCAAGAAGATGTGTTGGGCTGCATCACTTCTGGCAATCGTGAATGCTTGATCAGATGAATACAGTGCTGGGTTATTTAGTGTTAGCTGTTTGTATGTTGTATCACGGAATCATAGACTCATCCAGGTTGGAAAAGAGCTTTAAGCTCATCAAGTTCAACTGTTCCCCAGCACTGCCGAGGCCACCACTAACCCATGGCACTGAGGGCCTCATCTACACAGTTCCTTGGGAGCAGAGCCCAGCCCCTCCTGGCTCCATCCTCCTGTCAGGCAGTTGTAGGGAGTGATCAGGTCCCCCCTGAGCCTTCCCTTCTGCATCTGAACCCCCCAGGTCACTCAGCTGTTCCCTATCACCCCTGTGCTCCAGGCCCTGCACCAGCTCTGTTGCCCTTCTCTGACTCCCCTCCAGCACCTCAATGTTTCTGTTGCAGTGAGGGCCCCAGAGCTGAGCACAGGACTCGAGGTGCAGCCTCACCAGTGCCCAGTGCAGGGGCACAATCCCTGCCTTGGCCCTGCTGCCGCACTGGTGCTGATCCAGGCCAGGATGCTGGGGGCTGCCTGGGCACAAGCTCCTCATGCTCAGCTCCATCAATCAGCACCCCCAGCTCCTTCCCCATGAGCAGCTCTTCGGCTGCTCTTCCCCAGGCTTGGAGCATTGCATGGGGCTGTTGTGACTCAAGTGCACTTTGCCTTCTTGAACCTTTTATCAATAACACAAGTGTGTTACCAGGTGGTGGGTTTGCACTGGTCAATAAGTGTAACCTTATTATTTCACTGTGATTTTATTTCTCCATGTAACTGTTCATGAATGTCCCATTCCCAGCTCCAGAGACAACACCAAACTTATTTATCCTGTTATTGTTTTTAATTTTAGAATGGCTGTCCCCTGTTTACAAACAGCTGTGGTTTGCCATGCTCAGAGTAGAGCAAGAGAATGATATTGGGTAGGTATATTACAGGCTTTCCTTTCTTTCTTTCTTAAATTAGAAACCTTCCTCTCCTATCAAATCTGACATGCTTAACTTCTGGAGATTAAGAGGAGCAGGGGCAAGGGGACTTCAGTGGTTTTAAACTCTGTTGCTCCCTCGGGAGCTGTCTGTTCCCTTGGGCTGGCTGATCTCCTTACCTTTTAATAGCAGAACTCTGGAAAACTTGAGTAATGCAACCAGAGGTAAACGCTGGGAGGGATCTTCTGTGTTTTCTTTTATGTTGGTTAATGCTTTTCAGTGCTACATTGCCTTGATATACATTTCAAGGCTGTGAAGCAGTACTTCAGCCTTCCATGTTAAAGATGACTTTAGAAGTACTGCCGACAGAGAAGCCTCTTCTGTCCTGCTTCTTCCCTCCCTGGGCTGGGTGGACAAGAGGTTGTGGTGCAATGTAACTGTACTGGTGTAGAAGTCAATGTGTCATTTTGGTTTAGGCAGGGATAACTCCACACTAACCTTTGTTCTGCCTCTCTCAGGCAGCGAGCAAGGGCCCAGCACCCAGCAGGGCTTGGCACCCTGGGACCTCTTTGCCTTGTTCCCTTCTAATATCACAGCCTTTTGCCCAGCCAGTGTTTAAGTTTGATACCACTCTTCATTGTCAGTGCCTCCAGCTTGTCCCAGCTACTGCATCCTTCTCCACTGCTAAGATGCTGTTCTCTCTATAATCCTATTTTATATCCCATCTTTCCTCCTTCCTAAACCACATGCTGCACTGTGGTGACATTGCATTGCCACTGAGGATATTCCATGGTGGTATTGCCATTGAGGAAAATTCCATGGTGGTATTGCCATTGAGGAAAATTCCATGGTGGCATTGCCATTAAGGAAAATTCCATGGTGGCATTGCCATTGAGGAAAATTCCATGGTGGCATTGCCATTGCCATTGAGGAAAATTCCATGGTGGCATTGCCATTAAGGAGTTTCCATGGCAGCTGTCAGCACACATGTCATTTCTGTGTCCTTTCACAGACGTGCCTGGAGCTGTGCTTTGTGTAACACCCTCACTGGTGTCTGTGTGTGTGTAAATGTGAGCCTGTGTCCCCCCAGAAGTGGCAGTGGCTTGGGCAGCAAGGCATGGTGGTTATGTTACATGTGTGCATGTGATTGCAAACTGTTTGCCTTCCTTCTGCTTCATTTCTGTGCCTTGCATTGAGCCAGGTCCCATGATCTCTTACAAAATAAATACCAAAACTGTGGCAAGATGCAGCTGAGGGAGTGTTTCCTGCCTTTGTCTTCTCTTCCTAGTTCTTAGTGTGCCTTGTGGAGGAGGAGCCTCACGTCAGGAAGCTGCAAAATGTTTGTTACCTTGCAAAAACCCATAAACCAGCGTCTCTGTGTTCCGCCATCGCTTCTGTTAGCCCAGCATTTGCTGCTCTGAAGATCATAGAATTGTTTGGGTTGGAAGGGACCTTAAAGCTCATCCAGTCCCAGCCCCCTGCCATGGGCAGGGACCCCTTCCACTAGAGCAGCTTGCTCCAAGGCCCTGTGTCCAACCTGGCCTTGAACACTGCCAGGGATGGGGCAGCCACAGCTTCTCTGGGCACCCTGTGCCAGCGCCTCAGTACCCTCACAGGAAAGAACTTCTGCCTAAGAGCTCATCTCGGCCCCCCCCCTGGCAGGTTAAAGCCATTCCCCTTGGCCTGTCCCTACAGGCCCTTGTCCAAAGCCCCTCTCCAGCTTTCCTGCAGCCCCTTTAGGCACTGGAGCTGTTCTGAGGTCTCCCCTTAAGGAGCCTTCTCTTCTCCAGGCTGCCACTTGTCTGGCAAGTTGCCCTTCTCTGGACCTGCTCCAACACCTCAGTATCTCTCGTGTAGTGAGGGGCCCAGAAAAGGAGTATCATCCTTCCAGCTCCTAAAGATCCATGTCGGGTGGTCACAGCTTGTTTCTGGTACTATTGTTCTCTTGGGAAGACTTTGCTTGTAATGCTGTTGTTGATGGATTTAGCAGTAGGCGATTGGACGTTGTGTGTTACTTCTAGCTCATATGGGAGCCACAGTTAACATGGAAGTGAGGATTAGCATAGTCATCAAAGCTGCTTTTGCTTGTCCAGTTTTCTCTCTTGCAGTATGGGATTTTCTTCATGTTTAAGACAGCTAAATCTGAAAATATCAGCTAGGGAAGGTTGTGCTTAACAATAGACTGTGTTTGCCCAAACCTCTTATTCTGGCCTTCATTGCCAAGGGCTTTCCTCAATAGCAATGGTAACAAATGGGAGGGATGTAGTGTTTCTTCTCAGTATGTCTTTGCTTCTGACTTCAGTAGTTTGCAAACTTACTGGTTCAAGGTGACATGCAGGTTACTGTTTAACAGTCGATAATGGGTTGTCTTGGGACATGGTGTTCTCTCGAGTTGCATGGGAGGTAGTGGGAGTGCAGGCACCTGTGTGTGTAGCACTTCCCTGTAGCTGTGTGCAGCTCAGCTCTAATGTTCCTAGTCCATAGCATGCAGTCTCTTATTGCAGTCCTGAGATGCTTTCTCTGTATTCTGCCAAGCTGCAGTGCCACCTCACTTGTGTCTTAGAAGGGAAGGCTTGAACTGTTCCATTGTATTAAAGCAAATACTTTGGGCATTCGAGCAACCTGTGGTTGAAAAAAATGAGGTTTTATTAGACCATGCTGTTATCCAGATCTGCCGCCCTATCTCTTGCATTTACTGCCTCTTGTTGATTATCTTAACACATTTTTCCCCTTAGAGATAAGGATGCAGACTTGGTAAGCTGAACAGAACGTGAAGTCTGGCTCCCAGCAAGCTGGAGTAAGCTCTGTTCTTACATCCCACATCCCACCCTGGTGCACAGCATCATTGTACCTGCTTGTTCTAGGACTGCCAACAGGAAAAGCAGTGTTGCTTTGAAATGTGCAGTGTGGTTTCCTCTTTGATAACTGTAGAGAGGAAAAGTGAACGTTTCTCTTCTCCTTCATGTAGTTTGCATTTAAAAGGACTAAATGTTTTATAGCTCTTCAGAATCTGAGGAGGTTTTAGTGTGACACTGGAGGTTTTGGCTTTGGGCTGCAGCTGCTCAAGGTTTACTTGATGTGCTCAAGTGGATCTGTCTTTTTTCATAGCTACACATCTGTACCAGATGCCAGACAGATCTTTCAAGGCTGTGATTGGATTCTCTACTCTAATAGTCACTTTGGCAGTGTTTAAGAATGAAATAGAATCACTTGCCTGTTCTCTAAGCATATGGTAGGCCAATGGAAGTGGTTAGAGCTGGAAATCCTGTATCTTCTGAGGCTTCTCAAGGGATTGAGTGAGGGGAATACAGCTGTCTGGTTGAGCATTACCTACTGATGCTTGTGAAAGTTGGGACTGAACAGAAATATCACCATTTATCACCATTGCTGCGTTTAGGCTACATAACCAGTTCAGCTAGAAGATGTGGAAGGAGCAGACAGGAGAGTTTGGGATGAATTTGGTTAGTATGATTTGCTTAATTTCATACAATCCTTCATCTTCCAGGATGGGTTTGTACAGAAACAGGGGGTGAAAAGACTCCAGACTGAGTTTGTAAAAGCTGTAGCTACAAGTGGGGTGTGTGTCCAGCAGGAAGAGAAGAGCTGCTGCTCCTTCTTGCTTCTCTAGCTCGAAGTGTATTTTTTGACATTGCAGGTTTGTAGTTTAGTGTGGGGGGGATATTGCCTTTCATTGTGATTTGTAATACTCAGTTTAAGTGTTCATCCTCAGTGTAACGTGAAGGCTTTCTGGCAGTCAGTGCTTCTTTGGTTGCTGATGTAATCCTGTCTGAAGTGAAGTGAGCAACTGGAAAACTGGGGCTGATTTGACTTACACTGGCTCTGCAAGGCTTTGCTACACCTTGAAACGCCACTGGCAACTCGGGTGAAACAAGTTCATGTTGATAGAGGATGACAGAACCAAGAGGCTTGTGGCACTTTGTGATCCTTGGGTGTAAACTTGCTTTAGACAAGTTGCATAACCAGGTACTTGAGAAATCATCTGGTGTCTCTGTGGGTGCTGCTTCATGCTGCTGTTCTGCATGGGTTCCTTGGCTGCAGCACTCTTATGTCTGCACCTAGTAACTGCGAGGTACAAACTGTACCTACTGCGTTTAAAAAGGACTTACTTTAGGGCTTGGATTATGTATTTCATTGCAACAGCTATTGTTTTCGTATCTGGAAAGGTTCTTCTGTAAAACTCCTGCCTCTCACAGCTGAGAGAGTTGGAGTTGTTCAGCATGGAGGAGAAGACTCCAGGGAAACCCTGTTGTGGCCTTTCAGTTCTTAAAAGGAAAAGATGGGAAAAGACTGGTTTGTTGTGACAGGGCGAGGTGTGATGGTTTTAAACTAAAAGAGGGGGATTTAGGCTGGGTGTGAGGAAGAAATTCTTTACAATGAGGGTGGTAAAACACTGACATAGATTGCCCAGAGAGGTGGTGGATGCCTCATCCCTGGAGATATCTGAGACCAGGCTGGATGTGGTTCTGCACACCCTGATCTAGTCGAAGATGTCCCTGCTCATTGCAGGCAGCTGGATGAGCTTTGAAGGTCCCTTCCAACCCAGACTGTTCTGTGATTCTCCCTGAGGTGTCCCAGCCTGGTTTATAGGCCAGTTTTGTAGAGCAGTTGGGTGTTCATGGGACAATTTGGCTTGGAAGGGATCCTGAAAGGTTGCCTGGTCTAACCTCTGCTCAAAGAAGGGTCAGTTGTGTGGTCAGAGCAGTTTGCTCAGGTCTATTCACCTTTCCCACGTTGAAATTCCATCCAAAGCTGTTCAAGTGTCCTTAAAGATGCCCTTTTCTTTTTGTAGGCCTCAAGAAATAAATAAAGAGGAGCTGGAAGGAAACAGCATGAGGTGCGGCCGAAAGCTCGCCGAGGATGGTGATGTAAGTGTGGCACGTGGCTCACTGAGCACCACTGACGTGGCTTGGACATGTTGGCTGTTTTCAAAACATGTTGCTCTTAATTGTCAAACTGCATCAAAACGATGTGGTGGAGATGATACGTGCGAGAAATGAGTTTGTTCTCCCTAAAAGGATGAAAGCACTTTGCTGTCTTTGTGATGAATAAGGAATTAGTGGTTTAATTGTGCTCATAGGCTGCAAGCAAGGCCATGTCTGGGGAAAACTTTAGGGTGTGAAAGGAGGGAATGGAGCCATGGCTTGTCATTTGAGATCTGTAAATTACAGAGTTAGTTAAAATGTAGCTCTGATCCCTGATGAAAAAGACATTTTTAGCTGGGAAATGAAGTTTTCTGGATAAAAATGTGTAATAGTCACAGCCAGAAGCCCTATGTGTTCCATACCCATATATATGTGCCTTTAGGTGGTAGGGCCTGTGAAAAACCCTGAATTTTTTCCTTCCTGAAGTTGCTTATCCTAAGGATTTTATACTCCAAGGAGTGCTTTAGGCATGGATAAGACCTGTAGTTAAGTGCTACTCAGAAATCATAGAATAGTAGAATGGGTTGGGTTGGAAGGGACCTTAAAGCTCCTCCAGCTCCAACCCCTGCCGCAGGCAGGGACCCCTTCCACTGGCGCAGCTTGCTCCAAGCCCCTGTGTCCAACCTGGCCTTGAACACTGCCAGGGGTGAGGCAGCCACAGCTTCTCTGGGCACCCTGTGCCAGCGCCTCAGCACCCTCACAGGGAAGAACTTGTACCTTAGGTCTTCTGTTGGAGAAGTGGTGCTTATCATTCGTGTTGTAGCCAATACTCAGACTGGTTTGTTTGGGTTTCTTTCCCTTCTTTTCTCCAGTACTGCTGGCGCTGGACTGGGTTCAGCTTTGGCTTTGACCTCCTTGTTACTTACACAAATAGTTGCATCACCTTTAAACGGAATACACTGAGTCAGCCATGCAGTGGATCAGTCAGTCTGCAGCCTCGGAGAAGCATAGCCTTCAGGTAAGCAGTAGCCAAGAAGCAGACCCTGTGTGTATGCCAGAATGTCTTAATCATAACAACATTTTCCATCTGTGCTTGCAGTTTTGCTGCCTCCAAGTCAGTTAGGGTTGAAAATGGTGTTCTGTCTCCTTGGGAGAAACTCTTGGTGCTGGAAAAACTTAAGTTATGGCAGACTTAAGTAATTTACCTGTTGTTACATCCCTAGGTTACATCTTGCCTCTTTCGACAGCACTGGAAGAGTTACTCGCAGTATAACAACAGGGTATCAGATCCTAAGCTTTGAGAAGGACCAGGTATGTTTGTGTGTTTTGGAGCTGTTGAACTTGAATTGTGGAGTCCAAAGCATGACAAAAATGCTGAGAAGTCCACGAGGCTTTTGAAGAGCTGTTGCTTATGTGGAATTTCAGGTTTCCTTTTATAGGTAGTGGATATGAAGCTGATGTGTGAAGTGTAACTAGAGTAGGATAGCATGGGTTTCATTAGTGTTGATAATGATAGTCCCGTGTTGCTGCTGAAGCTGTCTGCTGCCAGTGTAGTGTTCTGCTGCGCTATTCCTTGCTTTCCCAGACTTCCAGCACTGAATAATATGTCCATCAGACTCCTGCTTACTTAGAGGTGAATTTGGGGTTTGAAGACTCTCTTGTATTGGAAGCTGAAGAGTTAAAAGAGTGTCTGCATATTGTTCAAGGCTGGCATTTATTGATTAATTACTATTGTGAAAATGAGATGAAAGCCTGTGGTGTCAGCATTATTCTCAGACTACAGCCAAAACACAGCACTTTAGGAAGAAAATTAACTCTGTCCCAGCCAAAGGCAGGACAAAGCCTCAGAGAAGAGTTTTCTTAAGAGCACTTGCCCTTTTCTACCCACTGGTGACAGCAGAATTGTATAAGGGATGTGAAAGACTTGATCACCAAGTCTTTTCCATCCTCATCAGCAGTGGTAAATACATCATGAGTACATAGAAGACTTCTCCTCAAAGCTTTATCCTACGGTAGGGATGGCACACACAGTTTTGCTGCCCCAAACCCAGTTTGTAGGGTAAAACCCAGCATTTCCTACCAGAAAGCTGTAACCTGCTTTGAAGTACACACTGCTCTGGGTTGCCTGGGTGGTTAAACCTCTGGGAACTGATAAGAGGCAGAAAAGTCTCCAGTGTGCTTGAAGAGAAAGTTTGCTCAGCCATTTCGTGTGCTTCTTATCTTTGGTGCAGCACTGGGGCAGAGGGTTATAAGCATGTTAAGAGTATCTTATCAGTGTTAATAACATAAAACATCTGCTGAAGGTGAACTACTGTCTTGGGTGATTTTTTTATCTTCTTTTTGATATGTAGTTAATTAAAATATATGGAATATTGTCATTGATCTGGTTTTCCTTTTGATGTACTTTTAAGAGCATCGCTTACTGTGCACATTCCCCTGTGTTTGCTTTGCAGGAGGAGGTAGTGATGTATTTGGACAGTAGACTCCTGATCTTCCCAGTCTATATCTGCTGTAACTTCTTGTACACATCACCAGAGAAGCAGTGAGGCACTGCCAGATCATTTGGGAGACCTCTTTGGTGGAATCCAGTAGCACTTCTATAACTCTGCATGCCTGCTTCCCATTAAACGCCCTGCTGACGCACAGAGCTTGGCACCGACAAAGGCCTTACACTGTGGCAAAGATACATGGCCTTAGTATCCTCCTATGCACCTCTGAAGAGAAGAGCAGAAATTAGATAGGACCAAAACTAGTTCTCCCGTTCTTTTTTATTTATTTCTCTTCTGCATCTTCAGACAGGGGCCATTCCAGGTTTAAGGAATGTTACACTTCAGGCAAAAACTGAGCCAAATTGGAAACAGGGAATTTCTGTGAATGTCAGCTTATAAACGGACCTGTTAAATCCTGAGCTCACATTGTAGGATGTGTAGGTTTTGTCACCACGTTTTGGGGGGATTTAATACCAGATCCGTGTTACTTACTTTTGTGCTCCTTTTCCATTAGGGTCACCTATGTCTGTCGAAGTGTTGCCTGTACATCCTGTTAGTTATTTAACTGTAGAGATTCGCAGACCTTGGTTTTAAGCCTTTATTGCCCCTCACCCACGTTTATTTTTCTTGTTCTTGGGCTTCTTTTTAACATTGCAGCATATATTTCATTTTTTTAGCATGGGAATTTGCTATTGAGGAGGTTCATAAGTGAATTATTTGTTTTCCGTGGACTGAAAGCACTCTAATGTACCAAGCAGCATTTCAGTCTCAAACAGCAGCTTACTCTGCTCACACCAAATACCAGTGTTTAAATGTTGCTTTTTGTGACTTGTTTTAACTGTTCTTCTGGGATTACACCCTGGTTTAGCTCAGGAACCTGTGACCTTTGAGTGCCTTGGAGTTGTAAGTGTTAACCCAAACCTCACTTCACTTGAGCACGGTCACAGCATTCAAAGGAAGAGCTGGGAAGAAGGGATTCCTTCTGGGTTTTGATGAATGAGTCAAGTGTAAGAGGTACACTGTAGCCTTGCTTTGTATGTGTTGAGTTTTATGTTTCTCTGTTGCAGTTTTGAATTCAAAGGGAGAATTTTACCTCTTTAGGCTATTTGTTTTTTTTTATGTCAGAAAAGCAGAAACCCATTTGTACTTTTATAACAAAGATTAAAACGTGTTAGGCAAGATGGAAAAATGGGGCAACTTGTCAATAAAGGACTTCAAGTGGAATACTCCCCCATGTCTACCCTTTTCTGCCATGAATAGCTTTTCCTATTGGATTCAGCCCTCGGATGCACCTCTGTGTAATCTTGCCTTGTGCCGTACTTCAGAAGCAGGAAGCAGAAGGATTTTAAGGCATTCACCTGCTGCAGCATCAAACTTGGTACTTAGATGCTTTAGTAAGCAGTTTTCTTGGGTTTAACTAGAAATACCAAGCCTTTAAAGCCAAGTCATGGGTTGAGTGGAAAGGAGTTTGTGCTGCTGGTTAATGGCAGAACTGGTACCTAAAACCGAGGTTGGTTTTAAACAACTCCCTGGTTTTTGTGGAATATAAAGGCTGAAATTTAAGCTTTGGTGGTGGGTTGTGCTCCACAGGGCTCCTGCTTTGTGCACAGGGCTCAGCACCACCCGTTTTGGTCCAGATCCTGAGCTGCCTTTGCACTTTGCTGCCTCCCAGGGTCAAGCCATTGCTGTGTGTGAACACATCTGGCCAACACATCTGCCCTGCAGCTGGGGAACTACCTCTCTGCAGGGGGGTGAGGGTGTGGAATGTGGAGCAAGAGCTTCCATGAAACTCATCTTGGTATTGTTTCTCAGATATGAATGAGTGTCCTGATCCTCCCTGCACCCTCCTGGTTGTGGAGGGACTGTCAATGCAAGGGGACAAATCCCTTCCAAACTTCAGTCCAGCGGGCAGGATGAGGGCTTTGGGATGGGGCAGTGGTGAAGGTGCCCTTCCTCAGGGGTAGCTAAGGAGGAAGAGGAGCCCAGAAACCAAAACACATCACAACTTACCCCAGAACGTGGGGGGATTGGTTGGTTGTTTTTCTCTCTTTTATTTGTCACTGACTAGGAGCAGCAGTCATGGCAAAGGGGGAGCTGAGAAGTACAACACCACACTCAGGAAAACGGTATGAAAAGTACAAAAATAAGGAAGCCTATTATATATAATATCATTGCAGTCAATTCCTAAAAATAAATACTGTAAACACGACAGAACAACATCAGGTGAATCTAGAGTCACTCGTTTCTGCTAGCAGCTGAACAGTCTTTGGCTTTACTTAACTCCCCTGCCCCGCACGGAGCCAACACCCACATTAAGATGCATTTTCTTTGCCTCAGGCCAGAAAGACTCCAGACTTGTCAGGAATGTGGCAATAACATGACTCTTCCTCACTCCAAATGCCCCTGTGACCAGGAATTGCCTCTTTTTGTCTTCAGTGAGTGCTGTTCTACCAAAGCAAGCACAAGAAGGTATTTCCCTTTCTATCTGCTGGGAGGGGAGGGGATTGAGGGGAGGTGGGGGACCAAGGATTCCCCCAGGCCAGTTTAGTTTGCTGCTGTCACCTCTGGCATGGGGAACTGTGGGGTTTATCACTCGTTTACACCTCTCCCTGCTCCCTTCCCATGCACTTGGACCTTCACCCTCTTATCTCTGATAGCCTGGCTTGCTGATAAGAGATAAGATTGCCAGGGCAGCACCCAGGCTGCGAAAACCTTTTGGGACAGGCTGCCCCAGGGCTGCTTTCAGGCCAGAGATCTCCACATCCCCCATACTCCTCATCGTCTTGGGTGATGGAATACCAGCTTCTCCTACTCTGCCTTTGGGAAGGAAAGAGGCAAATTCCTCTTGCAAGGCTCAATAATTTGCTGTTTGTGTGTGCTCACACATATACATTTCTATATAACTTAAAATAAGCAGTGCCAATAACAACCTGACCAAACTACCAACAAATAGAGAATTGCCAGGGAGGAGAGGGCAGTGTCTCCAGTGGAGCAGCTACCACAGTGGAAGACACTGTTCTCCTGCTGCTTCTGGCCAAAGAAGGTGCCAGCACAAGGCCAGGAGTGCGAAGAAAATGCATCCTAATGGGAACAACCAAGCGAAACAAAAGCCATCCTAAATCCACAAAGCAGTGCTTCTTGCCGGAGAGAAGAGACAGGCTGGGCACGTCAGTCTGTCCATCTCTCCCTACATACAATAATTTGATCTTCCCTTCATATCAAGAGTTAGGATTTAATCTTCCCTTCTTCATTTTAAACACATTCACAGAGCATCCCACGGCAACGTTTTGGTGTGAGGTTACAGTCCCACCTAAGTTACAATCAGACTGTACAGCAAACATCTCTGGTGCTCACCCCCTTTGAGACAAAAAGGAGCACAAACTTCTCCAAGTGTTGGATGAAACCCTTCCCTGTACAGCCACGGCCAAGGGCATAGCTGTGATCACAGGTTAACATGAGTGTCTTACAGCGCTTCAAGTATTGCTCTTTAACTTAGGAACACTTCAGACCCTGCTTTATCTGAGCCAAAGCAAAAGGGAAGCAAAAGCTTTCAAGCTTTACAGGAGTCTCGTGGATATCCAGGTGAGCATCCATCTGCCCAAGCCCAGCCAAAAATCCCCCCTAACCTCACAGAAAGCTCAGATCCACACTGGGCTCCATGTGAGCTCCTTCCCTGTGTCAGCCCCGCAGAGCAGATGCTGCTCCAGGTAACTCATCCTGCCTTTACTTCCTCTATTCCAGGAGAGGCGAAAGCACTCAGCACTTCATCACCACCCTGCAAGCTCAGGGCTAATCCTTCCTGCTGCTGTAAAGTCCCAGCCCATCCCTGCTGCAGAGAAAGGGCATGAGGTTACCCTGCTCCTAACCAGGTACTTCACTACCCACGTTTCCTTCTCGCCCTTTTAGTCACCTGCTCCACCAATTCACTGAGCTGGAGCCTGAATCAGCTACCAAAGGGCTGCCCCTTGTCCCAACCCTTCCCACTTTCCCCCCAAAACTACCCTTGTATAGAATGCAGCTCGCTACCTGATGAAAACACTACCTACTTTAAAAGGGGTACAGCTGGATAAGAGTTTAAAAACAGCCACTGATGTAACCTCCTGCAGGGTGCAGTAGGTAAAAAACCCATTTCTCCACGTTTTTCAGTAGGCAAAATGCTGGTTTTCTGGGGAAAGAATCACACACAACTGCTTGGTACCATGTTAGAGGGTTTCTGTATCAGCTTTCCAGATTTATTTAACATCTGCTCAAACTTCCACTAAACTTAGTCTCTTACGTGGCTTCTATACACAGGCAGGTTTTATTGGTTAAAATTGTCTTGAGGCTTATAAAAAAAATAAGCATTTAAAATGCCCAAAGAGTAATTTTGCTTTAAAGTTGTGCTACTGAACTTGACCCTCGCCATAGAAGAGAGACTTTTGGTAATGAGGTTACCCCAAGCAGTAGAAAAATATCCATTAAAAATAGACAAAATCTCTATCCTCCAAACTGAAGGGCTCTTGGTGGGATTTAGGAGTTAAATTCTTTTTGTACATCACTGGAATTTCATTCTCTTCTGCTATATATTTACAGGAACATCCCCATCCCTATCTGAGCCTCTGCTCACCCAGAGAACTGCAGCATCTCCATCCACAGGCTTTCTGTTGGTGAAAATGAATCTCTTGCTTTTCCCCATGGCACACAAAGGGATGCTATGGGAGCACAAAGGGATGCTGTGGGCACGCACGTCGCTGGGAACGCTCCCAGACAGCCCCGAGGATGCCAAATGGAACTGAGGTGACACCAGTTATCGCTGCTAACTTCATGGAATGAGTTGGGATCGCCTCTGCCTCGCCGCATCGCCCTTGGGATGTGTGACTGGGATGGTGGCAGGAGGGACACAGGGTCCCTGCAGAGCTCTGGGATACTTCAGAGAGCAAAACAGGCCAGGTAGGGCAGGGGGAACAAAAGAAAACCTTTCCTTAGGCTAAACCCAGCCTCATCACCCTGCACACGGCATCCCTGGCTTTCTGGTATCCCTTTTGTTCTGGGGTTAAATCCAGAATGGCCAAACCTCTGGTGTTCCTGCCCTTGGGAATTTGGGATCTCTTTGTCCAGTCTACCCCAAGAAAGTTTTAAATTAAAAAAAATATAAGTACTCTGTACCCTTCTTAAACAACATTAAAAGGTGAAATCAAAACTAAGCAATATAACACCCCCACCCCCCCAAAGACTATGTACATACAAAGACATAAGATCTCTTGCAACATAAATACACAGTGTTTGAATCCAGGTGTCACCTAAAAGGCTGAAGACAGAGGACGATTTCACAGCCAAGAAGCAAACCCGACTCACCACACAGGACCATGACAGGGGGTGAGACCCACCCAGCGTGGTGGCGGCTCCCTCTTACCCGCACATGGACCAGGGAAGGGGGCTAGTGGTTTCCAAGGGGGTGTAACACAACCCTAGACACATGCCACATTCCTACGCTCTAGTCGGGGTACGGGAGAGAGGTTGGGAAATGGGATTAGACCCTGAGTCCCCAGTTATTTCCAGGCACGTGCTCTGCTGGAGCGGTTAAAGGGGCACCTCTAACTTGGCCCAGCAGGTTCTTTATTATTGCTCACCACCAGAGATACTTGGTACCTCTCAGTGCAGACTCACGGTGGTTGAGGTTCTGCACCCTGTGCTTTTAAAAGTTACCATGACTTTCATGGAAATAATACAGCCTTGATCAGGGTAAAAGACTAATGGAGGTCTTTAGCCCAATCTTAAAAGAGGTTTGCTTTCTACAGCACGGACACGCTAGGACTCCGACAGACATAAATAGGTACCAGTTAACCATAAAGTGACAATGCAGCATCTCGATTATTCTAGCATTATCCTTTCTGCTGTTAGGGAAGATGTGAGAGTGGTTAGGAGATGTGGGGAGGAGAGCTGCGGGTGGAACAGGCCCAGCTCTAACTGGAAATGTAGGTAGACAGCCAAAAGACACTTTTAGCTTTACTTGAGAGGCGGTTTTATGGCATGCAGTAAAACTCCTAAGACAACACTTTATAACAAAGCACACAGCATCTCCAGTCCCACTTGGGAGGAGCTCGAGAGAACAAGTAAAGCTAAGAGTCTGCTTGCAGGGGGAGGCTGCACGTGTATGTGTGTGTGTGTGTGTGTGTGTACGGAGGGAGGGAAGGAAGGGGAATGTCCTGCTTTGCTGACACCAAGCTCTTCGGCAACCCCTCCTTGCTCCTACCGCTGGCCAGCCTCCCGGATGCGGCACGCCACGGCTGTGATGAGCGCTGCGCCCTTGCCGCTGCCGTCCTCCGACTGCAGGAAGGTCACTTCGCACTTGGGGGACAGCTGCTTCACTGTCTCGTGCATGACCGTGGAGAAGCTGCAGGGAAAGGGGAGAGCTGGTGACTCAACCCGCCTCGGGTAAAGGCGCCTGCTCCGTGAGGAGCAGAGCACATCACCCCCATCGTGTCGAGCTGCAGGGACTCTTCCTCAGGGGCTGTAGGGGTAGGATAGGGGGGAATGGTTTTAAACTGAATCAGGTTGGAGATAAGGAAGCTCTTCCCTTGGTGCACCACAGTGCCAAGAGAAGCTGTGGCTGCCCCATCCCTGGCAGTGCTCAAGGCCAGGTTGGACACAGGGGCTTGGAGCAAGCTGCTCCAGTGGAAGGGGTCCCTGCCTGTGGCAGGGGTTGGAGCTGGGTGAGCTTTAAGGTCCCTTCATCCCAAACCATTCCATGATCCTGCATACACAAAGGAGGTAGATGGAGAAAGAGCTGCCAGATATGAGGCATTATAAAGCCAATCTCTATGCTGCAGGCCAAGCCCACAGTTAGCACGATACAATCACGCTCTCCCTCAGGACTAAACCAGCCCCTTCTCTAGTCCCACCAATCCCTAATAAACCTTAATAGCCCTGACCATCCTCACCTGGGGGATCTCCAGAGCCCTCCCTCTACCCATGGGCCCCTGAGCCCTATTTAGGATCAGTCTGTGCCCTTAATCCCTGCTGACCGTCACTGTCCTACAAGCACCACCCTCCAGCTCAGGCATGGTTATAGTTTTGCTTGGCCATAAACCTTCCTGATCCAGATCATGGGTTGACTTCTCGGGTTAGACCTGCTGATGATCTGATTGAGTCTGGTCACCATCACTGGGCCAACCCAGCCTTAGGTCCTGCCTGGTGCGGTGTTACCTGGGTGCCCCATCCTTTAGGCCCGTCAAGCTGAGCACATAGGCCCCCCCCTTGGAGGACCCTCTTGCTCAACTCACTGCGGGTGCAGCTTGTAGAGGGTCCCGTCCACACCGACGGTGACCTTGAGGAAGTCGAGGCCGCGGTTCTCGCGGATCTTGTCCACCACGGCCGCCATGCCCGCGCCGCAGAGCTGCGCCGCGCGCCGCGCCACCACCGCGCACACCTCCTTCACGATGATGCTGTCGTCGCACGTGCTCTCCAGGCCGAGGTGCTGCAGGATGGAGCGGACCTGGAGCAGGGCTAAGCAGTCGCTAGAGAGGACGCAAAGGGATGGGCAGCGTGAGGAGACGGAGCAACGTGGGCGCGTGGCTTCACCTCCTCTTAGCTACGTCTTGTGTGGCTCTACCGCTCCCCTTTAACTCGGCTTTCAGAGCTGGATGCGGATCTGATGTCACGTCCTAATCCGTGGGGCTATTCCAGGACAGAGGATAAAGAGGCCTCTGTGTTGCCAACCCCAGACACTTCCTTGTCTCTCATCACCGGCGCTGTCAGAACCACGTGGGTTTTGCTGCTGCATTGCACCCCCCTCTGCCATCCTGGCTCCGGATTGAGAGCTTGGGACGTGTGCCCCAAACCCTGGGAGTGCTTTCCCCCAACTCCATCTCTGATGCGCAGCTGGATCGCCCTGCCTCTCGGTCCTCACCTTTCGATCTGCGACAGGAACTTGGTCTCAAAGATCCCTCTGGTCTTGAGCCTCTCTGAGATCCGTCCCCGGAAGAGCAGCCCTCGCTTGGTGAAATCCATCAGGATGTTGCGGACGATCTCCCCCAGGTACATCCCACTGATCATCTTCTCAAACCTGCGGAGGAGAGGGCAAGGCTGGCCATCAGAAAGATGGGGACCGGCTGAGGGACCTGGGGGGGTTCACTCTGGAGAAGAGAAGGCTCAGGGGGGGACCTGATCGCTCCCTACAACTGCCTGACGGGAGGATGGAGCCAGGAGGGGCTGGGCTTTGCTCCCAAGGAAAACAAGGGATGGGACAAGAGGAACCGGCCTGGACACCCAGCCCTACAAAGCCACCACGCACCTTTGCTTCCCCGGGTTGAGAGAGAGCTCGTCCACCGCCAGGTCGAACTCGGTCCGGATGTCATCCAAGCACCCGTTGTCCCCAAACGCTCCCCACTCCATGTTGATGCACATCCTGCCCTCCTCCCCTTCCACCAGCTCCACGTTCCTCATCTCCTCCATGTAACAGGCGTTGCTGCCCGTGCCTGCAGAGAGAGCAGCAGCTTTCAATGGGGCTACTGAAGCAAGGAAAAAGCCCTCAGAGACTTCCAGGAACACCCCATGGGGACAGGTTTGGGAGCCCAACAAAGGAACCCCACGAGAAGGTTTCATTCCTCACCAACAATCAGCCCAACTTCACAGTACGGATCTTCATATCCGCAGGTCATCATGGTGCCAACCGTGTCATTTACCACCGCCACCACGTCCAGGTCAAATTCCTGCAGAGGGGTGGGATTGGATGGGGTTATTCCTGAAGGATGCAGCTTATTACACCAGGAAGAGCCCCCAGGGCATGCGCTTTGGGTGGTCTGCACTGAGGAAATGAGCTTTGGTGTCTCCCTGAGTCACATAGAGACAAGTCTGCTCCAGCCTTGGCTGGGAGCCACCTCTTAGCTCCGGGGTCTGGAAATCCAAGCCCTAGTGATGACTAAGGGTGGCTGTTGAAGCTCAGACACTCATTAGGCCTGTGCTCAGCCCATTAATTAGCTTTACAGGCCAATTAAAGATGCCAAAGACATCACCGGGGTGTGGGAGCGAGCAGCAGCCTCCTCGCAGCGATGGGGATGCTCACCTCCCTCCTGTGGATCGCCTCCTTCAGCAGGTTCACCACGTCCTCTCCTTCACACCCGGTCGCCTTGAAACCCTTTGTCCACTTGAGGAGAATTCCCTGCGGTGGGAATGCCCCGTGGTAAATAAATCATCCTGGTCCATGGGAACAGCAGCCCCGTGCCCACAGCAACCAGTGCCAGCCCTGGGTACCAGACACGTATCCTACCCAGGTAGGTTGGGGTTACCTCATCCAGGCTGGTCTGCTGGCAAGGGAAGGAGAACGTGAATCCAAGCGGGAGCGATACGCCCTTCATTCCCATGTATTCCAGGAAGTCGGAGATGCAGTGGACAATGTGGTCAAAGAGCTGGGAGTGCAGAGCCAAACGGAGAAGTCATCATCACAGCAAGAAACTCAGCGGGATGCAGCCTGCCTGACCCATTCCCAACAGGGCTTTGAACAGACCAGGATGCTGCTGTGTGAGGTGAGCAAACCCAAAGCAGCTCCTTTCCATCCCCTTCCCCAGCACCATGGTTGTATCCCTCTGATACCTCCCTGCAGGTCCCATCCTGCACCCAGAAGGGATGAAGGTGACCAGCTGGGAATAACAACCATTTCTAACCTATAAACCAGCCTCGGGCTCATCTCAGACTGCAGAGCCTTGGACAGAACTTGCTGCTCTAAAGGCAGGAGAGCAAAAGCCTTCCCCATGCAGTTTTCCACCTCCAGCTGCCCGTCCTCACCTCCTCTCCCGTCCCCTGCATGATCTCCACCGGGATGGAGTAGATCTTGTTGTGCATCTCCACGCCGCGCCTCATCCCGTTCCTCACGCGCACCAGCAGCACACGGAAGTTGGTACCTCCCAGGTCCAGGGCGAGGAAATCTCCTTTCTCTGGAAGCCAAGGGAGAGGCGTTAGGAGAGATCCCGACAACGATCCCAATGATCCCCTCCTGAGCACGGCCCAAAGCTGAGCCAATTCTTCCCTATGGCTGTGAAAGGACCAGAAACCACGACGTGGCTGGGAATGGAGAACATCGGGTGCAGGCAGGAAGGTGATGGAGAGGTTTGCTCCGGACCCAGGGAGATCCCAGGGCTCCGAGCCAAGAGGCAGGAGCACACCCAAGCCACTGACGGAACAGGGAGCACAACCCAGGACAATGGTGGTGAGGAACCTGCGGTGGTGGGGAGACCACAGGGAAAGCCAGGCTTTGTGTTAAGGCAAGCGCAGAACGGCCTGGAGGCTCAGCTGCCTTTCCCAGTGTCATACTGGAGGCTACAAAGCTTTGTGCCCCTCCCAACACAGAAGGAACCGGCCATGGCAAAGCTCCCAGCCCTTCCCTACACGGATCGGATGCTGGGAGCAGCGCTGCCACCTCTTTGCCCTATGCAAGGATGGGTTTATAACACATGAGGTGTTACCTGTGCCGTCTGGGGTCGAGCACACGTAGGTGGGCAGCATCTTCACGGCCGCCTCTGCGTGCGTCTCCTTGCCCAGCCCTTTCTCCATCTCCATCCTCATCCTCTGCTTCACCTCCAGGAGCTGCTCGTGGCTCAGCTTGAGCGCCTCGAGGATCTTCTGCCGTGCCTTGTGCTGGGCAGCCAGTCTGTAGGCCACGGCCGTCACCATGGCGGCCCCTTTGCCGCTGCCGTCCTCCGACCGCACGAAGCGGATCTCGCAGTCCGGCAGCAGCTTCCGCACCGTCTTATGGAGGCGCCGGGCAAAGCTAAGGAGGAGGAGGAGGGAGGATGTGGATTACAACCAGACCCTTTGGGGTTGTAACTGACTGCGGCTCCTTCAGCACCAGAGGGGTCCATGGGAATAGCTGTGCCAAGCTTGACCCACTGCTGGCAGGAATAGACTGGGGGGGGACGGGCCTGATCGCTCCCTACAACTGCCTGACAGGAGGATGGAGCCAGGAGCGGGCTCACAGGGAACAAGGGATGGGACAAGAGGAAACGGCCTCAAGCTGCCCCAGGGCAGGTTTAGATGGAGCTGAGGAACAATTCCTGCCCCAAAGGGTGCTCAGGCATTGGAACAGGCTGCCCAGGGCAGGGCTGCAGTCACCGTCCCCGCAAGTGTTCACACACCCTCAGTGCCATGGGTCAGTGGTGGCCTTGGCAGGGCTGGGAACGGTTGGACTGGATGCTCTTAAAGCTCTTTCCCAACCCCGTTGGTTCAGTGGTGTCCTCACCCCCTCCCCATGGACTCACTGAGGATGCTTCTTGTAGACGGAGCCATCCACGCCGACCGTGGACCGCAGCCTCTCCACGCCCTTGTTGTCCTTGATGCGCCGCAGCACGGCGGCCAGCGTGGCCCCGCAGAGGTTGGCCGAGCGCGTGGACACGATCTGGCAGATGCGGAGCGTGGCCACGCAGTCCTCGTGGGACGGCTCCAGGCCCAGCTTGCTCAGGATCTCGTGGGCTTTCTGCAGCCCTTCCTTCTCCCTGCGCGGCGAAGGGCAGAGAAGCTGTGGCTGCCCCATCCCTGGCAGTGTTCAAGGCCAGGTTGGACACAGGGGCTTGGAGCAAGCTGCTCCAGTGGAAGGGGTCCCTGCCCGTGGCAGGGGTTGGAGCTGGAGGAGCTTTAAGGTCCCTTCCAACCCAACCCATTCTACTATTCTATGATTTCTGAGTAGCACTTAACTACAGGTCTTATCCATGCCTAAAGCACTCCTTGGAGTATAAAATCCTTAGGATAAGCAACTTCAGGAAGGAAAAAATTCAGGGTTTTTCACAGGCCCTACCACCTAAAGGCACATATATATGGGTATGGAACACACAGGGCTTCTGGCTGTGACTATTACACATTTTTATCCAGAAAACTTCATTTCCCAGCTAAAAATGTCTTTTTCATCAGGGATCAGAGCTACATTTTAACTAACTCTGTATTTTACAGATCTCAAATGACAAGTCATGGCTCCATTCCCTCCTTTCACACCCTAAAGTTTTCCCCAGACATGGCCTTGCTTGCAGCCTATGAGCACAATTAAACCACTAATTCCTTATTCATCACAAAGACAGCAAAGTGCTTTCATCCTTTTGGACACAGGGGCTTGGAGCAAGCTGCTCCAGTGGAAGGTGTCCCTGCCCTTCGGAGGGGTTGGAGCTGGATGAGCTTTAAGGTCCCTTCAACCCATCTCAGGCTGGGATTCTGTGATTCCCTCAGCACAGGTGTCAGGATATGGGCTGGGATCCCAGGAAACCCTCTGGATCCTACTTACTTCTCAATAGCAGAGATGTATCTGGTCTCAAAGTGGCCGGTAGTGAGCAGATCTGGTGTGAGCCTTCCTTCAAACAGAAGCCCTTCCTTGGCCATCTTCACCAGGATGAGCCTCACCAGCTCTCCCATGTACATCCCACTGATCATCTTCTCAAACCTGGCAATGGGGGAAGGCCAAGGTGTGTTTGCTTGGCTGTGTGTGCCGTGAGGTGGCCACAGTCAAAACCATCTGCCAGCCTTCCAAACCCAAAGGCTATCAGGTAATGTCTTTCCTGAGCTCTTTATCCCATCCCCGAGAAGATAAAGCCACGTTGGCATGACCTTCATCCTGCAAGGACAACTTACAGCTACCTGAAGGGGGTCACTTTGCAGGGATACCCCCCCCAATCCCACCCATGCTGCCAGAATCCATCAGGAGAACAGGAGCTGGGTAGGACCTGGCTGCAGACATTAGGTGGGGGTGTTTGCCGTGCCTGGCAGAGCGCCTCGTTGGCAGGGGGAAAGGGACAGGACTGAAGGCATTCAGCTCACGAGGGAAGCATGTGCCCAGTGGTTCGGTTGGGAGAACCAACCCAAGTGTGTGGCACGGCCCCTGTTTGCATCGGTGCAGCTGGCACGGGATGCGGTGACCCAGTTAGCTAGGACAGCCCCTGCGTGCCGCTGACGGCAGCGCGACGGGAGGATGGAGGGTAGAGAGGGTAGAGAGGATAGAGGACGGAGGATAGAGAGGATGGAGAGGATAGAGGATGGAGGATGGAGGATGGAGGATGGAGGGTAGAGAGGATAGAGAGGATAGAGGATGGAGGATAGAGAGGATGGAGAGGATAGAGAGGATGGAGAGGATAGAGGATGGAGGATGGAGGATGGAGGATGGAGGGTAGAGAGGATAGAGGATGGAGGATAGAGAGGATGGAGAGGATAGAGGATGGAGGATAGAGGATGGAGGGTAGAGAGGATGGAGGATGGAGGATAGAGAGGATGGAGAGGATAGAGGATGGAGGATGGAGGATGGAGGATAGAGGATGGAGGGTAGAGAGGATGGAGGATGGAGGATAGAGAGGATGGAGAGGATAGAGGATGGAGGATGGAGGATAGAGGATGGAGGATAGAGGATGGAGGGTAGAGAGGATGGAGGATGGAGGATAGAGAGGATGGAGAGGATAGAGGATGGAGGATGGAGGATAGAGAGGATGGAGGATAGAGAGGATGGGGAGGATAGAGGATAGAGGATGGAGGATAGAGGATAGAGGATGGAGGATAGAGGATGGAGGGTAGAGAGGACAGAGGATGGAGGATGAAGGATGGAAGATAGAGGATGGAGGATGGAGGATAGAGGATGGAGGATGGAGGATAGAGAGGATAGAGGATGGAGGACAGAGGATAGAGGATGGAGGACAGAGGATAGAGGATGGAGGATGGAGGATAGAGGATGGAGGATGGAGGATAGAGAGGATAGAGGATGGAGGATGGAGGATAAAGAGGATAGAGGATGGAGGACAGAGGATAGAGGATAGAGGATGGAGGATAGAGAGAATAGAGGATGGAGGATAGAGGATAGAGGATGGAGGATGGAGGATAAAGAGGATAGAGGATGGAGGACAGAGGATAGAGGATAGAGGATGGAGGATAGAGAGAATAGAGGATGGAGGACAGAGGATAGAGGATAGAGGATGGAGGATAGAGGATAGAGGATGGAGGATGCAGGGCAAACCCCAAGCTCAGCCAAGGCGCTGCTCACAGTTGCTTGCCGGGATTGAGCGAGCCCATGTCAATCTCGTGGTCGAACTCGGTCCGGATGTCTTTGAGGACGCCGTCGTCCCCAAACGCTCCCCATTCCATGTTGATGCACATCCGGCCTTCGTCGCCTTCCACCAGGTCGATGTGCCTCATCTCCTCCATGTAACAGGCGTTGGTACCCGTACCTGGACCAAGCACAGGGATGCAGTGAGAGAGGAGGCTGCCTTTCCCTTACTCTCATAGTGATACAACCCCAGACTGGTTTGTGTTGGAAAGGAGCTTAAAGCTCATCCAGTCCCAACCCCTGCCATGGGCAGGGACACCTTCCACTGGAGCAGCTTGCTCCTCAGCACCCTCACAGGGAAGAGCTCATCTCAGTCTCCCCTCTGGCAGGTTAAAGCCATTCCCCTTGGCCTGTCCCTATATCCCTTATATCCCAAAGCCCCTCTCCAGGTTTCCTGCAGCCCCTTCAGGCACTGGAGCTGCTCTCAGGTCTCCCCTTCAGGAGCCTTCTCTTCTCCAGGCTGACCCAGCCCAGCTCTCTCAGCCTGGCTCCAGAGCAGAGCTGCTCCATCCATTGAATTGCACCGCAGAAAGCGAAGATGGAAGAAAGCAATCACTGGGCAATGCTGGGTTTTATCACTCTCCCCTTCCTTCATCCCCACAGAAGCCCCTGAAACCTGCAAGACACATCCCCTCCTTGCTCCCCCTTGGCTCACCAACAATGAGGCCAACTTCACAGTTATGATCATCATAGCCACAGGTCATCATGGTCCCCACGGTGTCGTTCACCACGGCCACGATGTCAATGTCAAAGTCCTGATGGAAGGAAGAGATCGCGTCACCACAGCACCTCTGCTGCCCCATGGAGCTGAGCTGCAGGGCCTCAACACCCACCCCACCGCCCCACGGGGGTGATGGAGCTGCCCAGCCTCTCACCCCTCTCTTCTTGATGGACCTGCGCAGCATCGACACCACGTCCTTGCCCTCCACGCTGCTGCACTTGAACCCCTTTGTCCACGTAACGAGGATGCTCTGTGGAGGAACAGCGAGGAGGAAGGCTCAGAGGAGAGACCCACCGTGTCCTGAGGGCTTGGGTGGATGGATGGATGGATGGATGGATGGATGGATGGATGGATGGATGGATGGATGGGGACAAAGCCCCGGGGGTGAGTCCCTCCCTGTTCCCAGCTGCGCTATCAGCAGTGATTTCCGCCTCCCTGTGCAGATAACATTTATGGCTGTGAAACAGCCTGGGAGCAGCTCCTGGCTCCTGAGTCCCGTGACTGGGTTTTATGGAGCCCTGCAGGCAAAACCTGCTCCCAAGACTACAGACTGCTCCTTGACCCATCCCTGCGGATGGGGGTCCTGGAGGCACCCACTCAGCAGCGCCCGGCCCGGGTGAAGGGAGCAGGCTCAATTGCACCTGAAACCCTGCATCCTGGAGCCTTTAGCAAGGCAGATCCCTCCCTGCTTTACACATGGGGAAACTGAGGCATGGGGAGAAGCCAGACAAGGTCACCGGGGACAGACGCTTCCTCTCCCAGCTTCTTTCTTTATGGTTTCACTTTTACAGCCCCACATCCACCATAAGCAAAGCTTTAACCTCCTTCCTCATTCTTTAACCTCCTGCATCACTCTTTAACCTCCTGCATCAGTCCTTAACCTGCATCACTCTTCAACCTCCTGCATCAGTCCTTAACCTCCTGCATCACTCTTTAACCTCCTGCATCAGTCCTTAACCTCCTGCATCAGTCCTTAACCTCCTGCATCACTCTTTAACCTCCTGCATCAGTCCTTAACCTCCTGCATCACTCTTTAACCTCCTGCATCAGTCCTTAACCTCCTGCATCAGTCCTTAACCTGCATCACTCTTTAACCTCCTGCATCAGTCCTTAACCTCCTGCATCACTCTTAACCTCCTGCATCACTCTTTAACCTCCTGCATCAGTCCTTAACCTGCATCACTCTTTAACCTCCTGCATCACTCTTTAACCTCCTGCATCACTCCTTAACCTCCTGCATCACTCTTTAACCTCCTGCATCACTCTTTAACCTCCTGCATTACTCTTTAACCTCCTGCATCAGTCCTTAACCTCCTGCATCAGTCCTTAACCTCCTGCATCAGTCCTTAACCTCCTGCATCAGTCCTTAACCTCCTGCATCACTCTTTAACCTCCTGCATCACTCTTAACCTCCTCCTCCTGCATCTCTTGAGCACAACCAGCCCCATCCCTGGTTGCAAACGCCACCATCTCCTCACTCCCGAGGATGCGCTGCATTTCCAGCGCTCCATGGAGCCTCTCTCCTGCCCGATCCCAGGGAGCTGGGTGGGATAAGGGCAAGGAAAGCACCAGGCCCCCCCCTTGTGCTCCAGCCCCCTGCCAGGAGCAGGAGCGGGGCCACGTGGGATGCTGCATCCCTGCGCGCTGAGCGGAGCTGACAGCCCCGGCTCCCTGCTGCTCCATGCGGGATGTGATGCTCGGCACGTCCTGGCTGCCTCTGGCTGCTGGAGCCGCTCTCCTTGAGCTGCTGCTCCCTATGGAGGTGTCCACACAGAGCAGGGCAGGGAGCTCCTCCTGTACCCCCATGAGCCGCAGCGCTCGGCCTTTGCTCCCATCAGAGCCCTTGTGTGGTACCCGAACCCCATCAGCCGTGGGGCATCTCCATCCCGCTCCGTCCCAGGCTCAGCCACGAGGAGGTGAGACCCTAACTCACCTCATCCAGCTTGGTCTGGTGGCACGGGAAGGAGAAGGTGAAGCCAAGGGGGAGTTTCTTGTCTTTGATTTTCAGCTTATCCATGAAGTTGGCCAAGCACTCGGCAATGTGGTCAAAGAGCTGGGGATAAAAGGGCAAAGAGTGAGCCCTTGTGCAGTGCCCCTGACCGAGGTGATGCACCACAGCAGTGCCTGCATCCTGGGAGCAGCGCCTGCCCCCACCATCACAGCTCTGTGGTCCTCCCTGGGAATTAACAGCTCCAAAAGGCAGGTAAGGAATTACCGGGATGCTGCAGCAATAGGATGCACAGCCCTGCTCCAGCCCCATTGCACAGCTCAGGGTCTAGGGAGGGGGGGAAGCCCAGGAGAGTGGGGATGGAAGGGAAGGGGTGAACCCACCTGCACCCCACTGCCTCTCATGAGCTCCTCGGGGATGGCGTAGATCTGATTCTCCATCTCCACCTTCTGCAGGCCGTTGTCCGACACCTTCACCCTCAGCACACGGAAATTGGTGCCTCCAAGGTCCAGCGCCAGGAAGTCCCCATCCTCTGCAGGACAAGAGGAACCATTCAGTGTGATGGATCTGCTGTAGGACAGACCCCGTCAGCCCCATCCGGACGAGCCTGTGCCCAAATCCAAGGAAGAGGAGCTCCAACCTCAAACTCCATAAGGAAGGAGGCAGCAGAGACTGTTCCTGACCCTATTGATGCTTGTGGGAACTCCCACATCTCCCAGGTGAACGGTCCTCAATGTAAGGACATGGAGCTGTTGGAGTGAGTGCAGAGGAGGCCACGAGGATGCTCAGGGGCTGGAGCAGCTCCCGTATGGAGCCAGGCTGAGAACACTGGGGCTGGAGAAGAGAAGCTGCGTGGAGACCTCAGAGCAGCTTCCAGTGTCTGAAGGGGGCTGCAAGGATGCTGGAGAGGGGCTCTTCATCAGGGACTGTAGGGGTAGGACAAGGGGTGATGGGTTCAGACTGAAACAGGGGGAGTTCAGGTTGGAGATAAGGAAGAAGTGATTTATGTGAGGGTGCTGAGGCGCTGGCACAGGGTGCCCAGAGAAGCTGTGGCTGCCCCATCCCTGGCAGTGCTCAAGGCCAGGTTGAACACAGGGGCTTTAAGGTCCCTTCATCCCAACCCATTCCATGACCAAGCCCTGGGATCCGCTGCCTCCAAGACCCAAGGGCTGGGCCCTGTTTGCTGCTGTTTCACCAAGGCCGGGATCCAAAGCCAGGATGTGGGAACAGAGCCAAGCTGGCTGCTCTGAACAGGGCGCAGCATGGGGAGAGGGCAGGGGGAAAGCCCTCTATCAGCACTGTTACACTGCTGAATGCACTGAATGTGCTGTGCTGGCTCCCCCGGGGCCGATCGCAGCCCCCGGGGGCCGCTTTGTGCCCGCCGATGCTCACACAAAGGGGCTCCGGTTGGAACAAAACCGGTGGTTTATTGGTATTCCAATGGCACCAGGGCAGCATCCCCAGGGATTGAGCCGGCACGGCCCAAGGGGTGTGCGGCTGTCCCGGGGCGAGGGAAGTGGGACAGGGACAGACCCGGAGCCACCCCTCTGCAGCTGAAAAGCTCCATTAAAAGCAGTTGTGGTGCTCCAAAGGAAGGAGAAGATGAGGAACAAGAGGGGCTCGAGGCAGGGTTAACAGCCCTAATGCTTGCATGGAGGGCTGTGGGGTCAGCGCATCACCCCAGTGGTGATGCAGGGCAGGTTGGGCGCTAGCTCCCAGTGGTACCAGTCCCCTCCATGCTCTGGCTTCAGTCCCATGGTTAGGGTTACACCAGGAGATCAACCAGCCCCATGTCCCCACGCAGCCCTGGCTGACCCTCACTTCATCTCTGGCCATGGGTTAGTGGTGGGCTTGGCAGTGCTGGGGGTAACAGTTGGACTTGGTGAGCTTAAAGCTCTTTCCCAGCCCCATTGAATCTATGGGTTACACACACACACACCCCATCATCCAGAACCATAGATCACTCCAAACCAGGCCCCCATCAATGCTTCACAGCTCACCCCTCCTCAATAACACCCTCAGCATCGCTGCAAGCAAGGCAGCACGGCCAAGGGATGCGCAAACCAGCGCTTGCAGGGCTGGAGAGCAGCGCTGATGCCCCAAGCATGAGAGCTCCAGCACTGGGGCAGCCAAACCCTGCGCATTCACTTCTCCTCCTCGCCTCCAGCCCACGCTGACCCTTTGCAGGGATGAGGTTTAAACCCGTTTGGCAGCTCCCTGTGTCTGCCAGCCACAGGGCATGCCCTGGCCACGTCTCTGCACATAGAGGCTGAAAACACCTCCGTGGAGCTCCTGCTGTCCTCATGTCCCTGCTATTGCCCACAGCAGGGATTTAACCTCGGCCACGGGTGGGCAGAGCTGGATGGGATGCTCGGCTGGGTACCACTGGCATCACGCTCTGCCCCTAACACGGGTCAAGCTGTGCTCCTGCTTCCCTTTGCTGCTGGCACCGATGCTGTTCTGCTTGCTAGCAGAGCATGAAGAACACCTCGGAGCGCTGATAAATACACTAGGGCTGGAGCCAAGAGCCTCAGGGGCTGCTCGGCTCCTTGGGGATAACTCAGGGAATCCAGGGATAAGCATCCTAAAAGGCCAAGGAGCCGTGGATGGGGACCCTTGCCCCAGAACAACACCCAAACCCCCCCTTGAAAGCAGCTCAACAGCCACAGGAGAGGTACAAGCGGTTTGAGTGGCATCTGCTGAAGCCAAGGAGTGGATTCCTGGGAATTGCAGGAGGAAAAAGGCAGCAGATCCTCCCCTGGAAAATCCCCAGGTGGAAGGGATGTGGTTGTGATGGGCTCCATTGGCTGGGCTCCGATTAGAGCTCCCTCCTTATGCGATAACAGAGGCGGCGATGCTGAGCTTCCAAACCAAACAGCGAGGGTAAACACGGAGCTTGGATTCGAGGTGTGTTTGCTCTTAGGAAACCACCCAGGAGGTGTGTTTGGTGCCTTTAGAAGTGGGAGAAAGCACGGGAAGAGAACAGAATAACCCACAGGTTGTGTTGGAAGGGACCTTAAATCCCACCCGGTTCCAACCCCTGCCTAAGATCTAAACACAGGCAGGGCCAGGGGACCAGAGCATCATGTGCAGGATCATGCTCCAGCACCTTAGAGGCTGCTCAACCCGGACCAACCACCCCAAACCTCATACTCCCAACTGGCTGCAGTCTTGGTTTGGAAGGATCCTTGCTCCAATTGGCTTAATAACTAATGAGAGGATAAGGAAAAGCAGGACCAGCTCTGAGGGATGCAGGGGATGGAGGCAGAGCCCCGCATGTTTCCCACTGCCTCCTTGCAGCAAGCTGAGCAGAAGGACCATAAGAGCCCCGACGCATCAGCACCTCCACTAAATCAGTGCAGCAAAGGGGTTTATGATGGATTGGGTATGAAATTATGGGATTGCAGCAGCAAAAGATTCAGGATTAACCTGACTGCTTGGTTTGGATAGAATCGGGTCCAGCAGAGAGCAGCGAGAGTCACCCAGTAGTGATTCCCAATGTGATTCCTTGCTGGGGAATGTGATAAATAACCAGGAGAGGGGCTCTGGGCATGAAATAGGCATTTTCTTTAAGGCTTTAAGGACCATGGCTCAGGTTTTCCTACAGAAGCAGCTGGCTGTGGGCAGGAACGGAGCCCATAGCCCAAGGGAAGGGTGTTCCAAAGAACCATCCTTGGAATTCCCAGGGATCTGACCACCAAGGTGCTGCAGCAGCATCCTGAAAGCTGCAGCCATGGATCTCAGCTGCTGGGGCTCAACAGAGGATGCACCAGAAGATCCTTGTGGCAGCTTCAGCATGGTGGAGGAACCGCAGTGACACCGGCAAAGCTTGGGAAAACCAGGAGGGAAGCAAGGAGAGCCCTTGCTCAGGATCACCGGCATCCCAAGGAAAAGCTTATCTGGGGCCTGGTTTTCCCCACCAGGAACAGTGAAGCCACCAAGAGTGAACCCAAGGAGGATCCAAGGAGGGGAAGAGCACTCGGGAGCCGCGGCTGTGTTTTGACTCCAACCTGCAGAGGTGACCTTGGGTCTCCCTAAACTCCCCTCATCTGCCTGGATCCAGCTGCCGGCTCCTCATTAGATCCCAAATCCCAATAATCCCAAAGCAGAGACAAGTCCTGCTATGGCCATGAGCAGAGGAAGGGCAGGGATGCTCTGCAGGAGCCTCTGCAGCTGGTGTAGCATCGTGTTGGAGCATGGCCACGAGCAGGAGCAGAGGAACAACCCATCTTTTGGGTGGGAATGATGCCCATCCAAATGCAGTGATGCCCATCCAAATGGAATGATGCCCATCCAAATGCAGTGATGCCCATAAACATGGAATGATGCCCATAAAAGAAGCAGAAGGAGGAAGGACATTGAGCTGGACACTGAGCTCTTCCAATGAGCCTCCAAGTGCCCCCTTCCATCCCATCCTCTCCAAACCCAACAGCAGAGATGCCGATGCTGCGCGCATCCTGGATCCAGCTGGAGCCCATCGGGATTCCCAGGTCTTTTATCCCCCCAGGACTTGCTTGGAAACCTCCTGCTTCCCAGCCCAGTGACTGCCCCAGCATCCCCTTTGCTTCATGGTTTCCATGCTCCATTCCGGGTGGGAAATGCCAGCAGGGACACTGGAGAAGCTGCAAACATGGTGAGGGAAGCCAAGGATTGTCTTGGGAAGGCAAGGAGAGCGCCTGCACCTTCTCCCTACCACCTCCTGCCTCCGGAGAGCTGTGACACATGCTCCAGCACCTTTGGCTGCAATAGTTCCCATGCCCAGGGGCGGCATTCCGGCTATCCCTGTAATTACAAATATTCTCCACCATTTAAATAGATGGAAATCTCGATCCTGGGGCAGGGAGCCCGGGCAGCAGAGGGGCTGAGCACGAGGGATGCAGCAGCAGGATGGCGCTGGATGAAGGGATGCTCCAATACTCATCAGAAAGATGGGGATGGAGGCTTTAGAAGGGCCTGTGGCTACAGGACAAGGGGTGATGGGTTTAAACTGAAAGAGGGGAGGTGTAGACTTCCTATAGGATGTAAAGGAAGACACGAGGGTGCTGAGGCACTGGATGAGGTTGATGAGAGACGGGGATGGGGAGGGCTGAGAGCTCTTTCCATCAGTTCCCTTCCTCTTTCCCCATCTTTTCCGCTGCCATCAGCACTGAGGTTCAGCAAGGAGCCCCTCGGAGGTGCCAGCACTGCAGCAACTGCAGCCAAAGGGACCTGGGGGCTTCCCAGTGTCGGCTGCTCAGGGTGCTGTGTCCCTGACTCAGCAGGTCCTGGGTGCATCCGCATCCCATTCCCTGCAGTGGGAAAGAGGCGATGCTGCAGAGCACACACACACCCCCCCACCCCGCAAAGCTCCTTCCCAAAGCACCGAGAGGCAGACACCGGCTTTCCCATAGGGATGCTTGGGGTTTGGTGCTGGGAGGAGCCCGGAGCAGGGATGCGCCTGCAGGGAGCGTGCTGCAGGCGGGGGGAAGCGGGCAGAAAGGCTGCGTTGTGCAGAGCCCAGCGGGCAGAGCCCCTTCTCCTGCCGTGGCCCCGGTGCCATTCAGGCAGCAGCTGGCACCGCTCCCCCCTTCGCTGCCAATGCAATCGGATGAGCTGGACCCGTGACTGTCGCTGTCCTGCCAGGGAGGGCACGGCAGGATCTGGGCCCCCCCCTTCCCTCCCTCCCATCACTGGGAGCCTCCCCGCTCCCAGCACACAGGGGCGGTCCCCGCGCTGAGCACAAGCAGGGTGAAGCCCTAGGGGTGAGCAGGGAAGGCGGCCCTGGTGCCTCAGTGCCGTGAGGATGGGTGGCTCCAGACCTCGCTCCCGGCACCTGTTGGTACCAACAGAGACCTCCCTCTGCGGTGCCAGGAGGGAGCATCTCCCATCGTGTTGGAGCAAGGCCACGAGGATGCTCAGGGGCTGGAGCAGCTCCTGTATGGAGCCAGGCTGAGAACATTGGGGCTGGAGAAGAGAAGCTGCGTGGAGACCTCAGAGCAGCTTCCAGTGTCTGAAGGGGGCTACAAGGATGCTGGAGAGGGGCTCTTCATCAGGGACTGTAGGGATAGGACAAGGGGTGATGGGTTCAGACTGAAACAGGGGGGGTTCAGGTTGGAGATAAGGCAGAAGTGATTTATGTGAGGATGCTGAGGCGCTGGCACAGGGTGCCCAGAGAAGCTGTGGCTGCCCCATCCCTGGCAGTGTTCAAGGCCAGGTTGGACACAGGGGCTTGGAGCAAGCTGCTCTAGGGGAAGGGGTCCCTGCCCGTGGCAGGGGTTGGAGCTGGATGAGCTTTAAGATCCCTTCATCCCAACCCATTCCATGGCCTCTCGGTACCTGTCCCATCCGGGGTGGATCTCACGAAGGTTGGCAGCATCTTCACCGAGGCGGTGGGGTTGGTGTCTGCTCCCAGCCCCTTCTCCATCTCCTTCCCGAAGCGCTGGGACACCTCCTGGAGGGTCTCCTCGGAGAGCCGCATGTGGTACAGGTACTTGTCAATCTGAAAGGGGGGGGGATAAAGCCAGGAAAGTCACCTGGAGGGCTGGAGACACGGGCACAGCCCCTGTGACACATCCAGCACCCCTCACGTCTGCAGGGGGTGATGCAAGAAGCAGGTCATGCCCCATCCCGAAGGACAACAGCTTATCTGCAGGTACATCAGTGACACCCGCTGCTGCTCCCGCACCTGAGCACCCAGGGAGCTCACCAGTGCCACCCCGCATCCCCCTCACCGCCATCCCCTTGGGTACCACCTTGGGAACACTGATCCCCGAGGAGCTCCGCATGCTCTTCCCCTCTCATTCACCTATGGGCACCCAAACAGGTTGTGACAGAAGGACCCAAACGGAGCCCAGCCCAGGCTGTGAGTCAGGACGTTGTGGTGGAGCTTTTCCAGCTTCAGAGCTCTTCCTACACCCCGGTGGCAGCACACCTCGACCTTGACCCCCCCCCGGGGGCCTCTTCCCTACGTGAAGGATGCCAGGCAGCAATCCACTGCCCATTCACGTCTTTGCTGCTGAGATCACCCCTACAAAGGGTTACGGTGCCACTCAACCCCCTTGAGCAAACAACGCTGGGGTGACACAAGTGGGTGCTGTGGCCGGAAAGGGAAGAAATCCACCCCCTGCTCCTGGCCATCGCTTACACCCCGACACTGAGGCTATGAGGATGTCCACCCCCTTCTATAAATGGCACCAAAGCATCGTGTCCTCCCGAGGAAAGGCATGGAGAAAACCCCATCCCTTAGCAGCGTGCGTGGCCGGAGCAGGGAAGGCACCGGCTCCCAACTATGCCCCTGTTTCCATTAACTTCACTCAACATTAATTAAAGGGCAGCTGCAAAGTGGAGAGGAAAACTCCACCCAGGCAAGCTCACCTGTCTGCAGGCACGTAAGAGCGGGTCATCAGAGACCCAGCGTGATTGGGGCTCTTTTATAGGGCTACGCTATAGGAAATGGGCATTTTGTGGGCGAGTAATAGCGTGACCTCGCTCACGGATGCAGCCGCTCGGACCCAGCTCTGCTGTGGGTCAGGCTTGGGATGCTCCCGGTATCCTTTTAACCCCTGCCTTATCCCCAGCTCTAGTGGGGATTGGGGAGCCAAGTCCCTCGTTGCCCCATTGTGCTGCAGCGAGCTCAGGGGATGGGTTTGCTTTGTTCCCTGGGGGGGGGCTGCATCCTGGTCGGTGCGATGGGTGCAGCCTCCTCCTTCCCATTAGTTGGGGCTGGAAAGGAAGCAACTGGGAGACCAGGAAGGCGAGAGGGAGCGGATCAGAACCGGGAACGCTGGAGGTTTCCCGGTGCAGGCTGTTTACCAGCCTCTCCTTATCCACCACAGCAGCAGGAAGTCAAACACTCCCCTCCTTCTCCTTCTATTTGCTCTCACCTGCTGCAAATTGCCACCCGTGGTCCAAGGTTCTGGCTAGCAGTGCAGGAGAGGCGGCTGCTGCCCCAGCTCCATCCCAGCCCCAAGGTTAGGAAATCTCCCATCCAGCTGCCCCGACAGTTATCAGTCAATGGCATCGACCCAGGGCAGACTGCCCAGCCCCGTTTCCAAGCTGTGAGACAGAGATAGCCTTATCTCTGCAGGTCGGGACCTTTCACAACCTCTCCTCAAGCCACCATCGTGCCCCTTTGGCACAGATCGGATCTCAACCAGGCTCCCTCTGAGCTGGGTGCTGGTGACAGACAATTGGGTGCTTTGCCTCCCTGCAGCATCTTGCCCCTATGAGATCCTCCTCCTGTGGTGATGAGGGGGGCCTGCTGGGACCATCACAAGTGGGGATGGGGTCCCAATGAGGCGGTCCCCTTCCCATCCCCTGCGTACCGCAGCAGCAGGGCTCAGCAGAGCTCCCCTTGCTCTTCCTCTCCTTCTGCCACCCTTTGCTTGCTTTACCTCCCGGATTCACAAGGTGCTGCCCCATCCCATGAGGATCTCACCCCAGAAGCTCAGAGGCACAAGAAACCATTGCTGTTTGCTCCTCCATTCCTGCCCAATGCAAAGGGCAGTGAGGATGCTGCCGAAACCACAGCACAAGGGAACAAGGCAGAGGTTTCAATTCCTTTCCCCAGCGCAGGCCCTGCTCAGCACGATCCCCATGCCAGGAATAACCAGTGGCATAAGAAAACAGGGTGACCTTCTTCTAATCCCCAAAGCCCCTTTAAAACCTGGATCATCTCCTACAGACACAGACGTCGTCCCGCTGGGCAGCTAAGGCAGGTCAGGGCATCCTATCCTGCAAGAGCAGCTCAGCTCCACCCTAACCCTAACCCTAACCCTAACCCTTCCATGCAAGACCACCCTGACCCTCACCGAAGAAGAGCCATGGCCACCTTCATGCCCAAGGCTTCCCAACCCCATGGCCCTGGTTCATTACTCCAGGTCCCCCCCACTGCACCCAAGCACACCTCAACCTGCAGCAAAGATTGAGCAAGACAAGAGAATTCAGTCTGCATCCCCGGAGCACGAGCATCCTTCATCCCTCTCTGTTGTTTGACCTCTATTTAAGATCACTGACAGTCCCAAACAAACACACGCACGGGGTTAAGAGCTGGGACTGGGATTTCTGGACAGCTTCCATCCTAAATAATAGCGTTTCCCTGAGGAAATCTGAATAAACTGAATGGAGGAGGCACGGATTTGAGTCTGGGCGCGCTCAGAGCCGAGGCCAGCGCACACAGGGCACCACAGTTCGTTAAAGAACTGGATCATTGGAGCGTGCTCGTAGGTGCAATGAGTTTGAAGGGATTTTTGGAACTCGACCCGAGCAATTCCTGGCTCAGGGCTGTCTCCAAAGGCTTGGCTAATTCCTATGCCCAGCATCCGCTGCTGGAGAAGTGTCTGGTATTGCCCTTCCCTGCTGCAAGGCCGCTGTTGGGCAAGCTCCATCCGCCCCAAGGCTGAAGAAACCTCAAGGTGCCCAATTTTTGCCACCAGCTGGAAGAGGGAAGAGCTGAGTATCCAAAAAAAGAGCTTAAACTAACCCAAAAAGAGCTTGAACTAACCCAAAAAGAGCTTAAACTAATCCAAAAAGAGCTTAAACTAACCCAAAAAGAGCTTGAACTAACCCAAAAGCCAGTTTTGCTTTCACAGTGATGGTAACTTCCTGCTCCAGCACCGGCACTGCAGCTGGAGGATGCTCTTTTCCCTGAAGCCTCCCTTTAATCAGGACTAGCCCCTAAGGGGCCGGTGTTAAGCTGGGAATAACTTCGTTCTGACTCAATGCCACTCTCTATGGAGAAAAGAGTTAACTCCTCATCATATGTTTGCTGATGGTCCCATCAGCGCTGGATAAACCCACCCCAACAGACCTATCCTGTATTGCTGCCCCCCCTGCACCACGCACAGGCAGCAGAATGGCTCGGAAGCAGGGAGGATGAAGGATGCTCTTCCCCTGGCAGGGCTAGCGGGGACCCTTTGCCCCATTGCTCAGTGGGGATATGGGGCAGGATTGCTCTTAGTGATGGAAACGACAGCGTGACAGCAGCTTCCTGCAAAGCACAACCATTTCCTGCCCGGCAAATGGCAGTGGGGCAAGGGGAAGGACTCGGGGTGGTTCATCCTCATGCAATAAGGTTTTGGCTGCATCTTCCCCGTTGATGACCCCAGGCTCTGGAAACGGGAAGAGGCTCATCTTTAGCTTTAGTTTTGCTCTGCATCTCCCTGAAACCACGTGTTTGGTGAGAAACAGACCCGCAGCAAACGTTTCCGGTCCCCTCTTATCTCCCCGCTGCAGTTTTGGGCTGAATGTGCTTGATTTCAGCAGCGTCTGGGGGAAAAGCATAACGCTGGGAGGGGCCGGCTGTGTCCTGGGCCAGATTCTTTTCCTTTCTGGGAACAAAGTCAAGTATTTGTTGTGTATAAGAACAAGAGGGAGATGTTCAAGCGCGGGGAGGGCTCAAACACTCCGAACCCACCACGTGCACAAGCAACCCCTTCTCCAGGGCAATCTCTGCCTGAAATCATTTTCCCTTTAAACTCCTTCCCTCCCTATCCCAGTTTTTCACTTAAAACAAGCTGCTTTCCTGAAAACCACTTTGTTTTCCCACACCACCAGCTCCCTCCCTGCTCCTTTCATAGGGGGATGCTTCGCAGCCGCGCTCCCATCCCGCCCGGGATACGATGGATTCAGGGACACCGAGGTGAATCCGGGAACGCATCCAGCACACGGAGTGTTTGATGTCCTGGCTCGGGACTGTAATCCAGCACCCCGCAGCTTTATTGTCGGCAGCAGGGGATGGAACCTGTGCCACGTCCTCAGCCCCTGCGCTCCCCGTGTCGCCGGTACCCAACCCCGGGCTGACTCAGTGCTGGGAACCGGCTCGTCCCCTTCCCCACCTCCAGTGACACAGGACTGATGCTGGGCTGCATCCCTGACCCCACGGCAGCTCCCACCCCACGTCCTTGGCTGCTCTTGAGGGCTCTTGCAGGCAGTGAAGCCCCACGTGCCCTCCCCGCCGTAGCCAAGCCTCTGATGACACAGGCCCGGAGTCATCTTGAACCCAAGTGAGTCAGATGGTTTCCTGCTCAGCCGGTTCCTCCCCGTCCTCACAGCACATGAACCCCACGCTGGAGGTGGAGCCCAGCACCCATAGTGAAGAAGTCACCCAGGAGCCCATCCCGGGCTGAACCCGCAGCACCCTGATAATGCCGGGTTCACCAGGAAAGCATCCCCGTGTCCAGCTCAGGAGCTGGAGACATCAAACTGCTCCCAACAGCCCTGAGCAGGCTTTGGGACACTGCCCTAAACCCAGATCTCCGGAGCAGATGCGAGGCAGCATCTCCCCTTTGGGTGCTGTTTGATCACAAACACTGACACCAAGACCTCAACACCGGGAGCATCCCACCGCGCTTAGGGAAACCCAGGTCCCCGCAGCAGCTCAGCCGTGCGAGGAGATGGGGATGTGGGAATGCTCCCCATAGGGGCTACGGGTGGGAAAGGCCGTCCTGCTGCTGACCTTGGCAGGCCCTAGAGAAGCTGTTCAGTTGGTTTCCAGGAATCAGCACTCAGGCGTCACTCCCACAGCCGCAGAGGAGCCGGGGAGGAAAGAGCGAGACAAAACCAACCCCCCCCAGCAAAGGAATGGGATGAAAAAGAGAGGAAAACCTGCCTGGGAACAGCCTCAAACGCAGGAAAATCAACCCCATCGCCCATTCCTCCTCCGTTTGAAGGAGGAATTGCTGCCAGCCCGGTTATTGAGGCCTCGCACGGAGAGGCTGAGGTTTAGGGATCGGGAGACACAGGGTGAGCCGGCACATCCCAATGGAACACGGGTCATCCGCGGCAAGCTTCCAAGCTGGGATCTCAGGAGGATGCTGATCCCATGGGGGTGGCACGATCCCATGGGGGGGGGATAAGGGAGGCCTGCAACCCACGGGGCAAAGCGAGGGTGGGGATGCGGGTGGCATCCCCCAGTGTGGGCAGTGGAGCAGGCAGAGCCGCTCCATGTTAACAGGGAAGGAAATCCCCTTTGGGAGCTATTTTGAATGGACACAAATCACAGCTCCTAGAAAGGGCACTTTCTCCCCATGGCCGAGCTCCTTTTCTGCCCAATCTACAGCAAAAAGATGCACGATTCAAGCACACATCACCCCAAAACCTCTTCCCAAGTGGCCTCAAACTGGGGGTAAAACCTGATACAACCCGAAATCACTGCTTGCCAGGGATTCCACCCCTGCATATCCCTGTGGGGGGGATTTATAAGCCAGGAATCATTTATGGAAGCATCCAGCTCGGAAAACCATCTGCTTCCCCCCTTTCTCCTCAGTTCCTGGGAGCGAAGCCGAGCTCTCGCTGGAGGCCAACCCCGGCTTTGCCTTCGCAGGAGGATTCAGAGGCATCTGGTTATAAATAACCCAGTGAAATCCAGCGGTGGAGGGCAGAGCCGTCTCTCCCACAGCTTTTCCCTCCCCACACTCACAATCTCAGCAACCCTTTCGGTTTGGCCTTTGGAGCCCGGAGCAAAACGAAGCCGGTTCCCGAGGCTTCACACGCCCTTCTCCCAATGGATAACGAAGGCGAATTATCCTAAACCAAAGCCTTCCCTCTCCCTTATTCCCAGCTCCCGATAAGGAACTCGTCAGCTGCCCCGAGCCCGAGCCCAGCCGCTGGCCTATTTCTGCCACCAGGTTACACAACCCCTTCCCGAAGCTTTGGCTGTTGCACAATCCCGGGACACTTGCGAGCGGAGGGAGAAGCCGAGCCCGTATTTCCTTACGGATTGCTTTGCATTGGGAAGTTATTTCTATGCACTTTGTTTGGGGTTCTTTTTTTCCGTGTTCTCTCCCGTTTTACTTCCTATTTAACGCAGGCCAGCGTGGGGGGGGGGTGGTTGTGTTTCAGCGAGCCGGGGCTCTCCATGCATTTCGGGTTTGGTTTCAGGGCACTTTTAAAGGGTGCATTTGCACATCCCAACCATCTCACACCCGGACACTGCAACCGCGGGAACAGGAATCACTGCACAGCCTCTGACATATCCTCAGATGCCCCAAACGCTGCCGGGAGGAGCCTGAGCTTCCACACGCTCCTGCAGTGTTGTTTCCTTTCCTAGGACTGCTCCTGGTCGAGCGCAGCCCAGCCGCATCCCACCGGGCACAGGAGAGCACAGACCAAGCGCCTGAACTCTGGAATCATTGGCGACGAAGGCTCCGTGCATCCCAACGGGACGCTCGGACCTGCGTTTGCGGTCCCCGAGCAGGCTCAGGGCGTTCAGGAACCACACATTAAGGGGATGCTTCCCATCTCCATCAGTGCAAGGGATGGGGGGACCCACACGCACAGAGCCTGGGCTGCCCCATAGGGAACACGGGACGGGGGGGGGGTCCCGAATCCCTCGGGAATGGGGTGGACACACGGATACATCCCCCCCCCCCCCTCCATCCTCCTCCTCCTCCCCTGCTCGGCACCGCCGGCCCGCGGGGGGCGCCCGGACACGCGGGGTCCCGCCGCCGCCCGCCCCGGCACGTACCGCACGGCGGCCCCGGCAGGGCTGCACCGGGGCCCGGGGGCCACAGCGGCGCCTCCTGCTCCCTCCCCCACGTTCCCTCTTTTCCTGGTTTTTAAACTCCTTTCCCGGTTTTTTCGAGTTTTCCTTTTTTTTTTGAGGGGGGAGGGGGGGTGGTCACCGTTTTCCCTTTTTTTTTCTTTTTCCCCTTTTTCCTTCCCCCCCTTTTCCTTTTACTTTCTTTTTTCCCTTTTTCCTTTTTTCTCCTTTTTCCTTTTCCCCTTTTTCCTTTTTGTCATTTCTTCTCCTTTTTCCTTTTCTTTTTTCCCTCTTTCCTTTTTTCCCTCTTTCCTTTTTGTCTTCTTTTTTCCCTTTTTCCTTTTTTCTCCTTTTTTTCTCCTTTCCCCCTTTTTCTCCTTTTTTCTCCTTTCCCCCTTTTTCTCCTTTTCCCTTTTCTTTTTTCCCTCTTTCCTTTTTTTTTCTTTTTTCCCTTTTTTGCCCCTTTTTTCTCCTTTTTTTCCCTTTTTTCTCCTTTTTTCCTTTTCCTTTTTCCCTTTCTCCCTTTTTCTCCTTTTCCTTTTTATTTTCCCATCTTTCCTTTTTTCCCTTTTTCCCTTTTTTCTCCTTTTTTTCCCTTTTTCCTCCTTTTTTTCCCTTTTTCTTCCTTTTCCCCTTTTTCTTCCTTTTCCCCTTTTTCTCCTCTTTCTTTTCCGCCCTTTCCCCTTTTCCCTTCCTTTTCCCCTTTTTACCTCTCTCCTCCCTCCATTTTCCCCCCATTTTCCCCCATTTTCCCCCCATTTTCCCCCCATTTCCCCCTTTCCCCCCCTTCTCCCTCTCCCCCCTCACCTTCTGCGCCTGGTCATGGTTGAGCTCGGTGAAGAAGTACGCGAGGAGTTGGGAGGCGATCATGGCGCGGGAGCGGGGCAGCGCGCGCCGCGGGGCTCCCGCGACAATGTGGCTCATTGAGGAGGTTCCCCCCGGCCCACGAGTGACGTGGCGGCGGGGCGGCTCCTGATTGGCTGAGCCGCGAGGGTGTGTGGATGTGTGTGAGAGGGGCGGGGCTTGGGGGGGGGGGGGGGGGTGTCGTGGGGGGGGGCAATGGGGGTGAATGGGAGCGCAAGGGGGGGGTGGAGGGGGGCATTGGGGTGAAAGGGGGGGTATTTGGGGGTACGGGGGTGGGCATTGGGGGGCTGTGGGTACAGTGGGGGTGCATTGGGGGTGCACTGAGGGACTGGGGGTGCACTGGGGGGCACATTGGGGTACACAAGGGGGGTATGCACTGGGGAGCTGTGGGTACAGTGGGGGTGCATTGGGGGTGCATTGGGTGCACTGAGGGACTGGGGGTGCACTGGGGGGCACATTGGGGTGCATAAGGGGGGTATGCATTGGGGAGCTGTGGGTACAGTGGGGGTGCATTGGGGGTGCACTGAGGGACTGGGGGGCACATTGGGGTGCATAAAGGGGGTATGCATTGGGGGGCTGTGAGTACACTGGGGGTGCATTGGGGTACACAAGGGGGGTATGCGCTGGGGAGCTGTGGGTACAGTGGAGGTGCATTGGGGGTGCATTGGGTGCACTGAGGGACTGGGGGTGCACTGGGGGGCACATTGGGGTACACAAGGGGGTATGCATGGGGAGCTGTGAGTACACTGGGGGTGCATTGGGTGCACTGGGAGGGCACTGGGGTGCTACAGGTACACTGGGGACACATTGGGGTTGCATTGGGTGCACTGGGGTGCTACAGGTACACTGGGGATACATTGGGATTGCATTGGGTGCACTGGGGTGCTGTAGGTACACTGCGGGGCACATTGGGGTTGCATTGGGTGCACTGGGGTGCTATAGATACACTGGGGACACATTGGGGTTGCATTGGGTGCACTGGGGTGCTATAGGTACACTGCAGGGCACACTGGGATTGCATTGGGTGCCCTGGGATGCTGTAGGTGCACTGGGAACACATTGGGGTTGCATTGGATGCTCTGGGGGGTGCATTGTGATGCACAAGGAAGGTATGCATTGGGGGTGCACTGTGGGTGCATTGGGGTGCACGGGGAGGCTGAAGGTGCTTTGGGGGTGCATTGTGGGGCTGGAAGGGTGTGTGCATAGGGGGTGCACCAAAGGTGTACTCTGTGGGGTGCATTAGAGTGCTCTGGGGGGTGTGTGCATTGGGGTGCACTAGAAGGTCATTTGGGGGGGCTATAGGTGCACTGGAGGAACTGGGGGTGAACTGGGGTTTGCATTGGGTTGGGGGGGGGTTCATTGGGGGTGCAGTGGGGGTTCTGCACTGGGGAGGGGCCGGTCGTGCATCGGGAGAACATTGGGGTGCAGAGGGGTGATGCCTTGAGGGGTGCACAGGCGATGGTTGCAAGGCCTGGGTGGGGAATAGGGGGACGCACACCCTGAAAGGGGTGTGTGTGTGCACACAGCATCACACGTGTGCACGCGTGTTGCCGTGTGTCAGTAGCATGTACCCGCCATTGCCCAGGCCGCCTGCATGCACGCGGGGCCCGTCACATGCGCCTTAACGTGCGCATCCGTGTGCACCCGTCAGCGCGCATCCATCAGCGCACAGCCCCTGGCGGTCCCTGCGCCAGCACGCGTGGCCTCTGCATCCTGAGCCCAAGAAGCTTCGGGAATCATCTCCCTGCGTTATCCCGGTTAAAGCCGGGAGGGGAAGGTTGGATCCCTCCTTCCTCCATCCCTGCTCCATGCAGGAACGCGTGGCCTCTGCATCCTGACCCCCCGAAGCTTTGGGAATCATCTCCCTGCATTATCCTGGTTAAAACCGGGATGGGAATGTTGGATCCCTCCTTCCTCCATCCCTGCTCCGTGCAGGAACGCGTGGCCTCTGCATCCTGACCCCAAGAAGCTTTGGGAATCATCTCCCTGCGTTATCCCAGTAAAAACCGGGATGGGAAGAATCCCTGCTCCGTGCAGGAACGCGTGGCCTCTGCATCCTGACCCCAAGGAGCTTTGGGAATCATCTCCCTGCGTTATCCCGGTTAAAGCCGGGATGGGAAGGTTGGATCCCTCCTTCCTCCATCCCTGCTCCATGCAGGAACGCGTGGCCTCTGCATCCTGACCCCAAGAAGCTTTGGGAATCATCTCCCTGCGTTATCCCAGTAAAAACCGGGATGGGAAGGTTGGATCCCTCCTTCCTCCATCCCGGCTCCGTGCAGGAACGCGTGGCCTCTGCATCCTGACCCCAAGGAGCTTTGGGAATCATCTCCCTGCGTTATCCCGGTTAAAACCGGGATGGGAAGGTTGGATCCATCCTTCCTCCATCCCTGCTCCGTGCAGGAACTGGCCTTGCATCCACCCCAAGGAGCTTTGGGAATCATCCATGCGTTATCCCGGTTAAAGCCGGGATGGAAGGCGGCTCCATGCAGGAATGGAAGGGTCAAAGCGGAGGAGCCCTACGAGGGCCGTGGCACGTCCTAATCCCGCCTGGTCCTCCCAAAGAGCTCCTGCTGCCCGGATCCTGGCTCCCAGAAGAGCCGGTCCCAGCAGCCCTGGGGCAGGACTTACCCAACCCGTCTGCCTGCTCCCTGCCCCGCTTTCCCAACCAGTTCTGAGCAGCTTCCAGCTCTTCACCTTGCAATGTTCCTATTCTCAGCGGTCATTTACATCATTCTCTTTCCAAGGAATTGAAACTCCATTTCAAAGAGAAAGAAAGGGGGGGGGAACAACCAAAAAGGAGAGGAAGAGAAGCAGAGACGAGACAACCCCATTCCCAGGCTCCCTTTCCCTTGGGTGATCCAGTCCTGCTGGACCCGGCCCATCCAGCCCCGGTTTGTCCCAGGTTTTAGCGCGAGCCCCGTATCGGATGCTCTTTAATTCCCCCTCTCCTCCTGCCTTTTTTATTCCTTGCTAAATACCCAAATTCCCAGCGGTTAAGACGAAACTAAAGCAGGATTTAGCCTAAAAATATCCGGGCACATCTGCCCACCTTCCCCATCTGCTTGGATGAAGGAAGGGATTGTATGCGCAGAATGAGGGGTCTGTCTGGTCCTTCTGTCCCGTTTGGGAGCTCGGTTCACACCAGGTTATTTAGGGAGGGATATTCCTTAAGGCTCGGTGTGCTTGCTGGATAACCCCTTAGTCAAGGAGCAGGTCTCAGTGCATGGGTTTGAGATGCTTTTTGACTGCAGAATGAGCTTTTACAACCTGTTTCCTAACGCCTTTCGAGCAAGAAACCTCAACATCTGCATGTTTCCAGGCCATCCCTCCCAGCTGCTTCCTGGCTTTTGCATGGACTTGTCCGAATCTATCGGCATTTGGTGCCGCGTTCCTTAGCAGGAGGAAATGGGCTGATTGCAGGCATTGAAGTTACAACCGGCTCTCATTTCTCTAATGGGATCCTTTCAAGGCCAATGACTGCGGTAATGACAACGTCGGAGCTTGAAAGGAAGGGCCGTGCCCAGCGGCCGGAGCAGGGATGCAGCATCCCGGAGCCCCGGGAACGGCTGCGGATGCCATCACCCACAAGGAGCACCGACATGACCCATAGGCAAAGCGCCATTAAGGGTGCACAAGGGGTTAATACCCCCCCTTTTTATATGGGGAAACCATGGGATGGGGATGGAGGGGTTGGGAAGCAACCCCAGCGCAGGGATCTTTGGAGCTGCTCCAGGAGAGGCATTAATTCATCTTGGATCACCTGCCCCGTGACTCACGGCTCCATCGGTGCTCCGCATAGTTTCCATCAGCGTTTCATTTGACACACACATCCATCCCAAACGATCCCACGGGCAGCAGGGTGACACCGGTGACCATGTATTTACCTCGCCTGCTCACCCAACGCACCGGAAACCTTGAACTGGGCCGGACCCAGCCCTGGCGCAGGGTTGGGAATGGAAAACCGGTCGGAGAGCTTTTCCCTTCCTTCCCCCGGCAGCCGTGGGATGGAGCGCGTGACCTTGGGGCTGAGCTGGGTGAAACAGCCTTTCCCCGGCTCCGCGGCAGGGAATGAGCAGCACCGGTCCCAAAGGGATCCGCAAAGGTGGAAGGAAAAGGGAGGAATGCTCCTTGTGTGTGCTGGGGGGGGGGTGTGTGTGTCTGTGCATCCGACTGCTGCTCCCATGGGGATGCCAGGAGAAGCTCCCCATGACCCAGCCCGGAACCCCCCCATGTGCTGGGCTGCACCCCCAGAGCGCGAGCAGCAGCTCAGGGAGGGGATCCTGCCCCTCTGCTCCCATGAGACCCCCCCTGTGTGCACGGTGCTCAGCATAAGGACATGGAGCTGTTGGAGCAGGTCCAGAGGAGGCCACGAGGATGCTCAGGGGCTGGAGCAGGTCCTGTATGGAGCCAGGCTGAGAACATTGGGGCTGGAGAAGAGAAGCTGCTTGGAGACCTCAGAGCAGCTTCCAGTGTCTGAAGGGGGCTACAAGGATACAGGAGAGGCACTCTTCATCAGGGACTGTAGGGATAGGACAAGGGGTGATGGGTTCAGACTGAAGCAGGGGAAGATCAGGTTGGAGATAAGGAAGAAGTGATTTATGTGAGGGTGCTGAGGCGCTGGCACAGGGTGCCCAGAGAAGCTGTGGCTGCCCCATCCCTGGCAGTGCTCAAGGCCAGGTTGGACACAGGGGCTTGGAGCAAGCTGCTCTAGTGGAAGGGGTCCCTGCCCGTGACAGGGGTTGGAGCTGGGTGAGCTTTAAGGTCCCTTCCAACCCAAACCAGGCTGGGTTCCATGATTCTATGATGCTTATAACCTTGGGGTTGACTCCCAAGCCATCCATCCCACAACATCCACCTGCATCCCAAGTCCATCCTCCCCTGAGCATCCAGCGATCCCTAAAACAGCCAGAGGAATTCCTTATGGATCAAGCAGGGACCAGCAAACCAGATGCCTCCTGCCGCACACAACCAGGGTAATCTCTGTCATACGGCCAGAAAAGGGGAGATTAAATCAGATCAGATGTACCTGCCTAATTTTAGCTCCCTCACATGCTTCGGGCGTGCTGCTCCTGCTCTTCCCTTGCTCCTCTCCAAGCCATGGGGCCACTAGGTAGGACAGGAGGAAACCAGACTGGCTTTGGCTGGGAAATGGTACCCAGCGGTGTGGTGTGCACTGGAGGTGGCGATGCTCCCCCTGCACTGGTGGTGGCCACCCTCAGCCTCTGGAGCATCACCTTTCCAAGCCCTGGGAATGCCTCCCTACCCATCCAGCCTGCCCCCATTCACACTGAGCTCCTGCTGCTGCTTTCCCCTCCACCTCCTGCTGAATTCCTGCAACGTGACACGGACATTTGCTGTCCATTGCCTGCCCTGACCTCCCTCATGCCAGCCCTAAGCCCTTGTCTTGTCCTGCTGCCAGCTCCATCAAACGTCTCCTGATCCAAGGTGACATCTGACTCCTCATGGGACCAGCCTTGGGGCAGCGCTGCGATGCAGCAGGGACAGAAGACATCTGAGCCCTGCGCTCATCATGAGCTGCACCATCCCCAGCATCCCAGCCAGGTCCCCACGGCCTGGAAGGGGATGGGGAGGAAGGACACAGTCCCTTAAAGCTATCATAGGCAAAGTGAGGTGTCCCCATGCCCATGGCAGGGGGGTTGGAACTGGATGACCTTAAGGTCCTTTCCAGCCCTAACTAGTCCATGATTCTATGACCACCCCACATCCCAAAGGGGGTCCTGGTGCTGGTGAGGGCTGTGCTGGGCATCACACAAGCCTGACAGAGCTGGGAGGTCAAAAGTCGCTGTGAGGGCACAGGACCCTGAGTCACAGCATCCATCCCGGGATGAGTAAGTCCCGCGAGTGGCACTTTCCCAATCCCAGCGGAAGGAGGAGGTTTCTCCAGCATCCCCAAGGCGCTTTCCCAAAGGAGCAGAGCTGGGTCACAGCCACATCCCTGGTGTGGGGCGAGCGCACGTCCCCAGGGCCAGCACCCGGAGCTGGGGCATGAGGGTGAGCAGCAGCAGGCAGGGAGGTGCTCAGTGCCAAGGGCTTTTCCTTCACCTCCTCCATGGGATCCCTGGTGCTTCCTCATGGATCAACGGGTGGGAGCAAGCCCAGGGGTTCTATGGTCCATGTGGATGCTGTTTCTGTTTCTGATCCAAGGAGTTTGGGTGTCTAAAGGGATGATCTTAAAGGTCTTTTCCAACCGAGTTGATCCTATGCTTCCAAGTGTCCCCTGGTTTTCCTGCTGCTGCACCAGATTCCCAGAGCTGGATCTCAGGGATCCCATCCTGGAGCATGATGGCAGTGGGATAACACTGCCATTACCCCACAATAACCCTGCGCCATGGCCGCATCCAGCCCAGGCTTGGCACGGGGTCAGTCCCCAAGCCCTGGCTTGCATAAGGTGGGAATGTGGGAAGTCTCTGGCTCTGTCGGGATGCTGGAAGCAGCAGCCTGGAGCAGGTTGGAGGCTCAGGGGAAGGCGGTGGAGCAGCGTCCGTGTCACCATGGCAAATCCATGTGCGCATGGATGCGCCTCCCCGCTCATCCTTGGTGTTTGGATGCGGCTCTTAAAACCCAGGTTGATTTGGGCACTCACCTCCTGCCCGTTCCAAAAGCCCATCCCAAGCACTAATGGTGGGATTAACACCCCACTGACCCCTCAAACCCAGAGCAATTCCTAACCCGGATCATGGCCAGCTCTCCCCAGGATGCAGGAGCAGAACCGGGCTCTCCCCTGGACCATTGCTCACAAGCAGCATCTCGCATCCCTCCCTGCAGGGAGGACCACATCCCAAAGCAGGAAACCACCCCCAATATTACATCCTGCCTTACTTCAACATCAGTCAGGGCCAGAGAATTGGGAAACAGCTCTCCAACACCCTTCCATGGATTATTCCATGCAGCCATCCCGTTATCCCCCTCCCCACAGTTACTCCCCTTCCGATGAGTGGCAGCAGGATGAACTGGCCTCGCATCCCTTCACGCTCCACAGCCAGATAGAAGGAGTAAAACCACCCCAAAATCCCAAATCCAGGGAGAAGATCCCCTTACCTGGGTGAAGCTCTTGCCATCCATGCCGTCCGCTTCGTGCTCGGGCATCACCCTTGGAGCATCCGAGATGGTTTGCTGGGACTGGGAGAGTTTTATCATCTCTGATCCCTGCGGAGGAAGGTCCCTGCCTGCCATTGGCTGGGCTCTGGGGATAAGTATGGGATTTTAGCAGCACCCATGTAATCCCGGAGCTGTGGGATGAGCACAACGGAGCTGCCTGGGGTGTGCTGCCGATGGGGCTGGGTACCCACATTGCACAGTGTCACCATCACCCCTCATGGAGCATCCCTTTGCATGGCAGGCAACAGCCGCCGGACCAGGGTGACCCCCACAGTGTGCAGGCAGTTTTAGTGATGAATCCCCTCTCCTTTTTCCTAGGCTTGGGAAATAAATGAGGAAATCACCACTGGGATGGATGTGTGTGCAAAGGGATGCTCGGGAGCTCCAAGCTGTGCTTGTGCATCCCCACCCCTGGTAACGCACACGGGTAGATAGCATGCGTGTGCACGTGGTGCATGTGTGCATGAGGCAGGAACATGTGGCTGCACACATGGCTCTTACCCGGCTTAACTGGGATCTGCTTATACAGAGGTGGCTCCTCTGCTTATACAGAGCTTCGGGAGCCCTTTAGAACCCCCAAACACCCTAATGGGGGGTAAAACCTATGGGGAAGAGCTGCAGTGGGAGCGGGGAGCCCCGTGGCTTTGCCCCTGTGTGCCCATGGGCATGTGAGGGCCCTCTCCCCACTGCCCAGCAAAGAGGTTTAAGGCTGATGCACTTATTCCTTGTGTCCAGGGCAGATTATCCGGCTGGCGGGGCCGGAGCGCTGGCACGGAGCCCCGGAGCCCTTATCTGGGGCAGGCAGGGCAGGAGAGCTATGGGGAAGGAGGGGGGGCAGAGCTGCAGCCCCACGGTGCCCTATGGCAGGTGGCTGGGCCGTGATGGGGCTCCAGAGAAGGGACAGGGATTGGGTTAGGGGGCAGCAGCATCCCCCCCACCCAGGGCTTGGGCACCTCCTGCATGTGCTGAAGGTTCAACCCAGCCCTAAATCGCAGTCTGGCCTCTGGGTTCAGCACCTTCCCTTCGCAAAGGGAGAGCCCCAGCTTCAGCCCTGTCCCCATCCTGCTCCCTGTCCCATCCCTGTCCTCATCCTGCCCCCTATCCCATCCCTGTCCTCATCCTGCTCCCTATCCTCATCCTGCTCCCTATCCCATCCTTGTCCTCATCCTGCTCCCTATCCTCATCCTGCTCCCTACCCCATCCCATCCCTATCCTCATCCTGCTCCCTGTCTCAGTCTTATCTTCATTCCCATCCCATCCCATCCCTGTCTGCACCCTGGTCCTTGTCCCAGTCCCATTCCCATCCCCATCCCCCTCCCACCCCCATCCCTGTCTCAATCCCATTCTCCTCCCTGTCCCTATCCCTTACTCCACCCATAGCCCCATCCTGGTCCTTGTCCCAATCCCATTCCCATCCCCATCAAATCCTTGTCCCTTTCCTCATCCCCATCCCTGCCACCACCTCTGTCTTGGTCCCCGTCCTAGTCTCATCCTCATCCCATCCCACCCTTATCCCATCCCCATCCCTTTCCCAGCCGCATCCCTATCCCTGTCCCCATCTCACCCCTATCCCACGGCTGACAGGGACAGCCCAGGACAATCCAGCCTCCGATGGAGCCAGGAGCCGCTCCGCTCCCACCATGCGTTTGGCAGCACCTTCAGCCAACAGAAACTTCTTTTACCTCCAAAACCTCCCCTTTAATCTCCCCAAAGATCCCTTTCATCTCCCCAAATCCCTTTGCTGCACAGGGAGAGCTCTGCCCGCTCCAGGCCGGGATCCTCCCTCCGTTGGCTTCTCCGAGCCGGGAAGGACAGAGCCACCTTTGTTCTGTCCCTGCTCCTATTGCTGCAGGAAATGTCACAGGGCCCTTGGCGCCGGCGGCTTTGCCATCCCTCTCCTGGCACGTCCGTGCTGGGAATCTCCGGGATAGGGAGAAGAAAGGGACCCACAAGCGCTGGGCGATGGGAGATGCGCTGGGGAGATGGGGGTCAGGGGCATCGCTGCGTGTCCCCACATCAGGGCTTTAACTGGGATGGATGCGGAGCCAAGCCAGGCTTGCTCCATCTCCCACCATCGTGGGGTCAATGGGATGCTGATCCTCACCCTCAGCCATTCCCAGCCTCCCAAAATCCTCCTTGCAGCGGGCACCGGATAAACCCCGTCATTGTCCCCCCCTGCCTCATGTATAATTCAGCACATGGCAAGGGCAAGACCTGCCCTTTGCAGTGAGGGACCCCCCCTTGGGGACCTCAGTGGGAGGCCGGGGACCGTTCCCAACACAGCTTTATAAAGAGGCGATGGAGGAGCAGCCGGCTGGGATGGGAGCAGGTGATTCCCCATGGGATACCCCCTGGTGGCAGGTGAAGAGGTGGTTTTATGGCTTTAATAGTGGGATAAAAGCTCTTAAGGACGCCTCGCTGGTTGTATGGCATTTCCCTGTGCTGGGAACCCATTGGAAGTGGGATGCGCGGTCCAGCCCGGAGACTGGGATCAGTGCAGCCCAGTGAGGAATCCCAGCCTCAAACAATGCCTGGGTGCATTCCTCTTGGAGAGAGGGTGTCTTGGGACACGTTGGAACAGTGGTGGAATGACTGTCCCTGGAAGTGATCACACACCACGTCTATGAGGCCCTGAGTGCCATGGGTTAGTGATGGCAGCGCTTGGGAATGCTTGGGCTTGATGAGCTTAAAGCTCTTTTCCAACCTGATTCCATGATTCTATGCCAGCAATCGGAGGAGGAGGGAGAGCTGCAACCCCTGCCCTTGCTCTGCCGCAGCCAGAGGTGAAGCCACCGCTCCCTCAAGCTGCTCCAAGGGCTTTCTAAGGCTCCCCCCATGGATGGCCGGGAGCCAGGCAGCAGCACATCACGGAGCCGGCACGAGGCCGGCAGGGACCGGCTGCATCCGCGACGCCTGGGGCTGAGCCAGCAAAGATTGGGCTTAATCACATGTTAACCTCAGCCCCATGCCAGGATCCATCCCTCTTCCCTGACCTCCCTGGCTCCGGTAACCAGAAACCACCAGGGAATTTTTCCAGTCTCATGATAACAGCAAACGTCACATCCCAAAGGAGCACAGGCGCTGCCAGCTGGGTGGGATGGGGTGAAGCCAATGGGATGGAGCTTCTGGGGGCATCCTGGGGACAGCAACCGGTGCCAGGGGTTTGGGATCCAAACCCGGATTTCATTTCGGAGCGGGGAAAAGGAAAGGGATAACTGGACCTAAAGAGCTGGGAAACAGCCACAGCCTTTAGCATTCCCCATGGGAAAGGCATCCCCAGGCTGCTGTTTCCTAGGAGCTCAAGCCTGGATGCTTCCCCAAGCACCACTGACCACGGTGAGGGGGACATTGGGATGAATCCCCTAAAAGTCCTCAGATACCCAAAGCATGGGTTGGATGGGGTGACTCGGAAAGAGGAGCTCTGGGACACGCGGGGCCTTCCATTCACTTCTGCTTTCCCTGGCTCACGCTGGCTCCAGGAGGCTGCTGCTCTATTTAGGGAGCTGTGTCCCAGCCCAGCAGCAGCAGAAATAGGGGAGGGGAAATGAAAATGAACCCTGGTTGGCTTCAGAGCATCCTCATCTGCTGCACATGGGAGCAGGGGCTGATCAATCAGAGCCCTAAGAGCTGAGACCTGGAATAAACCATGGCCCCTCATAACAACTGCGACCCCTAAAAGACAAGATCCCCCCAAAACAATGGTCATAATAGCCATGACCCCTAATAACTGGACCCCCAAAACCATGGTCCCTAATACCAATGACTCCGAATAACTACAATCCCCAAAACCATGGTCCTAATAACCACAACCCCTAATAACTGGGACCCCCAGAACCGTGGTCCCTAATACCAGTGACTCCTAATAACAGGGACCCTCAAAACCATGGTCCCTAATAGCCACAACCCCTAATAACTGGGACCCCTAAAACCATGGTCATAATAGCCATGACCCCTAATAAATGGGATCCCCAAAATCTTGGTCTTAATAGCCATGACCCCTAATAAATGGGGACCCCAGAACCATGGTCCCTAATAACCATGACAACTAATAACTGAGACCCCAAGAACAGGGTCCCTAATAGCCATGACCCCTAATAACTGGGACCCCATAAACATAGTCCCTAATAACCTAATAACCCAATAACCCAATAACCCTGACCCCTAATAACCCTGCCCCCCCAAAAGACATGGCCTTTAATAACCCCAATCCCTAATAACCCTGACCATAGCCATAGCCCCTAATGAGTGTGACCCCTAATAACCATGACCCCTAATAAATACAATCCCTAATAACCCCAACCCCTAATGATGCTGCCCCCAGGCCTTCTGGCTTCCCAGTGGGGTGAGATTCCCGGTTGCACAAGCATCCCCCAAACCCCTCATCACCCTCTTCCATGCTTCCCATTTTCCCTTTGAGTTGTCATCTACAAACACCCAGTTTTCCCAGCTATAAAACAAGGGGCAAGGAGCACATCCCGGCTGCTGGGAGGTGGGAATTTTGCAGCCCCAATTCCCCCTTGGATACTTCCACCTTTGGTTTTGGGGTGGTTCTAAACCCACCTCCCCTCGGATTAATCCGTAAGCTCCACTCCTCCGATGAGGGCAGTAATAATGGGATTATCCCGATCTGGCTGCGGGACAGGGAAGCTCATTATGGAGCATTAAAGAGGGGAAAATTGGGATTTCTGAGGTCTAATAAAAGCTCATTTCCTTCCGGGCATCTCCCAGGCTCATTTTGGGCTCATTTGTGGGGTTTTTCGCAGTTTGCCAGGATCTGGGAATGCTTTTCAGCCCGTTCAGGTTTGGGGAAACTGAGGCCCAGCGGCCACAGCGCTGCATGGGGACCAGTTCCATGTCCCTCAATGCACCCCATAGGGCAGCCCAGGACTCGGTGGGTAAAGTGGGGTGAGGCACTTTGGGGGGGCTTTTCCCTATGAAAACACGGGAAAGGAGGATGGGGAGGGGGAAAACACCCCAATGAAGGCCTTGGGTTGAGGATCCCCCCCCAGTGACTGACCCAGCGTCACCGAGGGCCTCAGTTTTGATGGGAAAAGGGGAATTTGCCCCTTTTTCCAGCAGCCCTTTGGGTTCCAGCATCGCGAGGACCAACAGTGCCACCTACCGAAACAGCCCTCGCCGCTCCTGAGCCCTCATCGCACCCTTTTCCCCATCCCAAAGCGCATTCCCACGTTCTTAGGGACACAAACCCCCCCAACCCATCCCCTGTTTGTCCCTATGGGGCAATGGCAACTGCCCATCCCCATCACATCAAGCCTTGTCCCTGTAGGGTTCCCATTTATACTCCTGGGCCTGTTTTAGGTCCCTTTTAGGGCTTGGAAAGTTCCGTTTGAACCCAAACCATTCCATGACCAAGTCTTTGTGGCCACTGAGTCCCACACGTTCTTAGGGACACAAGAACCCTCATCCCAACCCCTGTTTGTCCCTATGGGGCAATGCCAGCTGCCCATCCCCATCACATCAAGCCTTGTCCCTATAGGGCTCCCATTTATACTCCTGGGCCTGTTTTAGGTCACTTTAGGGCTTGGAAAGCTCCGTTTGAACCCAAACCATTCCATGACCAAGTCTTTGTGCCCACTGAGTCCTACATGTTCTTAGGGACACAAAACCCCCCGCAGTCCAACCCCTGTTTGTCCCTATGGGGCAATGCCAGCTGCCCATCCCCATCGCATCAAGCCTTGTCCCTATTTGTCTCCCCTTTATACTCCTGGGCCTGTTTTAGGTCCCTTTTAGGGCTTGGAAAGCTCCGTTTGAACCCAAACCATTCCATGACCAAGTCTTTGTGCCCACTGAGTCCCACACGTTCTTAGGGACACAAGAACCCTCATCCCAATCCCTGTTTGGGCAATGCCAGCTGCCCACCCCCATCGCATCAAGCCTTGTCCCTGTAGGGTTCCCCTTTATACTCCTGGGCCTGTTTTAGGTCCCTTTTAGGGCTTGGAAAGCTCCTTTTGAACCCAAACCATTCCATGACCAAGTCTTTGTGGCCACTGATCCCCATCACATCAAGCCTTGTCCCTATAGGGCTCCCATTTATACTCCTGGGCCTGTTTTAGGTCCCTTTTAGGGCTTGGAAAGCTCTGTTTGAACCCAAACCATTCCATGGCCAAGCCTTTGTGCCTACTGAGTCCCACACGTTCTTAGGGGCACAAGAACCCCTGTTTGTCCCTATGGGGCGATGCCAGCTGCCCATCCCCATCACATCAAGCCTTGTCCCTATAGGGCTCCCATTTATACTCCTGGGCCTGTTTTAGGTCACTTTTAGGGCTTGGAAAGCTCCGTTTGAACCCAAACCATTCCACGCCCAAGCCTTTGTGCCCACTGAGAGGGGAAACTGAGGCACACCCAGTCCTGCCCATTAGACCCCAACGAGCCCCACCTGCGGCTCATTGAGTACTTAAGGGCCCCTATAGAAACCTATATAAACCCCTAACCCCAGCTCCGCTCCATTCACGGCTATGGAAGGAGCCGGGGCACAGCCGGCACTGGGGCCCCTGCTGCCCACCCCGGCCCCGGAGGTGCTGGAGCGGGTGCTGAGGGAGCTCCACGGCCCCTTGCCCTGCGCTGCCTCCATCGCCCGCCTGCGGAAGGGGCCGGCCGGGGGGTACGAGCCGGCCGGGGGGGCCGGGGATGCGCTGGAGAGGAGGCAGTTGGCCAATGCCAAGGAGCGGCAGAGGGTGAGGGGGGAGCCCCGGCCCCACACTTGTGGGGGTGATGGGGGGGGCAGCACCCGGGGCAGCGATGGGTGCTTGGGCGGTTGGCATTAGGCTTCTGCTGGGGTCGTGAATAGGGGGAAGTCTTTGGGGGGGGTCTGGTTTAATATGGGGGGTTATATAACATATATTTAATGTTTATTATATTTAATACAGTATTATTATATTAAATATAATATTATTATACTAATATTATTTCTATTAATAATTATAGTATATTAATTTTTAACATATTATATTCAATATAACATTATTATATTAATATCTTAATATATTACTTAATAATATCATGTTACTATATTAATACATTATATTAATATGTTTTTTCTATAATATGGGGGGTTTCATATATTTTCAACCTAAAGGGACCTGGTTTAATCCTTAGGGCCTGGTTAGATCCCAGTTTAATGCTATGGGAGGCCAGGTTTAACCTTGGGAAGTTCTGGCTTGGTTTTAGGGGGGGTCCTGGTTTAATCCTGGGGGTTCCAGTTTAACCCTTACAGAGCCCAGTTTAATCCTGAGGGACTGGGGTTAATCCTAGGAGGACCTGGCTTAATTCTGGGGGGCCTGGTGTGACCCTAAGAGGGTCTGTGTTAATGGGGGGGGGGCTGATTTGATCTTGGAGGACCCAGTTTAATCCTATGGAGGAGCAGGTATCATCCTAGAAGCTTCTGGCTCAAGTTGGGTTGGAGATGGCTTGATCCTAACAGAACCTGGTTTAATCATGGGGGTCCAGGTTAACCCTAAAAGGACCTGGTTTAAATTGGGAAGGAGCTGGTTTGATCCTAGGGGGGGCCTGGTTCTATCTCGGGGTGCCCAGTTTAATCCTGAGTAGAGGCTGGTTTAGTCCTAGGAGGACCTGGCTTCGTTTTAGGGGGGTGATGGTTTAATCCTGGGATACACAGATTCACCATAGGAAGGCCTGGGTTAATCCTGGGGGGCCCAATTCAATCCTGAAGGTGCCCTGTTTAATCCTAGCAGCACATGGCTTAATTCTGGGGGTGCCCATCTTAATCTTAGGAGCACATGGTTTAATTTGGGGGGCCCCAGTTTAATCCTAGCAGCACATGGCTTAATTCTAGGGGTGCCCAATTTAACCCTAGGAGCACATGGCTTAATTCTGGGGTCCCTACCTTAATTCTAAAGGGTCCCAGTTTAACCCCATGGTGCCCAGTTCACCCTTGGGGTCCCCCCCCATGCACCCCAATGGGTTTTCCCTCTCTTTATCCCCCCCTTGCAGATCAAGAACATCAACAGCGGCTTCTCCAAGCTCAAGGCCTTGGTGCCCCTGGTCCCCCGCGACCACAAGCCCAGCAAAGTGGACACCCTCAAGGCAGCCACCGAGTACATCCGGCTGCTGCGGCTGGTGCTGGAGGAAACGGGGGGGCTCAAGGTAAAGGGGGGGTCACCCCAACATCAACCTCCCCTGTTTCAGTCTGAACCCATCACCCCTTGTCTCATCCCTACAGTCCCTGATGAAGAGCCCCTCTCCAGCATCCTTGTAGCCCCCTTCAGACACTGGAAGATGCTCTGGGGGTGCAGCCCCGCACATGGGGGGGTTCTCATTGACTGACACCCCCAATTCCTTGTCCTCAGGCTGCTCTCCATCACTTCTCTGCCCAACCTGCACCTGGGGTTGCTCCAACCAAGGGGCAATCCTTGCCCTTGGTCCTGTTGGCATTGGGCACCCCTCAAGCATGTCAATGTCCCCCTGGATGGCAGAAGGATGGGGGGGGGCACAGCACCCTAATTTCAGTGTTTTCTCCCCCCTTCTCATGCCAACAGGATGCTGATGCCAATCAGGATCTGGGTGATGCCGCTGGGACCAGGCCTGGCACTGTCCCCCTGTATCCATGGGTTGCCCCTGTGCTGCCCCCCAACCCTGGGCTGCTACAGGAGAGTGGGGAGCTGGTGAGTTGGGGGTCAGGGTTGGAGTGATGGGGTTGGGTGCACCCAAGAGGGGGGACAAGATGGGATGGGGACACCCATGAGCCTTGCAGGGAGCTCCCACCCCAGAGCTCAGGCTTTGGGGAGCCTCTGATTTATATCAACACATTATATCTATGTACTTACATATATTTATGCCCCAAAATACTCCAAAATGAGCAAAACCTTGCATTTGGGGGCTTGTTTTTGAAGGTTTTACCAGCCAATCCCTAAAAAACCCTGGAATCTCCAGCAGAGACCCACGGGGGACCTGGTGTGATGCCAAGTTTGATGCTCCAGCACTTCCTTTGGGGGCTGCCTCCTGTCCCACGGCCGGATCCAGCCCCACATCCCATTACACTGCCCCTCAACCTACCTATCCCCAACACGGGGGGGGGGGGCATCACTCCTCAACCACGATGGTGAGGCCAGAGCTGTAATTAATAGCTTTATGTGAATGTAATTAGCAATTAGCAGCTCTGCTTCCCCCCCCTTTATTTAATGGAACTCCCAATTCACCATCTATCTCATAATAAAAGAGGATTTTGGGGGGTGTCCATGCTGCTCCTGTGTGCTTCCCACCACGTTTATTTGCACTCAGTGGGTGTCCCGGGGGGGTTCTGTGGATTCCCCCCCACCTCTATGGGGCGGAGCGTGTTGGCAGAAGGAGCTGGACCTGCGCGGGGGGGGGCCCTTTGTCAGGATGCTCTGAAGAGGAGGAGGAGGATGCTCTGAAGGAGGAGGTGGGTGATGGCAGCATCCTCCCGGCCGCAGCATCCCCATCCATGGGAGGGTTTTGGGGGGGGGGAGCAACAAATCGGGTGACCCCCCCATCTCTTTCCCGTCTTTTATCACCCTCCCTAAGCAGGCTGCATGTAGGTTGGGGGTGCTGCATCTATCCCCCCCCCATTTCCCTGGCCTTTATCCTCTGTGGGCGGTGGGTACCAATCCCCCCCTTTCCCCCCTTCAATCCGCATCCATGGGGGACGCGGTGCTGCATCCAGAACAAGGGAAATTCCCTGTTTTTCATCCTCATCCGCCATCCCTGCGGCTGCCGCAGCGGCGCTGGGTGCGGCGAGGGCGGAGGCGGCCGGGAATGTTGGATGGATGGATGGATGGGGGGTGGGAGCATGGGGGTGTCGTTTATTCCCCCCCCCCCGCTATTCCCAGCACGCAGTGATGCGGGGGGGGCCTTTAGAGACCCCTCTGCTCTTCCTCCTTCCTCTTTGGGGGGGGATTCCTGCTCGGATGCTCAGGATCCTGCCACCCCCTGACGTTCGCCCTTCGGTGGGGACCCTCCCAGGGAATTCAAGCCTGGAAAAGGCTCCCTGCTTCCCTGTGAGCCAGGTGGGTACTGGAGCAGCAAAGCTGGGGCAGGGGGGACACGACGACATGGGGGGCTACGGAGGATATAGGGGGCTATGGAGGATGTGGGGGACTCTGCTTTTGCATTGGGGGAAGCACTGAGCGTTGGGGAGGGGAGGGATGCTCTGTTTGGGGGGGGGGGTCCTGTGGGATTTGGGGGGAGCAGCTCAGGTTTGGACCACCTCTGCACCCCCTATACGGGGGTGTATTTGGGTCTCTTCCCCCCTCATTTTGGTGCAGCAGCACCCCTAAAACACCCCACCGAAGACTTGGTGGCGTTATGGGGGTCACAGCGGCAGGGCTCGGTCCCCGACAGTGGCACAGTGGCATCGATCCCAAGCGCGATCGATGGGGAGCATCCCTCAGGGCGGATGCCGTCGGTGCTGCTCCCATCAGTGCACTGAGCCGCCCGTTCTCAGCCACTGCTTGTTTTGGGGGGGGGGGGGTGGGGTGATTTGAGTGCTTCAGCCCCCCCCCCCCATCATGTCCTGAAGGTGCCAACTCATCACAGGGATGGGTTGTCCCTATGGGGAGGGCGGAGGCCGGATGGGGCTTATCTCCAGCGTGCAGCTTGGGGGTATCCGCGGTGCCTGCTTCCCAATCCGTATCTGCGGAGGGCGCTGGCGCTGACCGTGGCCCCGCGTTCGTGTGCAGGATGAGCTCCGTGGCCAGCCCCGAGCCCCTGCCCGAGCCCCCCGGCCCCGGGTCCCGTTACCTGGAGAGCTTGGCTGAGGAGGACCCCGAGTACCTGCGGGCTCGGAACATGGCAGCGGACCTGCGGCAGGACTTCAACATGATGGAGCAGAAGAAGAGGGTCACCATGATCCTGCAGAGCCCGGTAAGCGGCGGCACCTCCCGGGGTCTGAAACCCGTCCCTCCTTGTCCTCAAACCCCATCCCTCCTGGTCCCCGCATCCTTCGCTCCTGTGCCCCCAAACCCTGCCCCTCCTGTCTCCAGCCTTGATCCTCCTGCCTCTCTCCCTCCTATCTCCCTTTGTCCCCAAATACTATCCCTCCTTGTTCCCAAACTCTGTCCCTCCTTATCTCTAAAATATATCCTTCCTGTCCTTAAATCCCATCACTCCTGTGCTTCAGACCCCATCCCTCCTTGTCCCCAAACCTCATCCCTCCCGTGCCCCCAAACCCCATCCCTCCTGTGCCCCCAAACCCCATCCCTCCTGTCTTCCAAACCCTATTACTCCTTGTCCCCAAATTCCATCCCTCCTGTCCTCAAACCCCATCCCTCCTGTCTTCCAAACCCTATTCCTCGTCCCCAAACTCCATCCCTCCTGTCCTCAAATCCCGTCACTCCTGCGCTCAAAAACCCATTCCTATTTGTTCCCAAATCCCACCCTTCCTGTGTCCAAACCCCGTCCCTCCTTGTCCTCAAACCTCATCCCTCCTGTGCCCCCAAACCCCATCCCTCCTATTTTTCAAACCCTGTTCCTCCTTGTCCCCAAACCCCATCCCTTCTGTGCCCCCAAACCCCCATCCCTCCTGTGCCCTCAAACCCCATCCCTCCTGTCTTCCAAACCCCATCCCTCCTGTACCCCCAAACCCCATCCTTCCTGTGCCCCCAAAACCCATCCCTCCTGTCTTCAAAACCCTATTCCTTCTTGTCCCCAAACTCCATCCCTCCTGTCCTCAAATCCCGTCACTCCTGTGCTCCAAAACCCATTCCTGTTTGTCCCCAAATCCCACCCTTCCTGTGTCCAAACCCCATCCCTCCTTGTCCCCAAATCCTCTCTCTCCTCATCCCCAAACCCCATCCCTCCTGTGTTCCAAGCCCTATTCCTCCTTGTCCCCAAACTCCATCCCTCCTGTCCTCAAACCCCATCCCTCCTTGTCCCCAAATCCTCTCTCTCCTCATCCCCAAACCCCATCCCTCCTGTGTTCCAAGCCCTATTCCTCCTTGTCCCCAAACTCCATCCCTCCTGTCCTCAAGCCCCATCCCTCCTTGTCCCCATATCCTCTCTCTCCTCACCCCCAAACCCCATCCCTCCTGCCCTAACTCTCTCTCCTCACCCCCAAACCCCATCCCTCCTCTCCCAAGCAAATGCCCCTGTCTTGGATGGGGGCACGTCCCCCGCTGCCCGGTGGTGCCAGCACCATGCCCCCAAGCTGGCAATGTCCCTGCCACCGACCCCATGGGGCTGCGGTCCCCACGTTAGCAGTGGTGGCACTGCTGACCCGCTGCTGATGCCACCCAAGCCACCGATGCTGCCAGCACCGACCCGGTGGTACCCGCACCCCGGTGCCACCGGCTGCTCCCTCTTCGGTCACCGCATCCCTGTGGGGATGGGGATGACACCGGTGGGGCCGGGGTGCCGCAGTCTTTCAGGGAGGAGCTGGAGAGCCTCATCCAGGAGCAGATGAAGAAGGGGAACAACTCGTCCCACATATGGGCCCTGAGGCAGATCGCCGACTTCATGGCCACCACGTCCCCTGCCGTCCTCCCCACCTCCCCCATGGGTACGGCAGCAGCTTCTTTGGGGCAAAAAGGGAATAATTTGGTGAAATTCTTGAGTGTTTTCCTTAATGTATGGGTTTGGAGGGGAGGAAACACCCCATAGCGCTCCATGTTCTCGTTCCCAGTGGAGAGGGGTGAGGATGGAGGGAGGGCATCGAGGACCACAGGGACAAAGTGGGGGTCATGCTGCAGACCCCAAGTAGCCTCTTCCAAAACCCTGGGATCCCCTAAAACCTTTCAGACTCCCAAACCTTTGGGATCCCTTTATCTTCGGGACCACCAAACCTTTGGAATCCATTCAGCCTTTCGGACCACCAAACTTTGGGATTCCCTTTACCTTTGGGATCCTCCAAATCTTTGGGATCCCTTTATCTTTGGGACCACCAAACTTTTGGGATCCTCCAAACCTTTAGGATTCTTCAAACCTTTGGGATCCCTTTACCTTTGGGACCCCCAGACCTTTGGAATCCCTTTACCTTTGGGACCACCAAACCTTTAGGATCTTTCAAACCTATGGTATCCCTTTACTTTCAGGATCCCTTTACCTTTGGGATCCTCCGAAACTTTGGAATCCCTTTACCTTTGAGACCACCAAACCTTTAGGATTCTCCAAACCTTTGGTATCCCTTTACCTTTGGGACCACCAAACGGTTGGGATCCTCCAAACCTTTGGTATCCCTTTACCTTTGAGACCACCGAACCGTTGGGATCCTCCAAACCTTTGGTATCCCTTTACCTTTGGGACCCCCAAACCTTTGGTATCCCTTTACCTTCAGGACTACCAAGCCTTTGGAATCCCTTTACCTTTGGGACCACCAAACTTTGGGATCCTCCAAACCTTTGGTTTGCCTTTACCTTTGGGATCCCCAAACCTTTGGTTTCCCTTTACCTTTAGGACCCCCAAACCTTTGGAATCCCTTTACCTTTGGGACCACCAAACTTTGGGATCCTCCAAACCTTTGGTTTCCCTTTACCTTTAGGCCCCCAAACCTTTGGAATCCCTTTACCTTCGGGACCACCAAGCCTTTGGGACCCCCAAACCTTTGGAATCCCTTTACCTTTGGGACCACCAAACCTTTGGGATCCTCCAAACCTTCGGTTTCCCTTTACCTTTAGGCCCCCAAACCTTTGGAATCCCTTTACCTTCGGGACCACCAAGCCTTTGGGACCCCCAAACCTTTGGAATCCCTTTACCTTCAGGACCACCAAACTTTGGGATCCTCCAAACCTTTGGTTTCCCTTTACCTTTAGGACCCCTAAACCTTTGGAATCCCTTTACATTCGGGACCACCAAACTTTGGGATCCTCCAAACCTTTGGTTTCCCTTTACCTTTAGGACCCCCAAACCTTTGGAATCCCTTTACCTTCGGGACCACCAAGCCTTTGGGACCCCCAAACCTTTGGAATCCCTTTACCTTTGGGACCACCAACCTTTGGGATCCTCCAAACCTTTGGTTTCCCTTTACCTTTAGGACCCTCAAACCTTTGGTTTCCCTTTACCTTCAAGACCACCAAGCCTTTGGGACCCACAAACCTTTGGTTTCCCTTTGCCTTTAGGACCCCCAAACCTTTGGAATCCCTTTACCTTTGGGACCACCAAACTTTGGGATCCTCCAAACCTTTGGTTTCCCTTTACCTTTAGGCCCCCAAACCTTTGGAATCCCTTTACCTTCGGGACCACCAAACCTTTGGGATCCTCCAAACCTTTGGGATCCTCCAAACCTTTGGGATCCTCCAAACCTTTGGGATCCCTTTACCTTTGGGATCCCTTTACCTTTGGGGCCACCAAACCTTTGGGGCCACCAAACCTTTGGGGCCACCAAACCTTTGGGGCCACCAAACCTTTGGGGCCACCAAACCTTTGGGGCCACCAAACCTTTGGGATCCTCCAAACCTTTAGGATTCTCCAAACCTTTGGTATCCCTTTACCTTTAGGACCCCCAAACCTTTGGAATCCCTTTACCTTCGGGACCACCAAACTTTGGGATCCTCCAAACCTTTGGTTTCCCTTTACCTTTAGGCCCCCAAACCTTTGTAATCCCTTTACCTTCGGGACCACAAAACCTTTGGGACCTCCAAACCTTTGGGATCCCTTTACCTTTGGGGCCACCAAACCTTTGGGACCCCCAAACCTTTGGAATCCCTTTACCTTTGGGACCTCCAAACCTTTGGGACCACCAAACCTTTGGGACCTCCAAACCTTTAGGATTCTCCAAACCTTTGGTATCTCTTTACCTTTAGGACCCCCAAACCTTTGGTATCCCTTTACCTTCAGGACTACCAAGCCTTTGGAATCCCTTTACCTTTGGGACCACCAAACTTTGGGATCCTCCAAACCTTTGGTTTCCCTTTACCTTTAGGACCCCCAAACCTTTGGAATCCCTTTACCTTCGGGACCACCAAGCCTTTGGGACCCCCAAACCTTTGGAATCCCTTTACCTTCGGGACCACCAAACCTTTGGGATCCTCTAAACCTTTGGTTTCCCTTTACCTTTAGGACCCCCAAACCTTTGGATTCCCTTTACCTTCAAGACCACCAAGCCTTTGGGACCCACAAACCTTTGGTTTCCCTTTACTTTTAGGACCCCCAAACCTTTGGAATCCCTTTACCTTTGGGACCACCAAACTTTGGGATCCTCCAAACCTTTGGAATCCCTTTACCTTTGGGACCACCAAACTTTGGGATCCTCCAAACCTTTGGTTTCCCTTTACCTTTAGGCCCCCCAAAACTTTGACACCCCAAACCCAACTCCATCACCCTCCCCTCCCCACGGGAACATCCCGGTGTTGGGAAGGGGGTTTCAAACCAACCCCCCCCCACTTCTCCCTCTCATTTTGGGGGTGCCGCATCCCCAGGGCTGGCTTCTGTCACCCCCATCAACGACCTGCACGGCCCCGAGGCACCGGCGCTGGCCAAGGGCGAGCGGTTGATGCGGTGCAAGGTGGGCAGCATCCACCGCCTGCTGGACCTCTACGGCTGGGCCCAGCTGGGACACGCGGCTGTCACCGTGAGCACCCCTAAAACGGGGGGGATTGGGGGGTTTAGGGTGGATTTGGGGTATTTTGGTTGGGTTTGGGGAGAGAAAGATTATGGGGGGGTTGGGGGCGGTTTTGGGGGTGTATTTGGGGTATTTTGGTGTGTTGGGAGAGAAAGATTTTGGGGGGTTTGGGGCTTTTTTGGTTGGGTTTTGGGAGAGAAAGATTTTTGGGGGGTTGGGGTTTTTTGGGGTGTATTTGGGGTATTTTGGTGTGTTGGGAGAGAAAGATTTTGGTTTTATTTTGGAGGGGGTCGATTTGGGGTATTTTGGTCGGGTTTGGGGAGAGAAAGATTTTGGGGGGGTTTGGGGCTTTTTTGGGGTGTATTTGGGTGTGTTGGGAGAGAGATTTTTTTTGGGGTTGGGGCTTTTTGGGAGGTGTATTTGGGGTATTTTGGTGCGTTGGTTTTGGGAAAGCAAAGTTGGGGGGGCTTTTGGGGGGTGTTTTGGTCAGGTTTGGGGAGACAAAGATTTTGGGGGGGTTGGGGTTTTTTTGGGGTGTATTTGGGGTATTTTGGTGTGTTGGGAGAGAAAGATTTTGGGGGGGTGTTTTTTTTGGGGGGGTGGATTTGGGGTATTTTGGTCGGGTTTGGGGAGAGAAAGATTTTGGGGGGTTTTTGGGGTGTATTTGGGGTATTTTGGTGTGTTGGGAGAGAAATATTTTTGGGGGGTTGGGTTTTTGTGGGGGTGGATTTGGGGTATTTTGGTTGGGTTTGGGGAGAGAAAGATTTTGGGGGGTTTGGGGCTTTTTTGGTTGGGTTTTGGGAGAGAAAGATTTTGGGGGGGGGCTTTTTGGGGGTGGATTTGGGGTATTTTGGTTGGGTTTGGGGAGAGAAAGATTATGGGGGGGTTGGGGGTGGATTTGGGGTATTTTGGTTGGGTTTGGGAGAGAAAGATTTTGGGGGGGGTATTTTTTTGGGGGTGGATTTGGGGTATTTTGGTCGGGTTTGAAAGATTTTGGGGGGGTTTGGGGCTTTTTTGGGGTGTATTTGGGGTATTTTGGTGTGTTGGGAGAGAAAGATTTTGGGGGGTTGGGGGGGTTTTGGGGGTGGATTTTGGGTATTTTGGTTGGGTTTGGGAGAGAAAGATTTGGGGGGGATTTTTTTTTTGGGGGTGGATTTGGGGTATTTTGGTGTGTTGGGAGAGAAAGATTTTGGGGGGTTTGGGGCTTTTTTGGTTGGGTTTTGGGAGAGAAAGATTTTTGGGGGGTTGGGGTTTTTTGGGGTGTATTTGGGGTATTTTGGTGTGTTGGGAGAGAAAGATTTTGGTTTTATTTTGGAGGGGGTCGATTTGGGGTATTTTGGTCAGGTTTGGGGAGAGAAAGATTTTGGGGGTTTTGGGGCTTTTTTGGGGTGTCTTTGGGTGTGTTGGGAGAGAGATTTTTTTTGGGGTTGGGGCTTTTTGGGAGGTGTATTTTGGGTATTTTGGTGCGTTGGTTTTGGGAAAGCAAAGTTGGGGGGTGGGCATTTTTTGGGGTGTTTTGGTCAGGTTTGGGGAGACAAAGATTTTAGGGGGTTGGGGGTTTTTGGGTGTATTTGGGGTATTTTGGTCGGGTTTTGGAAGAGAAAGATTTTGGAGGGGTTTGGTTTTTTTCGGGGTGTATTTGGGGTATTTTGGTCAGGTTTTGTGAGAGAAAGATTTTGGGGAGGTGAGGCTTTTTGGGGGTGTATTTGGGGTATTTTGGTGTGTTGGGGAGAGAAAGATTTTTGGGGGGTTGGGTTTTTGTGGGGGTGGATTTGGGGTATTTTGGTTGGGTTTGGGGAGAGAGATTTTGGGGGGTTGGGGCTTTTTTGGTTGGGTTTTGGGAGAGAAAGATTTTGGGGGGGGGCTTTTTGGGGGTGGATTTGGGGTATTTTGGTTGGGTTTGGGGAGAGAAAGATTATGGGGGGGTTGGGGGTGGATTTGGGGTATTTTGGTTGGGTTTGGGAGAGAAAGATTTTGGGGGGGGTGTTTGTTTTTGGGGGTGGATTTGGGGTATTTTGGTCGGGTTTGGGGAAAGATTTTGGGGGGGTTTGGGGCTTTTTTGGGGTGTATTTGGGGTATTTTGGTGTGTTGGGAGAGAAAGATTTTGGGGGGTTGGGGGGGTTTTGGGGGTGGATTTTGGGTATTTTGGTTGGGTTTGGGAGAGAAAGATTTGGGGGGGATTGTTTTTTTTGGGGGTGGATTTGGGGTATTTTGGTGTGTTGGGAGAGAAAGATTTTGGGGGGTTTGGGGCTTTTTTGGTCGGGTTTGGGGAGAGAAAGATTTTGGGGGGGTTGGGGCTTTTTGGGGGTGGATTTGGGGTATTTTGGTGTGTTGGGAAAGATTTTGGGGGGTTGGGGGGGGTGGGGGTGGATTTGGGGTATTTTGGTTGGGTTTGGGAGAGAAAGATTTGGAGGGGATTGTTTTTTTTGGGGGGTGGATTTGGGGTATTTTGGTTGGGTTTGGGGAGAGAAAGTTTTTGGGGGGGTTGGGTTTTTTGGGGGTGTATTTGGGGTATTTTGGCCAGGTTTTGGGAGAGAAAGATTTTAGGAGGATTTGGGGGTTTTGGTTTTTTTGGGGGGGTATTTTGGTCGGGCTTTGGGAGACAAAGATTTGGGGGGATTTGGGGCTTTTTGGGGGTGTGGGAGGTGTTTGGGGGGTGAGGGCTTTCAGAGCAGGGTGGGTTTGGGGGCTGCAGGGTTTTTTGGGGTGTTTTAAAGATTTCTTTCACTTTTTGATATCTCTTTGGGCTTTTGGGTTAGGGGGTATTTGGGGGTTTTGGTGGATTTGAGGACTTTCAGGGGGGATGGTTCATGGGGGCTTTGGGCAGGGTCAGGGATTGGGGGTACAGTGAGGGGTTTTGGGGTGATTTTAGGATGTCTTTCCCACTTTCATACCCACGTGTGCTTTCTTCACAGCTGCGCGTCA